>NC_090382.1:97025351-98227851 GCF_036365525.1 Heterodontus francisci
TCTGCATGCTAGCTCTTAATGACTAATGAACAAGGACACCCAGGTCCCTTTGGACATCAACACTTCCCAACCTCTCACCATTTAAGAAATACTGTCTTTCTGTTTTTCAACTAAAGTGGATCACTTCACACTTATTCACATTATATTCCATCTGCCATGTTCTTGCCCATTCACGTAGCCTGTCCAAGTCCCCTTGAAGCCACCTTGCATCCTCCTCACAACTTACATTCCCACCAAGGTTTGTGTCATCAGCAAATTTGGAAATATTACATTTGGTCCCCACATCCAAATCAATTATATAGATTCTGAACAGCTGTGGTCCCCGCACTGATCCTTGCAGTACCCCACTAGTAACAGCCTGCCATCCTGAGAATGACCCATTTATTCCTACTGTCTGTTTTCTGTCTGTTAATCAATTCTCAATTCATACCAGTATATTCCCCCCAATCCCATGTGCTCTAATTTTGTTTACGAACCTCCCTTGTGGGACCTGGTCAAAAGCCTTCTGAAAATACAAATACACTACATCCACTGGTTCTCCTTAATCTATGCTACAAGTAACATCCTCAAAAAAAACTCCAACAGGTTAGGCAAACATGATTTCCTTTCATAAATCCATGTTGACTCTGCCCAATCATATCATTATTTTCTGTCTATTTCTCACGTCCTTTATAATAGGTTCTAGTATTTTTGCTACTACTAACATCAAACTGTAGTTCCCCGTTTTTTTAAATAGTGGGGTTACATTTGCTACTTTCCAGTCTGCAGGAAGCTTTCCAGAATCTATAGAATTTTGAAAAATAACCACCATCCACTATCTCTATAGCCACCTTCTTCAACACTCTGGGATGTAGCTCATCTGGTCCAAGGGATTTATCAATCATCAATCCAGTTAATTTTTTGAGTACTACCTCTTTATTAATAATTTCTTTCAGTTCCTCATTTTCACAAGTCCTTTGGTTTCCTAGTATTTTTGGAAGGTTTTCTATATCTTCCTCCGTAATTGTTTAGTTTCTCTGTCATTTCCCAGTTCTCCATTATAAATTCTCCTGTCTTCGCCAGTAATGGACCCACATTTATACTTGCTAATCTACTCCTTTTCACATACCTACAGAAGCTTTTACAGTCTGTTTTTATGGTTTTTGCTCGTTTACATTCATATTCTATTCTTCCTTTCTTTATCAGTTTCTTGATCATCCTTTGCTGGATTCTAAATTGTTCCCAATCCTCAGGCAAGCCACTTTTTCTGATTACCTTATAAGCCACTTCCTTTGATCTAATACAATCTTTCACTTCTTTTCTTAGCCATGGTTGATTCATCGTTCCTGTTGGGTTTTTGTGACTTAGAAGAATGTATATTTGTTGTAGACCATGGAATACTTCTTTAAATACTAGCCATTGCCTATCTACTGTCAAATCTTTCAGTGTATTTTCCCAATCCACCACAGCCAACTTGCCCCTCATACCTTCTTGTTTTCTTTGTTCAGATTTAAGACCCTTGTTTCAGAATGAACAATATCACTTTCAAACTTAGTGTAAAATTCTATCATATTTGGTCACTATTTCCCCGAGGCTGCTTTACAGCAAGGTTATTAATTAGCCCTTTCTCATTAAGTAATACTAAATCTAAAATAGCCCGATCCCTAGTTGGTTCTTCAAGGTACTGCTTCAGAAACCCATCTTGCACACACTCCAGGAATTCGTCTTCCACAGCATGTGGGGCAGGTGGTGTTTAAAGAGTTGGATAGGCGAGTTACTTGGGAGGTGGTCTGTGTACTCATTCTGTTCCCTAGACTTCGCTTCCGCGTGTTCCCGTCACCAGGTGCTTGGAACCTTCCTGAATACATCTTCACTTTGAGCAGTCGAGGGAGAGGGACTTTCATGAGTCGGTAGATATGTTGGATTTCTTCAGGGATGCCTTGAGAACGTCCCTAAAGCATTTCCTGTGTCCTCTTGGGAGTCTTTTGCCATGGCGAAGCTCAGAGTAGAGTAGAGCTCACAGTGTCTCAGCCGTGGCTCAGTTGGTAGCATTCTTGCCTCCGAATCACAAGGCTCCGTGTTCAAGTCCTACTCCAGAGACTTGAGCACAAAAATCTAGGCTGACCGTCCAGTGCAGTAATGAGGGAGCGCTGCACGGTTGGAAGTGCCGTCTCTCAGATTAGAGGTTAAACCAAGGCACCATCTATGTTCTCAGGTTGATGTGAAAGATTCTATGGCACTACTTTGAGGAAGAGCTGGTGAGTTATCCCTGGTTTCCTGGCCAATATTTATTCCTCAAGCAGCATCACAAAGACAGATTATCTGGTCATTATCACATTGCTATTTGTGGGAGCTTGCTGTGTGCAATTTGGCTGCTGCGCTTCCTGCATTGCAACTGTAACTACACTTCAGAAGTACTTCCTTGACTATAGAACACTTTCGGATTCCTGAGGTCGTGAAAAGTGCTATATAAATGCAAGTCTTTCTTGTTACACAGTTGGGGAAGGATCTGAGTTTGAATTACATTGGGGCTGCTGTATCTCCTGGTAACCAACTTGAATGTGCTAGGAACAGAGGGCTGACTCCCAATATTCCCCTCTTTTTTTATATATATATAAGAAAGGTAATACGTGTTTTATTGTTTTTGCTGTCATTTGTTATCTTGGGAATGCCATCTTAATGCACAATGTTGCAGGTTCAATGAATAGTCCAGGACTTGAGCATGTACTCAAAGTTGATACTTCAGTGTAGAATTGATGGAGTGTTGCATTTGTTCATGGTGTTGTTCCTTGGGTGTGATGCTACACATTTGAACAGTAAAGATCCGATGGCACTATTTGCAGAATAGCAGGGGAGTTTTCTCTGTGTCCTGGCCAACATTTCTCTTCACCACCACCCAAAGTAGATTAATAAGTCATAAATAATAAGTAATTGTCTTTTGTCTCCCAATGGCTGTGGTGTTTGCCTGTCTGACTGTATTTTAAACCAATCTCTAGTAAGTGAAGGATACAAATTCTTTTTCCAAATATAGTAGCCCTCTTTTGCATAGTGTGTTGCGCCTTGTTATAATAGCTTTATTGCTAAATCACATTTGTTTACAAAGAGTCCCATAGTTATCACTTTTCATGTCTTTGCTTTACCAAGACATTGTAGATCGCACACTTTTCTGTTTTAGTTCATAACTAAATTCAAAAGTTGTTATATTCTGATTTATTATCTATAAAATATATTCTTTTTTTGACAGCAGGGAGGCTAAACAATGCCATCACTTCCAAAATCTACTGAGCTGGACTTGCTGAAAGTGAAATTGCTCAACAATAACAATAACTTGCACCTATAATGTTGTAAAACAGCCTAAGGCGCTTCACATGAGTGTTATCAAACAGAAACACTAAGTCACATAAGGAGATATTAGAGCAGATGACCAAAAGCTTGGTCAGAGGTAGGTTTTGAGGGGCATCTTAAAGGAGGAGAGTGAGATAGAGAGGTTTAGGGAGGGACTTCCAGAGCTTAAAGTCCAAGCAGCTGAAGGCACAGCTGCCAATGTTGAGGCGATTAAGATCGGGGATGCCTTAGAGGCCAAGATTGAAGGAGTACAGATATCTCAGAGGGTTATGGGGCTGGAGGGGATCAGAGAAAGGGAGGGGCGAGGCCATGGAGGGATTTGAAAACAAGGATGAGAATTTTAAAATCAAGGCGTTGCTTAACCGGGATCTAATATAGATCAGTGAATATATGGGTAATGGATGAACAACACTTGGTGCGAGTTAGGACACAGGCAGCAGAGGTTTGGATGACCTCAAGTTTACGGAAGATAGAAGGTGGGAGGCTGGTAGTTGGAATAGTCAAGTCTAGAGGTAACAAAGGCATAGTTGGTCAGGTTATTATGATGGTGTTCAACAAATAAAGACTTGGATTTATATGTTTTATCTTGTCTCAAATGTTTTATTATGTAACACATACAATAAATTATTTTGAAGTGCACTGACTAATATGTAGTCAAACAGTAACAAATTAAGTGTTAAAGTGCTACTGTTAAGTGTGTGTTACTTTAATTTGGTATTAACGTTATCACTGTGGAATAATTCTGTAGCAGGCCTTAAGAATGAGCTGTGGTGATGAGCTGGAAAGCGAGAATAGACAGAGAAAGTGGTAAACACAAGGTGGGGAGAGACAAAATAAAAATCTATGAACGCATGCTGCTATATCTCCCAAGGGAATTGGCTCCAAGGTAGTTTTATATTGTGAAATTTTCTCCTGTGCAGAAATTTAAATGAAAGAGTTTGCATTTATGTGGTACTTTTCACAATCTCAAGACATCCCAAAGCTCTCCACAACCAACAATGTCATTTTGAAGTGTGATTACTATTGTAATGTGGATTAATGGAACAGCCAAATTTGCATGCGGCAAGGTCCAACAAACACAGTAATGAGATAAATGACCACATAACCTCTTGTTGGCATTGGTTGAGGGATAGATGTGACCAAGACACCAGGAGAGCCTTCTTACTCATCTACGACTATAGTGCTATAGGATCTTATATGTCCACCATACAGGACAGGGCCTTGGTTTAAAGTCTCATGAAAGATGGCATCAACAGCAGTGCAGCAGCACCCCCTTCCTACTGCCCTGAAGTGTCAGCTTGGATTATATGCTGAAGTCTCTGGAGTAGGTCCTGAACCCAAAACCTTCTGATTCAAAGGTGGCAGTGCTACTACTGAAGCAAGGCTGATACTATCTGAAATAAAAACCAAGAAATGCTGGAACCACTCAGCAGGTCTGGCAGCATCTGTGAAAAGAGAAGCAGAGTTAACGTTTCGGGTCAGTGACCCTGACCCGAAACGTTAACTCTGCTTCTCTTTTCACAGATGCTGCCAGACCTGCTGAGTGGTTCCAGCATTTCTTGTTTTTATTTCAGATTTCCAGCATCTGCAGTATTTTGCTTTTATTCTGATACTATCTAACTCAGTTATTCACTGAGCCATGGCTGTCAGGCCATGGAATAGGCAATGAGAAATCTTGTATATCAATAATTTGGAAAGAGCTAATATTTACTTTTTTAAAAAACAAATTTCATCTCTATAGGAACGCAAGGGAACAGCTAAGGTTGATTATCTGAAGAGGATTGAAAAGGACATCCAGAAAAAATGGGAAGAAAATAAATTGTTTGAGATAGATGCTGTCAAGCCAGGGAGTGCAGAGAGTGGGTAAGTTAATGCTGATGTAGATAGGTTGTTTGGCTTCATGCATTCATAGCTAGTACATTCAGCTAGGTTTGATGCCTTTTTGATTTTAGATTAAGGCATATTTTTTGAGAAAGTATTAACAGGTTTATTCAGTGTGGATCACATTCCTAATTATCATTTCTAAAGGATTTAACAATACAGATGATTGATTAATTCAGATGTCTTTTTTAATGCATTCTTGTGATATGGGCTTCACAGCTAAGACTGGCATTTATTGCCAATCCCCAGTTGGCCTGAGAAGAAGATGGTGGACCTTCTTGAATCATTGCAGTCTGTCTGGTGAAGGTGCTCTAACAATGCTTTAGGGGAGGGAGTTCCAGGAATTTGACTGAGAAAATATGACGGTGATATATGTCCAATTTAGGATGGTGAGAGATTGGGTGTGGAACCCATAAGTGCTGGTGTTCCCATGCACCTGCTATCATTGTCCTTCTAGGTGATGGCAGTCGTGGGTTCGGGAGATGCTACCGTAGAATCCTTGGCAAGTTGTTGTTGTGCATCCTGTTGATGGTACACACTGCAGCTATAGCACATGGTGAAGTGGGTGGAGGCTTAGGCTAATGCATGAAGCGCTGATCAAGCAAATTGCTTTTGCATGGTGGTGTTGAACTACTTAATTGTTGTTGCAACTGCACCTATCCAGGCAAGAAGAGAGTATTCCATCTGACTTGGACTTTGTAGTTGGTGGAGAGGCTTTAAGGAATTAGGAGAACCACATGCCACAGAATATCCAACCTCCAACTTAATTTAATAGCCACAGCATTTATGTGACTGGTCCAGTTGAACTTCTAGTTATTGGCGACCCCAGGATGTTGATGGTGCAGAATTGGCATTGGTAATGCCATTGATGCTATCATGGGGAGCTGTTTAGGCTCTGTCTGATACAAAAGCTGGAGTTTAACATGTGAACAGGCTCAACAAGTTGCAACTTCCACTTCCCCTCGTTTTTCAGGTATCATGTGTACATCAAAAATGTGCGAGGCTCATTGTTGTTACTTAAGACTCTCGCTAATCAGGAGGGAGCTGAGGCTGGCTGAGTTAGTATTGTGCAAACAGACTTAATCAAAAAATTTCACAACAGTACCCATTAGAGGTGTGACGTATTCTTGTTTTAAAAACACATACAACTAGCATTCTCTATTCTGTGAAAACATCCAGATTGTGTGACACTGCATTACCACCTGATGAGCATACTATTGAATCTCTTGTATAATGCAGAAGCACTGTAGCCAGAATGTTTTATTTTGTGTTCGTGAATTAAATGCTGGAAAGGTTATTAGCTGTGCTGTATAACAAAGTGCATTCTTCCCATGTTGTTATTTCCAACTCACTGCAACATATCCCACACATGATGTAACAGCATGATTTCTCCAGCATCATTCATTGGAAAGGTTGGCTGAGCATTTTGTTTGAGAAAACATCTGACATTTAAATCTTAATGACTTTACCTAGCCGAATGATGCCAGATGGACACAATATTTTCACAGGAAGAACTAAAAAAGAATCAGTAAGCAAGTCTTTAAAAAATTTATTCTTGGGATGTAAGTGTCGCTGGAAAGCCTAGCATTTATTGCCCATCCCTAATTGCTCTTGAACAGAGTGGCTTGCTAGGCCATTTCAGAGGGCATTTAAGAGTCAACTGCATTGCTGTGGGTCTGGAGTCACATAAAGACCAGACCAGGTAAAGATGGCAGATTTCCTCCCCTGAAGGACATTAGTGAACAAGATGGGTTTTTACAACAATCTGGTAGTTTCATGATTATTATTAATGAGGCTAGCATTTTTTTTTATTCCAGATTTATTTATTGAATATAAATTCTCCCAGCTACCATAGTGGGATTTGAACTCGTGTTTTTGGACATTAGTCCAGGCCTCTGGATTATTAGTCCAATAATATTACCACTATGTTACCGTTTCCTCTTGCATGCCAACCCTTCCTCAAGGGCACTGAAAGGTTGGCAATGGCACAATCTGGGAATATGTTATCTGTTTGCGGGTTGGCCCTGGTATTCCACTCTATGAAAATATTAAAAGAAGCTTTTTCCCAGAGTTGGGGATTCAATTACTAGGGGTCACGAGTTCAAAGTGAGAGGGGAAAAGTTTAGGGGGGATATGCGTGGAAAGTTCTTTACGCAGAGGGTGGTGGGTGCCTGGAACACATTGCCAGCGGAGGTGGTAGACGCGGGCACAATAGCGTCTTTTAAGATGTATCTAGACAGATACATGAATGGGCAGGAAGCAAAGAGATACAGACCCTTAGAAAATAGGCGACAGGTTTAGATAGAGGATCTGGATCGGTGCAGGCTTGGAGGGCCGAAGGGCCTGTTCCTGTGCTGTAATTTTCTTTGTTCTTTGTTCAACATGCCATTGAATTATACAGACCAGTAGCTTGCGACTGAATCATACTGACCAGAAGTTCCCAATACTGAGTTAATTGATCACAGCCGAGATAACAGTAGAGGTGCTTTAATTGGTCCCAATGCCACTGAACCAAGGAAGAAAAAACATGAGTTTCCTGCTCCTTATTGCTGTCCAATGATCCCTGCTGAAAGTGCATGTGTGCAGAAAGCAAGTGAAGGCAGAATTGAGCTTGGCTTTGACGTCCACAGTGGTCATTGTTTAAGCTCATGCTGAAAAGAATGAATTGGGCAAGGCGCTGTATCTGCGGAACTGTTCACTCACAGAAGTCAACATCCTCAGGACAGCAGGCAAGAACAATAAAGAAACAAATTATTGGCATTCATTGTCTCTCTCTTTTTGAGCGATTAACTGTGACCATGGGTTATCCTTAACAAATCTCTAAACTTATATACAAATCTATCCAAGCAGAACATTTTAAGTCACTAGATTAAAAGCAAAATACTTCAGATGCTGGAAATCTGAAATAAAACCAAAAAGTGCTGGAAATACTCAGCAGATCTGGCAGCATCTGTGGAGAGAGAAGCAAAGTTAATGTTTCAGGTCAGTGACCTTTCATCAGAACTGGCAAAAGTTAGAAATATAAGGTTTTAAGCAAATAAAGTGGGGGTGGAGTAAAAAAGAACAAATGGGAAGGTGTTGATAGGACAGGGAGTCA
Source organism: Heterodontus francisci (assembly GCF_036365525.1). Classification (NCBI taxonomy): domain Eukaryota; kingdom Metazoa; phylum Chordata; class Chondrichthyes; order Heterodontiformes; family Heterodontidae; genus Heterodontus; species Heterodontus francisci. The sequence goes on from NC_090382.1 coordinate 97,033,654, forward strand.
CAGAGAATAACTGACAAGGAGGTCATGGGGCAAAGACAAAGAGTGTGTTAATGGTGTGGTGAAATACAAAGCGTTATTGGAGAGAGGGTGTTAAATGACAGAATAATGAAGGCCAAACATGAAAAAAAAAGTGGGCAGGCACCTGATTTAAAAAAAAAAGGGTAATGATGAAACAAACTAAAATGAAATGAAATAAAAATAAAAAGTAAAACTTAAAAAAAGGTAGAACTAAAAACTAAACTCCTCTGACGCCCAATGTCATTTTGGCAATTTCCAGTTTCCTGGCCCTAAACGCCTTCTCTTCACTATGGATGCCCAATCTCTCTACACCTCCGTCTCCCACCAGGATGGTTTGAGGATCTCCTCCTCTTCCTTGAACAGAGGCCCAACCAGTCCCCATCCACTACTACTATCCTCCCTCCGCCTGGCTGAACTTGTTCTCACATTGAACAACTTTTCCATCAATTCCACTCACTTCCTTCAAGTAAAAGGTGTTGCTATGGGTACCCGCATGGGTCCTGGTTATGCCTGTCTTTTTGTGGGATACGTCGAACACTTCCTTGTTCCAATCTTACTCAGGCCCCCTCCTCCAACTCTTTTTCCGGTGCATTGATGACTGTATCTGTTTCCTGCTCCTGCCCCGAACTGGAAAATTTTATAAACTTTGCTTCTAATTTCCACCCTTCTGTCACCTTTACCTGGTCCATCTCCGACACTTCCCTTCCTCGACTTCTCTGTCTCCATCTCTGGGGATAGGCTGTCCACTAGTATTCATTATAAGCCCACCGACTCCCACAGCTACCTCGACTACACCTTTTCACATCCTGCCTCCTATAAGGACTCCATTCCATTCTCCCAGTTTCTCCATCTCTGACGCATCTGCTCTGATGATGCTACCTTCAATGACAGCGTTTCTGATATGTCTTCCTTTTTCCTTAACCAAGGATTCCCCCCAACTGTGGTTGACAGGGCCCTCAACTGTGTCCGACCCATTTCCCGCACCTCTGCTCTCACCCCTTCCCCTCCCTCCCAGAACCATGACAGGGTTCCCCTTGTCCTCACTTTCGACCCCACCAGTCTCCACATCCAAAGAATCATCCTCTGCCATTTCTGCCACCTCCAGCGTGATGCCACTACCAAACACATCTTCCCCTCCACTCCCCTGTTAGCATTCCAAAGGGATCATTCCCTCCGCGACACCCTGGTCCACTCCTCCATTATCCCTGACACCTCATCCCCTTCCCTCAGCACCTTCCCATGCAGTCGCAGGAGGGTAACACTTGCCCTTTTACCTCCTCTCTCCTCACCATCCAAGGCCCCAAACATTCCTTCCAGGTGAAACAGCGATTTACTTGTACTTTCAATTTAGTATACTGTATTAGCTGCTCACAGTGTGGTCTCCTCTACATTGGGGAGACCAAACGCTGATTGGGTGACCCCGAGCTTCCTGTCGCTTGCTATTTCAACACCACCCCCTCCCCCCGCGCTCTCATGCGCACATCTCTGTCCTGGGATTCCTGCAGTGTTCCAGTAAACATGAACGCAAGCTCGAGGTACAGCACTTCATTTACCGATTAGGCACTCTACAGCCTGCCAGACTGAGCATTGAGTTCAATAATTTCAGAGCATAACTGCGCACCACCCCCCCCCCCCCCCCCCCCCCCCCGCTTTTTTTAGTTTCACCTTTTTTTCAGTTATACTTTGTATTTTTTATTTTTATTGAATTTTATTTTAGTTTGTTTCATCATTACACTTTTTTTTTTAACCATGTGCCTGTCTACTCTTTTTTTCATGTGTTGCTTTTGGCTAGGGCTGTCATTATTCTGTCATTTAACACCCTCTCTGCACTAACGCTTTGTATTTCACCACACCATTAACACACTCTTTGTCTTTGCCTTTGCTCTGTGACCTCCTGGTCAGTTATTCTCTGTGAACCTCTGTTCTATCAACACCTTCCCATTTGTTCTCTTTTGCCCCACCCCCACTTTATTTGCTTAGAACCTGTTACATTTCTAACCTTTGCCAGTTCTGATGAAATGTTAACTTTGCTTCTCTCTCCACAGATGCTGCCAGACCTGCTGAGTATTTCTAGCACTTTTTGCTTTCAAGTCACCAGATGTTGCTCGCTCATACATTGTATTTATAGATCTCTTAAAAATGCCAAAGGCACCCAAGTGCATATTTTCTGTTCGGCATAGTTTAAATTAAAGCTTAACACACGTGTTCTACTTTCCTCTGGCTTGTATTTCGACAGGCATTAATCTGCTCAGCTAACTAAAAATAGATCACAGAAGAATGTAGTAAGATGTATTCAGCATTACTTTGTGTGTTTCACTAATTGTAAAATAAAGCTCTTGTGTCAATTAAAGGGAAGTGTGCCAGTTATGATTCACTTTGATATATGAAAAAAAAATGTATTTGTTCATGGGGGGCTGAATTTTACCAGCCCCTCAATGCCATGGATCACGGCACGGGGGCTGGTAGAATTTTGAGGTGAGAGGCCCATCTTGACCTCCGATGTCGAGAAGGGCCCGCTGCATATTACCGGCGGCGGGGGGACCTCTGAGCGCGCTCCACCACCTTGCTTGGCGGTGGCACCCCAATTACCATATTTAAAACAGTACCTACCTCTGCAGATTATGCAGCCCACTGCCTCTCGATGCACACTTCGACATTTTACGTTGAACAGGCGGCCGTCACATGCCGTCCCGTTCACGATCAGAAAAGCCAGCAGGTCATCAGAGGCAGAAGGTTTCGCTACAGAAGGTAAGTTCTGATATTCAGGGGTCTCACTCTGCATTCTGGAAGGGAGGAGGGAGGGGGGGATATTCAAGGGTCTCACTCTGCATACTGGAGGGGAGGAGGGAGGGGGATATTCAGGGGTCTCACTCTGCATACTGGAAGGGAGGGGGGGATATTCAAGGGTCTCACTCTGCATACGGGAAGGGAGGAGGGAGGGGACTTGGGATTACTGGAGGGAAAGCTGTGTACCTTCCATCCATAAACGGTGTATGCTCTGCGTTAGTTTGAGTGTGTGATGGAGCAAGGGCACTCTAGTCACCCTGTGCATGGGGAGGGTGCCAGAAAAGGTAGGAGCGTTAAGGTTATCTGAATGGTGGGGGCAATCAATGCAGCTGGTAAGATTTTGTGCTGTGCCACTCTTGAGTGTTAGCCAAAATGGGCAATGCCATGCCATGCCACGTAGTTGATCCAAGAAAGCATCTGATGTACCCATCAACACCGATCACTGCCCTGTTAGGAACCTTCGAATAAATGAAGCGTTCAATTTTATTTATCACATGGAAATAGGCATGGCTCATCCTACATTGTGTGATCCTCTGCTCCTGTCACAACTATGCACCCTAGAGGGGGCAGGCCTGACATAATGAGGAGAGACGTCAACAGGATTCCGCCTCGGACTATGAGGATGCTGAGGACCTACAACAAGAAAGGCGAATGGGAGGGCATATGGCATCCAGGCTCTGCATGCAGGGCTAGTAGTGAGCTAGGGATGTACGGCAGTGGCTTATCAGACGAAGGCTGTCTTCTCCATAGGAACCGACATGAGCTCTGCAAGCCATACACCTGCTGTGCCGCAAGCCTCATCTGTAACATCCCTGGGTAAACCATTAGAGGCAGCAGCTGACTGAGCCACTGACCATGTCACTGCACCTGTGGAGACGTTCGTGAGTAATGGTGGCATGGCAATGATATTGCATATGTTGGTTCTCCTGAAGGGACAACAGTGCAAAGGGATGTGACATTGGCAGTACATGCTGGCGCGCACCAATCACACAGAGAAGAGGACACACGTTGGTGAGGAACATTTAGTGAAAGACGTATTTACATTGTAGTGACACCCGTGCATTCCCATTTGTGTCAGTGTGTTCTCTGTATACGCTTGTGAGTGCCCCTTCTCGGTGCAACCTCTGCACTAGCAGCCTGACTGGAGGAAGGCTGCTGATCTGATTGCACTGTGGCTGCGGATGACTTTGAAGCTTGTACCCTGTGCGCACGAGGCCTAGAGTGACCCGGCTGGCTGGGGGAGTGCTCATTCATCCTCTTCCGGCATTGGACCCTTTGACACTGGATGGCCCCACAGCTACTCACCTCCTCTGCCATCTCCAGCCAGACTGCCTTGTCCAGGTGGGAGGGCCTCTTCTTACCATCGCTGGTGAAAAGGACCTCACGCCTTGCCCGCACAGCCTGGAGGAGAGTGACCAGGGAGGTTTGCCTTGCACATATTTGAAAACCAATGCAGGACCAGTGAGGGAATCTGTGCATTGTCATGGTTTTTCAACGATTACACATCAACGCATGTTCACAAGCACTTTGTTTCTGCAGCAGCTGATTATAGTTATTGGTGTAATATTTCTAGTCAGCAATGCAACTAGAATATGAACATATGTTCCTGTTTGTTTAACAAAGATTGTCTAATTGCAGTTACATGTATTTTCACATAACACTTAGCAGAGAAATGAGTACAGATTCCAAATGCATATCAGTCTACGGCTTTTCACAGTCAGATGATGAGAAGCCTATAGTAAGTAAATATTCTTCAGTTATGGTTTTATTTCTGTTGTGTATTTTCCTTTTATGGTACATTTAAGTCTCACGTCCTGGAATGTGCAAAATCAAGGTTATTCACCCAGTTGCGGCATGCCTACAAGAAGCAATGTAACACTTGAGTGGCAGAAAAGGATCGCAACTTCACAGGACACTGGGACACAGCAGGGTAAGTATGTGGCAGCAAAGCAGAAAGTGCTGGGGAAACTCAACAGGTCAGGCAGCATCTGTGGAGAGCAAAGCAGGGTTAACTTTCAGGTCTTTCAGATGCTGCCTGACCTGCTGAGTTTCTCCAGCACTTTCTGCTTTGCTGCCAGATTGACAGCAGCATCACTCTTCAACAGTGAGGTATGTATTTCTTTGACAGCTGTCAGGAAGCAGGTGCTGGGGCGCTTTAAATAGGGTCCTAGCATCTGCTGCTTAGCTGTCAAAAGGTCCCTCACTGCGCCGGATGTCCTGACTCTCCCCACGTAATATCGCGGGTGCAAGGCGGTGGCCACTGAATGCGGGCACGCCACTGAGTTCAAAGGGCACTGCTGCAGAGTGCAGCACCCGAATAGAATTCAGGCCGGGATGTGGGCATTGCTGGCAAAAGCCAGGCCTAATTGCCCTTGAGGTGGTGATGAACTGCTGTTTGTTTGTGTGGTGTAGGTACGACCACAGTGCTGTTAAGTAGGGAGTTCCAGAATTTTGATCCAGTGATGATACAGGAATAGTGATTATAGATCCAAGTCTGGATGGTGTGTGATTTGGAAGTGAATTTGCAGGTGTCTGTGTTTCCACATGCCGGCTGCTTTTGTTCTTCTAGCTGGTCGTGGTTGAGGGTTGGGGAGGTGCTGTCGAAGATGCCTTGGTAAGTTGCTGCAGCGCATCCTGTAGATGGTACACACTGTAGCCGTGGTGCAATGGTGGTAGAGGGATTGAATGTTTAATTTGGTAGATTGGGCATCAATCAAGTGGGCTGCCCTTGTGCTGGATGGTGTCGAGCTTCTTGGTGTTGTTGGAGCTATACCCATCCAGGCAGTTGGAGAGTATTTCATCACGCTCCTGACTTGATTGCTCCATCATTGGTAGCCGTGCCTTAAGCTGCTTAGGCCTAAGCTCTGAATTCCCTCCCTAAACCTCTGTCCGTCTCTACAGATGTTCTTTAAAACTTACCTCTTGAACCCAGGTTTTGGCCATCGGGCATAATATCACCTTAATGTGGCTCGGTTTCAAATTTTGCATTTAACTCCTGTGAAGTGCTGTATTAAGACAAGTTTTTGTTGTCTTGTGCCTTGTAGATGGTGTTAAGAGGTGTTGGGGAGTTGAGAGGTGAGTCACTCGCTGCAGAACACCCACCCTCTGACCTGCTCTTGTAGTCACAGTATTTACATGGGTAGTCCAGTTAAGTTTCTGGTCAATGGCCACCTTCAGGATGTTGTTGGGGGATTCAATGCTAGGAGGAGGTGGTTAGACTCTTGTTGGAGATGGTTGTTGCCAAGCACTTGTGTGGCACAAATGTTATTTGCCACTTATCAGCCCAAGCCTGAATGTTGTCCAGGTCTTGGGACATGAAGTGCTTCAGTATCTGAGGACTTGTGAATGGAGCTAAACACTGTGCAATTCATCAACGAATATCCCCACTTCTGACCTTTTGATGGCGGGAAGGCCATTGATGAAGCAGCTGAAGATGGTTGGGCCTTGGATACTGCCCTGTGGAACTCCTGCAGCGATGTCTTGGGCAGAGATGATTGGCCTCCAACAACCACAACCATCTTCCTTTGTGCTAGTTATGATTCCAGCCAGCGGAGAGTTTTCCCTTGATTCCCGTTGACTTCAATCTTACTAGGGCTTCCTGATGCCACACTCACTCAAATGCCTTCTTTGTGTCTAGGACAGTCACTCCCACCTCACTACTGACATTCAGCTCTTTTGTTCATGTTTGGACCAAGGCTGTATGAGGTCTGGACTCGCCGAGTGGTTATGGTGGAACCCAAACTGAGCATTGGTGAGCAGGTTATTGGTGAGTATTTTAATTGCTGCCATAAAGGACTATTTCTCACACAATGAGACTACAGGTATTTCAGGTAGGTTCAATTGATACCACTCTTCCTCTTAGTCAGAAGCTTAATACCAGGAGTAAAAACAGAAAGTTCTGGAAATACTCGGCAGGTCAGGCAGCATCTGTGGAGAGAGAAGCAGAGTTAATGTTTCAGGTCTGTGACCTTTCATCAAGTCATAAGATCTGTGACCTTAACACCAGGAGTTTAAGTTTGAATTTTAAGATGACAATAACAAGGAAGGACTCATCATAAAAAGTCCTCGCACAGGACTTGTCATAAAAATGTTTTCGAGACCATTTGGAACATTAATGCTGTCATATAATATGTGAAATCTTGTAAGATTTAAGGTACAAGGTTTTCCAGATATTGCACCTTATGCTGTCCATCATGTACCTGATGAGGAAGCAGTGAGGAGTCTTGGTGATTGATTTTCCTAATTTTTTGCTCTTTATATGTGTTTTACAGTAAATCAAAGTACTTTGTAACCTTTCCCTACCCATACATGAATGGATGTCTTCATCTTGGGCACACTTTCTCCCTCTCTAAATGTGAGGTAAGGCTTGTTTTTCTTTCTATCTGTTACTTAGAGAGATTGCATATTCTCGTAGATTCATCTTACATTTTCATTTGGCTTCCTGGTATACTGTTAAAAAAGATGTTGCGATGTTTGACAAACCATTTCCTTTGTATCCAAACCTCTGGTGCATTGATGTAAGTTGTTTGAAAGTGCATCACTGTGTTAGTTGTGGATGATAATGATACAGAAATAATGCATGGCATCTATTCCTCTCCAAACAAGGACAGGTTTACCAAATACTTCCCTGTAATAACATGGAAACTATTGTGAAGATGGGCATGGCAAAATATTTTCATAGACATACCTAACATAGAATTAAGGAAATTTTCATGTTTGTAATACCTCCTGACACCGTATGAAGAGTTGTCACTAGGAAATGCTGGAAGAGCCACGGCATTGCCATGTGACTGCTTGACTCCCAGTAACAACAAGTGTAATTGAATAAACCTATGGAAGGGTTTTTCAGGAAGGTGAGAAAATTGGCTGTCAAATAGGGGTGGTTGGGAAGGAGTGCCAAGTTGTTTCTCAGTGGAGGAGCAATTTTCTACTCAGTAAGGGGTCAAGCTCTGACTTTCTTGTCAGTAGGGGTGAGGGAAGGTTGGATTTCTACTTGAGGGGTTGGTGGGGGGTGTCACAGATTTTCTCCTGAATCTGGGAGACTCTCACTTCCTTCTCTGCAGCAGTGGAGATGTCTCAAGATTCCTATCAATGAGCTGGTGAGGGACTTTGTTCAAGTAGAGGGTGTAAGGTTATGGGAGTTAGAGGTAATTGAATTGCGAGATGAATGGCAGTTTTTTTGAACTATTAATTCGGGTAAAGATCGACTTGCAGTCTAGTTTATCTTCTGCAAGTCCATTGTAAATTAAGTTTGCTGTTGAAAACTCAGAAGCAGCAATAGGGAACGCATTGAGGTACAGTTGAGGGTTGGATGGTTACAGCAGGTGGACTTTTTAAAAAAACGGGGGCGTGAAATGTGTCTGAATATACTGATTGGGATAATGGAGAGATGGACAGGATTTTTAGCATGATTACAGCAATGCACTTGCAGTTCGGTGCAGGGAATACCTGAGCCATTTCAAAGTAGGCTCACTACCAAAGGGGCTTTGCGCTTTAGAGATAAAATTGTCTTTGAGGATATCAGGGTGGGGAGGGGGCTAACTTTTTATTAGTTAGACTACTTTTAAGTTAATAGAGTTTCTCAGAAAACCTTCTGAATTTAGCAGAGTATGTGTTAGCTCTACTTGTCATTTGTGGCAGGGTGGGGTGGGGGATGATACAGCAATCTATCGTGCAATGTTAGAGGGGAGGCCAAGGTTTATGAAATGAGCCATGTAACATTTTAATCATAGCATCACCTACAGGCACAGTTGCATTGGAGTGTTGTGACCATTCACCATTTTTAATGTACAATAGATGAGCCATTTAAATCCATTCATTGATTGGGGTCTATCGAGATTTCCTTTTTTTTTCTTTTGCTTCTGTTTTCAGTTCTCCGTAGGATTTCAACGTTTGAAGGGAAGAAGATGTCTGTTTCCTTTTGGATTACATTGCACTGGCATGCCCATCAAGGTTAGTTTTTTGTTATGTATAGCTATATTTGTTAATCATTCGCTTTTTGATTAGGTTATTTAGTACAGTTTAATGTTAGTATTTATGAATTGGTTTGCTGTTTTTCATATGTTAATACCAAAAACATTAAACTTTAATTGTGAGTTTGTAATGATGAACATCATGAGCATAAGTTGCAGACTAAAGATGAAATGAATGAAGGTCAGGCAGATCATATTGCACTCAAATATTCCATTCAGCCAAGAGAACAAAATTGTGGATTTTGAGTTGGATGTGCTTTTGCTAGCAAGACCTAGCTAACCAGCTTCAACTTATTTTTAAACATGCATTTCCCCACTTTTCTTCACCTTTGACCCCAGTTAAAAGATTACATTTATTACACCTCTTACAAAAAAAAATTACTCGTGCAGTCTCTGGTAGAGGTCCACAGGTGATTGCAGCTGTCCAGTCCAATTGGTTGTTCTTCAGATGAATATGGACTCCCAGCATTAGGTGATTTGATCATGGGTGGTATCATTGCTGGGCCCAGCCCTGTACTCATTATTCAGTGTCCATAAACACGTGCAGTTTCCTGCAGATGTCACTGGATAACTATCAGAAATGGTGAGCCCTGTGAGTTTTTTTCTCCCAGTCACTAGCTTGGAATACTGACACAATTTCCTCAGCTTGGCCAGCAATAACCATAGATTGAACCTGGGTTCATCAAATTGTAAAGCTTAGTATCTCACTTTGCCTCTAAAAACATAATTTTAAAACTGGGAACACATCTTTGAACTGCTCCAGTGACTCAGTGGGTAAACGCATCATTTGTTGAGGTACTAAGCCATACAGGCCCGGAAGTTCCCAGTAATCTGTACTGAATTGACTGGTAAGAGATGCCGTTTGCTCAGTCCTGTCAGATGGAATATTTGAGCTAGGAGCTAACCATGTGGAAAACACGAGCAATTCCATATCCTATGATGCTGTGATCATTGTATTTGGAGCTTTTGGTTGCTGCACCACCAAGGAAGAAACGAGATATCTGTTCAATAGGAATATTGCAACTTTTCAATTAGAAGCAAACATGAAAAGCAAACAATGCCTTGGACACTCAGACGAGAAAAAGCAATAATTGTTGAAATATGAAACAACATGATAGTATCTCATCTACAATCCTTCATCAGAATCTGACTTACCTGTGCATTTCCAACATTTTATGGTTTTCTTTAACTTTGCCAACATTCAAGGCTTTGGCTATTATCACTTAGATACTCAACTCGTAGAATCGTAGAACAGTTACTACCTGTCATTTCCATGCCTACTCTCTGTAAGAGCTACTCAGCCAGTCCCACTCCCCCACCTTTCCCCCTACCCCTGCAAATTTTTTCTTATCAGACAATTATCCAGTTCGCTTTTGAAAGCCACAATCGAATCTGTCTCCACTGCACTCTCAGGCAGTTCACTCCAGAGTTGAGAGTGATTGCCCTTGGCATCAAGGAGCCCGAGCAAAATTGAAGTCCATGGAAATCGGGGGGAAAAGTCTCCACTGGTTGGAGACATACCTAGCACAAAGGAAGATGGTTGTGGTTGTTGGGGGCCAATCATCTGAGTCCCAGGACATTGGTGCAGGAGTTCCTCAGGGTGGATATTTTTATTCATTCATGGGATGTGGGTATTGCTGGCAAGGCCAACATTTGTTGCCCATCCCCAACTGCCCTTAACAACTAAATGGCTCGCTAGACCATTTCAGAGGGCAGTTAAGCATCAACCACATTGCTGTTTGTCTGGAGTCACATGTAGGCCAGACCAGATAAGGATGGCAGATTTCCTTCCCTAAAGGACAGTAGTGAACTAGATGGGTTTTTACGACAATTGAAAGTTTCATGGCACCATTACTGAGACTAGATTTCAATTCCAGATTTTTATTAATTAATAGAAATGATTAATTAATTGAATTTAAATTCCAACGACTGCCTTGGTGGGATTCGAATCTGTGTTCCTCAAGGCATTAGGCTGGGCTTCTGGATTACTATTTCAGTGACATTACCACTACAGTACCGTCTCCCCTAGTGTCATAGGCCCAACGATTTTCAGCTGCTTTATCAGTGACCTTACCTCCAACATAAGGTCAGAGGTAAGGATGTTCGCTGATGATTGCAGAGTGTTCAATACCATTCGAGATTCCTCAGAAAATGAAACAGTCCATGCCTGCATGCAGCAAGACCAGGACAACAGTCAGGCTTGGGCTGATAGGTGGCAATTGACATTCGCACCAGACAGGTGTCAAGCAATGGCTATGTCTAACAAGAGAGAATCTAACCAGCTCCCTTTGACATTGACATGGCATTACCATCGCTGAATTCCCCACCATCAACATCCTGGGGGTTCCCATTGATGAGAAACTTAAGTGAATCAGCCGTATAAATGCAGTGGTTGCAAGAGCAGGTCCGAGGCTGGGAATTCTGTGGCGAGTGACTCACCTCCTGACTCCACAAAGCTTGTCCACCATCTACAAGGCACAAGTCAGGAGTGTGATGGAATACTGTCCACTTTTCTGGATGGGTGCAGCTCCAACAGCACTCAAGAAGCTCGACACCATCCAGGACAAAGCAGCCTGCTTGATCAGCACCCTATCCACCACTCCCTCTACCACAGGTGCACAGTGGCAGCAGTGTGTACCATCTACAAGATGCACTGCAACAACTCGCCAAGGCTCCTTCAACAGCACCTTCCAAACCTGCTACCTCTACCACTTAAAAGGACCAGTGCAGCAGCCACATCGAAACACCACCATCTGCAAGTTCCCTTTGCAAGTCGTGTTCCTTCATAGTTGTGGGGTCTAAATCCTGGAACTTGCTACCTAATATCACTGTGGGTGTACCTACACCATATGAACTGCAAAGTTCAAGAAGGCAGCTCACCACCACCTTCTCAAGGGCAATTAAGGATGGCAATAATTGCTGATCTTGTCAGCGTCGCTCACATCCCAAGAATGAATTTTTAAAAAAAAATCCTAACCATCTGCGTAAAAACGATTTTCCTCATGTTGCCTCTGGTTCCTTTACTAATCACTTTAAATTAGTATCCTCATGTTCTCGACCCTTTCGCCAATGGGAACACTTTCTCCCTATCTACTCTGTCCAGATCCTTCATGATATTGGTCACCGCTGTCAAATCTCTTAACCTTTTCTTCTCTAAAGGCACATCCCCAGCTTCGTCAATCTATCCATGTAACTGAAGTCACTCATCCATGGAGACATTCCTGTTAATCTTTTTCTGTACCCTTTCAGTGCCTTCACATCCTTACTAAAATGCAGTGCCCAGAATTGGACACAATACTCCAGTTGAGGCTGAAACAGTGTTTTTATAAATGTTCACTGTAACTTCCTTGCTTTTGTACTCTATGCTTCTGTTTATAAAGCCCAGAATCCCATATGCCTTGTTAACTGCTTTCTCAACTTGGCCTGTCACCTTCAACAATCTGTGCACATATACCCCCAGGTCCCTCTTTTTTCAAAAATTCGTTCATGGGATGTGGGCGTCGCTGGCTAGGACAGTATTTATTGCCCATCCCTAGTTGCCCTTGAGAAGGTGGTGAAGACCTGCCTTCTTAAACTGCTGCAGTCCTTGGAGTATAGATACACCCATAGTGCAGTTAGGATGGGAGTTCCAGGATTTTGACCCAGCGACAGTGAAGGAATGTCGATATAGTTCCAAGTCAGGAGGGTGTGTGGCTTGGAGAGGAAGTTGTAGGTGGTGGTGTTCCCATGCATCTGCTGCCATTTTCCTTCTATGTGGTAGAGGTCGCAGGTTTGGGAGGTGCTGTCGAAGGAGTCTTGGTGAGTTGCTGCAGTGCATCTTGTAGATGGTAGACACTGCTACCACTCTGCGTCGGTGGTGAAGGGAGTGAATGTTGAAGGTGGTGGATGGGGTGCCAGTCAAGCAGGCTGCTTTGTCCTGGATGGAGTTAAGCTTCTTGAGTAGTGTTGGAGCTGTACCCATCCAGGCAGGTGGAGAGTATGCCATCACATTCCTGCCTTGTGCCTTGTAGATGGTTGTCAGACATTGGGGAATCAGGAGGTGAGTTACTCACCACAGAATTCCCAGTCCCTGACCTGCTCTTTTAGCCACACTATTTATGTGGCTGGTCCAGTTCAGTTTCTGGTCAATGGTAACCCCCAGGATGATGTTAGTGGGGAACTCAGCGATGGTAATATCATTGAACATCAAGAGGAGATGGTTAGATGCTCTCTTGTTTGAGATGGTCATTGCCTGGCGCTTATGTAGTGTGAATGCTACTAGCGACTTATCAGCCCAAGTCTGGATGTTGTCCCGGTCTTGCTGCGCATGGACATGGTCAGCTTCAATATCTGTGAAGTCGCAAATGGTGCTGAACATTGTGCAATCATCAGCGAACATCTCCACTTCTGACCTTATGATGGAGGGAAGGTCATTGATGAAGCAGCTGAATAAGATTGCGCCTAGGACACTACCCTGAGGAAAACCTGCAGTGATGTCCTGGGACTGAGCTGATTGACCTCCAACAATTACAATCCTCTTCCTTTTGTACTAGCTATGGCTCCAACCAGCAGAGAGTTTACCCCCTAATTCCCATTGACTCCAGTTTTGCTAGGGCTCCTTGATGCGATACTCTGTCAAATGCTGCCTCTGCTCCTGCACTCCTTTTAGAATTGCATCCTTTATTTTATATTGCCTTTCCTCATTCTTCCCCCCAAAATATATCTCTTGCACTTCTCTGCATTAAATTTCATCTGCCATGTGTCCACCCATTCCACCAGCCTACCTATGTTCTCTTGAAGTCTGTCACTATCCTCTTTACAGTTCACAATAATTCCAAGTTTTGTGTAATATGCAAATTTTGAAATTATGTCCTACACACCCAGGTCTAGGTCATTAATATGGATCATGAAAAGCAGTGGTCCTAATACTGATCCTGGGGAACCTCATCTATATACCTTCCTCCAGTCCAAGAAACAACCTTTGACCACTACTCTCTGTTTCCTGTCACTCAGCCAATTTCATACCTATCCTTCCACTGATCCTTTTAATCCATGGGCTTCAACTTTGCTGACAAGCCTGTTATGTGGCACTTTATCAATTGCATTTCATGAGCAGTGTTCTCTCTCTCTCTCTCTCTCTCTTTGTGTTACACTTTAGGCCTGTGCTGACAAACTGAAGCGGGAGCTAGAGTCATATGGCAACCCACCTCAATTCCCGGAGGAGGAGGAGGAGGAAGAGGCACCTGCAAAAAATCAGGAAGAAGAAACTATTATAAAGGACAAGGCGAAGGGCAAAAAAGTATTCAGTGTTATTAGTGTTTAGCCTTTACCAGTGAATGTTTAATGTTAACAGTTTATTTGCGTTCAAGATAAAACTTGTTCAGACATGAAAATCTCCTTTTAATCTTTGTATTAAGTAGCTAGTAGTACAGTGTGCATTAATATGATGAATTCCTGAGATCAGCTATATTTTTAAGTTCTTCTCAAAGGCAAAGACCAGCTCCAAACCTGGTTTTAGAGCACCCGTAGTTTGGAAGCATACTGGCGACTCATCACAGATCAGGCAATTGTATGGGAGGTCCTCAAAACTGAGCAGATTTTTTTTTTAAATGAATGGGCAATTTAGGTAATACAATACAGGTAATTTAGGAACATTTAACATAAGATGAGAAAGGTTTTATGTTTAATGATTTTATTTTGTGTTTCTGTAATTTGGCTTTTGTTATGGATTCTGGAGAGGGTACAAAAAGTGATAACTTAGAAGACCATTACCCATTTTAGTGTGGTGTGAAATGGACATGGGATCTCTCCTGTGGTATTACATATTTCAGGTCTGCACTAGATAATCTTCCAGATTTAATGTTAATGTATTCTCCTGCAAGTGAACCCGGTATCTCCTACAATCTAGCATGATCCAAGAACCTTAAGATGACCTATAATATGACCCCTCTCTGAGAGTTTTGAATACCGTGATCTTGCACATCACTTGCATTCTTCTGTCTTACATAAAATGCATGTGCATGCACACACAAGCAGAGAGGTTTAGGGAGGGAATTCCAGAGCTTGGGAGCAGTAATCCTCCACAGCTGAAGGCATTGCTGATAGTGGTGGAGCAAAGGTGGTGGGGGCTGCACATGAGGCAAGAACTTGTAGCTGGAGGAGGTTACAGAGATCAGGAAGGATGAGAGCATGGAGGGATTTACACTCAAGACTGAGAGTGTTTAAATTTGGAAACATTGTTGGACTGGGAATCAAGGTAGGTCAACAATCATGGGGGAATGGTGTGAGTAAGAATATGGGCAGCAGGTTTTGGATGAAATTAAGTTAATGGAGGGTGAAAAATAAGAGGCCAGCTGGGAGAGCTTTGGAGCAGTGGAGGTCACAAATGCATGGGTGAGGTTTCAGTGGCAGATAGGCTGACACATAGGTGGAGACTGGTAATATTACATAGGTGAAAGTGTGCAATGTTCGTTATGGAGAGGATTTGAGGTTGGAATCTCAGCTCAAGGTCAATGGGATGCCTGACGAAGGAAAAGGGTGGAATGGGTTGCTAAGAAGAATAGTTTCTGGCAGTGACCAAAGAAAGCTGCTTCAGTCTTTTCAACATTTAATCAGAGAAAACTTGGGCCTATCCAGGGCTGGATTTCAGACAAGCAGTTCGATAACACAGAAGCAGTGGAATGTTTGAGAGGTGGTAGTGAGGTAGAACTGGATGTTGTTAACTTGCATGTGGAACCTGATGCTATATTTTTAAATTAAGTCACCAAAAAGCAGCATGTAGATGAGAAATAAGAGGGGGGCCAAGGATAGATAATGATGCAGTGATGGTAAGAGAAGCCAATGCAGGACCTTCTCTGGGTATTACTGGGATAAGTAGAAGTGGAATGAGGCAAAGGAAGCCCCACTCAGCTGGACCATGGAAGAGAGGCAGTGGAAGAGGATGGCATGTCAAATGCTGCCAAGGGGGGATAGTTTGCTATGATCACTGTCAAATAGGATGTCATTTGTAAACTTAATTAGGGCCGTTTCGGTGCTGTGGCAGGGGCAGAAATCTGATTGGTGATGTTCAAACGTGGATTTCTGGCAAAAGTTGGGCACAGATTTGGGAGACGACAACATAGGGTTTTAGAGAGGAAAGATGATGACAGTATCTCTGGTGCAAACACATAAGAAAACCAAAGATTTTGTAATGTTCAGGTTGAAATTTAACTTTGTGTGAGTGTAAACAGATGGTAGTGGATAGACCACCCATTTTTACAATGCAAAGGAAAATCGGATGAGGTGTATAACAGGCAGCTGGTTTGCCTCTGCCCATCTTCTGTCCCTGCTGAAGTTAATTTCGTCCTCATTCTTTCAGCAAAAACTTATGAAAAACTAAGAATAGCAGGTGATACTACGTCATCACCCATTGATTTTAATAGACAAGGAATGATAGAACTTCACTGAAAATGGAGAAGAGAAATACTTGTCAGAATTTTCAAATCTTTACATTCCTAATTATGTTTGAAGATTTACTTTTAAACAGTTTTTGTTGATTTCATTGGTTTATTCTTCCTACACCTAATCTTCAGAGTAAAGCTGCCGCCAAGGCTGGCGGAACCAAGTTCCAGTGGAATATCATGAGATCTCTGGGCCTGTCTGATAAAGAGATTGTGAAGTTTGCAGAGGCTGAACACTGGCTTGATTACTTTCCAGCGATGGCTATCCAGGATCTGAAGAGAATGGGATTAAAGGTCTGTCTCAAGTCTCAATATATAAGTCAAAAATAAAACTCTCCAACGATTTTTATTTATCTCCATGCCATTCCTTAAATATCAGTCCTTTTTTAAGCCAATAAAGCACAGATACTCCCAAATCTAAATGCAAATATCATTGTTGTTTCTGGACAAACAACAGACTGATTAATGTGTTTCAAATCTTACGATAAACTCCCATCTTCACTAGGTTGGCAGAGTCCTGGGAAGTTACCTATCTGCTCTTTCTCAGCCAGGGCATTATGCTTTGTCCAGAGAAAGTGTTCTTGAATGGAAAATTCCAGTCTGCTGCTTGCTAGTATCATCACCACAAAGTTCTGTAGATTCAGGTAGTATAAGTCTGGGGATTATGTAGTGCATTGGGTTCATATACTGCCACTTCATTTTAACCTGGGTTCTAAACCAGCTCATAGTAGAATGGAACTCTACTGCATATCAAATGCATATCAAATCATTATAGTGAGTCTCAACCCATTTTCTAGTGGGCATAACTTTGCGACACAAAATTGCCCATAATTCAGCATTATCTTGGCATTTTCCCCCTCAAGAATGACTTGTGTGGGGAATAGAAAATTGTCGCTGATGCAGTAAGGGATTTTGTTTTTGGGTTGAATTTGAGCCACCTAGTTGGAAAACATAGAAGAAGCTTAACTGTGCTTCAGACTGTTGAACCTGTTCTGATTGGGGTGTACTGATAGTGAGAGCAAAATCTTGATTCTGAAGGAATGATGAGGTAAATAAACCTGCCATCTAGAGCTTTCACTAAGATCCTTGCAGGGGAAGGCGGTGGGGGGAGGGAGGAGGAGCTTCCAGCTGGAGTTGAGATACAAAATGGTTCAGTACGTTTGCTGAATATTAACAGAAAATATATGTTCACAAAAGTTTGGCAATTTTAGATGTGATTTAAGTTCAACATTGTGGAATTTAATTCAAGATTATGTAAACTGTAACAGATTGATTGGCGACGATCCTTCATCACCACAGACGTGAACCCGTTTTATGATTCATTTGTGAAATGGCAATATCTGATTTTAAAAGAAAGGAAGAAAGTCAAGTTTGGAAAAAGGTATGGGTTTTTGAGGTTACTGCTAATCAAAACAGAATGTTCCTTTTTGAACTAATTTTAACAGACTTGTTCTTCGTTGAATGCTTTAAAACTTTAAAGAATAAGGTCATTAAGCTTGTGAAGGTATCCTGATTATAATGTTCTGGTTATTTTTACACTGTTCTTCATGAAACCTTTAATAAGGGCGCTCATCCCGAGCAGCATCTTCTCTAGTCTCAGTAATGTATCAAAGTGCTGTAGCAATAAGTGATAGATCTGAGTTTGTTGCCGTGATTCCTGCATAGTGCATTCTGATCTCTGTTAAACCTCTGGACAATTGCTGTGTAGCAGCTGGACAGAAGGGGAGAACTATGGGATAGTTTACAGAGAACAATCTGTCCTACACTTTTAATAGAATTCTTTCACTCATCCTGTGGATGTTGGAATACTCCCATTTTCTAATAGTTGGCAAGCAAAAATGAGATGGAACAGCACAAAATTCCATCTGGCAGTAAGAACTTGCATTTCTGTAGTGCTCTTCATGTGCAGGAAAATGTCTCAATATGCTTTACGTTAAGGAGAACAAAATAGTGGCTATTGAGACAAAAAGGAAAAATAGCTGGCGGGGGGGGTGGTTGTGGGGGGGGGGGGGGGGTGGGCAGCAAGGCTAAAAGCCCAAATGAATAGAAGAATTTTGAGGAAGGTTTGTGTTGACAGTGTGGAAGGAACTTGGCAGAGGGCAGGCACATAGTGACTGAGCAGCAGTCAGTGGTGGAATGAGCCAGGGGGTACTAGGAGAAGTCTGGTATGCTGATAGAACTATATTTGTGGAGGTATATATTACGATGGCAAGGTGGGAAAAGACCATAAAGAGAGTTGGAAGTGAGGCTAAGAATTTTCAAGTCAGTTTGCTTGGATATGAGAAACTGGTGGAACTTTAAGAGGACAGGGAAGATGGAATTCTAGGACTTGGGGCTGGATTTTAAGGAGCCCTCGACGTCGGGATCCGTGACTTGGAGGTGGGGTGGGGGGGGGGGGGGTGGTTCCTGAAGATGGCCCCGGATGAGGCCCGCCATGGACCTCAATGCCGACAGGGCCTGGCCTGATACTGCCGGCGGTGGCGTGGCCTCATGGTGCCCCCCCCCCCCCCGCTGCTCAGCAACAGGACTGCCAAATAGATTAAAATAATTGCATAAATGAATCTCACATCTCATCCTGACATCCCACTGTGATCTTCAGTCCGGCAGCCAGCACTGCCACGCCTTTGGATTCCGTCTGAGAAAACGAGACAAAACACTTGGGAGTTGGGGGAGGCATGTTTATCACTGCAGGGTGGGGGGGGTGGGTATGGGGTCCATTTAGCATCGTGGGTGTAGGGGATGGTGGAAAGGGTTGAAGTTGAACTAAAAACAAGAAATGCTGGAAATACTCAGCTGTTCTGGCAGCATCTGTGGAGAGAGCAGCAGAGTTAACGTTTCAGGTCAGTGACCCTTCATCAGAACTGATTGAAGTTGAAAGTTTGAACAGTTTGGGGCCGTGGAAGGTCAGATGGTAAAGTTAAGTGTTTTGGGGAGGAAAGGACAAATAATTAACTTAATTGTTATTGGGGGGTGGGAGAGGGGCAAAAGAGATGTTTTTATTTATTTAACTTCAATTTCGCTTTAAATATTTACATTTCCCGGTAGGGCTGAACACCCTTTTAAAATGGCGTCAGCGCCTGCGCACAGGTGGGGCAGCCCGTCCCAGCTATCTAAATGAGCCGTCGTGCTTGAAATCACAGCGGCTCTTTGGCGTGCGGGCTTATAAAATTCAGCTGTTAGTGTGCCTTGATGATGTGAGCTGCATCATTTTGAATGAGTTGAAGATTGGGGTAAGGTGGTTGGCTAAGAAAAGATGAGCTTCAAAGCATCTAAAGCACAGACTAGGATTCAGGTGTCGTGGAGATGGACAGTGCTGGAAATACAGAACAAAACACACTTGATAATGGAGCAAATGGGAGGAAGCTGAGTTAGTGGATTGAACATCAGACGAATGTTCTGCATCAAAAATGCTCTGCATCTCCTGACTCTGCCTGAGGTAGCAACTAAGAGGCTGAAAGAGTCGAAGCCACAGGCACAGGTTCTGGTAGGAGCAAAAAGGGATGGTAATGGTTTTATTAACTGGGCAGAAAAACATGAAGCAGCAGTCTATCTAGGACTACAAGAGGAGGCAGGCCTCAAGCAAAGTTTGGGTGTGTTGAATACCAGTCCTAAATCTCTGAAGTATTTTGTAGATGATCTGCATTCATTAAAATTGTCAGAAATCCTAAATGTTAAGAGATTTCAGTATGCCCAATGGTGTCTCTATTTTCCTTCCTTTTGTATGGTGCTTTAAATCTGTTAGCGAGAAGCATTCTGGAAGCAGATACTTGTAGAATTCTCCCTTCAAAGTAATGATGTTGTGAATGGAGAGAGTTATTTTTACATGTAAGCTCTTCCTTTTTTCAGGTACACTATTTATTCACCAAAAGATGGACAACCCTGCATGGACCATGATCGACAGAGTGGAGAGGTAAGAATGCTAGCAATCAAACTTGGAAACATTACTGTGCTACTTAATATTAACAGAGAAAAGGCTCGCTAGAACACTGGTCCCAGCATGGTTCAGGTGTAGACCGTCATCGGTACAGCCCCCACTTTCCCCAGTACTGGTACCAGTGCTCCACAAACCAGAAACCACTTCTACCACACCAGTCTTTGAGCTACACATTCATTTCTCAAATCTTAATTGTCCTACTCCAAAATTTACACATGGCTCAAGTAATAATCCAGAGATTATTACCATTCAGGTTCTGCCTATTTTGGTGCCTAGCTCCTCATAATGACTATGCAGAACCTCTTTCCTTGTCCTGTTTAGTTTAGTTTAGAGATACAGCACTGAAACAGGCCCTTCGGCCCACCGAGTCTGTGCCGACCATCAACCACCCATTTATACTAATCCTACACTAATCCCATATTCCTACCACATCCCCACCTGTCCCTATATTTCCCCACCACCTACCTATACTAGGGGCAATTGCTAATGTCCAATTTACCTATAAACCTGCAAGTCTTTGGCATGTGGGAGGAAACCGGAGCACCCGGAGGAAACCCACGCAGACACAGGGAGAACTTGCAAACTCCACACAGGCAGTACCCAGAATTGAACCCGGGTCGCTGGAGCTGTGATGCTGCAGTGCTAACCACTGCGCCATCCTGCCTATGTCATTGCTACCTACATGGACCATGATGACTGGATCCTCCCCCTTCCACTGTAAGCTCTTCTTCAGCCCTGAGCAGATGTCCTGAACCCTGGCATGGGGCAGGCAACACAGCCTTCTGGGCTCTCGCTGTTTGCTACAGAGAACAGTATCAATCCCCCTCTCTATACAGTCTCCTACTACCACTACTTTCCTTTTTGCTCATCCCACTTGAACGGCTTCCTGTACCATGGTGCCATGGTCAGTCTGCTCATCCACACTATGGCCCTCACTGCTGTCCATACAAGCTGTAAGAACCTTGAACTTGTTGCTCAATTGCAAGGGCTGAGGCTCCTGCACTCCCACCTCCTCGATCCCCTTGCCTGCCTGACTCGCAATCACACACTCCTGTCCCTAACCACTGACCAAAACAGACAACCCTATCCTGAGGGGTGTGACTGCCTTCTGGAACCAAGTGCCCAAGTAACTTTCCCCCTCCCTAATGCATCGCAGTGTCTGCAGCTCGGCCTCCAGCTCAATGACTCTGAGCCGAAGCTCCTCAAGCCGCAGTCACTACAGAATACGCATATAGACTGGATTAATCAAATTGGCAAGGGTCGCCTCGAGAGAGAGTTCATTGAAGGTATTAGAGATTGTTTTTGGAGCAATATGTTGTGGAACCAACCAGGGAGCAGGCTATTCTAGATTTGGTATTGTGTAATGATGCGGGATTAATTAATGATCTCATAGTTAAGGATCCTCTAGGGAAGAGTGATCATAGCATGCTAGAATTTCAAATTCAGTTTGAAGGTGAGAAACTGGAGTCCCACACTAGCGTTCTGGAGTTAAACAAAGGTAATTACATAGGCATGAGGGCAGATCTGGCCCTAGTGAACTGGACAGAAAGACTAAAAGGTAGGACAGTTGACGAGCAGTGGCAGATGTTTAATGAAACATTCAATTCCTCCCAACTAAAATATATTCCAGAGAGGAAGAAAGATTCTAAGAGGGGGAAGAACATCCATGGCTAAGCAAGGAAGTTAAGGATAACATAAAGACAAAAACTAAGGCATACCATATTACAAAGGCCAGTGGCAGGCTGGAAGATAGGGAAACTTTTAAAGATCAACAAAGGGTTACTAAAAAAGTAATAAAAAAAGCAAAGGTAAATGATGAAAGAAAACTAGCACAAAATATAACAACGGATAGCAAAAGCTTCTATAAGTATATAAAAGGTAAGAGAGTAGCTAAAGTGAATGTTGGTCCTTTGGAGGATGAGACTGGGGAGTTAATAGATGGGAACACAGAAATGGCGGAGACACTAAATCAGTATTTTGCCTCAGTTTTCACGGTGGAGGACACTAGTACCATCTCAATAGTAACAGGAAATGCAGAGGTTATAGAAAGAGAGGAACTTAGAAAAATCATCATTACTCGGGAAAAAGTACTGATAAAACTATTGGGATTGATGGCAGACAAGTCCTCAGGGTCTGATGGCCGACATCATAGGGTCTTCAAGGAAATGGCAGCGGAGATAGTGGATCCATTGGTCATAATATTCCAAAATTCCCTGGATGTGGGAAAGGTTCCAGTGGATTGGAAAAAAGCTAATATAACGCCCTCATTCAAAAAGGGAGGGAGGCAGAAAGTAGGAAACTATAGACCAGTTAGTTTAACATCTGTCATTGGGAAATTGTTAGAATCCATTATTAAGGAAGTAATAACAGGACATTTAGAAAGTCAAAACGCAATCCATCAGAGTCAGCATGGTTTTATGAAGGATAAATCTTGTTTGACTAATTTGCTAGAGTTCTTCAAAGCTGTAACAAGCAAAGTGGATAATGGGGATCCTGTAGCTGTAGTATATCTAGACTTCCAGAAGGCATTTGATAAGGTGCCGCACAAAAGGTTAATACACAAGGTAAGATCACATGGGGTTAGGGGCAATTTATTGGCTTGGATAGAGGATTGGCTAACCAACAGAGAACAGAGAGTTGGGATAAATGAGTCTTTTTCTGGTTGGCAAGATGTAACTATTGGGGTGCCACAGGGTTCGGTCCTTGGGGCCCAACTATTTACAATCTATATAAATGACTTGGATGCAGGGATAGAAGGTACTATAGCCAAATCTGCAGATGACACTAAAATATGTGGGATAGCAAGTTGCAATAAAGAAATAAGAAATTTACAAATGGATTCGAATAGGTTAGGTGAATGGGCCAAAATTTGGCAGATGGAGTTTAACGTGGATAAGTGTGAGGTTGTCCACTCTGGTCGGAAGAATAGAAAGGCAAATTATTATCTAAATGGAGGGAAACTTCAGAATGCTTTGGTGCAGAGGGATCTGGGTGTCCTCGTGCATGAATCGCAGAAAGCTGGTATGTAGGTACAGCAGGTAATAAGGAAGGCAAACGGAATTTTGACATTTATTGCTCAAGGGAATAGAATATAAAAGTAGGGAAGTGTTGCTGCAAATGTACAAGGCATTAGTGAGACCGCACCTGGAATATTGCTAACAGTTTTGGTCCCCTTACTTGAGGAGGGATGTAGTTGCATTGGAGGAGGTTCACTATATTGATTCCAGAGATGAGGGGTTTTTCTTATGAAGAGAGATTGAACAGTTTAGGCCTTTACTGTCTAGAGTTTAGAAGAATGAGAGGAGATCTAATTGAGGTATATAAGATGATTAAGGGGATTGACAAAGTAGACGGAGAGAGGATGTTTCCTCTTGTGGGGCAATCTAGAACGAAAGGTCATAGTTTTAGGATAAGGGGTAGCAAATTTAGAACAGAGATGAGGAGAAATTACTTCTCTCAAAGGGTCGTGAGTCTGTGGAATTCACTACCCCAGAGTGCGGTGGATACTGGGACATTGAGTAAATTTAAGAAGGAGATAGACAGATTTTTAATTAGAAATGGGTTGAAGGGTTATGGAGAACGGGCAGGAAAGTGGAGTTGAGGCCGAGATGAGATCAGCCATGATCGTATTGAATGGCGGAGCAGACTCGAAGGGCTGAATTGCCTACTCCTGCTCCTAGTTCTTATGACCTCATGACATGGTTGCCATGGATTGGCGGAGCTCCCACAAACTGCAGCTGTGACACATCACCTGTCCTGCCATCATTATTGAGTTAATTAAATTAAATTTATTTTTCTTAATTAATTTATTGTTTCCCACCTTACCGAACTCCTTCACTTACCAAACTCCCTTCTTCACACACTCTGCCCTCCGACAGCACTCAGTGGAAATGAATTTTCCTTTGTTTTAAATGAACCACAGTGGACATTGAGTGGACATGGGCTGCAAAGATGGCTGCCGAAGGTCAGCTGACTTTCGGCTTGTGCGTTCAAGAACTGATTCACTATCTGAAAGGGCCAAAGAATATCTTCCAGAATAAGAGGTGTCATCAATGCCCATCCTGAAACCATGAGGAGACATTTCTGAATTAAATGGTTTTTTCCTGAAACAAAGAAAGTGATTGTCTTGAACCTCCTCAGGATGAATGTCATAGAACAATAAACAGGATGAGGCTAATCAACCCAGACCCCCACCATATTTGGAAAAGGAACTGAGAAGTCACATGGTAGGGCGCATTGTTGGACTCCTGTTAAAAAATCTTTAAAATTCAGACTGCAGAAAAAAGCAACTCAAAAGCAGGCCCGGCAGTACCATTATGCCTTAAAAGAACTGGAGGCTGTAACATCTTAGAGTCTCCGATCCTGTTCCTTTTCAAGTCCACCAGTACAGAAAACTAACCTCCTAGTAATAGGTCTACAAGCAACTAACTTCATGATCTGCTGAAAATCCACCTCTTGGAGAGAATCCTGCAACAACTTTGATATACGACTCCGGCTATCGAATCCACCTAACTACGCTTCGGGAGTAAAAACACCTTCTTCACCAGGCTTGCAACGCATGCCTTTGCCTTTTCCCGAAGACAAGCCAAATCACATGACTTTCTTTGCTTGTAATTTGTTAATATGCATTATCCTTTTTAACTGCTTTCTTCCCGTGTGTGTGCGTGTGACGTAATATTAGATTTTTGGGTTGAATGGGTGACTAAAAATAATCCTCTTTATTTAAACCTACAAAAAGCGTGCTGCTGGTTATTCAAATTGGCCATACACTCTGGGGCTAAGAAACACACAAATCTTCCTTTTCAAAACACACTGATTACGGACAGAAAAGGGAAAAAGAACTGGCGTTTCAATTCTCCCTCCTTTACAGGCACACAACCTCTTCCGTCTCTGCCAGATGTTGCCGCACCTCTTGCTGCAGCTGCAGCATTTACTGTGATACTGCTGAAACCAGAGGCATGTCATGAGCCTGGGGCTCAGCATGTGCCTAGCCTCCTACAGAGCTCCGACTGTCAGAGGCCTGTGCTGTCACAACCTCCGTCAGCTGCTTGGGCATGTGTGTGCTGTGCTCACCAGCTTGCATGCTCATACCTAAACTCGAGCGCAAAAGGTGCCAGTATCTCCGCTGGTGGAGGGTATAGGAGTATGAGATGCCGATGAACCCTCTGAGGCTGCTTCCTCCCCCTCAGAGGTGGCAGGCTCTCTGGCGGATTTGGAGGCTCGCTGATTTGGCACCGCTTGACCTGCATGAGAGAACAGAGACATATAAGGGTCAAGGGTCTGCTTTCCTGCCATAGCACACACCTGTACGATGCAGACTCCTATGGGCACCAACTGCATAACGAACAGCATAGCTCCATTGCAGATGCAGCCTTGCAACCTTATTCACTTTCTTGGGAAAGTGCCCTGCTTCTCTGTTCACGATGCTCTGGCTGTCTTGCGGTCCAGCCAGCTCTGTGGCCGGCTTCTCCATCAGTGTTAGAACATGCAGCATGAGCAGCCACCCCCGGTCTTGGCTCGCTTTCTCCGATTGATTGCTGCCTTCTGCTGCAGACAGAGCGAAGGGAGCTGTTGGTCCCAAAGCGACATCAGTTTCAATACGTAGACTACTGGCAATCCAGTTGCCAGTGATGGGGGCACACAGACACCTTCTGCATGTGACCCCTTTGCAGGGACCTTGCAAGACAGCGCTATGACAGGAGGCCTCCTTTCAGGACCACCTTGCCATGTCTCTAAGTCAGCTTGCTTCCTTTGACCCTTTGACCACATCTGGGGGGTTAATCCTTCTCCTCCCAATGCTCTGTCATGCTTTGCCAGATGCAAGGCCCAAGAGGTGGAAGACATTAAAAGGTACTCGCTGTCACAACCTAGATGAGATCATTGAGCCGCTTGCGGTAGTGAATCCATGTGTGCAGCGTGCCCCACAGCTGCTGACCTCCTCTGTGATCTGCAGCCATGCCTGCTTGGTTTGGCTCCCAGGTCGCCTCCTCCCATCTCTTGGGAACAGAATGTGACTCCCCTCTCTTTCAGCCTGCAAAAGCACCTGCAGGGAGGCATCAAGGAAGTGTGGGGCCTGGGGTCTCCTCTCAGCCATCTCTAAATATCCACTGTGAGTTCCTCCTCTACCAGGCCGTCAGAGTGCAGAGTTCAATGCAGGGTTGTCAGTCCTATAAAAATGGCGCCAGCATGTGCCAAGGAGTCACATGACACCTTGCTCCCCACCTCCAGGCCCGATCTCAACCACACAATTCGTCAGGTGTGTCACAGCTGATTAATTGGACGGCCGCCGCTGAATTGTGTGCGCCGGCCACTCCTGTCCTTAATGTTCCTTGTGCCTGGTTCTATTCCCAACGGCGGGACCAGCATCTTGCTAATAAAATTTGGCCCATTATTTCTGGCCTGTCACAAAGCATGATGGCTTCAGAACGACTGCTAAGTTGAGCAAAGGCTGCACATCATGCAGTTGTTGGCTACATATTTCTTTATCAGCTGCAATAAATCATGGTCTAGTTTCCCTCACTACCCCCAAACCCCCACCCCAACAGTGCAGACCTAACTCCTGTCCTTCTTTGTGACCAAAAATAATTCAAAACGCTTATATACAGCTGTTGCTTACAGGATGCTTCAAATACATCTCCCAACCTGTCTCTTTTCCACCCAAGTGAATTGTCAGAAAATGCTTCTTGAAAATAATTTCATTAAAATTACTATTCCCTACCAAAACTATTCTGTGTACTCTCTACTGCTAGAAGTAACTTGTGATTGCCTGTCTTCTATAATATTATATTAAAATATATTGACTAGCTGATTAGAAATGTGACTGAAATTCTCTATTCTGCACCAAAAGCAATTGCTTCAAATATCTTGTTATCCTATTATGAGCCTGTCCACAGTTTCCTTGAGAAATTTTGCCAAATTTGGATTATAGATGCCATTAGAATTCACATAAATTAACCAAATTATGTGGCTTATGTACCTCTTCCTTCCCAAGTGTGACTGCCATAGTGAGGCTTGTTTACTGCTGTATCAAAGCCAACAAACTCTGCATCCCTTGAACTGTTATTTCTGCCTCATGTTTTGTGTGCTTTTGTTACAGGGTGTGGGTCCTCAAGAGTATACATTAATCAAAATGAAGATCCTTGAGCCGTATCCAGCAAAACTAAGGTAGAGTCTTCACTTGTCTCTGACAATTCAAGCCCCCGTCTCAGGAACCAAACTTCTGCTACTGGACTTCATTGTAACAGCAATAAAAATAATGTGCCATTCACAGACTACTTCTGAATTTGTTTGAAGCAATCTCGCAAGATAGTTAAAATCAGGATCAATCATCCCAGGAAGCACTTGGGCAGTTATAGAGTGCGACTGACAAATGCAGGAGATCATTTCTCCAGCTCATTTTCTTTTCAACCAATGAAGATATATGTCACAGGGAGTATCAGAGGGAGAGGTGAGAAGGGTTTACTTTTTGTCAAGGACGTTGACTAGCTTTCAACACGTTGGTTACTGCCCTTTAAGTAAAGGACCTGCATGTAGATTATAGAGAACAGTAGGTTTATTACAAATGCAGCAGGTTTATGCAGTGCTGAATACCTTCCTGCAAGTGGGACTAATTATCAACACCACCTTCGCAGCAAGGTGAAATAAATATATTCCATAAATGGTGGTCCATACAGCCTGCATTACCCTATTTGTAAAGTTCCCAAACAATTTCAGTAGAGCCTGGCATTTGCAAACGTCCATGGCATTGCACCACTTTCCATTTACATACTCTAGGCACTGGGAATGATGAGGAATTATTTTTGAGAGTGTTTCTCTGTTGGACTAAGTGCTGTTGTGGGCAGCATAGAACAAATATCAACTCATATTTTTGAATCCTACCAGAATGTATTTTGTGTTTGTGTACATTTTAAAGATGGTAGCTCAAGAGCATTGTATGCCATGGGATCGGGGGAATGTGGCAGGTTGGATCCAAAATTGGCTTAGTGATAGGAAACAAAGGGTAGTAGTCGACGGATGTTTTTGCGAATGGAAAGTGGTTTCCAGTGGCGTTCCACAGGGCTCAGTGATGGAACCCTTGCTGTTTGTGGTATATATTAATGATTTGGACTTAATTGTGGGAGGCATGATTGGGAAATTTGCTGATGACACAGAAATTGGTCGTGTAGTTGATAGTGAAGAGGATAGCTGTAGACTCCGGAATGATATCAATGGTTTGGGTAAGTGGGTGGAAAAGTGGCAAATGAAATTCAATCCAGAGAAGTGTGAGGTAATGCATTTGGGGAGGGCAAACAATGCAAGGCAATACACAGTAAACGGGAGGATATTGGGAGGGGTAGAAGAACTGAGAGACCTTGGATTGCATGTCCACAGGCCCCTGAAGGTGGCAGGACAGGTAGATAGAGTGATGAAGAAGGCATATGGAATGCTTTCCTTTACTGGCCGAGGTATAGAATACAAAAGCAGGGTTGTAATGTTGAACTGTATAAAATGCTGGTTAGGCCACAGCTGGAGTATTGCATACAGTTTTGGTCACCACATTACAGGAAGGACATAATTGTTCTGGAGAGAGTACAGAAGAGATTTACAAGAATGTTGCCAAGGCTTGAAAGTTGCAGCTATGAGGAAAGATTGGATCAGCTAGGGTTGTTTTCCTTGGAACAGAGGAAGCTGAGGGGTGACTTAATTGAGGTGGACAAAATTGTGAGGTGCCTAGATAGAATAGACAGGAAAGACCTGTTTCTCCTAGCGGAGAGGTTAATTACCAGGGGCACAGGTTTAAGGTGATTGGTAGAAGGATTAGAGGGGACATGAGGAAATATTTTTTCACCCAGAGGGTAGTGGGTGTCTGGAATTCCCTGCCAGGAATGGTGGTGGAGGCAGAAACCTTAAACTCATTTAATAGGTACCTGGACATGCACCTGAAGTGTTATAACCTGCCAGGCTATGGACCAGGTGCTGGAAGGTGGGACTAGATTGGGCAGCTAGATTTTTCGGCTGGTGCAGACACAATGGGCTGAATGGCCTCCTTGTGCACTGCAATTTTTCTATGGTTCTAAATTCATCTGAAATTTAGAGTTGTAGAATAAAAAGTGGATAGAGTGCAGCAGTGGTCCATCATAATCAGTCTTGTTTTCTTTTTTCCAGTCACCTTAAAGGACAAAATATATTTTTGGTGGCTGCTACCCTGAGGCCAGAGACCATGTTTGGACAAACTAACTGCTGGGTTCACCCTGACATGAAGTATATTGCCTTTGAAACGGTGAACGGGAACATTTTCATCTGTACTCAGCGAGCAGCAAGGAACATGTCCTTCCAGGGTTTTACCAGAGAGAATGGAGAAGTGTCTCTGGTAATGGAGCTTATTGGAGAGGTAAATGCTTCACAAGTATCAATGATTGTATGGGCTTCTTGATTATATGTCATCTTTGAGGTGTTCTCAAATATTACATTTTGAGAACTTTGTTATCTTGGCAAAAAATAGTAAGGGGAGAAAGGGGTCTGTTTATTTCATATTATGGCTATTTAAATTTTTGATATATTTTTAAATTTTTCACTAGGACATCCTTGGTGTATCACTGAGTGCTCCCTTGACATCTTACAAGATTATCTATGCTCTCCCTATGCTCACCATCAAAGAAGACAAAGGTATTTCATATTTTGTTTCTGTAGTTGGTGTACAGAAACACCTTGGTTCTATAAACATTTCTTAAATGTGGATTTAAGCAACCGGACTAGTAGAAAGGGATTGCTTTTTTGTTGAAAGCAATTTTTTTTACCATTCAACAGGCACTGGCATTGTCACCAGTGTTCCTTCTGATGCTCCAGATGATATTGCAGCTCTCCGAGACCTCAAGAAAAAGAAGGTACCAGTTCTATATTTTATTATTTTTATTGCCACTTATCTGTCCTCCTATTCTGAAGGCGATGATTCCTTGCTATATCGAATTCCATAGGCGCCGTATATTCTCCGTTTCTTCGGCCAGTGGCCATTATTTATGTTCAGAACTCTTAAAAGCCAATGAAAATTCAAGTGAATATTTTCTATAAGTCCTTTGAATCGTTTTGCAACTAAATACAGATTGTAACTGCATTTAGATGCTGAGAGTTTGGGGTAGTGTAGTGCAGAGTGCTTGAAAGTTATTATGACCAGAGATGAAGCTAACTATGGTCTACGATTAGATTTGAGTGCTGTATTTGGATTGCTGGAAGTCAGTCACAGGTCAGAATCTGCACTTTCAGAAAAATAGTTCTGCCCATAGGCTTCTAATAGTCTCGTTCATATGGTTGGCCTCAACAGTTAATTGCTGGCAGGTTATTGCACTGCAGTCTTTGGGAGGGGAAATAGATAAGGATTCAGGGCTAAAGCTGATCCCATCCTCTCGACACTCATAATTCTAGCAGAAGTTGCTAAATATCAATTAGAACAAGGAATCCTGGCTGATTTTCCCTTCCCTAACAGTTGGATAGCTGCGTAGTGATTATTATTAGACTTGTAATCCTGAGGCCTGGACTAATAAGCCTGAGGATGTAAATTTAAGTTCCACCATGATGGTTTGAGAATTTGCATTCAGGTTATAATTTAAAAGAACTGGCAACACAAAGCTGATACTGGTAAAATTGAGTGACCGGGAAGCTGTCAGGTTGTTATAAAAATAGTTCACTTAGGTCATTTAGGGAAGGGAACCTGCCCTCCTTATCCAGTGAAGCCTGTATGCAACTCCAGCATTGAGATTTTTGATCAGGTATTTGGCATGATGTATGTTGTCTGCAGTGTGAGCTACTGTATTGTATGAATGCCTTGGCCAATCTGATGCTGTCTGCACCAATGACGTCCAAAATGGTGGCACCATTGTATCCTAAATTTTGAAAGAATAAAAGCATTCTTGTTTCTTTAGGCATTAAGGGAAAAGTATGGAATTACTGATGAAATGGTCCTACCATTTGAACCAGTGAGTATGCTTAAACTGAACTGAGTGCATAATTTCTTCAACGTGAATTAAACGTGCCTTTCTTTACACTGACCCTTATTCAAAATATGAATGCTTTAAGCTATTATAATCGAATTACAGTAGTATTTTGATGACATAGTCAAGTTCCTAATATGTGCAGCTATAATCCATTTTTTATTTTAAAAATGTGATCTATTCTTGGAAAAGTTTTTTTTTAAAAAAAGCTTGACTTCTGCTCCCCTCACAGATCTTAGATCAACATAGAATTATACCATAAATTGGGCATCCAGATAACTACTTGTCTTGCTGGACACAGTCTGAAAATCAATTTTTAGAAACTCAATCGGCTCGTTGGCTATATAATAGGGTTTCGCCCAGTGTTGTAATGTTGAAGACACTAGGCATTCACTAGAGGTCCTCATGAGCTTTAAAAGAGCAGCTGAAAAGCAAAATGGGATTCCCTTCATTATTGTGTGATGCGTAGGCTCAGGAAATATTAATATTTCATTGGTGACTTTTAATGCTGCCTCTTCTGTGTTACTTCTTTGATAGATTCCTATCATTGAAATTCCTGGGTATGGCAACCTCTCTGCACCAATTGTGTGTGACGCACTGAAGATTCAAAGCCAGAATGACCGGGAAAAGCTTGTAGAAGCCAAAGAGCAGGTTTACCTGAAAGGCTTTTATGAGGGGGTTAGTAATGTATTTAAGCTGTTCTACCGAAAAAGATGATCAAAAAGAAAAATGTGAATTATATCATTTTTATAAATGTACCAGTCGATCTCCTGTGGCATTACATACAGGGAGTCGAGATCAAAAATAATTGTGAACTGGGATTTCAGGGCAGGGATAGTTGGACCAGGTGCAATCCAATCCTTATTTTAAAGTTTTAAAAAATTCTGTATTTTTATTATAAATACTTATATTCACATTTATTGTGTAAACTGTCATAGTGTAATTATACCATGCAGTGAAGTGACTGTTTAGATTAGGTATCACGTCTTCAAGTGAGGATTGAACTCTCAATCGTCTGACTTCAAGGCAAGCCTGTTGCCAACTAGGCTAAACTGACATTTAGTTTAATATTCATAATTTTTTTTTCTTGTATAGATAATGCTTGTGGATGGTTTCAAAGGGCAGAAAGTGCAAGAAGTCAAGAAACTAATTCAACGAAAAATGGTAGACAATGTAAGTGTTTTTGATTTATTCAGTGACATCTTAAAACAACACAGTGCTGGTTAGAAATTCTGATTGAAACATTAAACTGTTAATGAGTGTGTAGACAGCATGTTGCATTGAATTGCTGTATTATACCACATGCTGTGAGATGGGTTAAACTGCTAGCTGTGTTTGATTTTCATGTTTGAGCTTCCTTTTTTATTAGGTTTGCATGGAATACCACTTGTTAAGGTGGTAATGGCCTGTACCTTGGTCACTATCTACACTCACTACTAACTGACTGAATAGTGGCATTGGTGGAAACCCACCATTTTCATAGCTAACGGTGTCTAGGGTCTAGGAGATGCAAAGGAAGAAAAACAGGTTAAAATGAATACAGACTGTAGTCCACCAGAGTATCTTAACTAAAAATGAGCTTCTAATAACTGTCCTAGGGAGAGGCTATGATCTACATGGAACCTGAGAAGCAAGTTATATCCAGGTCTGCTGATGAGTGCGTTGTAGCACTGTGTGACCAGTGGTGAGTTTTTATTTTCAATTTTATAACTCATTCCCCCGCCACTCCCCCACCACCACCAGCCGACAACATTGGATAAATCCACAGTTGACGGAAGCCCTTTGATACCTCACTAAGTGATGGTCTTGTGTGTTGTTTAATGACTTGAGTGTCTGGGGAATATTTAAACATAGGGATCATCCGAGCTGAATTTATTTTTCTCTGTCACCCAACATTTATTTATGCACTTTGCCATTGGATAATGATCAGGAATGGGAACCCTGAATGAGTTCCTCATTTGTGCTTCCAGATTTTAAAAAACTGGCTATTATGTTCGCTCTTGAACATTGTACAGCTCACAACTAATAAATGAAGTATTGGGCATATGGATCTATAAGGTTAAGTACCGATGAGGAAGGTCATTTATTCCATCTCACACTTTCTTCCATAGACAGCTACAATTTCTTTCTCTACATCACAGCATTTAACTGCTCCATAGATGTGATTGTCGCCACTATGCGACCCAGAAGACTATTTGAGATATTAATCAATTTGTGTAAAAAATGGGTTTCATTTTATTTATCACTCT
Source organism: Heterodontus francisci (assembly GCF_036365525.1). Classification (NCBI taxonomy): domain Eukaryota; kingdom Metazoa; phylum Chordata; class Chondrichthyes; order Heterodontiformes; family Heterodontidae; genus Heterodontus; species Heterodontus francisci. Next base: position 97,066,996 of record NC_090382.1, read on the forward strand.
CATTTTTCAATGTAGGTACCTGGATTATGGTGAAGAAGCTTGGAAGAAAGAAGCTGTAGGTTGCCTGTCAACACTGGAAACGTACGTGCCATTCAGTTGACTTTTGTTTTCCATTCAGTTTACTCCTTTCCGCCTCCCTTTTGAGGCCATGCAATAGTAGTTTTAACACAGCTATTGACTAACAATGATGACTTGTATTTGTATAGCACTTTTAACATAGTGAAATATCCTGTTAAGTTCAAAAGAGAATTTGCAGAATTTTTTTTTCAGATTCTGTGAGGAAACTAGGAGGAATTTTGAAGCTAGCCTTGAGTGGCTGCAGGATCATGCCTGCTCAAGAAAATATGGCCTAGGTTAGTGTAACAGTTAAATATTCTATAAAAAGAATAAACTGTTGGAGTGCGACACAGATAACTATGCATTATAGAGTATATCACATACATGATGATACCCAATCTGACATTCTGATATTGAGGTAATTTTAATATTTTCTGGGTATCTAAGGTGCCCAGATGCCTTGCAAGACACTAGAGAGCTTGTCAATTTTGTACAAAATTAACTAAGATTTACTGTTTATAATATATATTTTATAAGATATGCTGTTTATGTAATGAATGACTACTGTGGATATGATCTTCATATGCCAGCTACAAGAGAAGTGTAGGGAACAGTGTATACTCCTTTACCTTACTTTTGTAGATCTCAGTAAGGCATTCAACACTGTCAGAAGAGCAGGACTCTACAAGATTTTGGGAAAAATTGGCTGTCCGCCGAAGCTCCTCAATCTCATCCACACTTTCCATGACAACATGCACTGCTCTGTACAGTTTGGATAGTTCCACTTCTAATAGTTTCGGAGTGAAGAATGGAGTGATACAGGGTTGTGTCCTAGCCCCCACTCTGTTTGGCATCTTCTTCTCTATGCTCCTGACCTTCCTCGGTGAAGGTCAGGATATGGAAGGAGTCTACTCACACACCAGGTCAGAGGGCAAGCTCTGCAATCTATCGAGGCTGAAAGCGAAGACAAAAACATATGGTGTCCTGATCAGAGAATTCCTCTTCGCTGATGATGCTGCACCAGTTCCTCGGCTACAAAGGCTCATGGACTGTCTCTCCCGTGCCTGTAACTTGTTCTCCTTGACCATAAGCATCAAGAAAACCATGGTCTGGGGACATCTTTGCCCTTGATCACATTAAATAACACCCCACTGGAAGTGGTTAGCAAATTCTGCTACCTTGAGTCCACAGTGATAGACAATCTGTCCCTTGAAGCAGAGCTTGATATACGCATAGGGAAAGCAACCTTTGGCTGACTTGCAAAATGCGCATGGGACAACACCAAGCTGATGTTTAGGACTAAGCTGATGGTTTATAAGGCCTGTGTACAGCAAGTACCTTGCTGTATGGGTGTGAAACATGGGTGACTTACAGCTACCAGGAAAGGAAGCTTCATAATTTCCATCTTCGCTGGCACATTATGGGTATTTCCTGGCAGGACAAAATTACAAATGTGGCAGTCCTCTCAAAGGCAGTGCTCCCAAGTCTTTTGGCACTAATCAAACAGAGGTGGTTTCAGTGGATTGGAATGTCGAAAGGATGGAAGACGGTCACGTACCCAAGGACCTTCTGTATGGTGAGGTAGCTGGGGCCAGGCGACCAGTGGGGCGCCCAAAGCTCCACTTCAAGGATGCTTGCAAGCGCGATATGAAGGCCCTAAATGTCGACTATCGCACTTGGGGCTCACTAACTGGTGAAAGAGGGAAAGATGACACATCCTGTGGACTGGTGTGCACTATCACGATGACCAGTTGCTACAGCAGCTTGGCAACAGGTGCCAACGTCAAAAACAACTCTTAGCGTCACTTTGACAGCTTCATGTGCAGCACAGGTTGTCTTATGAGGAAAGGTTGGACAGACTGGGCTTGTTTTCACTGGAGTTTAGAAGAGTGAGGGGAGACTTGATTGAAGTCCTCAACGGACTTGACAAGGTGGATGTGGAGAGGATGTTTCCTCTTGTGGGTGAGTCCAGAACTAAGGGGCACCATTTTAAAATTATGGGTCGCCCTTTTAGGACAGAGATGAGGAGAAATTTTTTCTCTGAGGGTTGTGCGACTTTGGAACACTCTGCCTCAGAAGATGGTGGAGACGGGGTTGTTGAATACTTTTAAGGTGGAGGTAGATAGATTCTCATTAGGCAAGGGAATCAAAGGTTATCGGGGTCGATAGGAGAGTGCAATTTGAAACACAAGCAGATCAGCCATGAGCTTATTGAATGGCAGAGCACACTCGAGGGGCCGAATGGCCTACATCTACTCCTAATTCTTATGTTCGTATGTACTTGTGGCAAAGCCTGCCTGTCATGCAGGCCCCAACCTTGCAAGCATGAGCCATATTAATTTCGCCACATGGACATTTAATTTCAAACCGTTGTTGAAGTGAAGAAAGGACTTGCTTTAAAAAATTGCAAGAGCTTGGTCAGACAGACATTTGCTTATTAACAGTGTTTCGAAGGACAAAGCAGCCATTCCCTGACACATTCAACCCACAATGGACCCTTGGCTGAGAAGACATTTGCGTATTAACAGGCAGTGCTTGGAAAGGACAAAGGACCAGTCCCTGACTCATTCAGCCTACAATGGACTTTTGATCACCAGACGTTGAAGGTGGGGGAGCTCGCATTCTAGGTTGACTGCTAAGATGGCCAAATACACAAATGGACATGGTCAAACCAGCTAGTCACATGACTAACCTACTGGGCAACCTGAGTTTTTTGAATTTGTACAGTTTGAACTCTGAGAGAAAGTCAGTTTGCTCCTGCACTGAGAAGATCTCCTCTGTCTACTCCCATCTCTTTCTTACAAGCCTCTGAATCCACTGAAGACACATGAACCCCAAGAGAGAAAAGTCTCCTATAGTGAACAAGGTTTAAGAAGAATACTGGGCCCCAACAAAAAGCAAGATCTACCGACAATCAAGGACTCTACAGTGAGCTCGAAGAACCACAACATAAATTCTTCAGATATTGCCTCAAATTTTTCCACTTTATTTTTCTTCTCTTTTCTGTCTGTATTTGCATGTGTGTATCGCGTATGCATGCTAGCGTGGGCACATCATGTATCCTTAGACATCAACCGAATTAGAGTTTTAAGTTTAATAAATTTTAACTTTTCTTCTTTAAACCTAAGTAAACCTGTTTGTGCTGGTTTCTTTGCCTTATAATTGGAAAGCCGTGAACGAGGATTCACCAAGGGGGAGTTAAAAACATGGTGTTTTTAAAATTAAACCCTGTTACGGTAAGACCAGATGAAGGCTGAAAGGGAACCCTGGACCTCTTTCTCATTGGGTCATAACACTGCCTCTCAAGGATTGGCCTTCACAGCCATCAGCAAAGGTGCACCAAGAGAAGACATCCCACCTAAATGGATTGTTTGCTGCGTGTCCGTCATCTTTCGTAGATGGAAGGATGCCAACCTTACTGTTTATGCCATCAATATTGAAAAGAGTAAAACAGAAGGCAAAGTAAATTGGGAAATAGTGATTAGGTAACACCAATCTTGGTTATTAAAAACCCAAAGAATGAAAGCTAGAGCTAATAAATATTGTGCCCTCATAGGCTTCCCATAATGCCATGTATTATTCCCCTTCTTTGCAGTGGATGGTTATTTGGAAATGAAGAATAATGACTCAATGATTGGTCTTCTGACCTGCTTTATTCAATAAAAGAATCCTTTCATTTGGGAAGAGCCTAGCCATAACTTACATCATCTATTCAACTCATGGGAGTCAATGAAGTGGTTCACATGAACAGAAGAATGCATAATTTGAAAATATAATGTGTGTGCTCTATGTGACTGCTCAGGGTTTGCCCCACCACCTTTTTCTTGTGTAAACAACTTGCCAGTTGTAAATGCAGTCTATTGTGAATTGAAAGCTGGTGTTTGTTCTCTTAAATTTGGGTTGGCGAAGCTCTGGTGTGAAATACCTTTAGTATATGGTAAAGTTAACTGTGGGACGAGACTGCTGTCAACTGGCACACTTCAGGATTGCAGACATCAAAGTTCTCACCTTCCCTTTCAAATTTCCCTACTCTACCTCAGTAATCTCTTACAGTTTCACGTGGCCAACACATATTCGCCATTTGGTATCTTCTGACTACTCTTTGTTCCCTGCTTACCCCACACCACCATTAATGGATACTCCATGTTCTGGAACTCCCACCCTGCTGCTGGGCCTCCACCATATTTCCTCCTCAGTGTAGTGTTTCAACATCTTGCTGTACATAAAGAGTGCTACAGCACTGCAAATTGTTATCAATAAATTGTACATTTACTCTTTCAGGTTCTCGTTTGCCATGGGATGACCAATGGCTGATCGAGTCTCTCTCTGATTCCACAATTTACATGGCTTACTACACTGTGGCTCACCTACTACATGGGGGATCTCTGAATGGTCAAGGGTCTGGCCCACTAGGCATCAGGTGGGAATAGGAGTTCTCAAAACAACAATTTTACGTTGTAATGCAAGTTATGGTTCACAATAATGTTTGGTAATCAAAATATTAATCAGCAGTTGTGACTGATTCTGTGTTTAGTGAGTGTAATGATCCATCTATAAACAGGTAATAGGAACAACATCATATGCCCCCAAAATTAATTTAAAGGTTGCTCGAGTAGTGGTCACGTTTCAAGATTGAACTGACATCTCTCTTATTGACTGGAAATTGCAGTTGAAGAAATAGTGGAGTTATTTTCACCAGATGAACAGTCCAGACTATCCTATTATCTGTACACACTTTCTTTTTTAATGATAAGGGAAATGGTAGCACAGTGATTATGTTGCTAGACTAGTAATCCAGAGGCATGGACTAATAATCCAGAGACACAAGTTCAAATCCCCACCATGGCAGCTGGAGAATTTAAATTCTATTAAGTAAATAACTCTGGAATGAAAAGCTAGTATCAGTAATGGTGACCATTAAGCCACAACTCACCTGATTCAGTAATCACCTTAAGGGAAGGAAATCTGCTGTCCTTACCTGGTCAGACCTACATGTAACTCTAAACCCATAGCCATGTGGTTGACTCTTGGCCCTCTGAAGTGGCCTAGCAAGGAACTTGGTTGTATTCAAGGCAGCAGCTGGCTACCAGCTTTTCGAGGGCAATAAAGGATGGACAATAAATGCTGGCCTTGTCACCAATACCTGCATCCTGTAAAAGAATGAAAAATGAAATTGATTATAGGTCATCTTCAATAAGGCTTTTATGTCAGTCTAACTGCTGTGAATTTTGTTTTTCTTAGTCATTAGATTCCGATATGTCTGGACCCATGCACTCCTTTTACCAATTTAATTGTTGCAGTTTCATCACTAAAGCAAAAAGTTTTCAATCACAATACTTGGGCTGTTTAGTGTCGCAGAGCACAACAAGCTGTAGCTAATAAATCAGATATTCACCACCCCCACAACCACCCCCCCAACACCCCCAAGATCAGCCTGTTGGGAACTAGATGCAGTTAGGAGATCTTTCGCCTCTGAAATCTATTTTTGAGTCCAGCCTTGGTCCTGTTGCCTGTGACTGAAACAAGTTTGCAACAGTCACAAACTTAATTCACGATGAGCATCAAGGGTTTGAAAAATATTGCATTTACAGTGCTATATATTTCTTAAGTAGTACTCATTGCAAGCTCCTTCCACAATAGTAGTTTTCTGCCAGCATTGAGATGTGTTTGTCTGATTTTTATTCCCTCAGACCAGAACAGATGACCAGAGAAGTTTGGGATTATGTGTTTTTGAAGGACGCTCCATTTCCAAAGACTCAGATTCCTAAACAGAATCTAGACCAACTGAAAAAGGAATTTGAATATTGGTATCCAGTGGATTTACGAGTGTCTGGGAAAGACTTGGTTCCAAACCATCTCTCATACTACCTGTATAACCATGTAGCCATGTGGCCCAGTGATAGGTGAGATCACATCATTCAGTCATATATTTGCATATGAATAACATGAATATTTTCACATGATGCTTAACCTACACCCAGTCCACTTGTGAAGAAGCCTACACATTTGCTAATCTTCAAGGTGTTGTCTTTGACTGCGTTGTTTCCTGAACCACACCTTTCCAGGTGTCGAGGATCATTCATGGAGATGCTACTGGCTTTAACAGTCTTCTTGTTCTGACTAAAGAAACTGGCATGGGGAAAGGAGAAACTAATTTGGGAGAATTTATGTGTAGATAAGGGGAGACAGCTGCTGAAAGATTTTTATGTATAACTATCCTTTTTTCTTAAATTGTAGCACAAAATGGCCTCAAGCTGTAAGAGCAAATGGACACCTGCTATTGAATTCGGAAAAGGTACAATATAATTTATGCTGTGTTAAAGCATAAATCGGAATTGCGTGATTTCAGTGAATTAACATATTTGAATATTAATGTATTTCGCTTGAGAATAATTTTTGAGTAACTCCTGTAGCTATTTTTTTCTCTTTCCATTAGATGTCTAAATCTACAGGGAATTTCCTTACTCTGGCTAAAGCTGTGGAAAAATTCTCTGCAGATGGTGAGTAATCTCCCTCCTTCTCGTCCCCATCACCCCTCGCGCTCCCCAATCCTCACTCTCCCCAATCCTCACTCTCTCAAGTGAGTTTAGTTTATTAAAATTAGCAGCTTTTCTATACAAGGCAGACAAATTTGAGAAGCACTGCCATTACAGAGCAATTATTTGCATGGATTGCATAGACAATAATGGATGCAGTTGTGGTCTATAATCTATTTATGCAGACATTGCCCAATCGGGTGCCACTAATGGTATGAGGGCATTTCGATAAAATGCTGAATTATTAGGTGAGAAATAACCTACAATTAATTCCCAGTTAATATAATCAGAATATTATGGAGTATATAAGCAGGTTAGTGGAATGTGCAAATAGGTGACTGATGCAGTTCAATGCATGTTAATAATTTTGAGGGGAAAAGAACAGTGAAAGGATGTATACCCTAAATGGTATAAACAACAGATTTTTACAGATGGTACAGATGCATAATCTTTACCACTAGGAATGCAGGTAGAAAATTCCATAATAAAGACACTTCTCTGCAGTAGTGATGGAATGCTACACTTTCGGAGGTTCCATCTTTCAGATGAGACATTACACCGAGCCTCCCGCACCCTCATTAGGACGTAAAATATTCTGTGGCACTATTTTGAAGAGAGAGGGTTTCCTCCAGTCTCCTAGCTTACATTTATCCCTCAACCAATCTCAATAAAACATTATCTCATGTTTGTATGACCTTGCTTGCACAAATTGGCTGCAAAATTTCCTACATATAACAGCAACTACACTTCAAAAGTACTTAATTGGCTGTAAAGCGCGTTGGAATATCCTGAGGTTGTGGAAGGTGCAATATAAATGAAAATCTTTCTTTCAAACTGCATTTTGGGATTTTACATGAAGGAACATCAAAATCAAAAATGGAGAGTTTGTCAAATAAACAAAACATTGGTCAGGCCACTGTTGGAATATTATTTTCAGTTTTGGAAATCCCATAATAAGATTGTTAGGACTAAGAACAGGAGCCTGGACAATGACTCATTGAATCGTACAGTTTAGAAGGAGGTTGCTCAGCCAAACATTTCTGTGCTGGCTCTTTGAAAGAGCAATCCAATTAGTCCTACTCACCTGCTCTTTCCCTGTAACCCTGCAAATTTCTCTTTTTTTTAGGTATATATCTAATTCTCTTTTGAAAGTTACTATTGAATCTGTTTCCACCACCTTGTCAGGTCGCATATTTGAAATCATCATAACTTGCTGCATAATTTTCTTTTTGCCAATGATCTTAAATCTATCCTCTGGTTACTAACCCTCCTGCCAGTAGAAACAGTTTCTCCCTGTCTACTCTATCATCCCCTCCCCCCCTCATAGAATTATGAGAAGGAGGGCTTATAGCTGTGAACACATTGGTGGTTTATCTCATTGGAATGGAGAAGGTTGTTTGGGCAGGCGAGAATCTGATTAACTTTTCAAAATAAGGAAAAATTTTGAGAGCATAAGTCGCAAAAGATTGTTTTGGCAAATCAGTAACCAGGGGCATAAACTTGGAATTATCACTAGAGGAATGAAAGTTTTTTCTTCCATAAAGGGGTATTAGTACTGCAGCACAACGACACACATTTGAGTTCTTTTGCATCAAGGAAATGGATGATACTGATGGTCTGTGCACAGGAATGGCTATCACTGGTACAAAAACAGACTAAATCCAAAATAATCTTATCTACAACCCCAACATGTACAGTTGCTTAAGTTGAAATTGTTCATATTCTAAACAACAAGGACCATGCAACTTGAGTTACTTCATTTAAACACCATTCCCCAACTGAATGGATGGCTGGCTGGATTGATTCCAATTCCCCTTCTGATGTTCACCTTGATGCAACTGCTAGCAGGTGTGCAAAAGTAGGTTACTTAACTCCTTTCTGAAAAGCACCTTACCCCTGCTCATTGCCTCATGCCACCAGCTTGGAGGTTAGAGGCTGGGGGTCTGCCGTGTGGGTAATTATGAGCAAGAATGTGTGGTACCTAGAGGTATAATCTTAATTTAAATAATGGAGACCAGATTTGTTTGATTTTTTTTTTGTAGATAGGATGAAAATTATACTTGGACATGTTTTACTTCTATCAGGCAGTGATAGATGCTTATTTACAGCACCTAACCAGTTAGGATAAGTATTCATGAGCTAACGATCGCCTTTGCTCCTTTGGCACAACTTTGTCCCCAGGGATGCGCCTTGCACTTGCTGATGCTGGTGACACAGTGGAAGATGCTAACTTTGTAGAAGCCATGGCTGATGCAGGTATCCTACGGCTCTACACTTGGGTGGAATGGGTGAAGGAGATGATTGCAAATCGTGAGAGCCTTCGTAGTGGGGCTGCCAACACCTTCAACGATCGAGTCTTTGCCAGGTACTGGATGCCCTTTGTTGTATTTGAAGAGGTCCCTGATAACTAGTTGCAGCATTCCTTAAAAGATATTGGTAATGGTCAGTTATCCCGTAATTGTATTTGTTATAACTAACACTTTTTGAATATTTGTTTTAGTGTATTATACATTACTTTCATGATCTAGAGCGTATATGATCCCGTGTGATAGCGTATGTATAAAAGTAGCTTATGGACATCCCTGACTGTTAGATGTGGTAAATCATCATGCTTGGGCATATTGCTGTGATTGCCCACAGTAAAAACTCAGGTGAAAAGAAATTGTAGCCGAAGTGTATAGTGGTATGGTCTAACTGTGACTAGTGGTGGTCACCAAGATGCAAGGAAGATAGTCAAGCATCGGAGGCAATGCAGAGAAGAAACATAAAGCTGATCCCTCGTGTCAGAAGTTTGAGTTATACAAAACTAATGGAGAAACTTGGGCTGCAAAATTTGGCTATGTAGTGCCACTGGTTTCGGCACTAGGAGAGCTGGCAGACAAAAAAAATGGCAAGGGTCCGCTCCTGTCTACTTCTGCTTGGCTTGTGCCAACCACCTTGTTTGGAATGGCAATAGTGCAGGCGTCCCGTACACGCGCCAGAAACATGCACACTGGGCAGATTGCGACATTAGTCAGCATCGAATGCTGATTTGATGTATTCCTTGCCATTTTAGATCTCGCATGACCCTATTCATGCCCTCTCAAATATGCACAGCTAAACATGAGTTGAGCTACCTGCCACTTGTGATATTTTAAGGGAACGCCATTCAAATTTCAGGTGAGGTGCTTTTGACTTTCTTTTGCTGCTGCAGAGTTAGTGAAAGTACTATGCACTGTGTTGTTGGAGGAGTTGACAGACTCAAGTGGAAAACTCTCCACTGTTTGGAGTCATACTTAGCATAAAAGAAGATGGTTGTGGTTGTTGGAGGCCAATCATATCAGCTGAGGACATCACTGCAGGAGTTTTTCAGGGTAGTGTCCTAGGCCCAGCCATCTCCAGCTGCTTCATCAATAACCTTCCCTCAATCATATGGTCGGAAGTGGAATGTTTGCTGATTTTCGCACAGTGTTCAGTACTATTCGCAACTCCTCAGATGCTGAAGCAGTTGTCCCTGCATGCAGTAAGACCTGTACAACATTCAAGCTTGGGGTGCCACACAAGTGCCAAGCAATGACCATCTCCAACAAGATAGAATCTAACTATCTCCCTTGATATTCAACAGCATTACCATCATTGAATCCCCACCATCTATGTCCTGGGGGTTACAAATGACCAGAAACTTAGCTGGATCAGCCATATTAATACTGTGGTTACAAGAGCAGATCAGAGGCTTGGAATTCTGTGGCAAGTAAGTCGCCTTCTGACTCCCAAAACCTGTCCACCATCTACAAGGCACAAGTCAGAAATGTGATGGAATTCTCTCCACTTCTCTGGATGATTGTGGCTCCAACAACACTCAAGAAGCTCAACACCATCCAGGACAATGCAGCCCACTTGATTGGCTTCCCATCCACCACCTTAAACATTCACTCCCTCCACCATCGGCACACAGTGGCAGCAGCCTGTACCATCTACGAAATGTGCTGCAGTAACTCGCCAAGCCTCCTTCGACAGCATCTTCCAAACCGGCGGTTCTACCACCTAGAAGAACAAGGACAGCAGACACAGGGAAACTCCGCTACCTTCAAGTTCCTCTCCTAGCCACACACGATCCTGACTTGGAACTATTACTTCACTGTCATTGAGTCAAAATCCGGGAACTCCCTTCCTAAGAGCACTGTGAGTGTACCTACAATATATGGACTGCAGTGGTTCAAGAAGGCAGTGCACCACCACCTTATCAACGGTAATTCGGGATGGGCAACAAATTCTGGGCCTTGCCAGTGAAATTCACTTCCCATTATCGAATCAGTCAGAAGGGAGTGGTTCTGGACCTTTGGAAGGAGTCGCATGGATTTGAAAGATCTCTGAGCAGAAAACTTGCTTCCAGTAATGGGGGCTATCGTTGCAGTCCCCCTTGGGCTGCAACATGACATGGAGATGGAGCAGAGATAGCATAGAGGCAAAGCTGTTCACAGAGGGAGGAGGGCTGTCAACAGAAGGCCCCCACTTAGGGTGGGTCACGGAACTGTGCCACCTCCACAAACTGGACCTACCACCGCTGAGTAGTGCGATTGGTGAAATCGTTGATCGCTGTCAAAGTCACTGTGGCCCTCAATTTCTATGCCAGCGGATCCTTTCCAGCTGCAGACACTGACATTGTCAACATTTCTCAGTCCGCTGTGCACCACTGCTTCCAGGATGTCACCCAAGGCCTTGTATGCCAAGGGAGGGGATTTCAAAGTCTTTCTGAGAAGAGGGAGGAGTGATCACGTGGCTTTGCCAGATTAGCGGACAGCTCAATGATGCAGGGAGCCATCCGATGCCTGCAGATGCTACATCTCAGCGGAGAGAAGTACAGCAACCGCAAAGGGTACCAGTCCTTGAATGTACGCTTGGCGCGCAACCATGCACAGATCATTATGTTGGTGAATTCCCACTATCCTGGTAGCAGTCATAATGCTTTCATCCTGCGCCAGTCAACCGTTCCAGTCATCTTTAAGTTGCTATGTCAAATCAGAGGGTAGCTGCTTGGCGAAAAGGGCTCTACACGTGGCTATTGATTCCCCTCTGCTACCTGACCACATGTGGACAGTACTACTACAATTAGAGCCATGCTGCAACTAGAAAAATCAAGAAGACGACCATCAGCACCCTGAAATAATGGTTCCGCTGCCTGGACTGCTCGTTGTGGCTTGCCACGAGTGTTTCATCAGACTCCAGTTCCCCTGAAAAAAATCACCAGATCACCATTTTTCCACACTTCCCCACCTTTCCATCTCTCTGTTATGCATCATCACAGCATCCTGTTTACCAAAATCCTGAAATGAAAAGCACTCCAAACCAGCTATTCCATTCCATCTTTATCCAACAATTGTTACAATATTACATTATAATACTCAACTATTCAGCTTGTGTTTTTCTTCTATTGTCTGTCCTTAGGGTGCCTTTGCCTGGCCTTGTGCTCTCACACAGTGCTACCCCAGTGGCTGGAGCATGACTTTCAATGGGTGAGACTAAAAGTGGCCTTGCAGAGCACCCTTGAGCTGCTCTAAGTCTTAAAGACCTGACTTTGGACTGTCCCACCTTGGCATGAATGACTGCAGTTTGGGCTAGCTGGCTGATGGGCAACAGCAAGGGCACTGGTAGAGTGGCAGCAGTGGGAGCACAACTGCTGTCATCCTGGGATAGGACAGCAGGTACATTCACCATGAAGCCAATGTCACTCCCCAGGGGTGGCACCTTGGCAAACCTAGTAATCTGCTGGAGCACAGATTCTGTAAGCTCCTTTGAGCATTGGTATCCCATTGCAATGATGGCAGCAGTCTTAGTCTGCATGACACCAAGCTGGGCTTGCATGGTAACAAGCAGAGATCTCATTGACCTCAGTCTGAGCTTCCATTGCGGCACTCAGACAGGTGGATCTGCCTATGCCGCAGTGAAAACAGAGACATTGACTATCAGATGCTGCTTCGTGGGTGCATGTGTAACTGCTTTTGTGGAGTTGGCCACCACTTCCGCGCTGGAAAGGATGAGCTCCAACTCTGCATGAAGCCCTGTGCCAAGTTGAAGCCAGACTCCTCCATGGTTCTTGACAGTGGCAGCAGTCTCTCTGGCAGGTCTGCCAATGCACAAGCATTTCACTGTGCATGCCTATCAACCTTTACCTGTACGTCACCCAATAGAAATCCTCATCTGAGTACTCTGCAGCAGAACATGTCTGCAAACTCACCTTCCAGGGAGCTGACACACAAACCATCCTTTCCGTCGACCTGGCTACAGCCCACTTGATCTTGGTGACTCACCACGTGCAGATCCCACCTCTATACTCTCTAAGGCAAATGCAGTGCCAGTATCTGAGCTGGTGGCTGAGAGTGTCAGATGGAGTGACGGTGCTTTTTCCTCAGAGGTTTGCTTTTACTTCTTGGCTTTCATTGTCTGGCACCAATGACTGGCCAGGCAGCAGGTGTTCGGTATCTGAAAGTATAAATGCAGAAGGGGAAGATCAGGCTGAGGGAAGTGGGGTAGATGGGAAACTTCATACCACATTGCGAGATGAGGGTAAAGTGGGATTTAAGAAGGTGCACAAGGCAGGAACGTGTCATCATCCAGCTTCAGCGATATGAAATCCCTGGAACCATTTAGGAAATGATTGGATGCTGAATTAGGTGGTGTTCAGGAGCAGATGGGTGGATGAACTAAGATGGGTTGAATGGTTCTCCTGTCCCATAACCAACTTGTGATCAAAGCATGGTGTTTATTTTTCCACCTCCATGTTTCAACTGTAAAGGCCTTTCCACAGTTATTGATTGTGCATAGTCCAAGGGTGCTTATTTTCTGTTAATTTGCTAAACCTTGAGAGTGTGCTTCTGGGCATGTGTGGCTAAGCTACTTGTTTCAATTTATTATTCTAGTGAGATGAATGCTGGAATTCTGAAGACAGAACAGCACTATGAGAAGTTGATGTTCAAGGAAGCTTTGAAAACAGGCTTCTTTGAATTTCAGGTATGGTCCAATGCTGAAAATAAATAATTCATCCTGTCAGGGATTTTTGTTGTTTTAATAAAAGTCCCAAGAGTGATGTTGCAATTTATGTTCCAGGCAGCAAAGGACAAGTACCGTGAAGTTGCTGTGGAAGGAATGCACCAAGACTTGATCTTCCAGTTCATTGCGATTCAGACTCTGCTGCTGGCTCCAATATGCCCCCATCTTTGTGAGCATATCTGGACACTTCTAGGAAAGGTGCTGTTAGTCAAATAATGCTCTAAATAACTAACATAGTATACTTGAGGAAAGAGGCACTTCTTATACAACTCTTTGCACTACAGAAAATTGCAAGTAGAAAAATGAAATCCTGTGAGGAAGTTAGTAACATTTAGTCTAATTGAGATTTCAAATAAATCATGATCATTCGTTAAAGAGTAAAGTTATTCTTATAGTCATTTGGTAGTATAGAACTTGAGAATTGCTGAAAATAGAGACATGTTGTCGAAGCTTTTCGTTTTGCACTCATCAGGACAATTGCAAGAATAACCAATGTCAGGGAAAACAACAACTTAGACTGCTTGAGAAGAGAGTGCTGATTGGTTGGCAAGTGAACTTTGATTGGTAGAGGCGTTGCCATGGAGAATGCACCAGTTTATGGTGACTGACAGTTAACTGCCAAGCTTTGTTTGAACTTTAAACCAGGCAGTTTGACTCTTATTGGGCAAGGCATTGCCCTGAGGAATGAACCAGCGAATGGCTGTCACTTATTTTGTTCAGCTGAGATAGACACAACGTGTGTACATGTTCTTTCTGTCTGCAAAGAACAGGGCCCTGTGTATTAATATATGTAGCTTCAATTACGCGCATAGGCGAAACCTACTGACCATCTTAAATTGGTTGTCAGTGTAATTCTTAGCACACTGCAGATTATTTAGCAAATGTTGTCCAATCGCGGAATCACATCTAATGTTGGACACTGTGTTTTCCCTTACATTGGTTATTCTTGCATATTGTCCTGATGAGTGCAAGACGAAAAACTCTGACAACATGTCTCTATTTCTAGAAATTCCAGTGTTATACTTGATGTGCCCAACTGTTTTTTTCATATATCCCACGAATCCATAGTTAGTTCTATTTTAATTCATGTAAATCTGATGCAGAGTGCATGCTGTAGTCTGCTTTGAACAATGTGATTAATGTTGGCGATAGGAAAAGGTCGAGGGGATGTTAAATATTAAAAATTGCAAAACGTGACCCCGACCCGCCACATATAGGGATCATTGTCATCTTACTGTGGCAGGTTGAGTGGCATATCTGTGTCCCATTCTTGAGTGGCGAGACACCTCATTATAATACTTAAATGAGGCTCCCACAGTGGAAGTGTGAGCCTAATTGAAATTTAATGGTGGCCACCCAGGTTTCCCAAGACTTGGGAAAGCAGGCAGCAAATTGGAGATGGGAGCAGCCGGATCCAGCAGAGAAATGCTTTTTATAGCAGTTTGTGAACGAGGAGGAACAGAAGGTCCCTCAAGCAAACCTTTTGTTAATTGCTGCCGCAATTGGCTGAATCTGTCCAAACTGAAAGAATGAAAATAGTATCTTTACAGCCGCTGTCTAAGGATCCTAACGAAAATGTATTAGAACAAGCTTAACTTATTTCCTAGTAATTGTGATGGGATGAGAACCTGAGCGGGGAGACTGAGGAGGAGGAAACATGAATAGAAACGTAAGACAGGAAACAAAAAGGCAAAAGTGGAAGGCATAGAAATCAAGGGCAGGAAACAAATAGGGCCATAGTGCGAAATAATGCTAAGATGACTAAGAATGTTAAAAAAAACAAGCCTAAAGGCATTGTGTCTCAATGCGCGGAATATTCACAATAAGGTAGGCCAATTAACCGCGCAAATAGATGTAAATGGATACGATATTGTTGTGATTACGGAGACATGGCTGCAGGGTGACCAAGGATGGGAACTGAACATCCAAGGGTATTCAATATTTCGGAAGGACAGACAAAAAGAGAAAGGAGGTGGAGTAGCATTGTTAGTAAAAGAGGAAATCATTACAATAGTGAGGAAGGATATTAGCTCAGAGAATCCTGATGTGGAATCTGTATGGGTGGAGCTAAGAAACACCAAGCAAATGTTGGTGGGGGTTGTATATAGACCCCCAAACAGCAGTGGTGTTGTAGAGGATGGCATTAAACAGGAAATTACAGACACATGCAATAAGGGTGCAACTGTAATTATGGGTGCCTTTACTCTACATATAGATTGGGCAAACCAAATTAGCAATAATACTGTAGAGGAGGAATTCCCGGAGTGCGTACTTAATGGTTTTTTGGAGCAATACGTTGAGGAACCAACTAGAGAACAGGCCATCCTAGACTGGATATTGTGTAATGAGAAACAATTAGTTAACACTCATGTTGTGTGGGGTCCCTTTGGGAAGAGCGACCATAACATGATAGAATTCTTCATTAAGATGGAGAATGAGAGAGTTGATTCTGAGACTGGGGTCCTTAATCTAAATAAAGGAAACTATGAAGGTATGAGGCACGAGTTGGCTATGATTGATTGTGGAGCGTTACTTAAAGGGTTGATAGTAGATAGGCAGTGGCTAGCATTTAAAGAGTGCATGGATGAATTACAACAATTGTTCATTCCTGTTTGGTGCAAAAATAAAACAGGAAGAGTGGCTCAACCATGACTCACAAAAGAAATTAGGGATAGTATTAGATTCAAAGAGAAGAAATATAAAATGTCCAGAACAAGCAGCAAACCTGAGATTTGGGAGAAGTTTAGAATTCAGCAAAGGAGGACTAAAGGGTTGATTAAGAAGGGGAAAATAGAGTATGAGAGTAAGCTTGCAGAGAACATAAAAGCTGACTGTAAAAGCTTCTATAGATGGGTGAAGAGAAAAATATTAGTGAAGACAAATGTGGGTCCCTTACAGTCAGAAACGGGGGAATTTATAATGGGGGACAAAAAAATGGCAGACCAATTAAATACATATTTTAGTTTTGCCTTCACAAAGGAGGACACAAATTACCTCCCAGAAATGTTGGGGAACATAGGGGTCTAGTGAGAAGGAGGAACTGTATGAAATCAGTATCAGTAGGGAAATTGATGGGATTGAAGGCCGATAAATCCCCAGGGCCTGATAATCTACATCCCAGAGTACTTAAGGATGTGGCCCTAGAAATAATAGATGCGTTGCTGGTCACTTTTCAAAATTCTATAGACTCTGGAACAGTTTCAATGGATTGGAGGGTAGCTAATGTAACCCCAATATTTAAAAAAGGAGGTGGAGAGAAAATGCAATTATAGACCAGTTAGCCTGACATCAGTAGTGGGGAAAATGCTGGAGTCCATTATAAAAGATGTAATAGCAGAGCACTTGGAAAATAATGACAGGATCGGACAAAGTCAACATGGATTTACAAAAAGGAAATCATGCTTGACAAATCTTCTGGAATTTTTTAAGGATGTAACTAGTAGAATAGATAAGGGAGAACCAGTGGATGTGGTGTATTTGGACTTTCAGAAGGCTTTCGATAAGGTCCCATGTAAGAGATTAGCGTGCAAAATTAAAGCACATGGGATTGGGGGTAAGGTACTGACATGGGTAGAGAACTGGTTGGCAGACAGGAAAGAAAGTAGGAATAAATGGGTCTTTTTATGAGTGGCAGGCAATGACTCGTGGGGTACTGCAGGGATCAGTGCTAGGACCCCAACTATTCACAATATATATTAATGATATAGATGAGGGAATTAAATGTAATATATCCAAGTTTGCAGACGACACAAAGCTGGGTGGGAGTGTGAGCTGTGAGGAGGATACAGAGTGAGTGATCCAGTGTGATTTGAACAGGTTGAGTGAGTGGGCAAATACAATGCAGATGCAGTACAATGTGGATAAATGTGAGGTTATCCACTTTGGTGGCAAAAACAGAAAGGCAGATTATTATCTGAATGGCAATAGATTGGGAAAGGGGGAGGTGCAGTGCGACCTGGGTGTCCTTGTGCATCAGTCGCTGAAAGTAAGCATGCAGGTGCAGCAAGCAGTTAAGAAAGCAAATGGTATGTTGGCCTTCATTGCGAGAAGATTCGAGTACAGGAGCAAGGATGTCTTGCTGCAATTATACAAGGCCTTGGTGAGACTACATCTGGAGTATTGTGTGCAGTTTTGGTCTCCTTATCTGAGGAGGATGTTCTTGCTATGGAGGGAGTGCAGCAAAGGTTCACCAGACTGATTCTTGGGATGGCAGGACTGACATATGAGGAGAGATTGGGTCGATTCGGCTTGTATTCGCTGGAGTTTAGAAGAATGAGAGGGGATCTCATAGAAACTTACAAAATTCTAACAGGACTGGACAGACTAGATGCAGGAAGGGTGTTCCTGATGGCAGGGGAGTCCAAGACCAGGGGTCACAGTCTAAGGATAAGGGGTAAGCCATTGAGGACTGAGATGAGGAGGGATTTCTTCACCCAAAGAGTGGTGAACCTGTGGAATTCTCTACCACAGAAAGCAGTTGAAGCCAAATCATTAAATATATTCAAGAAAGCGTTAGATATAGTTCTTAGGGCTAAAGGGATCAAGGGATACGGAGAGAAAGTAGGAACAGGGTACAGAGTTTGGATGATCAGCCATGATCGTATTGAATGACGGAGCAGGCTCGAAGGGCCAAATAGCCGACTGCTGCTCCTATTTTTCTATGTTTCTATGTAAGTCTAATGCACAAAATGCAGCTAATTTGTACACAGCAAGGTCCCACAAACAGGATTGTGTTTTGATGGTGGTGTTGCTTGAGGGATAAATGTTGGCTAGGACACTGGGAATAGAGTGTCACGGCACCTTTAATGCTCACCCGAGTTTAACCCTTCATCCAAAAGGGGTGGAGCAGGGCTAGAACCCACAACCTTCTGATCCACAAGACGAGAGTGCTACGATTAAGACAAGTGGCCTGGCTGGACGCCCCAACTTTTGTGCAGATAGATCTCTACAGTAAGGGATTATTTTTTAAATCCTACAGAAAAAAAATTATAGAGGTGTTTTATTTCACTGAAATTTGTGTTTGAACCACTTCAAGTTGTGTTCTGCATTGGAGAACCCATATGTGGCTAACATCTGTTCATGTAGCTTGTGTTTAATATTGAATTTGAATCCCATATTTAACTCTTTTTCAGACTGAGTCACTGATGACGGCAAGATGGCCATTAGCTGGACCTGTGGATGAAATCCTCATTCGTTCATCTCAGTATCTAATGGAAACTGCACATGATGTTCGACTCCGTGCCAAGAGTTATATGGTTGCTGGAAAAGGAAAAGTAGGAAGAATTTATATCAAGAATTATGATCTGTTTTAAAGTAAATCTCTGACTTCAATTACAAAGCAAAAATTCTTCTTTATTGATTGATCCCTTCCTAAGCAATATTTCTGGAATACAGAATGAGCAGCTGGACCTGGCTCCCAAATTACTAGCAGTGCTATTTAATGACCCTGCTGCTTAGTGGTGAAGAATGGCTTGGGTGATATTTTTCTTCCTGCTCCCTTGCTGTGCACAATTTTCTGCTATCTGACTTCACACAGTGGCACAGCTGAGATTGATAACTGCATGTGTTAAGAATGATATGCCCAACTCTGTCCAACCAGTTCATAAGTTTGTGTGATAGAACTGCACACTGTGCTGCTTTGGCACCCACTGATTCCCACTCTTGTACTTTCCCACTGATGTCATGCAATGAGGCTTATTTGTGCTCATCATGTTGTCTGGCCATCCCTTGAGATTGTCTACTGGAACAGTTCATGAGAAAAGAGAGCAGACATTTGGCAGTAAGGCTGATTTTCTGATCGGTGATGCTGGTAAATGGACGTAACTGATTGGAAATATGGACAGAGATCCCTTCTCTGCCCTCTGTCCATTTAGCACTCCCATTAATTTAAAGGGCACTGATTTGTGGTTTTCATGGAATGGTGAGCAGAGCTGTAGATTTTTATCCCTAAAACATCGGTCAAAATTCTGAAATACAGATCAAAACAGAATTTCACTTCTTCAGTCACTAGAAAATGATAACCCTCATGTTATCGCCCATGTGATTTAAACACCCCAATTATAAAACATTGCGACCTCCAACTTAACTTGAGCAACACCACAGGAAACCTGTTAGCTTATTAAAAATATTTGAAGCCTTTGTAAAAACTGCCAACATTTTTGCCCATGTATGTAGCCACCTACTTCTGTGTGGCTGCTTCCTTTTAGTTCTATCCATCACACTTGTAAATCAATCTCTTTCCAGCCAGAGGATTTGTAGGCATCTGGACCCTCTCCATCACTTCAATGTCAAGCTCTCAGCTCTAGTTCACTATAGTGGCACATTATGTAAATAAAGCTGAACCCAAAGAATCATGGGAGGGTGAGCTTATTAGTTGTTACATGGAGACTAATGTCAAACATTAGTTGGACTATATGATAAGCGGTTTGATTGGAATATCTACAGTGCATTGTTTTTACACAGTTACTGAAGTTGCATAATGGGATCTAGTAAAGTAGCCATAGGGTTTGGGATTGCATGTGTTGGGAGCAGCAATGTAGTAGAGTTGGTAGGACATGTATTGTTCCCAATTTCACCTGTGACAGGAGGAGTTGCTGAGCGGAGCCTAGGTACTTCCCTGCAGGGAATGAGGAAGAAAACTTGGTGAAGCAATTTGCCGTGGGTGGTAGGGAAAGGTGATATATTGAAAGCTGGCTTCATATTCTGTTGTTGATGGGGAAAGCAATTTTAAGTAGTTGTCAACCTGCTTTATTTCTGTAACATTTACCACTTTGGATTATTTTTCGTGTATCGACTTAGTTTTCTTTCTAACATAATTTGCGATGAAGAGTTTGCACAAAAAATAATGGAACATACTCCAGCTCCTGCGTATCTATGGCTGTAATTTAATAGGCTCTGATAACATCCAAAAGCACACAAGCAAAGTTTGAGAAATTTATAAACATCACCTCTGCAAAATTAGACTACAATGTTGAATTCAACTGATTTCTGTCGTTTTTTTATTTCAATGTTCCTGAATTTATACATTCTGTTTTTGAGCCATGTTTTACGTCAGTGACCATGTGAATTGTGTGTTTAAATTCCTGATTTTGCTGAAGGAGTATTTGTGATTTTAAACTGCTGATGGTTAGGATATATGTAAGTAGGTACCTGTGCTATGGGATGCGTCTGACTCTGTATGTATTGTACATAACAGCTGTGAAATGTTCCATTGCAGAAAGGGGATGCAAAACCAACACAGAAGCCTTCTCACTGCAGTATCTATGTGGCAAAGAACTACCCTCCATGGCAGCACACTACCCTTCTGCTGCTTCGTAAGCACTATGAGGCAAGTTTTGGTGTGTCCTGATACAAGTTTAATGTTGATCTTTTCAGTACCCTCACAGCACACAAATCATTCCTTTAGTTTTGTGCAGTGTCATATTCACAGCGAATATCAATTAAATGGACCTTCCATTAATATTGCTTGAAGTATCTAACTTTTTAAAAAATCTGCGAGTAATGCTTAAATGTTTCATTTTCCCCCTCTTCTGCTGTCCTGAAGTTTGTGAAATTTGTGTTGCTCCCCTTTTTTTCCCAGAGGGTTGTATGGCTGGTTGCTGTTGATCAGTAAATGGTGGTGGACAATTTTAAACAACTAACTGGAGGAAGTAGCTCCACAAATATCCCATCCTCAATGATGGGGGAGCCCAGCACACCAGTGCAAAAGATAAGGCTGAAGCATTTGCAACAATTGTCAGCCAGAAGTGCCGAGTTGATGATCCATCTCGGCCTCCTCCTGAAGTCCCCAGCATCATAGATGCCAGTCTTTAGCCAATTCGATTCACTCCGCGTGATATCAAGAAACGACTGAAGGCACTGGCTATTGCAATGGCTATGGGCCCTGACAACATTCCGGCAAACGTACTGACAACTTGTGCTCCAGAACTTGCTGCGCTCTTAGCCAAGCTATTTCAGTACAGCTACAACACTGGCATCTACACAGCAAAGTGGAAAATTGCCCAGGTATGTCCTGTACACAAAAAGCAGGACAAGTCCAACCCAGCCAATTACTGCCTCATCAGACTAGATTAGAGATACAGCACTGAAACAGGCCCTTCGGCCCACCGAGTCTGTGCCGAACATCAACCACCCATTTATACTAATCCTACACTAATCCCATATTCCTACCAAATATCCCCACCTGTCCCTATATTTCCCTAGCACCTACCTACACTAGTGACAATTAATAATGGCCAATTTGCCTATCAACCTGCAAGTCTTTTGGCTTGTGGGAGGAAACCGGAGCACCCGGAGAAAACCCACGCAGACACAGGGAGAACTTGCAAACTCCACACAGGCAGTACCTGGAATCGAACCCGGGTCCCTGGAGCTGTGAGGCTGCGGTGCTAACCACTGCGCCACTGTGCCGCCCTACTCTCGATCATCAGTAAAGTGATGGAAGGTGTCGTCGACAGTGCTATCAAGTGGCACTTGCTTAGTAACAACCTACTCAGTGACGCTCAGTTTAGGTTCCACCAGGGCCATTCAGCTCCTGACCTCATTACAGTCTTGGTTCAAACATGGACAAAAGAGCTGAACTTGAGGTGAGGTTAAAGTGACTGCCCCTGACATCAAGGCAACATTTGACTGAGAACGGCATCAAGGAGCCCTGGCAAAACTGGAATCAGAGGGAAAACACTCTGCTGGTTGGAATCGTACCTAGCGCAAAGAAATATGGTTGTGGCTGTTGGAGGTAGTCATCTCAGCTCCAGGACATCACTGCAGGAGTTCCTCAGGGTAGTGTCCTAGGCCCAACCATCTTCAGCTGCTTCATCAATGACCTTCCTTCAATCATAAGGTCAGAAGTGGGGATGTTCACTGGTGATTGCACAATGTTCAGCACCATTCACAACTCCTCAGATTAAAGGCCTGCTACCTGACCCAAACCCGATGGGACCCGACGACATGTGTCGGGTTCAGTTGGGTCGGGTTGCACTTCCAGATCCGGCATTCGGGCTCGGGTCGGGCCGGATCGAACATGCTCTATCACAGATAAGTGGCTCCACTGTTAATTTAATTTTTGGACTAGAAAGGTGGTTTTGTTAGTTATTTTAAGCTTGTGCAGATCAGCAACAAAGTGAAAAACGGGAGGTAAGTTAACTGATTGTCGGTCGGGTCGGGTCAGGCGCAGGAAGAAATGGAAGGACCCGGGCCGGGTCGGATGTCGTTCTGTCGGGCTCAGGTCGGGTTTTTTCTTTGGAGACCCAAGCAGGCCTATACCTCAGATACTGAAGCAGTCCGTGTAGAAATGCAGCAAGGCCTGGACAATATCTAGACTTGGGCTGATAGCAAGTAACATTCACGCCACACAAATGCCAGACATTGACCATCTCCAAGAAGAGAGAATCTAACCATCTCCCCTTGACATTCAATGGCATTATGATTGTTGAATTCCCCACTATCAACATCCTAGGGGTTACCAATGACCAGAAACTGAACTGGAGTAGCCATATAAATACTGTGGCTACAAGAGGCTAAAAATCCTGCAGTGAGTAACTCACCACCTGCCTCCCAAAGCCTGTCCACCATCTACAAATCACAAGTAAGGAGTGTGTTGGAATACTGTCCATTTGCCTGGATGGGTGCAGCTCCAATAACATTCAGGAAGCTTGACACTATACAGGACAAAGCAGCCTGCTTGATTGGCAGCCCATCCACAAACATTCACTCCCTCCACCACTGACACACAGTGGCAGCAGTGAGTACCATCTGCAAGATACACTGCAGCAACTCGCCAAGGCTCCTTAGACAATACCTTCTAAAGCCGTGACCTCTAGCACCTAGAAGGACAAGGGCAGCAGATGCATGGGAACACCACCGCCTGCAAGTTCCCCTCCCAGCCACAGATCATCCTGATTTGGAACTATATCGCTGTTCCTTCACTGCCGCAGGGTCAAAATCCTGAAACTCCTTTCCAAACAGCACTGTACCTACCTCACGTGGACTGCAGCGGTTCAAGAAGGCAGCTCACCACCACCTCAACAGCAATTGGGGATGGGCAATAAATGCTGGCCTAGCCAGCGACACCCACATCCCATGAACGAATAAAAAAAATCAGTAATCATCAGATGCAAAATGGGCCCAGAATTCATGACTATGTTGACAGCCAATGCCAAAAAGTAGACCATTGTGTTCCCTCATCCTCCAGTGCCAAATATCCACCACAATTTGCTGGGGAAAAGAATACAATATGCTGCAGCGAACACAGCGATGGATCAGTAGCTGCATGGCCAAACTGATAGTTAAATTCCATTAAATTCTGTGTAAATTTGAGCCTAATTTATTGGTTTATTTATTTATATTCGGCAGCATATTATCACACGTTATTAACAAGAATAAACATTGACATACAAGCAAAGATTATTAGGAAAATAACAGTTCTCTTGCACTGTGGGCTGGTTTTTATTCTGGTGATGGGGAGACACCACTTTGGCCCTCTGTTGGACCCATGTTGCCATCACCAGGTGAGCCAACAATTAAAAGCCTGCCATTGGCAATGCCATCCCTTTCAGGGGCGAACTCCTGCCTCTAGATCTGCCGGCCAGTCAGAAGGCCTGAAGCTCTGCAGTACAGGCAACGCCATTGAGAGCGGTGACCGCCACCGGTAGTGCAGGAAGCCCTGCAGTAACGAGGACTGGAGGAGACCTGGAAGAGGTAAGTGGGGTCAGGTTCTCCGGCGCCATTCAGGCAGGCCCCAGCAACTGGGTGGGAGGCGGGGATATTTCTGGGGTGGTGGGGGGTGCGGGGAGTGACCATGCTGCTGGGGGATGGGGGGTATCCCTCTGGGTGCCCTGAATTTCCAGCAAAGGAGGGACCCCTACCCTGACCCCACCGTAAGGCCAGCAGGCTATTCCTAGCGGCGTCTCCCCGCAGTGCTGGACCCCCCCCCCGTCTTCAGTTAAATTGAATTTGAGGCAGGAAGAGGCCCTTAAGTGGCCATTGATTGGCTACTTAAGGGCCTCAGTTGGCCTTGGGTGGGAAGGCCAAGGATGGCCTTCCCAATCAAAATGGCAGGAGGCCTGGGCGACCTTAGGAATGGTGTCACCTGCCATTTTGGTACAGATGCTCCACAAATAATGAGCTGTACTTTTGAGTATTTCAGATATTCTGTGAAAATGGAAGTATTTGAAAAAGCTTTGACTCCATTGTGAATGGTTATATTTCAGAAAAATGGTGGGCAGCTTCCAGACAATAAAATCATTGCGGGTGAACTGAAAGACCTGCCTGAGCTAAAGAAGTATATGAAGAGAGTCATGCCATTTGTTGCTATGGTCAAGGTAAATGCTTAGATTTCAGGGTATGATGTGTGTTTTTACCATAAGCTTAGACACAGCTGTGTTTGTCTTGCTACAGGTTGAAGTGGAAGCTTCAGGAGACGGTACCATCATCCAGAAGTTTTGCTGAATTAACAATCCTAGATAAATACATGCTTTAAATTAATTTTTATGTCTCTGCAACCTTCTCCAGCCTTGCAACGCTTGAGAACTCTTGTGTTCCTCCAACTCTGGCCTCTTCTGTATCTAGAAATCCCCTTGCCCTACCATTAGCAGCTGTGCCTTCAACCATCTAGGCTCAAAACTCTGCAATTCCCTGCTTAAAACTCTGCCTCTCCATCTCCCTCTACTTACTTATGACCTTTGTTAAAACCCATCTCTTTGATCAAGCTTTTGGTCACTCCTTCTACTATCTCCTTCTTGGCTTAGTGGCAATCTTTTGCCTGATTATGCTTCTGTGAAGAGCTTTGAGCCATTTTCTACATTAAATAGGCTATATAAATGCATTGTTGCTGTTATGTGCAATACTTTATAAATATCCAAATTAATGATTTTATCTTTCCCTTCTGGTGTGATATCGTTTGATTACCTCTGCAACTTTATCATTAAGTTACTTACAGTAGAGACAAAAAGAAAACACTGAATACTGCTAGTCTGAAATAAAGCCGAAAATGTTGCAAATGCACATCAGGTCAATTAGCATCTGAAAGAGAGAAGATAGGCTAACATTTCAGATGGGATCCTTAATGAAAAAGCTGATAATTTGTATGGAAATGAAGGGACTTCCATGTACAGGGTAATTTATTATAAATGAGTACATTATAATCATTGGTGTAATTTGAACCAGAGGTGTGGCACTGAAGATGTTTCTTTTACAACAGCATGGAATTGAATGACTAGTTTTTTTTTCAAGGGAAAGACCACATAGGACAAACTGCCCAACTCTCTCATTCCGTAATACTGGCTAGCTCATGGAGTATTGCCGATATGGCAAACCACATATGAGCCTGAAGCCCCCTTGCTCAGTCCCAGGAGCAGCAGTTATCTCTGAATATTGCTACTTGTGGTGCTACAGTGTTTGCTTTTTACTATAGGAAAACCTGGAGAAGAATGGGTCTCGAGTTCTTGACCTGGAGCTGGAGTTTGATGAACGTAGTGTCTTGATGGAAAACATTGTCTATTTAACAAACTCGCTGGAGGCAAGTATCAGTGAAAGAGCTAATTTAGGTCAGAAAAATCAATAACAAGTGTCCATGTTCTGATCATTTCTGAGGAAACAAATAATAACAGCTCTAGTGATGGATGCCTGAAAGAACTTGCAGTGCAAGTCTGAGTGCTGCCTGCTATTTTTGTGTGCCTTTGTGCAATACAAGTACAATGAGGAGAAGTGCTTTGTACGGTGGAGCTGTCCATTGGCAGTTTGGGGAGGTGACATTGTAGCTACTTTACATTTGCTAAATGGAAAAATGTTCGAACCCTCCTAATATCAAGTTTTACAGAGAAAATACAAATTTGAATGTGAATGTTTCTCACTTGCTATTTACTGCTTTAGTGGGATTGTGGGCAATTTATGTCACCAAGTGAAATGCATATATGGAAATTATAAGCAGTAACAAAAGACTTTTTTTCACTGGGCGAATTCATTGCATGGGCTTTAAGTAGCGATTAAATACTATAGGGAACTGCTGAACACGAATTATCATCAGCACTCTTGAAATTAAACCTGAGATAGAAATGGGCAGTAGATTCCTGAGTTACAGGGGGGCAGGGAACTGATTCCAGTGGCAGAACGGTCAATTTCCAGAGGACAAAAGTTTAACGTGGTTGGCAGAAGAACTGGAAGCGACATGAGAAACATTTTTTTTACAGGGTTGTTGCAATCTGTAATGCACTGCCTGAAAGGATGGTGGAAACAATTCAACAGTAACATTCAGAAGAAAATTGGATGAATGCTTGAAGGGGAAAAAAAGTTACTGGGCTATGGGGAGAGAGCAAGGGTGTGGAATTAATTGGATAGCTCAACCAATGAGCCATCGTGATAGATCGATTCTGTGTACAATTCTGAGATACTTTGTGACGATATAAGGGAGGGAATTCCCAACCCTGAGTGTGGGAAGAAAGAATTGGGGATCTGGAGGTGGGACTAAGATGGAAATTAATTTGCTGACAGTTAGGTGTATCCCTGGCATACATTGTGGCTCTTTGTATTCCAAACTTTGCTTATGCACACTGACACTTTTTAATTTAAACTGCTATCTTGAAATTGTGGATGCCCCTGCAATGATTGGGTTCTGGACTTAGCGCACTGAGAATCACACTGTATGTTTGGGTTACACTAAATAGACTGGAGTTTTCCTTTAACTGCAATGATGTAACATACCCAGGAAAGTTTGACAACATATATTGCTTCAGCTGTCCCAATAGAGACATGGGAGGTTCATGGCAGAGGTATAATGTTATGAAACTGTGGACAATCCTTTCTCTTGGTGACCTAAACTGAGTCTGAGAATCAAAAAAAGGAACGGTAGAATATGAAACCTTGAACACTTATGTAATGAAAATACTTAGTGGTGGTCACTCTACCTTCCTGTCACAGCTGGACCACATCGATGTGTTGTTTGCAACAGAGGCAGATGATAAAATCCGAGAAGAATGCTGTCCAGGAAAGCCTTTCTGTGCGTTTAGAACAGAGGTAAGAGAAGAGAGACAGGCATCAAACTAAAATCTTGTATGGGAGAGGGCTTTCCAGGCAGAGGTGTTCTGTGTATTTTGACAATGGATGTAAGTCTAGGGAAGTTGGTTGCATTTGAATAACTGCACATTAGAATGTTCCCTGTTCTGAGAGATCCTAAAATATGGAACAAAAGCACCACAGTTGATAAACTACTTCCATGCCAAGAGCTAAGGTTAAAAAGGAAGCTGTACAACCTATTCTCATCCTTCATGCTCAATATTATGGTCTTTTTGTGCCGCCTTAAGATTTTTTTCCAAACTAGTTTGATAAACTGGTAATTGTGATGCAAGCTTAAAATAACTTCACATGATTCTCCATTCCAAAACAGAAAATCATCTTCTTTGTCCCACTCCCTGCATAACACTTTTTAGTTGAAAGCATAGGAAGGTAAGTTGCTCCATTCTCTGAATGAGCTCCTCCAATTCCATTTGTACTTTGGGAGAAATGCCTGTTCTAGACAACCTTCTCTATGATTGACAATAAGAAATCACTGAAAAAGAAGCTGGCCATGAAACTGTATCATGCTGCCTGTTGGCGTTGTGCAGTGGCAGACCAAGACAATATGCCACAGAGTGTTATGTCCTGAAATTTGACTATTCTGTTCCATATGGTTTTCTACATGGATTTTAGCAAGGTTTTTGACAAGGTCCCACATCGCAGACTGGTTAAAAAAAATAAAATCCCATGGGATCCAGGGAAATGCAGCAAGGTGGATACAAAATTGGCTCAGTGCCAGGAAACAAAAGGTAATTGTTGACTGGTGTTTTAGCGACTTGAGGGCTGTTTCCAGTGGCATTCCACAGGGCTCAGTACTGGGTCTCCTGCTTTTTGTGGTATATATTTGCGATTTGAACGTAAATATAAGGGGCATGCTCAAGAATTTTGCAGATGGCGCAAGGAGGATAGCTGTAGGCTGCAGGAAGATATTGATGGTCTGGTCAGATGGGCAGAAAAGTGGCAAATGGAATTCAACTTGGAGAAGTGTGAGGTGATGCATTTGGGGAGGTCAGACAAGGAAAAGGAATGCACAATTAATGGGCAAATACTGAGAAGTGTAGAGGAAGTGAGGGACCTTGGAGTGAATGTCCGCAGATCCCTGAAGATAGCAGAACGGTCGATAAGGTGGTTAAGAAGGCATATGGAATCCTTTTCTTTATTAGCCGAGGTATAGAATATAAGAGCAGGGAAGTTATGCTGGAACTGTATAACTCACTGGTTAGGCCACAACTTGAGAACTGTGTGCAGTTCTAGTCACCTCATTACAGAAAGGATATAATTGCACTAGAGAGGATACAGAGGAGATTTACGAGGATGTTGTCAGGACTAGAAAAATGCAGCTATAAGGAAAGATTGGATAGGATGGGGTTGTTCTCCTTGGAACAAAGAAGGCTGAGGGGAGATCTGAGTGAAATGTACAAAATTGTGAGGGGCTTGGATAGAGTGAAGGTGAAGTGTCTATTCACATTAGCAGAGAGGTCAGTGACGAGGGGGCATAGATTTAAAGTGATTGGTAGAAAAATCAGAGGGGAGATGAGGAAAAACTTTTTCACCCAGAGGGTGGTGGGGGTCTGGAACTCACTGCCTGAAAGGGTAGTTGAGGCAGAGACCCTCAACTCATACAAAAGGAGTCTGGATATGCACCTCAAGTGCCGTAATCTGCAGGGCTACGGATCAAATGCTGGAAGGTAGGATTAGAATAGGTGGATCGTTTTTCAGCCAGCACAGACACGATGGGCCAAATGGCCTCTTTCTGTGCCTTAAACTTTCTATGATTCTCTGATGATCCCTTTTGGAGAGACCCTACAAACAGGATTTGGAAGTGTATAGCTTTATTCTGGAGTCCATTTCTCGAATTGTTGTTCTTGTGCTTGTTCACAGCCTAGTGTGTCCCTGTTCTTGGTGAACCCCCAGCCAGCAAATGGACATTTCTCTACAAGGATCGATATCCGACAGGGTGATGAAAAGGATACTGTAATTCGAAGACTAATGAAGATTGACAAGAGTATTAAAGGTATGACTGATTTTAACTGTCTTGTTAATTCTCAACTATACCATATATGAAACTATTAGTCAGTGTTTTCATTTTTTGACCATCAATTTTTGAAATTTTAATGCCTTTTTTAAACCCAACTACATCATATCCCTTTGCTTGGGAAAAGGGGAAATGAACATGCTACCAATCCTTTGGTCTGTACAGCTGACTGGAGATGCTTCACAGTATCCCAGTATGATTTACTCTTTGTTTTCTCATTTTTTTAAAATTGCACCTTAGCATCCATTCTGCAGCATGCTGTGTCGGCAGTCCCATTTGTAGAACAGCGTTAACTATTTGGCAAAGCCACAGTTACATTAAGCAAACTTTACATGATTATCATTGATTACTTCAGAGCGTAAGTATTTAATTGGAAAGTTAATCATTTTCCTTGTGTTTTATAATAGTTGTGTTAGATGTAGGATCGTCCTGTTTATTCTGTACTTCATTCTTTTTTGGAATTAAATATTTTACTCCACTCTGGATGAAATCAGTTTGGAGGCTTAATAAAGTGAATCAACATCAACAACCTGGGGGTTACCATAGTCCTGAAATTGAACCGGACCACCATATAAATATTGTGGCTACAAGAGCCGATCAGAGGCTGGGAATTCTGCGGCAAGTAACTCGCCTCCTGGCTCTCCAAAGCTTGTCTGTCATCGACAGGGCAGAAATCAAAATTGTGATAGAATATTCTCCACTTGCCTGGATGAGTGGAGCTCCAACAACACTCAAGAAGGTTGATGCCGTCCAGGACAAAGCAGCCTGCTTGATCGGCACCCCACCCACCGCCTTAAACATTCACTCCCTCCACCACCGGTGCACACTGCAGCAACTTGCCAAGGCTTCTTCAACAGCACCTTCCAAACCCACAACATTGACCACCTAGAAGGATAAGGGCAGCAGGTGGATGGGAACGCCACCACCTCCACCTCTCCTCCAAGTCACACACCATCCTGACTTGGAAATATATCGCCGATTCTTTACTGTGGCTAGGCCAAAATCCAGGATCTCCCTACTTAGCAGCTTACCTTCACCACTTAGACTGTTGTAGTTCAAGAACACAGCTCGCCGCCACCACCACCTTAAGGACAGTTAGGGATGGGCAATAAATGCTGGCCTTGCCAGCGATGCCCACATCCCATGAATTCAAATTAAGTAACACATTTAACTTTGAAATCAGATCAATGAACTATAAACCCAACAAAATGTGGGGCTTTTTTCAGGAATGTACTTATCTTCGAGGGTTGCTACCAGTATTTGTACCTACTGTTTCTTAATGTGCGGGATGTCTATCGACACGTGCCTTTATGAACCAAAACTTGTGATTAGCAGTTAATTTATATTTCAGGAGCCCTGCCTTCATGCTACTGAAGTCCATGTTTGCAGAAATCTGCAGGGACTTCAAGAGATATCTGCAAAATAGGCAGTATTCAAAAAGGAGATTGCTCCACACCTTATTTTTGTCAAAAATGAAGAAGTTGCTGATATGCAAAATGAAGTCCAAGTAATGCATTTGGTTTGAAAGTGGTTTATTGATCTCTAGTCTTAAGTGATCCAGATTCATGGTACTTGATTTAATCACTGAGTCTTAATGTGCATTATAAGTGGACAGGAAAGATAGAGTTTGGAGAAAAATAAATAGACTTCTTGTATGGAAAGTACAGTAATCCACTAGACCTTGACTCCTGGTTGTGTACATCATTGCTACTTGAGTTTTCGGTATCTTCCTGTTCACCATTCATTCTTTCAAACTTACCTTACTCATCCTAGAATGAATAGAGTGGTTGTGGATGCTTGGTACAGTGTTTTTGACATCAGGAACATGTCAGGGCTCATGTTTGAAATGGCAGGTTTGTATAACTCATTTGTGTGTTAAATGCTGTTATAGAGAGGTATGTGGTTTTTCCCCAAGATGACTTGCAAACATGTGAATAATAAAGAACAGGAAAAGTCCTTCTCATCCATCCAGTCGATCCCATGCAACCACAATACCACCCCACCCAAAAGCCATGTTCTCCTGAGAGATGTGAAAAAACGGATAAAATCTCAGGTCAATTAGAAGAGGAAAATCTGAAAATAAAATCCTCTACAACACCCTTAGGCTATCAAAACTACAGCCAGCAACCACATTCTCCCTGAAATTTTATACAGTGTCAACCTTTTGTATGCTGCGGCCAAAAACAGGTCCAGTTCTCACTTGAAGGAATTCCTCAAAGCAGTGTTGACTGCTGCTGGCAGCCTGTTCCACGGGTCCACTATTCTATGGGACTTCCTAATCTTTGGGTGGGGAGGTACTGTAAATAGATGGTTCTTTGAAGGAGAGAAGCTCAGTTTGGAAGTCAACTCATGTTTTGTTGCATAGAATTTATGGCAAAAAAAACCAGGCCATTCAACTAACTTGTTGAGCTGGCATTTTGATCCCTCTTCATCGAACCTTATCAGCATATCCTCAACCACAATTTGGTCTCTTGATAGTTTTACCAGCTGTTGTAAAAACAGGACATAAGAGGGACCTAGAGTCATAAAGTTATACAGCACAGAAACAGGCCGTTTGGCCTATCGTGTCAGTGCCGGCTATCAAGCATCTAACTATTCTAATCCCATTTTCCAGCACTTGGCCTGTAGCCTTGTATGCTATGGCGTTTCAAGCGCTCATCTAAATACTTCTTAAATGTTGTGAGGGTTCCTGCCTCTACCACCTCTTCAGGCAGTGTATTCCAGATTCCAACCATCCTCTGAGTGAAAAGAAATTTCCTCATATCCCTCTAAACCTCCTGCCCCTTACCTTAAATCTATGCCCCTTGGTTATTGACCCCTCTGCTAAGGGAATAAGTTTCTTCCTATCTATCCTATCAATGCCCCTAATAATTTATATACCTCAATCATGTCCCCCCCCCCGCCCTCAGCCTTCTTTGCACTAAGGAAAACAACCCTAGCCTTTTCAGTCTGTCTTCATAGCTGAAATGCTCCAGCCCAGGCAACATCCTGGTGAATCTCCTCTGCACCCTCTCCAGTACAATCACATCCTTCCGATAGTGTGGTGCCCAGAACTGTACACAGTACTCCAGCTGTGGCCGAACTAGCGTTTTATACAGCTCCATCATAACCTCCCTGCTCTTATATTCTATGCCTTGGTTAATAAAGGCAAGTATCCCATATGCCTTCCTAACCACCTTATCTACCTGTGCTGCTGCCTTCAGTGATCTATGGACAAGTCCCTCTGACCCTCTGTACATCCTAGGGTCCTACCATCCATTGTATATTCCCTTGCCTTGTTGGTCCTCCCAAAATGCATCACCTCACACTTCTTAGGATTAAATTCCATTTGTCACTGCTCCGCCCATTTTACCAGCCCATCTATATCATCCTGTAATCTAAGGCTTTTCTCCTCACTATTTACGACACCACCAATTTTCATGTCATCTGTGAACTTACTGATCATACCGCCTATATTTACGCCTAAATCATTAATGTATACTACAAACAGCAAGGGTCCCAGCACTAATTCCTGTGGTCCACCACTGGTCACAGGCTTCCACTCGCAAAACAACCCTCGACCATCACCCTCTGCTTCCTGCCACTAAGTCAATCTGTTAATAATCTACTTCTGCTGTTTGCAACTTCAGTGAACGGTGAATTTGTATTGTTGCATAAAATTTTACAGCACTTGTTAGTCTTTTCAGATAGTTGTACCATCTTAGTTCTGGTATCATCCTTGTAAATCATTTTTGCTTGTGTCTGCTTTCCAGTGGCCAGCCAGTACAGCTTTGGCAGATAGCTGGGACCTAGTCAGTTGGTGAATGAAAGATGCTGTGCAAGAAGGGCCTAAATCAACAGGGGAAAAATAACTTTTGGTATAATCATTGTAAAACATGCAATAACTCCATTATATGTATCACTAGTTTTAGTGCAGCTCATTGCTCCCTGTGTATTTTTAATATTTAAGTAATTAAAATTAAAGTGATAATCGTGAATAAACTAACGTTTCTCAGCATGTATTGGGGGAGCTTAAGGTATTTGCTGAACTAGAGAAATTAGGAAATCTTTGAACCTAGGCCTGCTACTTGTAAGCCTGTACAAAACAAGTTCATCCTGCCAGTTTGACTAACTGAAATGCCAACTTTCAATTGTACCATGGCATTATGTTCATTGAAATAGAATAAACCCACTTATCTTTCTGTTTTTCAGATCTTACAAGAGTGAAGCTAATGAGGTATGAAGACCCTGTACTGGGCCCACGACGGGTTCCAATCCTTGGGAAGGAATCTGTGGGTAAAGTGGCCATTTCTGAGAAAGCATCCTTTCACATAGACCTGACTGCAAAGAAGATCCATCTGATTGACAATAGCTTGAAACTTGATGTGGGTGATACTTTGATCTACCTGGTACACTGATGCACAATAGAATAAAGCCCTTTGCCTAAACCTAAGCTGTCAACTGTAATACTTCTCTGTTGAAATTGAACTTACTGCCATCACCTTTATATTCATTGAAAACATTATACGTTTTAATAATTTGTAAATGAATGAAATGGGTGGAATAAAGTGAAATAAGACTACTGCTATGGATGTTTTGCTAATTATTTTTTTCTGTGGTTTGCCAGCAGAATGTTATACCTGGAAGCTGAGAGTCACAAGCTTGAGTTGATAAGTGAGGGAATTAACAGGCTACCAGTGCAGGTGTTGGTCTGTCAGGTGGCAGTAAAGAAAATGGCAATGCTAATCTATCTTCCCTGCCACTTGTGAGAGACTGCCTTTAATTGAACAAAGTTCTTCGACTACACTTGCAAAGGCACCAAGATCAGTTGCTGGATGTGGATTCATTATGATATTGTTGAGCTTTCGGACCCTATAGTTTCTTCCCGAGTGAATTTTCCAGTATTCGCAGGGTATGATGTCCAATCCTTGGCATAAGTGAAAGCAGCACCTAAGGACAGATTATCTGATCATTATATTGCTGTTTGTGAGCCCTTGTTATCCGCAAATTGCTTTTCCTATATTACAAAAGTGACTGCACTTCAAAAAGCACTTAATTGACTGTAGAACGCATTGAGGCGTCCTGAGGTCATGAAAGATGCTATGTAATTGCAAATCTTTATTTCTTTAGTGGACTGAACAGTACTGATATATACACACTGGGAAACAGAGTTCAATATAAATACTCAGCCTACACAATTTGTGGTGGACTCTGCAATACAAAATCAGTGGAGCAGCATGTGCAGACTGTTTTTTGAATAGATGACTTGTTGAATTTCGTTAAGTGCACAGACTCTGGTTTCAAAGCTTGTTTGTAAAAAAAAAAAAGACCCTGACTTGAAAATGAAACAAAAACTTCAGGGTTCTGGAGAAACAGAACTGGTTGCAACCAGATAAAACAAAGAGTAATTTAACCAGAGGCATGTGACGAGAGCTATCCAAGTTCAGATTTCAAGACTGATAGTTCAGGCTGTTTGGCAGTGTGCTGTTTTTTCCAGCCAAGCTGTTGAGAGTGGAAACCTGATTCTGGGAGCTGGCCATTGGCAAATATGAGTGGCAGCAGCTGTTTTCAGTGACATAAGAGAGTTACTAGTGGAACCATGCCATCAAGACTCTCATGAGCAGAACTATGGAAGTTCCAGAGTGGTATGCAATTTTGGTGGAAACTATAATGGTGGAGTTCATGATTTCAGGGGAACTGTTGTTGAATGGAAATTGGCGTTTTCATCTTGGAGGGCAGGAGTTCGAAATCTACCTGAAGAAGTTCATTGTTTTGAGGAACTTTGTGGCTGTTCAGTGGCATCTTTGCTGAGAGGACTGCTCAGTAAATCCATGAGATCTATCTTTGTTCCATCTTATAATTGACGTGTAATATATATATACACCATGATTTGACCATTAATTCATGTTTAATTTATGTTGATTTTGGTTTGATAAAGTAAAATTTATAGTAGTTAAATCTTGTCCATATGGTTTTTCTATTGGGCCGTTCAGTAAATTCGATTCATCTAGTTTGTTGATCTCCACGGGGATCATAAATCTAAGTTTAGTTCAAATAGGCACAGCTCTGGCAAAAATATCAAATCTAAGAATGTTCTTTTGGGAGAGGCTGAGACCATCAAGCTAAAAGACAATTTTCTAAATTTAATTATGTTATC
Organism: Heterodontus francisci; assembly: GCF_036365525.1. NCBI lineage: Eukaryota > Metazoa > Chordata > Chondrichthyes > Heterodontiformes > Heterodontidae > Heterodontus > Heterodontus francisci. The sequence goes on from NC_090382.1 coordinate 97,102,832, forward strand.
AGGAAATGATCTTTTTTTAAAAAAACAGGTTTCAACCTTTATTTTGGGCATTACAAATTCAGAACAGTGGGAACAAATAAAGTCAAATGTCTGTGTCCAGACCATTGGATTTGAGCATCATTGTCATCAGGACTTGTTCAACGAAAAAGATGCTGAAATATGTGATCTGCTGAAACAAAAATGAGCAGCCTTCATTGCCTGGCAGAACAACCCAAGGTCGCAAGTCAAGAAGGCAGCATTCCAACAGCTCAAGGCTGACACCCAAAGACAAATCCAGAAGATAAAGAACAGGTGGTGGGAAGAGAAAGCCCGAGCGATCCAACAATATGCCGACCATCATGACATGCAAAGCTTTTTTGAAGTCACCAGGGCTATCTATAGACTGAGATAAAATGGACAAAATCCCCTTCACTCACAGGATGGTGTTTCTCTTTGTAAAGATGACAATGCCATCTGTCAACGCTGGAAAGAACATTTTCAACAACTCCTCAACCGTAAATCCACAGTGGCAGCTGATATCCTTCAGGCCATCCCCCAGTACCTTGTGGCAGAATCCATGGATGAACCACCATCAATGGGAGAGCTGCAACAAACAATCAAACAGAAGAAAAACAACATAGCCTGCGGCCTGATGGTATTCCAGCCAAGTTGCCTCTTGTCCATAGCAGGGAAATTCCTGACACACAATCTCTTGAATTGTCTACTTCCTGTGGCTGAGGAAATCCTCCCAGAGACAGTGCAGCTTTAGACCTTCCAGAGGAACCTCCGACATGGTCTTTGTTGCCCGACAAATCTAGTAAAAATGTCGAGAACAACACAAGGAACTCTTCATTGCATTCATAAACCTGACCAAAGCATTCCTCAATAAATCACGAGGCTATGTGGATTGTGCTCCAAAGATTTGGATGCCCAAGAAACTTCATCACAATCCTGCAATTGTTCCATGATGATATAATTGCAACTGTCTTGAGTGGGAGATCTGAAACAAATGGCCTTCAAAATCCGAACCGGGGTCAAGCAAGACTGTGTGGTAGCCCCCATATTATTTACAATCTACCTGACAGTGCTCTTCACTTCGTGAAAGATCAGCTGCCCTCTTGTGTAAGTATTAAATACCGCCTAGATGGAAAACTCTTTAACCTCAGTCACTCCATGCCAAAACTAAACTGACCACCATAGACATACATGATCTACAGTTTGCAGAGGACTGCAGTGTTGTTGCCCGCTCCGCACCAGATTTGCAAGCTGCTCTCAATCTCTTCAATTCTGGATAGGAGAGGCTCTGCCTGTCCTTGAATGTTGTCAAAACTGAACTCAGACATCAACCCACACCTGGTCAGCCAAATATTCCACCTCCCATATATGTTGAAGGAGAGACTTTGGAATATGTTGAGCACTTTCCAAACCTTGGCAGCTATCTCTCTTAAAAGGCCACCATTTATGAGGAGATCCAACATTGGATCAGCTGTGCAAGCTCAGCCTTCTACAAACTACGGCAGTGAGTGTTTGACAACAAAGACCTCCGCAAGTCAACAAAAGTCCTAGTGTGCAGAGCAGTTGTTGTCACCACACTGCTCTACTGCACTGAGACCTGGACTGTGTAACAGCAACACATAAGAGCGCTAGAGAAATTCCATCAGCAATCCCTCCGCCGCATCCTCTGGATTCAATGGGAGGACAGTTGAACAAATGCTAGTGTCCTTGAAGCCAGCTCCACAAGCATTCAGGCAAAATTCCTGAAAAACCAACTTCGATGGACTGGACACTGTGTTCTGGATGGCTGAATATCTTCTTCCCCTGTCGGGTCATGTTTTCTCAACTCTCAAATGACCAGTGTCCTAGGAGAGGACAAAGAAAACACTTCAAAGACACTGAAGCTCTCTTTGAAGCGTGGCAGCATTGACATTGATAACTGGAAGGAGCTTACTACCAATTCTTCAAAATTCTTCTTCTTCTTCTTCTTTGGCCTCCTTGTCTCGAGAGACAATGGGTAAGTGCCTGAAGGTGGTCAGTGGTTTGTGAAGCACTGCCTGGAGTGGCTATAAAGTCCAATTCTAGAGTAAAATGGCGACAACTTATCCATTATGCTGCATCATGCTTTGAGTCCAAATGCCTTAATAATGAGGTAGAGCGGTGGCAGAGAAGGAAAGAAAGGGAAGCAAATCCTGCACTCCGGATCCCACTTCCTCCTGCCCCATGTGCCCAAAGATCTGTGGGTCAAGAATTGGCCTGTTCAGTCACCTGAAAACCCATGGCAGAAACTAGTGATCTTGAATAGACATCATCCTCGAATCAAGGGACAGTCAACGACGAGAAATTCTGAAACCTGGTGGCTAGATTGTGCAAGCAGAATTAATTATTTATATAGATAACACCCATTATAAATATGGATGTAAGAATTTAAAATGGGGGAAAAAGTTGACAAGTCAAGTTATGTAGACAGGAAGCATGTACAGATGTAAGATTTTTATTAAGACATAATTGGATATTTTAACTGATGAATTGGAATGGGGTGAAAACTTCTTCACGTAATTATATAGGATAAACACCCTCTTCTTATACTATTCCAGAATGATATCTGAATTCCAAGGTTTAAATTACAAGGAGAGATTATACAAACTATAGATTGTATTCCCTGGAATTTAGAAGTTTAAGAGGTGATTTGATTGAAGTTTTCAAGATATTAAAGGGAGCAGATGGGATAGATAGAAATAATTTCTGCTGGTTGGGGAATATAGGACATGGGGATATAATCTGGAATTTGGAGCCGAACTCTTCGCATGTGAGGTTAACAAACACTACTACACACAAGAACACAAGAAATAGGAGCAGAAGTAGACCATATGGCCCATTAGCCTGCTCCGCCATTCAATACGATCATGGCTGATCTTGGACTTCAATTCCACTTTCCTGCCTGCTCCCCATATACCTTGATTTCCTGTGAGACCAAAAATACAGGCAAGGGTTGGTATAAGTTTGGAACACACTTTCGCAAATGGCAATTGATACTGGATCAATTGTTAGTTTTAAAGCTGAGATTGGTAGATTTTTGTTTAAGCAAGGTATTAAGGGATATAGGGCAAAGGCCAGGTATATGGACTAAAAGCAAAATACTGCGGATGCTGGAAATCTGAAATAAAAACAAGAAATGCTGGAACCACTCAGCAGGGCTGGCAGCATCTGTGGAAAGAGAAGCAGAGTTAACGTTTCGGGTCAGTGACCCTTCTTCGGAACTGACAAATATTAGAAATGTCGCAGGTTATAAGCAAGTGAGGTGGGGGTGGGGCAAGAGATAACAAAGGAGAAGATATAGATTGGACAAGGCCACATAGCTGACCAAAAGGTCATGGAGCAAAGGCAAACAATATGTTAATGGTGTGTTGAAAGACAAAGCATTAGTACAGATAAGGTGTTAACGGACTGAATATTGAACAGCAGCAAGTGCAAACATGAAAAAAAAAACAGTGGGTAAGCAAACTGAACAAACTAAGATGAAATTAAATAAAGGCAAAAAAAAGGTTATAAAAAATGTGAAAAAGAAAAAATAACTAAAAATGAAAGTAAAATGGGGGGCTGTCATGCTCTGAAATTATTGTAGTGTGCCTTATCGGTAGATGAGATGCTGTTCCTCGAGCTTGCGTTGATGTTCACTAGAACACTGCAGCAATCCCAGGACAGAGATGAGAGCAGGGGGGAGTGTTGAAATGGCAAGCAACCGGAAGTTCAGGGTCCTGCTTGCGGACTGAGCGGAGGTGTTCCGCAAAGCGGTCACCCAGTCTGCGCTTGGTCTCCCCAATGTAGAGGACACCACATTGTGAGCAGCGAATACAATATACTACATTGAAAGAAGTACAAGTAAATCGCTGCTTCACCTGAAAGGAGTGTTTGGGGCCTGCGATAGTGAGAGAGGAGGTAAGGTATATGGAGTTAGGGTACAGATCATCCATGATCTCATTAAATGGCAGAATGGGCTTGAGGGACTAAGTGGCCTACTCTTGATCCTAGGTTCCTATATACCCTAAAAACTCAAGTTATATTGATATTGTTTAGTTTCATTGGGAAAAATAGATATTTGCATTTAGATACTGCCTTACAGTGCTTTCATGCAATTCATCACTTTTGGGGTGTAGTGATTATGTTTCATGCTATTTGATTTTTAAAAAAACTAAATGAAATGTCACTGTGGATTATATTGCATTGAGGAGTGAAATTTATCCAATATATTCTCCCATATGTTAGTCAAGAGTTATTCAGTTATTTTCGGGTGAGTTTCATATGGAGAGGATACAGGCACTAAATGTGTCCTGCAATAACTGCAAACTGTCAGCAGGGAGAGCTGTTGAGCTACTTAGAGTTACTATTCTCTGCAGTGCCACTGTTTGAACATGTAGGAGCACTGCATCTTTGAAGTGCAAATCGAACATTATTTTGAATGCACATAATTTTAAAACCTGAAAGTCTTCATTCAACGATCTCCAACGTGCATGCTCAGTCCAGTGCATGTTTTTTTAATTATCTGTTAAGGCTGTTTCTGCGCCCCCCATCCTCTTCTCCATATAGTTTCTCGTCTCCATGACGACTGTGCTTCAGGCAGCAGGTGATTATAGTGCTAAGAGGATTGGAAGTGGAAAGCTGCTACATACCATAGACAGGGAGCTGGTGATGTCTGTTGAATGATATATGGGAAGGGCTGGTTCAGCTGTTCACTGTCTCCGTCTGACAGTGGCTGCACAACTCATTAGCCCTTGGCTGGTTGCTGTTAACCACAAGTTGTTTAATGGCCCCTTCCCCGGCCAATTAAAATGTGAGTCAGTTGTCACCAAAGTACAATCTTTTTACAAAAACGTATGTTTGTAATATTTCCTTTACTGCATATATTTGTAATCAGAAAAGCATTGATTTTCAGTGTCAGGGATCTGAGTTAGAAGGAAAGACAAGAGAAGCTTGGGCTTTTCAGCCTGGAAAAGGGGTGCAGGTGAGTGGTGATCTTACAGACGTAGGTAAGAGAGTTGAGGGCTCCCAAAAGTTAGCCTGGGCTATTACTGTAAAGTATGGAAATACAACTAGGGCACAGGCTGAAGCTAGTAAAAGATCATTTTTGAACTGATACCAGGAAATTGTTCTGCACACAAATGGTGGAATCAACTTCCAATATAGCGCTGGAGGCAAAAACCCTGGAATAATTTAAGAAACAAATGGATGCTATGATGTGCATGGAGAGATTATTATTCCTCTGGAATGTTGAACATGGGCCGAATGCCATTTCTCGTCTGTAATTCGGACCTGATTTTCAACAATGGGCTCAGTGACACTGCTAACAAATGTGCCTGTGACACCGCCCCCCCCCCCCCCCCCCCCATCTAGTAAGTAGACAGCATTCTACCCACCGGCACTATCAAATACAGATTCATCAAATGTAGGGTTACATTTCATAAAACATTGTCAGTGTGAGTGATTGAAAAGTTCTATGACTCTCAGGCAATTCATAAATAAAAGGGAAGAACTGCAAGTAGTGGGAATCTGAAATAAAAGCAGAAAGTGTTGGAAATATACAGCAGCTCTGTCAGAACCCAGAAAGGGAAAAAGACAGGTTATGATGTTTCAGGTGTGTATCCTTCATCAAAACTGAAAGATGGGTCATAATCTGTGTCTATGAATGCTGACTGACTTGCTGTGTATTTCCACAGTTTTCTGTTTTTATTTCACACCGCACAGTTTGTGTCGTAAAGCCAACTGTGGAGTATCATTTGGGTGCAAAGCTGCATGTTGCAGTTGTCCTGCAGCTGGTGCAACTGCAAGGGAGCTTTTGACATTGTCATCAACCTGATTGTCATTAACTCTTGTTTCTCTCTCCACTTCTGAGTATTTCCAGCACTTTCCGTTTCTCTTTTTTAACACTGACTATCCCCTAACATTAGACATTTGAACTTTCTTTATTGCTGCGGAGTTGAGCTTGAAACATATGCAGAGCTCCTGTCTTTGGGGAAAGAGTAACATTGAAGCTGGTAGTATAATTTGGATTTACTACCCTGTAACATTCTTCATTCGTACTGGTCTGGAACTGGTATCTGTGGTGTAATGAATTTCTTAACATTGTAAACCTCCATTTCCTCTAGTCATGTGTCGGAATTGTTTTTATTCTGCACAATTAAACCCTGTTTTATTAACGTCTCTTTCACGCAGGATTCCATTAACACGATACAAAAAATCCACATCATAAATTACTGAAAAATACCACATTCTTGTACAAGTCACAGCCTTCAGGAATTCATTACTGAGAAGTGTTTTCATTGTGCACTTGTACTTGCTTTTACACTCACAGTGAACCAAGAAACACAGAGATTGTCTTACGTTTTAAATACTCATACTACACTGTTACATAACAAATGTATGCAGCATAAGATCGCATACAGCACGCAGTGGTACAACAAGTACAGTGAGATTGATGTGCTATGCTAACACATTCTTAATGATGCAAATGAGACTGGGAACTCTTAACATGCTTTGTTGCCCCATGATTTTTGGTTGCTGTTCAACAGTGTCATCCCAACTATGTAAATGTTTTAAACATTAATTTTTACTTAGACGTTTGGGTGATTCCTCTCCCCCCTCTTTTTTCATATTTTAATCTCCATTTCCATCTGCTTCATCAAATGGCCACAGCCAAGAGGGCGGGTGCTCTGAGGTAACTGGTGACGCCCCTTGTGCCCATTTTGAGGACACCAGAAATTACCAAGGTATCGCTTTTCAGTCTGATTTTTTCCCTTTACTGCACAGGGATGTGCCAATGTTGCTACCTGTAGTTCAGATCAGGAACTGATCAGAGTGAAAGAAATCATTTATATCGCATTTTGCTACCTCACCAGAAAAGCCTCAGCATACTTTGCACAATAAATTGCTTTTGAACTGCGCTGTTATGCAAACAAGTGCACCGATCATTCTGTGTCCCAAACAACAATAAGATGAATGCCCAGTTAATTTGTATTTTTCTAATCTCAGGTGAGGAGACCTTCCGACTCTCCTTCAAATAGTGCTATGGAATGTTCAATGATAAGTTATTGACAGGCACAGGCAGACTAACTTGCTTTAATGCAGCATTCCCTCAGTATTGCACTACAGTTCACTTTAGATAATGAACTCGACTCCTGGTGTTGGATTCAGACCCCACAAGCTACTGGCTGCACATGTGCTACAAATTGTACAAATTGCCTCCTTAGCTGTCCTTAAATGAGTTTCTAACTCATCAGCAGATGCCTCAGAACAAAGCTTATGTATGTCTGCACCAGTCATTTGGAAGTTAAGTAACATTAACAATGGTCATGTTGAACTGACTGTCGGGAATCTAGCTGCACCAGCCCAATAAAAGTGTCTGCTTGTGTAGCAATAAAGGATTGCGAAAATATTGAAAAGCTAGAACATTGTGAAAGCTTTTTTTTTTAAATGTAAAGGTAAGTGATGAGTGAGTAATACAAGCATTGCAACTTATCACAGTGACTGATAAAATAACTGGATCAGTTGAACCTCATTATTACAGACTCTGGGCATATAGAACAGAGTAAGTTTCAGCTCTGCGCATTATAACTTTAGAGTTTCACCCAAAAGCAGGAAGCAAGGTTGTACATGAAATTACAGTGACATGGATCCCTTTATGTTATGTGTCGGAGCACCTGATCCAGGTTATATTTGCAAGGGTTAAGCTAAAAAAAACCCATGTGCTTTCCGCTCCCTGACTTGAACATCAACGGCCATTCTTCAAGGATTAGATGTACCCCCAATCTCAGTCATTGACATAACTGATGTTAATGCTTTCTTCACTCTCTTAAGTAAATGTGCTGGGACTGAAAACTAGCCAATAGAAACAAATGTGGTTGGTGCATATGATTAATTACTAGTTTCTATTTGTAGTCAAATTTGACTCATTTGCTAAGTAACGGTCTAAACTAATATTTGCAGAACTCAAAGGGAATGGAAATCTACAAATGTGGCCTCATGCCAAAATAATTTAACGCTGCTACTCTCCTGACCCAAAAACTAAAGGTTTGATGCCAGGTTTATTCTGAGTTGGCTGATTTCAGTTGGATCAGCAGGAGCAGCGTTACAATTGGCTTCAATGCTCTTAGGCTTGGAAAGGGACAATTGACACCTTAAAATAAAGGATATTAATTAGTCATCAACCTAGACTGAGCACTCTGAGATAGAAATTGGGCCACGAGTGTCTAGTTAAAATGGGCAGAATTTGGGACAATAGCGAAGACCAATATTGGGTCGGGCCATTTTCCAGGCTCCCCTGGCAGTCACCAAAACAGGCATTGGGCCTTTACATATGTAAATGAGGGGCTTAGTGCCCATATTAGGCCCCCTTTGAGAAATTGTATAACAATGAGTGGAACAGGAACTGGGACTGCTCTTTGGATTCTGCAAAGACTGGTAATTTCTTTTTTACAAATCTAATTCAAAAATCATTGCTTTGGCGCCAGGAGTGCTCCTGGGATTTACCTTCTGGCCGCTGTTAAAATGAGAAAGCTGCCTGTTGTGGTGCAGCAGGTTCCAACAGCTCACCCAAATAATACTAACGAGGCCCGAGATCTAATTTTGGGAGAGCTTTGGGTCTCCATGCGACAACCATGTCATGCCCTCTAACTTTAAAAATTCCTACAATAGGGAAGTGACTACTGCCTGTTTCTAAAGCATTCGTCTTTGTTTTGTACACAGACGTTACACATTCCTATTGATATCTCTGTCAAACAGTCTTGTTTTTATATTCTGCAGCTCACTCCTTTATTCAGTGTAACAAATTGGGTTAAACCCGTTGTTGACTTCAAATTGTTACAAGGTTTCTCTTGTTCAAGCACACTGTGCTTACTTTTCATGGAGAAAGAAAAGATCACCATTGCATTGACACTTTGGAAGCCCCTTGGTCTGGGCAAAAAATATACGGGAATGATACAAATGCTTCCTTTTAAGGGAGCAGATTGAGTTGTTATAAGAAAGTAGTTATTCATCCACTGGCAAAGTCGCAGCCTTCAACATTAACTGGCAACTCTGATCAGAGTGCATACCCACCATGTTACATAAATTAACGAACAACTAAATTATCAGACGGGACTAAGTATAAACACAATCTATCAATTAACACATCAATCCCTTCCTGTGACACTCTCTTAATGTACCAACCAAATCCTCACTCATTACAGAATGTTATAGTAAGAGAGCACAGAATGAGAAAAGTCCAATCTGTCAATCAAACCCATTCTTTCCACAGGTTGGGACCATTTGTTGCTTTTATCACCAGACAAAAGAGTTTTACAACTCACCCACTTTTCTTTCCCATGAAATAAAAGTTTATAAAGTGCAGTGATAAAAATTTAAATGACCCCACTATGTTCAATCCATTCCATCTACCCAACCCATTTAATCTCTTGAAGAAGTGTCACGGTAATATTTCTCCCTTCCGCCAACGACAGTGAAGGAACCACCTTACCTCCCATTTTATCCTTGACCAATGGCCTTCCTTATCATGGTCTTAGCAATGCAGGAAGCAGCATTTTCGACAAGACATTCACACGTCTTTAGCCTTATTTATCCTCACAACCCCAATCCTATCTGTAACCAGATCTTTATCCAACTACATTTTGAAAGACATTCTTTGATACATGAACATCTTTGGCCGGTTTTCTATTGCATATATCTTCCTTCTAATGCCAAATCATACTTGAGGCTCACTTGATTTATCCTTATGTTACAAGACACTGTAGCTGCAAGAATAAAGAAGAGACTGGGTTCTCTGTAGTGCGTGGTTCATCTCTTGATCCTTCTAAAACTTCTCTGCCATCTACAGGGCTGAAGTCAGAAGATTGCTTGGCTCTAGGTGGCTGAAGAATGTTTACATCATGATGCAAAAGGTATCACAATTGTATGGGACAGGCTAAATGGACAAGCTGCTCTTTTCCTGTCCGACATTTTCATATGTTCATATATTCACCATCCTCCTGGATGAGTTCAGCCGCGACAACATTCAACACACTTCAACACCACTGGACACAATACCCAACCCCTTTCCTCTCTGCCTGACAGTGGCTACAGTATATGTACACCAACAGGATGAACTGCACCAACTCACCAAGGTTAGGTCAACAGCATCTCACTCCCCACTGAGAAGAGCAAGAAAAGCAATGTCAAAGGAAAACCATCAACTTTAAGTCACACACTATTCCTCATTGTGGCTGGGTCAATATATAGGAATTTCCTACCTAGCACTACTTTGGCAGCACCGTCATCACAAGGACTGCAACGGTTCGAGAAGGCAGCCGACCATCACCTTCTCAGAGCAACTAGGGATGGACAATAAATGCTAGCCTTGCCAGTGTTGCCCACACTCTGACAGCAAGTATATATAAATCCATTATTGCAGAATCCAGACACAAATTTGCACAGCTGAGCTTCCAGTTGTCAAAAACCTGCAACTCTGGCAGATGATTTCTTTGTTATTTTGTTTGTTATTTAAATCATTTTGGTAGACTCCCTGTTGTCTGTCTGAAAGAGGGAAGAGAGGAGGCAGAAAGTGTGGAGCACATGCTTCAGAGGCTTGTCTGCCAGTCTATTTTCTGCCAATTGAAGATCATTTTATTTAAATTTCAAAATTGCTGCCTGTGCAGTTATTTATTCTGCAATCAATTCCACAAGCTTTAAAGTGTTGTGTCGCCTCCACTCACCCCATAACAGTGTTGGCTTCCAAGATCATTCAGGCATCCCTATAGCTATGCCACGAGTGGTGGAAAGTACGTTGGATGACATTACTTTCATCATTTGACTGTCATGAAAATATGCCCATCATATGGGCATATTTCCTGGCAGGGAAATGGGCAGGGGAGAGGAAAACAAAACCCCAGACAGATTATCTACCTAAACAAAATTAAATATAATTAAACTTTATGTTTTTCATCTTAAGTGAGTAATTGTCCCCCATCAACCCTTCTGATTAGCATTTATTTTAACATTCAAAACACCTAAATTCCATTCCTCAAATTTTGATTCTACTTTTAATAACCTCCGATTATGTTTCTGAGCTTCTTCCGAAGCAAATGGAGAAAATAATCTCATGGGATTATTGTTTGCTGCCAATCCATATGGGTTTGTGTTGAAACAGCTAGACCAATCAGGAGAGTAAAGTTAATATATTCAGTGTAATTTTTACATTCTTTGACAGAACAACACTGATAATAGTGCAACTGAAAATTGGCCAGAATTAAGCCTTGGAAAACCAAACTGTAATATACCACGTCTCTTCTAAAACACTGTAATAAACTCCATTCCTCCCTATAAACACTGCAATAACACACCCTTTCCAGTAAGATTCTAACATTACATGCACAGGTTAGTTTATCTGGAAAGATCTTCATAACATGCTTTTAGCTGTCTGATACTTTTTGAATGTCTTCTGTCATGCCCCACCTGCCAAGAATGAGGCATATTAATTTTGTCATATGAACATTGATTTTAAACTGTTGCTGGAGCGAGGAAATGACTTGTTAAACAGATCAGCTGTGGCTGGAAAAAAACATTTACATACTAACATACAGTGCTTGTAGAGACAAAGAACCATTCCCTGCCACATTCAACCCACAATGGACTTTGATCACCAGACATTGAAGGTGAGAAGCTCACATTCCAGGATGACTGCTAAGATGGCCGAATCCACAAACCGATGTGGTCAAACCATCTAGTCACATGACTAACCTGCTGGACAACCTGAGTATTTTTGAATTGTACAGACAGTTTGAAAGAGAAAGACTGTTTGCTCCTGGGCTGAGAAGACCTCTCCTGTCTGCTCCCATCTCTTTCTCACAAGCCTCTGGACCCACTGAAGACATGTGAACCTCAAGGAAGAAAAGTCTCCTACATTGAACAAGGTTTAAGAAGAATACTGCACCCCAATGAAAAGCAAGACCTACCTACAATCAAGGACTCTACAGCGAGCTTGAACAACAGTAACCAAAACCATCTTCAGATATTGCCTCAAACTTTTTCACTTAATTTCTTCTGCTCTTTTCTGTCTCTATCTGCATATGTGTATCGTGTTTGCATGCTGGTGTGGGCACGTCGCGTATCTATAGGTGTTAACCAAATTCGAGTTTAAGTTTAATAAAGTTCAACCTTTCTTCTTTAAACCTAAGTAAACCTGTTTGGTTGGTTTCTTTGCCTTACAATTGGAAAGCAGTGAACAAGGATTCACTAAGGGGGAGCTAAAACACAGTGTGTTTAAAATTAAACCTGTTATGGTAAGACCAGGTGAAGGCTGAGAGGGAACCCTAGACCCCTTTCTTATCCGGTCATAATACTTCCAAAGTGAGCCTTATAAAGAGGATTATTCTACTGTCTGGTTTTGACCTACTTTATACCAATTGATCATCTGCCTGGATTAGCGTGCACTCTCCAGTATATTTATCTGAACACAGCTATGCTGTTGGTACATGAACCTTGGAAACAAGAGACTTGTTATGTTGTGATTGAAAGGGTGCTGCTGTCTATTTGGGAGGCAATATGGGTGGGGTCAGTTGCTGGTACTTTTCCTATGCTGGATGTCATGTGCACAGTTGGAGAATAGTTCCGATTGCTTCTCCCCAGAGATGCCCATATGGATAGATAACACTGCAGATTACCATCCGTTCATAAGTGCAGTATGAATGAAAGTTCATATTGACAACATTACCATACACTGGATATTATCACATATGCAGTGTTATAGGGCAAAGATCCTTATTGGGATCAGATTGCCACCTTTCAACTTCAAGCTAATTTCAGATTTCAGTCTCATTGCAAACTTTCTACAAAACTTCCTGGAAAGAGGCCTGTCTTCCCGCTCTCGGTATGTGTCCCTTGGAACCAGCCATCCTGGCGTTTCCTGTGCACCAGTACAATGTCACCTTGCTCCAGACCAAGCTCTGCCTCTCCTTGGGCTGGATAAGAAAGTACTGCTCGGCATCTGTGGGAACAAGAAGTATTTCTGTTATCTGGTGGGATGATGAGAAAAAGAAGCCCTCCCATTCTCAATGTGCCTGAGTTTGATTGTTAGAGTTTGACAGTTTTGTGTACTGAGTTAAGAATTGAATGTTTATTTTATCAGCCACTTGACCCAAATGCTTATCCTTTTGGATTCCTCTCATCTCCTCATATTGATTGCTTGTGCTTAGGTGTAAGGAACAGCAAGATAAGTACTGTGCAGTTATTATCTTCCAATGGAGGCACGTTTAGAAAGCTAAATAAACACAGAATCAGTGCTTGAGTCTCAGCTATTTACAATCTCTATCAATGACTTAGATGAGGAGTATGAGGACAATGTAAGCTTGCTAACAATACAAAGCTAGATGGGAAAGTAAGCTGTGAAGACACAAAGAGACAGGCTAAATGAATGGGCGAGAATATGGCAGATGGAGTATAATGTTGGGAAGTGTAAAATTCTCCACTTTGGTAAGGAAAACAAAGAAGAATTTTTTTTAAAGATGAAAAACTAGTAAATGATGTTCTTCAATATTTTTCATGAAATGCAGAAAATTAACATGCAGATACAGCAAGCAATTAGGAAGGTAAATGGTATATTAGCCTTTATTTCAAGGTTCTTGGAGTATGAGTAAGGAAGTCGTGCTGCAATTATATAGGTCTTTGGTGAGACCACACTGGGAGTACTGTGTACAGTTTTGGTCTCCTTACTGAGGGAAATATATAATTGATTTAGAGGGGGTGAAATGAAGGTTCACTAAGTTAATTCCTGGGATGAGAGGACTGTCTTATAAGGAGAAATTGAGTAGAATAGGCCTCTATTCCTTGGTATTTAGAAGAATGAGAGGTGATCTCATTGAAACATGTAAAATTCTTAGAGGGCTTGACAGGGTCAATGCTGAGAGGCTGTTTTCCCCAGCTAGAGAGTCGAAAACTAAGGGTCATAGTCTCAGGATAAGGGGTTGGCCATTCATGATTGAGTTAAGGAGAAATTTCGTCACTTAGAGTGTTGTGAATCTTTGGAATTCTCCCCCAGAGGGCTGTGAATGCTCAGACAGTAAGTACATTTGAGACTCAACACTAAGGGAATTTAGAGATATTGGGATCAGGCAGGAAAATAAACTTGATGTAAAACATCAGCCGTGATCTTACTGAATGATGGAGCAAGCTCAAGGGCTACTCTGCTCCTATTTCCTATGTTCTTACTAATAGAAAAAAAAACTTGTCTTTATGTTGCACTTTTCACAACCTCAGGATGTCCCAAAGGACTTTACAACCAATGATGTACTTTTTGAAGTATAGTCACTGTAGTGGTAGCAGCCATTTTTGCACACAGTCAGGATCCACAAACAGTAATGTGATAATGACCAGATAATTTGAAAGGTAGTAAACAGTGAAGACAAGAGACTTCAGGAGGACATAGACAGGGTGGTGAAACAGACAGATACATGGCAGATGAAACTTAATGTGGAAAAGTGTGAAGTAATTCATTTTGGTAGGGAGAATGAGGTGGGGCAATATAAACCAATTGGTAAAATTTTAAAGGAGGTGCAGAGATAGAAAAACATGGGGGTGCATGTACATAACTCTGATAAACCTATGCTGCACTCCATTCAAGGCCAAGATATCCTTCCTAAGGTGTGGTGCCCAGAACTGCTCGCAGTACTCCAGGTGTGGTCTAACCAGGGCTTTGTATAGCTGAAACATGACTTCTACTCCTTTGTGTTCTACAAGATAGAACTAGCCCAATCCACACAGCAACACATTTGAAAGAATTGTGTAGCATCAACAAGATATACATCACCTCCTTCCTCATACATAGACAAGTAATAAAATTGCACAGTTGACTCGGCTGGTCGCCCTCTGTACAGTCACCATTGTAATAGGTTATTACAGCTTTAACTGAGTATGTGAACCTACTGTATGCTCTGCTAAAATGATAAGCACAGACTGGTTGATGGAGCATCCTTTTTCTCTCATAGCAAAATATGCTGTTTTAAGTTGTAAAGCTACATGGTATTGTGGTGTGCGTTTTTTTTTTCATTTATTCATGAGGTGTGGATGTCACTGGCATCCCTTGAGAAGATGGTGGTGAGCTGCTTTCTTGTCAACTGAATGGCTTGCCAGGGGCCATTTCAGAGGGCAGTTAAGAGTCAACCACAATGCTGCGTCTGGAGTCACATATAAACCAGTCCGAGTAAGGACAGCCCTAAAAGGCATTAGTGAACAATTGAGTTTTTACAACAATCCTGCAACTTGATGGTCATTATTATTGATACTAGCTTTTTAAATTCCAGCTTTATTTAATTAACTGAATTTAAATTCCCCAGCTGTAGTGGTAGGATTTGAACTCATAACTCCAGCTCATTAGTCCAGGATTGAAAGTCGAGTAATGTAACTACTGTACCACCATCCCCAACAGCATTAATGGTAACAAACAAAAATACAAAGGCACAGAAAAGGAAAATGATTCATTATAAAAGAACTGGTAATGAATTCAAGAGTGAAAGACCTTCCTAGTGTCTTAGCATATGAGTTCATTTTAGTCACTTGGGTACATTACCGTATATTCCAGACATTCCGTCTACATGTAAATCCTTTGGATCACTTTTTGGTGGGATTGGTATAGGTGTTTGTTTATGAACTGCTGTCAAATTCACAAAGTGCATCAGCTCTGGAGTTGTTCAAGAGGCAGTTACACACTGTGATGGGGAGCAATAGCTTTCTTGTACAAGAATGAGCTTTCATGGCCCAAATGTCTTCTTTCATCTGCACTTTGTGATCTCTGTGACATCATAAAATGAGAGAGAATTCCATGATTCCATCAGCTGGTGGGAAGCTTCACCTTCTGACACTGAATATCAAACATTGGGAAGGCACTGCCCACAATTTTCTACCTAATCAATTTTTAACGGTCAGAAAATCGCAGGCAGCGAGCTCCTGACATTTCAGTATGACATCACCAGTGGGCGAGGCTCCTGACTGATAGAACCCATTCATAAAATTATCCTTTAGATGTACTCTTTTACTTCACATAAAGTGCTGTTGGAGGGGTTCACACTGCAGTTTCTAATTACTTGAAAAGAATGACAGGAAAGGGCACTGTCGTGTTGTAGTGTTTTGAAATTGCAATTGTATTGTGCATTATGTACTCCAGAGGTCACTGTAGAACACACATGCTAGCAAAGGGAAAGTTCATCTCAAACACAATAAAGAAGAAGCCTTTGTGTTCAGCAAGCTGCGGTCTCTGTCTCTTAGTCTTTGCCTCATATACTGTCCTAAACTCGGCTAAACCTCACTCAAGTCGCGAGGACATAACAGGCAGTTGTGATTCTGAGATAAGATGCAGTTTTTTTCTGTCACTTATGAACTCATAAGAACACAGGAAGGAACAGAGGAATGAGAGTAGGCCATTCAGCCCCTCGAGCCTGCTCCACCATTCAGTTAGATCATGGCTGATCTATACCTCAACTCCATTTACCCACCTTAGCTCCATATCTTTTGATACCCTTAGCTAAAAAAAAATCTGTCTACCTCAGTTGTAAAAACTGAAATTGTCCCCCAACATCAACAGACCTTTTGGGATAGAATTCCATATTTCTACTACACTTTGTGTGGGAAAAATGGTCCATGATATGCCCCTTTTTCATAACAGCCATTCTCAGAAGGGTTGTTACCTATTGAAGCACAATGAATGGTTTTGTGAGGTCTTCGGACACTCTTCAGCAGTGGAGCTGTGCAGCGGAGATGGAGGAGTACAGCGATAACAAGAATCCCAGGAACCGGTCTTTCTGTGCACTGTCGGAACCTCCTCTTCACTTCCTAGTGGACATGAACCAGCTCTACAGTGAGAGATGACAGGGACAAGAGGACCTCTGATTTCCTGTAAAACCGGTTCTGAAGCAACCTGTTCCGGCTTTACCGAGATTGTAGTAGGGCTGCACACTGATGTGACTTGGAATTTAGGCCTTGTGGATAATGCAACACAGTGGGGTTGAAAAGCTGCTAGGCTGGTCTGAGCCTGGAAAAGAAACAATAAAGCAGTTTTATTGTGAAATGGTCTCACTCTTGCTTAGCGTTCAAAGAAAGATTCTTTTTGTCACAGTGGAAGAGAGGCTAGAGCAGTCATGAATCATCTTCATTCCGATGATCTCCTTATGATACAATAACAAGGCCCAACGCAAATTACATATTTGGAGTTTGCCAAACGTATTCTGATGAATATTTTTCTTCTTTACAGCATAATATAGCTCATTTTCCTTTTTTGACACCGATGACAGATACTTAATTCATGGACAAATCAACTAAACTCAGACTATATCAATTAACTCAAAACTGGCATCAGTAGAGACAATGGGATGAGATCCCTGCCTGGTCCCTTAGCTAGGAAAAAATGTCTACTGCAGTGATAACTAAATAGAGAGACAGAAACATCGTGGAATTGTCATGGAATTTTCCTGACATGTCCAAATTGTATTTGCATCTCCTTCGCTCGCCCTTGTGCAGTTCCAGTTCAGATCGCCTATGTTTCCCAATCTCCCTGCCCTTGGAGATGTCAATCCTTTGAAATTGTAACTCATACGTTTCCCTTTCATCTTTTAGAGCCACAGACAGTTTGAACTCACACTCTCCTTTCCCCTTACCTGGAGAAATAGCCAATTTAAACTCACAGCTCCATTCTTTTTTCCCTCTCATTCCATTTAGACATGACAAACCCAAGCTGACATCCACTCTGCTTCTTCTCTAACCTTTCCTAACTCACATCTATTCCATTAAATTGTCTTTGAAAATATGACCTATTTAAATTAGCAGCTTGTCTGTTCCCCTCCTCCATCCCCGAAGACTGCCAGAAACATAGCTGAGACAAATTCCTTGTTTTTCACACCTCCATATTTTAATAAGACTAATAAAACCCACCTTGTGCAGATTGTTTCTGTCCTCAACTTTACAGTGCGATGGGGTAAAGTTTGATATTGGTACATATCCTCGACCCATAGTTGTACAATTGAAAGTTTCTTCGTCTTGCATTACTGATGTTTTACTGCTGTGAGGCATTGTAGGGGTAGTGTTGGCAATGGGTCTGTTGGACAGGTTAGGTCTGTTTGTCCCATTAGAATCGCCAGCGTGGATAGTGACTGGGTACAGAAGCTGATGAGATGCAAATGGCTGGGCTTGAATGACAACAGCGGGAACACACCTGCTATTTGTGCTCTGAGCCTGTACTGGAGGAACTGCAAGTATTGGTCGATGTACATTTGCTAAAAGAGTAAAGAAACATAGTGATTGAATTGGCTGTAAACTTCCTGTTACAATTCCAAACTAAATTATATTATTCCAAGCAGGTTTACGTGCACTGACAGAATAGAAGGGGAGAAAGAACTTGCATTTATATAGCATCTTTCATGATGTCAGAAGATTCCACAAGAAAGTGCTATTGAATTGTGGTCGCTGTTGTAGAGGAACATGGCATCCAATTTGTGCACAGCCAGGTCCCAAAAACAGCAATGAGATAAGTGACCAGATAATCAATTATTAGTGATGATGGTTTAGGAATAAATATTGGCCAGGACGCCAAGAGAACTCCTTGCTCTTGTTCAAATAGTGCCATACACCTGAGAGATCAGACCAGAGATTAGTTTCATCCAACCCCCACGGTACTGTACTGATGTGTCATCCTAGATTATGTGGCCAGGTTCTCCAATGGAGTTTAAGAACCTTCTGTAACTGGACACCAGAAAGGGCGGCAAGGGGTCATAAAAGGGGCAAAAGAACCTGAAGGAAGATAGAAGCCTACAAAGGTGGCTACATTTGAGGAAGAGCCCGTCTCCCTCCATTCTGTCACACTGGGGCCATCACTGCCACCACCGCAGGCATACCTTCAAATAGATTGTCCCAGAAGCAGTGGTAACAGGTAGATTGGAGGGAAATAGAATGGGAGGCCATGTCCATTCTCAGTCAGCATTCACATGCAGTGGAGGAGAAGAAGTAGACTGTATTGGCTCCAGCGGGGGGAAGAGGTTGTAAAGGAGATTGGGGCAAGGAGTTAGGGGTTGGCCTCATCATCCTATTTTCCCTTCATTTACACTGCTATCACGCTGGATGTTGGGAAGAATAATTGAAGAAAATCAAGCCCTAGTTGTCAAGTACACCATTCTGACTCTGGGTCACAGTCATTTTACCATCGTTTGCTGAATGGAACCTCTCCAACATTAAGTAAAATCCCTGTCAGATGTCATGCTTACAATTCCTGAGCAATTTCTGTGCAAATCTTGCCCATTGCTGTTGCAGTGTAACAAATCAAATCAACCAGAATTACTGATGATATTCACATTGAATAAGAGGTAGATAGAAAAGATCCAAATCTATAAAACTCAGACTACTAGGATGCAGAAGGATGAGTAGACTACACTGAAATTAACCCTCATAAACCCTCGTTGAGACATGGACTTTGAAACTGATACCAAAGAGAGAGATAAAGCTGAAAGCTCTGTTACACATTGCAGTCAGACATAGACTGTCAGACTGGCAAGGTGTAGAATGAGACAAGTCTAAATGTTTTGCCACATTTATTGCCTTTTAGACTGGAGACTATGGAAGGGGTGAAGGGGGGTGGTTGAATTGCTGGGGGTAAGGGAAGGAGGTTTGGTTGGTGGGCTGGGGAAGGAAGCACATCTGCTTCTCTTGGCCCACAAGCAGTGCTGGAAAGGCACTTACCTGCTGGATCTGACCTTTCTGAATAATATGCACTCTTAGCCAGAAGCTACAAAAATAAACATGAACATTACCACACAATTTAAATATAAAGTAACTGAAGCCTAACCATCTTAATTAAGTGATAATAGGGGCTGTCAGAAAAGAAAAATTTCCTCTTGTTGAAATTGTTATAAAAATTAATAGGCCCTTTATGATACAGGATGGAGTCTTCAAATTTGTCTAAAATGGGTTTGAGATCAAGCTCCTTGAGAGCAAACCAAGATGTCTCTTGGTAGCCATTTTCCCATTTGTCTATAGTAACATAGACAGAAAAAAAAAAGACTTGCATTTATATAGTATCTTTTATGGAATCAGGACATTCCAAAGCACTTTATAGCCAATGAAGTACTCTTGAGTGTAGCCACTGTTTTTATGTAGGAAACACAGTAGCCAATTTGCGCACAGAAAAATCCCACTAACAGCAATATATGACCAGATAATCTGTTTTAGTGATGCTGGTTGATTGAGGGATCAGTATTGGCCAGTACAGCAGGCAGAACCTCTTTGAAATAGTGCCATAGTATATTTTACCTTCAGCAGAGGGCCAGACTGAAAGACAGCATCTCGGAGTGTTCAACACTCCTCTGGGCTTCAGCCTAGGTTTTGTGCACAGATTACCCTAATTGTCAAGTTTGAATTCATTGCTGCTTTGAGTGGAATTGAAATATTATAGGGAGACTTGTAGCAGACCTATTACTTACAATGCCCAAACAATGTGGCAATGCAACTCAAAAAGTTAAAAGAATGCCAGGATACTGAACTAGAATAGCAGAGTACAAGTTTTCAAAGCTTATGCTAAGACTTCAAAATTCACTGGTCAGAGCATACTTTAAATGCTAATACAGAAAGCGAAGTCAGAAAACTGATAATCTGGGAGAAAAGAGCCAGAAAAATTGTCTTTGGGTGAAAAAGATAGACTTGCTTTTATTTGGCACCTTCCATGACCTTAGGACACCCTAAAGCACTTTACATCCAATGATGCACGTTTGCAGTGAAGGAAATGTTGTAATGAAGTGTAATGCAATGCAAAACCTGTACTTTGTAAGACACCCCAATCTCAACAGATGGAATTGTTGTATCATTTACTATTTAATAAAAGCATCTCAACAATTTCACTGCTCACATATTTTTATCCTACTGTGTTTTCTCTCTTATTGGCACAAAGGGGAAAACCATTGAGAAAGTATGGGAGAAAAATGTGTAATCTACAGGAAATGTCTGGTTGTGACCTGGGTAGACTGTAGCCCTGGATCAAATTTCAACCAGAGTAGGTGCACTATCGAATCCCTTTAGAACTTGATAATTATTATACTGTACACTATGGTTAATAAACTTACCCCTGTAACTATGTCTTGCTATTGTGCCCCCTGAGGGAACTGGAGGTGACGTCACAGCAACTCGCCTGCCGCTGGGGCTTGTCTGTAAGTTCAAATTGGCCTCACTTGTGGATCCTCTTTCTTGAGTATTTGCTGATGCTGATAGACCATTGGAGCCTCTCCGCTCTGTGGCTCCAGAAGTGTTCCTGCAAAACAATAACGCTGTCTATATCAGTCCTACTGAGTACTCATTGGCCTTAATATTAAACCATCACCCCCGTACACTGGGTGGGAAAGGGTTGGGACTTAAATACAAGGAACACTTACTTAACACACTGCACATGTGTCCAATGCCTATTTTGTGGTGATGGATATCAGGATGTCTGTTGTCCCACTATGGAGAAGTGGGGCAATTATTCAACATATTTAAATTGGATTCCCACAGCGCAATTGGGAGCCTGATATAAAGTTCACCGCAGCTGTGCATATTTCCAAGGTGTCCGGAAATCTGACAGTGAAAAGGAGACTGGAGCTGCGGGTTCCACAAGCTAAGCACCTTTTCCAGCAATTCTACTGCACCAGGAGGAGTAGAAGTGCTCTCCCCAGCCTCCCAACGAACCCTCGACCTCTTCTCTGCTGATTATGGCCTCTCTCTTTGCCCTGCTGTGATGGCCGACCTTCACCACCTTTGAATGCCAGGGTCCATCCCCAAGTATCCCCAGCTGCGACCTCCTGCCACTGGTTTTCCCTGCCAACTGTTGGCAAGGCTGTCAATTTGGCCAGTTGCCAGGCGGGAAACGGATCCAAAAAATTATAATGAGGTCTTGTCATTAAGTTCAGCAGGATTTCTGTGTCAGTGGCCTTGCCGGGTAGTCGGCATTTTTGGCTTCCCCACACCCTCCCCGGCTCCCCGTAAATATCAAGACCATTCATGCCACATGACATGATTCTGCCTGTAAAAGCTAAGACAGTCTATTGTGGTCCTTCTTAAAGCTGGTGGAACAAATCTTCATCTAAATTATCTGTTCTATCCTCTTTCAGTGATGCATATTGCTTAGGCCTAACTTCAGAGAGAGAGAGAGCACCTGATTTACATAACTTGGCGAAGTTTATATTTTTATTATATTTTATATTTAGAGATACAGCACTGAAACAGGACATTCGGCCCACCGAGTCTGTGCCGACCAACAACCACCCATTTATACTAACCCTACAGTAATCCCATATTCCCTATCACCTCCCTACACTAGGGGCAATTTACAATGGCCAATTTACCTATCAACTGCAAGTCTTTGGATGTGGGAGGAAACCGAAGCACCCGGAGGAAACCCACGCAGACACAGGGAGAACTTGCAAACTCCGCACAGGCAGT
The DNA here is from genome assembly GCF_036365525.1 of Heterodontus francisci. Taxonomy (NCBI): domain Eukaryota; kingdom Metazoa; phylum Chordata; class Chondrichthyes; order Heterodontiformes; family Heterodontidae; genus Heterodontus; species Heterodontus francisci. The sequence continues at coordinate 97,125,269 of NC_090382.1, forward strand.
CCCAGAATCCCTGGAGCTGTGAGGCTGCGGTGCTATCCACTGCGCCACTGTGCCGCCCATCAAAGTTGTTGTAAGTTGTAAGAGGAGTTCAGCTAAGTGCCTCTTTCAGTCATAAATAAATATACTGCACAAGAAGTTGATCTCACAATGGTTTAGAGAGTAGAAGAAAATGGGAATTTCCTTGGAACTGCTCCCATTCTACAGTTGTAACATTTACTGAGGTGAGGCAGAAGCCCTGTTTCTGGGAGTAAATGTGATTTCCACTGCTCTTCCCTGTCTTGGTCAGAGAATGTGTAATGTAGTGAATGAAGGCTGGATGAAGAAACCAAATACATTTTTACCAGTGTAATTGAATTTGAATCGCTTGTTTGTATGGGTCTTCCTCAGCTAATGAATAAAGTCTAGTGATATGTGACTTTCGAACAATTGTAGATGTACAAACTGCAAAAAGCACAATTGTTTTTGTGCTACCAATGGTTCAACTTGAAATAGTTGTGTACCGTAAAAAGGGTAGACTTCTGTTTAAAAAAAATACATTTGTACTAGCCACTGGCTAAGGGTTGATTTTACTCTTCAAAGTTGAGATAGGAAGTAAACATTAAAAAGAATACTTCTCAGTGTTAATACTTAGCACAAGTATCCACTGTTAATCTTACTCAGAGATTCTCATCTATACTAAGAACAGCAGTTAAGAGCAATGTACCCTGTAAAATTTTGTTGTTGTGCGTGGCCAGATTTTTCAATACATGGTAACTTTACATTTTTTTTGCATGGGCACTCACGCGCAGTATTTAACACAAAACAGGGTCTGTATGATATCTTCTCAGCTGACACGCGGTCACGCATGCGCATATCTTAGTGGGCACATTGGTCAAGAGACTTATTAATTACCTCCTAACAGGCTCAGTATAACTGCTGGTCAGGCTCTCAGCTTTGCTTATTTGTACAGACATCTCTCTGATCCATCCATCTGGAGATATCCCATAAATGCGAAACATTTCCCCCTTCCGTGCTTCCAGTTCCTCTGCTCTTCTGATCGGAGATGAGAATAAATTAACACACCATCGGAAAGATCATCAGTGAGCGATAATTAGACAATTCTCTTGGAACGGACACAAATTTAAGGTGATTGGCAAAAGAACCAGAGGTGACATGAGGAAAGGTTTTCATATCCAATGAGTGGTTAGGATTTGGAATACACTACCTGATAGGGTGGTGGAAATAGATTCAATAGTAATCTTCAACAGAGAATTAGATAAATACTTGAAAGAGGAAAATCTGCAGTTGTACAGGGAAACAGTGGAGTAGTGGGACTAACAAGATTGCTCTTCGAAAGAGCCACATAGACTCGATGGACCAAATTGCCTCCTTCTGTGCTGTACTGTGCTATGATTCTATCATACAAGAAACCATATACCCTCAGGACACTGTCCCACCATAGTAAGAATCCCACTTTTCACTGACCCTTGTTCCTGGCCCTGTTGGGATATTCAGAGTCAGGGCAGGGCTATCTGGAAACCCCTGTGCCAGTAGGGAAGCATCTTGCATCCCTACTGTGGGAGTGGAGGTAGGATGAAGATGGGGTACTGGATGACCTCTTGGGGTTCCTGTTGGTGGGCCAATTCCAAAAGTGCAATATCTCTGATTGATCAGCACCCAATCTGGAAAACTGGTTGGCATCAAGTCCTGGGTCATCCAGGTCATGATCCTGGTCTGGGGCACTCATTGGGGTCTCATTTCCACACATAAAATGACCTGCATGTTAGCTTATTACCACTGTTCGGATTTCTGGGAGGAAAGGAGATTGGGAGGATTGGGGAATCTAGTGGTGGATGCTGTTTCATCGATCCTGGCTCCAGGTAACAGTGCAAACTTTGCATGGAGCATGGAAGTTCCTCCTGCTGCAAGGACATGTTACATGCAAGTTTGGGCTAGCCCAGGGTCTTCAATGCCATAAGTTCTTGGGGGTGATACAGGAGAGGAAAGAATATCCAAGTGTCAGGAGACATAAGTCTGTTGTGAATCTGTCACCTTCATAGCTAATTGTCAAAGTCTTGTGGATCTTGCAAGCCTAATGAGTAATGTAAACTAAATGTGGTTATATTTTTGTTGTTACTGCTATGGACACATCAGGCGTTTAGTATCCTTGACATAACTGGGAGTCATAACTCTCAGCCATGCTACTGGTACTTACACAGGTACTTGTGGCTTTGAATGTAGAATTTCAGGACGAAACTGTGAATTGGTATCAACAGTACCTGAACTGGCCACACCAACTTCAGAAGGACCATGTTGTGTCTGTGAAAAAAGATGAAAACCGCTATCAGCTACAAATGTAATTTTTACTGACACCTGAATCATACTTAAGTCATAGATTAATAGAATCATGGAATGGTTACAGCACAGAAGGAGGCCCTTTGGTGTGCTGTGCTGGCTCTCTGTAAGAGCAATTCACTTAGCCCCACTCCCCTGCATTTCCCCATAGCACTACAAATTTTTTCTCTTCCAATGATTATTCAATTCTCTTTTGAAAGCCTTGATTGAATCTGCCTCCACCTCTCAGGCAGCACATTCCAGATCCTCACCACTTTCTGTGTAAAAGGTTTTTCCTCATGTCGTCATTGCATCTTTTGCCAATCACCTTAAATCTGAGCACTCAACCCCTTCTGCCAATGGGAACAGTTTCTCCCTATCGACTCTGTTCGGGCACCTCATGATTTTGAACGCCTCTATCAGATCTCCTGTCAATCTTCTCTTTAAGGAGAACAGCCCCGCTTCTCCAATTTATCCATGTAAATTAAGTTCCTCATCCCTGGAACCAATTTCCTGAATCTTTTCTGCACCCTCTCCAATGCTTTCACATCCTTCCTAGAGTGTTGTGCCCAGAACTGGACACAATACCCCAGCTGAGGCCAAACAAGTGTTTTATAAAGGTTCACCATAACTTCCTTGCTTTTGTACTCTATGCCCCTATTTATAAAGCTCAGAATCCTGCATGCTTTATTAACTGCTTTGTCAATCTGTCCTGCCATCTTCAACAATTTGTGCACATATTCCCCCAGGTCTTCTGCTCCTGCACCCCTTTAAAATTGTATCCTTTACTTTATATTGCCTCTGCTCATTTTTCCTACCAAAATGCATCACTTCACATTTCTCTGCATTAAATTTCATCTGCCACATGTCCACCCATTCCACCAGCCCGTCTATGTTCTCTTGAAACCTTTCACTGTCCTGCTCACAGTTCACAATACTTCCAAGTTTTGTGTCATCCATAACTTTTGAAACTGCCCTGCACACCAAAGTCTAGGTCATTAGTATAGATCAAGAAAAGCAGTGGTCCTAATACCAGCCCCTGGGGTAATCACCTGCAGTCGAAATGAGCAATTAGTTTGAATTGGAATAATTCTCCCTAAACTCCGTCACCGGGTCCCCCTGCACCTTTAAATCATTTTTTCAACCAAATCTCTAGTCAACCCTCCTAGATTCTCCCTTCCTGATTCCTTTTCCTTACCTAGCAGTATTTGTGAAGCATCTTGAGACATTTATCTTTATGTGAAAGGTGCTATATAAATACAAATAGAGGTAGATGTTGTTGTTGTGCCTACATTCTGCTGTGCATCTAAAGTATACGATGCAATCTACAGCATAGCGATGGTCATCATGAAACCTATCAATATGACTTTCAGCTGCAAAATTCATAAATGGAATAAAGCTTGACTGGTAGCAGTATTTCTTCTGAGTGAGATGGCTGTGGGTTCCACTCTAGGACTGCAATGCATAATTTTGGTTGACACTTGCCAAACAACAAGTCATTCCACTTCAAAATTACTCATTATGTTAAGTGTTTTGACATGCTTTTGAAAGACAGGATAGGGTATTCAGTAAATACAGGTCTTTAAAAAAAAAATTGCTCCACCATTGGTGGCTGTGCCTTTAGTTGCCTAGGCTCCAAGCTCTGGTTACCCTCCCTACACCTATTCGCCTCTCCACTTTTGATAAGGTGCTACATCAAAGGTTATTGCGGAAAATAAAAGCTCATGGTGTAGTGGGTAACATATTGGCATGGATAGAAGATTGGCAAGTCAGCAGGAAACAGAGAGTAGGCATAAATGGTTCATTTTGTTCTTGGCAAGATGTAACAAGCGGTGTGCCTCAGGGATCAGTACTCGGGCCTCAACTTTTTACAATGTATATAAATGAGTTGGATGAAGGGACCAAAGGTATGGCTGCTAAATTTGCTGATGACACAAAGATAGGTAGGAAAGTAACTTGTGAAGAGGACATAAGGAGGCTACAAAGGGATATAGATAGGTTAAGTGAGTGGACAAAAATCTGGCAAATAGAGTATAATGTGGGAAAGTGTGAAATCGTCCACTTTGGCAGGAAGAATAAAAAAGAAGTATACTATCTAAATGGTGAGAGACTGCAGAGCTCTGAGATGCAGAGGGATCTGTGTGTCCTAGTGTATGAATCGCAAAAGGCTAGTACGCAGGTAGCAAGTAATTAAGAAAGCTAATAGAATTTATCATTTATTGTAAGGAGAGTTGAATACAAAAGTAGGGAGGTTGTGCTTCAGCTGTACAGGACATTGGTGGGACCGCATCTGGAGTACTGTATACAGTATTGGTCTCCTTATTTAAAGAATGATGTAAATGCGTTAGAAGCAGTTCAGAGAAGATTTACTAGACTAATACCTGGAATGGGCGGGTTGTCTTATGCGGAAAGGTTGGACAAGCTGGAGTTTCGAAGAGTAAGAGGCGACTTGATTGAAACATATAAGATTCTGAAGGGTCTTGACAAGTTGGATGTGGAAAGGATGTTGCCTCTTGTGGGAGAATCTAGATCTAGGGGTCACTGTTTAAAAAGAAGGGATTGTCCATTTAAGACAGAGATGAGGAGAATTTTTTTTCTCTCAGAGGGTTGTGCGTCTTTGGAACACTCTTCCTTCAAAGGTGGTGGAAGCAGAGTCTTTGAATAATTTTAAGGCGGGGTAGATAGATAAGCAATGCGGTCAAAGGTTATTGGGGGTAAGCGGGAATGTGAAGTTGAGGTTATACATCAGATCAGCGATAATCCTATTGAATGGCAGAGCAGACTCGAGGGGCCGAGGGGCCTACTCCTGCTCCTAATTCGTATGTTTGTATTTATGTTTGTATGTCCACATCGCCTTCCTCCTTTAAGATACTCCTTAAAACCTACCTCTTTGATCAAGCTTTTGGTCATCTGACCTAATATCTCCTTTTGTGGCTCTGTGTCATACTTTGTTTTCTAATGTTCCCGTGAAATGCCTTGGGACGTTTTATTGCTTTAAAGGTGATATATAAATATAAATTGCTGTTGTTGTTGCTGTTGGCATGCCAATGCATTACTGAAGGAGTGCTGCATTGCTGGAGTGTCTTTGGATGAACTGTAAAACAGATTTTCTTGGGTGAGTTTGAAGGTTCAATGATATTAGTTGAAGAAGAGCTGCGAGATTTCCTGGTATCCAGGCCAACAATCCTCCCTCGACCGACACCACCAAATAGTGATTAACTGATCATTCACCTAAATGCTGCTTGTGCAAACTTGCTGTGCAAAATGTGTTTTACTCTGTTTGCCAAACAACAAGTCATTGCACTTCAAAATGACTCATTGTGTGAAATGTTTTGAGATGTTTTTGACAGGCATGATAAGACATTATGTAAATACATGTCCTTTTTTTAAAAAAACATTTTTTTGGTATTGTTCATGTATAAAGATTTCAAATAGCTGGTGGAACAAGTTTTTTGCCTTAACAAATCCAGATGTAGGGGGAGAAAATCTCGTACTGTCCATTTAGTTTAATCCTTTAACAGCAACACAAAATGAATGATGAGTGATGTATATCATGCTGCTAGTAATCATACCTAAAACATCTATAGGATTCAGAGTTTGTCAAACATGTTCATACATGAAGTTGAAGCATCTGTTATGCAGTGCCGACATATCTTTAGATATTCCCTGGTCTGTCACCCACACACACTTGAAAATAAGGTTTGGGCTAAAAATGTGATATGGCTGGCTTGCAGGAGTGGAGATTGTGATGCGTGATCGCAAGGTGATGAACCGTTGTTTTAGAACACCAGTAGTTTCTTCCACAAAGTTCCTGATTGTAGCATGACTCTCATTGTATGAGCACTGTCCACATGTGGTCAGGTAGTGGAAGGGAATCGTGAACCACGTGTAGCCCTCGTCCCTAAACAGTCACTATTTTGTTTGTTGTGGTGGTTCAAATACGGCGCAAATGGCTGACAGGCGCAGGATAAAACCACTGCCAGGATAGTGGGCGTTCACCAACATGAGGCTCTGTGCATGGTTGCACACCAATGTTAAGGGAAAGGAATCGTTGGTAGTTCTGGTACGTCTCCTCATTGAAATGTGGCACCCGCAAACCCACATGTGTGCACCTGATGGCTTCCTGCACAATTGGGAAGCCTAACTCCCTGTCAAAGCCATATGCCTGCTCCACCTGCTTCTGTCTGCTTAGAGAGAAGACTATGAAGTCCCTTCTCCTTGCGTAAAGGGCGTCTGTCACCTCCCCGATGCAGAAATACATGATGAACTGTGATATGTCAGCAATGTCACTGGTTCCAGCTCAGAAGGATCCTGAGGCATAGAAATTGAGGGTGACGGTGACCTTGGCAGCTACTGGCAGCACTGTCCTCGCCCTGCAGTGCGGCTGTTGGTCTGGTTGGAGGAGGTGGCACAACTGCTGCCTATTTCCCTCTGAAATGTGGATTGAGGCCCAACATAGGGGCACCTTGGACCTCAACGTTCAGGCTGAATTTCAAGGCTAAACACTTTACAGCTGTAAGGTTAATTAGGAAAATGCCAGCACTATGGCTTTCTCTTGTAATGAAGCAGCGGATTACAATCTCAAAGTCATCTAGATTCCAATTAAAAGTCAAAATTACAAGAGGAATTTGATACTATCAGAACTGCTTGGTGAATAGTAGCCAACTCAGACACTGCTCCTGGCTGAGATGGGGCAGGTTGGGGGGGGTGGGGTGTGGTGGGTGGCGGTAGGAGAAGTGCTCTCTGACTACCCTCGCTGGGTAAGGCCTTCTGTTGAGAGCCCTGCTCCTCATTCCTTGGTGCACAGTGTTAGGATAAGGTGAGAAAGGGGTCTAGGGGTTCCCTCTCAGCTTTTGCCTGGTTTAACCACAAAAGGGTTTAATTTTTAAAAACACTGTGTTTTAGCTCCTCCTCAGTGAATCCTTGTTCACCGCTTTCCAATTGTAAGGCAAAGAAATCAATTAGACAGGTTTTCTTAGATTTAAACCACAAAGGTGGAAGTTTATTAATCTTAAACTCTAATTTGGTTAACAACTACGAATACGCGATGCAACCACACTAGCATGCATACGCGATAAACATACATGCAGGTAGAGACAGAAAAAGTAGAAAGAATAAAGGGGAAAAGTTTGAGGCAATAGCTGGGTTGTAATTACAGTCCTTTGAGTTCGATGTGGAGTCTTTGGTTGCTGGTAAGTCTTGCCATTCGTTGGGGCCCAGTGCACGCTTTAACTTTTTTTGATGTAGGAGTCTTTTCTCTCGAGGTTTAAGCAATTTCAGTGGGTCTGGAGGTTTGTGAGAAAGCAAAAGAGAGCCAGCCAGGAGACAGGCTATCTTGTTCCAGGTTCAGTTGCAATCTGCAATCTGTCTTCAAACTGTGCTGTGAGCACAATTCAAAACTCCAAGTTGGCCAGCAGGTCAGTCATGTGACTAGCTGGTTTAACCACTCTTGTGTTTGTGGATTCTCCATCTTAGCAGTCACTGGAATGAGAGCTTTCTTACACCTTCAATGTCTGGTGATCAAAATCCATTTGGGTTAATTGGATCAGGGAGTAGTTGCTGTGTTTCTCCAAGGATGGTCTCTTATATGCAAATGTTCTCCAGCCGAATGTCTGGTGATCTCTTTAAACAAGTCATTTCTTCGCTCCAGCAACAGTTTAAAATTAATGTTCATATGACAAAATTAATATTCCTCATCCTTGGCAGGTGGGGGTCTTTTAAGACAACAGCTTCCCCTTTCTGCTGTCTGTGCTCCATCTCCTGTCATGCTGCAGCCCAAGACGAAATGCATCTATAGCCCCATGACTGAAAGCAAGCTTCTTGCTCAGAGTCCTTCAAACTACTCTCCACTCCTTGCAAAGGCCCAACCTCACTCCCTTCTGACTCCAACAACTTGTGTGAACTCCTCCAACATCACAATATACAGTACTTCCATTAACTCTGCAGCAGCATATCAAGTCAAAAGCACCTCAGTCAGAAGTTCCATGGTGATCCCTTTAAAGAATGCTAGTGAAGGGTCTTTCGTGTTCAGTTGTGAATATTTAAGACAGAGTGCTAACAGAACCTGCGCGGTCCAAAATGGCAGGCTGGGTGACAAATCAGCGTTAGATGCTGACTGACATCATAATCTGCCCACTCTGCATGCTTCCACACATGCTTGACACGCCTGTATTATCTTCCATCCAAGCATGGCAATTAGCAGAAGTGGTTGGAAGCCGACCCTCCACCATTTTAGCTCCTCTGGGCTCCTGCAGTGGCGAAATCAGAGATGCTACAGAGCCCAATTTTGCGACCATTTTCTTTAATCTCAGACACAGTCTCAATGTTTCTGGGGCTATTTGAAGGCATTGAGTATTTCTCAGTCCAAGCCTGGATGTAAACAAGAGCTTTGTGTGAGTCAGGGGTTGGAACAAACAGAAATAGATGTAAGAGGCTTGGACTGGAGTATCCATTATTGGGAACAAGCCAGCACTTTGGCTTTCTGTTGTAATAAAGCAGCGGATTATAATCTCAAAGTCATCTAGATTCCAAGTAAAAGTCAAAATTGCAAGAGGAATTTGATACTATCATAAATCATACAACACCTGTCTTCAGTCTGTTAAATTGTCATGAGGGTTTTAAAGCAGAAAGCATGTAGCTTGTGTTTTTTCCATTATCCTTGCAGCTGTAAAGTCTTTAGCCTTGAAATTCAGGCCTGAATATTGAGGCCCGAGGTGCCCCGATGCTGGACCTCAATCCACATTTCAGAGAGCAAAAGGCAGCTTGCTGGCAAAGCGAGATTGAAGTTCGGGCCACTGCTAGTGTCACAGAGGCAAGTGAGGAAAAGAGTGACTGGGGAGGGAGGGAGCAACTGGGAAGTAAGGGTTGGGGGTGGGGGTGGGGGTGGTGACCAGCAATGAGTTGTGAAGTAGTGACGATTGGAGGTGTTGGGGGAGGGCCAATGATAATCGAGAGGAGTGGCGGTGATCAGGAGGGAATGGCAGTAATCAGGAGGGAGTGGCAGTAATCAGGGGGAGAAGCATTGATTGGGAGCTGAGTGGTGGCGACTGGGGGGTGTGGGGGGGTTGATCATTGACTGCAGTGGCCTACGTAATTTGAATGTGGGGTCAAGAAGAGCACTCTTGCTTCTCCCAGCCCCACATTCAGGCAAGCATATCCTAATTTATGTTGTCGGTTGTGTCCTAACAGTTGGTCCTGTTAAGAGCTTTGTAGGCCTTGTTTTCTTGTGCGAAACTGGGGTTGGCACCAGCTGCACCAGGGAAGTGGGGACTTCAAACAGGCATTAGGCTATTTGCACATGCCTAACGTACGCTGTGCAGCCAAATTCTAGACCTGTATTACAGGAAGATTCTGAATATTTCTGTTTCCACTAGGATTCTTGTATATAATAAATCTCCTCAAGTTTTGTAATTAATAGTGTTATGACTGACCACTCCAGTCAAAGCCCCAATCAAAATATACGATTCTGATTGTGGTGGGAGAAACGGACTGATAATTCAATCCCATCCCTCCACAGATCGTCTAATGTATAATTTGAAAATTTCCAAATTAAAGAAAGACCCAGCCAAATTGTACCATCTATGAACCCTCGAATGAGGCTAGCCAAACCAGGTGTCTTTAAATCAACAAATTAACTGTTTAATTAAAAAAACTAAATTTTTAAACATTATGAAGATATGAACAACATTTAAAATGGAAACAAAATTAGAGTCCTTGCAAATTTACAGTCCAATGTTGCTTGAAGTCCTCACAGCCATGCTTGGTAGAGGTGGATAGAATGAGAGATACAAAACGGCATGATTTGTTTTGTACCTCCAGTAAAAAAAGCTGTAGAATGAATTACCTAGAATGAATTGTTTACTGGGCCACATGCATGCACTGGTAGACTGATTTAGCTCCTTGTCTATCTCGATTTCCACTCAACCCTCTGAATACTAAGCAAATATGAACGCTCACCAGACACAAATTACATTAGCTTCCACATTAGTGACACTGTTTTTGCAAATTTAGCAGGATTGATGTAGGTTTTATATTCAACTCAGATAAGATGACAGTCTTCTCCAACTGCGATGAATGTCCTGAAAGTGTTTAAGTAGATTCAGCCTTGTTCTTAATGACAATAAGATTTCAGTACAGACACCATCTTGATATTGGCACCAAGAACATTGACATAAAACAGAAGTGATACCTGGCTGCACGGACTCCTTCTTTCTGCAATCTGGGCCACAACTGCTGGGTTACTTGAGCTAATCAGCACCGGTGAGCTGATCTGCAGTGGCTGGTGGGATGGAGACTGGTGGGAGATTCTGTTAAGCATATTCATAGCGCTTGTGTGACAACGGTTCTCTTTAGTGCCCGTCCTCCCTGCCTCTGTGCGTCTGATGGGTGTGCTAGAATTAGCAGCTGCTGCAGTGCATTGGCATTTACTATCTTTCACATCTGGCCCGTTCGTTGCTAATAACTGCTTTGCTGTTGAGTTCATCTACAGGAGACGGAGAAAGAGAAAGAATTGAGTGAATCTTGACCTACATATTTATAGTACAATCAGAGTAATCAAAGTGTCATTAGAGTAATGCTTTTATAAATACATTTACAAATTTTTTAATTCCAATTTTTTTTTTAACAAATGTTACCACCAAGAAGGGAAGAATGCACTCTCTTTTCTAGTTCCACTTCTGCACAGGTCCCGACATATATTTAAATGTTTACCCAGTTATCAATGCAGTCAATTATAGACTCTACTCTTTATCCTAGAACATACACCAACCAGGTTTCTTTAATAAACAACAAAATTAACAGTTTATTATAAAACAACTTATCCAGTACTGAAGCAAAGCATTAACACAGAGATTGAAATATGAAAGTTCTTTTTTAAAATTCCCCACACAAACTGAAAAAAAATACAGAAATTCTCTCTGCAGAGATCTGTCACAAAAAAAGACAAAACCAGGATACTTTGGCCAAATACTTGCTAATTCTTGAAGGAAAAAGAGAAGATATGGAAGGTTGTCCCTTCTGGCGTCTGGGTATACGGTGACGGGTCACTGGGATCTTTTCAGAATCAATTCATTCTGGAGATGTCGAGAAATCATCTGGTAGGCTTCCCAGGCCATGTGGCATCAGGAGTTTCAGCCAACACATACTTGAATCACAGGGTTTTCCCAAAGAAAGGAGGAAACAGGATCTGACACACTGGCCTTCTCAGGGTCTCTTAGAGAGGTGCAAATAAAATAATAGAATCATAGAAAGTTTATGGCACAGAAATAAGCCACTTGGCCCATCATGTCTGTGCCAGAAAAAGAGCTGGGGTTTCTTTTTCCTTGGCAGGCAAAACACCAACTGTCTTCGGAACAGTTCACATGCCAACTGAACCAAAACAATATCTCAGAAGTTAAACCATAAACAGAAAGTCAACCCAGTATTCTTCACAGTGACCAGGGGCATGCTCCTGCCTTATAGTCTATTGAAATGCCCTTCCTCCCCAAGCCAATGAAGCTGAGCAAACAGTCTACCAGGAGAGGCATCTCATCAATTTTGGGAAGACTCTTCCTATCACCCACTTTCATTCCCTTTAGGGAGACACCTAGCCTTTGCTTGCTGCTGCCTTACAGTGAAAATTATCAGAAATATTATCATACTTTCATGCATGGAAGGGGCCGTGATGAAATAAACAATGAAATAGAAGAATTATAATTTTAAAAAGTTAACTGCTAAACAATATCATAAGAACATGGACACTTATACACAGTAAAAATGGAGTAGTGACCATGTGACCCCTCTTGCACTGGAAATCCACAAACTTGTCTGCAAAGATGAGGCTCATTAACCTCGTCTGAAATAGCTCTGGGGAGAATCCCTTTGAAATATTAATGACTCTGATTGACATAAATGAATTAACAAAGGATGCTGGAGATAGTTTGGCTCATAGCCAAACCAAGATCAATAAGGTGTGAAGCAGCAACATTAGAACAGAATGATTCCCATTCAAACATCAAATGATGGCCATTATTATCATATCTTAGCCCATTGTGTGTTCACAACAGGGGAGAGGGCCATGTTCCTCTTAACCAAACTGATGTGAGAGATTTTTTCCTTAAAAGGTAACTCTCTGAAGAGGGAAGGAAAGATTAAGCCAACATCACAGAGAGCTTGTGAGAAGGATCCAGTGGAAAGAGAAGAACCCTGCTGACCAAGTACAGCCACCACAGCAGAGACATTACTAAGTGACTTTGAGACTAACCATCTACGAAGGTAACAAACTACAGAGCACCAGTTTTGGGCTGTATTCCAACCACTAGAGCTCTACACTGACACTGACACGGAACACAAAAGTCCGAGTGTATCAAGCCTGTGTCCTCAGTACCTTGCTCTATGGCAGCGAGGCCTGGACAACGTATGTCAGCCAAGAGCGATGTCTCAATTCATTCCATCTTCGCTGCCTCCGGAGAATACTTGCCATCAGGTGGCAGGACCGTATCTCCAACACATAAGTCCTTGAGGTGGCCAACATCCCCAGCTTATACACACTACTGAGTCAGCAGCACTTGAGATGGCTTGGCCATGTGAGCCGCATGGAAGATGGCAGGATCCCCAAAGACACATTGTACAGCGAGCTCGCCACTGGTATCAGACCCACCGGCTGTCCATGTCTCCGCTTCAAAGACGTCTGCAAACGCGACATGAAGTCCTGTGACATTGATCACAAGTCATGGGAGTCAGTTGCCAGCGTTCGCCAGAGCTGGCGGGCAGTCATAAAGGCGGGGCTAAAATGTGGCGAGTCGAAGAGACTTAGCAGTTGGCAGGAAAAAAGACAAAAGCACAAGGGGAGAGCAAACTGTGTAACAGCCCCGACAATCAAATTTTTCTGCAGCACCTGTGAAAGAGCCTGTCACTCTAGAATTGGCCTTTATAGCCACTCCAGGCGCTGCTCCACACACCACTAACCACCTCCAGGCGCTTACCCATTGTCTCTCGAGACAAGGAGGCCAAAGAAAAAGAAGAGAGCTCTATAATACCTCTGCAATTTCAAGACTGCGAAAAATCAGGTCTGTAACTTAAAAAAAAGACTTTTCCTCCCGAGAAGATTCAGTAATCTTCTGTAAACCATTAACACTCACCTCACAAAGGGTAACTACCGCTTACCCTTTTCTTTCTATCTATCTATCTATTCTTATGTATGTGTATGTGGGAGCATATGTGTGTGAGTGAGGCTGTGATCATTTTGGGATTTGTTTAAAAAATAAATAGTGATCTTTTTGTTACGAGAAAACCTGTCATTTGTCTGTTTATTTGACCCTAAAGACACTCAGAGACTAAAGCATCATTTTTACAAAACACAATTGTGGTCAGTTGGGAGGTTAACAGTGGGAACCACCCACACCCCTTACCATCTGTCCACAACTATATGAATGGTGAATTCATTGCATTTCTCTCTTTGCTATAATTGTTATTTTAAACGAGTTAACATTTCTGTTAAAGTAAGGGAGACAGGAACTTGATATGTGCATTAAGCAACTGACAAATATTTCTAACCTTCAGGCTGAATCTTAAAGCATGAAGGAATGTCGCTCCACTCTGTAGCATATAGCCTTGGAGCTCTTGTGAGCTGTCCCATGATACTACAGTATAAATCAAAAGCAATTTCTTATTGAATGTGATTAATTCCAATCCAGATTCATTGCTAGAGCTGGAATGTTTTGCATAATCTGATGCTGAAGGAGTTAGCGAAATCTCATCAAAATCATTTTTCCACATTTATAGGCAGTCTAGCAAAATGAAAATGGGTTTCTCTGTAAAAGAAAAGCACTGAAATTGAAATAATTTCCCTTTATCCACTAAATGTCCATGAATCAACAGGGCTTCATGCCGCAAACCTAAATAGTTGGCCAAAGATTGTGGAGTGTGCAGAACAGATCATGTAACTAAGAGGTACAGGAGACAAATGAATTTGGAAATGGAAGGCTGGATAAGACAAAACTCTACAATAATTGTGAGTGTGGGTTGTATCCTTTTTTAAAAATCTGACTGATTGATAAGTATGACAAACAATAAGCTAAGCACATTCCAGACTTCTTTATTCCTGTGACTGCTTTAGCTTTGAACAGATGCAAGTGAAAAGATGCCCTTCACTTTGTTCTAAAATTAACAGAATGTTTAATTCGATCTAGATTAAGAGATTGCGTTAATTGCATATTTGTAAAGGTGAAAAATGTGTTTGTCAAACATTTTCTTTTGGAAACTAGAAGAATAAGAAGAGCCATAAGTAGTTTTTCATTGTGATGCTTCCACACATAAATGACGCGATAATGAGCGTCAATATGATTGATGCTATTGTTCATGTATTTTTTCTTTACAAACACATTTCATGAAGGTGAGTCCATTTAAAAAAATGTACATCCTGACCATGATTGCTGATCTTACATAAAGGAAACACAAAACTAACCAATGATTAGCAGAATTCCCAGTAACACCTACCTCAACAAATGAAATAGGGAATATTCCTATTTTATCTCCTAGTTTGCCCTCTGCCCAGTTTTCATCGACTCTCCTAATCACTTTTAGAATATCATTCTGAAAGACAAGTGTGAAACTGCATTAAATTTGCCGTAATCTCAAAGTTGAGCAGTGACTTGTTGGCGCTTATTGGTTTCATACAGCTGGTCCTCTGCCTGGAGTATAAATGCATTAGATAAGCCATTCATTGAATACTGAGGGAATGAATAAAAAAGTGCTCTGTAAAGAAACATTCCCTGTGATAGCTGAATTCCACACTACATGTTGCATTTACTTTGACTGGAAAATACACGGTCCATGCAAGAACATGTGTTTCAAACCCTAACCCAGAAAATATATTTTTGTGGTCTGGCAATCACATCATTCTCAGTAAAATGATTTAATAGGATCAAGAATAGCAGAGTCAATGGAACTGAAAATTGGGTTGGCGTATCATCCTTTTGTGATATTGCCAAAGACCGATTTCATCTCCATTGTTCCAAATGAAGCTACTGTATGAAGACTGCCACTTTAAAGTTCTTTAAAAAGCCATGCATTACTATAAAGTTCCCACTGACATTGCAGTGCATGGATGTTGTTGAGTTTTAAGCAGTTGCCATAATCATACAACTCTCAAACACACAGAATTAATCTTGAGACATCTTACCTTGAGGAATGGCAAGAGATCCTTGTTGGCCTCCTTGTCTTTCTCTTTCAGATTAAAGTCATAAAGAGCTTTGCAGAGGGGTGGGGGCTGAGGTAAATGATGGATAACTTGAACAAAACTGAGAGGGAAAATTCCACAAACTCCATTGACTTCTCCATAATACCAATTCTCATCCACTTGCCGACGCAGAATGATGACATCACCCTTTTTAAAGCTCAGGTCTCCAGGCTTCTGGCCTCCATACGTATACAATGCTCTCGCACATGGCACCTGCAATGACCAACAACTGCAGCTAATGGGATTTCAGAGCAAGCAGTGCCGAAAGCAACATTGCATTACTGATAGACTCAACATAAAATACTCACCGAAGAAACAGGCCCAATATTCTTCACAGTGACCAGGGGCATGCTCCTGCCTTATAGTCTATTGAAATGCCCTTCCTCCCCAAGCTCTCAATCTCCCTGGCTAGGGATAACCCCAGCCCCATCACCAAACACTCATCACTTCATTGGATTGAAGTGTACAACTAAGCATGACGCTAACTGCAGGTACTTGCAAGTATTGTGAAATGTGTTTTATAGTTTCTACTCTATAGAGTGTGTAAACCTTTTCTGCAAATAAAGTAAAATGGGTGCATTGACTAAAATAAAAAAATGTTATACATCTGTCAATAGAATGGAAGGAAATGAGTCAGCCAATATAAAACCACAACACAGAAACAAATCTTAAAACATTTCAGGCCTACAAGGTGTTGCTGATTATTTTACATGACTGCCCAAGACCGGGTTCATCCCAGCAATACAACTTTCATGAAATGTATGAATTTATAACAAAATCCCATTCTGAACCCAGTTAGACTGGAATTTCCTCAGGGCTGCACCTATTGCATCACCGTATCTTCACCAGAAGAAGTGCAGAATCTCTGTTTACGTATAGAAACTGCAGCATTTGCAACAAAGTGACGGTGGTGGAGTGGGAGCAGCTCCGAGGAAAATCCTGGTCTTAATTTTAAAAGCTTCACAGGCAGCTAAAAGTATGGATATTAGCCTATGACAGACTCTTCACAAAGGTTTTCTATCCTGTTGTACACTTAATAAGGCATAGGCTAAGTTGCAGCAACTATTAATACTCTTTGTATATACTCCAGTCACTGACATCCCTTGGGACACTGTAATATAATTAGTTTATCAACCTAATGATTATGCTGTTTCTACACAATATCACTGAACATTAGATGATATGCCCTTTAATTGCATAGACAGTATCTCCATCTGCAGTGAGTAAGCAACAAGAGCGTAGAGTTGCATTGAAGACATGATCATGAAGACCAGGGGCTGGATTTTACAGACCCTGTGACGTCGGGTGTCGTGGTGGGTGCAGGAAATGCTGCCGGGAGACGGCCTCCACGCACCCCGATGCCGGCAGGGCCCGGCCCAATATTGTCGGTGGAGGTGAGGCCTCGTGGTGGCACCACCATCCACCCCCCACCTCGCCGCTCAGCGGCAGGACCCCCATTTACATTTTCAAATAAATTAGATTTAATGCATTAATTAAACTTACACCCCACCTTATGTCCCGCTGTGATCTTCCTGCTGCTGGTCAGCACTCCTGCGCCTTCGGATCCCCATCCTGGGAAACACTTTTGGGGAGGGGGAAGGAGGTACGTTTCTCGGTGCAGGAGGGGGGGAGCAGGGTCAAAGTAACATCATTGGTGTAGGGGACGTTGGGAAGGGTTATAGTTTAAAGTTTATGCACTTGGGGGGGGGAGAGGTCAGGTGGACAAGGTAAGTGTTTTGGGGGGAGAGGGCAAGTAATTAATTTTATGGTTATTGGGGGAGTGGGGGAGCAGCAAAATAAATGTATTTAATTTTTTTTATTTGCTGTATCTTTAAATATTTAAATTTAATGGTAGGGCTCAAAGCCCTTTAAAAATGGCGTCAGCTCCTGCACAGAGGCAGCTGCGCTATTGACGGGGACGGATAGCCCACCCCTTCCATGTGATCGGGTGGGGCAGCCCGTCCCGGCTATTTAAATGAGCCACTGCGCAGGCTGCCAGGATTATAAAATTCAGCCCCAGGATTTTCAGTGAGGTTGTGCTTGTTTTTCCAGTGTAATTTGCCCAAAATTGACCAAACCAATGCAAAAGCTCAAGGAAGTTCCAGCACAAAGATTGTCCAATGCATATCGCGTTTTTGCAATCTTTTATGCTAGTTTAAAAAAACAATGCACTAGAAACTGTCTTCACCCACAAAATTGGCCATGCTTCCCGATCGAATTAATCACCATTGTGAGTTTCCCTTAACTGTGCCTGTTTGCAGGCCATTGAGCAGGCTTTAAAAATTCAGCTGCTTCTTCTGGGTGCAACGATAATAATAGGCACCTTTAAAAGCTTTTGAATATATGTCTTTTCACTTTGTTAAAAAAAACACAATCATGAGAAAATGGTTCTGTATGGTTTTTTAAAGCCATTTCAATTATTTAAAATCAGGTGGATTAACACTGTGATTAAAAATGCTTTTTTTTTGTGATGACCCTATTTTCAGTTGCATGGACCAAACTGCACCATGTCACCACTCTTAAATATACCAAGGAATATTTTTGAAGGCAACAGCATTTTAAAAAAAAAGACATTTTAAAATGCTGCTTGGATGCACTGGTTCATGGCAGATTTTACTTTTGGAGTTATGCAAATGAATTTCAGCATTAGCTTGAGAAAAAAAACTTCTCAAAACGAGCACAATTTTGGGCATGATTTGTGCCCAGATCACTGATTGCACCCAAAGGAGAAACACTACCCGGACTGTTGCGCCTGTTTCATCTTTGTGAATAAACATGCACTCAAGAGTCAATTTTAGCTACAATGGCATCCACACTCGGGTGACTTGTTAAAAAGCAGTCAGGCCCCAATGATGTCATCGGAACCAATTTTTTTCTTTAATCAGTCATAGGATGTGGACCTCGCTGGGAATACCAGCATTTATTGCCCATCCCTAATCAGGGATAGGCACCAACATGCTGCGCCACGGACATTTGACAAAATTATTTACTCAGCCACGGACATGGGGGCCATTCATCTGTATATAAAGTGTCTAGCCAATCTAATGCCATCAAAACACAATCCAATTTAAAACACATTTCTCCCTATAAATAAAGTAGCTAAGCAGACAAACATCAATGGAAAGCAGTACACCTGTATTAGCTAGCTAGCAAGTGAAATTGGCAATGCCAATGTGAATTACTTTTGTTGACAGAAATAGAGCTAGATACATCATGTCATGGGGTGGTAGATGGACCTTATTGGACGACCTCAGTAGATTGACACTGTGTCAGGAGTTCAAATTCATCCAATAAACCATGTAACCCAAGGAGAGGATTGTTTTTGTGGTCATTGAGGTGAAGCAGCAGAAAAATCAGGAATAGGAAGACGGATCATTTCTCACCCTGCTGTTGTCACAAGACAATTTAACCTGTGATGGTCTCTGTTTGTGCAACTTCTCCACCTGTTTGTAAAATGTGTCTGAAGACAGGGCAGCCAACAAAAGAGCAGTGATCTCCAAGTCTGGAGAATTTTATAGGATGGAGCAGATAGTACTTCAGAAGCGTCACGTAAAACAGAAAAGCAGAGTGGGACAGGAAGGGACAGTGAGATTAAGAGTAGGTAGCCAAGACTAGTTTATTCATCTTGATAGGCTGTTAAACTAGGTCCTGGATTCTAAAATACAGAAAGAACGGCATCTCTCATGACAAAGTGTCAATTACGCACCAAACCTAGTTCTTTGAGGGAGTTACATGTGCTGTGGATAAAGGGGAACCAGTGGATGTATTGTACTTAGACTTCCAGAAGGCATTTGATAAGGTGCCATATCAAAGGTTATTGCAGAAAATAAAAGCTCATGGTGTAGGGGATAACAGACTGGCATGGATAGAAAATTGGTTAGGTAACAGGAAACAGAGAGGAGGCATAAGTGGGTAATTTTCTGGTTGGCAAGATGTAACAAGTGGTGTGCCGCAGGGATCTGTGCTGGGAACTCAATTTTTTACAATTTCCATGAATGACTTTGATGAAGGGACCGAAGGTATGGTTGCGAAATTTGCTGATGACACAAAGATAGGTAGGAAAGTAAGTTGTGAAGAGGACATAAGGAGGCTACAAAGGGATGTCACTCAAGTGAGTGGACAAAGACCTGGCAAATAGAGTATCATGTGGTAAAGTGAAATTGTCCACTTTGGCAGGAAGAATAAAAAAGAAGCATATTATCTAAATGGTGAGAGATTGCAGAACTCTGACATGCAGAGGGATCTGTGTGTCCTAGTGCATGAATCTCAAAAGGTTAGTATGCAGGTACAGCACGTAATTAGGAAAGCTCATAGAATGCTATCATTTATTGCGAGGGGAATTGAATACAAAAGATGTTATGCTTCAGTTATACAGGGCATTGGTGAGACCACATCTGGAGTCCTGTGTACAGTATTGGTCTCCCTATTTAAGGAAGGATGTAAATGCATTGGAGGCACTGCAGAGAAGGTTTACTAGACTAATACCTGGAATGGGAGGGCTGTCTTATGAGGAAAGATTGGACAGGCTAGGCTTGTATCCACTGGAATTTAGAAGAGTAAGAGGTGACTTGATTGAAGCATATAAGATCCTGAGGGGTCTTGACAGGGAGGATGTGGAAAGGATGTTTCCCCTTGTGGGAGAATCTAGAACTGGGGATCACTGTTTAAAAATTAGGGGTTGCCATTTATGACAGAGATGAGGAGAATTTTTTTTCTCTCAGAGGGTCATGAGTCTTTGGAATTCTCTTCCTCAAAAGGTGGTGGAAGCAGAGTCTTTGAATATTTTAAAGGCAGAGATAGATAGATTCTTGATAAACAAGAAGGTAGAAGGTTATTGGGGGTAGGTGGAAATGTGGAGTAATCAGTTCAGCCATGAACTTATTGAATGGCGGAGCATGTTCGAAGGGCCAAGTGGCCTACACCTGCTCCTAATTCGTATGCTCGTATGTTCCTCCAATAAAGCAATTCTCTTAAATTCACTTATGTCTATATCTCAGTCTATCACTGTAGATTCCAATTCAGCTCTGACAAGATAATTGTTAATAAAAAGCTTTTCTGCAAAAAATTGAGCTGTTGTTGCTGCATGTATTATTCAGTTAAAAAAATGTTTAGTTACTATCTGTAAGATTGTACTCCAGACTAATCAATTTATGTCCAAGCCAAATCTCTTACCTGTTAGCAAAAGTGCACTTTTAATGTAATGTAATTGTATGATACAGATAAGCTTCAGATGACATTGGCCACTTGGGTTATCTGCCGTCAAATTGGATAGTAAATGATGCACTGTAAATGAGTTACTGATCTTTGACATACTTGTAAAACTTGTCCTTTAATCCAATTCACAGCAGAAACAAAATCAGTTAATGACTGTTTCTAACACGGTCATTGAAACATAGTAAATTTTTACTATGTCTTCCCCGACAACTTTTAAAACTGCAAATGCAGCATGGATTTTGTAAAGGAATTGTAGACAGTTCATTATAGATTAAGGTTTATTAAAGCCATCTGTTACATTGTATTTACATTGCATATGAGTCAGCAGCATCCTGTTTTTGCCAATATCACTCAGCTCCATTACATTGTACAGTTGGATTCAGGAGGAACTTACAGTTCTGACTTCTGGCAATTCCTTGGATTTTCTTGCCTGTTTTCCCCTCAATATAGGTTCTGGAACAATGTGATTCCAAATGGATAGCAGTGAAATTGCAACCTTTATATAGAAGCAAAAGTTCAGCAACTTTCAACATGTCACTGAGCTTGTGTCCCCAGTGAAAGTAATGCGTGCCAGAGCATAGAAATCGAGACATTCCCTAAGTGACTTTTTCCATTTTGAAATGAGTTTATATAACACAAGCCTTTAATCACGTATTTTAAAATAACCTAGCTGCTAGGTTGAAGGCTTGGAGCAGGGGTGTCCAACCTTTCTGCATGGGGGCGGGGGGGGGGGGGGCCAGACTACAATTTTTGTCTTACATAGGGTACGGGTGAGGCAATTTCAGAAGGATAGAGGCATTAAAAATGTATTTTACTGTTCATCAAAACAACAACATATGTGTATTTTTATGAAGAAGCCTTAAATGAAAAGATTAATTTATTGACTTACTTTCTCATCATTATGGTAGACACTGATTTAGTAAGATACCTGGCATTTGCGAGGAGCAGCCTTGATAGAACGGGGTGCGGAGCGGACTTTCAGCTGAGCGGTCAATTTCAGTAAGTTACAAGTTAATCCCTTTTTTGTTTCGGAGGACCGGGGACTGCTGGGTAGGGGAAAACTATTTATTTGGGCAGTTTTAAAATCTTTGTCTTTTGCGAGGAGCAGCCTTGATAGAACGGGGTGCGGAGCGGACTTTCAGCTGAGCGGTCAATTTCAGTAAGTTACAAGTTAATCCCTTTTTTGTTTCGGAGGACCGGGGACTGCTGGGTAGGGGAAAACTATTTATTTGGGCAGTTTTAAAATCTTTGTCTTTTGCGAGGAGCAGCCTTGATAGAACGGGGTGCGGAGCGGACTTTCAGCTGAGCGGTCAATTTCAGTAAGTTACAAGTTAATCCCTTTTTTGTTTCGGAGGACCGGGGACTGCTGGGTAGGGGAAAACTATTTATTTGGGCAGTTTTAAAATCTTTGTCTTTTGCGAGGAGCAGCCTTGATAGAACGGGGTGCGGAGCGGACTTTCAGCTGAGCGGTCAATTTCAGTAAGTTACAAGTTAATCCCTTTTTTGTTTCGGAGGACCGGGGACTGCTGGGTAGGGGAAAACTATTTATTTGGGCAGTGGCAGTACCCGAGACACTACACGTGTAGTGTCTCCCACCCACCCTCCTCCTCTAACCAAAAAAAAAAGGACTCTAGGGTGTTGATAAGGTAAGCTTTTTATTTAAAACTTCAGTCCGTCGGATTGCTAAGCGAACAAGTTTTGACTTTTTTTTTCGTTTGGTTTTTCAGTAGATTTATTGGGAATCTAGAACAGTGGGAATGGAGGTAAAGGCAGTTGTATGTTCCTCCTGCAGAATGTGGGAGGTAGGGGTCGCCAAGAGTGTCCCTGCTGACTGCATCTGCGGGAAGTGCACCCAACTCCAGCTCCTCGCAGACCGCGTTAGGGAACTGGAGCTGGAGCTGGATGAACTTCGGATCATTCGGGAGGCGGAGGGGATTATTGACAGGAGTTATAGGGAGGCAGTCACACCTCAGGTAAAAGAAGTAGGTAGATGGGTTACCGTCAGGGGAAGGAAAGGGAACCAGCAGGCAGTGCAGGGATCCCCTGTGGCCGTTTCCCTCAACAACAGGTATACCGTTTTGGATACTGTTGGGGGGGACGACTTACCAGGGGTAAGCAATGGGGTGCAGGTCTCTGGCACAGAGTCTGTCCCTGTTGCTCAGAAGGGAAAAGGGAAGAGGAGCAGAGCATTAGTCATTGGGGACTCCATAGTTAGGGGAACAGATAGGAGGTTCTGTGGGAACGAGAGAGACTCACGGTTGGTGTGTTGCCTCCCAGGTGCCAGGGTACGTGATGTCTCCGATCGTGTTTTTGGGATCCTTAAGGGGGAGGGGGAGCACCCCCAAGTCGTGGTCCACATAGGCACCAACGACATAGGTAGGAAGAGAGATGGGGATTTAAGGCAGAAATTCAGGGAGCTAGGGTGGAAGCTTAGAGCGAGAACAACCAGAGTTGTTATCTCTGGGTTGTTGCCTGTGCCACGTGCTAGCGAAGAGAGGAATAGGGAGAGAGAGGAGTTGAACACGTGGCTGCAGGGATGGTGGAGGAGGGAGGGTTTTGGTTTCCTGGATAATTGGGGCTCTTTCTGGGGTAGGTGGGACCTCTACAAACAGGATGGTCTTCACCTGAACCAGAGGGGTACCAATATCCTGGGGGGGAGGTTTGCTAGTGCTCTTCGGGGGGGTTTAAACTAAATCAGCAGGGGAATGGGAACCTAAATTGCAGTGCCAGTGTACAGGCTGTTGAGAGTAGTGAGGTAGGGGATAAGGTTACAGGGACGCAAGAGGGCACTGGCAAGCAAGAACTTGGTTTAAAGTGTGTCTACTTCAACGCCAGGAGCATCCGGAATAAGGTGGGTGAGCTTGCAGCATGGGTTGGTACCTGGGATCCTGATGTTGTGGCCATTTCGGAGACATGGGTAGAGCAGGGGCAGGAATGGATGTTGCAGGTTCCGGGATTTAGATGTTTCAGAAAGAACAGAGAAGAGGGTAAAAGAGGGTGGGGTGTGGCATTGTTAATCAAGGAAAGTATTACAGCGGCAGAAAGGACGTTTGAGGACTCGTCTACTGAGGTAGTCTGGGCCGAGGTTAGAAACAGGAGAGGAGAGGTCACCCTGTTGGGAGTTTTCTATAGACCTCCGAATAGTTCCAGAGATGTAGAGGAAAGGATAGCGAAGATGATTCTCGACAGGAGCGAGAGTAACAGGGTAGTGGTTATGGGGGACTTTAACTTTCCAAATATTGACTGGAAATACTATAGTTCGAGTACTTTAGATGGGTCTGTTTTTGTCCAGTGTGTGCAGGAGGGTTTTCTGACACAGTATGTGGACAGGCCAACCAGGGGCGATGCCACATTGGATTTGGTACTGGGTAATGAACCCGGCCAGGTGTTTGATTTAGATGTAGGTGAGCACTTTGGCGATAGTGATCACAATTCGGTTAGGTTTACCTTAGCGATGGGCAGGGACAGGTATATACCGCAGGGCAAGAATTATAGCTGGGGGAAAGGAAATTATGACGCGATTAGGCAAGATTTAGGATGTGTAGGATGGGGAAGGAAACTGCAGGGGATGGGCACAAACGAAATGTGGAGCTTATTCAAGGAGCAGCTAATGCGTGTCCTTGATAAGTATGTACCTGTCAGGCAGGGAGGAAGTTGTCGAGCAAGGGAGCCGTGGTTTACTCAAGAAGTTGAAGCGCTTGTCAAGAGGAAGAGGGCGGCTTATGTTAGGATGAGACGTGAAGGCTCAGTTAGGGCGCTTGAGAGTTACAAGCTAGCCAGGAAGGATCTAAAGGGAGGGCTAAGAAGAGCAAGGAGAGGACACGAGAAGTCATTGGCGGATAGGATCAAAGAAAACCCTAAGGCTTTCTATAGGTATATCAGGAATAAACGAATGATAAGAGTTAGAACAGGGCCAATCAAGGATAGTAGTGGGAAGTTGTGTGCGGAATCAGAGGAGATAGGGGAAGCGTTAAATGAATATTTTTCGTCAGTATTTACAGTAGAGAAAGAAAATGTTGCCGAGGAGATTACTGAGATACAGCCTACTAGGCTAGATGGGATTGAGATTCACAAGGAGGAGGTGTTAGCAATTTTGGAAAGAGTGAAAATAGATAAGTCCCCTGGGCCAGATGGGATTTATCCTAGGATTCTCTGGGAAGCCAGGGAGGAGATTGCAGAGCCGTTGTTGTTGATCTTTAAGTCGTCATTGTCGACAGGAGTAGTGCCGGAGGACTGGAGGATAGCAAATGTTGTCCCCTTGTTCAAGAAGGGGAGTAGAGACAGCCCTGGTAATTATAGACCTGTGAGCCTTACTTCGGTTGTGGGTAAAATGTTGGAAAAGGTTATAAGAGACAGGATTTATAATCATCTTGAAAAGAATAAGTTCATTTGCGATAGTCAGCACGGTTTTGTGAAAGGTAGGTCGTGCCTCACAAACCTTATTGAGTTTTTCGAGAAGGTGACCAAACAGGTGGATGAGGGTAAAGCCGTGGATGTGGTGTATATGGATTTCAGTAAGGCGTTTGATAAGGTTCCCCACGGTAGGCTATTGCAGAAAATACGCAAGTATGGGGTTGAAGGTGATTTAGAGCTTTGGATCAGAAATTGGCTAGCTGAAAGAAGACAGAGGGTGGTGGTTGATGGCAAATGTTCATCCTGGAGTTTAGTTACTAGTGGTGTACCGCAAGGTTCTGTTTTGGGGCCACTGCTGTTTGTCATTTTTATAAACGACCTGGATGAGGGTGTAGAAGGGTGGGTTAGTAAATTTGCGGATGACACGAAGGTCGGTGGAGTTGTGGATAGTGTCGAAGGGTGTTGTAGGGTACAGAGGGACATAGATAGGCTGCAGAGCTGGGCTGAGAGATGGCAAATGGAGTTTAATGCGGAGAAGTGTGAGGTGATTCACTTTGGAAGGAGTAACAGCAATGCAGAGTACTGGGCTAATGGGAAGATTCTTGGTAGTGTAGATGAGCAGAGAGATCTTGGTATCCAGGTACATAAATCCCTGAAAGTTGCTACCCAGGTTAATAGGGCTGTTAAGAAGGCATATGGTGTGTTAGCCTTTATTAGTAGGGGGATCGAGTTTCAGAGCCACGGGGTCATGATGCAGCTGTACAAAACTCTGGTGAGGCCGCACCTGGAGTATTGCGTGCAGTTCTGGTCACCGCATTATAGGAAGGATGTCGAAGCTTTGGAAAGGGTGCAGAGGAGATTTACTAGGATGTTGCCTGGTATGGAAGGAAGGTCTTACGAGGAAAGGCTGAGGGACTTGGGGTTGTTTTCGTTAGAGAGAAGGAGGAGGAGAGGTGACTTAATAGAGACATACAAGATAATCAGAGGGTTAGATAGGGTGGATAGTGAGAGTCTTTTTCCTCGGATGAGGATGGCAAACACGAGGGGACATAGCTTTAAGTTGAGGGGTGAAAGATATAGGACAGATGTCAGAGGTAGTTTCTTTACGCAGAGAGTAGTAGGGGCGTGGAACGCCCTGCCTGCAACAGTAGTAGACTCGCCAACTTTAAGGGCATTTAAGTGGTCATTGGATAGACATATGGATGTAAATGGAATAGTGTAGGTCAGATGATCGGCGCAACATCGAGGGCCGAAGGGCCTGTACTGCGCTGTAATATTCTAATTCTAATTTTTTTGCTTGCAGAAGTAGTCAATGTCTGCCCACACACTTCTTGCAGTGATCTGGAATATTCTGGATAGATGTCCATCTGTCAGGAGTGATCTTGAATACTCTCTCTCCCTCCTCTCTGTCTCTCTCTCTCTGTCTCTCTCCCCCTCCCTCTCTCTGTGTCATTGTCCCCCGGTGCTGTACCCCCTCTCTGTGTCATCCCATCTCACTGTGTTGTCCCCCCTTTCTCTGTCGCCCCTCTCTCTGTTCCCCTTTTCTCTCTCTCTCTTTCCCCCTCTCTCTATCTCTGTTCCTGCTCTTTCTCTCTCTCTGTCCCTCTCTGCCTCTCTGTCACCCTTCTCTCTATCTGTCTCCCCCTCTCTCTCTGATCCTCCTCTCTCTCTGCCCCCCCCTTTCTCTCTCTCTTTCCCACTCTCTCTGTCTCTGTTCCTGCTCTTTCTCTCTCTCTGTCCCTCTCTGTCTCTCTGTCACCCCTCTCTCTATCTGTCTCCCCCTCTCTCTCAGATCCTCCTCTCTCTCTGCCCCCC
The DNA here is from genome assembly GCF_036365525.1 of Heterodontus francisci. Taxonomy (NCBI): domain Eukaryota; kingdom Metazoa; phylum Chordata; class Chondrichthyes; order Heterodontiformes; family Heterodontidae; genus Heterodontus; species Heterodontus francisci. The sequence continues at coordinate 97,152,180 of NC_090382.1, forward strand.
CCCCCCCCCCTTCTCTCTCTCTTTCCCACTCTCTCTGTCTCTGTTCCCGCTCTTTCTCTCTCTCTGTCCCTTTCAGTGGATGGGCAATAAATGCTGGCCTGGCCAGCGACACCCACATCCCATGAATAAATTAAAAAAAGTGCTGTTCCTGTTTTCATGCAGCACCTGTCAGCTATGAAACTAACAGCTGTGATTTTTTTTTAAAGCCCATCTGGTCGGAAAGCAGAAACCAATGGGAAATTTCTCATCCGTGTAATTACCAGTCATGGTCCTCAAAATGTTTTACCACGGACACTGGTGTACATACAGACATGTTGCCAACCCCTGTCCCTAACTGCCCTTGGGAAGGTGGTGGTGAGCTGCCTTCTTGAACCACTGCAGTCCATGGGGTGTCGGTACACCCACAGTGCCGTTCAGGAGGGAGTTCCAGGATTTTTATCCAGTGAAGGAATAGCGATATATTTCCAAGTCAGGATGGTGTGTGACTTGGAGGGGCACTTGGAAGTGTTGATGTATTCGCCTGCAGGAAATCTGCATATTTAAAGAAGGAGCCTGACAGTGGGTATCCTTTCCGTCCACTCAGAAGAGCAGGTTAAAATAGAAGACTGTGAGAGGCAGCAGGAGGTGGTGAGTCACCCGTGAAATTTTAACTGCCTGTCAGCTTGGTTTCTGCCAGGCAGGCAGGGTTAAAATGGCCGCTCAAACAACTAGACAACATCAACCCTTGCTCTGATGATTAACAGGGACTCTAAGCAAGAACTCCACAGTGTTGGACAATGTGCATATTTCGTTCTCCTTGATAAGCAGCAAGTCCACAAAATTAAACCATAACTAACCCTTACTAAAAAATAGGACATCATATACAGAATTATCTAGGATAATCTCCTCTGCTGAATAAACCTGGAACAATTCTACAATGAGTAGCTGTTACCATCCTGAGCAGCAGGAACCTCATTCAATTATACAGTGAGGATCCTTTACTTTGCCAAATAAACAAAACGCTTGAAGCAGTTATACAGTGAGGCGCACATACTCTGCTGAATATACAGGCATTGCACACAATTTTACCATGATTAACCTTCATTATCACGAAAAATACAGGAACTCTGCGCAGTTACATGCTATGAGCTGGATTTTACTGAGCCCCCGACATCAGGCTCCATGGCGGGGGGAGTCCGGAAGATGGTTCTGGCAGAGGCCCGCCACCGAGGCCAACACTGGGAGGGCCTGGCCTGATCCTCCCAGCAGCAGCAAGGCTCCATGGCAGCCCCACTGCCGCTGAGTGATGGGACCTTAATTTCCACAATTAAATCAATAAAACAAATTCATTTAAATATACCAATCAGCAGTCTTCCAGTCCCACCGTCATCTACAGCGCAGCATCTGGCGCTCCTGTGCCTTCAATTCCCCGGCTGGGGAAAGCAGGCGTGACACTGGCAGGGGATGAGTTCAGATTTTCAGTGCCTGCGGGGGGGCGGGATTGGGGTGAGGAGGGGGTCAAATAAACATCATCAGTGTGAGGTTGGTGGGAAGGGGTGAACTTTCAAATTTGTACAGTCTGCGGGGGGAGGGGGTGGAGTCAGAATTCAAAGGTAAGTATTTTGAGGGGGAAGGGCAAATACCCAATGTAATTTTCTTGAGGGGTTGGAAAGGGGCATTGCAATTTTATTTTGTAAAGTTTGGGGGTGTATCTTTAAAAATTTGAATTTGCCTGCAGGGCTGGCTGCCCTTTAAAAATGGCGCCAGCACCTGCACACAGGCAACTGATGCCATTGCTGGCAAAGGACCGTCTGCCTCCTCCACATGATTTGGTGGGGTGGTGGTGGATTCACCGCCCGGGAGATTGTGGTGGCTCTTCGGCATGCGGCCTGCACATGCAGGCCACCATTTTTTGAGCCCGCCAATGGGAGCGACGGCGGGCTCTTAAAATCCAGCCTTATTTATATCTTACCCTGCTGAATAAAGAGAAGTTTCATACCAGGGCTCTATACTTGCACTCCAGTATAGGTGCTGCATTAACTGGTCAAAAGAGTGCAAAAAATTGATGCTGAAGCATTGAGTAAAACAATAATGAGCTGAATTTTCTCAGACCCATGGAGGCGTTTTTAGAGGCAGGGAGGGCAAAGAAAATGCTATCGACCCACATCAGACCAGTTCTGTGACAATCATCTACCTCCTTGTGCTTTTCCTGCAGGTAGCAACCCAGAAATGACCGCTACTCACGCGGCAGCAGCAGTTAGCCAATTAGAACCTTTAATGAGGGAATTAGCCCCTATTGTGGGGTTCAATCGCTGCTTTTCCAGTGGTGCTTGCGCCCTCCACTGTGTCAGGAACCTGGAAATTGAATGGTGGTGGCTTCACATGGGAGGTCTGAGCCGCAAACTGTGTGGGGCTTTTTATTACGTTCCCGGCACTAAACCGCAGTGCTCAGATTTCCTCAGGCAGAAGGCATGCCATTGCAGCTACTTCATGGGGACTGATTTCTCCACTAATGTAGCTGTTGCTGCAATGGCAGCCACTTCCCTCCCACTGTAAGGGGCTCCATGGCACTGCTAACGCTCCTGCTGCTGGCCCCTCAGCAGGGCCAACACTACAAAGGCAGCTGGCGGCCCTACCCACAGGTCGCACTGAAAGGAACTCCTAATGCTGGAACCCAGCCACCATCCTTAATTGGACGGGGCCCCTGGAGGCGGCTTCTTAATTGATGTCCGACATCCCACCACAGCCACTTCCGGGTTCTGGACCCGGATTTGCGCCCAACGTCGGGATCACAATCCACCTGGGAAAATTCAGCCCAATGTGTGATCAAAGGCCCTGGATAAATAGCTAATCCCAGTATCAGCGGGATAAATATGTTTGTACCCAGGTGCTGTTCGGTGCCATACATGTCAAATAGAAGTATTCCTGCATATTGGAGCTGCTTTGTACATACATTGAAAAGTTGTCACTGGGTAAGCTCAAGGCACTGAAGGCACTAAGATCGCAGGTCAGGTTCTGTTGTGAAAATTAGGCCTGTGCATAGATCTGAGGTATTGAATGCTCAAACTATTCACTGTGACGTTCTGCCAGCTGCCATCACCTGCTCACCTGCACTCTCAAGGACAGCTGTCTCTGCTCGTCTGACACTCTCCAGTCACAATTCCTTCAGTGCTCATTACACATTGACGGATAGCGACTTCAGAGAAAAATAAAAATTCTATTTTACAGCTCAGTGCCTTGCCAATTATTGACTGGTTGGGAATGACAAGGTTTGCTGACAGAATAGAGTAAATGCTACACATTGTACTGCTGCCATGCAGTCCCTCACAATACTAAAAACCTTCAGCACACAACCTCACAGGGTTGAGAGTAAATCCATCTTTCATTACAGCCTCTCTTAGAACGGAAAACACAGCCCTTATCAGCACACTGCTATTACATTGTCCCTCATTTTGAAAACAGGGCCCCGCTTAGTGTACTGTTACTCTGCTACTATATCCGAATCAGATCGAATACAATGAACAGAAGTGGTACCAGAACAGAACCCAATAGGACACTGCTGACACTGCTCCCCAATTTCAACTACTCCGATAAGCTGCCCTTAACTCTTATTCAGTTACCTCCCTTCTAATCAGTCAACAACAACTTGTATTTTTTAATGCCTTTAACATAATAAAACATCCCAAGTTGCTTCACTGGAGCATTATAAAGCAAGATTTGATACTGAGCCATATGACGAGATAGCTTTCTTTTTATTCACTCATGGGATGTGGGTGTTGCTGGCCAGGCCAGCATTTATTGTCCATCCCTAATTGCCCTTGAGAAGGTGGTGGTGAGCTGCCTTTTTGAACCGCTGCAGTCCATGTGAGGTAGGTACACCCACAGTGCTGTTAGGAAGGGAGTTCCAGGATTTTGAACAGCGACAGTGAAGGAACAGCAATATAGTTCCAATTCAGGGTGGTGTGTGGCTTGGAGGGGAACTTGGTGATAGAAGTAGTTTTTAAGGAGCATCTTAAAGGAAGAAAGAGAGGTAAAGAGTTAGAGAGGTTTAGGGAGGGAACTCCAGGGCTTAGGGGCCAGGCAGCTGAATGCACAGCCACTAATGATGCAGCAATTAAAATTGGGGAAGCTCAAGAAGCCAAAATTAGAGGAGTGCAGATATCTCAGAGGGTTGTGGGGCTGGAGGAGATTACAGAGATAGGGAGGGGCGAGGTCATGGAGGGATTTGAAAACAAGGATGAGAATTTTAAAATTGAGACTTTGTTTAACTGGGAGCCATTGTTGGTCAACAAGCACAGGGATGATAGATGAATGGACTTGGTGTGAGTTAGGACATGAGCAACAGAGTTTTGAATGAGTCCAAGTTTATGGAGGGTAGAATGTGGCAGATTAGCCAAGGGTGGGTTAGAATAGTCAAGTTCAGAAGTAACAAAGGCATGGATAAGGGTTTTAGCAGCAGATGAGCTGAGGCAGGGGCGGAGTCAGATGATGTTACTGAGGTGGAAATAGGCGGTTTTAGCGATGGCACAGATATGTGGTCGGAAGCTCGTTTCAGAGTCAAATATGACACCAAGGTTGTGAACAGTCTGGTTCCGTCTCAGACAGTTGCCAGACAGAGAGAGGCAGTTGGTAGCTAGGGAATAGAATGTGTCGCAGCAACCGAAGACAATGGGTAAAATCTTCCCAATATTTAGTTGGATGAAATTTTTGTTTCTCTGGATGTTGGATAAGCTGTTTGATAATTGAGATACAGTGGATAGTTTGAGAGAGATCGTGGTGAAGGAGAGCTCTGTGACGTCAGGGTACATGTGACACAGTGTTTCCATATGATGTCATCGCGGGGCAGCATGCAGATGCAGAATAGCAGGGGTCCAAAGATAGATCCTTGGGGCACACCAGAGGTAATGGTGTGGGAGAGGGACGAGAAACCATTGCTGATGATTTTCTGGCTACGATGAAATAAATAAGCATGGAACCAGACAAGTGCAGTTACACGCAAATGGATAATGGTGGGGAGGCGTTGGAGGAGGATGATGTGGTCAACCATGTTAAAGGCTGCAGACAAGTCAAAAGGATGTGTTTTCAATAAAATTTGCTACCTTCATTAAACTCTGAAAGAAATTGAATAAAAACTTCCAAATATCAATCCAATGTTACACAATCCACATTACTCAGATGCATCACTGGGTTATTCAATAGGGTCCATGATCCCTGCTCTTGAACAGCAGAAGAGCCCAAGTGTTCTGTAAGGTATCTGATCATCTTTGTCTGTGCTTATCCTTTTAGATCATTGCCCCATTCCTGTTCCCCACACCGACTGCTTCCTTACTCCTCCTGAAGGCACTGCCACACACCATCCTGGCTTGGAACTATATCACTGTTCCTTCACTGTCGGTGGGTCAAAATCCTGGAACTCCCTTCCTAACAGCACTGTTGGTGTACCTACACCCCACGGACCACAGCGGTTCAAGAAGGTGGCTCACCACCAACTTCTCAAGGGCAATTAGGGATGGGCAATAAATGCTGGCATAGCCAGTGATGCCCACATCCACAAATGAATTAAAAAAAACACATGCTGGTGTGAAGTTCAGGGGCACATTTGGTACCTCAATAAAATTGCCATTCTTTGTGTAGAAGTTTAACTATTGAGTGTCAGCAGACTAATAAACTGTGTGGAACAACAAAGCACAGTTGCATTCCATCTTCACCAGATATCTACATGTGCATAATTTGCAGTACAAGTCACTGGAAGTGAGCTGGAACAGGAACCATGCAAGAGTTTCATCCGCTCTAGCCCAAGGGCACTCAGATGTTCAATGCCAATGCCTCTGCCTCCATCTTGGCTATGATCAGTTACTCAACACAGTCTAGTGACTGAACATGGTACCTCGCTGGTCTTTACAATTCAGTTCTATACTAAACCCCTATTTTAATTCTGTGTAAGTGAATGGGTTTGAGTGAGTGAAAATCTCACCCAATGTCTGACCACTGAGGGAAGCTGAATCCCATTTTTACCCAGCTGCAATCAGCATTAACCGCTTTTGACAGGAGCCAATTCCACAATACTATGTTGCAAATTATTAATGCAAAGCATACCTTCTAATCTCTAGTGCCAATGAGTTAAACTAGCTTGCATTCTGACAGCACTTTGTTAATTAGTACTGTTATTTTGTTAGCAGACCTGTCACACTTCATAAAGCTTAAGGTTTTCACAGCGACATTCTGTCTAATGAAAGACCATTATTTAAGTGTTGGAATCTGCAGAAACCCTGCAGGTGTTGCTGGAATACTTTGCATCACTTGCTGGCTTTGAAACTGTCATTTGAAAAATATCTTCAAAGAATCAATACAGAATCTGAACCAGGTACTCATTGACCACTTAAAGAGAAGCTTATACAACACCTCAGAGATTAGGTATATTCATTCTTTCCAAAAGCTGTTGACGAGGCTTCTGACAATCTGAGCTTTGTTTGGTCCTTTAAAGAAACATTGCAATATGTGTACTGTTCACAATGACAATGTCCCGTGTCCATGGGGTTTAAATGTATTTATATGGACTAGCTGATTGCCTGTGGCATTGTTTGTGGCAGCACATTTATGATATACAGTCTGCCAAAATTGTGATGTATTTAACCTGATCTGTAGAGTTTGTAAACACCTTAGCTCCTTCCACTCTGACTTTTCTCTACTCCTATCCTCATTCAATCTTCCTATTCACATAAATTCTTTCATTCACATCCATGGCCACCTCTCTACCTTGACATCTCATGCAGACTTTCTGCCACTGTCTCCAATCTCTCTCTAAGCACTTAATTCCTTTACCATCTACATCTCCATATCTTCCTCCACGCCACTAACCTTCTCCTCTGCCTCTGTAAAAATCTCTTCCTCTGCTTTCTCACAAATTCACTCAAACTTTCAACTCTGTTTTCTGGCTCTGCACTTGCCTGGTTTCTCTGTTCCTGTTAACTTGCTCAATTGTTCACTCACCTTTAGTCTTCATAACTTATAGTGATGTGCTCTAGACATTCCCTGCCTATCTAGATCCCATAATCTATCCAGGTAGAGAGAAATTAATCCTTTCATTATCTTAAAGATCTCAATCATGTCATCTCAAGGTCTATGTTTTTTCCAAAATATAAAGCTCCACTTCTACAAATTCTCTCCTGATAACTTGGGGTCCTTAAACTAGGTATCAATCAAATGGCCCTTCTTTGAGTTTTTTCCTGGGGTTTTGATTGTCCCACCATGTGAGGAGAGAAAAATTGTATTCTAGGTGCGTCAGGACTAAGGACTTGTAAAAGGAAAGGGTTTTACATCAAGTTTCAAATTTAAATTGCCCTGCCGTAATTATTAATACTCTATTTGCTTTTGTAACAGCCTTCCGACACTGATCGTGAACCTGCAATGATTCATGAACTACAACACCAGATCCTTCTCCCTCTCAGCAGTCTTGAGTGTGCAGTATACAATTTGTTATCTCCTCTTATATTGCTTAATAGAACATCCATCTATTGATGCAAGTCTAGCATGAGGTGTCTGTTGAGAGATTATACACTTCGGAGAAAGTTTAATCAGTTTGACTGACAGGCCTACAGTGAATCCCTCAATTGAAAAGGAATCAAAGGCAGCACTCTTCCACTTCCTGTGAATTCAGGCTGAAAACAGACACATGGGCAGTCACTTAGTCTTTAAACAAGAGACTGCAAGGTGCAGCCTCTGATGCAGGAGGTCAGTTCTTCCAGTTAGAAATTGTCTAGAGAGAAAGATAATACTAAAAGCAAGGAAGTAATCCCATGCAAGGACAAGGCATGTCACTTTTTTTAGTTTTATGAAGACAGATGAAATTGAAAGATGTGAGATTAATTTACAACTGTTATTCTGTGCGTTCACTTGTGACCTGTAACACACAGCAGCTTCATGATTCATATCTAGCCTCATCATACTAAACTGTTTCCTGAGTTACGTAATAAAATCCATTTCCGAGCAGAGTAGACTAAAATTTCTTCCTGGTTCCGAGAGATAATTGAGCTAAAAGCTAACATTATTCAACTCTGGCCAATTGCATTTCACAGATGGCAATCCCCAATTTAAACAGGATTGGAGTCAGACTTCCATTTAATTAGAAAAGCAAAATACTACGGATGCTGTAAATCTGAAATGAAAAGAGAAAAGGCAGGAAATACTCAGCAGGTCAGGCAGAATCTGTGCAGAGTGCAGTATATTTGGTTTGTTCGCTGCCACCTTAATATACTTAGTCTAGCTCTGAGAGATTCCTTAGTCTTAGAACATTAACTCTTTATTATATTTTAACTATGTACAGCTTCACACCAGACTCTGTGACTCCTCTGAAGCCACACTGCGGGCTGAATTTTATTCGGGCGGCGTGCTCTGCGGCGGCGCCCTTTGAACTCAGCGGGGTGCTTGTATTCAGCGGCCACCGAGCAGCCCCCGAGATATTTCGCGCGGGGGCTCATTTAAATAGTGGGGGCAGAGCGGCTGCCCCTGATGCCATGTAGGGGTGGCCTCCGCATCCCCAGCAATGGCGTCCAGCCGCACCGCGCAGGTGCCAGCACCATCTTTAACGGGCTTTAAGCCCTTACAAATACTTTAAATTCTTAAACGGACAGCAGCATTGCAATTGTACTAAAAAATATGCGGATGGCCCTGCCCCACCCCCCCCCCCGTGGTCATTTCAATGCCCAAAATGATCAGCATATTCCATTTTCCCTACCCGAACTTTATCCCCTAAACTTATAACATTTGGTCTATAACCCCTTCCCACTATCCCCACATCCAGTAAAAATTGATTTCCCCGCTCCTCCACCCCTTCCGCCCTGAAAATTTTTTTACTCTCCCCTCCCCACCAAGTTCTCTCCTCAGAACTCCGTGTAGAGTTCTGAAGGCGCACGTAGGCCGAACGGAGGCCTAAGATTGCCGTGGGATGGCAGGTAAGTTAATTTGAATGTAACTGATGTCAATTTAAATATGCAGATGAAAGGCCCGCCGCCAGGCGGCGTGGGGGCTGCACCAACGTCCCCCCCCACCGCCACAGGTAATATGTGGCGGGCCCGTCTCGACGCTGCAGGTCGAGACGGGCCTCTCCCCGCAACATTGTATCACCCCCTGCGCTGTGATCGGCAGCGTCAAGGGGCAGGTAAAATTCAACCCTGCATCGCCCTCCAAGTCTCCCTGGCATGTGATCTCTTACATCATCATGGTGGGAGGTATTCTGGACACTTTCTCAACATTAACCCTTTCGGACCTTACAGAGAGAGAAACAGAGTTAATAGGCCAGATTTTATGTTGAAGCCGCAAGTCTCAACATCTGGTGCATTGGGGGCATTAGTGGCCGGCCACACGTTGATCAAGCAGCGGCCGGCCAAATAAGCTCCATGAGGTGCTGGCGCCGTCCAATACAGTGGACTGTAGTAGGAGCGGAGGCGGAGACGCTGGCGATAGCTGATGCTGCAGCAGGTGCTGCTGCCATATTTAAAGGGCTGCCAGACCTGCATTCAATGTTAGCTGGACAAGTAGAAGGATTTATTCAGGGGAGAAAGGCTGCAGAACGATGGCAGAAGGTGACATAGAAAACATAGAAACATAGAAAATAGGATCAGGGGTAGGTCATTCAGCCCTTTGAGCCTGCTCCGCCATTCATTATGATCATGGCTGATCATCCAACTCAGTAACCCAGGTGACCCCACACTTCAGTGATGCCTCCCTACAGGTTCTCCTTCAGGCTTCCAGGGAAAGGTAGGATATACTATTCCCTGGGGACAGGAGGAGGACTGTTGGGCATCAGACCAAGCTAGCCTGGCTGCTGATAGCGGAGGAAGTCAGCAGTCGTCGGGTCCCACTAAGGACCTGGATTCAGTGCTGCAAGTGGCTCAATGACCTCATCCAGGCAGTGAAAGTCAGTACCTCCTAAAGCCTTCAGCTCTTGGACCTAACAGTTGTTGGAGGAGGAGTGTGCATTGAGTCAATTGGGAAAAGGGTCAGGTTTACAGCCAAGTTGCCTGAGGCATGGTGAAATGGCGATGAAAGGTGGCTTATTGTCATTGGAGACGCTCATGAAATCCCTGGAAAGGGGTCGGATGCAGGAGGCATCTGTGTTCCCCCATTAGTAACCACTGGACTTCCACCAGCATATATGTTGGGCTTGTCCCCACTGGGAGACCAGCAATATTCAACTTTATGTCTGCAGGAGAAGATAGCACACAATCTCAGAAAGCGGGCCAAGATCAGCGATGGACTGACAAATCTCCATGTCCTGAGCCCGATGGAGGAGGAGGCCATGAAGCTGGCATGGCCACAGGATGGACGATGCATTGCAGATGGCGAGACAGGGGCACCTTCCCAAGACAGTGAGTGAGGTCGCTATGGGGCACAAGGGAGCATCAGCAGTGATGGAGTCATGCTGCTCATCAGGCGCCTTCAGGGATCTCCAATATTGAGGTGTTTGCTATGTCGGGAGGGGAGGCCCTTGACCCTTCAATGTCTCTCAACAGGCAGCACAGTGGCGCAGTGGTTAACACCACAGCCTCACAGCTCCAGTGACCCAGGTTCGGTTCTGGGTACTGCCTGTGTGGAGTTTCAAGCTCTCCCTGTGACTGCGTGGGTTTCCTCCGTGTGCTCTGGTTTCCTCCCACATGCTAAAGACTTGCGGGTTGATAGGTAAATTGGCCATTGTAAAATTGCCCCTCGTGTAGGTAGGTGGTAGGAGAATTGAGGAAAAGTGGGGATGTGAGAGAGAAAATGGGATTAATGTAGGATTAGTATAAATGGGTGGTTGATGGTCGGCGTAGACTCGGTGGGCAGAAGGGCCTGTTTCGGTGCTGTATCTCTCTATGACTCTTCTCTCATGCAGGTCATGTAGAGCATCCACAGAGAGCCTCCGAGACTGTGGGAAAGCCTGCGACCTCTGAGGGGGTGAACAGAGTCTCAGAGGGCCCAGCGTCACCTCATACCACCCGCACACTCCAGCAGTGCAGATAGTCTCAAGTCAGTGGGTATGATTCAGGCACACAATCTGGTGGACACACCTGAGCAGCTGACAGAGGCAGTGACAGCCCAGGCCACTGACAGTCGGAGGACTGTGGGAGGGCAGGCCCATGCTGAGCCCCAGGCTCATGACATGCCTCTGGTGGTGCCAGCATCATGAGAAATGCTGCAGCTGCAGCAAGAGGTCAGACAACAGCTGGCAGAGATGCCAGAGGCTCTGTGTCCGCAAACACGGGTAATGGAGAAGTTCATCCAGGCCCGGAGTTCTGCACTGTCTCTGACTGGTGCATGAGTGGCGCCCGTCATTGAGAGATTGGCGGCTCTGATGGAGAGCCACATAAAGCAGAGCAATGAGTGTCTGCAGGAGATTCATGCAGATCTTTATACCTTCGGTTTGATCATGAGCTCAAGGCAGTAGTGGCAAGGTGACAGGGGACTGGAGTCACCTCTAGGTCCTTCATCCGCTCAGGTCAGCAGGGAGGCAGAGGTGCCTTGCTAGGGAGGAGGAGCGGCTGCCTCCCAAAGCTGGGTGCCCCTGATGCGGGCAGCTGCCGCTCTGCCAGTGATGCCAGGTCCTCCTTTATCCCTGACAATAAAAGATGATTCTGCATCGTGCAGGAGGCCCTCAGCATGCTCGGGCCCTCCAGACCTATGGCTTCCAGGGAGGGCCACCAACGTCATCCCTAGCCAAGGGGCAGCAAGGTCAGCAGCCTGCCTCCACTTCAGCTGACAGCGCAGGGGGAGCACTGTGTAGGAGTGCTCACAAAAAAATAAAAAGCACCTAGAAGCACAGGGGATTCACAGGTGAATGTGTAATGTAAATAGAATGGGTAGTATTTTGTGTCATGGATAATAAATGTTATTTTCTATAACACAAGATCTCCTTCCTCTTATTATTTACCTTTGGGGCTTCGTGTTAACCTTGCCTCTGTCTAGGGGCTCGAGGCGAGGGATCATGCTGCGAGGGGTCAAATCTGTGTACTGTGCACTGAGCAAAATGCTTCCTGAAGGAAGGAAGGCAACAACAGGGATGCTTAAGGTAAGTCTTTACTGGTCAAGCTACAACTGGCAGTAAGGATCAAAGGAAACACGAATGTAGCAAGGCCTGCCTTGCACGTATCCCATAGTGACTCTCCTGCTGTCCTTGGGATCCTTCACCTGGCCAGCTTCCTCCTCCGCATCCTCATTGTCTGAGGAGGCAGCACACACTTTGCTATCCTCATCGTTCAATGCCTCCCCCCTCTGTAGTGACAGGTCGTACAGTGCACAGCAGACCACTGCGATATGTGAGACCCTCGCTGGGGCATACTGATGGATCTAGGCACCTGAATCTCACCTTGAGTAGACCAATGACCTGCTCAATGGTTGCTCGTGTTGTCCCATGGTAGGAGTTATACCTCTCCTCTGCATCTGTGTGGGGATTCCTTACAGGGGTCAGTAGCCATTTCCTCGGTGGGTACACCTTGTCTCCAAGGATCTATCCCTGAAGGTGACAGGGATGCCGGAAAACCTCTTGCACCTGGGACTGCCTTAAAATTTAGGCAGCCATGGCAATTTCCCGGGATGCGTGCACAGACCTGTAGGATCGTTTATGGTGGTCGCAGACCAGTTGTACATTAAGGTTTGGAAGTCCTTTCTGTTGATGAAGGCTGCTGGCTGGTGTGCAGAAGCCTTAATGGCCACATGTGTGCAGTTGATAACACCCTGCACCTGGGTGAATCCAGCCATGACCCCGAAGCCAATGGACCTCTCAGCTTGATAGTTGGCATCTGTACAGAAGGACACATAGTCACCGGCCCCACTTAAAAGGGCATTAGTGACCTCCTTGATGCACTGATGGGTCACTGACTGTGAGATCTCACACATGTCCCCATGGATCTCTGGAATGATCCAGAGGTGTAGAAGTTCAGTGCCATTGTGACCTTCAGCATGATTGGCATTGGATTTCCACCAAGTCCCCAGGGCTTAGCTCATCTTGTATCATATCACATAGATCAGTGATGACCTCCCTGGAAAGGCGGAGTCTTCGTTGGCACTGCCTCTCGGACATATGTAGGTAGTTGAGACTCGAGTGGTCGACCCCCTCTGGTGTGTAGCTTCTTCTGCATGGGGGAGGCTGCTAGCATTCCCCTCTCCACTCTTCTCCAGCATCTGGAGGCTGATGCTGACCCTCCTGTGGGCTCACAGGTCATTGCGGTGCCGCTGCTGTTGCCTGGACCCCACCTGCACTCTGCTGCACTGCCTCTTCAATGGGGTCCACAAAGCCTGGATGAATGAGGCCCATGATAGGTGGCCTCTCCCTGAGTTCAACGCCACACCCCCCTCCTTCCCCTCACTTGTCACCTCTATGAAGTAGCATTTTTCCATTGCCTCCCTGGTATGGCACCCCTGCAGAGCTGGCACCTTTGCCCCCACTTCTTGCCAGATGATGTTGCCTCTCCTGATGGCCTCCCCTTGCAACCAGCAAGGAGCTTCTGCTTCTACATTACCTCTGCCAGCCAGGTGAGGCTCGAAGTGCTATGATTCCTGAGCGCTAAAGTTAAAGCTAAAAATAAATTCGCAGTCAATTGGGCCTCTAAACTACCTTACTTGCCTGCCCGCCATGTCGATGACTGTTCTCCACCCTCTATTTTTGCCGCCATCCATAAAATCGGGATGGGACGTCATGACGTCAGACTTCAGGTCTGACATCTCCGGTCCTGATTTAATATCCACTCTCCCTGCCTCCATTCCTGTCCCCGAAGTCCGCATAAAATTCTGCCCAGTGTTTCAGGTCATCAGAACAAATAGAATGATTATTGACTTGAAACGTTAATTCTGTTTCTCTCTCCACAGATGCTGCCTGACCTGCTGAGTATTTCCAACATTTTTTGTTTTTATTCCATTTAACTGGACTGATAGTGACATTACTTTTACAAAACAACAGTTTAATCATGCACTGTTGTTAGCAAGAATTACTCATTGTTACGAGTGTGTACAATCTGACAGAGTATATAGTTAGACAGATTGTCCCAACATTAACACTGACCACCTCCAGGCGCTTACCCATTGTCTCTCGAGATAAGGAGACCAAAGAAGAAGAACCCTGTATATAAGGGTTGAAATAGGAATAGACAAACAGGGGGTGAAATTGGTCTTCGAAGGTCGCACAAAACACCTACTAGTGAATCATCAGCCAGTTTTGCACCCAATTGATTTTCTTTTGCATTGAAGTCAAGAAGAAAAATTTCAGGTAGGTATTAAACGAGCTGTCGATTCGCTCTGGTCTGTTTTGCGCTACCGCCGATCAAGTTCAGTCCCACATTCTTGAATTTTGCTTGATTACCTTCATGGTTCAGCAACTTTTTACTATTTATTGTTACGACCAGGTGAGGAAGAGGTCTTGGGTTCTCCTGTCGCCCCTTCTCTGGCTTGACCACTACAGGATTTATCCTTTTAACACAGTGATTTAACTTACCACCTCAGTGAGCACTTGTTCCTGTTCCTCTAAAATAATTGCAAATGAACCACTCAGACAGATTTTCTTGGGTTTAAACAACAAAGATGTAAGTTTATTATCCTTATTATTCTAAACCGATTAAAATTACTAAAATACGATACACATCCACACCCACATTCGCACAAGAGCCACACACACATACAAATAGATTACTGAGGGAAAAGCAGAGTCGGGAGGTTGGAGTAGAAACCGTAATAAAAAGTTAAAGATGTAGTTCTGAACTCCTCGCTGAGCCACATGCACAGGTCGGACCTGCTTCTCAGGTTCTCGAAGGCAGAAGAGGGGCTTTATCCTTGTCCCCGAGATGCTGACTGCAAGGATCTGCAGACTTGGCTTCCACCAGCTGCAGCTTGAGGCTTCTCTGGAACTTTACTGGAGAGAGGGAGAGAGGAGAGAGATGTTCCCTTGCTGGATCACAGTTACTGTCTGCCTTCTGTGACACCACTCACAAACTCCCAGAGTTGCAGAAGCAGTCACATGATAATGAGAAGTTTCTGGAATCTTCTCCGAAATTCAAGGCTCTCCTCTTAGGCTGTTCAGACATACTTGATGGGGGTTTGGTTCTTTCAAAGTCAATGAGTGTCGATGGCTTTTGACCACCACATTGATAAGGCTGTCTCAGATAAGTGAATCAGAGAGCACCCCATTGTTCTAGCTAGGCTGAGTTAATCACATGTGTCTCTGGCCTAATCCTTTGGTTTTTTCATATGCAAATTGTGCATGGCCATCTTGGCTGCTAACTGTTCTGTTTTAAAAGTTATTTGTGACAATTTCCAGTAAAATTCTCAGGCAAAGTTCCACACGATGAAATTAATATTTCCATTTGGCACGCGGGGTTTTCATCACATTATTCTTTCATGGAATGTGAGATTTGCTGACAAGGTCAGCATTTATTGTCCATTCCGAATTGCTCTCGAGAATCTGGTGGTGAGCTACATTCTTGAACCACTGCAGTCTGTGCGCTGAAGGTACTCCCACCGTGCTATGAAAAAGGCTTTGACCCAGTGACAGTGAAGGAACAGCAATGTAGTTCCAAGTCAGGATGGTGTGTGACTTGGAGGAGAACTTGCAGGTAGCTAAACAATGGGCTACCTTCAAAGAAGAGATAGTTTGGGCACCGTCATGGCATGTTCCCTCGAAGGGGAATGGTAGGGCAAACAAATACAGAGCTGCCCGGATGCCCAAAGCGATAGAGATTAAGATAAAGAAGAAAAAGTGGGCTTATGACAGATGACAGGTAGAAAAATACTATTAAGAACCAGGCTGAATAGAGAAGGTTCAGAGGGAAAGTGAAAAAGCAAATAAGAGAAGTGAAGAGAGAGTATGAAAAGAGTCTGGCAGTTACCATAAAAGGAAATCCCAAAATTTGCTATGGACATATAAATAGGAAAAAGGTGGGAAAAGGAGGAGTGGGCCTGCTTAGGGACCAAAAAGGGGATTTGTGCATGGAGGCAGAGGGCATAGCTGAGGTATTAAATGAATACTTTGCATCTGTCTTTTCTAAGGAAGAAGATGAAACTCAGGTAATGGCGAAAGAGGATATAATTCAGACACTGAAAGGGTTTAAAATTGATAAGGAGAGGGTATTGGACAGGCTGTCTGTACTTAAAGTGAATAAGGCACCAAGACTGGATGAGATGCATCCAAGGACACTGAAGGAAGTGAGAGTGGAAATTGCGGAGGTACTGGCCATAATTTTTCAGTCTTCCTTAGACTCGGGCATGATGCCAGAGAACTGGGGAATTGCAAAAGTTACACCCTTGTCAAAAAAAAGATGTAAAGATAAGCCCAGCAACTACAGGCTAGTCAGTTTAACTTCAGTGGTGGGGAAAATTCTAGAAAGAATAATTCAGGACAAGATGAATAGTCACATGGACAAATGTGGGTTAATTAAAGAAAGCCAGCATGGATTTCTTAGGGGAAAGTCTCAGAGGGCGGAGTTCCAGAGTGGTAAGTATAAAAAAAACTTACCTCGGAGATTCTCGGAGCAGACTCGGAGGGCGGAGTTCCAGAGCGGTAAGTTACCTCGGGTAGGGAAAAAAAACTGAAATAGTGACGTCACAGGAAAGCTGTGACCTGATTGGCTGGTAGGGAATCTGTACCGAATTTGAAAATAAAACTGATAAAAATTGATTAAAACACTAATTAACTAATTAATAAGTAGAGTAACTAAACCTCGAGAGTAACTAGAGGGAGGAGATTACTGTATTTAGTTAGCATTTAGTATTTATTGTAGAAATCTAGCACTAGGGACCACATAATTAAGCGTATCATAATTTAGTAAGGATTTAATAAGTATTTATTTATTTAATATTAATTAACTAATTAGTGCTAAGAATGACAGTTAGAGGGGTGAAGTGCTTCACCTGTGAGATGTGGGAGGTCCGTGCCGCTTTCAGCGTTCCGGGCGACTACATCTGCAGGAAGTGTACCCAGTTGCAGCTCCTCACAGACCGCATGGATCGGTTGGAGCGGCAGCTGGATGCATTTAGGAACATGCAGGTGGCCGAAAGCGTCATAGACAGGAGTTTTAGAGAAGTGGTTACACCCAAGGTGCAGGCAGATAGATGGGTGACGGCTAGAAGGGGCAGGCAGTCAGTGCAGGAATCCCCTGTGGCTATCCCCCTCTCTAACAAGTATACTGTTTTGGATACTGTTGGGGGGGGGGGGGGATGGCCTATCAGGGGAAAACAACAGCAGCCAGAGCAGTGGCACCATGGCTGGCACTGCTGTTCAGCAGGGAGGGACAAAGCACAGAAGAGCAATAGTTATAAGGGGCTCTATAGTCAGGGGCAGAGATAGGTGCATCTGTGGACGTGAAAGAGACTCCAGGATGGTTTGTTGCCTCCCTGGTGCCAGGGTCAAGGATGTTTCTGAACAGACAGGGGGCATTCTGAAGGGGGAGGGTGAACAGCCAGAGGTTGTGGTACACATCGGTACCAACGACATAGGCAGGAAGAGTGACGAGGTCCTGCAGGGGGAGCTTAGGGAGTTAGGTAGTAAGTTAAAAAACAGGACCTCTAGGGTTGTAATCTCTGGATTACTCCCTGTGCCACGTGCCAGTGAGGCTAGAAATAGGAAGATAGTGCAGCTAAACACGTGGCTGAGCAGCTGGTGTAGAAGGGAGGGTTTCAGATATCTGGACCATTGGGCTCTCTTCAGGGACAGATGGGACCTGTACAAGAAGGACGGGTTGCATCTAAACTGGAGGGGCACTAATATCCTGGCTGCAAGATTTGCTAGCGTTACTCGGGAGGGTTTAAACTGGTGTGGCAGGGGAGTGGGAACCAGAGCAGTAGGAGAGCTAGTGAAATAAATGAGGAGGTCATAGTAAATAAGGCCAGAAGGACGAAGAGGAAGAGCAGGCAGGGAGATGTTGCTGAGCACAGCGGGATTGGTGGTCTGAAGTGCATTTGTTTCAATGCGAGAAGTATAACAGGTAAGGCAAATGAACCTAGAGCTTGGATTAGTACTTGGAAATATGATGTTGTTGCTATTACAGAGACCTGGTTGAGGGAAGGGCAGGATTGGCAGCTAAATGTTCCACGCTTTAGAAGCTTCAGGTGGGATAGAGGGGGATGTAAAAGGGGTGGGGGAGTTGCATTACTGGTTAAGGAGAATATCACAGCTGTACTGCAGGAGGACACCTCAGAGGGGTCATGCAGCGAGGCAATATGGGTGGAGCTCAGGAATAGGAAGGGTGCAGTCACGATGTTGGGGGTTTACTAAAGGCCTCATAACAACCAGCAGGAGGTAGAGGAGCAGATGTGTAGAGAGATTTTGGAAAGATGTAAAGGTAACAGGGTTGTAGTGGTGGGTGATTTTAACTTCCCCTATATTGACTGAGACTCACTTAGTGCTAGGGGCTTGGATGGGGCAGAATTTGTGAGGAGCATCCACGAGGGCTTCTTGAAACAGTACGTAGATAGTCCAACTAGGGATGGGGCTATTCTGGACCTGGTATTGGGGAATGAGCCCGGCCAGGTGGTCAAAGTTTCAGTGGGGGAGCATTTCGGGAGCAGTGACCATAATTCCATACGTTGTAAGGTATTTGTGGATAAGGATAAGGGTACTCCTCGGTTGAAGGTGCTAAATTGGGGGAAGGCTAATTATAACAATATTAGGCAGGAACTGAAGAATTTAGATTGGGGGCGGCTGTTTGAGGGTAAATCAACATCTGACATGTGGGAGTCTTTCAAACGTCAGCTGATTAGAATCCAGGACCAGCATGTTCCTGTGAGGAAGAAAGACAAGTTTGGCAAGTTTCGGGAACCTTGGATAACACGGGATATTGTGAGCCTAGTCAAAAAGAAAAAGGAAGCATTTGTGAGGGCTGGAAGGCTAGGAACAGATGAAGCACTTGAGGAATATAAAGACAGTAGGAAGGAACTTAAGCAAGGAGTTAGGAGGGCTAAAAGGGGTCATGAAAAGTCATTGGCAAACAGGATTAAGGAAAATCCCAAGGCTTTTTATACGTATATAAAGAGCAAGAGGGTAACTAGGGAAAGGGTTGGCCCACTCAAGGACAGAGAAGGGAATCTATGTGTGGAGCCAGAGGAAATGGGCGAGGTGCTAAGTGAGTACTTTGCATCAGTATTCACCAAAGAGAAGGACTTGGTGGATGATGAGCCTAAGGAAGGGAGTGCAGATAGTCTCAGTCATCTCATAATCAAAAAGGAGGAGGTGTTGGGTGTCTTGCAAAGCATTAAGGTAGATAAGTCCCCAGGGTCTGATGGGATCTACCCTAGAATACTGAGGGAGGCAAGGGAAGAAATTGCTGAGGCCTTGACAGAAATCTTTGCATCCTCATTGGCTGCAGGTGAGGCCCCAGTGGACTGGAGAATAGCCAATGTTGTGCCTTTGTTTAAGAAGGGTGGTAAGGATAATCCAGGAAATCATAAGCCGGTGAGCCTTACGTCAGTGGTAGGGAAACTATTAGAGAGGATTATTCGGGCAGGATTTACTCCCATTTGGAAACAAACAAACTTATTAGCGAGAGACAGCATGGTTTTGTGAAGGGGAGGTCGTGTCTTACTAATTTGATTGAGTTTTTTGAGGAAGTGACGAAGATGATTGATGAAGGAAGGGCAGTGGATGTTATCTATATGGACTTTAGTAAAGCCTTTGACAAGGTCCCGCATGGCAGACTGGTACAAAAGGTGAAGTCACATGGGATCAGAGGTGAGCTGGCAAGATGGATACAGAACTGGCTCGGTCACGGAAGACAGAGGGTATCAGTGGATGGGTGTTTTTCTGAATGGAGGAATGTGACGAGTGGTGTTCTGCAGGGATCAGTGCTGGGACCTTTGCTGTTTGTAGTATATATAAATGATTTGGAGGAAAATGTAGCTGGTCTGATTAGCAAGTTTGCGGACGACACAAAGGTTGGTGGAGTTGCGGATAATGATGAGGATTGTCAGAGGATACAGCAGGATATAGATCGGTTGGAGACTTGGGCGGAGAAATGGCAGATGGAGCTTAATCTGGGCAAATGTGAGGTAATGCATTTTGGAAGGTCTAATTCAGGTGGGAGGTATACAGTAAATGGCAGAACCCTTAGGAGTATTGACAGGCAGAGAGATCTGGGCGTACAGGTCCACAGGTCATTGAAAGTGGCAACGCAGATGGATAAGGTAGACAAGAAGGCATACGGCATGCTTGCCTTCATCGCTCGGGGCATAGAGTATAAAAATTGGCAAGTCATGTTGCAGCTGTACAGAACCTTAGTTAGGCCACACTAAGAATATTGCGTGCAATTCTGGTCGCCACACTACCAGAAGGACGTGGAGGCTTTGGAGAGGGTATGGAAGAGGTTTACCAGGATGTTGCCTGGTCTGGAGGGCATTAGCTATGAGGAGAGGTTGGACAAACTCGGATTGTTTTCACTGGAACGACGGAGGTGGAGGGGCGACATGATAGAGGTTTACAAAGTTATGAGCGGCATGGACAGAGTGGGTAGTCAGAAGCTTTTTCCCAGGGTGGAAGTGTCCGTTTCTACGGGACGTAGGTTTAAGGTGAGAGGGGCAAAGTTTAGAGGGGATGTGTGAGGCAAGTTTTTTGCACAGAGGGTGGTGAGTCCTGGAACTTGCTTTTGGGGGAGGTGGTGGAAGCAGATACGATAGCGACGTTTAAGAAACATCTTGACAAATACATGAATAGGAAGGGAATAGAGTGATATGGGCCCCGGAAGTGCAGAAGGTGTTAGTTTAGGCAGGCATCAAGATCGGCGCAGGCTTGGAGGGCCGAATGGCCTGTTCCTGTGCTGTACTGTTCTTTGTTCTTTGAAAGTCATGTTTAACTAACTTGCTGGAAATTTTTGAAGAGGTAACAGAGAGGGTTGATGAAGGCAATGTAGTTAATATGGTGTATACGAACTTTCAGAAGGTGTTTGATGCAATGCCGCACAACAGACTTGTGAGCAAACGTATAGCTCATGGAATCAACGGGACAGTGGCAACATGGATACGAAATTGGCTGAGTGACAGAAAACAAAGAGTAGTGATCAATGGATGTTTTTTGGGCTGGAGGAAGGTTTGTAGTGGAGTTCCCCAGAGGTCAATGTTGGGACCGTTGCTTTTTCTAATGACCTAGATCTTGGTGTACAGGGCACAATTTCAAACTTTGCTGATGATGCAAAACTTGGAAGCATTGTGAACTGTGAGGATGATAGTGTAGAACATCAAAAGGCCATAGATAAGTTGGTGGAATGGGTGGATAGGTGGCAGATGAAGTTCAATGGGGAGAAATGTGAAGTGGTACATTTTGGTAGGAAGAATATGGAGAGACAATATAAAACAAAGGGTACAATTCTAAAGGGGGTGCAGGAGCAGAGGTGCCATGTGGTCCATGTGAAACCCAAACTGAGCATGAGAATGTAGGTTATTGGTGAATAAATGTTGCTTAATAACACTGTAGGCAACACATTCCAACACTTTGCTGATGATTGAGAGTAGGCTGATTGGCCAAATTGGATTTGTCCTGCATTTTGTGGACAGGACATACTTGGGAAATTTGCCACATTGTTGGTAGATGCCAGTGTTGCAGCTGTACTGAAACACCTTGCCTGGAAACATGGCACATTCTGGAGTACAAGCCTTCAGCACTACAACTGGGATGTTGTTGGGGCCATAGCATTTGCTGTATCCTGTGCACTCAGCTATTTCTCGAGATCACATTGAATGAATTGACTTGCTGAGAACTGGCTTCTGTGATATCGGCACCTCAGCTGGAGGCCGAGATAGATCATTCACTTGGCACTTCAGGATGAAGGCGTTTACAGGCGCTTTAGCCTTGTCTTTTGCATTCACATGCTGAGCTCCACCATCATTTGAGGACGGGGATGTTTATGGAGCCTCCTCTTCCCGTTTGTTGTTTCATTGTTTTAGTATTTGTGACTGGATGTGGCAGGGCTGCAGAGCTTTGATCTGATCCAGTGGTTATGGGATCGCTTAGCTCTATCTTTGAGCTGCTTTCGCATGCATGTTGTCCTGTATTTTAGCTTCGCCAGGTTGGCACCTCATTTTCAGATAAACCTGGTGCTGCTCCTGGAATACTCTTCTACACTCTCATTGGACCATGATTGGTCAACTGGCTTGATGGTAATGACAGAGTGAGGGATATGTCAGGCCATGAGGTTACAGATTGTGGTGGAATACAATTCTGCTGCAGCAGATAACCCACACCTGATGGATGCTCAATTTTGAGCTGCTACAGCTGTTCTGAATCTATCCCATTTAGCACAGTGGTAGTGCTGCACAATACATTGGAAGGTACCCTCAGTGTGAAGACAGGACCTTGTCTCCACAAGGACTGTGCGGTTGTCACTCCAACCAATACTGTCATGGACAGATGCATCTGCAACAGGTAGGTTGGTGATGATGAAGTCAAGCAGGTTTTTCCCTCATCACCAGTCTCACCACCAGTCTGACAAGGCCAGTCCTTCAGGACTTGGCTAGTGTGGTGCGACTGAGCAACTCTTGCTCATGGATATTGAAGTTCCCCTACCCAGAGTACATTCTGTTCCTCTGTGCTTTTTGGTGTTTAACGTGGAGAGTACTGATTCATTTGCTGAGGGAGAATGATAGGTAGTGATGAGCAAAGGGATCCTAACCCATGGTGCCACAAGACTTTTGGGGTCTGGAGTTGAGGAATCCAAGGGCCACTCCCTCCCGACTAAATACCACTGTGCCAACATCTCAGATGGAGGAGTCTCGGATATTGGCTGATAGGTGTGAATCTTTGGCTTAACTAGTCTGTGGCAGCTCTACCAATTTTGGCATAAGCCCCCAGCTATTAGGGAGGAGGACTTTGCAGGGTCGATTGGGCCAAAACCAATGCCTAGATTAAAGCCAATTGACCCTTCTGGTTTTATTCTTATTGCATTTTCTTATAACGGTTTGATGTAACTGAGTACCTTGCTAGGCCATTCAAAGGGCAGTTAAGAATCAACATGGCAGTGGATCTGGACAAAGATGGTTTTGTTCCCTAAAGGATGAGGACAACCCAATCCTCTCTGCCTACAAGACCCCCCCCGATGTTACCCGAGCGGCACAAACCCTGCATGAAAAATCAGGAGGGGTTTCTGAGCCCAACCAACGTGAAACTGCTAGCGCACACGATGGGTATGCAGGAACATCCCGAAGGACTGGGACTAGCGAGGGCAAATGGTATGGGAAGCAACAACTAATTTTTAGTAAAAAAATGGGTGTAAGAATTGCTTCCATTAATGTGCGTAGCATTAAATCTACTACGCGATGTGTTTCAACCTTGGATTACCTTGCCAAGGTCAAAGCTGACCTACTGTTTCTGCAGGAGTGTGGAATACCACACCTCAGCACCTACAGGCAGTGGTCGCGATGGTGGTCCCACGGGCCATCGATCTGGTCGGGGGGTAATGACTGCCGTTTCTCCGGCCTGGGTATTCTGCTGCGGGGAGGTAACTTCACCATCTCCGAAGTTAAGGAGGTGGTGGGCGGCCGCCTCCTCGTAGCAGACGTGATGTACAACAAAGCTCCGCTCCGGTTGATCAACGTGTACGCCCCGGTACAACGCAGCGAGCGGCTGACCGTCTTCCAGCAGCCCCCACTGCTGCTGGCGACGTCCAGGCCGGTCATCCTAGGCGGTGACTTCAACTGCATCATCGATGCGGCTGGACGATCCGGCAGTGACGACAGCAAACTGGACGCTACGTCCAGATTCCTAATAGTAACAGTTAAGGATGCCAAACTGCACGACGTCTTCAGCAAACCTGCAGACGGAGCGCAGCGCAGATACACATGGTCAAGATCGGACGGGTCTGCCCGTTCCAGGATTGACTTCCTGTTTGTGTCCCCTGCTGTCACGGTCGGATCCACCAATGTCAAGCCGGTGTTCTTCTCCGACCACTGCCTCTTACTGGCCGACTGTCACTTACAGGACGACCAGCGGGTTGGCAGAGGGACGTGGAAGCTCAATGCGACACTGCTGACCCCAGAGAACGTTGAGGAACTCAAAAGGGATTACAATGGTTGGAGCACCATTAAACCCCTCTTTGAGTCTCCAGTTCACTGGTGGGAAGCGATTAAGGAGAACATCAAGAGGTTCTTCATCCACAAAGGTGTTCAGAAGGCGAGAGAGAGACACAGAGGGAACTGTCCCGACTCCAGAAAATTATGCAAAATCTACTCCGGTTGCAGTCAATGGGGGTCGAGGTCAAGGAGGACCTCCAAGAGGTGAAGAGCCAGCAGGCCTCGCTCTTTGCCAAGGCGGCCTCCAAGATCATCTTCCGGTCCAGAGTCCGCTCCATCGAGCAGGATGAGACGTGCTCGCGTTACTTCTTCCAAAAGGTACACAGAGAGAGCTCTGTTATCAGCAGCCTGAAGGAAGAAGATGGCTCGGTAACGTCTTCGCAGTCCGACATACTAAGGATCAGCAAATCCTTTTATGCTGGGCTGTATGACGCGAAGCCCACAGACAGCAGAGCCTCCCAGTCCTTCCTGTCATCTATCACAGAGGTCTTAGATGACAGCAGGAGGGAGAGACTGGACAAGCCGCTAACTCTGGACGAGCTGACAAAGGCCGTCGAGTCTTTCGAGACGAGTAAAACTCCCGGGAGCGACGGCTTACCGGTCGAGTTGTACTCGGCCCTGTGGGACTGGGTCGGCCCGGACCTGCTGGAAGTATACGAGAGTATGCTCCTGGCCGGCAGCATGTCAGAATCCATGAGGAAAGGCATCATGACCCTCATTTACAAGCAGAAGGGGGAGAGGGCAGAAATCAGAAATTGGCGGCCCATCTCACTGCTTAATGTTGATTACAAGATTCTGTCCAAAGTCATAGCCAGTCGAGTCAAGTCTGCTCTGGAGTTGGTGATTCACCCCGATCAGACCTGTACTGTACCCGGCAGGAAGATCTCTGATAGTCTCGCGCTACTCAGGGATACGATCGCCTACGTACGGGACAGGAGGGTGGACACCTGCCTCATCAGCCTGGACCAGGAGAAGGCTTTTGACAGGATATCGCACACCTACATGATGGACGTGCTTTCCAAAATGGGGTTTGGGGAGGGAATCTGCAATTGGATCCAACTGCTCTACACAAACATCAGTAGCGCAGTCTCAATCAACGGGTGGGAATCTGAAAGTTTCCCGATCAAATCTGGAGTCAGACAGGGCTGTCCTCTGTCCCCGGTCTTGTTTGTTTGCTGTATTGAACCCTTTGCTGAGTCTGTTAGGAAGGATGCGAGCATAAGAGGGGTGACAATCCCAGGCAGCGGAGGCACTCAGGTCAAAACCTCCCTGTACATGGATGATGTCGCCGTTTTCTGCTCGGATCCGCTGTCCGTGCGCAGACTGATGAGCATCTGCGACCAGTTCGAACTGGCCTCGGGAGCCAAAGTTAACCACGGCAAGAGCGAGGCCATGTTCTTTGGCAACTGGGCTGACCGATCCTTTGTCCCCTTCACCGTCAGGTCAGATTACCTGAAGGTGCTGGGGATATGGTTCGGAAGGGCCGGGGCGTGCACCAAAACATGGGAGGAGCGAGTAGCCAAGGTACGACAAAAGTTGGGCATGTGGGGGCAGCGATCTCTCTCCATTGTGGGTAAGAACCTGGTCATCAGGTGCGAGGCGCTCACGTTGTTGCTGTACGTGGCGCAGGTCTGGCCCATACCCCACTCCTGCGCCGTGGCAGTCACCCGAGCCATTTTCCGCTTCGTCTGGGGATCTAAAATGGACCGGGTCCGGAGGGACACGATGTTCAAATCTCTGGACAAGGGCGGGAAAAATGTACCCAACGTGGCCCTCATCCTGATGACCACCTTCGTGTGCGGCTGCATCAAGCTGTGTGTAGATCCCCAGTACGCAAACTCCAAGTGTCACTATGTGCTGAGGTTCTATCTGTCCCCGGTGTTGCGAAGGATGGGCCTGGTCACATTGCCGCGGAACGCTCCATGCAGTTGGGCCGTGCCGTACCACCTATCCTTCGTGGAGCAGTTTCTGCGGGAAAACACCTTTGACCACCGGTCCATCAGGCAGTGGTCTGCACGGAATGTCCTCAAGGCCCTACGGGAAAAGGAAACGGTGGATCCTGTCGGATGGTTCCCCGAGCAGACCGTCAAAGTCATTTGGCGGAATGCCTCATCACCAGAACTTTCAAACAAGCACCAAGACGTAGCTTGGCTGGTGGTGAGAAGGGCCCTCCCCGTCAGATCCTTCATGCACACCCGAAGTCTCGCCCCCTCCGCACAGTGCCCCCGCGTTGGCTGTGGTGGGGAAGAGACGGCCGCCCACCTCCTCCTGGAATGTGCCTTTGCAAAGCAGGTGTGGAAAGAGATGCAGTGGTTTTTGTCAAGGTTCATCCCAAGCAGCTCTGTAACACAGGAGTCTGTGCTCTACGGGCTGTTCCCAGGGACGTACACCGAGACAAACATCAACTGCTGCTGGAGGACTATCAATTCGGTGAAAGACGCCCTTTGGTCTGCCCGAAACTTGCTGGTCTTCCAGCGCAAAGAGTTGTCCACCACTGAATGTTGCAGACTGGCACATTCCAAGGTCCAGGACTACGTGCTGAGGGACGCACTAAAGCTTGGGGCTGCCACAGCAAAGGCTCAATGGGGAAAGACCACAGTGTAAGGTTCCCCCACCAAGCTGGACTGAGGGGCTGGATCCATGGGAAACCCCTCGAACTGTATCGTTAATATTCTCAATTGCTGTAAATGTAAAACTGTAATTGACATGACAATTGTGAAACGGAAGGGTTGGGAAGAAACTCATGACCGTATTGAAGGAAACTGATCTCCCTTGCAATGTTTGTATTTTTTGGTGCTGTTTGGAAACTGTTTGGCAATGTAATTTTTACAGATTTTTATGAATAAAGTATATTTTGGAAATAAAAAAAAAGGACATTAGTTGGGCTTCATGACAAACTTCAGGTTCATCCTCACCATTCCTGATACTAGCTTTTTATTTCAGATTTATTTAATTAACTGCATTCAAGATCACAAACTACCATGGTGCAATTTGAACTCACGTCTGTGTTATTAGTTCAGGCCTTTAGATTACTCGTCCAGTAACATAACCACTGCACTACATACCCTATATTCTTATAACAGGATTCATCAACCCAGTGCTTAATATGTATCAACAAATATGACTGTTCCTGCATTGCCAGTATTTAACAGGACCAACTGTCTGTGTTTTGTAAACATATCTGATTGTCCCAATACTGACTCTATATAACAGAGCTTTCTCAATTCTGAATGTATACATGACAGGGTTGAATGTCTTGATGTTTGCTGTGTAAATAACATAACTGACTGTTCTGGTATCGATCGTAGCATAAATGACACAGTATTGACTGTGTACATAACAAGACTAAGTATCATAATTGACTGTTGCAATATTGAATGTGCATTTAAAATAGGACTATCTTGATGCTGATTACATTTATAACATTGCTGACTATTACAGTGCTGACTGTGTATGTAACAGAGCTGACTGTGCTCGTGACAGAGCTAACTGTCCAAATATTGACTGTGTACATAATGGGCTGCATTTTAAAAGCCCACCGCCGAAATAAGCAGTGGGCGGAAACATTTGCAGCCCGTACACATGGGGCCCAGATTACAGAGCCGCTGCGATTCCAAACACGGCGACTCATTAGCGTGGCTGGGGTGGCTGCCTCCCCCGATGATGTGGAAGGACCGGGTGAGCCGTCCCCGACAATGCGCAGGCGCCAGCCCCATTTTTAAAGGACTTACAGCCCTCAATGGCCATTTCAATTTGTAAAGGAACAGTGACTGTGACGTTTCTAAAAATGAATAAAATAATCTTTCCATGCTCTCTCCCACCCCCTCCCCCCCCCCCCCAATGGCATTATACATCATTCCTGCCTTTTCTCCCCCGGAATACCTACTGTTAATATTTGACCTTCCCCCCCCCCCACCGCGCCCCCTCCGCCCCACCCAGCAAATTTCGGAACCTTTGTCTTTTACCCCTTTCTATCACTCCCTCGATCAATCCGAAGAATTTGACCCCGTTCCCTCCTCCTGTACTGAAAAGAACCTCCTCCCCGCCTCCCCACAGGTGTCGCACCTCGTTTCCCTGAACGGGGATTCGAAGGCACGGCATTGCCGGCCGCCGGAGTAAAGTTTGGAACCTGCTCTCAGAATCACTGCGGCCGGCATGTTAATTAATGGTAAGTATCCATTTGCATATTTTAATGCGGGTCCCGTCGCCGAGTGGCGGGGGGGGTGGGGGGGGCCGCCACGAGGCCTCGCCGCCGCACCTGCCTGCGCCGAGATCGGTATGGGCCCTGTTGGCATTGGAGTTAGTGGCGGGTCTCATCCGTTGCGATCTCCATCCCGCCCCCACCCTGCCACCGTTCCTGGCGTCAGAGAGCCTTTAAAATCCAGCCCAATGTGATCATTTTTTAATCAATTCTCAGGATGTGGGCATCATTGGGAAGACCAGCTTTTGTTACCCATCCCTAGTTGCTCTGAGAAGGTGGTGGTATAGTTTTCTGATACATCTGAATGGTTTACCAGGCCACTTCAGAGGGCAGTTAAGAATTAGCCACGTTGGTGTGAGACTGGACAGATACTGTCCCAATATTATCTACGTATAACATAGGACAAACCATGAAAATAATTAGGTTAGTGCCTTTACTCTCACACAAACATGATAACAGTATAATTTTGACACAGGCATGATGGGCTAAATGGCCTCTTTCTGTGCTGTATCATTCTATGATTCAGATTTCAACTAGTTGGATAATATTTTAAATATCGCTGATTCGGACTATGAGATCCTGAGTAGTGTTTGCTGTAAAAATCAATTTTAAACAAATCTATTCTAAGTCTTGTAGGAAGATTGTAGGTTTTGGATTATTCACTGCATCATTTGCATCCATCATTCATTAAACAGTGTCTTTCTTTTAGAAAAGAAAGACAGGTACTGTTCTCATGGCCACAATGATAGACCAATTGAATTCTGTGCTGCTAATGCTGTTGACAATGAAATCTTTATCCCTGCAGTCATCAAGCCACTTAATGTCCAAACAAGTTCTCAGATTGCCAGTAACGCAAAAGGTTATGTGGGTTAACTATATAGCTGCTTGCTACATTTTGTTGTGCAGTGATACACACTAACTTTGTTAACTGTCTGCAGTCTATATAGCTGAATGAGGCTGTGTCACTAATTTGGGAATAAATTTCAGTAATAGCCCATGCTGAAATATTGCTATGTTCGTTCTTTCAGGAAACTCGTCTCTAATCCAGAAACTGTCCATTGTCCATTATTGTTTTATTTTTATATATTTTTGAATTTAACTTAGTTTCTTTATAAATCATTTTCTTATTTCTCACCCTTCCGTCAAGATCTTCCCACCTCTGTGTATCTTCCCTGACCTAATGAATGAAGGAAATACCTGTCCCTAAGGTTGTACCATAGGAACATAGGAATTTGCTAGACAAAGGAAGAGCATGGTTCAGGTTTGCAGTACAAGAGTAAGGAAGTCTTGCTGCAACCAGATTGGACTTTGGTGAGACCACACCTGGAGCACTGTGTACAGTTTTGGCCTCTTTACCTAAGGAGGGATATACTTGCCTAAGAGGGGATACAGCAAAGGTTCATTGATTGATTCCTGCGAATGAGAGGGCTGACCTATGAGGAGAGATTGTGTAAAATGGGTCTTTTGTTCTCTGGAGTTTAGAAGAATGAGAGGTGATCTAATTGAAATGTATAAACTTCTAAGAGGGCTTGACAGGATAGATGCTGCGAAGCTGTTTGTCCCAGCTAGAGTCTAGAACTAAAGGTTATAGTCTCAGGCTAAGGGGTCAGCCATTTAGTAGTGTGGTGAAGAGAAATTACTTTACTCAGATGGATGTGAATGCTCAGTTGTTGAATACTAACAGCACTAAAATCAATATATTCCTGGGCACTAAAGGAATTAAGGGATATGGGGATAGGACAGGAAAGTGGTGTTGGTAAAGAAGTTCAGCCATGATCTTAATCAGTGGAGGAGAAGACTTGAGGGGCCATATGGCCTACAACTGCTCCTATTTCGAATGGTCTTATCTAGTTTGCCTTCTACCATTCTGTTAGACACATGATACAAAGATAATGGAATTGATGAATGATCATAACAATCGATCTCTATTAATTAGTCTACCAAAGACTCAGAAATGGCACAAGGAAAGCTCCAGTGGTGGACAGCTTTGGGAAACAGACTGAAAGTCAACTGTTCCACCCAAACATGCTACACTTAACTCACCATGTTTCCAATTACTCATATACCAATGCTACTGTATGAATGGCTGCTGAGAGAACCACAATAGGGACCCTTGTCTTCACCTTCCACCCCACTAGTTTCCACATTCAACCTCCAGCCTGATGCTGTCACTAAACACATTACCCCCTCTGCACACCTGTTACCATTCTAAAGGGACAGTTCCCTCCATGACACCCTGGTCCACTCTTCCATCACTCTGAAAGCCTGTTCCCCTTTCACTGGCACAGAAGGTGCAGCGCCTGGCCTTTGACCTCCTCCCTTTCCACTATCCAGGGTCACAACACTCCTTCCAGGTGAAACAGCAATTTACTTGTACTTCTTCCAATTTAGTATACTGTCTTTGCTGCTCATGATGGCAATCTGCTCTACACTGAGAAGACCAAACACAGATTGGGTGATCACTTTGCCTGACACCACTGTTCAGTTTGTAATTATGACCCTGAATTTCCAGTCACTTGCCACTTTAATTCTCCATTCCACACCCACCCTAACTCTTCTGTCCTCATCTTCCTTCACTTTCCAATGAGGCTCAATGCAAACTTGAGGAATGGTAACTCAACTTTAGATTGGGGACGGTCCGGCCTTCCAGCCTCAACTGTGAGTTCAACAACTTTAGGTTATAACCAACGCCACCATCCCCTAGGACAGCAGGTTCTGCTGTTATCATTTACAGCTCCTCTAGATCCACCTTTACTTTCTTTACTCGTCCCTTGCCACCTAGTTTAACACCATTAACCTTTTTGTCATTTAATCACTCCTGTCTTCTACCCTTTCACAAACCTTCCCCTTTGTACTTTCCACCCTCCCCTGTTTCCCCATCTCTGCACTTACTTATAAACTGTTCAATTTCTCGGTTCTTCAGTTGTGATGAAATGTCATCAACCTGAAACATTACCTCTGGATCACCTCTCATTCTCCTAAACTCAGAAGAATATAGGCCCATTCTATTCTATCTCTCTTCATAAGTCAGCCATATCATCCCAGGAAACAGTCTAATGAAACTTCATTGCATCTGCTCAAAGGCAAGAACTACAGACCTGTTAGTTTGATATCAGTAGTGGGAAAATATTAGAATCTACTATAAAGGATGAGATAACTGGACACTTGGAAAATAATTATATGATTGGGCAGAGTCAACATGGATTTATGAAAGGGAAATCATGTTTGACAAACCTGTTGGACTTTTTTCAGGATGTTACTTGTAGCATAGATAAAGGAGAACCAGTGGATGTGGTGTATTTGGATTTTCAGATGGCTTTTGATAAGGTCCCACACAGGAGGTTAGTAAACAAAATTAGAGCCTATGGTATCGGGGGTAATATAGTGCAATGGATTGAGAATTGGTTAACAGACAGAAAGCAGAGAGTAGCAATAAATGGGTCATTGTCAGGATGGGAGGCTGCTACTAGTGAGGAACTGCAATGATCAGTGCTGGGGCCACAGCTGTTCACAATCTATATAAATGATTTGGATTTGGGGACCAATTGTAATATTTCCAAATTTGCTGATGACACAAAACTAGGTGGGAATGTAAGTTGTGAGGAGGGCACAAGGAGGCTTCAAGGGGATTTGGACAGGATAAGTGAATGGGAAAGAACATGGCAGATGGAATATAATGTGAATAAATGTGAAGTGATCCACTTTAGTAGAAAAACAGAAAGACAGTATTTCTTAAATGGTGAGAGGTTGGCAAGTGTTGATGTCCAAAGAGACCTGGGTGTCCTTGTTCATGAGTCACTAAAAGCTAGTGTGCAGATGCAGCAAGCAATTAAAAAGGCAAATGGTATATTGGCCTTTATTGTAAGGGGATTTGGGTACAGGAGTAAAGATGCAATGCAACAATTGTATAAAGCCTTGGTGAGACCACACCTGGAGTATTGTGTACAGTTTTGGTCTTCTTATATGAGGAAGGATATACTTGCCATAGAGGGAGTGCAACGGAAGTTCACCAGACTAATCTCTGGGATGGCGGGATTGTCTTATGAAGAGAGATTGAGGAAACTAGGCCTGTATTCTCTAGAGTTTCAAAGAATGAGAGGTGATCTAATTGAAACTTAGAAAATTCTTACAGGGCATGATAGGGTAGATGTGGATAAGATGTTTCCTCTGGCTGGTGAGTCTAGAACAAGAGGACACAGTCTCAGAATAAGGGGCAGGCCATTTAAGACTGAGATGAGGAGGAATTTCTTTACTTAGAGGGTGGTGAATCTTTGGAATTCTCCACCCCAGATGACTGTGGAAGCTCAATCACTGAGCACGTTCAAGACAGAAATCGATAGATTTCAGGATACTAATGGCATCAAGGGATATGGGGATAATGGGGAAAAATGGCGTAGAGATAGATGATCAGCCATGAACGGTTTGAATGGTGGAGCAGGCTTGACAGGCCGAATGGCCTACTCCGCTCCTATTTCCTATGATCCTATATTCCAACGCACTTGCAATAAAGGCTATCATACAATTTGACTTCCTAATTGCTTGCTGTACCTGAATGGTAACATTCTGTGATTCATGTACAAGGACCCCCCCAATCCCTCTGAATACCAATACATACTAGACTGTCACCATTTAAAAACTATTCTGTTATTCCATTCTTCCAACCAAAGTGGATAATTTCTGACTTCCGCACATTATATTCCATCTGTCATATTTTTGCCTAATCATTTAACTGGTTGATATTCCTTTGCAGCCTCTTTGCATCCTCCTCACAACTTACTTTCCCACCTAGCTTTGTATCATTAGCAAACTTGGATATATTTACACTCGGTCCCCTTATCGACATCATTAATATAGATTGTAAACAGCTGAGGCCCAAGCATAATCCTTGCGACACTCCATTAGTTACACCCTGCCATCTCAAAAATGATCTGTTTATTTCCTATTCTCCATTTTGTGTTTGATAACCAATCTTTAATCCAGGCTATTTCCCCTAATCTTGTATTATAACCTTTTGTGTGGTGCCTTATTAAATGCCTTCTGAGAATCCAACTATAGTACATCCACTGGTTCCCTCTAACCTACACCGATAGTCACACCTTCAAAACACTCTAATAAATTTGTCAAGCACGATATCCCTTTTATAATACCATGTTGACTTCTGCCTAATTATACCATGATTTTGCAAGTATCCTGTTACCATGCTATTGATTTTTCTTTTGATTTAGTGCATATTTGAATGTTCCCATCTTTCTCTTTTTTTCATCCCATTTGTCTCTACTTATCTGTTTCCCACCTGAGATCAGAAATTTAGCATGTGGTGAATCGCTGGCATGAATCCTACCATTCTGAGTCTCCAGCATTAACATTATTTCATCTTTCTCCTTGGGTTTTACATACCTCAGTTGATCAAAACACACATAGTCTGCATGAGCATTCCAAATACTGCCACATCCCTACCATTCTCTGCTTACATGATGAACACATGATGACATACATACCATATTGCACACAGCTGATATATGCACCACATTCCACATTGCCACCCAATGACATTCCACACTGTTGTCACACAGGCGATATACCATGGTAACATGTGTGATAACACTTGTAACCATCCATATTGTCACCCAATGACATTCCACACTGATAAACATGAAATTCTACAATGATGCCACATTCAGCATTGCACAGTAACTTCATTTACTCACGTTCAGTGTGATAAGAAGACTGGCATAACTGACACCTCAAACCTGATATTGCTGTGGCAGTATTAACACCGAGGGGCTATACGATCTGCCCGTTAACACTACACAGGATGTAATCTCTGTGGAGAGCTCAATATGTGTGTTGTTATTGTACTAACCACCATACAAATGATAATAATGTAGGAAGGAAATTTATCAGGAATGATTTTTTTTCTTGTGATTCTAACACCTGTTTATATAATCCCTGACAGAACCAGCGATTAAGTAACAAAAGGAGTTCATTAAACTCCACAGAGTGGGTCCTGACAACACCTACGCTGACAGTACATGAATGCCATAGTGGCCCATAATTTTTAGCACAGATGAGGTCTGATAACATCATGCGCCTGTGCTGCCAACACATCAAAGGCATTTTCACAAAAGCCTCCACACTGTGGATTTTCAACACAAAATATCTTTAGTCTGACAATCTCCCTTTGATTGGCCATACTGCTAATTCAAAATATCAAAAGGAGATACTGTAAAAAGAGCTCCTTTACTATAAATACTAGAAAAGGAAGCCCAACTAGAAAAGGAAGCCAATGACTACATATAGAAGAACCCCTTAGCTGTAAATACTGTAAATGTGGTCCAACTACAACTAGTGAAAAAGGAAGCCCATTACTAAAAGTATTGAACAAACAGTCCCTTATGACTGTAGCATGGGCCTCCTACTATGCATATTATAATAGGAGCTCCATTCTTTAAATACTATGTTACAAAACAAACCTATAGTGTATTGGGCTTACTAGGCTGAATGCTGTACTCCTGTTCCTATGGTTCTACAATAAATACTGCATCTAGGACCTACTCACTTACCCCAGATATGAATAAAGGAACCTCTTTACAACAAGTTTGGAAATGACTCTGACTTGCTGTAAACAGCTGCACACCAACTGTTGTGAAAGAAGGGTCCTTACTGATTGTAGAGAAGGACAGATACAGATTGCTTATCACTGGTTATCACACAGAGAAAGAAAATTAATGGATAGTTCCCTAAGTTCTGCTCTCAAACATCTTGTGGCTCAAAAGAACACTTCTGTGTTCTCTTTCTTTCAGCCAGGGTATGTGATAAGCTTAGTTCATGGGCTCCATTACAGGCAAATCCCTTGACAGTGGTAAGCAAATCCAGGGGTACCTTTAATACAGGAAGTAATGAAAATGATGGCATGAAAACAACAATGTTCATCCAGGGTCCTTTCTAAATGCTTCCTCTTTAATGCACAACGTAGTGAGCTTGATGGCAAATATTAACAATGCAAGCTGTTCTTTATAGAAGAGTGTGCATAATGAGTACGTGCACTGTGGGTGTATGAGGAGTCAGTCAACACTCTGATGTTGTGATATAATTGTCAGCTTTAAAGAAGATATTCCACACTCTACTACACACAACAATCTGCTGTAGCTACAGTAGAAACCAATAGATCCACATAAATCTGCGGTAAAATACAGGAGCTGACTCACTGATATTATAGTTCCAGAATCGCTATGTAAATTAAGGTACACTGATATGCCACATACAGTTGGTGACTATTTCAGCTGACAGATTAAACCCTTTGAGATCTCACATCAGACAGAGCTGAGAACAGCTTTAACCACAGAGTGCTAAATGTGTTTCGTGCTTGCTTATTAATGGAGAAGTTACATATAACTTGGCAAAGAGCAGTTGGGCTTTGGAATACACTGCCTAATAGGGTAGTGGAAAAAGACAGGGAGTGGGACTATCTGGATTTGTCTTTGAAAACTCAATGGACTGAAATATACTAAGATTCTATGACATTTTTCTATCTAAATATCTACTGTTTTTAGAAATCTGAGACTTAGATGTAGAGTCACAGAATCATTTACTACACAGAAGGTCGTCATTCAGCCCATTTGAGTCCATGCTGGCTCTCCATGGAGCTATGTAGTCAGTCCCACTCCCCGGCCCAATCCCCATAGCCCTGCAAGTCTATTTCTCTCAGGTGGCCATTCAACTTCCTCTTGAAGTCATTGATCATCTCCGCTTCCACCACCCTTGTGGGCAGCGAATTCCAGGTCATTACCATTCGCTACATAAAAAAAAACGTCCTCATATTCCCCCTGCATCTTTTTCCCAAAACTTTCAATCTTTATCTCCTATTGCTTGTATCATTTGTTAATGGGAACAGTTTTTCTTTGTCTAACATATCTAAACCTGTCATAATCTTATACATTTCTATTACATCTCCCCTCAATCTCCTTTGTTCTAAGGAGAACAAACCCAGCTTTTCCAACCTAACCTTGTAACTAAAATCCCCCATCCCTAGAACTAACTTCCCTGATTTTGTATTCAATACCTCTATTTATAAAGTCCAAGATCCCATATGCTTTACTAACAATATGTCCTGCCACCTTCAAAGATCGAAGCACATGCACCCCCAGGTCCCTCTGTTCCTGCACATGCTTTAGAACTGTGCCATTAAGTATATATTGACTTTCCCTATTCCTTCTACCAAAATGCATCACCTCACATTTGTCAGTATTAAATTCCATCTTCCAACTCTCTGCCCATTCTGCTAATCTACATATGTCCTGTTGTAGGCAGTTCATATCATCCTCACAGAATGCCACACTTCCAAGTTTGATATTGTCAGCAAATTTTGAGATTCTATTCTGTATTCCAAGATCCAAGTCATTTATATATATAGCAAAAAAAAAAGCAGTGGTCCCAGTACTGACCCTTGGGGAACATTACTGTCTACCATCCACCAGTCTGAAAAGCAACCATTTAATACGACTTGCTGTTTTCAGTCCTTAAGCCAATTTTTTTATCCAGTTGGACAGAGACCCTCCTATTCCATGAGCATCAATTTTGTTCACCAGCCTTTTATGTGGTACCTTATCAAACACTTTCTTAAAATCCATATAAACAACATCCAATGCATTCCCTTCATCAACCTTCTCTGTTACTTCATCAAAAAATTCAATTAGATTAGTCAAGCATGATCCGCCTTTTACAAATCAGTGCTTACTAAGCTTAATTAACTTGAAATTCTCCCAGTGTCTTGATTTTTTTCCCTGATTATCGTTTCTATACCATACCCACTACTGATGTTAAACTAACTGGCATGTAGCCTGTAGTTTCTAGGACTGTCCTTACACGCTTTCTTGAATAAGAGTGTCACATTCGCCACTCTCTAAACCTAAGGCACCTCCCGCGTACCTAGAGAAGATTGAAAGATTATGGCAAGTCATTCAGCTATCTCCACCCCAACTTCCTTTAGCAACCTGGGATGCAAGCTATCTGGACCAGGTGATTTATCGACCCGAAGCATAGCCAGTATTTTTAGTACCTCCCCCCCTCAATTTTTATCCCAGCCACTTGACTCTCAGATATATTCATGGTGATCTGACAAATTGGCAATAAAATATAGAAATATAGGCCACAAATTTGGACTCTGTAGCACCACTGGTGTTGGCACTATGAGAGCCCAGATTTCCGAAAATGATGGGGATCCACTTCTGGCCACTTTTGGTTTGGCCTGCATGGCGCACCATGCTTGGAAGGACGCTAGCGCAGCCATGCAAGGACACATGCCAAGTGGCAGATAGTGACCTCAGGCAGCGTCTATCTCAGATTTGGCACCTGACTTCTCATTGTGAACCTCGCAGATCATATTACCCCCCTCTCTTAAACACTCACTGCTAAACATGTGCTCAGCTGTCTGTGGAACCCGTCACTAGCACTATTTAAAAGGATCAGCATGGAACTTTCAGGTGAGGTGCTTTTGACTTTCTTTTGCTGTTGCAGAGTTAGTGGAAGTACTGTGTATCGTGTTGTTGGAGGAATTCACACAAGTTGTTGGAGTCAGGTGGATGTGGTGCTGGGCTTTTCCAAGGAGATCAGTGGAGTTTGAAAGCCTGTGAGCAGAAAACCTGTTATCACTCATGAGGGTAACAGTTGCAGTTCCTCTTGGGCTGCAGCATGACATGGAGATGGAGCAGAGGCAGCTGAGAGGAGAAGCTGTTTGCAGAGGAGGAGGAGGAGGAGGGCTCTCAACAAAAGGCCATACCCACCTAGCATCTCCAAGGAGCACATCTCCTATATCTACCTCAACCAGGCGCAGTGTCTGAAGCAGCTGTGATTCACCAAGGAGATGGTCACTGAACTGTGCCACCTCCTCCAAGTGGCTCTATAGCCACAGAGCACAACAAGGTGCTGCCATTAGTCGTGACAATCACCATGGCTCTCAAGTTATATGTCAGCCAATCCTTCCAGCTGTAGCTGACAACATTGCCAACATCTCACAGTTTGCTGTGCATCATTGCATCAGGGCGGTAACTGCTGTGTAAACGCCTGCTACCCAACCTGAACCCGACGGGACCCAACGACATGTGTCGGTTTCGGATCGGGTCGGGTTGGGTCGCACTTCCGGGTCTGGCATTCGGGCTTGGGTTGTGTCGGGCTGGATCGGATACGCTCTGTCACCCCCTTAGGTAAGCGACTTTCATGTTAATTTACTTTTTGGACTTTAAAGGTGGTTTTGCTACAGTTATTTTAAGCTTGTGCAGGTAAGGAGCAAAGTGAAAGACAGAAGGTAAGTTAACTGATGGTCGGGTTGGGTCGGGTCAGGCATGATAAAAAATGGAAGGACTTGCGCCGGGTCGGGCCTGGGTCGGTTGGGGTTCTGTCGGGCTCGGATCGGGTCTCATTTGCAGACCCGAGCAGGCCTTTACTGTAGTGTATTGTGATAGCAAAGCATTTGTACATGACTACACTGCCTCTCTGCTGCCCTCTCTGTTGGGGAGGTGTAAATACAGACGTTGCACAATGGCTGCCGACAGTCAGATGCATTTTAGACTTACTCAGTCAATACACAACAGAAAGATGGTGAAAAGGATGGGATTGAATTTTTTTTTACATTAATTCAACAGATTACATTCTGAAAAACATTGTGACACACATTTTGGAACTCCAAAAGTTGATTTTGAGGAAGTTTGGACAATTTGAAAGATTGCTCCAGCTGTGTCTGCAACACAGTACGTAACTGAAAAAAATGGCACTGAAGACATGTTTTGGGACAATTGGGGAATTCAACCTTAACAAAGAGGACTGGTGTAATTATGAATGAAGGTTACACATTTGGCTGCAAGCTAATAAAATAAGGGAGGAGGATAAAGTGAATGTTTTCCTTACCATGATGGGGCCAGATGCTTTTGAGATGGTGTTTAAGCAATGTTGCCCACGAGACCCCAGTACTTTGAACTACAAAAGGGGAGAGTGGTGGTGTAGGGTACCGTCACAGGACTAGTAACTCAGCTCTGTTGCTCTGCAGACCACAGCAGAAGGTGGAATTTGAATTCAATTAATAAATCTGGAATTAAAAGCTAGTCTAATGATGGCCATGACTGTTGTAAAATCCCATCTGGTTCACCTGCTGATCTTACCTGGTCTGG
Source organism: Heterodontus francisci (assembly GCF_036365525.1). NCBI lineage: Eukaryota > Metazoa > Chordata > Chondrichthyes > Heterodontiformes > Heterodontidae > Heterodontus > Heterodontus francisci. The sequence goes on from NC_090382.1 coordinate 97,191,531, forward strand.
CCTACATGTGACTCCAGACCCACAACAACATGGTTGACTCTTAAATGGCCTAGCAAGCCACTCAATTGTATCAAACAGCTACAAAGTCTAAGAAAAGTAATGAAACTGGACAGACCACCCGGCATCGACCGAAGCACCAGAAACGACAATGGCAAACTTAGCCCTGTTGATCCTGCAAAGTCCTTCTTACTAATATCTGGAGGCATGTGCCAAAATTGTGAGAGCTGTCCCACAGCTTAATCAAGCAACAGCCTAACATAGTCATACTCACAGAATCATACCTTACAGACAATGTCCCAGACCCCGCCATCACCATCCCCTGGTACGTCCTGTTCTACTGGCAGGACAGACCCAGCAGAGGTGGTGGCACAGTGGTATACAGTCAGGAGGGAGTTGCACTGGCAGTCCTCAACATCGACTCCAGACCCCATGAAGTCACATGCCATCAGGTCAAACATGGGCAAGGAAACCTCCTGCTGATTACCACCTACCGCCCCCCACCACCCCCCCACCCACCCCTCAGCTGATGAATCAGTACTCCTCCAAGTTGAACACCACTTGGAGAAAGCATTGAGGGTGGTAAGGGCGTAGAACGTACTCTGAGTGGCTCGGCAGCACCACTACTGGCTGAGTCCTAAAGGACATAACTGCTAGACTGGCTCTGCGGCAGGTGGTGAGGGAACCAACAAGAGAGAAAAACCTACTTGACTTCGTCCCACCAATCTGCCTGCCTCAGATGCATCTTCCATGACAGTATTGGTAGGAGTGACCACTGCACAGTCCTTGCATTTGAAGATACCCTCCATCGTGTTGTGTGGCACTACCACCATGCTAAATGGGATAGAAGAATTGTACTCAACCACAATCTGTAACCTCATGGCCCGGCATATCCCCCACTCTACCATTGCCATCAAGCCAGGGGATCAACCCTGGTTCAATGAAGAGTGCAGGAGGGCATGCCAGGAGCATCACCAGGCATACCTCAAAATGAGGTGTCAACCTGGTGAAGCTACAACCCAGGAATACATGCGTGCCAAACAGCATAAACAACATGCGATAGACAGAGAGCTACGCCATCCCACAACAAATGGATGAGATCCCAGCTCTGCAGTCCTGCCACATCCCATTTTGAATGGTGGTGTACAACTAAACAACTAACTGGAGGAGGTGGCTCCACAAATATCCCCATCCTCATTGATTGGGGAGGCCAGCACATCAGTGCAAAAGCTAAGACTGAAGAATTTGCAACAATCTTCAACTAGAAGTGCCAAGTGGATGATCCATCTCGGCCTCCTCCTGAAGTCCCCAGCATCACTGATGCCAGTCTTCAGCCAATTCGATTCACTCCACGTGATATCAAGAAACGACTGAAGGCACCGTATACTGCAAATGGCCCTGACAACAATCCAGCAATAGTACTGATGATGTGTACTCCAGAACTTGCTGCATCCCTAGCCAAGCTGTTCCTGTACAGCTGCAACACTGGCATCTACTTGGCAATACGGAAAATTGCCCAGGTATGTCCTGTACACAAAAAGTAGGACAAATCCAACCTGGCCAATTACCGTCCCATCAGTCTACTCTCGATCTTCAGTAAAGTGACTGACGGTGGCAAGGGCACAGAATGTACTCTGGGTGGAAGGCAGAAAATTAATGGATGAGTCTGGAAGACAGAGGAAACAAAGGTTATAAAATAAAAAAAAAGAGTTTGGCAGTGCTCAAGGGTATCTACTTCAATGCATGGAGTATAGCAAATAAAGCAGATGAGCTGAGGGCACATATAGACATGTGGCAACATGATATCATAGCTATTACAGGAACATGGCTAAAGGAGGGACAGGAATGGCAGTTCAATGTTCCTGGTTACAGGGTTTTCAGATGCAATAGGGAGAGGGATAAGAAAGGAGGGGGAGTGGCAATTTTGGTCAAGGAAACTATTACAGCTGTGAGGAGGGATGATATGTTGGAACATTCATCAAATGAGGCCATATGGACTGAGCTAAGGAAAAAAAAAGGGGCACTCACACTGTTGGGAGTGTACTATAGACACCCAAACAGTCAGAGGGTGATAGAAGAGCAGAGATGTAGGCAAATATCTGAGAAGTGCAAGAACATAGGGCAGTAATAGTATGGGATTTTAACAACCCCAATATTAACTGGGATAGTTTTAGTGTGAAAGGAATTGAGGGATCAGAATTCTTGAGATGCATTCAGGAGAACATTTTTGCCCAGTATGCAGCAAGTCCAACAAGAGAGGGCGAAGTTTTAGACTTAGTTTTAGGAAATGAAGATGGACAGGTGGAAGGAATGACAGTGGGAGAGCATTTTGGTGGTAGTGATCATAATTCAGTCAGTTTTAACATAATTATGGAAAAGGACAGAGATAGAACAGGAGTTAGAATTCTCAATTGGAACAAAGCCAATTTTAATAAGGAGTTATTTAGCGAAAGTGGACTGGAAACAACTACTTGAAGGTAAATCAGTGTCAGGACAGTGGGAGGCATTCAAAGGGGAGATTCAAGGAGTTCAGAATAAAGAAGGAAAAAAGGGAGGTGGGGTGGCAGTATTGATTAGAAAAGACATTGCAGTGTTGGAAAGAGGAGATGTCCTTGAGGGAGCAAGGACAGAATCCATTTGGTAAGAGTTGAGAAGCAAAACGGGCATGATCACATTGCGAGGGTTATTCTCTAGGCCTCTAAATACTGAACGAGAGATAGAGGAGAAAATCTGCAAGGAAATCACAGAGATGTGTGAGAACTATAGAGTGATGATATTGGGGAACTTTGATTACCCAGATAGCGATTGGGATAACTTTAGAGTAAAGGGTAAGGAGAGGAAGGAATTTCTGAAATGTGTTCAGGGGAACTTCCTTCATCAGTGTGTTCTCAGCCCAACTAGAAAGGAAGCATTGCTGAATCTGATGCTGGGAAATGAGATGGGCCAAGTGGACTATGTTTCTGTTGGGGAACACTTGGGTAACAGCGACCATCCTATAATAAGGGTTATGCAAAAAAGCAAGGAACAAAATAAGGTCGAATGTTTAGATTGGAAGAGGGCTAATTTCAAAGTGATGAGAAGGGATCTAACCAGGGTACAATGAAACCAAAGACAGCCAGGAAGAACTGTATTGGAACAATGGGTTATTTTTAAGGAAGAGATACTTCAGGTACAGGCTAGGTCCAGTCCAATGAGGGTGAAAGATAAAGGAACCAAATAACAGGGCTCCATGGATGATGAGGGAGCTAGACTATGATGAAACAAAAAAAGAGGGTATATGATGCATGTCAGGTGAATTCTTCAAGTGAAAACCAGGCCATATGCAATAAGTTGAGAGTGGAGGTGAAGAGGAAAATTAGTCTGGTAAAGAGAGAACATGAGAATAGAATGGCAGTCAACATAAAAGGGAACACAAAAACCTTCTACCGACATGTAAATAGTAAGCGGGTAGTAAGAGGTGAAGTGGGGTCTATTAGGGGCAAAGAGAATAATATATGCTTAGAGGTGCAGGGCAAAATTAATATACTTAATGAGTACTCTCTATCAGTATTCACTAAGGAAGTAGAATCTGACAAAATATCGGTACAAGCGGAAAGAGTAGAGGCAATGGATAGGGTAAAAATTCAAAGGGGGAGGTACTGAAAAGGCTGCCTATGCTGAGGGTTAATGAGTCACCTGGTCAGGATGGCTTGTGTCCCAAGTTGCTAAATGAAGTGGGGATGGAGATAGCGGAAGGACTTGCCATAATCTTCCAATCTTCCCTGGATACGGGGGAGGTGCCAGAGGATTGGAGAGTGGCAAATGTGACACCCTTATTCAAGTGTAAGGACAGTCCTAGTAACTACAGGCCAGTTAGTTTAACATCAGTGTTGGGTAAGGTTTTAGAAACAATAATTAGGGGAAAAAAGGTTTGAGTTAATTAAGGATAGTCAGCATGGATTTCTAAAAGGCAGATCATGCTTGACTAATCTAATTGAATTTTTTGATGAAGTAACAGAGAAGGTTGATGAAGGCAATGTGGTGGATGTTGTTTATATGGATTTTAAGAAAGCATTTGTTCAGGTACCACATAAAAGGCTGGTTAACAAAATTGCTGCTCATGGATTAGGAGGGTCTGTGTACAATTGGATAAAAAAAATTGGCTTAAGGACAGAAAACAATGAGTCATAGTAAATGGTTGCTTCTCAGACTGGAGGATAGTAGATAGTGGTATTCACCAAGATTCAGTGCTGGGAACACTGCTTTTTTGGTATACATAAATGATTTGGATCTTGGAACATAGAGTAGAATCTTAAACTTTGCCAATGACACCAAACTTGGAGGTATGGCAAACAGTGAGGATGATATGAACTGCCTACAACAGAACATAGATAGGCTAGCAGAATGGGCAGAGAGGTGGCAGATGGAATTTAATACTGACAAGTGTGAGGTGATGCATTTTGGCAGAAGGAATAGGGACAGGCAATATATACTCACTGGCACAGTTCTAAAGAGTGTGCAGGAACAGAGGGACCTATGGGTGCATGCACATCGATCTTTGAAGGTAGCAGGAGATATTGAGAGAGTGGTTAGTAATGTCACACCAACTTGCTTTGTTGTATGACAATTTTCTTTAATCTACTGACTGGAGATCTGAATTTATATTTTTGAAGACATTTTTAAAAATAACAGATAAAAAAGATGACTTTTCTGGCAGCTTAGGATGGCCACATAATTTGCAACACTGTATCCTACATTGGAAGGACAGTAAGGAGGGAGATAAAATGTCTGCTCATTCCTCAGCAACAACCAAGACCCAAGATGTTTAAGGGAACTGCTTGTTCTACTTCTTTTTGTAAGAAGAAATATTGTTAACAGCTATTTTTGAATCACTTAGTGACTGTCATGTGACAAGCCCCTCACTTCCATCTGTGGTTTTAAGCTTGTGTCTTTCTGCAGCAGAGAGAGGAGCTCTACAATAATTACTGGAGAATGTCCCCAAATTCGTGGTGGTCTGTTGTGTGCTACACAACCTGGTTCTCCTGAGGGTAGCGTCTTTGCCATCCGGCTTTCTTGCATTCTTTAGCTGGTTGAGCAAATATTCTATGATGTCACCACTGTGATTTGCATGGATGAGACCAAGGGCATACAGACCTCCTCCCTCCTGATAAGCTGAGCCAGGTTTTTTTTTTATTCATTCGTGGGATGTGGGTGTCGCTGGCTAGGCCAGCATTCGTTGCCCATCCCTAATTGCCCTTGAACTGAGTGGCTGGCTAGGCCATTTCAGATGGCATTTAAGAGTCAACCACAATGCTGTGGGTCTGGAGTCACATGTAGGCCAGACCAGGTAAGGACAACAGATTTCCTTCCCAAAAGGACATTAGTGAACCAGATCCGTTTTTACATCAATCGACAATGGCTTCATGGTTACCATTGGACTAGCTTTTAATTCCAGATTTTTAAAGGAAGGGTGGGAGGGGGGAGCTGGCAACCCACACGCCTCCAATTAATTCCTTGTTGAGGGGTTGCATTAGAGTGCTACAGTGGAAGTTTAGTAACTGAGGAAGTTCGGTGAGGAGGGAGTGAGGAGCTCCTTTCATTTCCCACCTGTCCTCAGAGTGAGGGGAGCTGAGAGCTTTCAAAGAGCACAGCTGACTGGGAGAAGACTCATAGGGTGGAGTTCCGGACCGGGAAGTATAAAAAACTTACCTCGGGGTTTTGTGGCCTGCATCCAGGGAGAAGACTTGCAGGGCGGAGTTCCAGACCGGCAAGTATAAAAAACTTACCTCTGGTAAAAAAAACTGAAAGTGACATCACAGGAAAGCTGTGGCCTGATTGGCTGGTAGCGAATTTTTACTGAATTTGAAAATAAAACATTGATAAAAATTGATTAAAACCCTAATTAACTAATTAATAAGTAGAGTAACTAAACCAGAGGGAGGAGATTACTGTATTTAGTTGGCATTTAATATTTATAGTAGGAATCTAGCACTAGGGACCATATAGTTAATTATAACAATTTAGTAAGGATTTAATGAGTATTTATTTATTTTAAATTAATTTATTAATTAATGCTAGAAATGTCAGTTAGAGGAGTGAAGTGCTTCACCTGTGAGATGTGGGAGGTCCATGATGCTTCCAGCGTTCCGGACGACTACATCTGCAGGAGGTGTACCCACTTGCAGCTCCTCACAGACCGCATGGATCGGTTGGAGCGGCAACTGGATGTACTTAGGAGCATGCAGGTGGCAGAAAGAGTCATAGACAGGAGTTTTAGAGAAGTGGTTACACCCAAGGTGCAGGCAGATAGATGGGTGACGGCTAGAAGGGGCAGGCAGTCAGTGCAGGAATCCCCTGTGGCTATCCCCCTCTCTAACAAGTATACTGTTTTGGATACTGTTGGGGGCGATGGCCTATCAGGGGAAAACAGCAGCAGCCAGAGCAGTGGCACCATGGCTGGCACTGTTGTTCAGCAGGGAGGGACAAAGCGCAGAAGAGCAATAGTTATAAGGGACTCTATAGTCAGGGGCACAGATATGCGCTTCTGTGGACGTGAAAGAGACTCCAGGATGGTATGTTGCCTCCCTGGTGCCAGGGTCAAGGATGTCTCTGAACGGACAGGGGGCATTCTGAAGGGGGAGGGTGAACAGCCAGAGGTTGTGGTACACATCGGTACCAACGACATAGGCAGGAAGAGCGAAGAGGTCCTGCAGGGGGAGTTTAGGGACTTAGGTAGAAAGTTAAGAGACAGGGCCTCTAGGGTTGTAATCTTGGGATTACTCCCTGTGCCATATGCCAGTGAGGCTAGAAATAGGAAGATAGTGCAGCTAAACACGTGGCTGAACAACTGGTGTAGAAGGGAGGGTTTCAGATATCTGGACCATTGGGCTCTCTTCAGGGAGGGATGGGACCTGTACAAGAAGGACGGGTTGCATCTAAACTGGAGGGGCGCAAATATCCCGGCTGCGAGGTTTGCTAGCATCACTCGGGAGGGTTTAAACTAGTGTGGCAGAGGGGTGGGAACCAGAGCAGTAGGAGAGCTAGTGAAATCAATGAGGGGGAACGAGTAAATAAGGCCAGTAAGACTAAGAGGAAGAGCAGGCAGGGAGATGTTGCTGAGCACAGCTTGACTGGTGGTCTGAAGTGCATTTGTTTCAATGCGAGAAGTATAACAGGTAAGGCAGATGAACCTAGAGCTTGGATTAGTACTTGGAACTATGATGTTGTTGCTATTACAGAGACTTGGTTGAGGGAAGGACAGGATTGGCAGATAAATGTTCCAGGATTTAGAAGCTTCAGGCGGGATAGAGGGGGATGTAAAAGGGGTGGGGGAGTTGCATTACTGGTTAAGGAGAATATCGCAGCTGTACTGCGGGAGGACACCTTGGAGGGGTCATGCAGCGAGGCAATATGGGTGAGCTCAGGAATAGGAAGAGTGCAGACACGATGTTAGGGGTTTTCTACAGGCCTCCCAACAGCCAGTGCGAGGTAGAGGAGCAGATATGTAGACAGATTTTGGAAAGATGTAAAGGTAACAGGGTTGTAGTGGTGGGTGATTTTCACTTCCCCTATATTGACTGGGACTCACTTAGTGCTAGGGGCTTGGATGGGGCAGAATTTGTAAGGAGCATCCAGGAGGGCTTCTTGAAACAATATGTAGATAGTCCAACTAGGGATGGGGCAATACTGGACCTGGTATTGGGGAATGAGCCCGGCCAGATGGTCGAAGTTTCAGTAGGGGAGCATTTCGGGAACAGTGACCATAATTCCATACGTTTTAAGGTACTTGTGGATATGGATAAGAGTAGTCCTCGGGTGAAGGTGCTAAATTGGGGGAAGGCTAATTATAACAATATTAGGCAAGAACTGAAGAATTTAGATTGGGGGCGGCTGTTTGAGGGTAAATCAACATCTGACATGTGGGAGTCTTTCAAACGTCAGTTGATTAGAATCCAGGACCGGCATGTTCCTGTGCGGAAGAAGGATAAGTTTGGCAAGTTTCGGGAACCTTGGATAACGCAGGATATTATGAGCCCAGTCAAAAAGAAAAAGGAAGCATTCGTAAGGGCTGGAAGGCCAGGAACAGATGAATCCCTTAAGGAATATAAAGACAGTAGGAAGGAACGTAAGCAAGGAGTCAGGAGGGCTAAAAGGGGTCATGAAAAGTCATTGGCAAACAGGATTAAGGATAATTCCAAGGCTTTTTATACGTATATAAAGAGCAAGAGGGTAACTAGGGAAAGGGTTGGCCCACTCCAGGACAGAGAAGGGAATCTATGTGTGGAGCCAGAGGAAATGGGCGAGGTACTAAATGAGTACTTTGCATCAGTATTAACCAAAGAGAAGGACTTGGTGGATGATGAGCCTAGAGAAGGGAGTGCAGATAATCTCAGTCATCTCATTATCAAAAAGGAGGAGGTGTTGGGTGTCTTGCAAAGCATTAAGGTAGATAAGTCCCCAGGGCCTGATGAGATCTACCCCAGAATACTGAGGGAGGCAAGGGAAGTAATTGCTGGGGCCTTGACAGAAATCTTTGCATCCTAATTGGCTACAGGTGAGGTCCCAGAGGACTGGAGAATAGCCAATGTTGTTCCTTTGTTTAAGAAGGGTAGCAAGGATAATCCAGGAAATTATAGGCTGGTGAGCCTTACGTCAGTGGTCGGGAAATTATTAGAGAGGCTACTTCGGGACAGGATTTACTCTCATTTGGAAACAAACGAACTTATTAGCGAGAGGCAGCATGGTTTTGTGAAGGGGAGGTCGTGTCTCACTAATTTGATTGAGTTTTTTGAGGAAGTGACAAAGATGATTGATGAAGGAAGGGCAGTGGATGTTATCTATTTGGACTTCAGTAAAGTCTTTGACAAGGTCCCTCATGGCAGACTGGTACAAAAGGTGAAGTCACACGGGATCAGAGGTGAGCTGGCAAGATGGATATAGAACTGGCTCAGTCATAGAAGACAGAGGGTAGCAGTGGAAGGGTGATTTTCTGAATGGAGGGGTGTGACTAGTGGTGTTCCGCAGGAATCAGTGCTGGGACCTTTGCTGTTTGTAGTATATAGAAATGATTTGGAGGAAAATGTAGCTGGTCTGATTAGTAAGTTTGCGGACGACACAAAGGTTGGAGTCGTTGCGGATAGTGATGAGGATTGTCAGAGGATACAGCAGGATATAGATCGGTTGGAGACTTGGGCGGAGAAATGGCAGATGGAGTTTAATTCGGACAAATGTGAGGTAATGCATTTTGGAAGGTCTAATGCAGGTGGGAAGTATACAGTAAATGGCAGAACCCTTAGGAGTATTGACAGGCAGAGAGATCTGGGCGTACAGGTCCACAGGTCACTGAAAGTGGCAACGCAGGTGGAGAAGGTAGTCAAGAAGGCATACGGCATGCTTGCCTTCATCAGTCGGGGCATAGAGTATAAAAATTGGCAACTCATGTTGCAGCTGTACAGAACTTTAGTTAGGCCACACTTAGAATATTGCGTGCAATTCTGGTCGCCACACTACCAGAAGGACGTGTAGGCTTTGGAGAGGGTACAGAGGAGGTTTACCAGGATGTTGCCTGGTCTGGAGGGCATTAGCTCTGAGGAGAGGTTGGATAAACTCGGATTGTTTTCACTGGAACGATGGAGGTGGAGGGGCGACATAATAGAGGTTTACAAAGTTATGAGCGGCATGGACAGAGTGGATAGTCAGAAGCTTTTTCCTGGGGTGGAAGAGTCAGTTACTAGGGGACATAGGTTTAAGGTGAGAGGGGCAAAATTTAGAGGGGATGTGCGAGGCAAGTTCTTTACACAGAGGATGGTGAGTGCCTGGAACTTGCTGCCGGGGGAGGTGGTGGAAGCAGGTACGGTAGTGACGTTTAAGAGGCATCTTGACAAATACATGAATAGGATGGGAATAGAGGGATACGGTCCTCGGAAGTGCAAAAGGTTTTAGTTTAGGCAGGCATCAAGATCGGCGCAGGCTTGGAGGGCCGAATGGCCTGTTCCTGTGCTGTACTGTTCTTTGTTCTTTGTTCTCATTGTGAAGCTTGTTAGGAGTATGGGGAACAACAGTTCGCAATTTTCAAATGGCAAGCATGAGGAACATGGAAGGTATGGGACGTGTTTGAGCATAGTTGTTGGGAACACGGTGGGGAGCCATTAGTGCTGATGACTGCAGCGTGAAAAAAGTTGGATAAAACGGAATACTTAAACTCAATTGATCATGCAGTGGCACATAGCTGCCATCGCTAGAGTTAACAGGCCTGATTTTGTGAGGAGAGAGTATTTGGACTTCTGAGAGACAGTTCCACTAGCTTCTGCCACCTGAATGCAGGCTGTCTTTGAGAAGTGGAGACCAGCTGTGACTTGTGCTGGCCATGGTCCTCCTAGGCCCCTTGCTGAGCATGCAGCCAGTCAGCAGTGTGTTCAATGCTGGGCTGCACACCGCAATCATTGAGATGAACAGACAGCAATGATGTTTAAGTGCTGCCTGCCTCATCTCAACCAGGCATGGGGTAATCGTGTATCGCGATCCCAGTGCCCGTTAGCAGGCCTTAATGAGTTTTTAGCCATAATGGATGATTTTCCTTGACTTTGCACACCACTAGAATAGGCTGACAGTACCCTGATTTAACTTCTCATCTGTAAAATGGTACTTTATCAGTTCAGTACGACCTGAGTACCGTACTGGAGAGTCAAGCTAGATTATCTATTCAAGATTTGAACTGGAGCTTGAACCCATTGTCTTCTGATGGAGGTGAGACTGTTCCCAAACAATTCAAGCTCCGTTAAGAACATGGTAACTCTATGAAAAGAACTGGCACACTGAGGGTAATTATTGCTGTGCGGGTAATCTGTATGATTAAGCAACAAAGTGAGAGTAATTGCTGCATTTGGATATTTAGTACAGTTAATGAAGTTGGTGCTGTGAAGATCGTGGGTAACACAAAGACACCTGGTATTGGTTGGACCTGAAGAGATAGCTAACGCAATGTGTGCAGCTGGCAAATGAGAGTAGTTGGCACAGTGAGACCAGCTGACACACTGGTGCTAGCTGGCACTATAAGAATAATTAAAGCTGAAATGATGGCTGGCAGAGCCAGGATACTTCGTGTCTTGAGGGTACTGACACAGCAAGAGAGGGATTGGCTGCTGAATTTTACTTATAATTCTACTTACAAATGGAGTCTTCAATTAGGACTGACACATTCCCATAATTGCAACAGTGAGTGGAAAGGTTTAACTTTTTATAAATACATTCTTGCTCTTATTTCAATAAAAATAAATTGGTGACAGCCTGTTTTTCTTTCTGCCTCATTACAAGCGATGCCTCCTGCAGTTCCTTGTGCTCACTGCTCACACATATATACTGGCAAAAAGTGTTCCTAACATGCCATCCCGATCCTGGAGCTTCATCTTACAATCCAATTCCTCTTGTTGCTGAATGCCTTAAACACTGATGGTAAATGTATTGAGCAGGCATCTGGAATTCTGGCTGCACTAGGACTCTTGATAACAAATAATTTATTTGGGAAGGTGAACAGCTTGCTTTGTTGGCTCGCTCTTTGCAGTTATATGAGCTCTGTTTGATCACATATTGTAAAGGGGCTGCTTTGATGCAGCTTAAATAGGCTAGACTGGGAAGATCTAAGTGGATACTGTTTGTACTTGAACAGTCCACTGCACAAACCATATAGTCTCAAATTGGTTGCCTAGGCAACATCATGACAAATAACAGAGATAATACCAGAACATTTGATTCAGATGGAGGACAAAATGATTTGAATGCTTACAGGTAGCTGAAAAGCCTTCATGTGGCCCTTTGTGTCAGTCCATACAGATCAGACTGAGATTTTAATCCACCCTACCAGTGGGAATAGGGTGTGGTGGGGGGGGGGGGGGGGGGGCGGGGCGCAGGGAAGTGGGCCTTAAAATACAGCTTTAAGCCTTGACACCCTGTTTCTGCTGGATTCGTGCTAGCCACCATTTTAACTACTCTGCAGTTTGGGGAATGAGGAGCCTGCCTGAATCATGTAGGAACTCTATTAATTTATGCAAATCAGGCTCCCATTATGTCAGTGGGGCCCAAATTGCATTTTAACCCAAGTCTGAGCTGGGAAGGCAGGACATGGGGATGACAAAGAGGCCCTCCAAGGTAAGTGGATATCTTTCCTTTATAGGACCAGGGGCAGGAATACCCCTGCCAGTCGCCACACGGAAAGTCATTGCCTACCCTGCCTGAAACTCCCCTCTGAACCCTCTTCCCTCAAATCCCCTCCCCAGCTCTGACTGCCTGTACATCTGTACCCGTTGGTCAGTCAGTTTCTGCTTTCTGCCCATTTCGTATGGGCAGCTACCAGCAGAAAACATACAAGGCCCAGGAGGTAAAATACCCTGGGGTTCAAACTTAGTTATTCCCTCTTCTAACTTGTCTCTGCCTCATTACATTTTTGCTAAGTCATTTGGCCCAACTGGCCTATGCTGGCATTTATGCTCCACACGAGTCTCCTCTCACCCCTCTTCATCTAACTCCACCAGTATGTACTTCCATTCCTTTCTTCCTCATGTGTTACATACGAACATATGAATTAGGAGCAGGAGTAGGCCACTTGGCCCCACAAGCCTGCTCTGCCATTCAGTAAGTTCAGGGCTGAACTGATTACTCGACATTTCCACCCACCACCGATAACCTTCCACCCCCTTGCTTATCAAGAATCTATCTACCTCTGCCTTAAAAATATTCAAAGACTGCTTCCACCGCCTTTTGAGGAAGAGAATTCCAAAGACTCACGAACCTCTGAGAGAAAAAATTTCTCCTCATCTCTGTCTTAAGTGGGTGACCTCTTATTTTTAAACAGTGACCCCTAGTTCTAGATTCTCCCACAAGTGGAAACATCCTTTCCACATCCACCTTGTTAGGACCCTTCAGGATCTTATATGTTTCAATCAAGTCGCCTCTTATTCTTCTAAATTCCAGCAGATACAAGTTGAGCCTGTCCAATCTTTCCTTGTAAGACAGCCCGTCCATTCCAGGTATTAGTCCAGTAAACCTTCTCTGTACTGCCTCCAACCCATTTACATCCTTCCTTAAATAAGTAGAGCAGTACTGTACACAGTACTCCAGATGTGGTCTCACCAATGCCCTATATAGCTGAAGCACAACCTTCCTACCTTTGTATTCAATTCCCCTTGTGAAAAATGATAACATTCTATTAGCTTTCCTAATTGCGTGCTGTACCTGCATACTAACCTTTTGCAGTACATGCACTAGGACACCCAGATCCCTCTGCATGTCAGAGCTCTGCAATCTCTCACCATTTAAATAATATGCTTCTTTTTTATTTTTCATGCCAAATTGGACAATTTCCCACTTTCCCACATTATACTCCATTTGCCAGGTCGTTGCCCACTCACTATCTATATCCCTTTGTAGCCCCATTATGTCCTCTTCACAAGTTACTTTCCTACCTATCTTTGTATCATCAGCAAATTTAGCTACCATACCTTCGGTCCCTTCATCTAAGTCATTTATATAAATTGTTGAGGCCCCAGCACAGATCCCTGTGGCACACCACTTGTTACATCTTGCCAACCATAAAATGCCCCATTTATGCCTACTCTCTGTTTCCTGTTAGCCAGCCAATCTTATATCCATGCCATTATGTTACCCCCTACACCATGAGCTTTTATTTTCTGCAGTAATCTTTGATGTGGCACCTCATCAAATGCCTTCTGGAAATCTAAGTACAATACATCCACCAGTTCCCCTTTATCCACAGCACATGCAACTCCCTGAAAGAACTCCAATAAATTGGTTAAACATAATTTCCCTTTCACAAAACCATGTTGACTCTGCCTGATTGCCTTGAATTTTTCTAAATGCCCTGCTATAACATCTTTAATAATAGCTTCCAACATTTTCCCTAAGACAGAAGTTAAGCTAACGGGCCTGTAGTTTCCTGCTTTCCGTCTCCCTCCCTTTTTGAATAAAGGAGTTACGTTTGCTATTTTCCAATCTAACGGAACCTTCCCCGAATCTAGGGAATTTTGGAAAATTAAAACTAACGCATCAACTATCGCACTGACCACTTCTTTTAACAGCCTAGGATGAAGTTCATCAGGACCTGGGGACTTGTCAGCCCGCAGCTTCAACAATTTATTCAGTACCACTTCCCTGGTGATTGTAATTTTCTTGAGTCCTCCCTCCCTTCCATTTCCTGACTTACATCTTATACTGGGATGTTACTTGTATCCTCAATACTGAAGACCGATGCAAAATATCTGTTCAATTCATCTGTCATCTCCTTATTATCCATTATTAATTCCCCAGACTCACTTTCTATAGGATCAACGCTCACTTTGTTAACTCTTTTCTTTTTAAAATATCCATAGAAACTCTTATTATCTGTCCTAATATTTCTTGCGAGCTTTCTTTCGTACTCTAATTTTACCTTCCTTATCAATCTTTTAGCTATTCTTTGCTGTTTTTTATATTTTGTCCGATCTTCTAACCTGCCTCCCATCTTTGTGCAATTATAGGCTTTTTCTTTAAGTTTGATACTATCTTTAACTGTTTTAGTTAATCACAGATGCTTGGTCACACCCTTGGACATTTTCTTTCTCGTTGAAATATAAGTATTCTGTGTGTTCTGAAATTTCCCCTTAAATGCCTGCCACTGCATCTCTATTGACCTATCCCTTAACCTGATTTTCTAGTTCACTTTAGCTAGCTCTGTTTTCATGCCCTCATAATTGCCCTTATTTAAAATACTAGTCTTGGGACCCACTCTTCTCTCCCTCAAACTGAATGTAAAATTCAATCATATTATGATCACTACTACCTAGGGGCACCTTAACTATGAGGTCATTAATTAATCCTATCTTGTTGCACAAATACCAGGTCTAGTATAGCCTGCTGTCTGGTTGGCTTCAGAACATATTGTTCCAAGAAACTATCCCAAAAACATTCTATGTACTCCTCATCTAGGCTACCTCTACCCATCTGATTTTTCCAATCTATATGTAGGTTAAAATCCCCCATGATTATCACTGTACCTTTCTGACAAGCTGCTATTATTTCTTCCTTTATATCTTGTCCTACAGTGTGATTAATGTTTGGTGGCCTGTACACCACTCCCACAAGTGTCTTCTTGCCTTTATGATTTCTCATCCCTACCCAAACTGCTTCTACATTCTGGTCTATTGTGCTAATACCATCGTTAATTAACAGAGCTACCCCTCCACCTTTTCCCAGCTTCCAGTCCTTCCTAAATGCCATGTACCCTTCAATATTTAGGTCCCAATCTATGTCGTCCTGCAGCCATGTCTCTGTAATGGCTATCAGATCGTACTTATTTATTTCTATTTGCACTCTCAGTTCATCTGTTTTGTTTCGAATGCTATCTGCATTCAGATACAGCGCCTTTAGTTTTGTCCTTTTATTATTTTTGTAACCTCTAGCCTTATCTGTTGATTTACTGTTAGATTTGTACGCTCTGTCTCTTCCTGTCACAGTATGTTTTCATTTCCCATATTAATACTTTTCTGTCTTGTCTTGTCTCTACTCCTTGATTTACCATATCTTCCCAAATTTGATCCCCTGTCCGCACTATTCAGTTTAAAACCCTCTCTACGTCCCTAGTTACGCGGCTTGCTAGAACACCAGCCCCAGCACAGTTCAGGTGTAAACCGTCCCAACGGTACAGCCATCACTTTCCCGAGTACTTGTGCCAGTGCCCTATGAACTGGAACCCACTTCTACCACACCAGGCTCTGAGCCAGGCATTAATTTCTCTAATCTTATTTACACTATGCCAATTTGCACGTGGCTCAGGTAATAATCCAGAGATTATTACCTTTGAGCTTCTGCTTCTTAATTTGGCACCTAGTTCCTCATACTGACTATGCAGAACCTCTTTCCTTGTCCTGCCTATGTTGTTGGTACCTACATGGGCTATGAAGACTGGATCCTTGCCCTCCCACTGTAAGTTCCTCTCCAGCCCTGAGCAGATGTCCCAAACCCTTGCACTGGGCAGGCAACACAGCTGTGTGGACTCTCGCTGTTTGCTGCAGAGAACAGTGTCAATCCCCCTCACTCTACTGTCTCCTACTAACACTACATTCCTTTTTTCTCCCTCCACATGAATGGCTTCCCATGCCATTAGTGGCTACTCAAGGAGGCTCTTCAAATTGAGCTTGTTCCTTCAGGTGCACAGGCCCTAGTTGGCACATTTAAAAAGTTTTACATATCTAAAGATAGTTAACTTACTAAGAAACTGACTGGTGTACACTGTCATGTTAATTTTTTTTGAGGACTTAGGTTTTAAAACTGAAAAGGATTCCATAGATGCTGGACTTGTGTTTTTTTTTTAAAAAGAGGTCAACAGAAGGTCTTTTGGACTTGAATTGTAAACAACCCTGACTGGAAGTCACCTGCCTTCAGATAAGTACCCAGCGGGGGCTTTTTGACCTGGGAAAGATGTTTACGGAGAAGCGACAGGTCAAGATTTATAGGGGTCAGGAGGCTTGACTCTTGAGATATTGTTTTGGTTTCACTTTGGATAGTGAGCTGTGGTGTGCACAGTGTTTTGAAAGGAGTTTAAAAATCAGCCTGCCAAGGACAAAACCCCAGCTCAGCCTTTTCCATCTCTTTGAAAAGCCTGCCGGCTTTTCCATCTCTTTGAGAATCAAGTGTACAAAATTGAGAAACTGATGCTGCATTTCTCCTGAAAGGCCTGCCAGATACCCTTGTTTCCACATTTCACCTGGAAAGCCTGCCAAACTGATCTTCCATGTCACCTGAAAAGAACTGTTCTATAAAGATCCCAGTGACAGCTGTCCACGTGTATTTGGGACTCCAGAATAAAGGGAAAAAAAGACACCTTTACACATCTTCTGTTCTTTTTCTTCAAGAATTAGTAAGTATCTGGCCAAAGTATTCCTTTTTCGATCTTTTTTGTAACAGAGCTCTAAAGAGAAAAATCTCTATTTTTTGGTTCGCGCGTGTGTGTGCGAGCGTGTGTGTGTAAGGTAAAAAGGGAACTTTCATATTTCAATCTGTGTGTTAAAGCTTTGCTTTGTTACTGGTTAAGTCTTGTTTTATAATAAACTGATAATTTTGTTGTTTATTAAAGAAACCTGGTTGGTGTATTTTATTCTGGAATAAAGAGTAGAGTATACGATTGACTGCATCGGAACTGAGTAAACATTTAAATATACGTTGTGACCTGTGGAGAAGTGGAACTAGAAAAGACAGTGCACTCCTCCCACCTCGGTCATAACAACACCACTGAAACTAGTCAATGGTTTAGTATAATTTTTAAAGTCATTTTCAGTGATCTAAAATTAAGATATTTAGAGGTGGTTCACTATCTTACTAAAAATCCAAATTATATTACATCTACTACATTACACTTTACCACTCTTTCTGTTATTTAAAAGAATTCAATAAAGTTGGTCAAGCAAGACTTTCCCTTTTGAAATCTGACTGGCTTTTGTTATATTTTCAGTTTCTATATGTCTTCTTATTACATCTTTGAGTAAAGATTTCATTGTCTTTCCTACCATCGGCTGGACTTTTACATTGTGGTGGAGGCCCCGCACACCGGCTGAAAAGTCGGGGACCAGCCCACCTCTGCTGGACCTGGAAGACACGTTGCTAATTTGCATGAACCAGGCCCTTAATTGGTCTCGGTCGAGTCTTCTACCCCTCTGAGGCAGGAAGACCTAGGCTGGCAGCTCCTCAGTCCCAGCAGCACCACCAGGAGCAGTGGCCACTGCTGGCACTGCACTGAGCCAGGACCAGCAAGTTGGAGCAGGCCCCAGAATGGAGGCAATTTGTGGGGCCTCACTGGGGACAATCAGCTGGGCCCTGGCGAGGTTGTGGGGGGGGGGAGGATGTTGATCGAGAGGGCAGGGGGAGCTGCTCCAGTGGGGGCGGTTTGTGCCACTCTGAGGGCTCTCTGTGTGTCACAGGGTGCCTGATCAGGAGGGCACACCCCAACCACCACCCACCCCCCTCCACCCACCACCACCCACCCCCCAGCCCACAAGGAAGCCACCAGGTATTACTGGTAAAATTACAGGTAAAATTCTGGCCGATATCGACTTTAAGCAAACTGATCTAAAATTTCCTGGACTACTACCACTTCACATTTTAAAAATAGGAATCATATTAGATGTCTGCTAGTCCTCTGGCATGATTCCCTTTACTAAAGCGTTTTATGTACAAATATGTATTATTCCCTCTGCTATCTCTAATTTCTTTTAATATACGCAATGCAATCTCTGTAGAGCAGGGGTTTTATCCCTAAGTTTGACACCAAGATGAGTTTTCAACCACATATCACCAAGACTGCCTATTTCCACCTCTGTAACATCACCCAATCTGCCCCTGCCTCAGCTCATCTGCTGCTGACACCCTCATCCATTTCTTTGTTGCCTCTAGACTTGACCATTCCAGTTCACTCCTGGATGGCCTCTCATTTTCCATCCTACATAAACTTAAGCTCATTCTAAACACCGCTGCCTGTATCCGAGCCCACAGCAAGTCCCATTCCCTCATCACCCTGTACCTGCTGACTTATATTAGCTCTTAGTCCAGCAACATCAAAATTTTAAAATTCTCATCCTTGTTTTCAAATCCCTCCAGGGCCTTGCCCCTAAGGGCCCTATCTCTGTAACCTCCTCCAGCTCTACAATCCTTCAACATCTCTGTGTTCCTCCATTTCTTATCTTCTGCACATTCCCAGTTTTAATTGCTCCACCATTGACGGCTATGCCTTTGTCTGCTTAGGCCCTAAACTTTGGAATTCCCTCCCTAAACCTCTCCGCCTCTCTACCTCTCTCTCACCCTTAAACCTCTACCTCTTCATCCAAGCTTTTGGTCATCTGTCCTATTGTCTCTTTATGTGGCTCAGTGTAAAATTTTCGTTTGATAATGCTTATGTGAAGTGCCTTGCGATGTTTTACTATCTTAAAGACGCTATATAAATGCAAGTTGTTTTTGTTAATTAGTTTATCAATTATCTATCCCCTCTCTAGCTTAAATGTCTTTATACCTTCTTTGATCTCTTCTGATGTCATGCCCATCTCAGGTAAACACTGAGGCAAGGTAACTATTCAATATTTCTGCCATTTCGGTGTCATTACCTGTGAGTTTATGTTGTGCGACCATTCATGGTCCTATCCCAATCCTGATTTTTCTTTTGCTATTAAAGTGTTTGTGGAGTACTTTACTATTTCTTTTTATGCTACCCGATAATTAATTTTTGTAGTTCCTCTTTGCTTTGCTTTGTTTTCTTTATTTCTTTCCTAACCTCTTCATATTCCTTTCTATCATTCTGTCCATTATTGTCCATGTACTTTGTGTCTGCCTTTTACTTTAGTTGCAATTTTACCCTCATCTCTCTATTTATTCATGGTGTTTGATTATTGGCTAGTTCTCTTATTTATCAGATAAATACACATTTCTTTTCAAATTGTTTCAATATATTTGTTTTTGATTTCATTTTGATTTTTCTATTTGTTGAAGAACGTGTGACATAGAGTTGCATTTCTATGTTTTTTTATTCTTTCATGGGATGTGGGCATCGCTGGCTAGGCCACCATTTATTGCCCATCCCTAATTGGCCTTGAGAAGGTGGATGTGAGCTGCCTTCTTGAACTTCTGCAGTCCATGTGGGGTAGGGACACCCACAGTGCTGTTGGAAAGGGAGTTCCAGGATTTTGACCCAGCAACAGTAAAGGAACGGCGACATCGTTCCAAGTCAGGATGGTGTGTGGCTTGGAGGGGAACTTGCAGGTGGTGGTGTTCCCAATCATTTCCTGCCCTTGTCCTTCTAACTGGTAGAGGTTGCGGGTTTGGAAGATGCTGTCTAAGGAGCCTTGGTGTGTTGCTGCAGTGCGTCTTGTAGATGGTACACACTGCTGCCACTGTGTGTCGGTGGTGGATGGGGTGCCAATCAAGCAGGCTGCTTTGTCCTGGATGGTGTCAAGCTTCTTGAGTGTTGTTGGACTGCACCCATCCAGGCAAGTGGAGAGTATTCCATCACACTGCTGACTTGTGCCTTGTAGATGGTGGACAGGCATTGGGGAGTCAAGAGGTGAGTTACTCGCCGCAGTATTCCTAGCCTCTGGCCTGCTCTTGTGGCATGGTATTTATATGGCTACTCCAGTTCAGTTTCCATTCCAGGAACAAATAAAATAAAACACTAACAGATTTTGCGACCTGGGTTCGATTCTGGGTACTGCCTGTGCGCAGATTGCAAGTTCTCCCTGTGACCGCCTGGCTTTTCGCCGGGTGCTCCGGTTTCCTCCCACAGCCAAAGACTTGCAGATTGATAGGTAAATTGGCCATTATAAATTGCCCCTAGTATAGGTAGGTGGTAGGGGAATTGAGGGAATATGGGATTAATGTAGGATTAGTATAAATGGGTGGTTGATGGTCGGCACAGACTTGGTGGGCCGAAGGGCCTGTTTCAGTGCTGCATCTCTAAATAAAACAAAATAAAAATAAATAAAATAAAAACCAGAGAAGAATACATGACTTCACTTATTCAGGCCTCTCGGACATCTTGAAGGAGATTGAAGACAGCAGAAATAGACTCCAAGCCAACCAGTCATCCTAAAAGCGTATACATATATATATAATATATATGTAAGTGCTGCCAACATCATCACCCTCTATAAAAACAAAGGTGACCGCGGTGACTGCAACAACTACCGTGGAATCTCCCTGCTCAGCATAGTGGGGAAAGTCTTTGCTCGAGTCGCTCTGAACAGGCTCCAGAAGCTGGCCGAGCGCGTCTACCCTGAGGCACAGTGTGGCTTTCGTGCAGAGAGATCGACTATTGACATGCTGTTCTCCCTTCGTCAGATACAGGAGAAATGCCGTGAACAACAGATGCCCCTCTACATTGCTTTCATTGATCTCACCAAAGCCTTTGACCTCGTCAGCAGACGTGGTCTCTTCAGACTACTAGAAAAGATCGGATGTCCACCAAAGCTACTAAGTATCATCACCTCATTCCATGACAATATGAAAGGCACAATTCAACATGGTGGCTCCTCATCAGAGCCCTTTCCTATCCTGAGTGGTGTGAAACAGGGCTGTGTTCTCGCACCCACACTTTTTGGGATTTTCTTCTCCCTGCTGCTTTCACATGCGTTCAAATCCTCTGAAGAAGGAATTTTCCTCCACACAAGATCAGGGGGCAGGTTGTTCAACCTTGCCCGTCTAAGAGCGAAGTCCAAAGTACGGAAAGTCCTCATCAGAGAACTCCTCTTTGCTGACGATGCTGCTTTAACATCTCACACTGAAGAATGCCTGCAGAGTCTCATCGACAGGTTTGCGTCTGCCTGCAATGAATTTGGCCTAACCATCAGCCTCAAGAAAACGAACATCATGGGGCAGGACATCAGAAATGCTCCATCCATCAATATTGGCGACCACGCTCTGGAAGTGGTTCAAGAGTTCACCTACCTAGGCTCAACTATCACCAGTAACCTGTCTCTAGATGCAGAAATCAACAAGCGCATGGGTAAGGCTTCCACTGCTATGTCCAGACTGGCCAAGAGAGTGTGGGAAAATGGCGCACTGACACGGAACACAAAAGTCCGAGTGTATCAGGCCTGTGTCCTCAGTACCTTGCTCTACGGCAGCGAGGCCTGGACAACGTATGCCAGCCAAGAGCGACGTCTCAATTCATTCCATCTTCGCTGCCTTCGGAGAATACTTGGCATCAGGTGGCAGGACTATATCTCCAACACAGAAGTCCTTGAAGCGGCCAACATCCCCAGCTTATACACACTACTGAGTCAGCGGCGCTTGAGATGGCTTGGCCATGTGAGCCGCATGGAAGATGGCAGGATCCCCAAAGACACATTGTACAGTGAGCTCGCCACTGGTATCAGACCCACCGGCCGTCCATGTCTCCGTTATAAAGACGTCTGCAAACGCGACATGAAATCGTGTGACATTGATCACAAGTCGTGGGAGTCAGTTGCCAGCATTCGCCAGAGCTGGCGGGCAGCCATAAAGACAGGGCTAAATTGTGGCGAGTCGAAGAGACTTAGTAGTTGGCAGGAAAAAAGACAGAGGCGCAAGGGGAGAGCCAACTGTGCAACAGCCCCAACAAACAAATTTCTCTGCAGCACCTGTGGAAGAGCCTGTCACTCCAGAATTGGCCTTTATAGCCACTCCAGGCGCTGCTTCACAAACCACTGACCACCTCCAGGCGCGTATCCATTGTCTCTCGAGATAAGGAGGCCCAAAAGAAAAAGAAAGAAGAAGTGCTGCAAGAACAGCCGGGTAGCCTCAGTGGAAGAAGTCACGTTAGAAACACCTTGGCCAGAGGGTATTGTGAAGGGTTAGTTCTGCAAGTGTTACTTTAAGAGAGTAAAGAATGTGCTGTTATTTGAAATAAAAGGCAGAGGTATCCACTACATGACTGGCCTACTGAGGGTATGAACATTTTTGCAACACTATTTCTGCAGTGCTGGAGGTGAGGGAGTTGGTACTGAATGTCAATCCTCTTCCAATTGGTGCAAGTGATATTTCTGTTCTTGCCTACAAGGGAACTCTTACCCATTATCTCTCTTTGAGAGATAAAGAGAGGAAAGCCAACTCTTATTGTTTGTAAGGTCAAAGTGCTGTTCCAATTAAAATGTCTCCCCTTTGATTTGGAACATGAGTCTCCCAAATGTCTTTTTATTAAGTGAAATTCTCTGTTGGGAAATGGAATAAGGCAATGTCTAGCCACTTAGTGCAAATGAACCATTTCTTCACAAAGACATGAAAGTTTGAGATTCTACATAACGATAGCCCCTTGTTTACTAACTAGCCAAATTTCTATGCTAACCAGCCTGGATTCACCCCTACAAATTAAATCAAATCTTACCAATATGTTTGCCTCTAAAAACTTTTTCTCTTCCCTCTGCAGGAATCATGATGATACAACTAAGCAATAAATGCAGCCATATCAGCAACGCCCACACCCTGAAATCAAATGAGTAACAAATTGATTTCTGTACAATAAGGATAAAATGGCTTAATTTACCCTCTCTACTGGGCTCCTGGCAGTTTGTGCTGTGTTCACCACACTGGCTTGCAGATTTCTTGGGTCTGTGCCTGTTTTCCCATGGTCCTGATTTGTCGACGCCTGAACCATTCGAGCAGGGATGATCCTGACATTGCTTTGCCCATATTTAATGCCATCCAACAGGCGAACCAGCAGCAAGTTAACTGGCAGCTCTTCAATGCTACACGTAACCGGAGTCCTGCATTCGGGGCATCGGAGCTCCTTCCTGGCATTGAATATCCTCTGGAGACATGATTTACAAAAAGTGTGCTGGCAGGGCAATACCTTGGCAGTGGCATTTAACCTTTCAAAGCACACGGGGCATTCCAACAGGTCCAGCAAGGCCAGATCATCCATTCTACTTACACAATGCCATCTCATCAAAACACGATCACTCTGAAAATCAAACAGAAAGAATTTCTCAAGCATTAAAAATAAATTGGTATTGATAATTTGCAATGAATCTGTTTACATACTTAATTGTTATAAAGCAAGCTTTACAGTTTACAAAACTCAGTAATTTTTACTATGCTCTAGCTTATTTCTTATTGATACACAGGATAAAGGCTCATTCTGAATTGCTATTGAGAAGGTGATGGTTTGCCATCTCCTTGAATCACTGCAAATGTAGTGGTTTACTACAACGGAGCAGCTCGCTAGGCCATTTCAGAGGGCAGTTAAGAGTCAGCCAAATTTCTCTGGGTCTGGAGCCACATGTAGGCCAGACTGGGTAAGGACAGCAGATTTCCTTCCCTAAAGTTTATGAGTGAACTAGATGGGTTTTTATGTTCATCTGGTAGTTTCATGGACATTGTTACTAATGGTAGCAATTTTTTAAAATGCTAGGCTTGCTTAAGTAACCAAATTCACCAGGTGCTGTGATGGGGCTTGAACTCATGTTGTTGGATCAATTAAAGTGCTAGATTACTAGCCCAGCAACATAACCACTATGCTACCCTACCCACATAAGGAGTTGTGGGCAATATTACGCAATAACTGGAGCATGCTGATACTCAGCAGTAAATTACTATCTGAATAACAGTTACACAGAGTCACAGAGAGACAGAGTACTGAAACAGGACCTTTGGCCCACTGAGTCTATGCTGACCAACAACCACCCATCCATACTAATCCTACATTTAATCCCATATTCCCTACCAGATCCCCACAATTCTCCTACCACCTACCTACACTAGGGGCAATTTACAATGGTCAATTTACCTATCAACTTGCAAGGATTTGGCTGTAGGAGGAAACTGGAGTACATGGTGGAAACCCATGTGGTCACAGGGAGAACTTGCAAACTCTGCACAAGCAGTACCCAGAACCGAACCCAGGTCGCTGGAGCTGTGAGGCTGCAGTGCTAGCCACTGTGCTGCCCCACACCTTTCACTCCTCTGCAGAACATATTGACTTTTCTTGAGATACAACACTACATAGAACATAGAGCACAGAATCAGCCCATTCGACCCAAAAGGTCAGTGTTTATGCTCCATATGAGACTCCTCCCATAAGATTTTGCACTTTTCAAAATTACAGGCTGGAGTATTCAGTTTTCCAAAACCCGAGTTCCACTGCCCAGAGCGCACATCGTAAAATTATGTACCTTCAGAATCTAGCACCCCCCCCCCGGAATTTTGATTAATGTATAAAATGTGGGAAACCTTCCTTTCAATTGCAAGAGTGTAAGGAACCATCTGGGATCCAACCTAAGTATCCATGCTCCTTTCCAATAGGACTCACTAGATATAAACCATGAATGGGAATTTTGGCTGGGTCTTTTCCTTCCGTTCTGCATGGGTGCTGAGGCTGAGTGCTTCAAGTGATACTCCAGGTGACATCAGCTAACAGCACAAACTGGGAGTTGGAGATCGGACCCTATGGTTTATGTGGCTCATTTCCACAATTGGACTAGTAGGGGAAAATTGTACTTACAACTTAGAATCAATGTCCTTAGTTCAGGTTACCCCAGGTAGCTCTCAAGCATCTACTATATTACTTGTAATCATTCTTTACCTCTTGAATAGATTACAGTATTGTAATTCATTCCTCTTTTTATATAAACATTTCTAATGATAGTACAGTTCTGATCACTGTTATACTCAGATGCTTGTTATATTGTGAGAATTTATGATTAAAAGATTAATGACTTGTTGTCGATGGTTATGAAGAGAATTGGGCGGCTCGGAATTTAGAAGATTGTCCTATTGCCTCTGGGGCCTAGGTTTAAATGCAGACCAAATTGACAAATGGAACAATGTCTCCTCTCTCTGATAGGTGTGAGGGTCTTACATTAAATATGTTTCAGCATTTGCAACTCAGTCTCAAGTGAGATGAATCCAATGCACAAAACTGCCCTAAATCCAATACTAATTGCCACTAAATTAGCAATCACAGTCTGAGAGACAGTAAGTAAAACACTTGAGGGAAATGGAAACATTTACACAAATACACACAGAGGTTCTTCTGAGATTACATTTGGAGAAGAAAAGTGGGAACTTTGTAAGCTTTACTGTTGCGATCATGTGTACGTGAGAATGACTGGCAGAACTTTTAGACCTGTTGGTGTAGTCATAGTCTTCAGTGTGCTGGAACGAGTGATGTCTGTATAAATTATGGTGGATTAAAGTTGTGTTAATTCTAATCTGACATGAAGAGGCAACACAGCTCCCTAGAAGCCACTGCGCGCCATGACACATATCAGCATTAGTACTTTGACCCATTTATATTTACGTACTAGATTCGTCTGCCTTAGAATGATTCTGATGCCATTTTGTTTCCTTTTCTTTGCATGTTTCAGTTTTTCTCTTGTTTTTGTTTCCGGAGGGCAACATACCTGCTCTAGGCAACCTTTTGTGTTTTTTTGTTTTGTTTTCTTGCCCCATATACTACTCTATATGGCCCTGCACAATGAACATTCTTGTCATTTAATCACTCCTGTCTTCCACCCTATCACAGAACTTCCCTTTTGTTCTTTTTCCCACCCTCCCCCCTTTCACCTGTTTAGAACCTATTACATTTCTAAATTTTCCCAGTTCTGATGAAAGGTCATTGACCTGAAACGTTAACTCTGTTTCTCTCTCTGCAGATGCTGCCAGACCTGCTGAATATTTCCAGCATTTCCTGTTTTTATTTCTGATGATACAACGTCGACACCAAATACTTTGTTTCTCTTTGAAATTGGAAACACGACCAACTATTTCTCGTAAATGACATTATGATTTCCAGTGCTATGTGTTATGTGGTTTTGTTAGAGATTGGTGTCGCCAGTTGTGGCATTTAGAGCATGCAGCCAGTATAATACTAACGTGCAAGCAAAGTTGTCTCGAGCAATCAGACTCTCACTGGTAAGTAGGTATAAATGGCAGCATAATTCTGCACCTAACCCTTGATGTACTTGAGCCATGGGCATTTGCCACTCCGATGGGGTGCAAGGTAAGTGAAATATTGCTCGCTACCCCAGCAACAAGATCTCTTACCTTGATGAGTGATAAACATTTAACCACAAAAAAATGGAAGAAAACTCATTATAACAGATACATTTCATTCGAGTGGCCCTTATTTCTATTATTTAATTTTGTCAAAGTGATTTTTAGTGTGAATATTTTATTAATGTATTTTACCAGCTGAAAGCAGCAGCCTTTGTCCAGGATTCTGCTCTTGCTGTATCTGATTGAGATGCTATGAACCTGTATAAGAGCCACTCCCGAGGGTAAGTCTAGTTTTATCTCCCTCCCTCCTTATGGGAAATACCTGGTTTCCACTTCACTATGTTACCTGACAGCACGGTAAGATGGGAAGGAAATCATGGATTGAATATACTACCATTCTACGCCACAGAAGATGGAAATAAATTTATACAATATAAAGTAAAGAAATTGCAAATTCTCATCTGTGTCAATTTCCAAATATATTTCCCATTGTACATTAGAGCTTTGATCTTTGCAATTTCCAGTCTGCCTTGCTTGGAAATGCAGCAACTCTCTACCTGTTACTCATTTGCTGCAGCTAGATTCATTCAACCAATTATTTAAAAAACCTTGAATTTTCTCATTACAGACACAATCCTGGCTGCAGCACACTGGATTATTCAGCACAGACAAGAGCTTTCTTAAGTGTCACCTATGTACATCTTGAATCTATACCGACCTGTCACTTGAAGTAGATGGAAGAGATGAAGCCTGAAAGAAGTAATGTGAGATATTTCTTCATTCCAAAAGATATGTTTAAGGGAAATCACATCAACATATCCTTGCTCCAAAATCAGGGTCAGCTCAGGGCTGCTAAAAGTACCCAGACACCTGTGCATAAGCTTCACAAGTCACTGCAAAGCGGATTCCTTCGACTGCTTTTGCATCTCCATTTCTTTTCCAGTTCATATACTAACACTGTACAGAAGCATTTCAAATGTGCAATTTCCTTGTCAATGGACGTAGATCTCATTAATGTTCAAACAAATTAGAACATGAGGAAAGATTCTCCGTTCTGTTGGTAGTTGGTTGGGGGGGGGGTGGTGGGGGGGTGGTTGCTTTTTGCCAAACAACCCCAGTCCAATTAGGCATCCAGTCGTGAGATCACGCCACCCAGATCCAGAACAGAAACTGCACCACTGATCGAATTACAAGACAAATATTAACCACTTCACTGCTACTGGAGATCCTCTGCAGATTGCCATATTCAAAATAAGCTTGTAAGAGTCAAAGATCAGAAAACTCAGTCTCTGGTAGCAGGAGAGGCAAAAATGTTTGTAACACAAGAGAGCATTTCCATCATTATTTGTCTATTACCACACCCAGTCGGGACCACTAATAATATCACTGCTACTGTATGAAACATGACTTGATCTGATGTGGGCAAAGAGTTCCCTCTGCTGGAATCATCAGTAATGCCTGTTCCTTCATGAATATAAAAGTTCTTGCACAGACATGCAATTTAATTCTGAACAGTTCCTAGACAGAATATAAATAGTCCTGCAGTTGTCACTGTGGAAGGAGACAAACTGTGGCTAGTACAAAGTCAAAGCGCACTATAAAAGGGACCATTGCTAACTGAGAAGAGGCAGGTGTAGACAGCTGTCTACTTGGTACAGATCGACCAGAAACCCACAGGGAAAGGCAGTAGCCGTAACATTAACTCTAGGGCTAGTGGATACTGCCAGTAGTATGGTAGCTTCAAATCAAATGACTTGATGTCACACATTGATTGGATAATATCTGGTCAGATTATCGGAGTGCTTGGTCGAAATCTCACAAATTAATGTCAGTGTCGTGATCTGCAACCAAAATTTCAGCTTCCATATGTACACAAATAACACTCAGTCTATCTCTCCTATACTTCTCTTGATTCCATGTACATATAGCCTGACTGTCTGTCTGGCATCAAGTCCGAGACAAGCATCAGCTTACTGGCAAGACTGAAGCCGTCCATTTCCCTTTCCAGCTGCTCATTCAGATTGAACGTGAAGGTGCAGAGCAGTAATGTCCTGCTTGAACCTAAGCTTAGCTTCAAAACCTCACATCCAATCCATCACCTGATCATTAATTTTCATCTCCAGAACATCACCCACCTCTATCCATACCTTTGCTCCCACTGCTGCTGAAACCCTCTTTTGACCTTTAATTACCTCAATGCTCAATTACTGCAACATCAAAAACCTAATAAAAACTTTTGGACTCTTCAGCTCCATCCTACATCCACTCCAACTCACCCAGAACTTGCAGGCTGTATCCTATACTGGAGAGAATCCTGCACACTTACCATCCCTTGTCCTCGTCAACTTAACTCATGAGCTCTGTCCACCCTACTTCTTCAACCTTTTCTAGTTCTATGCCCCAGGATGCATCCTCCACTCCTCTAACTGCAGATCCCACAATAAAGAAAGATGGTTATACTATTTACTAAGGGTCTATCACTCAGTCAGGCAAGTGACAATTCTTTTTGTTTTCTTCTTGCAACGTGCCTGACACTGGCCCATTCCGAGTTGACCTGAGAGCAATAAGAGTTGACCATGTAGCATGCGACCGGAATCATATGTAGACCAGACTGGGTAGGAGTGGGTGGTTTCCTTCCCTGAAGGATGTTAGTGAACCAGTTAGTTTTTTTTTACAAAATCCTAGCAACATTTCATGGAGGCACTTCTCTTGTGCCAGCCCATAAATTACCAGATTTGTTTGTATTCATTTTCACAATTTACCATGGTGGCATTAGCTGGGTTGCTAGTCCAATACCGTACCACAAGGCTATCCCTTCTCTGGGGGCTTTGCTACTCAATTCTTGTGCTTTGCTAATGAAGCCAGTGAAAGAAACAGCCCTTCAATAAGGATATTGAAAAATTATTCTCTTCATATTGGAAGAGCACGGCTGCTTTAGCCACCAGCTTGGAGTAATGATTTGCACCATCATTGTTTTGACTTCAAGACTCTTCTTTCACTTGGATTACCCTGCTTTCTCCATAATACTAATTTGCCTTCCCTTGACGGATATATGAAGTATAATGCCTATCTTCATCCTCTATAATATGCGAATATTGACAGTGCCATAATTTGAAACTAATCTGTCATGCTAACTTGAACAATAATTCAACAACAACTTGCATTTATACAGCATCTTTAATGTAAAGCATCCTAAGGCGCTTCGCAGGAGGATTATAAAATAAAATATAACATGGAGCCACATAAGGAGATATTAGATCAGCTGACCGAAAGCTTGGTCAAAGAGGTAGGTTTTAAGGAGTGCCTTAAAGGAGGAAAGTAAGGTATAGAACTGGAGAGAATGTAGGGAGAGAATTCCATAGCTTAGGGCCTAGGTAGCTGAAGGTACGTCCACTAATGGTGCAACGATTAAAAACAGGGGATGCTCAAGAGGCCAGAGTTAGATGAGCGCAGATATCCTGAAGGACTGTGGAGCTGAAGGAGCTTATAGAGATAGTGAGGGGCGAGGTCATGGAGGGATTTGGAAACAAGGATAAGAACTTTAAACTTGAGGTGTTGCTTGATCAAGAGCCAATGTAGGTCAGTGAGCACAAGGGTGATAGGTGAATGGGACTTGATACAAGTAAGGACAGGAACAATCGAGTTTTTGATGACCTCATGTTTATGGAGGATTGAATATGGGAGACCAGCCAGGAGTGTGTTGGAATAGTCAAGTTTAGTTGTAACAAAAGGCATGAATGAGGTTTTCAGCAGCAGATTAGCTGAGGCAGATGTGAAGTGCGGCGATGTTACAGGATTTGGAAATAGGCGGTCTTCATGATGACACTGATATGGGGTTGGAAGCTCATCTCGGGGTCAAATATGACTGTCATCTTACGCCCTCACCTGTCAAGAATGAGGCACATCAATTTTGTCATGAACATTGATTTTTAACTGTTGTTGGAGCAAGGAAATGACTTGTTAAACATATCAGTTGCGGTTGGAATAAAACATTTATTTACTAACAGAAAACGAAGGTGTGGAAGGGCATTACAGGGCCTGCTAAGGAGGATACAATCCACAAGGACCAGGACTGGTAAGACAAGCTGGTCACATGACTACCTGGCTGTTCCAGGGTTTTCTTTTGAACTAGTCCCAGAGAGTTTCGAAGTCAGAGTGTTTGCTCCTTGACTGAGAAGATCTCTCTCCTGTCTGCTCCCATCTCTTTCTCACAAGCCTCTGAATCCACTGAAGACACATGAACCCCAAGAGAGAAAACTCTCCTACTGCAAACAAAGTTTAAGCAGAATACTAGACCCCAAGGAAAAGCAAGATCTACTTACAATCAAGGACTCTACAGTGAGCTCGAAGAACCGTAACAACAACACTTCAGATATTGCCTCAAACATTTCCACTTTATTTTTTCTGTCTCCATTTGCATGTGTGTATCATGTATGCATGCTATCGTGGGGCGTAGCGTGTATCTGTAAGCGTTACCTGAATTAGAGTTTACGTTTAAGTTTAATAAATTTAAACTTCTCTTCTTTAAACCTAAGAAAACCTGTTTGTGCTGGTTTCTTATCCTTATAATTGGAAAGCGGTGAACAAGGATTCACCAAGTGAGAACTAAAAACACAGTGTGTTCAAAATTAAACCCTGTTACAGTAAGACCAGGTGAAGGCTGAAAGGGAACCCTAGACCTTTTTCTCACCTGGTCGTAACAATGACATAAAAGTTGCCAACAGACTGGTTTAGTCTCAGCCAGTTGCCAGGGAGAGGGATGGAATCAGTATCTAGGAAAGGGTGTTTGGAGGGGGAACCAAAAACAATGGCTTCAGTCTCCCCAATATTTAATTGCAGGAAATTTCTGCTCATCCAGTACTGGATGTCGGATAAGCAGTCTGATAATTTAGCAACAATGGAGGAGTTAAGAGAGGTGATTCTGAGGTAGAGTTGGGTGTCGTCAGTGTACATGTGAAAACTAGCGCTATAGTTTTGGATGATGTCGCCGAGGGGCAGCATGTAGATGAGAAATAGATGGGGGAGGCGAGGTTAGATCCTAGGGAGACACCAAAGGTAATGGTGTGGGAGCAGGGAGAGAAGCCATTGCAAGTGATACTCTGGCTATGATTCGATAGCTAAGAATGGAACCAGGTGAGAGCAGTCCCACACAGCTGGGCGACGGTGGAGAGGAGTTGGAGGAGGATGGTGTGGTCAACTGTGTCAACGGCTACAGACAGGTCGAGGAGGACGAAAAGGGATAGCTTACCTTTGTCACAGTCACATAATCGGCAACTGTTCGACATCTCTCCCAATCATTACTTCTGTTGACCACAATATAAATGAGAGAGATTGTGAGATGGACTGCCGACTCACTATCACCCATATTACACTGTCGCACAGCGTCAAGATCTATCCTAATGAGCAGCATTAATAGCATCTATGGAGCTGGACTGTCTCCACTGGGGAGGGGTGGGGCAAAAAAACTAATTAAATAATATGCGAATTTAGAAGAAATCTGTACAGATATGCAAATATTAGATAGATCTTTTTATTTGAGATTAAGCTTTAAAGTAGGACAGGGAACAAACATTACTGGAACCGTATAGAATTCAAATCTATACAAGAATAGTGGTGCTGGTTCTGATGCAACACAAACACACACTCCCACACAAGGTTGTAATGTGCTTCAACTAAAGAACTATTATTCAGATATGTAATTAACAAAATGAATGTAACAGTACAACACTCCTATTTTAATTGCTGCCTAAGATAAATTGCCCTGCAGTGTTGTAGATACTTACACACTCATGTAATTATTTAATTAGTTGGTATCAGCCTCATACAAATGATCTCATCACTGAATTATACATTGCAAGAAGCAAGAGAGCAGAGGAGGCTTAGCAACAGCACTCTCTGTGAATGAGTTCTAGATTTTTAGGCAGAGTTGAGGTCTTTTTGTTTTTAGAGATTTACCAGGTATTTCTGCAGTTAACCAACCAAAGTTGTGAATGGAGGAACTCCGCAATAAATTAAGTAAGAAGTTTGAACACAAGCCCAGGAAAGTGAGATTCCGGATCTCCTCATCTTACAGTGGCCGTGTCCTGAAGCAGGTTTACGAGGATGGGTCGGAGTCGGAGGAACCTGATGATGAGGGTCCCTGTGGGTCACTGAAAACACAACTGAGTGAGGGGTTCGAAATTGGACGAACTGGAGTACAGGAGCGCTGGGACCCATCTTACCCTTCCTCAACACGCCTATTAGCACAAAGAATAAATGTATTCAGAGATGGAGGCAGGTACAGCATGACAGGTGGACAGAACTCATTCACCGAGCTGACAGCAACCCGTTCCAAGGTAAGTCATTCATTACAATACAGCTGTATCAATTTCTTAATTGGGCTATGGTGCTCACTTTAAAACACAATTTTTAAACTAGGATATGCAAGAAGATCCAAGGAATCATATTTCTGTCTATCAGTGACTGGGGACATTGCACTTTTTGGAAGTTTAAGTAAGCTCTATCACAAGGCTTTCCATAGCCAAGTTGACATCACTTCCACAAACAAGTTAAGGAGATTGTTTAGGCAGGATCTTCCTTTTCCAAATTTATGCTGGCTGTTGTTTGCTAGATTACCATATAGATAATTCTCAAGTTTACTCTTAGCAATCAATCTCATATTTTGTACAATACTGACTGGATCTGTAGTTTACATGTTAGCCTGTTTCTTCTCCACTAGGATCTCCCCAGTGATCATCAGTTCCCTCTTAATAACTGTCAGTGCCACACCAATCTCCTTCCTTGTCTGTTTTAGAGCTCTGGAATAAATAACCTCCATCCCTAGGATTTATTTCTTTGAGCCATTTATTATTACTCTCTACGTTGTTCACCCCGACATAGACTATGACCACAGAGTCTCTTCATATACCCTTCAGTAGCTCTTCTAACCTTTCCTTAATGTACACTCCTCTATCTTCAGGTTAACAGCTCACCATCATATAAGTCTTTGCCTTACAACGTATATGACTATCCATTTTCCTGAGAAAAAGAGTCCCCATAAAACTACAATATCTTTATGTTTTTCAGTCCAATAAACTGACTGCAAATAATTTGGCATTCTTAGCCTCTTTGTTTCGAAATGTGGTCAGGGCATGAACCAATTCTCATTCCCTGCTCCTTTTGTTTTGCCATTTGTGGCTGCCCATTTATCCACCTTATCCCAGTCATAGGAATGTAGAATTATAGAAACTGGAGTAGGACATTTAGCCTTCCAGTCTGTTCCACCTTTCAATGAGATCATGACTGACCTGTAACCAACCTCCATGTAACTGCCTTTGCTGCATATCCCTTAATACCTTTGCTGAACAAAATCTATTAATCTCAGCTTTAAAATTTACAATTGACCTTGCACTTCTACCATCTTTTGTGTTTAGAGGGTTTCCTAAAAGGCCTTTGTCTAATTTTTAGGTTATGTGCTCTACTCCTAGATTCCCCAACCAGCAGCAATAGTTTCTCTCTATTTACCTTATCAATTTCCCTAATATCTTGAAAATTTCAATTAAGTCATCCTTTAATCATCTAAATTTCAAGGAATACAGTGCTCGATTGTGTAATCTCTCCTAATTTAACCCTTAGAGTCCAGGTATCATTTTAGTAAATTTACACTGCACCCAATATATTCTTCCTGAGGTGTGGTGCCCAGAACTGCTCGAAGTATTCCAGGTGTGGTCTAACCAGGGCTTTATATAACTGAAGCATAACTTCTACCCCGTTGTATTCTAATCTGTCAGATGTAAAGGCTAGCATTAGCCTTTTTGATTATTTTTTTGTACCTGCCCATGACATTTTAATGTTCTATGTACATGGACAGTCAGTGTCCACATAAGTTTCATTGCCCTGTAAAATGTTCTGAGATATCTCCTTATATGCAATTAGTGCTGAAGAAATATAAGTTGTTGCTGATAATTAAAGTCAAAGCCCCTGCCATAAAAGGTTTTCTAACAGATTCTGAGCTTGTAGATATCGACTGAAAATTACAGTGAACAATATTATCATATGAATACTTAGTGTATTTATCTCAAATTTCTTTCTGTTATTTAGATAGAGGTTTTAATAGGATTCACAGCTCCATTACAATAGTGGGGAGAGGAATTTGATATCAATGCAATAAGCATTAAACATCACAGTAATTTTCAGATTTCATTTGTATTAATAAACTTTGTACATTTATACATCATTTTGGATATTGTTCTGTTCTTTATTTTCAACTACTTAGGTGATATGTAATTACTAATATACAGTGCTTTCCAGTTGAAAGCACATCAAATGAGAATTTAATTTACAATCGTAAGTTTATTAAATATTGATAGTGGTAGTGCAGTATCTGTATAAATTACACAGCATATCTGCATTCCTAGCCATCAACAATACTGAATTTTGGGAAAATTATCATCTACACCAGCAATCTAAGGATCATAAAGGCACCACTGACACAGAAACAATTCATAAGTAAACTTCTCCAAACCCAGATGATATCTGAAAATACAACAAACCTGGATGGAAAGCGAGAGGATGAAGAAAAAAGTGAAAAGCAGTTAGAGGCTGCTGAGGTATTTTATACAATTTTCCTCATTTAACTTAGAAAAAGTCCCAATTTAAATTGCTCACAGTAAATTAACAAAATACAATAGGCCCCTTCAAAATAAAATTCTGATGTTCAAAGGCTTAAAATGTTCAGATCATATCAACATTGATGTCGGTGCTGTGTTCCTTTACGAAACGTATTTAAAACGCTTAATCTACTCATTCAGGATATTGATGTATGGACTAATCAATACTTTACATGGCCCTCCACTGTGGGTTTAGAATAACAGTCTTGTAACTTGAAACTCCATTTGGGGTCCATTTAATTGGTATGGATTGGGCCCTTCAACTTGAAGTTAATAAAACACCTGCCCACAGGGGTTCTACTGGGGTTGGATACAAGCTTCTCATCAAAAATTGATCACTGGTGTGATAAAAGTCTCAATAATTACCTACTTGTTCTTGTCAGCTGTCAACTTGGTTGAATTTCAGCTGCGGTCCTTTCATTCTCTTTTGCAATCATGACATTATCCACAATACAGATTCATATGTAAAAGCGAAGCTAATTTAAGCATAACATTGAATAGGTAAGATCAGCATTTTAAACTGTTGATCATCAGTTACAGTATAATCCTTTCACAGAACATACAACGTGTGCATTAGCTCAAGAATTTATTTGTTTTTTTTTGTCTTCTGCTAGTGGAAAAACATTATGAATAAAACATCACTAACCTGCGATAATTATATTTTGTTTTCTTTGGTCCATTGCTTTCTACTGCCTCTTATGTAGTAACTGCTTTCCATTGGTGTTAATGTAAAAATCAACAATATTGAACAGTGGCAGATAGTCATAGAGACATTACGGCACAGAATGAGTCCATTCGGCCCACCAGATCTGGGCCAACTTTCTGTAGAGCAATCCAATCAGTCCCATTCCACTGCCCTACACTCATTACTCTGCAAATTTATTTCCTTCAAGTATCCATCCAATTTTCTTTGAAATCATTCATCGTCTCTGCTTCCACACTTGAATGGAAGAAAGTTCATTACCACCTATATTGCCTCACCCTATCCCTTCTGCCAAAATGAATCACCTCACGCTTCTCTGTATTAAATTCTATCTGCCGCATTTCTGCCCATTCTGCTCGCCTATCTATATCCTGTTACAGTTGATTGGTATCACTCTCACTGTTTGCCACATCTCCAAATTTGATATTATTGGCAAATTTTGAAATTTTACTCAGTATTCCAATATCCAAGTCATATCTATCTATCTATCTATATATATATATCAGAGAAGCAGTGGTCCTAGCATTGAACCTTGGGAACACCACTGTCTACCATCCTCCAGTCTGAAAAATAACCACTTACCACAACTCGCTGTTTTCTGTCCTTAAGCCAATTTTTTTTCCAAGCTGGCACTGACCCTCCTATTCCATGATTCTCAATTTTGTTAACCAGCCTTTTATATGGTACTTTGTCAAACACTTTCTTAAAATCCAAATAGACAACATGCATTGCTTTCCCTTCATCAACCTTCTCTGTTACTTCATCAAAATATTCAATTAGGTTAGTCAAGTGTGATCTTTCTTTTACAAATCCGTGCCGGCGCTCCTTAATTAACTCAAACCTCTTCAAGTGCCTACTGATTTTTTTCCATTATCATTGTTTCTAAAAGCTTACCCACCACTGATGTTAAACTGACTGGTCTGTAGTTACTAGGAATGTCCTTACACCCTTTCATGAATAGGGTGTCGCATTTGCCACTCTCCAATCCTCTAGCACCTCCCCCATATCTAGGAAGATTATGGCAAGCCCTTCTGCTGTCTCCACTCCCACTTCTTTAGCAACCTGGGATGCAAGCCATCCAGATCAGGTGACTGATCCACTCTAAGCATAGCCAGCCTTTCCAGTACATCCTTCTTATCAATTTTCACCCCATCTATTACCTCTACCATCTTCGCTTCTATTTTGTCAGCATCCTCTTCCTTTGTAAACACAGATACAAAGTACTCATTAAGTATTCTAGCCTTGCAAACATATGTCTCACCGTTTTGTCCCTAATAAGCCCGAGACCACCTCTTATTACCTGTTTACTATTTACATGCTGGTAGAAGATTTTTGGGTTACCCTTTGTGTTAACTGTTATTTTATTCTCATATTCTCTCTTTGCCAGTCTTATTTACTTCTTCACTTCCCCTCTCAACTTATTGTATTTGGCTTGGTTCTCGCTTGAAGAATTCACCTGACATGCATCATACACCCTCTTGTTTTTGTTTCATCATATTATCTACCTCCCTCCTCATTCATGGAGCCCAGGCTTTGGTTCCCTTACCATTCACCCTTATTAGAATAAAATTGATAAGATAATCACCTGCCACCACCTGATACGGAAAAAGCAAGAACAGTTTAGAAGTTAGAAACAAAGATTTGGACTCTGTCAAACAAAGTTTGACAGAGCTAAATCCAGCAACCTCCCCATTTAGAGACATTTCCTACTTCTATTCTACATCTTCTGATGTTCCACTTACCATCTGGGGAAACTCATGAAACAACAAGCAACATAGACACACATGGTGCCTATTACATTTAACAAATATATGCACTATTATACTACCAAGCAGACATAAATAATTTTGGTTCCTTTGGCTCCCTTACCTTTCACCCTTATTGGAATAAGATTGATTAGATGATTTCCTGTCACCACCTGATAGGGAAAAAGCAAAGACAATTTAGAAGTTAAAAACAAAGATTTGGATATATATACACAGCTCTCCTTAGTGACTTAAAACACCTCACATAGAATTAATTACATAATGACTGCTGCTATGTATATAGGGTAGGCGGTGGCGTAGTGGTATTATCACTGGACTAGTAACCCAGAGACCCAGGGTATTCCTCTGGGACATGGGTTCGAATCCCACCACAGCAGAAGGTGGAATTTGAACTTAATAAAAATCTGGAATTAAAAACTGGTCTAATGATGGCCATGAAACCATTGTCGATTGTTGTAAAAACCCATCTGGTTCACTAATGTCCATTAGGGAAGGGGATCTGCTGTCCTTACCTGGTCTGGCCTACATGTGATTCCAGACCCACAGCAATGTGGTTAACTCTTACATGCCCTCTGAAATGGCCTAGCAAGCCACTCAGTTGTACCTAACCGCTACGAAGTCTATAAAAAGGAATGAAACCGGACGGACCACCCGGCATCGACCTAGGCACCGGAAACGACAATGGCAAACCCAGCCCTGTCGACCCTGCAAAGTCCTCCTTACTAACATCTGGGGGCTTGTGCCAAAGTTGGGAGAGCTGTCCCACAGACTAGTCAAGCAATAGCCTGACATAGTCATACTCACGGAATCATACCTAACAGACAATGTCCCAGACACTGCCATCACCATCCCCGGGTACGTCCTGTCCCACCGGCAAGACAGACCCAGCAGAGGTGGTGGCACAGTGGTATACAGTAGGGAGGGAGTTGCCCTGGGAGTCCTCAACATCGACTCCGGACCTCATGAGGTCTCATGGCATCAGGTTAAATATGGGCAAGGTAACCTCCTACTGATTACCACCTACCGCCCTCCCTCAGCTGATGACTCAGTACTCCTCCATGTTGAACACCACTTGGAGGAAGCACTGAGGGTGGCAAGGGCACATAATGTACTCTGGGTAGGGGACTTCAATGTCCATCACCATGAGTGGCTCGGTAGCACCACTACTGACCGAGCTGGCCGAGTCCTAAAGGACATAGCTGCTAGACTGGGCCTGTGGCAGGTGGTGGGGGAACCAACACGAGGGAAGAACATACTCGACCTCGTCCTCACCAATCTGCCTGCCGCGGATGCATCTGTCCATGACAGTATTGGTAGGAGTGACCACCGCACAGTCCTTGTGGAGACGAAGTCCCGCCTTCACATTGAAGATACCCTCCATCGTGTTGTGTGGCACTATCACCGTGCTGAATGGGATAGATTTCGAACGGATCTAGCAATGCAAAACTGGGCATCCATGAGGCGCTGTGGGCCATCAGCAGCAGCAGAATTGTACTCAACCACAATCTGTAACCTCATGGCCCGGCATATCCCCCACTCTATCATTACCATCAAGCCAGGAGACCAACCCTGGTTCAATGAAGAGTGCAGGAGAACATGCCAGGAGCAGCACCAGGCATACCTCAAAATGAGGTGTCAACCTGGTGAAGCGACAACACAGGACTACTTGCATGCCAAACTGCGTAAGCAGCATGCGATAGACAGAGCTAAGCGATCCCATAACCAACGGATCAGATCTAAGCTCTGCAGTCCTGCCACATCCAGCCGTGAATGGTGGTGGACAATTAAACAACTAACTGGAGGAGGTGGCTCCACAAATATCCCCATCCTCAATAATGGGGGAGCCCAGCACATCAGTGTGAAAGATAAGGCTGAAGCATTTGCAACAATCTTCAGCCAGAAGTGCCAAGTTGATGATCCATCTCGGCCTCCTCCTGAAGTCCCCAGCATCACAGATGCCAAACTTCAGCCAATTCGATCCACTCCACGTGATATCAAGAAACAACTGAAGGCACTGGATACTGCAAAGGCTATGGGCCCTGACAATATTTCGGCAATAGTACTGAAGACCTGTGCTCCAGAACTTGCCGCGCGCCTAGCCAAGCTGTTCCAGTACAGCTACAACACTGGCATCTACCCTGCAATGTGGAAAATTGCCCAGGTATGTCCTGTACACAAAAAGCAGGACAAATCCAACCCAGCCAACTACCACCCCATTAGCCTACTCTCAATCATCATTAAAGTGATGGAAGGTGTCATCAACAGTGCCATCAAGCGGCACTTGCTTAGCAACAACCTGCTCAGTGATGCTCAGTTTGGGTTCCGCCAGGACCACTCAGCTCCCGACCTCATTACAGCCTTGGTTCAAACATGGACAAAAGAGCTGAACTCAAGAGGTGAGGTGAGAGTGACTGCCCTTGACATCAAGGCAGCATTTGACCGAGTATGGCATCAAGGAGCCCTAGCAAAACTGAGGTCAATGGGAATCAGGGGGAAAACCCTCCGCTGGCTGGAGTCATACCTAGTGCAAAGGAAGATGGTTGTGGTTGTTGGAGGTCAATCATCTGAGATCCAGGACATCACTGCAGGAGTACCTCAGGGTAGTGTCCTTGGCCCAACCATCTTCAGCTGCTTCATCAATGACCTTCCTTCAATCATAAAGTCAGAAGTGGGGATGTTCGCTGATGATTGCACAATGTTCAGCACCATTCGCAACTCCTCAGATACTGAAGCAGTCTGTGTAGAAATGCAGCAAGACCTGGACAATATCCAGGCTTGGGCTGATAAGTGGCAAGTAACATTCGCGCCACACAAGTGCCAGGCAAAGACCATCTCCAACAAAAGAGAATCTAACCATCTCCCCTTGACATTCAATGGCATTACCATCGCTGAATCCCCCACTATCAACATCCTAGGGGTTACCATTGACCAAAAACTGAACTGGAGTAGCTATATAAATACTGTTTCTACAAGAGCAGGTCAGAGGCTAGGAATCCTGAGGCGAGTAACTCACCTCCTGACTCCCCAAAGCCTGTCCACAATCTACAAGGCACAAGTCAGGAGTGTGATGGAATACTCTCCACTTGCCTGGATGGGTGCAGCTCCAACAACACTCAAGAAGCTCAACACCATCCAGGACAAAGCGGCCCGCTTGATTGGCACCCCATCTACAAACATTCACTCCCTCCACCACCGACACACAGTGGCAGCAGTGTGTACCATCTACAAGATGCACTGCAGCAATGCGCCAAGGCTCCTTCGATAGCACCTTCCAAACCCGCGACCTCTACCAACTAGCAGGACAAGGGCAGCAAATACGTGAGAACACCACCACCTACAAGATCCCCTCCAAGTCACACACCACCCTGACTTGGAACTATATCGCTGTTCCTTCACTGTCGCTGGGTCAAAATCCTGGAACTCCCTTCCTAACAGCACTGTGGGTGTACCTACCCCACGTGGACTGCAGCGGTTCAAGAAGGCAGCTCACCACCACCTTCTCAAGGGCAATTAGGGATGGGCAATAAATGCTGGTCTGGCCAGCGATGCCCACATCCCGTGAATGAATAAAAAAAAAATGAAGGAAAACCCAAAATTATTTGGGGAATAGCAAGATCCCACAAGCAGCAATTTGATGAATAATCAGTTAACCTGTTTTTGATAAGGTTGGTTGAAGTAGGAATGTTGACTAGGATAGCGGCAGAGTGCTTTCTTCATTGCACAGCGCCTGAATCACAGAAAAGGGCTGTTAGGGTCTCAATTAACATCTTGATTGTGTGCTCAAGCTATGGTCTGGGGCTTAAACCCACAATCTGTGACTCAGCTTCGAATGTGATAGCAATTACGCCAAACTTGGGCAGCACAGTGGAGCAGCGGTTAGCACCGCAGCCTCACAGCTCCAGGGACCCAGGTTCAATTCTGGGTACTGCCTGTGCGGAGCTTGCAAGTTCTCCCTGTGACCGCGTGGGTTTTCGCCTGGTGCTCCGGTTTCCTCCCACAGCCAAAGACTTGCAGGTGATAGGTAAATTGGCTGTTGTAAATTGCCCCTAGTGTAGGTAGGTGGTAGGGAATATGGGATTACTGTAGGGTTAGTATATATGGGTGGTTGTTGGTCGGCACAGACTTGGTGGGCCGAAGGGCCTGTTTCAGTTCTGTATCTCTGAATAAAAACATAAAACTGATGCTTCGAAGAAGTCTTAAAAATGCAATGTCGAATTTGTTAAAATAGCAATTCTCGTGGTATGAATATACCATATATGATAATTTATAGAAATTAAAATAGATAAAACATACAATGGCATAGAACCATAGAAATTTACACCACATGAGAAGGCCGCTTGTCCCGTTGTGTCAGCACCAGCGTTTTGCTCCAACAATCCATTATGAATCTCATTATCCTGTGCTCTCTCTTTCTATAGCTTTGTATCTTTGTCTCCTTCAAATA
Source organism: Heterodontus francisci (assembly GCF_036365525.1). Lineage (NCBI taxonomy): Eukaryota > Metazoa > Chordata > Chondrichthyes > Heterodontiformes > Heterodontidae > Heterodontus > Heterodontus francisci. The sequence continues at coordinate 97,233,567 of NC_090382.1, forward strand.
GTTGGATGATTTTTCCCGAAAAAAGCAATAGCCTATGCCTCAACCTCTCCCGTGGAAAAATATTTGGTGCTGCAACAGCTTTCTGTGTAACGAAATTTCATCTAATCTCCCATCTCACTCTCTTCGGGATAATTTAAACTTGAAGGCCTCTTGTCACCAACGTCCAATGAGAGGAAATAGCTTTTCCCTATTCAGTCCATCAGAATGCTTCATAATTTTAATAAACTCTATTAAATCTCATCATAGGTTTCTCTGCTCCAATGGATATAATCTCAGTATCACAAGTCTGTCCGCACAACTATAATGTCACATCCCTGGCATCATCCTGGTCAATCTACACCGAACACTCTCATTTAGCTGTAATGCCCTTTTTATAATGGACCGACGCACAGTACTCGATATCTGGTATTAGTGATCTGATTTCACTCAGAAATGAAGAAATTCAGAGGTAGAATTTCTGCAGAGATTTCCTGATCTTCCATCGTAACTTCAGGATAGGATGAACTGATGGAGAAATGGTAAAAATGGCTATTATATTTTACAATGACGAGCATGTTATTATACTGAAGTGAGAGTGAATGCCCTTGACATCAAGGCAGCATTTGACCGAGTATGGCATCAAGGAGCTGTAGCAAAATTGTAGTGAATGGGAATCAGGGGGAAAACTCTCTGCTGGTTGGAGTCATACCTAGCACAAAGGAACATGGTTGTGGTTGTTGGAGGTCAATCATCTCAGTTCCAGGACTTCACTGCAGGAGTTCCTCAGGGTTGTGTCCTAGGCCCAACCATAGACTCATAGAGTCGTACAGCATAGAAACAGGCCCTTCAGCCCACCGCGTCCATAGCGACCATAATGCCTATCTATACTAATCCCACCTGCCTGCATTAATTCCATATCCCTCTATGCCTTGCTCGTTCCTTCCATCATAAGGTCAGAATTGGGGATATTCGCTGATGATTACACAATGTTCAGCACCATTTGCAACGCCTCAGAAACTGAAGCAGTCCTTGTAGAAATAAAGCAAGACCTGGACAATATCCAGGCTTGGGCAGATAAGTGGCAAGTAACATTTGCACCACACAAGTGCCAGGCAATGACTACCTCCAATAAGAGAGAATCTACCCACCTCCCCTTGACATTCAACAGCATTACAATTGCCGAATCCCCCACTATCAACATCCTGGGGGTGACCATTGACCAGAAACTGAACTGGAGTAGCCATATAAATACTGTGGCTACAAGAGCAGGGCACAGGCTTGGAATCCTGTGGCGAGTAACTCACCTCCTGACTCCCCAAAATCTGGCCACCATCTACAAGGCACAAGTCAGAAATATGATGGAATACTTTCCACTTGCCTGGATGAGTGCAGCTCCAACAACACTGAAGAAGCTCGACATCATCCAGGACAAAACAGCCCGCTTGATCGGCACCCCATCCACAAACATTCGCTCCGTCCACCACCAACGCACAGTGGCAGCAGTGTGTACCATCTACAAGACGCACTGCAGCAATGCACCAAGGCTCCTTAGACTGCACCTTCCAAACCCACGACCTCTACCACCTAGAAGGACAAGGGCAGCAGATGCATGGGAACACCACCATTTGCAAGTTCCCTTCCAAGCCATACACCATCCTGCCTCGGAACTATGCTGCCGTTCCTTCACCGTCGCTGGGTTCAAATCCTGGACCTCCCTTCCTAACAGCACTGTGGGTGTACCTATCCTACATGGACTGCAGCGTTTCAAGAAGGCAGTTAATCACCACCTTTTCAAGGGCAATTAGGGATGGGCAATAAATGCTGGCCTGGCCAGCGATGCCCACATCCCATGAATTAATAAAAAAAACTTCAGCAAATCAACAGTGTGATGCCAGATGGTGCTGTTTTTACATTTGGGCCATAGGTCTAATGATGTACAGCAAAGAGACAACCTCATTAGGAAAAGATTAAAAAGAGAAAAAGATTCTAACTGCTGTGTAGTGAAGCTGATTATAAAAAAGTTCCTTTACCCTGAAAAACCTTGTTTCTCGAAGGTTTCTGCTGAAAGTTAAGGCAGGAGAGCTAGTTGAGATTCCTGGAGCCACTGAGGAAGGATATGCTCTGCCTTTTGACTGTTATCAAAACAGAAAATGCTGGAATCACTGAGCAGATCGGGCAGTTTCGGTAGAGACAAACAAAATTAATGTTTCTGGTCGATGATCTTTTATCAGGACTGTTATGTTGGGGAAAACAGGTTTTCAGGAAATGCATTATAGAAACTAAACTCCAGGCCAAAGTAAACTGCCATGTAGGCAAGCAGCAAATAAAGAACTAATGCTACCCCAGATGGAAGGAGGAAAGAGGGGAAGGAGAAATCTTTCAGGTGTTGTTAAGCAACTCTGAGTAGCTGGTTATCGAGCAGCATTTTAGAGGTAGGAGGAACATGTCTTTTTTTATGACATTTTTGGCAGCACATGTTACATGGCAATGGCATAGAGACATAAAAGAAAAGAAGAAATGGAAAAAGATTACACATAATAAAAGGTTATGCACATACAATATAATACTCCTCAGTGTCTGATTCCTGACTTAAATCTGTTTCAGGAAGGTGAACCGGAGCCTACATGCCTTCAGTGCAAGGGGGCTGGATGTGTCCCCTGCTCTTTGTGTCATGGAAGCAAACTCTCAATGTTTGCCAACCGATTCAAGGAGTCATTCAGAGCCATTCGATGCCCAGGATGCAATGAGAACGGAGTGCAGCCATGTCAGACCTGTGCGCATTGAAAACCTTAGAACATTCAATATGCAGGCGACGACTAAAGTCCTATAAACTGTGTTAGTGAATTTACAAGCAATCCCATATTAAACCTTTGTTGGAATGTGTAGGGTTTTTGGGAGTGGGGCAGAGGGGTGGTTGGGATGAGGAACCTGGCCTTTTTGATTTTGCTGGATGGGTATTTGAAAAGAGGGGACTAGAGGAAAGGGACACAGTCTGTTTATACAATGGACTTTGGAACAAGTGGCCTCTGCTGGCCAGAAATAAGTGATATACGTTTCAGTTTATCTATCCAGCTATGAATCTATCTTTGGTGTTTTGATGGTGACAGGATGGGGATTGCTGATTGTCTCAGTTCATAACATGAATACTGCATGTATAAGTGGGACAGGCTGTACTTCCCACTGTTTTTACATTTAAGGTTGCATTGATAAAATAAAAAATGTAAAAGTGCAGAATTTTGCTATGCACAATAAATTCATATATTCTTTACTGTATAATCCAGTGCATTGGTTGTATCTTCAAGCAGTTGGCCTAAACGCCGGTCCACCAGACTGATCAGTGCAGATGCCAAATTGCAAATTATGCACTAGATGTTATCATTTTTCAGAATGTTTCTGAACAGCTTGGTGCAGATGTAATGGTGAATAATATCATACTGGGCTCATACTAAAGTAAGTTTCTAATGAATATATAGTTCTAGCGTATGGATCTATAAGCAGCAATTTTATCAGGTTGTGGGTTAGAGCAGCTGATGGTGAGTTTGAAATGATTGGCAATTACGGTAATTGGTCTTTTCTGTCTGATCTTTGAAAGTGATGAACTGCATCGCTAGTGAAAGAATATAAGTTTCTTTTAACCAATCACAGAACAACACTGAAGTTAGCCATTCCGAAGTCCACAGACAATGGCATAGAAAGAAAAAAAACTGCAAAACTTGGACATTGGAATTATGAAATGCAGAGGAGGTCAGCCAACATCTGTAAAGTGAAAGAGCAGTTTAGCCCCTAAAATCTGCAGCTGTTCCGGTGTACTTTTGCCTTAACTTTGGCAAGGAATGGCCAAATATTTAGCTATTACCAGGTCCCAACCTGTAGTAAACTTTCTGGGATGGTCTTTGGGGACTGAATATTCATCCACCCCTTACAAGGCCATTATAAGGTTGGGGGCCATGGTTAGGGGCTCCCTACATCTGAATTTCTGGTACCCCAGACCTCCAGTGGGACCTGCGATCTGGTCAGCGAAGGTACACCTGGTCAAACTATGGCAAAGGTGGATATTACCTTGGGATCCAAACCAGGATCAAGCCTGGATTCCCCAAAAAGGAGGCAACATTTTTTTGAAGAAAATTATCTTAAGAGGGTCCCTTACATAAAGGACCAAAGGAGCAGCTGAACCATCTTTTGTGATTTTTGTTCCCCTTTCTCATCTCTCTGTCCGATGCACTTTGCTTAATTGAACGGCTGAAAGTGATCTCCTCTCAGGCTACTGTCAGTACCAATACTCTTTGATATTGTTGTTTTCTGTATGATAAATTGTTAATGTTGTACATTAAAAATGTAATACCAGCTTATTTTAGATTAGATTAGATTAGAAATACAGCACTGAAACAGGCCCTTCGGCCCACCGAGTCTGTGCTGAACATCAGCCACCCATTTATACTAATCCTACACTAATCCCATATTCCTACCAAACATCCCCACCTGTCCCTATATTTCCCTACCACCGACCTATACTAGTGACAATTTATAATGGCCAATTTACCTATCAACCTGCAAGTCTTTTGGCTTGTGGGAGGAAACCGGAGCACCCGGAGAAAACCCACGCAGACACAGGGAGAACTTGCAAACTCCACACAGGCAGTACCAGGAATCAAACCCGGGTCCCTGGAGCTGTGAGGCTGCGGTGCTAACCACTGCGCCACTGTGCCACCCCTATATTGTGATGGAATATAGGTATAATAGGCTTAATTAAGTAGAATTTGGAAATAGTTACTGTATTATGCCTTTTAGGGTTAGAGATTGAATAAATAGTTAGCTTTCAGATCTCACTAAAATTCCCCTTTAAGAAGGTAGAGTTAAATATTTCAAGGTCCCTGTTAGAATAGACTTTCTGTTGCCAGGGAATTGGAAAATAAACACACACATTGAAATATCCTGTGTGACATCAGTAAGAGGTAGCAATAAACTTAATTAGTTTATGGGGTTGTTGATGCAGACAAATTGGCTCCGGAGGGTGCTGTGGGGTACCATGGAAAGGGCAATTAACAATAAATGAAAATGGAATTACATGAACAAGGGGTCAAGTAAATACAATTATAAACATTTTGACCAGATAAAAGCTCACAACTTCAAAAAACAGGGGTTTTCAGTAAAACATTAAGTGGCGAGTTAGTTCCTGATACTATCAAATCTGAATTTTAAAAGAAACACAGGAAGGTCACACCTAAATGCAGAAGTCAGATGACACTTCAGAAATAGTATAAAACTGAGAGGTTTTGAAAGCAAAGATTAGAAGTGTTGAATCCTCAAACAATGCTTCTCAACTAAGGGGCATTTAAGGTAAAAGGTTTACTTTAAATTTTGATGGATATTCTGAATATTCTAAGATAATATTGCTGTAACATTAGCAAGGTTAAACTTTTGGATTGTATGTGAGAAATAAGAATATGTGTTACATCTCTCAGTAATATTTGATGTTGTGATATACTTATCCACTTAAGAAGTTTATTGCATGTTAAATTCATTAATAAATGTATAAAAGTTGATAAATCATCTTGTGTAGTATTCTGTATACAACTACAAGAACCCCCTCTCTGTGTCTCTTTAAGTGGAGAGATACGCATTGAAGAGAGTTTCCCAGACCCTTATAATATCTGGGATATTTATGACTTAGCCATAATATTAATAATAGGCTATCTGAAAGATGGTAATATTCTCTGTTGGTTTTCTTTCTTTGAGGGAAAGCTAGTACAATTCTTGGGACCCAAATAAGTGTCTGAGAATTTGTCTGGTTTGAACTTGATTAAGGGAGATTCATAGGGATGTACTCCTGATTTGGTTTAGTCCCTACAAGGGGTTAAAGTCATAAATCACTTCAGTTGGTGCCCAAAAACGTAGTCTTCTTGTTAACAGAATCCTGTACTTATATGTTATCGTCTTTAATGTTTATTTTAGTTTGTAACTACATAAGGAGTGTTTACTGTCCGTGGTATTAGGACCCCGATTTTAGAATCTAGAGACGGCAAACTCTTGATCACGGTTTATGGATCTTATGTCAGAACTCCCTCATTCTACTTTTGAGGTTTGGGAATTTCCTTTAAAGTTCCCTTTTAATCCTAATTGAGATTAGGTCCTGACACATTTTAAGTATGCTGAAGCTGCAGCATTACGGTATGCTTTAGAAAAGGCAGAACCTATTAAGCCCACATTAATTTGTACAGATGGTGACTATTGTAAACGAGCTTACAATGAAGACCTTGTGTTCTGGGAGCAAACAGGCTTTACCACTCATAAAGGTAAACCCATAAAACACAAGTCATTGTGGGAAGATAATCTCCATTTGCGAAAGGAGAAATGTAATTGTCAAGTAATTCATGCACCTGGGCATACCAATGATTCAGTACATTCAAAGGGCAGCAGTCTTGCAGATGGATAGGCAAAACATTCTGTCTGTATGATACCCCGTCAAGAGGGGTCTGCCACAGTTAATGTAATCACTAGGGCAAAACGGACAGCTAATCAGGATGAGGAACTGATTCAGATATTAGACCCGATGAAAGAGAATCCAAAAAAAAGTACTTCTATTCGGAGACCCCGGCTGGTATTGTACTGGTTAAGTTGCCCAAGGGTTTCCAGGAGGTACCCCGAATCACAAACGAGAATAGCTTGTAAAAGAAGCTCACGAGGGTATAGGTCAGGCACATAGTGGTGCCCGGACAACATTCTGAAAATTGACGCCTTTATATTGGTGGCCAGGCATGCTTAAAGCCCATAAAATATATCTGGCAAATTGTGAGCCATGTAATTAGATCAACAAATCATCAAATATTAAACTGCCACTGTTGGCTCTGGTGAAGCCTAATAAATCAATGGAGAAATTTTTTGTTGATTTCATTGGACCACTACGTCCATCAATGGGGTATAAACATGTTCTTGTTTGTGTAAAATCAAAATACTGCAGATGCTGGAAATCTGAAATAAAAACAAGAAATTCTGGAAATACTCAGCAGGTCTGGTAGCATCTGTGGACAGTGAAGCAGAGTTAGTTGTTAGATGCCAGAGGGAGGGGTCCAGGTAGCGGCAGAATGCTGGAGGTGGGTGAACGGGTCAGCTGGTCGGGGGGAGTACTTCTGGTCAAAGAAGTGAACCCAGAGGCGAAGGCGAGGGAAGAAGAGCTCAACGATAGGCTGAGCGCAAAATTCATTGAGGTGGGGGCGTAAGGGGATAGATCTGAATCCTTTGCTGAATACAGAACGTTCAGCATCAGAGAGGGGAAGGTCAGGGGGTATAGTGAATACATGGCAAGGGGTCAGATCAGAAGGGATGGGGTCAGAGAGAAGTGAAGGGGAAGAAGGATCTGGAGAGGCATTAGTCCCCATCAGCTGCTAGAGCTTGCGCTCCTTAACACCTGAAAGGAAGAAAGACTCTGCTTCTCTTTCCACAGTTGTTGCCAGACCTGCTGAGAATTTCCAGCACTTATTGTTTTTAATTTCGTTTGCGTTGATGCCCGTTGATGCTGGCTGGTCCCCACAAAATCTGTTTTGGAAAACGCACTTGTCAATGCTATTACTAACATTATTACTGTAGCTGGTGCACCCAAAATCCTGCACTCTGATCAAGGCAGAGCCTTTGTTTCCAAGGTTTCCAAAGACTATTGTGTGCAAAGGGGATTGGGTTAGAGCACAGCACACCACGTCATTCACAGTCAGTGGGACTGGTGGAACGTAAAAACCAGGAAGTAAAAAAGTTATTGACCAAACTGTTGAGAATCAGAGGGAATAAGTTGACGTCCATCATTCCGGAAGTACAGTTATCACTAAATAATGTGTCCATGTGCCCATCAGGGGCAGTGTCCCCTAGAACACCGTATTATTTAATGTCTGTTGTTGAAAAGCATACACCACTTACTCGCTGTTCTTTTATTGCCTCTACGCTTTCTGACTCCTTGACTCGACAGCAACAATTAGATTTGAAACAAGAAATGACAGATCAAATTCATGAAATTGATCAGAGGATTAGAGAGAACAAAGAACAAAGAAAATTACAGCACAGGAAAAGGCCCTTCGGCCCTCCAAGCCTGCGCCGATCCAGATCTTCTATCCAAACATGACGCCTATTTTCTAAGGGTCTGTATCTCTTTACTTCCTGCCCATTCATGTATCTGTCTAGATACATCTTAAAAGACGCTATCGTGCCCCCGTCTACCACCTCCGCTGGCAACGCATTCCAGGCACCCACCACCCTCTGCGTAAAGAACTTTCCACACATATCCCCCCTAAACTTTTCCCCTCTCACTTTGAACTCGTGACCCCTAGTAATTGAATCCCCCACTCTGGGAAAAAGCTTCTTGCTATCCACCCTGTCTATATCTCTCATGATTTTGTATACCTCAATCAGGTCCCCCCTCAACCTCCGTCTTTCTAATGAAAATAATCCTAATCTACACAACCTCTCTTCATAGCTAACGCCATCCATACCAGGCAACATCCTGGTGAACCTCCTCTGCACCCTCTCCAAAGCCACTACATCCTTTTGGTAATGTGGCGACCAGAACTGCACGCAGTATTCCAAATGTGGCCGAACCAAAGTCTTATACAAATGTAACATAACCTGCCAACTTTTGTACTCAATACCCCGTCCGATGAAGGAAAGCATGCCGTATGCCTTCTTGACCACTCTATTGACCTGCGTTGCCACCTTCAGGGAACAATGGACCTGAACACCCAAATCTCTCTGTGCATCAATTTTCCCCAGGACTTTTCCATTTACTGTATAGTTCACTCTTGAATTGGATCTTCCAAAATGCATCACCTCGCATTTGCCCTGATTGAACTCCATCTGCCATTTCTCTGCTCAACTCTCCAGTCTATCTATATTCTGCTGTATTCTCTGACAGTCCCCTTCACTATCTGCTACTCCACCAATCTTAGTGTCGTCTGCAAACTTGCTAATCAGACCACCTATACTTTCCTCCAAATCATTTATGTATATCACAAACAACAGTGGTCCCAGCACGGATCCCTGTGGAACACCACTGGTCACACGTCTCCATTTTGAGAAACTCCCTTCCACTGCTACTCTCTGTCTCCTGTTGCCCAGCCAGTTCTTTATCCATCTAGCTAGTACACCTTGGACCCCATGCGCCTTCACTTTCTCCATCAGCCTACCATGGGGAACCTTATCAAACGTCTTACTGAAGTCCATGTATATGACATCTACAGCCCTTCCCTCATCAACCAACTTTGTCACTTCCTCAAAGAATTCTATTAAGTTGGTAAGACATGACCTTCCCTGCACAAAACCATGTTGCCTATCACTGATAAACCCATTTTCTTCCAAATGGGAATAGATCCTATCCCTCAGTAACTTCTCCAGCAGCTTCCCTACCACTGACGTCAGGCTCACCGTTCTATAATTACCTGGATTATCCCTACTACCCTTCTTAAACAAGGGGACAACATTAGCAATTCTCCAGTCCTCCGGGACCTCACCCGTGTTTAAGGATGCTGCAAAGATATCTGTTAAGGCCCCAGCTATTTCCTCTCTCGCTTCCCACAGTAACCTGGGATAGATCCCATCCGGACCTGGGGACTTGTCCACCTTAATGCCTTTTAGAATACCCAACACTTCCTCCCTCCTTATGCCGACTTGACCTAGAGTAATCAAACATCTGTTCCTAACCTCAACATCCGTCATGTCCCTCTCCTCGGTGAATACCGATGCAAAGTACTCGTTTAGAATCTCACCCATTTTCGCTGACTCCACGCATAACTTTCCTCCTTTGTCCTTGAGTGGGCCAATCCTTTCTCTAGTTACCCTCTTGCTCCTTATATATGAATAAATAGAAGAATAGACAAAAACAGGTAACCAACAAGGCCTGGCAACTGTAACCGGGGAGTGGGTTCAGGAGAGAAAGTTTGAACCTGTGTAAGAAACCTGTTCAAATACATTCTGCTATTAATGAAAGAACTGTCAAAATGTTTGCTAACCAGCCAAATGGCAACCAATCTTTTAAAATTGTCTCTGTCTACAACCTGAAGAGGTGTTCTGAAGGGTTCAGGAATGGAGGAACAGTACAAGGTGCAGTCGTACACTGTCTTTCAGGACCCAGCCTGAAGGATGGCATTGGAAACGGTGCTAATTGAACTGAAACTAACTGTGTCAATAAATGTTCCTCATCCATGCATGACCTCGCTGTGCCTCAAAGTTTGGTTTCACAGGGCAACACATTCAGCATGATGAGTGATAGTCAAGTCACAATGACAGAAGAAGAAAACGCGTGGGACAGGAATGAATTACTGCAGACTCTCAGTGATGGGACTTGCTCTTGTGTAATGCAAGGATTAAGGTACTGCTAGCTTCCTTTGTTAAAGATCTTCTGGATGTAAGCAGTGCATGCCAGAGATGTCTTACTGCTTGAACACCTCATACTATGCGATTTCTTGCAGAGAAGCAGAAATAAAACATTTTACTGCATTTGCCTTCAGTGACGTTTGAGGGGTGGTAATGCAGGTAATTCTTATTCATCATAACATTGGAAGAGTGTGATGGTACTAAGGAAAACATGGCAGAAAGGTTCTTCTTTGTATCGCCAAGTTTCTGATGGAAAGTACATCTGTTACAAAGATACATAGGTTCTGAATAACACTTCTATCCAGGTGACCTCAGAATTCCCTGCTGTTAAGCTCTTTTCATTTTATTCCTGGTATGAGGAAGTTGGCTGGAATGTGACTGACAATAGACTAAAGCATATTTTAGTTTATCTCAACAGGACTTTATTGGTTTAAGATCAAGCGGCAGCTATGGATCCTTCCTTCTCTACCTCATCACATGGTTTCATCGATTGCTCATTGATGTTCGACATACAGTTTTATTGAACATTTTGCGACCTCAAATTGTGGACGCTTAGCATAGTTTTATTCTGAACTTTGTACTGGAATTAAAAGATTTACTTTTGGAAAATGTAGATGATCCATGTAAAATCACTGACTATGATTTTTGTCAATGTTCTCTTTTGTATTATTGCCCTGTTTCACATGATAGGTTATGACATTTTATTGAATGTTTATATTTTAGACATTGTTTAGCTTAGACAACCTATTTTTGTTGTTCGCCTTTATACGGGTCAAGATGGGGAGGGTGGGGGGGGTGGCGGTGCCTGATGGAACATAGGTATATTAGGCATAATGGAGTAGAATTTGGAAATAGTTAGTGTATTATGCCTTTTAGAGTTAGAGATTAAATAAATGGTCAGTTTCCAGACCTCATTTTAAACTCCCCTTTAAGAAGTAGAGTTAAATATTTCAAGGTCCCTGTTAGAATAGAATTTATGTTGCCATGGAATTGGAAGATAAACACACACATTGAAATATCCTGTGTGACATCAGTAAGAGGTAGCAATAAACTTAATTAGTTTATGTTGATGCAGACAAATTGGCTCCAGATGGTGCTGTGGGGTACCATGAAAAGGGCAATAAACAATAAATGAAAATGGACTTACATGAACAAGAGGTCAAATAAACACAATTATAAACATTTTGACCAGATAAAGGCTCACAACTTCAAAAAACAGGGGTTTTCAGTAAAACATTAAGTGGAGAGTTAGTTCATGATAAGGCAGCACAATGGCGCAGTGGTTAGCACTGCAGCCTCACAGCTCCAGTGACCTGGGTTCAAATCTGGGTACTGCCTGTGCGGAGTTTGCAAGTTCTCCCTGTGTCTGCGTGGGTTTCCTCCGGGTGCTCCGGTTTCCTCCCACATGCCAAAGACTTGCAGGTTGATAGGTGAATTGGCCATTATAAATTGTCACTAGTATAGGTAGGTGGTAGGGAAATATAGGGACAGGTGGGGATGTGGTAGGAATATGGAATTAGTGTAGGATTAGTACAAATGGGCGGTTGATGGTCGGCACAGACTCGGTGGGCCGAAGGGCCTGTTTCAGTGCTGTATCTCTAAACTAAAAAACTAAACTATCAAATCTGAATTTTAAAAGGAACACAGGAAGGTCACACCTAAATGCAGAAGTCAGATGACACTTCAGAAATAGTATAAAAATGAGAGGTTTTGAAAGCAAAGATTAGAAGTGTTGAATCCTCAAACAATGCTTCTCAACTAAGGGGCATTTAAGGTAAAAGGTTAACTTTAAATTTTGATGGATATTCTGAATATTCTAAGATAATATTGCTGTAACATTAGCAAGGTTAAACTTTTGGATTGTATGTGAGAAATAAGAATATGTGTTACATCTCTCAGTAATATTTGATGTTGTCCACTTAAGAAGTTTATTGCATGTTAAATTCATTAATAAATATATTAAAGTTGATAAATCATCTCGTGTAGTATTCTGTATGCAACTACAAGAACCCCTTCTCTGTGTCTCTTTAAGTGGAGAGATACGCATTGAAGAGAGTTTCCCAGACCCTTATAATATCTGGGATATTTATGACTTAGCCATAATATTAATAATAGGCTATCTGAAAGATGGTAATATTCTCTGTTGGGTTTTTTTCTTTGAGGGAAAGCTAGTACAATTCTTGGGACCCAAATTTGTCTGGTTTGAACTTGATTAAGGGAGATTCATAGGGATGTACTCCTGATTTGGTTTAGTCCCTACAAGGGGTTCAAGTCATAAGTCACTTCAGTTGGTGCCCAAAAACGTAGTCTTCTTGTTAACAGAATCCTGTACTTATATGTTAGTTTTTAATGTGTATTTTAGATTTGTAAGTACAGAAGGAATGTTTACTGTCCGTGGTGTTCGGACTCCGATTTTAAAATCTAGAGACGGCAAACTCTTGATCACGTTTGTGGATCTTAAATCAAAACTCCCTCATTCTACTTTTGATGTTTGTGAATTTCCTTTAAAGTTCCCTTTAAATCTTAATTGAGATTAGGTCCTGACACATTTTAAGTATGCTGAAGCTGCAGCATTACGGTATGCTTTAGAAAAGGCAGAACCTATTAAGCCCACATTAATTTGTACAGATAGTGACTATTGTAAGGGGGCTTACAATCATGACCTTGTGTTCTGGGAGCAAACAGGTTTTACCACTCATAAAGGTAAACCCATAAAACACAATTCACTGTAGGAAGATAATCTCCATTTGCGAAAGGAGAAATGTAAATGTATTTAAAAATGTAATGAATGTAATCACTACGGCAGAACGGACAGCTAATCAGGATGATGAACTGATTCAGCTATTAGACCGGACGAAAGAGAATACAAAAGTATATCTATCAAAGTACTTCTATTCGAAGACTCCGCCTGGTATTGTACTGGTTAAGTTGCCCTAGGGTGTCCGGGAGGCGCCCCAAATCACAAACGAGAACAGCTTGTAAAAGAAGCTCACGAGGGTGTAGGTCAGGCATATAGTGGTGCCCGAACAACATTCTGCAAATTGACGCTTTTATATTGGCGGCCAGGCATGCTTAAAGCCTGTAAGATATATCTGGCAAATTGTGAGCCATGTGATTTGATCAACAAATCATCACACATTAAACCACCACCACTGGCTCTGGTGAAATTCTGGGGAGATGGGTCTTTCCATTGATGGGGTATTCTGCCAACATTCTCAAAGGGCACTTTAGTGATATCCACTCCAATGTGTTCTTGTGTGGTAGAAATGCATATAACCATTCCATTCTTTGTCCTGGCTGAAGAAAAATCGTGCGCAGAAGATCGTCTGTTCCTAAAAGAGCATCTAGCTGCTATTTTTAAGGTGACAATCCACTCCTTTTAAAGATGCAAAGAGTAGAATTTCTTGGCTAACTTGTGTAATCTCCCAACAATACCACCCTGACAGAGGGAGGATGCCTGGAATTTCTGCTCACCTCCCCTCAACGGGAAGATGGCTGCACCAAAACAATGGGGTGCATCTCTGTGGAACCCGGTCCTATCCCATTTTAAGAGCCCCGATCCAAAGGTTTCTGTCCTGGCTTCAACTAGGATTTCAAGGCTCATATACTCTGTTTCAGCCCTCTTCACCTGTTACTTTGTTTTCCCACTTTTCTGGCTCTTTCTCTTACTTTATTTCTTTTTTTCCACTCATTTCCTTTCTTCTCTCTCTTTTTTTCAGTTTTGTCTTCACATTTTGTATTTATAACTTGTTTCAATGTTTAACTAGTTCTAAATTGTCTTTGATTCCCTTCTGATTATGATTTACTGCTCTTTATAATTGTTTGTGGAAGACATTATATTGAATACAAGAGCACACATGCAAAAAGGAACAAAAGCTGGATTGAGCTAGAAACAAGTGAGCAAAACAATGAATTTTAGTTTAGTTTAGTTTAGAGATACAGTACTGAAACAGGACCTTCGGCCCACTGAGTCTGTGCCGACCATCAACCACCCATTTATACTAATCCTACACTAATTCCATATTCCTACCACATTCCCACCTGTCCCTATATTTCCCTGCCACCTACCTATACTAGGGACAATTGCTAATGGCCAATTTACCTATCAACCTGCAAGTCTTTGGCATTAATAAGTTATGTAAAAAAGAAGGGAATAAGGAGAGCAAAAGCACAAAAAAAGGAGCACACTGAAAAAAAGTGCACGCGGGCAGAGAACAGAGCCATGTTCTGTGAACACGCAATTACCAACATATGAACATATGAATTCGGGGCAGGAGTAGGTCACTCGACCCCTCAGGCCTGCTCCGCCATTCAATAAGTTTATGTTTGAACTGATTACTCCATACTTCCACCTATGCCCAATAACCTTCCACCCCCTTGCTTATCAAGAATCTATCTACCTCTGCCTTAAAAATATTCAAAGACTCTGCTTCCACTGCCTTTTGAGAAAGAGAGTTCTAAAGACTCACGACCCTCTGAGAGACAAAATTTCTCCTCACCTCTGTCTTGAATTGGCGACCACTTATTTTTAAACAGTGACCCATAGTTCTAGATTCTTCCACAAGGGGAAACATAGAGTCATAGAGTCAAACAGTTGTACAGCACAGAAATAGGCCCTTCGGCCCACCGCGTCCATGCCGACCATAATGCCTATCTATACTAATCCCATCTGCCGGCATTAATTCCATATCCCACTATGCCTTGCTCATTCAAGTACCTGTTCAAATGCCTCTTAAATGTCGCTACTGTTCCTGCCTCCAGCACCTCCTCAGGCAGCTCATTCCAGATACCCACTATTCTTTGTATGAAAAGTTTACCCCTTTGATCCCCTTTAAACCTCCTCCCTCTCACCTTAAATCTATGCCCTCTAGTTTTAGTCACCACTGCCATGGGAAACAGACTCTGGCTATCTACCCTATCTATGCCTCTCATAATTTTATATACCTCTATCATGTCCCCTCTCAGCTTCCTTCGCTCCAGGGAAAACAGACCCAGCCTATCCAATCTCTCTTTATAACTCAAGCCCTCCAAACCAGGCAACATCCTTGTGAATCTTTTCTGCACCCTCTCTAGCTTAATCACATCTTGCCTGTAGTGCGGTGACCAGAACTGCACACAGTACTTCAAATGCGGCCTAACCAACATCATGTACAACTGTAACATGACGTCTCAACTCTTGTACTCAATGCCTTGGCCAATGAAGGCAAGCATGACATATGCCTTCTTCACCACCCTGTATACCTGTGTTGCCACTTTCAGGGAAGTATGTCCTTGCACCCCAAGGTCTCTCTGCTCAACAACACTCCCCAGGGCCCTGCCATTCACTGTATATGTCCTGCCCTGGTTTAACTTCCCAAAATGCATCACTTCACACGTGTCTGCATTAAATTCCATTTGCCAATCCCTTGCCCATTTTCCCAGTTGATCTATATCCTGTTGTAACTTTAGACAACCTTCTTCACTGTCCACTATACCACCAATTTTGCTGTCATCTGCAAACTTACTAATCATGCCCCTTACATTCATATCCAAGGCATTAACATATATGACTAACAACAGAGGGCCCAGCACTGATCCCTGCGGCACACCACTGGTCACCAGCCTCCAATCCAAGAAACAACCTTCTGCCTCTGCCTCCTATCGCCAAGCCAATTTTGTATCCAATTTGCTAGCTCACCCTGGATCCCATGTGTTCGAACCTTCTGGACCAGCCTACCATGCGGGACCTTGTCAAAGGCCCTTGTTAAAGTCCATGTAGACAATGTCCATCGCCTTGCCCTCGTCAATCCTCTTGGTGATCTCCTCGAAAGACTCAATCAAATTCGTGAGACATGATTTCCCAAGCACAAAGCCATGTTGACTATCCCTAATCAGACCATGCCATTCCAGATGCATATAAATCCTGTCTCTCAGAATCCCTTCCAATAACTTTCCCACCACTGATGTAAGGCTCACTGGCTTGTAGTTCCCTGGCTTATCCCTGCTGCCCTTCTTAAATAAAGGCACAACATTAACTATCCTCCAGTCTTCCGGTACCTTACCCGTGGCTAACGATGATACAAAAATTTCTGCCAGGGCCCCAGCAATCTCCTCCCTTGCTTCCCATAGCATCCTAGGATAAACATACTTTCCACATTTACCCCTCAGGATCTTACATGTTTCAATCAAGTCGCCTCTTACTCTTCTAAATTCCAGCGGATATAAACCTAGCCTCTTTCCTCATAAGACAGCCCACCCATTCCAGGTATTAGTCTAATAAACCTTCTCTGTAATGCCTCCAATACATTTACATACTTCCATAAATAAGGAGACCAGTACTGCACACATTACTCCATGTGTGGTCTCGCCAATACCCTGTATAGCTGAAGCACAACCTTCCTACTTTTGTATTCAATTCCCCTTGCGATAAACAATAACATTCTATTAGCTTTCCTAATTACGTGCTGTACCTGCATACTAACCTTTTGCGATTCATGCACTAGGACACCCCGATCCCTCTGCATGTCAGAGCTCTGCAAACTCTCACCATTTAGATAATATGCTTCTTTTTTATTCTTCCTGCCAAAGTGGACAATTTCACATTTTCCCACATTATTCTCCATTTGCCAGGTCTTTGCCCACTTACTTAACCTATCTATATCCCTTTGTAGCCTCCTTATGCCCTCTTCACAAGTTTCCTACCTATCTTTGTGTCATCAACAAATTTAGCAACCATACCTTCGGTCCCTTCTTCTAAGTCATTTATATAAATTGTAAAAAGTTGAGGCCCCAGCACAGATCCCTGTGGCACACCACTTGTTGCATCTTGCCAACCAGAAAATAAGCCATTTATACCTCCTCTCTATTTCCTGTTAGCTAACCAATCTTCTATCCATGCCAAAATGTTACCCCCTACACCATGAGCTTTTATTTTCTGCAATAACCTTTGATGTGGCACCATACCTCAATTTGTAAGTTTATGGGCAGGTGTAACAGCATATGTATGATGGGCTGAATGGCCTCTTTTTGTGCTGTATGATTCTAAATGAAGAAATGAAGTTGCAGGGTGGAGATAAATGTGTTTCAGGTAGGTTTCTGGAAATAGCTGGTATTGTAGGAGCATGGAGTAACAGAAAGGTGATTAAATGGTGAGTTCAGTGATTTTAAGGGAGAATTATTTCATGCTTTTTGTCTTCTAAATGTTAACCATGCAGTTAATCAGAAATCAGAAATAAAATGGTGTCTGGAAGCATAGTGCCAAGATTAAATTCAATGATATGACTGGTTGCAATTGAAGCCAATCAAGTGATTGTTTTTTACTGGTTTATATTTTTTGTGGAGGCCTGTACTACATTTAGATGAAACAGTATGGTTGAGTTTCAACGAATGGAAAATGTCTCACACTTGATGCTTTCTGGCACAGGCGGATCTAATATATGGCTTGCATGACGCATGAGATGCAAGATGTCTAGTTGTAGCTAGTATAATCTATTGAAGGTGTGCTTTAGCAAGCAAGAGTGACTGACATGCCTTCCCTCAGCTTTCTTGTGACTGGCCTCCACTCAGTCAGCAAGGTTCCATGGTAGCTCGGTTCAGATTCATGGCTGTGAGGAAATGTAGTTGTAAACTGCAAGTCCCTGCGTTCCATTATGTGGCTCATTTTATTAAACACTATTATATATTATACAGCATAACTATCAAATATTTATCATAAAATACATTATGCAATATTAAATATTTATTTTGCAGAATTAAATATTTATCCTACTGAATGACATTAAACATTCTTAATTATTTATTATGTGTTTTTAATTATTAAGCATTTTAACTAAGTAGAATATGGATAAGACCTAAATTGTTGTATTTCCATGTGTATCAAATGTAAATTATGGTCATCATCGTGTAAAAACATTTGAATTTTTAAGACCAAGAAAAAGCTTTGGAGATCAGTTCTACATATCCACTTTGCACCATGATACCTTCATGTCTTCCGAGCATCTTTCTCCTTTGAGCATCTCACCTTGTTCCACCCCTCTCATCTCATTTAAAATCCTCATTCTCTAAACCCACCCAAATGCCATACCATGTTTCTCACTGAGATATCTTCACTGCTTTCCTCCCTCATCCTCTGCACCAAGCAACTTCCCATGCTTGGTGATTTCAACCTCCATCTCAACTATTATGCACTATCTCCTCTAAATTCACTGCCCTTCTATCCTCCCTTAATCTCTCTCTCGAAATAAACCCCCTAACACATATTCATAGCCACTCCCTTAACCTTGCCATCTCATGTGCTCTCTCTGCTTCCAACATATCAATCATAGATAAGGTCATTTCTGATCACTTCCTTGTGTCTCTCACCACCAACATACCCCCTCCCAAACCTACTTCCATCTGTGTCATCTCTTGGAAAAAAAACTCTCGCCCAGTTCACTTAGAATTGCACTTTCAAAATCCCAACCTCCCTCCACCACGAAATTTCTGTAATTGCCCATCTTCTCAACCACACCCTTACCTACACCATTGATGCCCTAATCCCTATTAAAACCATTACTTACTTTCACCGCTGGTCATTCCCTGTGGTAAGGCCCCATCTCCACTCCCATATGTCCGACAGACACAGACTTGAACAGAAATGGCTGACAATCGATTTAGCCATTCACCACCAGATTTGGCTGCACCACGTGAAGCACTATTAGGTCCAGTTCTCCTCTGCCAAACTGTTCACTATTCCAAGATCGTCCTGGAATGCAAAGATAACCTCGGCTTATTTTTTCCATTGCAATCCTTCTTCTTTAATCCCTCTTCCCTGTCTCCTCACCTCCAACAACAAGTGCGAGGAGCTCATGGACTTCTTTGTCACTAATATCGAGACCATCTGATCAGTTACCTCTGCTGCTTCCCCAGTCCATTGGGCCAAGCTTCCTCTAAGGTGCCTCTCTGTTTTAGCACAGAACCTAAATCTTTCTCCAGTTTCTCTCTGAATTCCCCTCATGCCGTCCCCACCTCCTGCTGTCTCAATCCTATTCCTTTGAAACTGATGACCACCCAACTTCCCTTCCTGGCTCCCATATTAGCTGATATTGTTAACAGCTTGTGTCCTCAGGTACTGACCTCCAACCCTTCAAATTTGCTGTCATCATCCCTCTCCTCAAAAACACAATGCTTGACCCCCTGAGCTTGCAAACTACTGCCTCATTTCCAACCTCTCTTGTCACCTCCCAACTTGGTGCCCACCTTTCCTGGAACTCTATACTATCTGGCGGAGTCTTCCTGCGGTGGCGGGTCCCTCCACCTTTAAATAAATTGAGATGGAGGCAGGAAGAGGCCCTTCAGTGGTCATTAATTGGTGACTTAAGGGCCTCAATTGGCCTGGGGCAGGAAGGCTGCCCTCAGTTTTCCCTGCTCCAGGCAAAATGGCAGGGAGCCTGGGCAATGTCGAGAATGACACTCCTTGCTATTTTGTTTGCCCCCCTCCCCCAATGCCTCTGTGCCTGTCTCCAAGCGCAGAGCAAATTTCAGCCCTAAAACCTGTTCACCCCTGTGTTTGCTGATCTCCATGCTCCCCTTTAAGCAATGCCTTGATTTAAAATTCTCATTCTTGTTTTCAAATCCCTCCATGGCCTCACACCCACCCATCTCTGTAATCTCCTCCAGCCCCACTGCCCTCCAAAATATCTGCGCTCATCTCATTCTGACCTCTTGTGCACTCTGATTGGATACTTCACCATTGGCCACCATACCTTCAGCTACCTAGGCCCTGAGCTCTGGAATTCCCTCCTAAACCTCTCCACCTCTCTACCTCTCTTTCCTCCTTTAAGACCTTCTTAAAACCTACCTCCTTCTGGCCTAATCTGTACTTAAGTGGCTCGGTGTCAAATTTTATTTGCTGATACTCCTGTGAAGCACCTGGAAACATTTTATTATGTTAAAGGTGCTTTCAAATGCAAGTTGTTGTTTCTGTTGCTGTTGTCTCCAGAAAAAACTTTTAGCTTTCAGGTAAAGTTTTTAATAATCTGTAGCAACATTGCATGGAGTCGAAGGTGGAATTTTATGCTCTCCCCTGCAGCAGGTTTGGAGGCGGGGAGAGCTTAAATTCGGGTGGGATGGTGGCGGAGGCGGGGGGACCCCGCCACCATCTCGCGTCCGCCAAAATTTAGTCCGGGGTGGGAAGGACTGTGAACAGCCTTCCTGGCCCACCTCCAATTGAGGTCCTTAACTGGGTAATTAATCCCTAATTAAGGTCCTCTTCCCGCTGCAGCCGCAATTACCCCTGCGGTGGGCAGCCCTGTTGATACACAGGAAGCACGTCACGAGAAATCTACTTCCTGGATGTGGGGGTTAGGTGTTGCCTTAACGAGTGACCTGGCATCAGGAAGTGGGGGGGTGGGCCTGCTGAGGGCCTACCCCCTGCCCTTGCTCCTGACCCCCCTCCCCCTCTCCCCTACGGCCCGCACTCCATGAGACCCCTCCCACCCTGACCTAAAGCCTGGTTCCAGTGTCGCTCCTCGGAGTCTGGTCACTGCAGCTACAGCAACAGCCACTGCCTCTGCCGGGGCGCTGTGACTGCTGTTGTCTGATTGGCTGGTGGCTCTGCAAGGCTGGGACTTCTGGCAACGGGGTCCGAAATCCTACTGAAGGCCCACCGCGGTCTAGTTAAGTGCCTGATTGGCACTAAATTCAGTGAGCCGAATAATGGGTTTTTATTCTGTCACATTAATTTATATATTTTACTTGCTAAACAAGTGAATATGCTGTAGATGCTTCTGGTAGAATCTGGAAAAAATGTAGTTTTTCTAAGTTAAGTTGCCTAAGTAATAGCCCTGCTACTACACTTGAGTGTAATTTCTCTACATTATGACCAGGGTGAGACAGATTCATGGCTACTATATAAAATGTCACTGTAGTCTACATTATGGAGAGGAGAGAGAATTAATGAGGGCTTTAATTACTGTGGATCTGTGCTAGAAAGTTCCACAAAAAATGTAATTTAATTATTCAAACTGTATAGTGCAAGT
The DNA here is from genome assembly GCF_036365525.1 of Heterodontus francisci. Classification (NCBI taxonomy): domain Eukaryota; kingdom Metazoa; phylum Chordata; class Chondrichthyes; order Heterodontiformes; family Heterodontidae; genus Heterodontus; species Heterodontus francisci. The sequence goes on from NC_090382.1 coordinate 97,254,893, forward strand.
CTGAGTACTTTTCCAAAGGACTTTTTGAATCAAGCTTCAGTGTTGTAATACAGTAGAATGATGATCACCATATTCCGATTTCTCGACAGGAAAACCCACAAAGGAAAGCCAGCACAGATTTGTTAAGGGCAAATTGTGTTCAAGTAAATTGTTTGAGTTTTTTGATGAGGGAACAGAGAGGATTGATATGGGTAATGCGGTTGATGTGGTGTACATGGACTTCCAAAAGGCATTTGACAAAATGTCACAAAACAGGCTTGTCAGTAAAGTTGAAGCCCATGGAATAAAAGGGACAGTGGCAGCATGGATTTAAAATTGGCTGAGTGACAGGAAACAGAAAGTAGTGGTGAACAGCTGTTATTCGGACTGGAAGAAGGTATATAGTGGGTTTCCCCAGGGGTTGGTACTTGCTTTTCTTGATATATATTTATGACCTAATCTTGGGTGTATAGGGCAGAATTTCAAAATTTGCAGATGACACAACACTTGGAAGTATTGTGAACTGTAAGGAGGATAGTGATAGACTTCAGGAGGATGTAGACAGGCATGTGGCAGATGAAATTTAATGCAGAAAAGTGTGAAGTGATACATTTTGGTAGGAATAATGAGGAAAAGCAATATAAAATAAAGGATACAATTTTAAAGGGGATGCAGGAGCAGAAATGACCTGGCGGAATATGTGCACAAATTGTTGAAGGTGGCAGGACAGGCTGAGAAAGTGGTCAGTAAGGCATACGGGATTCTGGGCTTTATAAATAGAGGCATAGAGCACAAAAGCAAGGAAGTTATGGTGAACTTTTAGAAAACACTGGTTTGGCCTCATCTGGCACATTTGGCTGAATTTTATGCCACCCCTGTGGGTCAGTTGGTGGCGTCGGGGCAGTGTAAAATTGAGTGGGAGGCTCCAGGAGGCCTACCTGTCCTGCTCGCACCTCCAGTCGACTTTACGGTGGTCGATCGTGGGGGGGGAGGGGGGGAAGCGGCCCACTCGCCAGAGGCCAATCAAGGCCCATAAGTGGCCACTTAACGGCCACTTAAGGGCCCGCGCCAGCCTCCACAGGTATTTTACCCATGGCAAGCAGCCGTGCTGGGGACCTGAAAGGCCGCCCAGCAATAGTTGCCGGCCTTTCCGTGCCCTATGGGCGGTGGGGGGGGGGGTGGTGGCATAGCAGTCGGGCACAGGGTGCCCGATTGAGGGCCGCCCCCACCTCCCAACCCACCCATGGGACCCAAGACACATCCCCCCCCCAAACTACCACTCCAGTCTCACCAGGGAAGGATCGATTCCCCCTGGTGAGGCATGTCCAACTCACTCACTCTCCAGGGTCCATGGTGTCAGCTGGGCTGCAGTTCCAGCAGTGGCCACCGCTCCCATATTGGAAGTGGGTGGAAGTCCTGCCACGGGACAATTAAAGCCTGGGGACCCGTGAAATACAGGATGGGTCCCCAGGCGAGGCGGAAGCAGGTTTGCCACCGACTTTCACGTCGGTGGCGAACTGCCGTCTGCTCAAGGTAAAATTCAGCACATTGTGTCCAATTCTGGGCACCTCACTTTCGGAAGATTATGAAGGCATTGGGGAGGGTGCAGAAAAGATTTATGAGAATGGTCCCAGGTATAAGAGACTTCAGATATGTGGATAGATTGGAGAAGCTGGGACTGTTCTCCTTGGAGAAGAGAAGATTAACAGATTTGATAAAGGTGACTAAAATCATGAGGGATCCGGACAGATTAGACGGGGAGAAACTGTTCCCATTGGTGGAAGGGTTGTGAACCAGAGGACACCGATTGGCAAAAGAACCAGAGGCAACATGGGGAAAAACTTATTACGCAGTTTGTGGTTAGGATCTGAACTGCACTGTCTGAGAGTGTGGTGGAGGCTGATCAATCATGGCTTTCAAAAGGGAATTGGATAATTATTTGAAGAGAAAGAATTTGCAGGGCTATGAGGAAAAGGCAGGGGTTTGGAACTAGCTGAGTATCTCTTACAGAGAGCCAGCATAGACACGATGGGCCAAATGCCCTTCTCCTGTGATTCTATGACCATGGGGCAAATCCGACATATTGCAACAAGTCAGCCGCACATGCAACATTACTTTACCCAAAACATTGATGAGCTTTTGGATGCTTCCCACAAGAAACATAAAAAGGTTGTTATCCCTCAGTCAGCATCACTAAAACAGATTATCTGGTTATTAGCACATTGCTATTTGTGGGAGCTCGCTGTGCACAATTTGGCTGTCGCATTTCCTACCTTACAATAGTGACTACACTTCAAATGTTATTGTGGAAGATAAAAGCTCATGGTGAAGGGGGTAACATATTGGCAGGGATAGAAGATTGGTTAGCTAACAGGAAACAGAAAGTAAGCATAAATGGGTCATTTTGTGGTTGTAAAGATGTAACGAGTGGTGTGCCACAGGGATCTGTGCTGGGGCCTCAACATTTTAAAATTTATATAAAATGATTTGGATGAAGGGACCAAATATATGGTAGCTAAATTTGTTGATGACGCAAAGATAGGTAGGAAAGTAAGTTGTGAAGAGGACATAAGGAGGCTACAAAGGGATATAGATAGGTTAAGTGAGTGGGCAAAGATCTGGCAAATGGAGTATGATGTGGGAAAATGTGGAATTCTCCATTTTGGCAGGAAGAATAAAAAAGAAGCATATTATCCAAATGGTGAGAGATTGTAGAGCTCTGAGATGCAGAGCGATCTGGGTGTCCTAGTACATGAATCACAAAAGGTTAGTATGCAGGTACAGCATGTAATTAGGAAAACTAATAGAATGTTATCGTTTATTGCGAGGGGAATTGAATACAAAAGTAGGGATCTTATGCTTCAGTTATTAAGTGCATTGGTGAGACCACATCTTGAGTACTGTGTACAGTACTGGTCTCCTTATTTAAGGAAGTATGTAAATACATTGGAAGCAGTTCAGAGAAGGTTTACTAGACTAATACCTGGAATGAGCAGGTTGTCTTCTGAGGAAAGATTGGACCGGCTAAGCTTGTATCCGCTGGAGTTTAGAAGAGTAAGAGGCGACTTGATTGAACCATATAAGATTCTGAGGGATCTTGACATGGTGGATGTGAAAAGGATGTTTCCTCTTGTGGGAGAATCTAGAACTAGGGGGTCACTGTTAAAAAATAAGGGGTCGCCCATTTAAGACAGAAATGAGGAGAATTTTTTTTCAGAGGGTCGTGAATCTTTGGAATTCTCTTCCTCAAAAGGCAGTGGAAGCACAGTCTTTGAATATTTTAAGGCAGAGGTAGATAGATTCTTGATAAGCAAGCGGGTGAAAGGTTTTTCGGGTAGGTGGAAATGTGGAGTTGAGGTTACAAGCAGATCAGCCATGATCTTGTTGAATGGCGGAGCAGGCTCAAGGGACCGAGTGGCCTACTCCTACTCCTAATTTGTATGTTCGTATGTTCATGTGTAATTCATTGGCTTTGAAGTGCTTTGGGGCATCCTAAAGTTGTGAAAGATGCTATATAAATACTAGTTTATAATAATAAAAATATAATAATAATGGTAATATTTAATAATAGTACTGTTGAATGTGTACCTTTCCAGGGCCCTGGTAAAGACCTGGAATTATGTATAATTCTAGTAGTAATGGTGATGGAGTGGGGGACAGCTGCCTCAGGCCTCTCTCTTCAGGGAAAGCTGTCATAGTTTAAAATGCAGGAACGTGTGTGCCAGTGCGAGGCTTGCAGAGTACACTAGTTAAATCTGCATCTCAGTTTATGTTGACAAGGAAATAGTTGCTCCTGCAGAATTATATCCCTCTTGTTCATTCTGCAACCCAGGTTCGAGTGCCATCACTAGAAAACTGAGATAACGCTAGTCTTGTATTCTGTTGTTGAGAATGGAAAAATCTTCATTAGCTCTCTTTCTTTGTTATAACTAAGGTTTGGCACAGCCCATGAAAGATCCTAATCATCATGTCACATGTCTGGGATCGCAGTGAATTGATTTTAAATAAAGAATTCCTGTTCATTGACGAACAAATTAATCAAGTACTCGCAATGTAGAGGGTGTCAGTGAAAAACAGATTGCTTTTGTTAACTGTCATAACAGAAAATAGGACCAGTTAATCAACCTTTAATGTGCACAGCATTAATAGATGTTTGAGTTTAAAATGAAACGCAGAAAGATTGGGGATGTTTCTGTGTGTTAAGTGTGTCAGGAAGGGATGCTGGGAAAAGTAAAATTAAGGCATAAAACTAGTTCCCCCCCCTTTATCCAGTTCTGTATGTTAAAATGCAAGGATCAATAAAGATTGAATAATACAGCACCTTATCATCTTATGGCCCATCTCTATTGATCTATCTCTTTATCTATCTTTGTTTGTAGTTCTGTTGGTCTGTGTTTGTGTGGGTATCATTCTATTTCTTAATGTTCCTGCAGAGACTAAGAAGATGCCCAAATTACCAAATCTGAATTATTTAAAAGCCAGAAAGATCCCACTTCTCAAGTTACTCTGAAACGAGTGTTCGGGGGTTTTCTATTCCCTATCACTGGGTTTCTCACTTACTGTAACCAAACACATTTGTTGAGAACAAAAAAAGCAGGCAACAGTAGAACAATTAAAGATAGGATTAATAGTCATTCAGTGCCCACTTGGTTTTGAGTGTTTTTTGTTGTCTCAGTAGCACACAGGAGATTACTCTGAAAGAAGTTAACAGTGTCCCATTATGTGGTGTTGCAAAGAATAGTAACTGAAATGCATGATCTTTTATCTATTTCAACATATAGCACTGAGCTCCTTTTTCAGGTAATGTGACACAGCCAAGAAGAAAAAAAGTACAATGGCACATCTTGAGAGTATCCAATTAAAACAGGTTATTTTAGTGTGGCATATTCTTACTGGTGAGGCTATATTTAGAATAGCACATGCAAATGTGTCCAGCTTTCTGCATTGGAGTTGGAGAATAGAGACAAGAGTAACACCAGGATTTAGAACATTAAGCTGCAAAGGGAGACTTAATAGTGGAACTTGTTTTCATTGCAAAGGAAATCAAATGCACACAAGCCAGGGTATTTAACTTAGAGGTGGAGAGCCAGAAGACATGATCTTACAATTACCAATTTACCAGCAGGGATGGGGATTTGGAGAATTTTTATCCTTTTACAGTTCCATTTTCGAGGATGTGAGCAAAAGAGGGGTGACAATCCCAGGCAGTGGAGGCACTCAGGTTAAAACCTCCCTGTACATGGATGATGTCGCCGTCTTCTGCTTGGATCTGCTGTCCGTGCGCAGACTGATGAGTATCTGCGACCAGTTCGAACTGGCCTCGGGAGCCAAAGTTAACCACGGCAAGAGCGAGGCCATGTTCTTTGGGAACTGGGCTGACTGATACTTTGTCCCCTTCACCGTCAGGTCAGAATACCTGAAGGTGCTGGGGATATGGTTCGGAAGGGCCGGGGCGTGCACCAAAACATGGGAGGAGCGAGTAGCCAAGGTACGACAAAAGTTGGGCATGTGGGGGCAGCGATCTCTCTCAATTGTGGGTAAGAACCTGGTCATCAGGTGCGAGGCGCTCACGTTGTTGCTGTACGTGGCGCAGGTCTAGCCCATACCCCACTCCTGCGCTGTGGCAGTCACCCGAGCTATTTTCCGCTTCATCTGGGGATCTAAAATGGACCGGGTCCGGAGGGACACGATGTTCAAATCTCTGGACAAGGGCGGGAAAAATGTACCCAACGTGGCCCTCATCCTGATGACCACCTTCGTGTGCGGCTGCATCAAGCTGTGTGTTGACCTCCAGTACGCAAACTCCAAGTGTCACTACGTGCTGAGGTTCTATCTGTCCCCGGTGTTGCGAAGGATGGGCTTGGTCACATTGCCGCGGAACGCTCCATGCAGTTGGGCTGTGCCGTACCACCTATCCTTCGTGGAGCAATTTCTGCAGGAAAACACCTTTGACCACCGCTCCATCAGGCAGTGGTCTGCACGGAATGTCCTCAAGGCCCTACGGGAAAAGGAGATGGTGGATCCTGTCGGATGGTTCCCCGAGCAGACCGTCAAAGTCATTTGGCGGAATGCCTCAACACCAGAACTTTCAAACAAGCACCAAGACGTAGCTTGGCTGGTGGTGAGAAGGGCCCTCCCCGTCAGATCCTTCATGCACACCCGAAGTCTCGCCTCCTCTTGCAGCAGCTTTTTCGGGAGCAGAGTGTGAGCGAGTGAGCAGCTGGGAAGGTCAGTTTGAAAGTAAATTTAATTTCCTTTTGTTTTTCGGCGGAGGCCAGGGGGCTGCTGGGTAAGTAAAACACTATATATTTGGGCGGTTTCTGAACCCGAGACACCACACTTGTCGTGTCTCCCACCCGCCCTCCTCCTCTAACCAAAAAAAAAGGACTCGGTGGGGTGTTTATAAGGTAAGGCTTTTTCTATTTCTCTGGTTTTATCGTGATTGGTAAAAACTTTTCATTCCTTTTTCATTTAACTAAGTTAAGCTTAAGATTAAAAATGGCAGGAGATCTCAGACCCGTGTCATGCTCCTCTTGCTCAATGTGGGAGCTCAGGGACATGGCTGATGTCCCTGACTCCTTCACGTGCAGGAAGTGTGTCCAACTGCAGCTCTTGTTAGACCGCATGACGGCTCTCGAGCTGCGGATGGACTCACTTTGGAGCATGTGCGATGCTGAGGAGGTCGTGGATAGCACGTTTAGTGAATTGGTCACACCGCAGATTAGGATTGCTGAGGGAGAAAGGGAATGGGTGACCAAAAGGCAGAGAAAGAGCAGGAAGGCAGCGCAGGAGTCCCCTGCGGTCATCTCCCTCCAAAACAAGTATACCGTTTTGGATACTGTTGAGGGAGATGGCTCACCAGGGGAAGGCAGCAGTAGCCAGGTCCATGGCACCGTGGCTGGCTCTGCTGTTCAGAAGGGCGGGAAAAAGAGTGGAAGGGCTATAGTCATAGGGGATTCGATTGTAAGGGGAGTAGATAGGCGGTTCTGTGGTCGAAGACGAGGCTCCCGAATGGTATGTTGCCTCCCAGGTGCACGGGTCAGGGATGTCTCAGATCGGCTGCAGAACATTCTGAAGGGGGAGGGTGAACAGCCAGTTGTCATTGTGCACATAGGCACCAATGATATAGGTAAAAAACGGGATGAGGTCCTACAAGCAGAGTTTAGGGAGTTAGGAGCCAAGTTAAAAAGCAGGACCTCAGAGGTAGTAATCTCAGGATTGCTACCAGTGCCACGTGATAGTCAGAGTAAAAATGAAAGAATAGTCAGGATGAATGCGTGGCTTGAGAGATGGTGCAGGAAGGAGGGGTTCAGATTTTTGGGACATTGGGACCGGTTCTGGGGGAGGTGGGACTATTACAAATTGGACGGTCTACACCTGGGCCGGACTGGAACCAATGTCCTTGGGGGTGCTTTTGCTAACGCTGTTGGGGAGGGTTTAAACTAATGTGGCAGGGGGATGGGAACCAATTGAGGTCAGTTGACAGTAAGGAGGTAGTAACAAAAGCCTGTAAGGAACTAGATAATGAAGTCAGTGTGACTAAGGGGAAGAGCAGGCAGGGAGCAGATGATGAATAAAGGGACTGGTGGTCTGAGGTGCATTTGTTTTAATGCAAGAAGTGTAGTAGGTAAGGCAGATGAACTTAGGGCTTGGATTAGTACCTGGGAGTATGATGTTATTGCTATTACTGAGACTTGGTTGAGGGAAGGGCATGATTGGCAACTAAATATCCCAGGATATCGATGCTTCAGGCGGGATAGAGAGGGAGGTAAAAGGGGTGGAGGAGCTGCATTACTGGTCAAAGAGGATATCACAGCTGTGCTGAAGGAGGGCACTATGGAGGACTCGAGCAGTGAGGCAATATGGACAGAACTCAGAAATAGGAAGGGTGCGGTAACAATGTTGGGGCTGTACTACAGGCCTCCCAACAGCGAGCGTGAAATAGAGGTACAAATATGTAAACAGATTATGGAAAGATGTAGGAGCAACAGGGTGGTGGTGATATGAGATTTTAATTTTCCCAACATTGACTGGGATTCACTTAGTGTTAGAGGTCTAGATGGAGCAGAATTTGTAAGGAGCATCCAGGAGGGTTTTCTAGAGCAGTATGTAAATAGTCCAACTCGGGAAGGGGCCATACTGGACTTGGTGTTGGGGAATGAGCCCGGCCAGGTGGTTGAAGTTTCAGTAGGGGACTACTTTGGGAATAGTGATCACAATTCCGTAAGCTTTAAAATACTCATGGACAAAGACGAGAGTGGTCCTAAAGGAAGAGTGCTAAATTGGGGGAAGGCCAACTATACCAAAATTCGGCAGGAGCTGGGGAATGTAGATTGGGAGCAGCTGTTTGAAGGTAAATCCACATGTGATATGTGGGAGGCTTTTAAAGAGAGGTTGATTAGCGTGCAGGAGAGACATGTTCCTGTGAAAATGAGGGATAGAAATGGCAAGATTAGGGAACCATGGATGACAGGTGAAATTGTGAGACTAGCTAAGAGGAAAAAGGAAGCAAACATAAGGTCTAGGCGGCTGATGAAAGACGAAGCTTTGAAAGAATATCGGGAATGTAGGACCAATCTGAAACGAGGAATTAAGAGGGCTAAAAGGGGTCATGAAATATCTTTAGCAAACAGGGTTAAAGAAAATCCCAAAGCCTTTTATTCATATATAAGGAGAAAGAGGGTAACTAGAGAAAGGATTGGCCCACTAAAGGACAAAGGAGGAATGTTATGCTTGGACTCAGAGAAAATGGGTGAGATTCTAAACGAGTACTTTGCATCGGTATTCACCGAGGAGAGGGACATGACGGATGTTGAGGTTAGGAACAGATGTTTGATTACTCTAGGTCAAGTCGGCATAAGGAGGGAGGAAGTGTTGGGTATTCTAAAAGGCATTAAGGTGGACAAGTCCCCAGGTCCGGATGGGATCTATCCCAGGTTACTGAGGGAAGCGAGAGAGGAAATAGCTGGGGCCTTAACAGATATCTTTGCAGCATCCTTAAACACGGGTGAGGTCCCGGAGGACTGGAGAATTGCTAATGTTGTCCCCTTGTTTAAGAAGGGTAGCAGGGATAATCCAGGTAATTATAGACCGGTGAGCCTGACGTCAGTGGTAGGGAAGCTGCTGGAGAAGATACTGAGGGATAGGATCTATTCCCATTTGGAAGAAGATGGGCTTATCAGTGATAGGCAACATGGTTTTGTGCAGGGAAGGTCATGTCTTACCAACTTAATAGAATTCTTTGAGGAAGTGACAAAGTTGATTGATGAGGGAAGGGCTGTCGATGTCATATACATGGACTTCAGTAAGGCGTTTGATAAGGTTCCCCATGGCAGGCTGATGGAGAAAGTGAAGGCGCTTGGGGTCCAAGGTGTACTAGCTAGATGGATAAAGAACTGGCTGGGCAACAGGAGACAGAGAGTAGCAGTAGAAGGGAGTTTCTCAAAATGGAGACGTGTGACCAGTGGTGTTCCACAGGGATCCGTGCTGGGACCACTGTTGTTTGTGATATACATTAATGATTTGGAGGAAAGTATAGGTGGACTGATTAGCAAGTTTGCAGACGACACTAAGATTGGTGGAGTAGCAGATAGTGAAGGGGACTGTCAGAGAATACAGCAGAATATAGATAGATTGGAGAGTTGGGCAGAGAAATGGCAGATGGAGTTCAATCAGGGAAAATGCGAGGTGATGCATTTTGGAAGATCCAATTCAAGAGTGAATGGAAAAGTCCTGGGGAAAACTGATGTCCAGAGAGATTTGGGTGTTCAGGTCCACTGTTCCCTGAAGGTGGCAACGCAGGTAAATAGAGTGGTCAAGAAGGCATACGGCATGCTTTCCTTCATCGGACGGGGTATTGAGTACAAGAGTTGGCAGGTCATGTTACAGTTGTATAGGACTTTGGTTCGGCCACATTTGGAATACTGCGTACAGTTCTGGTCGCCACATTATCAAAAGGATGTGGATGCTTTGGAGAGGGTGCAGAGGAGGTTCACCAGGATGTTGCCTGGTATGGAGGGCGCTAGCAATGAAGAGAGGTTGAGTAGATTAGGATTATTTTCATTAGAAAGACGGAGGTTGAGGGGGGACCTGATTGAGGTGTACAAAATCATGAGAGGTATAGACAGGGTGGATAGCAAGAGGCTTTTTCCCAGAGTGGGGGATTCAATTACTAGAGGACACGAGTTCAAAGTGAAAGGGGAAAAGTTTAGGGGGGATATGCGTGGAAAGTTCTTTACACAGAGGGTGGTGGGTGCCTGGAACACGTTGCCAGCGGAGGTGGTAGATGCGGGCACGATGGAGTCTTTTAAGATGTATCTAGACAGATACATGAATGGGCAGGAAGAAAAGAGATACAGAACCTTAGAAAATAGGCGACATGTTTAGAGAGAGGATCTGGATCGGCGCAGGCTTGGAGGGCCGAAGGGCCTGTTCCTGTGCTGTAATTATCTTTGTTCCTCCGCACAATGCCCCCGCGGTGGCTGTGGTGGGGAAGAGACGGTCGCCCACCTCCTCCTGGAATGTGTCTTCGCAAAGCAGGTGTGGAAAGAGATGCAGTGGGTTTTGTCGAGGTTCATCCCAAGCAGCTCTGTAACACAGGAGTCTGTGCTCTATGGGCTGTTCCCAGGGACACACACCGAGACAAACATCAACTGCTGCTGGAGGACTATCAATTTGGTGAAAGACGCCCTTTGGTCTGCCCGAAACCTGCTGGTCTTCCAGCGCAAAGAGTTGTCCACCACCAAATGTTGCAGACTGGCACATTCCAAGGTCCAGGACTACATGCTGAGGGACGTACTAAAGCTTGGGGCAGCTGCAGCAAAGGCTCAATGGGGAAAGACCACTGTGTAAGGTCCCCCCACCAAGCTGAACTGAGGGGCTGGATCCATGGGAAACCCCTTGAACTGAATCGGGAAAATTTTGTGTGCTGTAAAATGTAAAAATGTATGTGGCATGACAAATGAAATGGAAGGGTTGTGAGGCAACTCATGATTGTATAGAAGCAAACTGATCACCTTTGCACTGTTTGTATTTTTTGACTTGGTGCTGTTAGAAACTGTTTGGTAATGTATTTTTTTTACATATTTTTATGAATAAAGTATATTTTGGAAATAATAAAAAAGTTGTGGATTCAACCCTTGGCAAAAGCAGCGTTGATTCATTCCTTTATAAAAAAGTGACAGATGAGTATTTGTTTAAGGACAGGATTGAAGATTCTAAGGACAAATAAAGAAAATTAAATTCTCTATCGAATTCAACAATTCCTGTGCTGTTAGCATCATAGGGGTTTAATTTGTGCAATACAACTAGTTGTATATGGAGTTGGATTGAAATTGTGGTGATTTTCTTTCTTATGCTCCTGTAAATTGCCTTGGGATGTGTTGTATGTTGAAAGTGCTAGATAACAACAACAACTTGTATTTATATAGTGCCTTTAAAGTAGTTAAAATGTCCCAACACGCTTTACAAGAGCTTTATTAAGCAAAATTTGACACCAAGCTGAATGAAAAGATATTAGGACAGATGACCAAAAGCTTGGTTAAAGAGGTAGATTTTAAGGAGGATATAAAGGTAGAGAGGTGGAGAGGTTTGGGGAGGGAATTTCAATGTTTAGGACCTGAGCAGCTGAAAGCTTGACTGCCAATGGTGGAGTGATTAAAATAGGGGATACGCAAGAGGCCAGAATTGGAGGAGCTCAGAGATCTCAGAGGGTTGTTTGCTGAAGGAGTTTGCAGAGATAGGAAGGGGCGAGGCCATGGAGGGATTTGAAAACATGGATGAGAATTTTAAGACTAAAGTGTTAATTAACTGGGAGCAATGTAGGTCAGCAAGCACAGGGATAATAAATGCAAGTTGTAGTTGTTATGTTCTAAAATAGAGAGATATTGAAATGGTTGTGTGATTGCTTTTAAGAGTGATATCCCTTTAAGATCTTAGTATGCTAATGAGCTGAGTATCAGGAGGCAGCCATGCCAGTGTCACTCTGCTACTGTAACACCAAGAGGCAAATACTGTAAATAGAAAGCTCTGCACTGTATATATTTGTTAGCTATTAATAAACATGTTTGAGATCTTCAATCAACTGAACTCCAAGCATCTCATTTATAGCATCAGACAACATAAAAAAAGCATCACATTACTTTGGGGACTTCAGTGTAGAGGTGAAGTCTTGTGCAAGTGTTTTTACATTCCTTCTGTCTTCTGTAATGAACCTTCAAGTGGAAGGGAAGCTTGGATGGACACTTCTGGTTTAAAGTATTTGGTTTTATATGAAAGAAAGTATTAGCTTCAGGAGATTTTCAGCTAATATATATTTTAAACTGTAATATTTTTTTAAAAAACTAGCATGAAGTTCCTCAAGTTGGGTTTCCCTTGCTGCTGGGATGTTCTGGTGAGATCAGTGATGGGCTGCTTCCTGCGATAACTCTGTAAGAAACAGCCCCGATGATCTAATTTTGAGAAACTATGGCACGTACTGGGGAATGCACAAAAGGTACACAATATAACACAAACAGTACAAGCAATATGAGAGAAGGAGAAAAAGAGACAGATTGCAGAAGAAAGAGCAACACAGCTCCCAACTGTACATTCGTTAATTCACCTTTCTTATTCCTGGATTCCACTTCCTTCCCAGCAAAATCTCTTCTGACCAGACCCAAGGAGACTAACTAAGAAAAGTCAACGGCTTCAAAAAGCTAACAAAACCTCCAAAAAACCTGAAAACTCCAGAAAGCCCCGATCACAAGCCTATGACATGTGGGCCCCAATTTTGCGGAATCCATCCGATGGGATAAAAACCTACTGCCCCACTTCCTGCCACCCCCCTCCCCAGTCATCGCCCATTACTGTTTTGCAGAGGATCTTCACCAGGGTGGCTCAGGATATTGCCTGTTTTAATGCAGGTCCCCTCTGTCACTTTGAGCTACAGTCCTCACCACTTAAAACATCCACATTTAACAGGGGCAGTTGCTTATAACAGCCAAAAATTATTAATCATTTGCCATTTGCAGTAACAACATTGCCAAAGTTGCTGGCTGTATTGTCTTCAGTTCTTTGTTTAATTATGGCTATGCGCTTGTTTGTAACTCGTTAAGCTGCACTGACTGCAAGAACCATATAAGTAACACCTCCTAAATGTCCAATGACCTGTGTATTTAAATACTTTTAATCCACTATAACTGGTGTGTATGGGGGGATGGTGGGAATGGAGGTGTCGGTTGGGGGCAGAGGTTAGGGTTGCAGTTTGTAAACTGACAGCAGTTTAAATAAAGCTGCAGGTCAGAGTGACATTTTAGTCTTGGCGTAAACCTTGCGTGGGTGCCCGTTTTTGTTTGACAGTAATGTGGGATGAGGCTGGTCTTCCTGATGTCATGAGCAGTTTTTCCCATCAGCTCCATGATCACAGCAGTTAGGGCAATCGAGAAGAGCAGCCTATTATGGCCAACAGGGAACTGGAGTCCCACTCTGGATGAACAAGTCTACGTGTTAGCGTACTATTTCCCTCCAGTATCATCACAACCGGACTTCTTATTAGCCCAGCAAGGCACCTCGCGACATGCCCCCTTAGTTAGACTTCATACCCCTCACACTTCGGCATAAGTTGTTGTGAAGTGTGAGATGATAATGACGTGGAGAGGGCAATGAGGCATCTGAGACCTTAGTGTATGATGGGACGAACAGTCTACCTCCTTAATCAATGGGATTAAAGGATTGAGAAAGAAACAGAGAAACGACAGAGAAGGAAATAACGGCCAGAATTTTACGTTGTGGCGGTGGCCCTGCCCACCGGCTGAAAAGTCAGGGGAGAGCCCGCCTCCGTCAGGCCTGGAAGCCATGCAGCAATTATGCATGGCCCAAGCCCTTAATTGGCCTCAGTCGGGACTTCCGTCCCTCTGAGGCAGGATGTCCCACCTCCAAGAGCTGCTGGCCAATCAGACAGCCAGCAGCTCCTCAGTCCCAGTAGTGCCAGCGGGAGCGGTGGCCACTGTTGGGACTGCACCCAGCTAGAAGAGGACCATGGGCACGGCCTCCAACAAGGTAAGTGGGGATCAGGCCTTGCTGGGGACAATTGACTGGGGCCCAATGAGGGGGTTGGGGGTCAGAGTGCAGGTCAGGGGTTTGGTTTTAGCGGGGGTGGTCCGTGCTGCTGGGGGGCCGTCTCTCCATGGGGCACAGGGTGCCCAATCAGGAAGGACCCTCCCAAGCCTGCAAGGAGGCTGCCAGGTTTTATTGGTCAACCCCTTAAAGTGCCAAAGTGCTTTCAACCACTGGTATCTTAGGAGAAGGCCCTTAAGTGGCAATCAATTGGCCTGGGATGGGAGGACCATTTGCCACCTCCCCGCCACTGGTAAAATAGCAGCAGGGGCGTGGAGGCGACGAGAAAGGCACCCCCTGCCTCCCAGCCTGCTCCCAGGGTTGGGGGTGGGGTCTGTGTGGTGGGCATATATTTCCGACCAGTGAATTGGAGGCAAATCAGGTAGAAGAGAGAAATAAAGAGAGGGAAAGAAAGATTGGATTAAGTGAGAGAAAAAGAGACAGAAAGGAAAAGAAAGAAAAAAGTTTAAAATGTTAAATTTGAAATTTATGAGCAGAATTTACTTTTTGCAGGAATGAGGTTGAACAGAATATAGTACTTAAAATTCTCTCAAATATCTTTATAACAAACCGGGTCAGCCCACTCTTTCCTTTCCCACTGTCCAAATAAAGAAAAACTTGCATTTATATAGCGCCTTTCATGACATCAGGATGTCTCAAAGCACTTTACAGCCAACGAAGTATTTTAAACTGTTGTAATGTAGGAAATGTGACAGCCAATTTGTGCACAGCAAGCTCCCACAAACACCAATATGCTAATGATCGGATAAATGTTTTAATGATGTCAACTGAGGAATAAATATTGGCGAGGAGACTGGGATTAACTCCCCTTCTTCAAAATAGTGCCATGTGATCTTTTACATCCACCTGAGACAGTAGATGAGGACTCGGTTAATTTCTCCTCAAAAAGTCAGCGGCCGGAATTTTACGCTGGGCGGACGGGAGCCGGACTCCGACGTAAATGTCGATGCCGATCCTGCTCCTGCCCAGCCTGGGGATCCGTCCCGTATTTTAATGATCACCAGGCTTTAATGGGCCCGAGGCGGGACTTCCACCCACTTGAGGGAGGTGGCCCCGCTTCAGTGAGATGCCGGCCAATCAACGGGCCGGCAGCACTTAGTCTCAGCAGTGCCACTGGGAGTGGTGGCCACTGCTGAGGCTGCAGCCCAGCCAATGGAGGAGGACGCAATGGAACCGGGACAGAAGGTAAGTTTGGGCAACCTCACCAGGGGAATCGGTCGTGCCCTGGTGAGGCTAGAGTGGTCGTTTGGGGGAGGGGGGGGGGTCTTGGATCCCAGGATTGGGTTGGGAGGCGGGGGCGGCCCTCTATCGGGCACCCTGTGCCTGATTGCCAGGCCCCCCCCCCCCCCGGTGCGGAAAGGCTGGCAGCTATAGCTGGGCGGCCTTTCACGTCCCCGGCACACCCGCTTGCCACGGGTAAAATACCCGTGGAGGCGGGCATGGGCCCTTATGTGGCTGTTAAGTGGCCACTTAAGGGTCTTAATTGGCCTCGGGCGGGTGGGCGGGCCACTTCTCACCCCCCCCTCCCCACCGTCCCCCCGCCGGACCTCCGTAAACTTGGTCGGAGGCGGAATCGGGGCGGTTAGGCCTCCCGGAACCTGCCACCATCCGACCAGCTGGGGCGGCGTAAAATTCCGGCCAGCATGTCTGAAGATGTAACATTCCCTCAGTACTGCAGTGGAACGTCAGCCTCGATTTTTATGCTTAAGTCACTAAAGTGGGATTTGAACACACAACTTTCTGCCTTAGGTAAGATTACTACCAATTGAGCTAACAGCAACTTTCTGGTGAGTAGCCCTAGGTAACAGGGCTACTATTTCTCTACGAATCTCTACAGATCTGGTTTGAGTGGTAGTTTTATCAGATAGTTGCTTTTTGCAGGTTTGATCTTGCTTCTGCCTTCTGACTGTGTCTTTGACTTCCAGCCAAGCAGAGAAATGGTATTTCTTGCGTGCGTGTCCAATATAATTGGCCACATCCCAAATAGCATACAATACCTGTAGGCAAAATCGGCACATTTTTCATGGCTGAAGCTGATTAAGCAGGATGAATGTAGCCACAGCAGTGACTGTGGAGAGCTGCACATTGCTCATCTGCCAAAGTTTAAATTATGATATTGTCATACGATGGATTATTCAAATAGCCATGGCGATGATTTAAATCAGAGATTAATAAAGGAGTATTACTGCTGTGAATCTACAAATGAGTAATGCACTGTCTATTCAAGGTAATTTTAAATGACTGCTTTGCAGCTGGAATATTGGAGTTAGTCACTTGGAACTTCTTTCATATGCCAGGGCACACTGACTTCATCATAATAATCAGATCAAAGCATGTCAGATTCCAATCAAGCAATAAATGTGATGTCATATCCACCTCAACTGTTATGAATCCAAACCCCCAAGTCATGAATCAACATAAACAAAGATTAAATTGGGGTAAATGCCTTCTCTCCGTTTAATGTTTTGATTTTGATTTTAGTTTTGTTGCAGAATTTAAGTCTTGCTGCAGAATTGTCTTTGCTTTATGTTAACATGGCAGATGGTATCAATAATTTAGGTGCTGATATTCCACCCAGTTGCACCAGGTCTGCGCCACTTTCTGGGACATTCCTCTGTGTTGAAATTTGGGGTATGGTGCCAATTTGTCAAATTTATAAAATGGTGCTTCAATAAGGGATAAAACATTGCACTTTATTGAGCTGTTTGGGTCAGCTACTCAAAGCTTTAACCAGCCAAAGTTCCAGTCGGGCCCATCTGAAAGTATGCCCTGCTTTGTCCCAATGACAGCTCAACACTATTCCACTCTCCTTCAGAACTGCAATCATCATCTGCCTCCTGAAGAAAATTAACCTCAAATTCTCTCAAATTCCACCCTCCTGCAAGCTTGGACTGAATTTACCGGCCCCTCAATGTTGCGGGTCATATCGCGGGGGCGGTTAAAATCCTGCGGGGAGAGGCCCGCAATCATGGAGTCTCTCTGCTTCACTTTCAGACTGGGCAGCCTGTGCTAACTCTTGCAATACTAGGTTGGTTTGTTGAGCCTCAGCTAGGGAAAATCCATTTAATTCATTCCCTGGGTCTCCTAACTTTCCAAAGAAAGTTTCAGATAGGCGCACCTCATGGTCATCTGCCTGCAGTGCCAATGCAGTCTCCTCTGGGAGAGCTGGTTTGATCATGGCCTGATCCACTACACATTCAGGGAAACTACAGGGAACCGTCTCCTGCCACTGCCCTGTCTCTCTGACCTCCTGCAGTCTTTCTTTCTCTACTGGGGGTGTGGGGGCCATCACCATCACCCCCGCCAGATCATTACCTAGGAGCAAGTCAACCCCATCCTGAGGCAAACTAGGGTCAATCCCTACAGTCACCAGTCCCGAAACTAGGTTGCATTCCAGGTGCACCTGGTATACAGGTATAGGCAGACACTGCCCTCCAATACCATTCACCACCATTTTGGTGTTCACATCACTCTCTGGGGGAAAGGTTAGGTCTTTTCCCAGTAAAAGGGATCTTGTGGCCCCTGCGTCCCTGAGAGTTACTATGGGCCTGCTTGCCCCACTCGAGGGGTATGGGGTTACTTTCCCTTCAAATACAAAATCCTGATAACCTTCAGGAATCCTATTAGCTTTTCCTGCACTGGCCGTTGTAAGCTTCCTGGGTTGCACGCTTACTGCAGTTAAAGCCACAGCTTGTTCTGCTGTGTTTTCCATCAGGGTCCTGTCTTCACTGAGTGGGTGTGTCCTGATTAACCCTACCGGTTTTCCCTTTAGTTTCCAGCAGTCAACTTTTACATGCCCTGCTTTATTACAATGGAAGCACACAGGTCTCCGGGTCTCACTCTTGCTCACATCACCTTCCTTTTTGGCTGGAGGACGGCCCCCTGTGTCTCCTGCTTTCCTTTGTCCCCCAGGACTGCCTGGGCAAATATCACCTTCCCACCCTTTGTCCTTTTCGGATTTGTGAGGGTGATTAGGAAAGGTTCTCTCCTGGGAAACCGACTTATAACTTACAGCAAACTCATTGGCCAGAACGGCCACTTGCCAGCCTCTCTCAACCCGCTGCTCCTCTACATGGGTCTTTATTGAGAGTAAGAGAGAGTTTTTAAATTCCTCTAACAGAACTATTTCCCTGAGATTCTCATAGCTGAGCTGTACTTTAAGAGCCCTCAGCCACCAGTCAATAGCCAGCTGCTTACTTCTTTCAAACTCCAGATTAGTTTGATTAGCTTGCTTTTTGAGGGTTCTAAACTTTTGGCGATAGGCTTCGGGTACTAATTCATATGCCCCGAGGATAGCATTTTTGGTCGGTTCATAATTTGATGAACTCTCATCTGGCAACAAGGAATAAACCTCATGGGCTTCTCCAGTTAGCTTGCTTTATAGTAAAAGAGACCAGGTCTCAACTGGCCAATTTAGCTGCCTTGCCGGTTTCTCAGAAGACGCAAAAAATTCCTCCACATCTTCCTCATTGAATTTTGGAATTAGTTGAGTGAGTTTTATCAATTTTGTACCCATCCCTGAATTATGCTTCTCCATATTGGCCATGCTTTCACTGGGGTTACTCTGTCATCCCTTAGTTAACTCAAGCTTCTTCACCTCTCTTTGCATTCTTTCTGGAATATTCTTTCTCTCTCTCTCTCCTCTCTCTCTCGTTCCTTCTCCTGTCTTTCTGTCTCTCTCTCCTGCCTTTCATTTTCTTCACATTCCTTCTGGAAGGCTCTCTCTTTCTCCCTCTCCTCTCTCTTTCTCTTTCTTCTAATTCAAGCTTCCTTTGTTCCAATTGTATCTTTGCTAACAGTACCCTGTCTGGGTCTGCTTCTAACACTGCTTCTGCTTCTTCAGGTTCAAGGGAAAAATAGTTGGCCAGTAGCCTTAAGAGTTCAGACTTCCTAGCCTTGCCACATACAGTGATCCCACACTGCTCAGCCATTTTCCTCAACTCCTTCATAGACATTGATTTTAACTTATCCCAAGTTACTTCAAAAGACTGCAGATGCTGGAAATCTGAAATAAAAACAAGAAATGCTGGAAATACTCAGCAGGTCTGGCAGCATCTGTGGAGAGAGAAGCAGAGTTAACGTTTCAGGTTCAGGTTAATGGTTCAGGACCTGAAACATTAACTCTGCCTCTCTCCACAGATGCTGCCAGACCTGCTGAGTATTTCCAGCATTTCTTGTTTTTATCTCAAGTTACTTCACCCTGGCTTGGAGAGCTACTCGCTTCAGTTGCAGACATGTCAGTATTCCATCACACACGGCCACAAGAAAACCTATATTAATCTTGCTCTTTTTTGATTGGGAACAATTTGGCTTTCCACTTTCACTTTCTCTCATTTGTCTGTGGGTAAAATTCCGGATGCTAGCACCCAAATTTCTATTCTGAGCAGGTGAGAAAGGTGTCTAGGGGTCCCTCTCAGTCTTCACCTGATCTTATTGTAACAGGGTTTTATTTTTAACTACATTGTGTTTTGAGCTCCCCCTTGGTGAATCCTTGTTCACTGCTTTCTAATTATAAGGCAAAGAAATGAGTACAAACAGATTTTCTTAGGTTTAAAGAAGAAAAGTGAAATTTACTAATCTTAAACTCTAATTCGGTTAGCACCTATGGATGCACCACACACCCACTCTAGCATGCATATGCAATACACACATGCAGATATGGACAGAAAAGAGGAGAAGAAAAATAAATTGGAAAGGTTTGAGACAATATCTGAAGAGTTTGTTACAGTTCTTCGAGCTCACTGTGGAGTCCTTGATTGTAGGTTGAGCTTGCTTTTCATTGGAGTCCAATATTCTTCTTAAACCTTGTTCACTGTAGGAGGCTTTTCTCTCTCTTGGGGTTCACGTGTCTTTGGTGGGTTTTGGAGTTCCATGAGGAAGAGATGGGAGCTGACAGGAAAGGCACTTTTCAATCCAGGAGCCAAGAGCTTTCTGTCTTCAAATACTGTTTCTCCAATTTAAAACTCCCCAAGTTGACCAACAGGTGATCATGTGACTGACTGGTTTGACCGGGTCTCTTCTGTGTATTATACAGGACCAGGCAATAGCTCCTTTGTTCGAACACCATCTGCTAATATGCAAAAATGTCTTTCCAGCCAGCAATTCCTTGTAACAGACCCTCTCTTCTTCACAGCAACAATTTGAAGTTTAATGTCCATGTGGTGAAATTAATGTGCCTCATTCTTGGCAGGTGGGGGCCTACATGACAGCTTCTACATTTTTTGTTGAGGTTTTTTTGAGGACTCATGCATTTTAGAATTATGGACATTGTTTTATTTGGGAAAACTGAAAAGGATTCCATGGATATTTTTTCACCGGGTCATTGAAGGGACACTGAAAGGTCTTGTTTGAGAACAACATTTACTGGAAGTCACCTGTCTTCAGATAAATACCCAGCAGGGGCTTTTTGACTTGGGTGAGATATTTACAGAGAAGTGACAGGTCAAGATTTATAGGGGTCAGGAGGCTTGACTCTTGAGATATTGTTTTGGTTTCATTTTGGACAGTCAGTTGCAATGTGGAGTGTTTAGAAAGGAGTTTTAAATCAAGCTGCCAAGGAGAAAACCCCAGTACAGCTTTTTCCGTGTGTGTGTGTGTGTGTGTGTGTGTGTGTGTGTGTGTGTGTGTGTGTGTGTGTGTGTGTGTGTGTGTGTGTGTGTGTGTGTGTGTGTGAGATTTAGTTGTTTATTAAATCTGGTTGGCGTCCTTTATTTTGGGATAAAGATTAAAGGCTATGATTGATCATTTTGGTAACTAGGTAAACATTTAAATATGTGTTGTGATCTGTGGAGAATTGGAACATTATGTAACATATAATTGGGGGCTCGTCCGGGATAACCCAATGCCGATGATGTACAATTGTAAGTAGGGCAATAATAATTGAAAAGAGGAAAAGTAAAAAAAAACCCACAGATTTCATGCGCATTAGAGTAAAGTTTACACTACCGGAATTTCTGTGTCAGTTGCTACGACCTTTCTGGGGAAGGAGGATATATCCCTGAGCGATTTGAAAAACATAACCAAGGCTAGGCAAAAGGATTTGGCAGAATTGTTGGTGTTAGAGTTAAAATCAGGAGCTAAGAAAACAGACGTAATTGCAGTAATGTCACAGCATTTGCAATTAGAAAAAGAAGAAGGCAAAACGCATGGTAGTACAGTTGAATTAGT
This sequence comes from Heterodontus francisci, assembly GCF_036365525.1. Classification (NCBI taxonomy): domain Eukaryota; kingdom Metazoa; phylum Chordata; class Chondrichthyes; order Heterodontiformes; family Heterodontidae; genus Heterodontus; species Heterodontus francisci. Next base: position 97,276,154 of record NC_090382.1, read on the forward strand.
TAAAATTCTGTTGCAGATGAAGCAGCTTAAACTTGAACAACAAAAAGAAAAAATAGAATTGGAAAAACTTAAGCTTGAATTTCAAAGATAAAGTGAAAGAGAAGGAAGGGAATTCAAATTAAAAAAGTTGGAACAAAGTCAAAGGGATGGTCTTGACTCCAGTGAAAATTTTGATGGGAAAAGATCTGACTCCAGCCCAGGACCTCCCAAAGTTGAGGAAAGGGAAATAGAGGCATTTTTAATTTCTTTTGAAACGATTGCCAGACAGATGAAGCAGCTGAATGAAAGCTGGACATTGCTTATGCAAAGCAGGTCAATGGCAAGAGCTCATGAAGTTTATGCCATGCTTTCTGAGGAGGCTTCTGCAGATTATGAGATGGCAAAAAAGGCTATTCTCGCTCCTTATGAGTTGGCCCCTGAAGCGTGCAGGCAAAGATTTCAGAACCTCCAGAGACAGCCTCGGGAGACTTATATAGAATTTGATCGGGTAAAGCAAATTAATTTTGATCACTATTGAGTCATAGAATTATACAGCATAGGAACAAGTCCTTCGGCCCATCATGTCGGTGCTGGCCATCGAGCACCTATCTCTTCTAATCCCATTTTCCAGCACTTGGCCCATAGCCTTGTGTGCTATAGCGTTTCAAGTGCTCATCTAAATACTTCTTAAATGTTGTGAGGGTTCCTGCCTCTACCACCCCTTCAGGCAGTGTGTTCCAGATTTCAACCACCCTCTGGGTGAAATTGTTTTCCCTCAAATACCCTCTAAACATCCTACCCCTTACCTTAAATCTATGCCCCCTGGTTATTGACACCTCCGCTAAGGGAAAAAGTTTCGTCCTATCGAACCTATCAATGCCCCTCATAATTTTGTATATCTCAATCATGTCCCCCCCTCAGCCTTCTCTGCTCTAAGTACAACAACCCTAGCCCATCCAGTCTCTCTTCATAGCTGAAATGTTCCAGCCCAGGCAACATCCTGGTGAATCTCGTCTGCACCCTCTCCAGTGCAATCACATCCTTCCTATAGTGTGGTGACCAGAACTGTACACAGTCGATTGTTGGATGTGGGCACTAAAGGTAGAGGTGACGTATAATGACCTTAAGGAACTAATTCTCCTGGAAGAATTTAAAATTTCACTCCCTCCGTTAATAACCTATGTAGAAGAACCAGAAAGTTTCAACAGCCAGACAGGCAGCAGAAATCACTGATGATTATTAGCTTGTTTACAAGCCCAAACCCTTTGTCCACCACCTCTACAAACCTGAGAAGGATAGAAGGTGGGAGAGTGAAAGGAAGACAAGTAGCTGGGGACAAGAAGGGACAGCTGGAAAGGTCCCGGGTTTTCCTTCTCAGACGAGAAAGGAAGCTGCTGAGGGTGGAAGTGATCTGCAAGCCTAAGTATTACCATTGTCACAAGGTGGGACACCTTCGTACCAAATGCTGGAAGTTGCGGGGTAAACCCATAGGACTTATTGGGGTACACAAAGCCAATGTAGTGAAAGGGGCTCTGACCGAGAGTACAACAGATTAGGGTGTAGCTCTGATTGCAGCTGTAAGGCCAAGTGAAAAATTGCTGTGAGTACAGGGGTCGTGAATAAGATACCTGAGAGTTATAGGGAATTCTTGTCAAAATGAAAAGTAACTCCTTATCCCTCAAGTGAAGCAGGTAAACCTATAGTTATACTTTAGGGATACAGGAGCCACCCAAACTCTTTTGCTGGGAAAAGGCATAACCTTTCCACCAGAGAGCAGACTGAATGATATTGGCAGTGAGTATATACCCGTACCTTTATATCGGGGATACCTGGAGTGTGACCTAATGACTGGAATGGTAACTGTAGGAGATGCCCATACTTTACCTGTAGATGGAATTGACCTACTCCTGGGGATATGATTTGGCTGGAGCGAAGCTCATCGCTTCTCCAGTAGTCACAGAAAAACCAAGTGAAGTCAAAGAGACAGAATGGTTACAGGAAAAGGTTCCAGGAATTTTTCCTTCATGTATAGCAATGGCTAAACAGGTTGCATTGTTGGAGGTAAAGTTGGCATCAGAGTCAGATAGTTGAATACCTGAAACTTTCTTTGGAGATTTGGAAATTCTGAAGGAAGTGTTCAGTAAATCTTCTCTGATCAAGGCTCAGCAAGCTGATCCAGAGTTAAATAAAATGGCACAATCGGCTCTAACTGAATCTGAGGGAAAGGGAGTTCCGGGAGGCTGCTATATTAAAAATGGGATTCTGATGAGGAAGTGGAGATCTCCTCACAGACCTGCGGATGAAGGATGGATGGTAGTTCACCAGATAGCGGTACCGCCCAAGTATCGCCGGGAAATACGAAGGATAGTGCATGAAATTCCCATAGCGGGGCATGAAGAGATCCAGAAGACCCAATCACGTATAGGTCGACATTTTTACTGGCCAGGTCTTTTCAAGGACACGGTGCAGTCTTTTAAAAGCTGCCATACGTGCTAGATTGTGGGAAAACTGCAACCTGCCATAAAACCGGCACCTCTAAATCCTATACCAGTTTTTGAGGAGCCATTTAGTAGGGTGTTCGTAGACTGTGTAGGATCTTTACCTAAAACAAAATCGGGACACCAATATATACTCACTATCATGGATATGGCTACTCGGTTCCCAGAGGCTATTCCCTTGAGAACAATTTCTGCTAAGTGAGTAGTAGAGAAGTTAACCCAGTTCTTCACTAGATATGGATTACCAATTGAGATTCAGTTGGATCAAGGTTCCAATTTTATGTCTAACATTTTTCAGGAAATTATGGATAATTTGGGTATAACACAGTTAAAATCTTCAGCATACTACCCACAGACACAAGGGCCTTTAAAAGGTACCATCAGACCCTCAAAATGATGATCCGGACATACAGTCATGAATATCCCCTTGCTTGGGATAAAGGGCTAGAATTTCTTTTGTTTGCCACTAGGGATTCACCTAATAAGTCTACAGGTTTTAGTCCTTTTGAATTAGTTTATGGACATGAGATAAGAGGTCCTCTAAAACTAATTAAAGAAAGGTTTTAGAACAGAGGGATGAATTTTCCGTGTTACATTATGTATCGGTGTTCTGGGAGCGGCTCACGAGAGCCTGCTTTTCCATCTCTTTGAGAAGCTTTTCGAGGTGAATGTTAGAAATATTGAAAGTGTTGCTGCATTTCTCCGGGAAAGCTTGCCAAACTGATCTTCAACGTCGCCTGAAAAGAGCTGTTCTAGAAAGATCCCAGTGACAGCTGTCTACGCATATTTGGAACGGCAAACCAAAAAGGGACAACTGACATCTTTCCATATCTTCTCTTTTTTCTTCAAGAATTAGCGAGTATTTGGCCAAAGTATTCTCTTTTTGTCCCTTTTTTGTATCAGAGCTGTAAAGAGAAAATCTTTTTGTTTCCCAGTTAACTGGTGTGCCTGTGTTTGTGTGTGTTTGTGTGTGAGTGGCCAATGAAATAAGGGAACTTTCATATTTCAATCTCTGTGTTAATGGCTTGCTTCATTACTGGTTAAGTCTTGTTTTATAATAAACGGATAATTTTGTTATTTTTTAAAGAAACCTGGTTGGTGTATTTTATTCTGGGATAAAGAGTAAGGTCTATCTGTGATGGAATATAGGTATAGCAGGCTTAATTAGGTAGCATTTAGAGTCATAGAGAGATACAGCACTGAAACAGACTCTTTGGCCCACCAAATATGTGCTGACCATCAACCACCCATTTATACTAATCCTACATTAATCCCATATTCCCCACCACATCCCCACCTTCCCCTACCACCTACCTACATTAGGGGCAATTTACAATGGCCAATTTACCTATCAACCTGTAAGTCTTTGGCTGTGGGAGGAAATCAGAGCATCCGGTGGGAACCCACACAGTCACAGGGAGAACTTGAAAACTCCGCACAGCTGTGCTAACCACTGCCCCACTGTGCCGCCCCGATAGAGTTATAGTTTTAGTTATTCGATATAGTTAATATATTATACCTTTTAGAATTAAAGATTGAATAAATGGTCAGTTTTCAAGACTCACTGATATTCCCCTTTAAGAAGGTAGAGTTAAAAATTTTAAGGTCTTTCAAGGTCCCTGTTACAACAGAATATGAACCAGAAGCAAGTTGGAAAATCCATTTCAGTGTCTCTGTTGCCAGGGACTTGGAAGATAAACATACACATTGAAATATCTTGTGTGCCATCAGTAAAGGTAAGCATAAATTTAATTAATTGAATGTTTGTAGATGGGGTGCCAATCAAGTGGGCTGCTTTGTTCTGAATGGTGTCGAGCTTCTTGAACGTTGTTGGAGCTGCGCCCATCCAGGCAAGTGGAGAGTATTCCATCACACTCCTGACTTGTGCCTTGTAGATGGTGGACAGGCTTTGGGGAGTCAGGAGGTGAGTTATCCGCCGCAGGATTCCTAGCCTCTGACCTGCTCTTGTAGCCACGGTATTTATATGGCTACTTCAGTTCAGTTTCTGGTCAATGGTAGCCCCTGAGATGTTAAATACTTCTTAAATGTTGTGAGAGTTCCTGCCTCTACCACCCCTTCAGGCAATGCATTCTAGATTCCAACCACGCTCTGGGTGAAAATTTTGTTCCTCAAATCCCCTCTAAACCTCCTGCCCCTTACCTTAAATCTATGCCCCCTGGTTATTGACACCTCTGCTAAGGGAAAAAGTTTCTTCCTATTGAACCTATCAATGCCCCTCATAATCTTGTATACCTCAATCAGGTTCCCCATCAGCCTTCTCTGCTCTAAGGAAAACAACCTTAGCCTTTCCAGTCTCTCTTCATAGCTGAAATGCTCCAGCCCAAGCAACATCCTGGTGAATCTCCTCTGCACCCTCTCCAGTGCAATCACATCCTTCCTATAGTGTGGTGACCAGAACTGTACACAATACTCCAGCTGTGGCCTGACTAACATTTTATACAGCTCCATCATAAGCTCCCTGCTCTTATAGTCTATGCCTCAACTAATAAAGGCAAGTATCCCATATGCCTTCCTGACCACCTTATCTACCTGTGTGGCTGCCTTCTGTGATCTATGGACAAGTACAACAAGGTCCCTCTGACCCTCTGTACTTCCTAGGGTCCTACCATCCATTGTATATACTACCAAATATGGATCTTGGAAGCAAGAAAAACACACACAGAAAGGTAACAGCTATATGCTAAAAGGACATATGATACCTCAGAAACAGTATAAACATGAGAGTTTCTGAAGTAAAAAATTAGAAATATTGTATTCCTCAAACAATACTTCTCACCCCATGGTTTACTCGAGAATTTAAGGTAAACGTTTACTTTAATTTTTGATGGATATTCTAAGATATTTTGCTGTAACATTAGCATGGTTAAACTTTTGGATTCTATGTTAGAAATAAGATTATCTGTTACATCTCTTAGTAATATTTGATAATAGGATATACTTATCCACTTCAAAGTGTATTGCATGTTAAATCCTTTAATAAATATATAAAAGTTAATAAATCGTCTCATTAGTATTCTGTATACAACTACAAGAACCCCCTCTCTGTGTCTCTTTAAGTGGAAAGATATATATTGAAGAGAATTTCTCAGACCCTTATAATATCTGGGATATTTATGATTTAGCCATAATTATTAAAAATAGGCTATCCGAGAGATGGTAATATTCTGTGTTAGTTTTCTTTCTTTGAGGGAAAGCTAGTTCAATTCTTTGGACCCAAATAAGTGTCTTTAAGAATTTGTCTGGTTTGAACTTAATTAAAGGAGATTCATAGGGATGTACTCCTGATTTAGTTTAGTCCCTATAAGGGACTAAATCACTTCATATGATTGACCGTATTGACAACTGGGTAAACATTTAAGTATATGTTGTGACCTGTGGAGAAGTGGAACTGGAAGAACAGTGCACTCCTCCCACCTCGGTCTTAACAGGTGGCGGATGGAATTTAAAACAGGGAAGTGTGAGGTGATGCATTTGGGCAGATGGGATAGGGAGAGGCAATGTAGACTAAAAGGCATAGTTCAAAAGAGTGTGCAGGGACAGAGAGACCTAGGGGTGGATGTACATCGATCTTTGAAGGTGGAAGGCCATATTGAAAGAGTAGTTAGCAAAGGAAATGGGATTTTGGGCTTCGTCAATAGAAGTATTCTATACAAAAAGTGGGAAGTTATGCTGAACCTTTATAAAGCTCTGGTAAGGCCAGATAACCAGTTCAGGTCACCACAATTTAGGAAGGATGTGAGGGACTTTGAAAGGGTGCAGAGGAGATTTACCAGAATAGTTCAGGGATGAGGGATTTTAGTGATAAGGTTAGGCTGGAGAAGCTGGGGTTATTTTCCTTGGAGCAAAGGAGATTGAGGAGAGATTTGATAGAAGTGTACAAGATTATGACAGGTTTAGATATGGTAGGCTAAAAAGCTGTTCCCATTAGCTGATAGTACAAGGACTAGAGGACACACAATTGAGGTTTTTGGCAAGAGATGCAGGGGGGATGTGAGGACCAACTTTTTTACACAATGAGTGGTAATGACCCCGGAACTCCTTGCCTTTGCGTGTGGTGGAAGCAGAGACAATGAATGATTTCAAAAAGAAATTGGATAGGCTTATGTGGGAAATAAACTTGCAGGGCTATGGGGATAGAGCTGGGAATGGGACTGATTGGCTTGCTCAACAGAGAGTCGGCATGGACCCGATGGGCTGACTGGTCTCCTTCTGTGCACTAATGACTCTATTATGCTACGACTCTATGTTGGCTGTATTGAAACAGAAAATAATTTTGTTTTTTGCTCTTGCTTTACTGACACTGCAGAACAGTGAGACAGTTGCCATGGCTACAGCTGGTGCTCACTGATAGGGGGAGTGAGCATACAGCTGTTCGAGCTAGTTAGTTAAAGCCTGTGCTCCTGGGAAGGTAGTCCCGGTCAAGATCTGTGAGAGCCGGCATGAGCCTCGAATGCCATGCAACAAAAATAGAGAAATGTATTCCTAAATATTGATCTGTCTTTTCTCTTTCATTTGCTGACTGAGCATTTTCTACTTTCAGTTCTGATTTCCTGCAGGGGAACCTCTTCTGCTTCTCTCAATACTGCCAAACGCATGACACTGTTCTACTCTATCAACAAGACACTCAGACTCTTACACCCTCGTGTGTGTCATCGTTACTCTTTCAGCTGTGGGTTCCATTCTTTTGACAGTGTTTGCCTGAGTAGCTGTGTGGGGCTATAGTTTTCAGTGGAAAGGCTTGGTGTTCTGCTGAAGTCCACAATTCATTTAATTGCACTTATCTTTTGGGGAGTTCCTTGATCCCTTTCCCCAGCCTTCCCCATTTTTTCCCTCCTCTCTTGAAAGCGTATATGCATTCTGTGGTGCCATTGGGCGCTGCAACCTTCTGCCACCTCATCCGAGTGGGGAGATGGTGGTGTAGAGCTAGTAATCCAGAGGCCCAGGCTAATTCCCTGGGGGCACTGGTTCAAATCCCGCAGCAGCTGGCGGAATTTAAATTCAATAAAAATCTGGAATTGAAAGCTAGTCTCAGTAATGGTGCCATGAAACTATCACTGATCGTTGTAAAAACCCATCTGGTTCATTAATGCCCTTTAGGGAAGGAAATCTGCTGTCCTTACCTGGTGTGGCTTACATGTGACTCCAGACCGACAGCAATGTAGTTGACTCTTAACTGCCCTCTAAAATGGCCCAACAAGCCAGGTCAAGGGCAATTAGGGATGGGGAACAAATGCTAGCCTTGCCAGCGATGCCCACATCCCACGAAAGAATAGAAAAAAGGGCCCTTGCTCCATTTCTCAGCCTAGATACTGAGGCTGATATCTTCATATGTTGCCTTATTCACGCAGGGAATGCAGTGTGCTCCACCTGCCTAAAGAGACCTGCATTTAGCACCAGCTATTTTCGTGGACTGGCCTCATTTACATCTATTGACAACCTGTCAGTGCAAAGCATGCTTGTTATACACAGCTCAGCAACTTAGGGACAGGAAATCTGGTGGGGCTGCCAATTTTGAAAGAACCAGCAGTAGCATCTTAAAGGTTCAGGATTAAAACAACAACAAACAACTTTTATTTATATAGCACCTTCAACATTGTAAAACTTTCCAATGTGCTTCACAGAACCATTATCAAGCAAAATTTGACATGGAGCCACATAAGAAGATTAAAATCAGGGGTGCTCAAGAGGCCAAAATTGGAGGAGCGCAGATATCTTGGAAGATTGTACACCTGGAGGAGATTAAAGAGATGATGGAAGGCCTCAAAGGGATTGATAAACAAGGATGTGAATTTTAAAATTGAAGTGTTGTTTAACTGGCAGTCAATGCAGGTCAGCAAGCACAGGGGTGATGGGTGATTGGGACTCGTTGCGAGTTAGGACATGGATAGCAAAAGTTTGGATGACCTCAAGTTTATGGAGGGAAGAACGTGAGAGGCAGGCCAGGAGTGTGCTGGAATAGTCAGGTCTAGAGGCAACAATGGCATGAATGAGGGTTTCAGCAGCAGATGAGATAAGGCAGGGGAGAAGTTGGGTTATGTTATGCTTGTGGAAGAAGGCAGTCTAGGTGATGGAGCAGATATGTGATCGGAAGTGTTTTATGTTTGGTTAGTCTGCCTCCGTGTTGTATCTTTGGTTAGTCTAGCTCGGAGAGATTACTGAATCTTCCGTAATTTTAACATTAACTAATTTATTACATTTTAACAGCTTTACATAAGTCTGTATGACTTCTGTGAAGCCATGCTGCTTCTCTTTCAAGTCTTTCTGACATGTGATCGCTTACATCATTATGGTGGGAAGCATTCCTTACACTGTCTCAAACATTAACCCTTTCAAACCCTTATACTACATCTCCCCCCCCCAAGTCTTTGTCCATATATATATTTTCTACATTTACAGATTTCAATCTGTCAGGAGACTTCACAACTCTCCCTGATCTTGTTGTTGTCAGATGTGGAAATATCAGTAGTCTTTCTCTGAACTCTTGTTTCTTGACTTGGACGGCCTTCATTGAGGTTTGCAGTATTTGGTGCTTTCTGAATTTCAGGTTGAACATCGGGTTCATCCAAATGTATGACTGATTGACGTCTTTGATGAATAAAAATAAGATTTCTCCTGTTTCTTCTCATCATACCTTCTGAAGTATGTACTAAATAAAGTCTCTGTTGATTCTTATCTCTATGGATGATTGCTCCTTCTCTGCCTTGGTCTCATACCCATATAATTTCTCCTCCATCAACTTGGGTAAGTTCTTGGTACTATATTTCCTGTTATAATTATAAGCCTGTTGCTTTCGGTAAGACATTTCTCTGTCTCGAACTCTCTGATAATCCTGGACTTCTGGCCCTGGAAGTAATTTTTTGGGTAGGATGGGAAGTTGTGTTTGAAGCTTCCTTCCCATCAGCTCTGATGGTGCTAATCCACAAAGCAATGAAGTAGATCTGTAGGAGTGCTGTTTGAAAATTTTCATTCTTTTTTAACATTACTTTGATAGTTCTGAATCCTCTTTCACCTCCACGATTAGATTGTGGATATCTAGGGGAACTTGTTAGATGTACAAGTCCACAGTTTTCCGCAAAGTGCGTAAAGTAGTTATTTGTAAATTGTGGTCCGTTATCGGAAACTATCTGGTTAGGAATGCCATGTGGTGCAAAGATCTCCGATACAGCTCAAATGACCATCTCACTGGTCGTTGTGTACAAATGTTTGACTTCAATCCACCTGGAAAAATAGTCGATGACAATCAGATAGGATTTTCCATTAAACATGAATAGATCCATTCCCAGACGTTCCCATGGTCTGGTTGGACATTGGGTCGAGTTAAGAAGTTCCCTCTGATCCTGTCTGTGCACTGCGCATACCTAGCAATTAGAAATCATTTCTTCCATATCTCTCGATATTCCTGGCCACCACACGGACAACTGAGCCTGTATTCAGCATTTCGTTATACCCATATGGCCCTGATGGTATTTCCTCCAAGATGTCTACCAGGACAGAGTCTGGAATCACCAGCCTCTTGTCTTAAACCAGCAAATCATCCACAAGAGTAAAGTGCCTTCTGTGTTCAAAGATGATTTTCATGCTCTTACCACTGGAACGCTGCTGCAGCCAACCTTGCATGCAATATCGGCGGATATAGATGCATTCCTCATCTTGCATTTGAGCATGACGACTCTCTTGGAGCTTTTTTGAACTTACTGGCCATTGTGATGCAATGAACTGAGAATATGAATCAATCTCATTAATAAAGTTAACATCCTGTTGTGTAGAATGGTGAACGGTAGCTCTGGACAATGCAGCTGCTGGCGTTTGTTGCTTGCCCTGCATGTATACTGTTTCATAGGTGAATCTCATTAGCCTCAACCAGAATCTCTAAATGCTCGGAGGCATCCTAGTGAGTTCCTTTTTGTCAAGTGAGGAAAACTAGGGGTTTGTGTTCTGACTCTATGACGATCTTTAAGCCAATGATATAATCTGAGAACTTCTCACAAGCCCACGCCACTGCGAGAGCTTGTTTCTGAATGATGGTGTACCTCTTCTCAGTCTCAGACAATGCTTGAGATGTATAATAAACCAGTCTTCGACATCAATCTGGTTGTTCTTGAAAAAGTACTGCACCCATCTCTGTCCATGAGGCAATTATGGTCGGTAGTGAGGGGTTATAATGTGCTAAGATATCTGGTGATATCAGCATTTCCTCGATCCTTTGAAATGTTTGCTCCTGATGTGCTTCCCAGTAAGATGCTTGAGCTTTCCTTGGAGTGTCTCCAACACTCAGGTCATGTTCTTCAATGGATTCACCATTGAGTAAGATGTTGTCCATATGGCATATTACACTTTTAAGGCCCTGCAGAATGTTTGACATAGTTCTTTGGAATATTTCCAGTGCTGATGTTATACCAAATGGTAAACAATTAAAACAAAATCCTCTGCACGGAGTAATGAAGGTTGTCAATAACCTTGACTTCTTATCCAACAGAACTTGCCAAAAGCCACTATTTGCATTGTTACGACCCAGTGAGAAAGAGGTCTATGGTTCCCTTTCAGCCTTCACCTGGTCTTACAGGGTTTAATTTTTGAACACCCTGGGTTTTCAGCTCCCCCTTGGTGAATCCTTGTTCACCGCTTTCCAATTATAAGGCAAAGAAAGCAGAACAAACAGGCTTTCTTAGGTTGAAAGAAGAAAAGTTGAAATTTATTGAACTTAAACTTAAGCTCGAATTCGGTTGAAGCCTATGGATACACGATGTGCCCACGCTAGCATGCATATGTGATACACACATGCAAATAGAGACAGAAAGAGCAGAAGAAAAATAAGTGGAAAAGTTTGAGGCAATACCTGAAGAGTGTTTACAGTTCTTTGAGCTCACTTTAGAGTCCTTGATTGCAGGTAGATCTTGCTGTTCGTTGGGGCCCAGTATTCCTCTTAAACTTTGTTCGCTATAGGAGACTTTTCTATCTTGGGGTTCATGTGTCTTCAGAGGCTTGTGAGAAAGAGATGGGAGCAGACAGGAGAGAGAACTTTGCCCAAAAGAACAAAGAACAAAGAAAATTACAGCACAGGAACAGGCCCTTTGGCCCTCCAAGCCTGCGCCGATCCAGATCCTCTATCTAAACCTGTCGCCTATTTTCTAAGGGTCTGTATCTCTTTACTTCCTGCCCATTCATGTATGTGTCTAGATACATCTTAAAAGATGCTATCGTGCCCCCGTCTACCACCTCCGCTGGCAACGCGTTCCAGGCACCCACCACCCTCTGAGTAAAGAACTTTCCACACATATCCCCCCTAAACATTTCCCCTCTCACTTTGAACTCGTGACCACTAGTAATTGAATCCCCCACTCTGGGAAAAAGCTTCTTGCTATCCACCTGTCTATACCTCTCATGATTTTGTATACCTCAATCAGGTCCCCCCTCAACCTCCGTCTTTCTAATGAAAATAATCCTAATCTACTCAACCTCTCTTCATAGCTAACGCCCTCCATACCAGGCAACATCCTGGTGAACCTCCTCTGCACCCTCTCCAAAGCATCGACATTCTTTTGGTAATGTGGCGGCCAGAACTGCACGCAGTATTCCAAATGTGGCCGAACCAAAGTCTTATACAACTGTAACATGACCTGCCAACTCTTGTACTCAATACCCCGTCCGATGAAGGAAAGCATGCCGTATGCCTTCTTGACCACTCTATTGACCTGCGTTGCCACCTTCAGGGAACAATGGACCTGAACACCCAAATCTCTCTGTACATCAATTTTCCCCAGGACTTTTCCATTTATTGTATAGTTCACTCTTGAATTGGATCTTCCAAAATGCATCACCTCGCATTTGCCCTGATTGAACTCCATCTGCCATTTCTCTGCCCAACTCTCCAATCTATCTATATTCTGCTGTATTCTCTGACAGTCCCCTTCACTATCTGCTACTCTACCAATCTTAGTGTCGTCTGCAAACTTGCTAATCAGACCACCTATACTTTCCTCCAAATCATTTATGTATATCACAAACAACAGTGGTCCCAGCATGGATCCCTGTGGAATACCACTGGTCACATGTCTCCATTTTGAGAAACTCCCTTCCACTGCTACTCTCTGTCTCCTGTTGCCCAGCCAGTTCTTTATCCATCTAGCTAGTACACCCTGGACCCCATGCGACTTCACTTTCTCCATCAACCTACCATGGAGAACCTTATCAAACGCCTTACTGAAGTCCATGTATATGACATCTACAGCCCTCCCTTCATCAATCAACTTTGTCACTTCCTCAAAGAATTCTATTAAGTTGGTAAGACATGACCTTCCCTGCACAAAACCATGTTGCCTATCACTGATAAGCCCATTTTCTTCCAAATGGGAATAGATCCTATCCCTCAGTATCTTCTCCAGCAGCTTCCCTACCACTGACGTCAGGCTCACCGGTCTATAATTACCTGGATTATCCCTGCTACCCTTCTTAAACAAGGGGACAACATTAGCAATTCTCCAGTCCTCCGGGACCTCACCCGTGTTTAAGGATGCTGCAAAGATATCTGTTAAGGCCCCAGCTATTTCCTCTCTCGCTTCCCTCAGTAACCTGGGATAGATCCCATCCAGACCTGGGGACTTGTCCACCTTAATGCCTTTTAGAATACCCAACACTTCCTCCCTCCTTATGCCGACTTGACCTAGAGTAATCAAACATCTATCCCTAACCTCAACATCCGTCATGTCCCTCTCCTCGGTGAATACCGATGCAAAGTACTCGTTTAGAATCTCACCCATTTTCTCTGACTCCACGCATAACTTTCCTCCTTTGTCCTTGAGTGGGCCAATCCTTTCTCTAGTTACCCTCTTGCTCGTTATATATGAATAAAAGGCTTTGGGATTTTCCTTAACCCTGCTTGCTAAAGATATTTCATGACCCCTTTTAGCCCTCTTAATTCCTCGTTTCAGATTGGTCCTACATTCCCGATATTCTTCCAAAGCTTCGTCTTTCTTCAGCCGCCTAGACCTTATGTATGCTTCCTTTTTCCTCTTAGCTAGTTTCACAATTTTACCTGTCATCCATGGTTCCCTAATCTTGCCATTTCTATCCCTCATTTTCACAGGAACATGTCTCTCCTGCACACTAATCAACCTCTCTTTAAAAGCCTCCCACATATCAAATGTGGATTTATCTTCAAACAGCTGCTCCCAATCTACATTCCCCAGCTCCTGCCGAATTTTGGTATAGTTGGCCTTCCCCCAATTTAGCACTCTTCCTTTAGGACCACTCTCGTCTTTGTCCATGAGTATTCTAAAACGTACGGAATTGTGATCACTATTCCCAAAGTAGTCCCCTACTGAAACTTCAATCACCTGGCCGGGCTCATTCCCCAACACCAGGTCCAGTATGGCCCCTTCCCGAGTTGGACTATTTACATACTGCTCTAGAAAACCCTCCTGGATGCTCCTTACAAATTCTGCTCCACCTAGACCTCTAACACTAAGTGAATCCCAGTCAATGTTGGGAAAATTAAAATCGCCTATCACCACCACCCTGTTGCTCCTACATCTTTCCATAATCTGTTTACATATTTGTACCTCTATCTCACGCTCGCTGTTGGGAGGCCTGTAGTACAGCCCCGACATTGTTACCGCACCCTTCCTATTTCTGAGTTCTGCCCATATTGCCTCACAGCTCGAGTCCTCCATAGTGCCCTCCTTCAGCACAGCTGTGATATCCTCTTTGACCAGTAATGCAACTCCTCTACCCCTTTTACCTCCCTCTCTATCCCGCCGGAAGCATCGATATCCTGGGGTATTTAGTTGCCAATCGTGCCCTTCCCTCAATCAAGTCTCAGTAATAGCTCCCTGCCTACTCTTCCCCTTAGTCATGCTGACTTCATTATCAAGTTCCTTACAGGCTTTAGTTACTACCTCCTTACTGTCCACTGACTTCCTCATTTGGTTCCCACCCCCCTGCCACATTAGTTTAAACTCTCCCCAACAGCGTTAGCAAAAGCACCCCAAGGACATTGGTTCCAGTCCGGCCCAGGTGTAGACCGTCCAATTTGTCATCGTCCCACCTCCCCCAGAACCAGTCCTAATGTCCCAAAAATCTGAACCCCTCCCTCCTGCACCATCTCTCAAGCCACGCATTCATCCTGACTATTCTTTCATTTCTACTCTGACTAGCACGTGGCACTGGTAGCAATCCTGAGATTACTACCTCTGAGGTGTTACTTTTTAACTTGGCTCCTAACTCCCTAAATTCTGCTTGTAGGACCTCATCCCGTTTTTTACCTATATCATTGGTGCCTATGTGCACAATGACAACTGGCTGTTCACCCTCCCCCTTCAGAATGTTCTGCAGCCGATCTGAGACATCCCTCACCCGTGCACCTGGGAGGCAACATACCATTCGGGAGTTTCGTTTTTGACCACAGAACCGCCTATCTACTCCCCTTACAATCGAATCCTCTATGACTATAGCCCTTCCACTCTATTTCCCGCCCTTCCGAACAGCAGAGCCAGCCACGGTGCCATGAACCTGGCTACTGCTGCCTTCCCCTGGTGAGCCATCTCCCTCAACAGTATCCAAAACGGTATACCTGTTTTGGAGGGAGATGACCGCAGGGGACACCTGCGCTGCCTTCCTGCTCTTTCTCTGCCTTTTGGTCACCCATTCCCTTTCTCCCTCAGCAATCCTAATCTGCGGTGTGACCAATTCGCTAAACGTGCTATCCACGACCTCCTCAGCATCGCGGATGCTCCAAAGTGAGTTCATCCGCAGCTCCAGAGCCGTCATGCGGTCTAACAAGAGCTGCAGCTGGACACACTTCCAGCACGTGAAGGAGTCAGGGACATCAGCCGAGTCCCTGAGCTCCCACATTGAGCAAGAGGAGCATAACACGGGTCTGAGATCTCCTGCCATTTTAAATCTTAAGCTTAACTTAGTCTTAACTTAGATAAATGAAAAAGGAACGAAAAGTTTTTACCAATCACACGAAAAAAAAATAGAAAAAGCCCTACCTTATCTGCACACCACCGATTCCTTTTTTTTTGGTTAGAGGAGGAGGGCGGGTGGGAGACACTACAGGTGTAGTGTCTCAGGTTCAGCCGCTGCCCAAATATATAGGACTTACTTACCCAGCTGCCACCTCGCTCTCCCTGTCGCCGCTGCAAAAAGAAACTGCCGAAACAAAAAGGTAAGTTTATATACGTTGTAAACTCACTTACCCAGCTGCCACCTCGCTCTCCCTGTCGCCGCTGAAAAAAGAAACTACCGAAACAAAACGGTAATTTTATATAAGTTGTAAACTCACTTACCCAGCTGCCACCTCACTCTCCCTGTCGCCGCTGCAAAAAAAGTGTTTGTACAAATTCAAAAAATTCAGGTAGTCCAGCAGGTTAGTCATGTGACTAGCAGGTTTGACCATGTCTGTTTGTGTATTCGGCCATCTTAGCAGTCAACCTGTAATGCGAGCTCCTCCACCTTCAATGTCTGGTGATCAAAAGTCCATTGTGGGTTGAATGTCAGGGAATGGCTGCTTTGTCCTTCCAAACATTGTCTGTTAATATTCAAATATCTTTTCCAGCCACGGTTGATCTGTTCAACAAGTCCTCCCCTCACACCAGTAACAGTTTAAAATCAATGTTCATGACTAAATTAATGTGCCTCATTCTTGGCAGATGGGGGCCTAGCATGAGACCTCCACACCCAGCGGAATGAAATGTGATTTGAGAAAAGGTGCATTTGATTAAAAGGGTCGAGAGAGACATATAAGATACAGAAAAAAACATGCATTTCTCTCATTCATTCACAAATCCTAAAACTTATTAAAATTGCCCCTTTTTGGCATCCCTGTAAACATGTTGCTCTTTTTTGGGGAAGTTTCTCTTCTGTTTGCCCATTTCGATGGCTGCCAAGAGTCTTTGTTCTTGTTGAGGTATTTTTCTTTTCAGGAGAGTCAGTAATGGGTGGGGCTATCCTGAACTCCCTTTCAGTGCTTTTCAGAGTCATGCAAAGGCTTTTGACTTCAGGGGGATAGGTGGTTTTCTTTTTTCTAACTGTGGCAGAGGATTTTTTGCTAATCTCCCCTTTGTCCCAGAGGACAATCCTGCGTGCAGGTATTTGTGCAGACGCTACTGCACTCTCCATGTGGCACTTTGAATAGGTGAGGCATCATCCTTATGGTTTCTGTGCCCCCTAGAGGTCTATCTTTCTCTCTGCAGGTTCCTGTAAATGCTGTTCGCAACTCTGGTGGGGTGCTTCCAGTGCATGCATTTATGTTTGGGGATGTGGGGTCTAAATTTTCACATTTTTCATGGTTGGCTGTCTGGACAGTAGGGGTATTCATCTGGAATTCCTCCTTGACTTCCTTTAACCTGCCCTCTTGGTCACATTTTCCCCTTCCCTGTCTCGTCTTTTGCCAGCCTTGCGCCTACCTGTCCCTTTTTGTTCTGGGCGGGGGTCCCTTACAGTTCACCAGCCATCTGCTGGAGGGTTCTCCTAACACCAGTACAGGACTTAGGAGTACAGGTTTCACTCGAGGTTGGGGTTTCCCCAACCTGGCGCATTGTGGCAACTCCTGCAGTATTCCACCATATCTTTGTGGAGTTTTGACCAGTCAAACCGCTGTCTTATGCGGGCTTTGGTCTTTCGTATACTGGCATGTACAGCCACGGTAGTCTTGTGGGTCCTTCTTAATATTTCTCTCCGGTACCTCTGCGGCATCACTAACTGGTGAACCATTGTCCACTCCTTGCTCTCAGGTCTGAGGAGAACTCCATTTCATAATCAGTATCTCATTCTTTAAATAGTAGCAATCAGGGGCTCCCTCTGCTTCACTTTCAGACTGGGCAGCCTCTGCTAACTCTTGCAATACTGGCTCAGCTCGCTGAGCCTCAGCTAGGGAAAATCCATTTAATTCATTCTCTGGGTCTCCCAACTTTCCAAAGAAAGTCTCGGACAGACAAACCTGGTCATCTGCCTGCAGTGCCAATTCAGTCTCCTCTGGGGGAGCTGGTTTGATCATGGCCTGATCCACAACACATTCAGGGAAACTGCAGGGGTCCGTGTTCTGCCACTGCCCTGTCTCTCTGACTTTCTGCAGTCTTTCTTTCAGTACTTGGGAGGGGGGGCGGGCGGTTACCACTTTCACCCCCGTCAGATCATTACCTAGGAGCAGGTCAATCCCGTCCACAGGCAAACTAGGGACAATCCCTACGGTTACCCGTCCTGAAACGAGGTAGCACTCCAGGTGCACCCGGTGTACAGGTACAGGCATACACTGCCCTCCAATACCATTCATCACCATTCTGGTGTTCATTGCACTCTCTGGGGGAAAAGTCAGGCCTTTTCCCAGTAAACAGGATCTAGTGGCCCCTGTGTTAGCCGCTAGTTAACTCAAGCTACTTCAACTTTCTTTCTTCGCATTCTTTTGGGAATATTCATTCTCTCTCTCTCCTGCCTTTCATTTTCTTCACGTTCCTTCTGGAAGGCTCTTTCTTTCTCCTCTCCTGTCTCTCTCTTTCTCTTTCTCATTCCCTGTCTTCTAATTCAAGTTTCCTTTGTTCCAATTGTATCTTTTCTAACAATACCCCGTCTGTGTCTTCTTCTAATCCTGTTTTTGCTTCTTCAGATTCAAGGGAAAAATGATTGGCCACTAGTCTTAGGAGATCAGACTTTCTAGCATTGCCACGTGCAATGTTCGTACACTGCTCAGCCATTTTTCTCAGCTCCTCCACAGACAGTGCTTTCAACTTATCCCAAGTTACTTCACCCTGGCTTGGACAGGTACTCGATTCAGTTGCAGACATGTTAGTATTCAAGCACACACAACCACAAGAAAACCTGTATTGAAATCTTGCTCTTTTTGATTGGGAACAATTTGGCTTCCCACTTCCAATTTCTCTTGTTTGTCTGTGGGTAAAATTCCAGACGGTACTACCCAAGTTCCCTTTCAGCCTTCACCTGGTCTTACTGTAACAGGGTTGAATTTTTAAACACCCGTGTTTTCAGCTCCCCCTTGGTGAATCATTTTTCACCACTTTCCAATTATCAGGCAAAGAAACGTGCACAAACAGGCTTTCTTAGGTTGAACGAAGAAAAGTTGAAATTTCTTAAACTTAAACTTAAACTCTGATTCAGTTGACGCCTACGGATGCATGATGTGTCCAAGCTAGCGTGCATAAGTGATACACATATGCAAATAGAGACAGAAAAGAGCAGAAGAAAAATAAGTGGAAAGGTTTGAGGCAATATCTGAAAAGTTGTTGTTACGGTTCTTCGAGCTCACTGTAGAGTCCTTGATTGTAGGTAGATCTTGCTTTTCGTTGGGGCCCAGTATTGCTCTTAAATTTTTTGCACTGTAGGAGATTTTTCTCTCTTGGGGTTCCTGCGTCTTCAGTGAATTTAGAGGCTTGCGAGAAAGAGATGGGAGCAGACAAGAGAGAGATCTTCTCAGTCCAGGAACAAACAGCTTTTATGCCCAAACTGTCTGCACAAATTCAAAAAACGCAGGTTGCCCAGCAGGTTAGTCATGTGACTATCTGGTTTGACCTTGTCCGTTTGTGTATTTGGCCATCTTAGCAGTCAACCTGTAATGTGAGCCCCCCCACCTTCAACGTCTGGTGATCAAAAGCCCATTATGGGTTAAATGTCAGGAAATGGCTGCTTTGTCCTTCCAAACACCGTCTGTTAATATTCAAATGTCTTTTCCAGCCACAGCTGATCTGTTCAACAAGTCCTCCCCTCACTCCAGTAATAGTTTAAAGTCAATGTTCATGACAAAATTAATGTGCCGCATTCTTGGCAGGTGGGGGCTCAGCATGACAGCGTACAGCTTTGTGAACATGATACTTTTGCATAACATTGCCAAGCTTTCATTGCCTGAGGACATCGGGTCAACTTCTCTTGCCACTGCTTTATTGAGTTGACTTAAGTCTACACAAATATGAAGAGTACCATTAGGTTTAGGAACTGCAACAATTCCCGAACACCACACTGTAGATTCAGTGACAGGAGATATGACTCCCATCTTGGTCATCTCTTCTGGCTGAGGTTGGACTTGCTTCATTAGTGGGAGTGGTATCTTCCTAGGCATGAAAAGACATACAGGTTTAGCATCTTTTCTCAATGTAATACTATATTTGGTCTTAAGTCTTCCTAGACCAGTAAATAATTTCAGAAAGTCTTTTGCAAGTGACTTCTGGATTCTTGCTGCTTAACTTCTTCCACTTTTCTTATAAGATGAAGGCTAATACAAGCTCTTCTACTTAAGGGAGAACATTCTTGATTCCATAGAACATACAGTGTTTCCAATATCTGCTTTCTCTTGTACTGGAGTGTTGCTTGTAGCTTTCCCTTGGCTTTCAGTTCAATCCCTCCTGGACCACGTAATTGAGTTTCTGTTGGGTGCAGGCAATGCGTTAATAACCATAGTTTGCTGTCTGATTAAATCATTACACTTGGTCCAGTGTCGAGTTTAAAATTGGTGATATGTGCATTGACATTTTTATCTGCAGACCAGAATGCCTGATTAGGGTCATTGATCTCAGCAAGGAAGTTTTCAGATTTCTCTCCTGTTGGAGATCATTCCACTTCATGAATGGCTCTATCCATGAAGACGTTTCTTTCAGAAACTGTGGGAGTCGAGATTTTACTTTGGCACGTCTTCCCAAAATGGCTTACTTCCTTACAGTGGAAGCATTCTGCTTTGTTTGCAGGACACTGTTTGCACCTGTGGGTCTTTTTGGCAGCACAGCACTGGCAGGGTTTCATGGTGTCTTGCACTTTCCCCCCACCCCACACTCCACCCCACCCCAACCCAGTGCTTCTTCTCTGGAGCTGTTTTACAGCCCTCTGCTTAATGAGTTGTATGGTCACTGGAGGTTTCCTGAACCAAGATTTTGCTTCACCTCTCAGGATTGCTCTGTTCAGACCTCTGCTTGTCTCACTAGCTGAATTGCTTTGTCTAGTTTGAGGTCTTCCTTAGACTGCAATAAATCTGATAGGGATTAATCAGCAATACCTACTACAATGCAGTCTCATATCAATTCTTCTTTTTAGGACTGCATATTCGCAACCAGCAGCTCGTCTATAAAGGTCGTTAATAAAAGCATTTACTGTTTCACCTTGTTTCTGGGCCCTTCTGTTAAATTTGGCCCTTTCTGGAATCTTATTGCTCCGCAGGTTGAAATAGCTATCAAAGGCTTTAAAACTATCAAATTTGTCCGATGTCTCATTAATGCCTTGTCTTGCAGTAACATCATCTGCTTTTGCTCCAATGGAATAAAGCAATGTGTTAACTTGTTCTGCTTCAGACTGGCTGTCTAATTTTGAGGCAATTCTGTACCTCAAAAATCTTTTTTGCCAAAGGGAACAATTTTGAGTTTTATTTGGTCCTTCCATGTGTTCAGATCTCCCTGGTGTTATAAATTTAAGATCCATGGCTTTCTATGTAGTTTACTTGCTTTTTAAAATATTCCCTCCAGTATCTGAAGTTTTCCTGCGCTTTGCAGCCTCGTGTTGACTCCCGCTAAGGTCACTGTCTCTCCCTGTGAAATCTCACTGCTAGACCTGGTATTTATTTCTTTCTTTCTTTAAATGCAGTTTTGCAGTATTTTTTCTGTACTCTTTTTACTCCCTTCACTTGGAGTATTGAGTATTTGCAGGCTCTTCGTTTTTTTTCTGCCTTGCGGTCGCCATGTTTAATGGTGCCGACTTCAGATCCGCCCTCAGTAAGGACTTTTGGTTTTCCCATTGCTGCCTGTCTAGTGCTGTTGGGAACAAATTTTTACCCTCTTTATGGGTTGCTCACCAGATTCCTCACTGTAGCTTGGTTCTCCGACTTGAAGCCTGTGATCGCTGGACTGGAATTTTTTCACAGACCACCCGCCTCTGTGGTGCTGCCTGAATGCCTCTATAAGCCAATTCCCCTGACTCTCTGTGCCTCCTTCGTCCATGGAGCAGCTCTGGAGATTTTTCACAGCTTCTTCTTGAGTTCTGCAGCTTTGGTGCCCTTTTCTCAGGTCAGCTTTCTTTAAAGTATTTTTCAAATTCTTTTGGGTGTTGTATAGTAAGAACCACTGCTGTTCATCATATTCTATGCTTTTATCAGCCTTCCACTGTATTGTATCTTTGGTTAGTCTAGCTGGGAGAGGGTACTGAGTCTTCAGTAATTTTAACATTAACACATTGTCATGCAGGCCCCCACCTGCCAAGAATGAAGACTATTAATTTCGCCACCTGAACATTAATTTTAAACTGTTACTGGAGTGAAGAAAGAACTGGTTAATAAAAAACAATGGATCCTTTGCTGGAGAGACATTTTTTCATATTAACTGACAGTACTTGGAAAGGACAAAGGGGCTACTCCCTGCTCCAATTTAATCCACAGTGGACTTTTGATTACCAGATATTGAGGGTGGAGGAGCTTGCATTGCAGGTTAACTGCTAAAATGGCCGAATACACCAATGGATATGATTACACCACCCCCCCCCCCCCACCCCAGTCACATGACTAACCTGCTGGGCAACCTGAGTTTTTTGAATTTGAACTTACCACAGAGTTTTGAACTGGCAGAAAGCTCCTGGCTCCTGGATTTAGAACATCTCTCTCTTGTCTGCTCCCATCTCTTTCTCACGGAACTGAAGACAGATTGAAGACACATGAACCCCATGAGAGAAAAGTCTCCTACAGCGAAAAAGGTTTAAGAAGAATATGGGGCCCCAACGAGAAGCAAGATCTACCTAGAAGCAGGGACTATAGTGAGCATGAAGCACAACAACAAAAACCCCTCTTCAAAGATTGCTTCAAACTTTTCCACTTTATCTTTTCTTCTGCTCTTTTCTGTCTCTATTTGCACTTGTGTATTATGTATGCATGCTAGCATGGGACGTGGTGTGTATCCGTAGGCGGAGGGAATGTTAGTCGTGAGGAAGATGCAAGGAGGCTTCAAGGGGATTTGGACAGGCTAAGTGAATGGGCAAGAACATGGCAGATGGAATATAATGTGAATAAGTGTGAAGTGATACACTTGGTAGAAAAAAAACAGAAAGACAGAGTATTTCTTAAATGGTGAGAGGTTGTCAAGTGTTGGTGCCCAAAGATACCTGGGTGTCCTTGTTCATGAGTCACTAAAATGAGAGTTGATCTCATCGAAACATATAAAATTCTTACAGGGCATGATAGGGTGGATGCAGATAGGCTGTTTCCCCTGGCTGGTGAGTCCAGAACCAGGGGGCATAGTCTCAGAATAAAAAGTAGGCCATTTAAGACTGAGATGAGGATGAATTTCTTTACTCAGAGGCTGGTGAATCTTTGGAATTCTCTACCCCAGAGGGCAGTGGAAGCTCAATATTGAGCATGTTCAATTGATATATTTCTGGAGAAAAATGACATCAAGGGATATGGAGATAACGCAGGAAAGTGGCGTTGAGGTAGATGATCAGCCATGAGATAATTGAATGGCGGAGCAGGCTCGATGGGCTGAATAGCCTACTTCTGCTCCTATTTCCTGCGTTCCTATATTCTGAGAAGATTATGGTTTTGTGAAAGGGAAATCATGTTTAACCAATTTATTGGAGTTCTTTGAGGGAGTTACATGTGCTGTGGATAAAGGGGAACCAGTGGATGTATTGTACTTAGATTTCCAGAAGGCATTTGATAAGGTGCCACATCAAAGGTTATTGCAGAAAATAAAAGCTCATGGTGTAGGGGGTAACATATTGACATGGATAGAAGGTTGGTTAGCTAACAGGAAACAGAGAGTAGGCATAAATGGGTCATTTTCTGGTTGGCAAGATGTAATGAGTGGTGTGCCATAGGGATTTGTGCTGGGGCCTCAACTTTTTACAATTTATACAAATGGCTTAGATGGAGGGACCGAAGGTATAGTTGCTAAATTTGCTGATGACATAAAGATAGGTAGGAAAGTAACTTGTGAAGAGGACATAAGAGGGCTACAAAGGGATATAGATAGGTTAAGTGATTGGGCAAAGACCTGGCAAATGGAGTATAATGTGGGAAATTGTCCACAAGAAGAATAAAAAAGAAGCATTTTATCTAAAAGGTAAGAGATTGCAGAGCTCTGAGATGCAGAGGGATCTGTGTCCTAGTGCATGAATCGCAAAAGGTTAGTATGCAGGTACAGCACTTAACCAGGAAAGCTAATAGAATGTTATTGTTTATCGTAAGGAGAATTGAATACAAAAGCAGGGAGGTCATGCTTCAGCTATACAGGGCATTGGTGAGACCAGATCTGGATACTGTGTACAGTACTGGTCTGCTTATTTAAGGAAGGATGTAAATGTGTTGGAGGTAGTACAGAGAAGGTTTACTAGACTAATACCTGGAATGGGCAGGCTGTCTTATGAGGAAAGGTTGAACAGGCTAGGCTTGTATCTGCTGGCATTTAGAAGTGTAAGAGGTGACCTGATTGAAACATATAAGATCCTGAGGTGTCTTGACAGGGTGGATGTGGAAATTATGTTTCCCCTTGTGGGAGAATCTAGAACTAGGGGTCACTATTTAAAAATAAGGTGTTGCCCATTTAAAGCAGAGATAAGGAGAAATTTTTTCTCTCAGAGGGTCGTGAGTCTTTGGAATTCTCTTCCTCAAAAGATGGTGGAAGCAGAGGTAGATAGATTTTTAAGGCAGTGGTAGATAGATTCTTGATAAGCAAGGGGGTGGAAGGTTATCAGGAGTAGGTCATCAGTTCAACCATGAACTTATTGAACGGCGGAGCAGGCTCGAAGGACCGAGTGGCCTACTCCTGCTCCTAATTCATCTGTTTGTATGTTATAGTTGAAACCCCACTCCAGAGACTTGAGCACATAATCTAGGCTGATACTTCAATGCCCTGCGGAAGAAACTGCACTGTCAGAGCTGCCTTCGCAGGTAGATGTAACGAATAACTTGTTAACTTGAAGGTAGCAGAGGAGTTCTCCCTGGTTAACACTTACTCCTCAATTTCTATCACTGAAGTGGATTATCTGTTTATTTATGGCAGTGCTGTTAGTGGAACCTTGCTGTGCACAAATTGGCTGCTTTGTTTCCCTACATTATAACAGTAAATGCATTTTTAAAAAGTATTAAAAATATTAAAAAGACCGTAAAGTATTTTGAGATGGCGTGGCAGGCAATTTTTTCTATTTTTCAGGAAATATGAGTACCAAATATGTTACCAGCATTCTCTGACTGCAACTAAAGTTTTTTTAATCAACATTCAAAATGGCAGCCTCCTTACTCCCAGTCAGAATACCCACACTGCCCTTGCGGCCTCTCTGGCTAGACTATAAATGCAATTTCTTGAGTGATCTTATTTAACAGCATATATTTTTTATTATCTAATCTAGGGGTTCTCAACACTTTTGCTTCTGAGGTGCCCCTTCCTTGTTATAAAAATTAATCGGACACCCCAGCAACGCAACTCAAGTATTTTCTCAGCAGATCTGGTAGCATCTGTGGAGAGAGAAGCAGAGTTAACGTTTCAGGTCTGTGACCTTTCATCAGGACACAGATCTTTTGTCAGGTCACAGACCTGAAACGTTAACTCTGCTTCTTTCTCCACAGATGCTGCCAGAGCTGCTGAGTATTTCCAGCACTTTCTGTTTTTATTTCAGATTTCCAGCATCCGCAGTATTTTGCTTTTATACGAGCATTTTCTCTATATAATTAGTTATCCAATTAAACATTATTATTTTTGTTGTAATTAATGTGAAACTTGTTGCACTGTTGAGTGGTTCATGTCACATGGTAAAAACCAGCAGCAAATTCGCACACAGCAAGATCCCGCAACAGAAAATCAGTTGGATCACCATATATGACATGCCCATCAGCTCCAGGCTTACTCCCCAATGTAAAATGGTGCATTTTATATTTCTCAGAAAGATCAATTTTCATGGAGTGTCCACACCTTGGGGGGAATGTTATGCTGGCAACAGGGTTCTTGACGTTGGGGAAACTGATGCTGAGATTCCTGCATCACCTCTTTTCCAGACGGCATGCTGAATTTAGTGCAAATCAGGCACTTAACTGGACAGCGACGGGCCTTCCATAGGATTTAGGATGACGTCACAGGAAGTCCCGCCCTTGGAGAGCTGGCAGCCATTCAGACCAGCAGTTGCAGCACCACTGCGGAGGTGGTGGCTGCTGCTGTAGCTGTAGTGACCAGACACTGAGGAGGGTTGCTGGAAACAGGCTCAAGGTAGGTTATGGCAGGAGGGGTCTTGTGGGATGGGAGTTGTTGGGAGGTGGGGAATAGGGGTCAGCAGCAAAGGCAGGGGGATGGCTCTCAGTGAGCACCCCCCCCCGCCCTCCTTCCTAATGCCGGGTCCTTCTGGCACTGTGCCTTTGAATGAGGCCTCCCCCCCACCCCCAACCACCATCTGAGAGCCGGGAAGCAGCCCACATGGTTATCCGTGCTCTGCTTCCTGTGCGGCAAAAGGGCCACTGCTGCACGGGTAATTGCAGCTGTGGCGGGAAGAGGACCTTAATTGGGGGCTAATTACCCAGTTAAGGGCCTCAATTGGTATTCACAGCTCTTCCCGCCCCAGATTAAATTTCAGCAGAGGCGGGATCCCATCCCCTCCACCATCCCACTCGATTTTATGCTCTACCTGCCTCCAAAGCCGCGGAAGAGCATGAAATTCCACCTGTTGTGTCAGTGATACTCCTGGGACTCTGATCCAGAACAGCTAACTCCTGGCAGTGGAGGTTGCAATCAGCAGTTTGATCAGCCGGCCTTGCCGTGGTTGGCTCTGTAAACCGTCGCCATGAACAAGCAGCGGTCAGCCACATAAGGAGCGAAAACTGAAGTCAACTGAACATTCAGTGACACTCTTTTGCAAACACACATACACCCTCCCTGTCGAGGGTGATGGAATAGTCTAAGACATGAATACTGGCTGTTTTCACACCCTGGACAATTGTGGTCTAAATCAGCGCAAGCCGCTGACCAAACCAAGTAACTTCTTGGTCTGAATGACTCCGTTATACACCTGCATTTACCTATCCATTGATGTGATAGGGCAGACATCTGTCAAGGATATTTATCGACACCATCAACAGCATGGTATGAGGGGTTAATTCCTGGGCTACTCTCCTTTGCACAGCTCTGTAATTAGAACGACTACCATTTATCCCTTCCTTTTGTTTCCTGTTATTTATTCAATCTATTATCTGCTTTCTCTTTATCAGTAAGTCTCCTGCGAAGCATCTTACAAGTCAATTCTGAAATATCCATAACTTCTTTTATATTACCCTCATCAATCAACTGTGTTGCTACCACAAAGAAATAATTAAGCATAATCTGCCTTTCATAAACCTGTGTGAGTTGGAATTATGGAACAAGATGCATTGCAGCCGATGCTGAGACATTCAAAAGATTGATGCCATTCTGCAGCAGGGTAGTGTGCTATCCCAGACAATTGTGACACAATGCAGCAGGATGCTGGTCCCAGAAGAAAATGACACTGCAGCAGGACTGGATTCTAGAGTGGATCAGCACTGCGCTGCAGTAGGATGCTGCTGCAGTCTGTTTATCACATTGCTCAGCCATCCTCATACAACAGAAGACGGTGCTTACATTGCACTACACCCTACACATTGTAATGCCTGCTGCACCATAAACACATCA
Organism: Heterodontus francisci; assembly: GCF_036365525.1. Taxonomy (NCBI): domain Eukaryota; kingdom Metazoa; phylum Chordata; class Chondrichthyes; order Heterodontiformes; family Heterodontidae; genus Heterodontus; species Heterodontus francisci. Next base: position 97,303,254 of record NC_090382.1, read on the forward strand.
GACTGCTCTGCCAATCTCCGTGCAATGCATCACTGCAAGCAGTGCCATTTCAATGCATTCTGCGTAAAATGGCCTCTTTTGTCACGTTCATTTGATAGATCCTGAGTGAAGTTAGGAAAGTTCTTTTCTTTCAAAATATGCTTTATTCCTAAAAATTTGTAAAAAACACATTACAAAACAATTCAAAATGGACGTTTCCTAAAGTGCAATACAAAGAACAAAGAACAGTACAGCACAGAAACAGGCCATTCGGCCCGCCAAGCCTGCGCCGATCTTGATGCCTGTCTAAACTAAAATCTTCTGCACTTCCGGGGTCCGTATCCCTCTATTCCCATCCTATTCATGTATTTGTCAAAATGCCTCTTAAACATCGCTATCGTACCTGCTTCCACCACCTCCCCCCGCAGCAAGTTCTAGGCACTCACCACCCTCTGTGTAAAGAACTTGCCTCACACATCCCCTCTAAACTTTGCCCCTCGCACTTTAAACCTATGTCCCCTAGTAACTGACTCTTCCACCCTGGGAAAAAGCTTCTGACTATCCACTCTGTCCATGCCGCTCATAACTTTGTAAACCTCTATCATGTCGCCCCTCCACCTCCGTCGTTCCAGTGAAAACAATCCGAGTTTTTCCAACCTCTCCTCATAGCTAATGCCCTCCAGACCAGGCAACATCCTGGTAAACCTCTTCTGTACCCTCTCCAAAGCCTCCACATCCTTCTGGTAGTGTGGCGACCAGAATTGCACGCAATATTCCAAGTGTGATCTAACTAAGGTTCTGTACAGCTGCAGCATGACTTGCCAATTTTTATACTCTATGCCCCAACCGATGAAGGCAAGCATGCCGTATGCCTTCTTGACTACCTTATCCACCTGCGTTGCCACTTTCATTGACCTGTGGACCTGTACGCCCAGATCTCTCTGCCTGTCAATACTCCTAAGGGTTCTGCCATTTACTGTATACTTCCCACCTGTATTAGACCTTCCAAAATGCATTACCTCACATTTGTCCGGATTAAACTCCATCTTCCATTTCTCCGCGCAAGTCTCCAACCGATCTATATCCTGCTGTATCCTGTGACAATCCTCATCACTATCCACAACTCCACCAACCTTTGTGTCGTCCGCAAACTTACTAATCAGACCAGCTACATTTTCCTCCAAATCATTTAGATATACTACAAACAGCAAAGGTCCCAGCACTGATCCCTGCGGAACACCACTAGTCACAGCCCTCCATTCAGAAAAGCACCCTTCCACTGCTACCCTCTGTCTTCTATGACCGAGCCAGTTCTGTATCCATCTTGCCAGCTTACTTCTTGTACCAGTCTGCCATGAGGGACCTTGTCAAATGCTTTACTGAAATCCATGTAGACAACATCCACTGCCCTTCCTTCATCAATCATCTTCGTCACTTCCTCAAAAAACTCAATCAAGTTAGTAAGACACGACCTCCCCTTCAAAAAACCATGCTGCCTCTCGCTAATAAGTTCATTTGTTTCCAAATGGGAGTAAATCCTGTCCTGAAGAATCCTCTCCAATAATTTTCCTGCCACTGACGTAAGGCTCACCTGCCTATAATTTCCTGCATTATCCTTGGCTATTCTCCAGTCCTCTGGGACCTCACCTGTAGCCAATGAGGATACAAAGATTTCTGTCAAGGCCCCAGCAATTTCCTCCCTTAGATCAGTTTCTTTTGACATAGAACATGAGGTGCCTCGCCACTCTTGCCATTCCATTTTATATACAATGTACATTTGCATTACATACCAAAAACATTCTCTGGTGCATATGGCCTGAGGGGTTTTACATGTGTTCCAGCCCTTTGGTATACTATAGCAGGAGAGCTTGACACAGTGGCCTTTCTCCATTGAGCCTTTGCAGCGGCTGCTCCAAGCTTTGGTGCGTTCCTCAGCACATCGTCCTGGACCTTGGACTGTGCCAGTTTGCAACACTCAGTCGTAGACAACTCTTTGCAGTGGCAGACCAGCAAATTCTGGGCAGATGAAAGTGCCTCTTTCACCAAGTTGATTGTCCTCCAGCAGCAGTTGAATTTCGTCTTGGTGTGCACCCCTGAGAACAGCCCATAGGGCACTGAGTCTTGCGTTACGGATTTGCTCCAGCTGAACCCACAGAAAACCACGGGATCTTGTTCCAGACCTGCTTTACAAAGGCACATTCCAGAAGGAAGTGGACAACAGTCTCTTACCCATCGCAGCCGCCTCGAGGGCTGTGTGTGAAGATGGTAAGATTCAGGAGGGATTTTACGGGGATGGCCCTTCTCACCACCAGCCAAGCTATATTTTGGTGCTTGTTTGAAAGTTCTGGCGATGGGGCATTCTGCCAAATGAGTTTGATAGAGTGCTCGGGGAACCATCCGATAGGAACTACCATCTCCTTTTCCCACAGGGGCTCGAGGACGTTATATGTAGACCACGGCTTGATGGACTTGTGGTCAAAGGTGTTTTTCTGCACAAACCTTTCCATGAGGGACAGGTGGTGCGGGATGGTCCACTGAATAGAGCGTTCTACGCAATGTGGCCAGATCCATCCTTTGCAACACTAGGGACAAATAGAAGCTCAGTGTGTAGTGAGACATGGTGTTTATGTATCAGGGGTCTATGCACAGCTTGATGCAGCCATAGAGAAAGGTGGCCATCAGGATGAGGGTGACGTTGGGTGTGTTTTTTCACCCTTTATCTAGAGGTTTGAACATTGTGTCCTTGTGGACATGGTCCATTTTTCGATCTCCAGATAAAGCGGAAGATGGGTTGAGTGTCGACCACGGTGCAGGAGTGGGGTATGGGCCAGACCTGCGCAAAGTACAGCAACACCGAGAGTGCCTCGCACCTGATTACCAGGTTCTTACCTGAAATGGAGAAGGAGTGTCACTCCCACATGACCAGTTCCCTTTTCACCATGGATGGTCACTCCTTCCAGTTTTTGGTTCATGCCCTGGCCCCTCAGAACCATATCCCCAGCACCTTCAGATAGTCTCACCTGACAGCAAAGGGGACAAAGGATCGGTCGGCCCAGTTCCCAAAGAACATGGCCTCACTCTTGCCACGATTTACTTTGGCTTCTGAGGCCAGTTCGAACTGGTCGCAGATGCTCATCAGTCTGCGAGCAGAAGACAGTGACATCATCCATGCACAGGGAGGTTTTGACTTGAGTGCCTTCGCTGCCTGCGATTGTCACCCCTCTTATGCTGCATCCTTCCTGATGGACTCAGCAACAGGTTCGATACAACAAACGAACAAGACAGGGGAGAGAGGACAGCTTTGTATGACTCCAGATATAATTGGAAAACTTTCTGATTTTCACCCATTGATTGAGACTGCACTACTGATGTTTGTGTAGAGCAGTTGGATCCAATTGCTGATTCTCTCCCCAAACCCCATTTGGGAGATCCCGCCAATCTTGTAGGTGTGCAATATCTTGTCAAATGCCTTCTCCTGGTCCAAGCTGATGAGGCAGGTATCTACCCCTGTCCCGTACAAAGAAGATCGTATTCCTGAGTAACACAAGGCTATCAGAGATCTTCCTGCTGGGTACAGTACAGGCCTGATCAGGGTGAATCACCAACTCCAGAGCAGACTTGTCCCAATTGGCGTTGACCTTGGACAGAATTCTGTAGTCCACATTAAGCAGTGAAATGGGCCGCCAATTTCTGATTTCTCCCCCTTCCGCATGTAGATGAGGATGATGATGGATTCTGACATGCTGCTAGCCAGGAGCATACTGTCAGACACTTCCAGCAGGCCTGGGCTGATTCACCCCCACAGAGTCAAATACAACTCGACTAGTAAGCCGTCGCTTCTGGGACTGTTAGTCATCTCGAAGGATGTGACAGCCTTTGTCAGCTTGTCCAGAGTTAGCGGTTTGTCCAGATTCTCCTGCATACTGTCATCTAAGACCTCCATGATAGATGACAGGAAGGACTGGGAGGCTGTGCTGTCTGTGGGATTCATGTCGTACAGCCCAGCACAAAAGGATTTGCGATGACGTTACCGAGCCATCCTCTTCCTTCAGGCTGCTGAATACAGAGCTCCCTCTGTGTACCTTTTGGAAGAAGAAGCGTGAGCACGTCTCATCCTGCTCCACAGAGTGGACTCTGGACCGGAAGATGATCTTGGAGGCCTCCGTGGTAAGAAGCAAGGCCTGCTGGCTCTTCACCTCTTGGAGATCCTCCTTGACCTCGACCCCCATTGACTGCAGCAGAAGCAGATTCTGCATGCTTTTCAGGAGTTGGGACATTTCCCTCTGTCTCACTCTCACCCTCTGAATCCCTTTGAGAATGAAGAACCTCTTGAGGTTCACCTCAATCGTTTCCCACCAGGGAGTCGGGGACTCAAGGAGGCGTTTCACAGTTCTCCAACCTTTGTAATCCCTTTTGAGTTCCTCAATATTCTTTGGGGTTAAAAATTTCATGTTCAGCTTCCAGGTTCCCCAGCCAATCATTTGGTTATCCTGGAAGTGACCGTCAGCCAGTAAGAGGCAATGGTCAGAGAAGAACACCAGCTTGACGACGGTGGATCTGACCGTGACAGCACGGGACACAAACAGGAAGTCAATCCTGGAACGGACAGACCCGTCCGATCCTGACCTGGTGTATCTACGCTGTGTTCCGTATGCAGGGGTGCTGAAGACATCATGCAGCTTGGCATCTTTTACTGTTTCCATCAGGAATCTGGACATAGGGTCCAGTTTGCTGTCGTCATTGCCGGATCGTCCAGCTGCACCAATGATGCAGTTGAAGTTACCACCTAGAATGACAAGCCTGGATGTCACCAGCAACAGTGGGAGCTGCTGGAGGATGGTCAGCCGCTCGCTGTATTGAACAAGGGCGTCCACGTTGATTAATGGGAGCGGAGCATTTTGTACATTATGTCTGCTACAAGGAGGCGACCACTCACCACCTCCTTAACTTCGGAGATGGTGAAGTTGCCTCCGCGCAGTAGAATGCCCAGGCCAAAGGAACGGGAATCATTTCCCCTGACCAGATCGAAGGCCCGTGGGACCACCTTCATGACTATTGTCTGTAGGTGCTGAGGTGCGGTATTCCACACTCCTGTAGAAATAAGCAAGGTACCCCAAGGTCAAAAGACATTGCATAGTAGACTTCATGCTATGCACGTTAATGGAAGCAATCTTAAAACCCATTAAAACTGTATGTTGCTTACCACACCAGGTGTCATTACTAGTCCCAGTCCTTGGGTATGTTCCGTATACTTATACTGTTCACAAACTGTTGCACAATTGTTTGGCTCAGAAAACTGTCCTTAAAAACTCACGGGTGGATGGGGGGAGGTCTTGTAGGCAGAAAGGTTTGTACAGTCCTCTGCCAGTGGTGTCTTTCCCCTCTGATCCTCCTCAAGGATGTTGCTGCTCCTGGCTTCCTGGAGCTGGGGTGCGATGGGCACTTCACCACTCCCGACTTCCGGAGCTGGGATGCACTAGGTGTCTCGCTGCGTTTGGTGCTTTGGGGTTGGGGTGCACTGGGCCCATCGCTGCTTCCAGTGTTTCGGAGCTGGGGGGCCTTCTCTTCCATCTCCTTTGCATCCTCTGCTTCTTTTGCTGGTGTCGTCTTTCCTGCTCTTACTCATCCAATGAGGAGCACCTGCTGTAGTCCGCCCATCTCAGACATTAGCCTCCTCTTGCCACATTTAGGTGGTGGCCTGTTCTCTTTTGTGGGCCATCTTCTTTGTGGTTTTCCTCTTGACCACTTGTCACTCCCCAGTTGTCCCTCTGCTGGCTCCTCTTCCATTGATTCTGTGTGCTGAGGAGGAGGCTCTGGGCACCGGGTTGGTGTTTGGCAGCTTACTGCAGCTCCCTCTCCTTTCTTCTCCTTGTCTTCCTTAGACAGATTTTCCTCACTAGGGGGCCTTGGTGGGAGGGAGAGTTGCTGGTCTCCTTCGCAGCATCAGTCACATTCACTGTTCCTTTCTCATGCCTCTCCTTGATTCTTGCCACCTGTGCATGACTGAGGCAGCATTTTAGGCAGGTCTTGTAGAGGTGGCCTGCCCCATCACACAGGTTGCAGCAGTTACTTTGCTTGCAGTCTTTTGTCTGGTGGTCTTCCTGCTTGCAGTTCTCGCAGTCGACTGTGCTGCAGTTGGCTGCCACATGACCAAATTTGCCACAGGTACGACAAACTCCGGGCTGCCCTGCCCAGATCAGGAAGCTCCGATCTCCCCCGATAGTAAACCTGGAGGGAGGGTGGGGGATGGGCTCCGCTGGCATCCACCTTCAAGGTTGCCTTGACCTGCTGTTTTCTGGTCCAAATCCTGAATGGGTCCTTGACCCCAATGCTTCTTCCGCCCACCTCGAAGTACCTGGTGAGGAAAGTGAGCACATCCACGACAGGAATACGGGGGTTGTAGAGGTGGATGGTCACCACCCAGTTCCATTGCAATGGCAGCGTAAACAGTGGCTCCGCTGTGAGGATCGACAGAGGCGCCTGGTTTCCTCTCTCCTTGAAGACTTCATGTATCCCGCCACCTTCTTGAACGTCACGTCAAAGTAGCCACTGCTAGGGAAGTCCTGCAGGCAGAAGGTATCAGTGGCTTTGAATGCACAGCATTCAAAAAGGACTCTCTAAATGAAGAAGGTCCGTTCCGTGGGTGCACCTCCTTCACCACTTTGCATCGCCACCTAACAGTATTATGCATCCCTGGCCTGGAGCTCTGCTGTTGGTTGCATCCATTTTTTGCCTGAAGTCTTCCCTGGACGGCCACCGAACCGAGACCCAAACCAGCAGGAAAACAACAATCATGGGAGAACTCCAATCCCAAAGGAGCAAAAAGCTGAAAAACGGCACCCCAAAACTCCCCAAAACCCAAAGAAAAACCACACACCTGCCACAGGTTCTAGGTCAAGCCTGGAGCATGATCAAGACTTCTCCTCTGCCAGATAAGTTAGGAAAGTGCAGTGAAACCACAGAAGCACTGTATCAATTTTGCAGGGAGCATAGTTTTTTATTTTCTTTTTAAACAGTTATACATAAGTCCCTCAAGGTGAACTGATGCATCACCTGCTGGCAAGATGGAAGATTACTCTGTGTAACTGTTGTGAACAATGGGTAGAACAGGGGTTCTAATGGGCTGAGCAATCATTTCGTTCTGACATTCTTCCTGTTTTATTGAAGACAATATTACACTATAAAACTACACATTTGCATACATGAGATATAATCTTCCAGTTCAGAATTGGTTTTCAGAACAATAATTGCATATATTATCAAATAAAATGATGTTTCTTTACTTTGATAATTCATATTGTTCCTCATATAAGATAATCACCTCACACGTAGGTGCTAACGTCTATTGCTGAATCTCGGTGTTCTGATTTATGTCTCTGATACACGAAGTGTGTTGCCTTTGCCAAATTAAGCAAATTCATTACAGAAAAAAGATACACCAACATCTGTGGGAGAAATTGAGACAAAGGCTTTGAAGATTTATTACCATGAGAGTTTAGCCCAAATGATGCACCATTCGCAGACAAGCGCCTCAAGGAAAGGTCATCCGAGATTGATTATGTGTTGGAAAGACATTCCATTCCAGCAAGTGGCAGCAGAGAGCTATGGGATGCGAAGAATATTTTTGGGAATGATTGGGTCAGATTCATTAACTATTTGTTACCTAAATGTTTGGACTGAATAACACGCCACTCTCCGTGGTCAATTAGATGTGAGTTTTACCAACTCCTGCTGGTAGATTTGCTTAGAGTTAGCTACAGTCAAAAACATTCATCAAACATAATGTCATATTCTGGCATTAAGTAACATCAGGAAAAATCAATGGATCTGAAAGCGTGTTATGCACTATCGATTTATAAAGTTGTGTTGGTATATTAATAATTTTTAAAGGTTAAACAATGGATAATTCATTGATGCAATGCAACTTTCAGTAATAAATCACTTAGATAATACTCAGAATCAAATAATTTATAGTATTTGGACTATCATACATGCATTCTTTGTACCATTCATTTCCCCGTGCCCTTTCAGTTTTACTGTTATAAATATTTAATCATATTCCTTTAAAATGCTAGTGTGAATTCTGCTTTCACATTGCTTCTGGTGGTCAATCCTATGGGGAAACAATTACTATGTAAAAAAATTCTCTAATTTTCCTTCATTCTTTTGGCTATAATCTTAAATTTTTGCCTTCTAGTGCTTTCCCCCTATTCATCTTATGGAAAGCCCTCTTAATATTCAACACCTGTATCAGGTTTCTTCTTAACTTTTGTTGTTTTGATGAAAAGAGCTCCATTTTCTCTAAAATCTCTTCACAACTAAAGCCTCACATCTCTCTCACGATAGGCTACAATCTTGACCAACTCATCATTTTCAAAATCCCTACATTCTGAGATGAGGTCCAAGAAGTTTGCTATGGGATACTTGAGTTTTTTTAACCTACAATGAAGTGCCATCACACATAATGTAATGTTGATTTTATGTGCCCCACACTGACATTCCCTCAGTGAAAACAGGTGACTCCAGCAAATGCCAAGATAAACAGTAAAGGTGACAGATATATCTCCACTTCTTACCCTAGAACAACAGAACTGGATGTGAAACCCCAGCTTCCAACCTCCCACAAAATATCTGGATGATACTTAACCACTTGAGGACGGGCCAGTGGAACATGAGGACCACCTCAAATTGTGACTGTGGACATCAAGTCAGACCTTCGGCCAGATATTGAACTCTTGCCCTGAAAGATCCATTCCTGGTGGCATCACAGCCATTCACACTGCACCAGCTGAAGCCGTTGAATAGATTGTTAACCTCGGCATCGAACTATAATTGTTTCCCCAGTCATATGAATACATATTCCCCAGAATCTTATCTGTTTCTGTTGTCAACGGTTTCTACTGAAAGCTCAGTATATCCACAGGTAGCCATGGTGTGATGGAAAGGACTGGATAATGCTTCTGTCTATAAAATGCTGGCTAGATGGAGTTGCAGCTGGATCAGTAGAGCACAATACAGATGAGTGACATTAGCTCCAACTATCTGATGAAAATCTGTTAGCTGGTGCTGGCCAAAGACGATCCCAAAGGTAAGTTCCTCTTTACTTTTGCGAGACCTACAGAAGAAGGATCAGTGTTCGACATGCCACCAAGCCAGTGTGGGTGTCAGCTCTCCAAGACCCACCCACCCATTCTCCCCAGTCCTCTCACAACCCCTCATTCTACCCCTTGGACTTTAGGACATTCCAAACAAACCTATCTTCTTCCAGCTTGGAGACTCTGAGCTGCAGTCATGCATGATCACTTCATATATAACCTGCAAAGCTGGAGATGGTTGATAATTCCTTGCGTTTGGTCTGTAGAAGGCCTTGCAATGACAGATGCCACAGGTATTAATGTGGTGGTTGCCTAGCACTCCGTGTTGGGTGACACATTCATACTCATTGGACTGAGGCGACAGTGCTAGTGATGTAGTATCACCCTTGGAGACAACTATCATGTGCTTCTCTCATTCTGGCCTTTTGCGCATCCTCAGTTTTCATCACTCCACCATTGACAGCTGGGCTTTCAGCCACCGAGGCCCTAAGATCAGGCATTCCCCACCATATCACACCACCTCTCTACCTCTCTCTCTTAAAACCTTCCCCTTTGATCAATCTGTTGGTCACCTGGTGTTCTGATGAGAGGTCACTGACCGGAAATGTTAACTCTCTCCACAGATGCTGCCTGAGCTGACAAGCATTTCAGCATTTTCTGTGTTAATTTTTGGTCGCCTGTCCTAATATCTCCTTATATGGCTAAGGGTCAAATTTTGTCTGATAATGCTCCTGTGAAGTGCCTTTGGACAATTACAAGTAGTTGTATCATATTTGACACATCCATACACATTTGGTTGAATGTCACTGATGTAGCACACCCTGGGAGACAACTCTGATCATCTGTGTCACATTCTAGTAATTGCCTGCTCTGTGTTTCACCACATGGGCCCTCCTGCAGTTCACTAAGTCACTCCTCCCTGCCCCCCACCCTCAAAATGCACTTATACATTTGGTGCTTCCTACTGTGTCAGAGGGTGATGGAGGGTGCTGTGAGCAACACTCCCTTGAAGCTGCCTGCATATCCAAGCATTTTTTAAATGCATTGAGGGTTTCTGCCTCTACCACCCTTTCAGGCACTGAGTTCCAGACCTCCACCACCCACTGGGTGAAAACAAAATCTTCTCAACTCCCCACAAATCCTTCTGACAATTACATTAAATCTATGCCCCCCCCCCCTCCCTTCCTCCCGGTTATTGACCTCTCCACTAATGTAAATAGAACCTTCCTATCCATTCTATCTAGGCCCCTCATAATTTTATACATCTTAATTAAATTGCTCCTCAGCCTCCTCTGTTCCAAGGAAAACAACCCCCGCCTATCCAATCTTTCTTCATAGCCAAAACTCTCCATTCCTGGCAACCTCCTTGTAAATCTCCTCTGTACCCTCTCTAGTGCAATCACATAATTCCGGTAGCCAGAACTGTACACAGTACTCCAGCTTTGACCTGATTAGAATTTTACATAGTTCTAGCATAATCTCCCTGCTCTTATATTCTATGCCTCGGCAAAAAAAGGAAAGTATCCCGTGTGCCTTCTTAACTACCTTATCTACCTGTTCTACTACCTTCAGAGATCTGTGGACATGCAGTCCAAGGTCCCACCATTCCTCTACACTTCTCAGTTTCCTACTATTTATGATGTACTCCATTGCCTTGTTTGTCCTCCGCAAATGCATCGGGCTGGATTTTACCAGTCCCCCGACGTTAGGGGTCGTAGCGGGCGGGGGCTTGGAAAATAACCTCCGGGAGAGGCCTGCCATTGACTGCAACGCAGGAAGGCCCCACCCCATTTTATCGCTGGCAGTGAGGCCTTGGAGCGCCCCCCCCCCCCCCCACCACTTGGCAATAAAACCTTAATTTACATATTTAAATAAATGAATAATTACTAACCTCGTTGCGACGGTCGCCCCATGCTGATATTCCAGCCGGTTGCCGGAATTCCTGCGCCTTTGGATCTCCGTTCCGAGCGGAACAGTGGTGGGGGGGGGGGGGGGGGGGTGGTGGAGGAGTGACGTTTTCAGGGTGGGGGGTGGGAAATGGCATAAACGAACGCGATTGGTTGAGGGGATGGTGGGAAGGGGTTGAAGGTTAAAGTAAAGAACACTCGGGGGGGGGGTGGTGATAAGGTCATAATCGAAAAGGACAAATAATAAACAGATTATTCATTGGGGGGGGCGGGTGGGAGAGGGGATTGGAAGTGTGAATACATTTTTATTTGAATTTTAAAAAAAACCTGTAACTTTAAACATTAAAATGTAACAGAAGTGCGGAAGGACCTAAAGCCCTTTAAAAATGACGCTGGTGCCTGCAAAGTGGCACCAATGTGGATGCCATTGCCGGGGACGGAGAGCCCGCCCCCTCTACATCATCGGGGACGGGCGTTCCACCCCTCCATGCTAATGAGCTGCCACTTGAAGTATCATGGCGGCTCCATGGCGCACATCTCGTGCGTGCGCTGCGTTGGTTTTGAAGCTCGCTGCCAGCCCATTATTTCATACTTCCCTGGACTGAATTCCGTTTGTCATTTTTCTGCCCACCTGACCATTCCATTACTATCTTCCTGCAGTCTGCAGCTTTCCTCTTCACTATCAACCACACAAACAACTTTTTGTATCATCTGCAAACTTCTTAATCATACATTTAAGTCCAAATAATTGATCTATATCACGAGAAGCAAGGGACCTAGTACTGTATCCTGCAAAACCCAATTTGAAACAGCCTTCCAGTCACAAAAACACCCCTCCTGGTTACTCTTCGCTTTCTCCCACTGAGTCAATTTTGGATGCAATTTGCCACTTTCTCTTAGATCAAATGGTCTCTTACTTTGCTGACCATGTTGCCATGTGAGACCTTGTCAAAAGCTTTGCTAAAATCCATGTAGACTACATCAAATGTGCCACCATCATCGAACTGTAACCTCTTCAAAAAATTCAATCAACTTAGTCGGACATAACTTTCCTTTAACAAATGCATGCTGACTGTCCTTGATTAATCTGTGCATTTCTAAATGATGGTTTATACTGTCCTTCAGAAATTTTTCCCGTAATTTGCTGACATTGAGGTTCTGCTGATTGGCCTGTAATTACTCAGGCTATCCCTTTCTACCTTTTTAAACAATGGTATAACTTTAGATGTCCTCCAGTCCTCTGGCACCATGCCTGTAGCCATAGGGAATTGTAAAATGATGGTCAGAGCCTCTACTATTTCCTCCCTGGCTTCTCTTAGCATCCTGAGATACATTTCATCTGGATCTGGTGATTTATTCACTTTCAAAAATGCTAAACCTCTCAACATTTCCTCTCTCACTACGTTTATCCTATCCAATATACCACACACCTCCTCCTTAACTATAATGTATTCACCGTCCTCTTTTTTGAAGACAGATACAAAAAATTCATTAAGAGCAATGCCCACGGCTTCCACCTCCACACACAAGTTAACTTTTTGGTCTCAACTCAACCCTATCTTTCCTTGGTTATCCTCTTGCTCTTTGTGTATTTATAAAACATCTTTGGCTTTTCCTTGATTTAACTTGTGAATATTTTCTCATGCTTTCTCCTTGGTTTCCTAATTTCCTTTTGAATTTCACCCCTGCACTTTCTATAGTACTTTCGGCTTTCTGCAGTATTGAGCTCTTGTTATCTGACACAAGCTTTCCTTTTTTGCCTTATCCTACTCTGTATGCTCTTTGCTATCTGGGGCAGGGTCTAGATTTCGGAGACCCACCCTTTTTATTTGTGGGAACATATTTGTTCTGAACCCTATCTCCTCCTTGAATGCCTCCCACTGCTCTCACACTGATTTTTTTTTTATTCGTTCATGGGATGTGGGCATCGCTGGCAAGGCCAGCATTTGCTGCTCAACCCTAATTGGCCTTCAGAAGGTGGCGGTGAGATGCCTTCTTGAACTGCTGTAGTCTATCTGGTGCAGGTACACTCACAATGCTGTTAGTGAGGGAGTTCCAAGATTTTGATCCAGCAACGGTGAAGGAATGGCGATATATTTCCAAGTCAGGATGGTGTGTGACCTGGAGGTGAACTTGCAGGTGATGGTGTTCCCATGCATCTGCTGCCCTTGTCCTTCTAGGTGGTAGAGGTCACGGGTTTGGAAGGTGCTGCAGACGGAGGCTTAGTGAGTTGCTGCAGTGCATCTTGTAGATGGTACACACTGCTGCCACTGTGCCTCGGTGGTGGTGGAGGGAGTGAATGTTTAAGTTGATGAATTGGGAGTCAATCAAGTGGTTTGTTTTGTCCTGGATGGTGTTGAAGTAGGAGGTTTAGTGGGGATTCGAGGAGAAAACATTTCACCCAGAGGATGGTGGAGATCTGGGACTCACTGTCTGAAAGGGTGGTAGAGGCAGAAATCCTCATAACATTAAAAAGTACTTGGATATGCACTTAAAGTTCCATAACCTACAAGGCTACAGACCAAGAGCTGGAAAATGGAATTAGATTGGATGGCTACTTGTTGGCCAACGTGGACAACATGGGCCGAATGATCTCCTTCCATGCTGCAAATTTCTATTTCTATAATTCTTGATCATAATACAGCTAGATTTAGCACAGTTATGGAAAAGGACATGGATAGTCCAAGAGTAAAAGGTTGAGATTGGGGGAAACTAAGCTGAGATGCAATTTGGCAAAAGTGGACTCGAAACAGCTAGTTGAAGGTAACTGCAAAGGCTATGGGTCCTGATAACATCCCGACTGTAGTACTGAAGACGTGTGCGACAGAACAAGCTGCGCCCCTAGCCAAGTTGTTCCAGTACAGCTGCAACACTGGTATCTGCCCAACAATGTGGAAAATTGCCCAGATATGTCCTGTCCACAAAAAGCTGGACAAATCCAATTCGGCCAATTATCACACCATCAGTTTACTTTCGATCATCAGCAATGTGCTGGAAGTTGTCATCGACAGTGGTATCATGCGCCATTTAAACAAACTGCTCACTGATGCTCTGTTTGGGTTCTGTCAGGGCCCCTCGGCTCTTGGCCTCACTACAGCCTTTGAAGGCACAGCAATATATTTCCAAGTCAGGATGGTGTATGGCTTGGAGGGGAACTTGCAGGTGGTAGTTTTCCTATGCGTCTGCTGCTCTTGTTCGTCCACGTGGTAGAGGTCACGGGTTTGGAAGGTGCATCATGTAGATGGTGCACACTGATCCCACTGTGCACTGGTGGTTTAAGATGGTGTATAGGGTGCCAATCAGGTGGGCTGCTTTGCCCTGTACGGTGTTGAGCTTCTTGAGTGTTGTTGGAGCTGAAATCATCCAAGCAAGTGGAACGCATTTGATCACATTCCTGACTCTTGTAGATGGCGGACAGGCTTCGGGGAGTAAGGCAATGCGTTACTCACCGCAGAACTCCCAACCTCTGACCTGCTCTTGTAGCCACAGTATTTATATGATTGGTCCAGTTAAGGTTCTGATCAATGGTAACCCCCAGGATATTGATGGTGGGGGATTCAGTGATTGTAATGCTGTTGAATGTCAAGGGGAGATGGTTAGAATCTCTCTTGTTGGAGATGGTCATTGCTTGGCTCTTGTATGGTGTGAATGTTATTTGCCACTTATCAGCCCCAGCCTAAATGTTGTTCAGGTCTTGCTGCATGCAGGCTTGGACTGCTTCAGTATCTGAGGAGTCATGAATGGTACTGAACTCTGTGTAATCCCTACTTCTAACTTTATGATGGAGGGAAGGTCATTGCTGAAGCAGTGGATGATTGGGCCTCGGATGCTACCCTGAGGAACTCCTGCAATTATATCCTGGGGCTGAGACGATTAACCTCCAACAACCAAAACCATCTTCCTTTGTTTTAGGTACACTACAACCAGTGGAGAGCTCCCCCCCACCGATTCTCAATGACTTCAATTTTGCTAAGGCTCCTTGATGCCACATTTGATCAAATTCTTCCTTAATGTGAAGGACAGTCTCTCTCACCTCACCTCACCTCTTGAGTTCAGCTCTTTTGTTCATGTTTGGAACAACATGATAATGAACTCTGGAGCCGAGTGACACTGGAGTAACCCAAATGAGCATCGGTGAGCAGGTTATTGGTGAGTAAGGGGCGCTTGATAACACTGTCAATGACACCTTCCATCACTTTGCTGATGATTTAGCGTTAACTGTTGGGGCAGTAATTGGCTGGATTGGATTTGTCCTGCTTTTTCTGGACAGAACATACCTGAGCAATTTTCCAGATTGTCAAGTAGATGCCAGTGTTATAGCTGTACCGGAACAGCTTGGTTAATGGCCCGGCTAGTTCTGGAGCACAGGTTTTCAGTACTACAGCTGTGATGTTGTCAGGACCCATAGCCTTTGCTGTATTTAGTGTGTCCAACTGTTTCTTGATACCACGTGCAGTGAATTGAATTGGCTGAAGACTGGCATCTGTGATGCTGGGGACCTCAGGAGGAGGCCGAGATGGATCATCCACTTGGTACTTCTGGCTGAAGGTGGTTGAGAATGTTTCAGTTGTGGCTTTTGCACTGATATGCTGGGCTCCACCAACATAAGAACGTAAGAAATAGAAGCAGGAGTAGGCCATTTGAACCCTCGAGCTTTCCCCGCCATTCAAAAAGATTGTGGCTGATCTGATTTTGGCCCTAATTCCACTTTCCTGCCTGCCCTCCCATATCCCTTGTAGGTCAAATATCTGTTTAACTCAGCCTTGAATATATTCAATGACCCAGCCTCCACAGCTCTTTGGAGAAGAGAATTCCAAAGATTAGCAACACTCTGAGAGAAGAAATTCCTCCTCATCACCGTCTTAAAAGGGAGACCCCTAGTTCTAGATTCCCCAACAAGGGTAAACATCCTCTCAGCAACTACCCTGTCAAGCCCGCTCAGAATCTTATATGTTTCAATAAGATCACTGCTCATTCTTCTAAACTCCAATGAGTATCGGCCCAACCTGCTCAACCTTTCCTCATAAGACAGCCCCTTCATCCCAGGAATCAGCCCAGTGAACCTTCTCTGAACTGCTTTTAATGCAAGTATGTCCCTCCATAAGGAAAGAGATCAAAACTGAATGCAATACTCCAGGTGCGGTCTGATCAATGTCCTGTACAGTTGTAGCAAGACTTCCTTACTTTTATACTCCATCCCCCTTGCAATAAAAGCCAACATTCCATTAGCCTTCCCAATTACTTGCTGAATTTGCACGCTAACCTTTTGTGAATCATATACATGGACACCTAGATCCTCTGTACAACAGCATTCTGCAGTCTCTCTCTCCATGTAAATAATATTCTGCTTTTCTATTCTTCCCACCTAAGTGGACAACCTCACATTTTCCTACATTATACTCCATTGTCACATTTTTGCCCATTCACTTAACCTATCCACATCCCTTCGCAAACTCTTTGTCTCCTCCTCACAACGTGCTTTCCTACCTATCTTTGTATTGTTTGCAAGTTTGCCTACAGTACATGTCCTTCATCCAAGTCATTAACGTAGATCGGAAATAGTTGAGGCTCCAGCAATGATCCCTGTGGCACTCAAACTTGAACATGCCCCATTTATCCCTTTTCCTTTTATTGAGGATGGGGATGTATGTGAGCTTTCTCTTCTGGTTAGTTGTTTAATTGTCCACCACCATTCACAACTGGATGTGGCAGGACTGAACATAAGACCATAAGAAAAAGGAGCAGGAGTAGGCCATTCAGCCCTTTGAGCCTGCTTTGCGATTCTATAAGATCATAGCTGATCTTCTACATCAATTCCACCTTCCCACACTATCCCCATATTCCTTCATTCCCATCATACCCACAATCTCTCAATCTCTGTCTTAAATATACTGAATGACTGAACATCCATCACTGTCTAGGGTACAAAATTCCAAAGATTCACACAAAAATTGAGTGAAGAAATTTCTCCTCATCTAACTCCTAAATGACCAACTACCTATTCTGAGACTGGGGCCACTATTCTAGGTCCCCCTACAGCCAGGGGAAACAACATCCAAACATTTACCAGGCCCCTTAAGAATTTAAGGGCATGAAATTCGGATCTATAGCACCACTTGAGATGCGCTGTAGAAGCCAAAGGTGAGACAGGGTGCACCTCCAGCTGCTTCCACAAAGCTTTGATTTGATCTGCTGGTTGTTGAATAGCTTTGCTCTGTCTATCGCATGAAACTTCCACTGTTTAGCATGCATGTAGCCTTATGTTGTAGCTTCACCAGGTTGGCACCTCATTTTTAGGCATGCTGCTCCTGGCATGCTCTCCTGCACTTCTCATCGAATCAGGGTTGATCCCCTGGCTTGATGGTAATAGTAGAGTAAAGGATATGCCGAGCCATGAGATTGTGGCTGAATACAATTCGGCTGTTGCTGATGGCCCATAGCGTCCCATGAATGTCCAGTTTTGAACTGCTAGATCTGTTCTAAATCTATCGCATTTAGCACTGTAGAAGTGCCACACAGTGCGATGGAGGATATCCTCAATGTCAAGACGGAACTTTGTGGTCACTCCTACAAATGCTGTCAGGGACAGATGTATCTGCAACCGGTAGATTGGTGAGATGAGGTCAAGTAGGTTTTCCTCTTGCCACTTGTTGCCGGCCCAGTTTGGCAGCTATGTCCTTCAGTATTGGCCAGTTTAATCAGTCGTGGAGTGACCGAGCCATTGAAGTTCCCCACCCAGAGTACATTCTGTGCCCTTGCTACGCTCAGTGCTTCAACCAAGTGGTGTTCAACATGGAGGAGTACTGATGCATCAGCTGAGGGAGGGTGGTAGGTGGTAATCAGCAAGAGGTTTCGTTGCCCATGTTTAACCTGATGCCATGAGACTTTATGGGGTACTGAGTCAAAGTTGAAGACTCCCAGGGCCACTCGCTCCAGACTGTATATCACTGTGCTGCCATCTCTGGTGGGTCCCTCCTGCTGGTGGGACAGGACATACCCAGGGATGGTGATGGATGATTCTGGGGCATTGGCTGTAGGGTGTGGTTCGGTCAGTGTGACTTTGTCAGGCTGTTGCTTGACTGGTTTGTGGGGCAGCTCTCCCATTTTTATCACAAGTCCCCAAATGTTAGTGAGGGGGACTTTGCAGCATTGACTGGTCAGGGTGTTGTTTTGTCGTTTGCGGTGCCTAGGTGAATGCCAGGTGGTCCGTCGTTTTTATTCTTTTTCAACTTTTCTGTTTGATGCAAACTGCTTGCTAGGCTGCTTCAGAAGGCAGTTAAGAGTCAACCAAGTTGTTGTGCATCTGGATTCACATGTAGGCCAGACTGGGCGAGGACAGCAGATTTCCTTCCTGAATGGACTTTAGTGGACCAGATGGGTTTTTACGACAATCCAGTAGTTTCAAGGTCACCATTATTGACGTTAGCTTTTTATTCCAGATTTATGAATTACATTTAAATTCCCCCAGCTACCATGGATTTGAACTCATGGCCGAAATTTCACACCACTCCAGCGAGCCGGACGGTGGTGGGGTGATGTAAAACAGAGCGGGAATCTCTGGGAGGCCTTCTCAAGCCGATTCCTCCTCTGCCACGACTTTATGTAGAGCGGCTGGGAAGAAAAACAGCCCACTCGCCCCAGGCCAATCAAGGCCCTTAAGTGGGCACTTAATGGCCACTTAAGGGCCTTCGCCCATCTCCATGCTGATTTTATGCATGGCAAGCGGGTGGCTGAGGACCCAGAGAAGCCGCCTGGAAATAGAAGGGGCTGTCGATCATCTCGGGGCGGGGCCCTGATCATCCGGTACAGGGTGCCTGATGGAGGGCCACCCCTGCTACCCCAACCACCACCAACACCCAACATGCCCCCTTCCCCCCACCCAACCACCCTTGCCTTGCCAAGTCCTGACTGTTTACCCCCAACAAGGTAACCAAAACTTACCTTAACTCCCAGCTCCATGTCTTCCTCTGCGGTCGGCTGGGCTGCAGTCTCAGCAGTGACCACTGTTCCCGGTGCCGCTGCTGGGACTCAGAGCTGCCGGCCCGCTGATTGGCTGGCAGCTCAATGAGGTGGGACTTCATCCCTCAAGCGGGTCGAAGTCCCGGCTCAGAACAATTAAAGCCTAGGGGCCTGTAAAACACAGAACGGATCCCCAGGCGAGGCAGAAGCGGGTTCGCCGCTGACCTTTCAGTCGGTGGCCGGCTCCCATCCACCCAATGTAAATTCCCGACCCATGTCTCTGCAAAATTAGTCCAGGCCTCTGGATTACGAATCCAGTAACAATATCACAACACTACCGTCAACCCCTATACAGTCCCATACAGTTACACCGTCCCTGCTTTGCAAAGGCAGATGCCGATATCAGGCAAATGGTGCTAATTATTTGTAACAAAAACAAAAAATACTTGAAATACTCAGCAGGTCTGGCAGCATCTGTGGAGAGAGAAGCAAAGTTAACATTTCAGGTCTGTGACCTTTCATCAGAACTGGCAAAGGTTAGGAAATAAATAGGTTTTAAGCAAGTGAAGGGGAGGGGAGTGGGGTAGCGAACAAAGGGGAAGGTGTTTGAAAGGGTAGGAGAGATTAAATAACAAAGCTGTCCTGGTACAAAGGCAAAGTGTGTGTTAATGCATGTGTTGAAAGACAAAGCATTAGTCCAGAGAGACTGTTAATAGCTGAAAAATGAACAGCTCTGACTGCATGAAAAGCAGGCACATGGTTAAAAAATAAAATATTAAAAAAAGGCCAGTCATGCTCTGAAGTTATCGAACTCAACGTTCAGTCTGCAAGGCTGTAGAATGCCTAATCAAAAGATCAGGTGCTGCTCCTCGAGCTTTCATTGATGTTCGCTGGAACACTGGAGCAGGCCAAAGACAGAAATGTTGGCATGAGAGCAGGGGGGAGTGTTGAAATGGCAAGCCACAGCATAGGAGTCAATTGCAAAGGCATTGCTTATATGGTGTCAAATGCGCTAATTATTCTGGGTAGTTTAATAAATAAAAATACATTTACTTGCATTTACCTACTGCCTTTCATGCCCTCAGGACATCCCAAAGTGGGTTACAGCCCATCAAGTAGTTTTGAAGAGTCACTGTTTAAAAATAAAGGGTTGCCCATTTAAGACAGAGATCAGGAGAAATCTTTTTCTCTCAGAGGGTCGTGAGTCTTTGGAATTCTCTTCCTCAAAAGGCAGTGGAAGCAGAGCCTTTGAATATTTTTAAGGCAGAGGTAGATAGATTCTTGATAAACAAGGGGGTGAAAGGTTATTGGGGGTGGGTGGGAAAGTGGAGTTGAGGTTACAATCAGAACAGTCATGATCTTGTTGAATGGCGGAGCAGGTTCGAGGGGCCGAGTGGCCTACTCCTGCTCCTAATTCGCATGTTCATATGTAAGCATGTTTGTATGAAGAGTAGTCACTATTGTAATGTGGGGAACACAGCAGCTAATTTGCACACAGCAAAATCCCACAAACAGCAATGTGATAACCTCTTTTTTGCAAATCATATTGATTGAGGGATAAATATTGGACAGGAGATTTTGAAATTTGGATTTTGAAATGAACGCCAGCTGTGTGTTTGAACCATTCACAAATACAGGCCCTACATCATATGAGGTATGGGTTTGGGAGATTGAGGGAGTCATAGCATTGAACGGGATCTGTCACAAAGAGGAAACTTACCCTGTTAAATTACAGATTTCAAATGCATGGCTGATTTTAGGCAATTCAGGTCTTCAAGCAGTTTCAATCAGCTGTTCGCACATCTTTGAAGTGCGATTGCGGTACTGATGAGATTTTTGCTGCAATTGCTAACAATTAGGAGAGACAGTCTAAGGGGGATTTCCTGTTTCTTAAAAATATTTTGGTCACTTACGTATTTGGTTTTACCATCAACCATATAAAGTGGGCAAATCGTGTTAAAACCAAAGCATGAGTCATACGATGTAGGGTCTGTATTTGTAAGTAAATAAGGGAGAGATGAGATGATTGATGGTAGATTTTTTTTTGCATTACTGATTGCATCTGGTGGTGCAATGTTTTCTAACATATTAGTTTGAATGAAGTCACAGTGAATTCTCTCATTTATGATCTTTTTGCCGAAAACAAACACAATTCCCTACTGCTATTCATATTTTAGGTTGAGCAGCTTCACTGTCATTTAAAAAATTGTTACCCAAACTGATTATTACTCAGGGACACCAATATTAAATCCTCCATCTAATTATCTATAATTATGCACAGTCGCTTATCACCAAGACAGTGAGCACGTTGTATGAAGTGTTGCAAGCAAGAAACTGTTAGAGAGTTACAGATGATGAAGACAATACCCTTTCCTCCCAACTCTTGTTGGGAGGAAATTTTATAGATGCTAAATCAATTAAGAATATCCCTTAATACTGTACCAAGTCGATAAGATTTGGTTAATTTGTCTTGGTAAAATGTGATAAACATAGAGGATATGTTGTCTGTGTGGCAAATGACAGTGGGTGCAAGACTAATGCCATCTATTTTCCTCTTTTCAAATGAGAATCAATGACCACCTTTAGTTATTTACTTGGATCTTTGTGTGCAAAAAGCATTTTGAGTGCTAAGTAAGCACTGCAAATAAGCTCTGCTGCCTGTATGGACCTGCACTAGCAGAATTAGAACTTTAATTTTGCAATTTTTGTTCCTAGTGATTATTTCTTGTTAGAGGAAACGTTTTTTATGTTCCTAAGTTAGGAAGCAGCAGTTCATAATTATGGGTGAAGATGAAGAACCACAGCACCAGTATTAGAGGCGATTGACGCATCGGGCTGTATTTTAAGACTCCGCTGCCGAAGTAGGTGGCGGACATAAAAAAAATGCAGCCCGTGCGCACGGGAACCATGTCACGGAGCCGCCATAATTTCAAATGTGGCAGCTCATTTGCATGGCTGTGGTGCCCACACCCCCCACTGCACCCCGCGACGTCATGGAGGGGGCGGGCGAACCGTCACTGGCAACAGCGTCCGGCGCAAATGCGCAAGCACTGGTGCTATTTTTAAAGGGCTTGCATCCCTCAATGGAGATTTAAAATTTAAAGGGCCAGGTAAGTTACAGTTTCGCAAAAAATAATTAAATGACCTTTTCATGCATTTTTTCCCCCTCTCCCCCCAATGGCATGTCCAAACATTCCTCCCCTTTCCCCCCCTGAAATTCCTATGTTGCGAATTTGGACTTCCCCCTCCCTCCCCCCCACAGATCGGCACCTTTGTCTTTTACCCCTTCCCATCACCCCCCCTCCCCTGACCAATCCGCAGCGTTGTCACCCCGCTCCCCCCTCCCACACAGAGAAAAAAATCCTCCCTCCCCCTCCCCACAGGTGTCGTGCCATGTTTCGCGAACGGAGATTCGAAGGCACAGCATTCTTGGCCGCCTGAATGAAGATTGGTGCAGCAATTAAGGAGGCAATTGGACCTTCATTAAATTAGGTATGTAAATTAATTTACATATTGAAATGGCTGTCCCGTTGCCGAGCAGCAGGGCAGCCGCCACGAAGCCTCGCCACCACCGCCGCCGAGATCGGTACAGGGCCTGCCACCATCAGGGTCAGTGGCGGGCCTCCACTGTACCGATCTTCATTGGCCCCCTGCCACCGTTCCCAACAGCAGAAGGGCTTTAAAATCCATCCCTTGTGTCTGTGCCAGTTCTTTGCCAAAGAATTCCAAACTAATCCTATTGCCATGCTCTCTTCTCACAGCCCTGTATCTTCCTATGTTTCAAATATTTATCCAATTTTTTTGGAAAAGATGCAATGATTGTTTCTGTCATTCCCCTCTCCATCTTACTATTAACATCCAGAACAGTTTCAAAAATTCAACTTGCAAAATTTGAGAAAATAGGCAGCTTAAATGTAGGCAATTGTCTAAGAAACAGTGGTCACAATGTAATTAACTTCAGTTTAAGCATAGAATAGGAAAAAAGACAATTGAGGACAAGTGTTCTAGAAAAGAAAAGCAAATTATAGTGATTATAAAAAAGGGCTTTGCCTAAATTAAATGGAAGGAATAATTGGCAATTGGAACCTTAAACCAGCAACAGGAGAGCATTTAATAGGAGCTGAAAAGGAGACAAAAACTAAGTATATTCCACTAAGGACAAAAAAGATCTGTATTGATGGCTGGGTTTCCATGGATTAATGGTTAGATCAAATTTGAAATTGATAAAAAGTAGAGTTTATTATTTACAATGCGGATAATTAAAAAAATATAAAGGCAATAAGAAAGCTGTAAAAAAGAGATTCGAAAGGCTAAGAGAGAGTATGAAAGAAATTTAGAAGAAAAGGCAATAAAAAGGCTTGTAAATCAGAAGAGATTGTGGGATAAGGGGGAATTGGAACATGAGAAGGAGGAGTCAGTATGACCTCACATGTGTGGTCAAGGTCAGTAAATGTATCTTCAACTTCGATATCCTATCAACTGCATCACTAGCCTCACACACTGCTCGAGTCATCACACCCCCAACACTCACCTACCAAAAATCTCTATCAATCACAGCTCAAACCGAGCATTCATATCTTCAATGGTTTCAGCTCCCCCACTGGTCGCGGTCTCAGTCATGGCCCCTCCAATAATGGTGAGCACTGTCTCCTCTATGGGATTAAGGACATGCAGCCGCATTGGTCCCCTGCCGCTTAGGTGCTGCTGCCTCTGATTATCCGCCAACGTGCCCTGCAAGAGAGAGGAAAGTGTGTCAGTGAGTGTGGTGCAACATGATTGGGTGCTGTGGCTGGCATGGTTCCATAACTGGTGATGTGTGCAAGCTGTGAGATGTGGGTGTGCGGCTTCCAGCAATGCTAAGTGCGTGACGTTGAGGTGAAGCTATGAATCGTACATTGTGATCCCCGTGCCCGTTTTCTTTCCTTATCAAATTTTGCGGCCAAAACTTAACTAGGAAATTATTATTTTGAATTCTCCTTGGTTTTACAGCAGTTACTCTTTACAGCACAGAAGTGAAGAAATTTAAATGGCCACCACAGATAGGCCAGAGCAAAATATACAAGAGAACCACAAATACTGAACACCAAAATTAAAGCACACAGTACTAAACGCGCGTGAATTATTCTTTTTTATTCATTCATTTATACAGAGCTAAACCTGTGCCCAATGTGATATTTTACCCATTCCCAGAATTGAGAACATAAACATTTTATTTCCCTGCTAATAACAACACAATTAGATGGTACTTTTATCAGACGTGGTCCTATGATTGCTGAAAAAAATGGTTAAAGTAAACCATTTATTGAACAAAGGAGCCTAAAATTTCTGCTTCTTTCCCACCCCTCAGCACCAATTTTTTGGTGGATCTTTGTTGAGTGGAGATATTATATCGCCTCTACCCCACCCCTGTTTCTGGTACCTTGGCCACATGTCGAGCCATTGAGACTGCAGGAAAACTGAATGCTAGTAAGGCATTTGCATTGTATGCTCAAAGAGCAGGTACAGTAGCATAGTGGCTATGTTATATGGCTAGTACTGCAGAAGGCTGGGTTAATGATCTAAAGACATGAGTTCAAATCCCACCAAGATAACTGTAGAATTTAAATTCAGGTACTTAAACAACTCTACAATGGAATATCAATAATAGCAACTATAAAACCACTGGAGTGTTGTAAAAGCCCATCGATATCACTAATTTCCCTATAGAAAAGGAAATCTGTCATCTTTGCCTGGTCTGGCCGATATGTAACTCCAGACCACAGCAAAGTGGTTGGCTCTGAAATGGCCTAGCAAAACACTCATTTGTGAAGAAGGTTGTTGTTCACCACCACCTTCTTCTCAAGGGCAATTAAGATTGGGAAATAAATGCTAGCTTTACTAGTGGTGCCCACATCCTATGAATGGATCAAAGAAGGAGGTGGGCAGAGAGAGCATGAGTACAGAAGTGGGCCTATGCAGTGGTACCCAAGGTCTCTTACACAAAATGTTAATGTTTCTGCTCTCTGCTGGAAGTACAATTGGGGCAAGGAAGGCATTGATGGGGCAGCCAGAAGTACCTGAGTATTTCATTTCCATTTATGCAATGGCCAAGAGAAAAGCCTGGGCCATGATGTATGATGGGATACTTTGCATTGTTTGTAAACAGAAGAGGAATGAAGGAACCAATCAGTGATTCAATGACATGATTGCATAGCACATATATTGGTATCCTATATTTGAAGTTCACCCAATGACTATGTTAATAAAGGCAGTGTATAATTGATCCCTATAGAACAAGCAGATTCCAGCTTCAATTCCTGCTTTTGCTTGAGTTTATCAGTTGCAGAGAGGCTGCAACTGGCTGATGTTGAGTTAGGGAATGAAAACATCAGCTGAGATTCCCATTCCTGACTGCCAACCAGTGAACTCGTGCTAGAATGTGTGCATTTGTGTACTTTGGAGAGGATTGAGCTTTTCTGTGATGCCCCAGTGGTGGAATAGTCTGCTGACACTGTCGACATTCACTTTATGAGTGATGCCATAGAGTGGTGACAGAATCTATGGAATGGTACTCTAGTATGAGACACTGCCATTAGGGGAGCAATGGGGAAAACCAAGAGGGAAAAATGTCCTCGTTGTGAATCTACCCATCTCCACTTGTCACACTATTGAGCCCTAAGTACATCTGAACTAGACCAGCCTCCACAGATTATGGTCTACCTGACTGCACCAATTCTAAATGTTTTCTCAAGTCCAAAAGAGCATCCATATTACAACTGATTTCTTTCAAGTGTTCTTGTTACTGAATGGCTATTTATTACAGATTTAATGGAGGGATGAGTAATACAAGTAGACATTTTATTAAGGTATGGATTACTTATTCATTGAAACACTGTGTCAAATTTCATCTGGTACAGGTTAAGTGCACCAATCCTCTTGTGCAGTTACGGATACCTGCGTATGGAATCTTGTAAAGGATAAATCAACTACAGACTCATTGTCAGCAAGACACAGTGACTATGTGATCTTGCAGCACACCAGCAAAAAATATTTGTGATCAATAGGCCCTGATTTTAATGTGAACTGGCTATCTGAAATGAGGTGGGTGGCCAGTTAAAATCCGTGACAACCGACTTACTGGCCCATTCCTGATGGAAACCTATGATAATAGATTTCTATGCATTGTCCAGTCTGCAGTGCAAGCAGCTCATTAATGCCAAAGTCATCCTTAAAAGAGTAACTCAGCTCATTACTTTCCCAATGAACGTCAATAGACAGAATGCAAGAGCTTTGGGATTTAGAGCAGTGGCTGGTTTCCTTCATATTCACAGCATAATAGGCCATACTGAAGTAGCTCTCAATGCACCAGAAAATGAGCCAGGAACTTTTGTCAACAGGACTAGCTTCCATTCCATCATTGTTCAACTGTTGTGGTTGCATTCTCCAAGGTGGATTGCAATGTGCTCATGCCATGCCACATAACACCACGCGTGCTGGAAGCAGACCCCTCCAAACTTTCAGCGGTGGTGGTGAAACTCCTTGGCAGGCCTTTACATAGCTGATATAACTGCTTATTGCTGGACCCCTGAAGTCATCATGTGTGTTTTTCTCAGCAGAGCAGAAAGAGGACCTCTCCCTTGGGTAAACTGTTTCCTGTGCCGTTCCTGCCATCAGTCCCTGCTGTTGCTCACCAGTGTTGGGTGCATCACTACCTGCAGACTGTACTGAGCCACTCTCCCATGAAACTGGGATGCCAAGCTCGGTGCTGGTGCTTGAGAGTGATGCAGCACATCACAGTGCCTCCTCAGAAGGATATGCCCTCTGTAAGAGTGAAGATGGCACTGACAGGATTAACAGTTCTATACAAGTTCAACATAACCTCCTTGCTCTTGTACTCTATGCCACTATTAATAAAGCCTCGGATACTATATGCTTTATTAACTGCACTCTCAACCTGTTCTGCCACCTTCAATGACTTATGCACAGATGCACCCAGAACCCTCTTCTCCTGCACCCTCTTTAGAGTTATACCCTTTATCTTACATTGTCTCTCTATGGTTGTCCTACCAAAATGAATCACTTCACATTTCTCCACATTTTACTTCATCTGCCAAATGTCTGCCCATTCCACCAACTTGTCTATGTCCTTTTGAAGTTCTACACTATCCTCCTCACAGTTCAAAATGCTTTCAAGTTTAGTATCATCTGTAAATTTTGAAATTGTGCCCTGTATACCAAGGTCTAGGTCATTAATGTATCAGGAAAAGCAAGGGTCCCAACACTGATCCCTGGGGAACTCCACTACAAGCTTTACAACATCTACTTTTAGTATAGATAGCCTATCTAATACCTCCTCCTTATCAATTTTAAACCCTTCTAGTATCTTTATTACCTCCAAGGCTCCTTCAACAGCACCTTCCAAAACCATGACCTTTACCATCTAGAAGGACAAGGGCAGCAGATGCATGGGAACACCACCACTTCAAGTTCCCCTCCAAGTCACAAGTAATCCTGACTTGGACCTGGGTCACTGGAGCTGTGAGGCTGCGGTGCTAACCACTGCGCCACTATACTTGTTAGCTGTTAACAAACCTGTTTGAGATCTTCAATCAACTGAACTCCACACATCTCATTGATGTTGCATCAAACAACATAAAAAGCTTCTCATTACACAACTATTAACCTAAATAATAAGTAAAAACAAATAATGCCAGAAGTATACAGTAGGTGCATCACCATCTAACAAGACAAGAGAAAAGTTGATATTTTGGTTGGAGATTCTTTGTGAGGATTGTTACCTGCTCTGAAACTCAGACCAATCCACTGCTATTTTGTTACATAACATGCCGTGGCCTGACTGCTATGTTTTAGCATGAACTGATAATTTTAATACTAAATTTTATGTTTGCCAGCATCATTTGCAATAAGGATCTATGGATAAGCATTTGCAATCATTCTAGTTTTGGATTTGGATAAGTTATGATTTTGGCACCTATTTTAAAACACAGTGGAGGATCTTGAGCTCCCGCCAGGGCTGGGGTTGGAGGTGGGTGGGAGCTAAAAATAGCCCTGCCTGTGGCATGCCAGTTTCCTGGCTCAATCCTGCTCTTGGGCCATTTTTGTGAAGGTGGGATGGGAGGTCAGCAGGGTTACCCGCCCGGATGTGATGGGTTGCCAATTCAGCTCATTAAAGAGCCTATTGAGGCCAATTAAATGAGACCGACAGGCAGTGGGGGCCAGTTTAAGTGCCTGGATACATCCACCCGGCAGACTGGGAGACCCTCTGTGCCTGCAGACTGCCCTGTGGAGGTGCTATCCCCACTCACCCCTCCCCAAAGTGGTGGCCTGGCTGGAAGAACCATTTTTTAATTTAAGTTTTAAAAAGTTGCAGAGAGGGTGCCTCCATCTTGAAGCGCCCTCTCCCTGGCTTGCCCTGTATTGCAGGCTATTGCTGCTTTGATGCTGGAAGACCTCTGATTGGCCCTCCAGCTTCGGGACCCTGCCCACCATTCTTAATTCGACGCTGAGCCTGCCTTCTGGTCATTAATTGGCCATCCTGGTAACTTGTTCCGGACCTGGAAACAGACATGAATTCTGTTTCCCTCCCTCAGAGGAAAGATTCTGCCCATTGGGCTGAATTTTACCTTGGGTGGATGGGAATTTGCCACCGACATGAAAGTCTGTGGCGAACCTGCTTCCGCCTAGCCTGGGGATCCGTCCCATATTTTACAGGTCCCTGGGCTTTCATTGTCCTGAGGCGGTACTTCCACCCATTTGAGGGAGGAGGTCCTGCCTCAGTGAGTTGCTGGCTAATCAGCGGGCCGGCAGCTTTTAGTCCCAGAAGCACCACCGGGAGCGGTGGCCACTGCTGGGACTGCAGCCCAACCAACGCCATGGACCCTGGAGAGTGAGTGATTTGGGCATGCCTCACCAGGGGGATCGGTCCTTCCCTGGTGAGGCTAAGGTGGTAGTTTGGGGGGAGGTGGGAGGTAATTTGGCGTCTTGGGTCCCGGGGGTGTGTTGGGAGGCAGGGGCAGCCCTCAATCGGGCACCCTGTGCCTGACTGCCATGCACCCCCACCCCCACCCCTGCCCCGGGTTGTGAAAAGTCCGGCAGTTATCACTGGGCGGCCTTTCACGTCCCCAGCATGCCCACTTGCCATGGGTAAAATACCCGTGGAGGTGGGTGCGAACCCATAAGTGGCCGTGAAGTGGCCACTTAAGGGCCTTGATTGGCCTCGGATGGGCGGGCTGTTCCCCCCACGCCCAACCGCCGTAAAGTTGACCGGAGGCGGGAGCGGGAGCGGGGCAGGTAGGCCTCCCGGAGCCTCCCACTCAATTTTACGCCGCCCCCACTCCACCAACTGACCCGCTGGGGTGGCGTAAAATTCAGCCCATTATGTCAGCTATGGTTCAGTTGACAGCACTGTTGCCTCTGAGTTCCAAGGTTATGTGGCCAAGTACCAGACCAAGACCTGAGCACAAAATAAAGGTTGGCACTCCTGTGCAGTACTGAGAGAGTGCTGCACTATTGGAGGTGCTGTCTTTCAGATGGGACGTTAAACCAAGGCCCGTCTGCCCTCTCAGGTTTACGTGAAAGATTCCATGCATTATTTCAAAGAGGAGCAGGGGAGTTATCCCTAGTGTCCTGATGAATATTTATCTTTTAATCAACATCACATAATCAGATTATCTGGTCATCATCACACTGCTGTTTGTGGGAGCTTGCTGTGCACAAATTGGCTGCTGTGTTTCCTACATTATAACAGTAACGTCAAAAGTACTTAATTGACTGGAAAGCACTTTGAGACATCTGGTTGTCATTCAAGGCGCTATATAAATGCAATTCTTTCTGTTCTTTTTAAAGCCAATGTAAGTTGACATTCATTTCAAAAGATTTGTGTAGTACTCAATCAACAGAATAGATTAGAGAATTTATTTTCCTAAGAGTGTCACAGATATATGGGATAGATTTCCATCAAACAATACTTCCAACAAAAACTAATTGCTTTAATAGAAGCTTCATAAAATCTAATTAATACAGAGATTGTATGTTACTGGGCTGAGTGCAACCAGAGTGATCAATTAATCAACAAAGCGCAGTTTTCCTGCAAGGACATTGAAATGAGATCTGTAAGATGCAACAGAGTTGGCTAATGTGAATTGCAATGTTAAGATTACAAAACCTGGAGCATTGTTTTGACTGCCTGCATAAGTTGGAAGGACATTCTCATCTTGAAATATTTGCATGTGGCTATTTACCACACACAGCAAAGTCTGGGACAATGTAAATTGCATTTGGTCAGGACTTGTTCCATGCCATCAACTTTTTCTATATAACTTTTTTTTATTTATTCTTTCATGGGATGTGGGCGTCGCTGGCCAAGCCAGCATTTTATTGCCCGTCCCTAATTGCCCTAACTGAGTGGCTTGCTAGGCCATTTCAGAGGGCATGTCAGAGCCAACCACATTGCTGTGGGTCTGGAGTCACATGTAGGCCAGACCAGGTAAGGACAGCAGATTTCTTTCCCTCAAGGACATTAGTGAACCAGATGAGTTTTTACAACAATCAACAATGGTTTCATGGCCATCATTAGACTAGCTTTTTGATTCCAGATTTATTATTTGAATTCAAATTCCACCTTCTGCTGTGGTGGGATTTGAACCCATGTCCCCAGAGCAATACCCAGGGTCTCTGGGTTACTGGTCCAGTGAGAATACCACTACGCCACCGCCTCCCCCTAAAGCTCCTGTATTGTAAGTTTACGACAAGCCAATGTAAATATCCATGTATTTTAAAGCAACATGTTTCAACAACAACTTGAATTTGTATAGCACCTTTACAAGAATGAAACCCTTTAAAGCGACTCAAAGATGAAACTGGGCACTGATAAGTGATGTGTTAAGAGTTACAGAGGTGCCAAAAGTAAGATCAAAGAGATAGGTTTTGAGAAGTCTTTGGAAGGAGGAGGAAGTTAGGATGTGGAAGACACTGGCAAGGCTACATTTATTGTCCATCCCTAGTTGCCCATGGAAGGTGGTATGAGTATTTTCCTTGAACCTGTACGGTTCTTGTAATGATGGTGCTTCCATAATGGTATTAGGTGGAGAATTCGAGGATATTGATCCAGATGAAGGAATGGTGATTTATATCCAAATCAGGAAAATGTGTTATCTTGAGGGGTAAATGATGGTGATAGCTCTCTCATACCATTGCTGCTCTTAATAGTGGATCAAGGGATGAGGGTTTACAATTACGTGGATAGACTGGAGAAGCTGGGGTTGTTTGCCTTAGAGAAGGCGAATAGGAGATTTGAGAGAGCTATTTAAAATCATGAAGGATTCAGGTACAGTAAACAAAGAAAAACAACTTTCAATAGCAGAAGGGTCGGTAACTGAAGGACACAGATTTAAGGTGATTGCTAAAAGAACTAGAGGCGACATGAGGGAAAGCATCTTTGTGCAACGAATGCTGGGATTTGGAATGCACTGCCGGATAGGGTGATGGGTACAGATTCAATATATCCTTCAATAGGGCATTGGATATGGGGAAAAAGCCAGGGAGTGGGACTAACTGGATTGCTTTTTGAAAGAGCTGGTGCAGACTCAAAGGGCCAAATGGCCTCCTTCTGTACTGTAGTATTGTACGATTCTATGGTAAAGGCCGCAGGAGTTTCTGTCATTCCAACCTTGGTTAGTTGCTGCAGTGCATCCTGCAGATAATATTTACTGCAGCCACAGTATGCCAGAAATTATGGGGGTGGATTTTATGCCTGGAGACAGGGGTGCCAATCAAGCGAACTGCTGTCTCCTGGACATATCAGTGTTGCTGACTAAGTCTGTCAATGAACACAAATTAACTGATCATATATCTGTAAAAATAAAACATCAACTTCCTGAAGACATATAAACACAAACTGGTAATTATAGGCCCACCTCACATTTATTTTCTATTACATTTCAACAGTGTGTCATAAGGTTGCCAATATATCAATCAATTGTTCATTTCTTGCTGTAGAATTATTCTACATTGAATGATGCTTGATTAATACACATCACAAACTCATAAATATATACCTGAGAGAGGAGACTTGGCTAATATATAAATGATTAGACTAAGCATTTGGAGTTTAGTTTTGTTCTTTGCCTACTTGTCGAGATAAACTGAAAGATCTGTTTCCTATTCCACAGGGCAGCACACAAGCATTCTGCCACCTACAAGATAAATGGATCCCCTCCCCTCCACCCCCCACTATACTACTAGGGAATAATGATTAGGGCAAGTGCTTTGGTGCAGTATGACATTGCACAACACTACATTTCTACACGCTGCACGTAGTGCATTTTGCTCAGGGTGTTGCAGCTTTTTGTATTAAGAAGCCTCACAGTCTGGGAAGATGCTGATTTGTGAACAGTTCTAAGCAATAACAAATAACCTGCTCCTTTAAAATACTTCTCCTAAGGATGATGCAAGTTCAAATCTAGCCACAAGAAAGCAGACCTGCTTGCATAGGTAAATCAACACTGACTAGAAAAAAAAAATCCCCTCTCCAGTTGGAGCATTAAGTAATATGGATGAACGCTTTGTTACGGGAATCAAATGCATTAGAATGAGAATATGATTTATCTTCTTGATCTGCAGGATGTTGGTGGTGGGGAAGGCAGTCTAGTTTCTTGTATTAGGAGTCATTCTCCATGCAGCAGGTGCTCCTGGCATTATCTCTGCTGCCCAGGTGGAGTCCTCCGCCATGAAGAGAAAGATGCAATGGTGCGATAATGAGATTTAAAGTCGGGGGAAGGCAAAAGACCTGAAGACTGAGTAAAGATACGGTTTGTGGAGTCAGAGGAGAAAGACAGCTGCCGAACATTAGGCTGTCTCCCTTGAAGGTTAAAAATTTGTAGTACAAAGGGCAAAGAGCAGGAGAGTGGGATTGATTGAAAAACTCCTTCAAAGCTCGTTCAACAGGCTGGCACAGGCATGATGGGCTGAATAGCCTCCTTCTGCGCTGCATCATTCTGTGTTTCTCCCACTACCTCAGGGTCTACTCCCACCCCTCACTTGGCAGACTCTGGTGTTGGTAGTAATAATGACAGAAGGTAGGAAATTGGGTGAGTTGCTGTTACTCTCAGCCTATGTTCAGCCATAGATGAAATCAAACAAGCCAATGTATTTCCTGCGAAAGCCATTCAGTCAAATGTACAATAGTTGCGGAAGGGCTTTGGCCGGAATTTAACGCCCCCCTCCCGTTATCAGATTAGGAGGCAGGGAGGGCGTTAAATCATGTGTGAGACAGGTGTGCAGGGGGGACAGGTGCCATGCCAGTCAATTAATTGCCACTTAAGGGCCTCTCCCTGCCACCGTTGGTGTTTTAGCACCTGAAGAGGCCATCCAGTAATACCCTGTGCCCCACTTATGGCCCTTGAGACGCAAGGGCTGCCCCCGCTAAAACTACCCACCCTGTCTTTTTCTCCAACCCATTCTCCCTTGCTGGGGCCTAGCTGATTGTCCTGTTGAGCCCCGACCCCATTTACCTTCTCAGAAGCCACAGTGGCGCAGCGGTTAGTACTGCAGCTTCACAGCTCCAGCGACCCAGGCTCAGTTCTGGGTACTGCCTGTGCAGAGTTTGCAAGTTCTCCCTATGACTGTGTGGGTTTCTGCTGGGTGCGCTGGTTTCCTCCCACAGCCAAAGACTTGCAGGTTGATATGTAAATTGGCCATTGGTGGGCTGATGGGCCTGTTTCAGTGCTGTATCTCTAAATAATAAAAAATCTGGCATCCATTGTGGCTCCTCTCGCTGGGTGCAGTCCCAGCAGTGGCCACCACTCCTGGTGGTGCTGCTGGGACTGAAGAGCTGCCAGCCTTGTGATTAGCTGGCAGCTCAGAGGCGAGACATCCTTCCTCAGAGGGGTGGAAGTCCTGACTGAGGCCAATTAAGGGCCTGGGCCATGCAAAATAGCAGCGTGGCCTCAAGTTCCAGCAGAGGCAGGCTTGCCCCTGACCTTTCATATGGTGGGCGGGGCCACCATCTCAACGCTAAATTTCGGTGTTTAACTGATATAATCCAATCTACTATGCCCTGTTTTGCACAATGGCTCAAAGTTCACCTGCTTTGCTAACGTCTGACGGTAAACTTACAGATATTGTAGGTGCTAGGTCAGACTAGTTTATATAAACAATACAATTTCAATATCCTGTAGGTAGATGGTGCTCAAACAGGTTTTAATTATGCCCTCCCTACATCTTCCTGAGATTTTCTTTCCACTTTTAGGTTCCCTCATTTGGTCATGCACCACTTTTTATCTTCGACCAACATATTCCAAGTTTCCATCAATGCTTTCCAGCTGGATGTTAAAAGATATGCAAGATTGAATTAGGGGTAAGTTATCAACTTTTCTTCAATCTCTGAAAATGAATTGTATAATCTCCTGTATCTTGCCTCCTTTGCCCTACCCATGTTCAGGAATGTGACTGTTACAGAGAAATGTAGAATCCAGATCCATGTATTCTTGATGACTATATATAAATGCATCTAGCCTCATTATTTTTAATAATATTAATGCATCATTTCCATGGGGTCTCCATATTTCATGGAAACCTTGATCAGAAGAAAGATTCCAGAAATGTTTCCTACAGGTTCCAATCTCTACAGAGTTTTTCAGTGGGTAGCTTGTTGAAATATGTATGCGCTGTGAGTTTTCTCAGGGCTTAGGCTGGTAGGGACTTGGAGTGAAAGCGAAAGAGAAATAAAAATAGAAACAGAAATAGACAAAATAAATGTCTAAAATGTTAAACGGATCCAAGCCAAATGGTGAAGTTTGAAGCTAGACACAGATCCTTTTCTTGATAGTCGGTTTATTTATGCAGCAATACATATCTCTGCCTCCAGCTTTTCCACCCATATCCCAGCAGGCTCTGTTTATATCCACTCTAAGTCCTTAATTAAACAATGCACTTCACCTGTGTATTTTTAACAGCACGATTAACCTCCCATTAACATAAAACACACAAAAGAGAAATCAAATTTAAAAAGTTGGGCGGCACAGTGGCACAGTGGTTAGCACCGCAGCCTCACAGCTCCAGCGACCTGGGTTCAGTTCTGGGTACTGCCTGTGCGGAGTTTGCAAGTTCTCCCTGTGACCACATGGGTTTTCGCCGGGTGCTCCGGTTTCCTCCCACAGCTGAAGACTTGCAGGTTGATAGGTAAATTGGCCATTGTAAATTGCCCCTAGTGTAGGTAGGTGGTAGGAGAATGGTAGGGAATATGGGATTAATGTAGGATTAGTATAAATGGGTGGTTGTTGGTCGGCACAGACTCGGTGGGTCAAAGGGCCTGTTTCAGTGCTGTATCTCTAAATAGAGGAAAAGATATAGTAGAGAACCAAACAGAAGATTGGAGAAAGTGAGCAAAAGGAAAACCAGCAAGATGGAAACTTGAGATAGCCCATAAAATGAGCAAGAAACTAAGTAGGATGCTCTGCTACACTGGCCAAACAGCTGAACTCAAATTCCCAGTGGTCCTGCTGAAACTGGACAATATCCTGGTCATGCAGCACTTGGAATATTGATGTAGGTCTGGTTGTAGTAACATTCAGAACTTAGAGGCAACAAAGCTGAACTGCACTGCCAGAGGGCAGAGTTATGAGGGACTACTTGATAAATGAGGACTCTCCAATCCAAAGGCAATGCTTCACATGGGACATTATTGAGGCACATAGATACTTAACAGGATAAAGTGTACTTGAAATAATACTTTCAAATTGTCATGGCAGCAACAATTTACATTTATATAGCACTTCTAACAGTAAATTATTTATTTATTGATCCAGCACTGAAACAGGCCCTTCAGCCCACCAAGTCTGTGCCGACCAACAACCACCCATTTATACTAATCCTACATTAACCCCATATTCTCAACCACATCCCCACCATTCTCCTACCACCTACCTACACTAGGGGCAATTTACAATGGCCAATTTACCTATCAACCTGCAAGTCTTTGGCTGTGGGAGGAAACCGGAGCACCCGGCGGAAACCCATGCAAACACAGGGAGAACTTGCAAACTCCGCACAGGCAGTACCCAGAACTGAACCCGGGTCGCTGGAGCTGTGTGGCTGCGGTGCTAACTACTGCGCCGCCCAATGCACAGGATAAGAGGAGAGGAGCGGAGCGGACCTGTGGGGAGAATACTGAGAGCAGAGCCAATAAATCGAACCCGAGGATCGAGGCCCAGTCTTTTACCTTCCAGGAGCGGAGCGAAGAGGAGCGGAGCGGACCTGTGGGGAGAACGCCGAGAACAGAGCCTATAAATCGAACCCGAGGATCGAGTCCCAGTCACTTACCTTCAGGAGCAGGGCGGAGAGGAGCTCTTCCAAGACGCCGAAGTTTTGAACAAAAAAGCTAACAATGACGTTACAGGAGAGCTGCAAGGTGATTGGTTGGTGAGTCACTGCTGTTAGGGAATAACTCTAAATAGTTGGGTAAGTATCTCAGGTAAGAAAAGTTTTAAAGTTTAAAGTTTATTTCAAATATAGTAAGTAGTTTTTTTTAGGGAGTTCTGTAGTAACGAGGACCAGGGAAGAAGGGCCCTAGAGTAACTGATATTACTGGACATTAAGATTTTCCAGTAGGTTTTATTTAATTTAAAGGGTTAAGTCATGGCAGGAGAGCTCAAAGCCATGGTGTGCTCCTCGTGCTCCATGTCGGAAGCCGGGAATATTTCCAGTGCCTGGGACCAGCATGTGTGCTGGAAGTGTGTCCAGCTACAGCTCCTGGAAGCCTGGGTTTCGGAGCTGGAGTGGCAGCTGGGGACACTGTGGAGCATCCACGAGGTAGACAGTATCGTGGATATCACGTATAAAGAGGTGGTCACACCGTAGGCTCAGACCCCACAGGCAGGAGGGGAATGGGTGACCACCAGGCAGAGCAAGAGGACTAGGCAGGCAGTTCAGGAATCTCCTGTGGCTATTCTCCTGAAAAACAGGTATACTGCTTTGGATACTGTTGGGGGGAATGGCCTCTCAGGGGAAAGCAGAAACAGCCCAATTTGTTGCTCTACTGCACAGGGGAGGAGTAAAAAGTGTGGGAATGCAATAGTTATAGGGGATTCAATTGTAAGGGGAATAGATAGGTGTTTCTGTGGCCACAAAAGAGACTCCAGGATGGTATGTTGCCTCCCTGGTGCTAGGGTCAAGGATGTCTCAGAGCGGTTACAGGACATTCTGAAGGGGGAGGGTGAACAGTCAGTGGTCGTGGTACACATTGGTACAAACGACATATGTAAAAAAAAGGATGAGGTCCTAAAAGCAGAATATAGGGAGCTAGGAAGTAAGTTGAAAAGTAGGACCTCAAAGGTAGCGATCTCAGGATTACTACCAGTGCCACATGCTAGTCAGAGTGGAAATAGCAGGATATATCGGATGAATACGTGGCTGAAGAGATGGTGTGAGGGGGAGGGTTTTAGATTCCTGGGGCATTGAGACCGGTTCTGGGGGAGGTGGAACCAGTACAAACTAGACGGGTTACACCTGGGCAGGACTGGGACTGATGTCCTCGGGGGAGTATTTGCTAGAGTAGTTGGGGAGGGTTTAAACTAAAATGGCACGGGGATGGGAACCTTTGCAAGGAGTCAGAGGAGGGGGGATCAAAGACAAGAACATAAGGCAGTAAGGGGAATAAGAAAAGTGACAGGCAGAGAAATCAAGGGCCAAAATCAAACAGGGCCACAGTGAAAAATAGTGTGAAGAAGACAAGTAATGTTAAAAAGACAAGCCTTTAGGCTTTGTGCCTTAACGTGCGGACCATTCGCAATAAAGTGGATGAATTAATCGTACAAATAGATGTAAACGGGTATGAGAGAGTCGGGATTACGGAGTCATGGCTGCAAGGTGACCAGGGATGGGAAATGAACATCCAGGGATATTCAGTATTTAGGAAGGACAGACGAAAAGCAAAAGGCAGTGGAGTTGTATTGCCGGTTAAAGACGAAATTAACGCAATAGTGAGGAAAGATATTAGCTCTGACAATGTGGAATCTGTATGGGTAGAGCTGAGAAACACTAAGGGGCAAAAAAGGGGTTGTATATAGACCCCCAAACTATAGTGGTGATGTTGGGAATGGCATTAAACAGGAAATTAGAGATGCTTGCGATAAAGGAACATCTGTAATTATGGGTGATTTTAATCTGCATATAGATTGGGCAAATCAAATTAGTCACAATAACGCAGAGGAGGAATTCTTGGAGTTATACGGGATGGTTTTCTGGACCACTACGTTGAGGAACCAACTAGAGAACAGGCCATCCTAGACTGGGTATTGTGCAATGAAAGAGGAATAGTTGACAATCTAGTAGTGTGAGACCCCTTGGGAACGAGCGACCATTATATGATAGAATTCTTCATCAAGATGGAGAGTAACGTAGTTGATTCTGAATCTTAGTAAAGAAAACTATGAAGGTATGAGGCGCGAGTTGGCCATGATGGATTGGGAAATGTTACTTAAAGGGATGATAGTGGATAGGCAATGGCAAACATTTAAAGAGTGCATTGATGAACTGCAACAATTGTTTATCCCTGTCTAGCCCAAAAGTAAAATGGGAAAGGTAGCCAAACCATGGCTTACAAGGGGAATTAGAGATAGCATTAGATCCAAGGAAGAGGCATAGAAATTTGCCAGAAAAAACAACAGACCTGAGGATTGGAGCAGTTTAGAATTCATCAAAGGAGGACCAAGGGATTGATTAAGAAGGAGAAAATAGAGTACGAGAGCAAGCTTGCGGGAACATAAAAACTGACTGTAAAAGTTTCGACAGGTAAGTGAAGAGAAAAAGATTGGTGAAGACAAATGTAGGTCCCTCACAGACAGAAACAGGGGAATTTATTATGGGGAATAAAGAAATGACTGACCAACTAAATGCATACTTTTGTTCTGTCTTCACAAAGGAAGACACAAATATCATACCAGAAATGTTGGGGAACACAGGGTTTAGTGAGAGAGAGGTACTGAAAGAAATCAGAAGTTGTAGAGAAATGGTGTTGGGGAAATTGGTAGGATTGAAGGCCGATAAATCCCCAAGGGCCTGATGGTATGCATTCCAGAGTACTAAAGGAAGTGGCCCTAGAAATAATGGATGCATTGGTGGTCATCTTCCAAGATTCTATAGTCTCTGGAATAGTTCCTACAGATTGGAGGCTAGCTAATGTAACCCCACTATTTAAAAAAGGAGGTAGAGAGAAAGCAGGGAATTATAGACCAGTCAGCCTGATGTCGGCAGTGGGGAAAATTCTAGAGTCCATTATCAAAGATTTGATAGCAGAGCACTTACAGAACAGTGATAGAATCAGGCAGAGTCAGCATGGATTTACGAAAGGGAAATCATGTTTGACAAATATACTAGAATTCTTCGAGGATGTAACTAGTAGAGTTGATGAGGGGGAGCCAGTGAATGTGGTTTATTTGGACTTTCAGAAGGCTTTCGATAAGGTCCCACATAAGAGATTAGCGTGTAAATTTAAAGCGCATGGGATTGGGGGTAGTGCATTGTGATGGATAGAAAATTGGTTGGTGGACAGGAAACAAAGAGTAGGGATAAATGGGTCTTTTTCCAAATGGCAGGAGGTGACTAGTGGGATACCGCAGGGATCAATGCTAGGACCCCAACTATTCACAATATACATTAATGATTTGGATGAGGGAACTAAATGTAATATCTGCAAATTTGCAGATGACACAAAACTGGGTGGAAGGGTGAGTTGTGAGGAAGATGCAGAGAGGCTTCAGGGTGATTTGGACAAGTTGAGTGAGTGGGCTAATACATGGCAGATGCACTATAATGTGGATAAATGTGAGGTTATCCACTTTGGTAGCAAAAACAGGAAGGCAGATTATTATCTGAACGGCTATAAGCTGAGAGAGAGGAATATGCAGCGAGACCTGGGTGTTCTCCTACACCAGTCGCTGAAGGTAAGCATGTAGGTGCAATAGGTGGTAAAAAAGGCAAATGGTATGTTGCCCTTCATAGTGAGAGGATTCGAGTACAGAGGCAGGGATGTCTTGCTGCAATTATACAGGGCTTTGGTGAGGCCACATCTGGAATACTGTGTGCAGTTTTGGTCTCCTTATCTGAGGAAGGATGTTCTTGCTATAGGGGGAGTGCAGCGAAGGTTTACCAGACTGATTCCTGGGATGGCGGGACTGACGTATGAGGAGAGATTAAGTTGGTTAGGATTATATTCGCTGGAGTTCAGAAGCGTGAGGGGGGATCTCATAGAAACCTATAAAATTCTAACAGGACTTGACAGGGTGGGGGAGTACAGAACCAGGGGTCATAGTCTAAGGATATGGTGTAAACTTTTCAGGACCGAGATGAGGAGAAATTTCTTCCCCCAGAGAGTGGTGAGCCTGTGGAATTTGCTACCACAGAAAGCAGTTGAGGCTAAAACATTGTATGTTTTCAAAAAGGAGTTAGATATAGCTGTTGCATCTAAAGGGATCAAAGGGTATGGGGCGAAAGCAGGAACAGGCTACTGAGTTGGATGATCAGCCATGATCATAATGAATGGTGGAGCAGGCTCGAAGGGCTGAATGGCCTACTCCTGCTCCTATTTTCTATGTTTCTATGTTTCTAAGAGGCCACAGTTTAAGAGTTATGAAGTATTTCTTTACACAGATGGTGGTTAACAATGAATCAGATCACCAGGAAATGTGGTTGACCCTAAGGACACTGATCTCATTTAAGAAACAACCAAATGCTGTATATAGGAATACAGCAGGGCTAGCATTCTGGGCGATGATATTAGGTGGACTCAAAAACCTTCTTCATCCAAACCTACATTGTGAGCTTGAGAGGAAGAGGAAGAGAAAGAATGAGGCAGAAAACTTCTAAATTGTGCTCTAACTTTAATCACATTGTTCCTCTTGTTGGACACAAGCAAGAATATTCTAAGTAAAGCATATGCAATTTAACTGTTCTGCATTGTGTTTGTGGTCATCACACTTGTGTCTTTACAGGGAAGAAGTCTGATTATGATATTCTACTACTGCTCCAGGTTCAGTTTTATTGTGATGCTGGATCATTCAATATCTGGCCTACCCTAGCTACATCTCTATTTCCTTGCTTTCTACATTTTATTGGCTGTAGTAACAATTACACTTCCTGCACAGACAGGAAGGCTCATCACCTTCTCAAGGGCAATTAGGGATGGACAATAAATGTTGGTGTAGCCAGCGACGCCCATATCCAGTGAAAAGAATGAAAAAGGCTTTCCACAGCATCTGTGCCAGAATTTAGTTCCCAAGTGTTACGGTCAGGTGCGAAGTAATCTCTTTCCGCCTCTCAGTTGACCGCAGTAAGTGCTTTAAGAGAATTTGCTTGTCAATTTGGTGACTGCCTAACTGTTTAAGTGCTGTGACTGTAAAGGACACACACAGACAGGTTTTTGTAAGGTTTTAAAGGAAAAGGAAATAGTGTTTATTGTTCTTAATACCTGATAAATAAAATTAATAAAAACGCTCCAATTCAGTCACACATGCACTCAAGAGATTCACACACACACAGAAATAGGTTACAAAGAGGAAGGGTAGGTTAATTTGTTCAAGAGTGTCCAAAAACAAGTCAATCATATACGAATCCTGTAGGTTGATGTGTTGGATGTTTTCAGGCCGCGTTCGGTGATTTTTCCTGGATTCTGCACAGAGACGATTTTCAGTCTTGACGGACGACCGCTGTCTTTTCCTCTGAAGTCAGCAGTTGTTCGGTTTACATTGAAGATACTGCCTGTGGTGTTTGGCTGGTCATATACAGGCAGGGCTCCCTTGTAGAACGACTGGAGAGAGAGAGTGACCACAAATTCTCTTCTCACTGTTACGCACTCATGGTCTGTGTCGGATCCTCTCACTCTGGAGAAGCAGTCGCTTTCTAGCACAAAGGGTTAGCTTGCTACCAGATGACTTCTATTCACAATCTAGCCAGTTACCAAATATAAAAGCAAAATACTGCGGATGCTGGAAATCTGAAATAAAAACAAGAAATGCTGGAATCACTCCGCAGGTCTGGCAGCATCTGTGGAAAGAGAAGCAGAGTTAACGTTTCGGGTCAGTGACCCTTCTTCGGAACTGACAAATATAAGAAAAGTCACAGATTATAAACAAGTGAGGTGGGGGTGGGGCAAGAGATAACAAAGGAGAAGGTGTAGATTGGACCAGGCCACATAGCTGACCAAAAGGTCACGGAGCAAAGGCAAACAATATGTTAATGGTGTGTTGAAAGACAAAGCATTAGTACAGATTAGGTGTAAATACACTGAATATTGAACAGCAGCAAGTGCAAACCTGAAAAAAACAGTTACCAAATATGATCACAGCAAGCTGGAAAACGCTCATTCTAGATCCCTTGTCTAAAGTAATGAGTTTAACTGATTGGTCCGCACCCATCTGAATAAACAGATTATGTCGGAATGTAATGTACTTCAGGTAATGGGCCATTCACACTCGACTAAGCTGATAGTTCTGATGGTTCACTTCCAGACAGGCTCATTTCTGATAGCTTTGTAATTTGCAAGGTGAAGTCATGTAAATACTTGGCTATTTTATGAATTGCTGCTTAGCCCACTTAAAAAATACTGTTGGCCTGTCTTTTTAGAACTTATCCTGTGGTTTCAGTCCACTCAATAAATAAAGTCATTTTGATGAAACATGGCTTTATAACACAAGATTTTCATTTTGAAAGTAGATGAGTAATTTATTCACACAAGCTACAACAACAATCAAAAATCTAATTTCTAGGGGCTCCTTTGTCCAGAGAAAGGAGCAAAGCAAGATAACGAACTTCACAAGATATATGTGGTTGGTTGGCAGGGGGGTGGGGGGGGGGAGGTGTGTTGTGTGGATGCTGGCGTAGAAATTGTTCCTCAACAGACAACGTTTCTTGGGTGTAAAAAGATAAATGTGGGACCAATTCTGGGATGCGATCTCATGTCCGATCTATCCCAGAAGTCTGCTGGCTGACAAATCAGAACCAATGACTTCCAACTGTCCAAGGTGAGGCGCTCGTTTGCAATAGTTATCGGGCACCTTGAATGTGCAACTCAGTGTCCTGTTTTAGGCCCCTGCTCGAAAGTCATCATAAACTGGCATGTGTGGCACATGTTCTGCTCAGTTTTCCCAGGTCCCCGGCAGCCTGACCAGCAGTCCTTAAAGACACTAGACACTGCCATTGATAAGGTAAGATAACTTTTTGTACTTAAGTATGAATTCTTCTCCTGGCACAGCAATAACACTTCGGGCCCCCGTCAGTTCCCCTTCCACCGCACTCCCTCGACCTACCTGCGGACTGACTCAGCTTTGAAGCCAGGGACATTTCCTCAGGTCCTAACTATTGTGCTGAATCAGGGCAACTGCAGAATGCCAGTTTTGCGCGCATTAGCCTTAAGACCCAGTTTGCAGCAATACATTGTCTTGGTGCACACGATCCAGTCACATTGCCACTTTCTGGTGGTACACAAATTTCGTGGCCAAAATGTCGCATTAAATGAACTAATTTGTTTCCGTGTCAAAGCAACTCATGTGGATTTCCAGTTGGGATAAATTCTCCTAATTATTTGTAATTTAAACTAACAATAATAATAAAGAATAAGACTAATAATAAAGGCATATTCTCTCCTCACTCCAGGTTGGCTGGAATTGTGTTATTTCACATGACTCACCTGTGGACTGCTAGTGTTGAGGCAGACTACCCAACATTCATTTATTTCAAATGACTGAGCTACTTGTGGAGTTGCACAAGGTGCCAGAGTTTCAACCAATGAATATTAATATTAATCAGGCCTGAGGCCCAATGTCAGGCCAGTCTTGGTTCTCCTGGTTTTGTAGCCTTCGTGCCTGAACCTAGATGCCAACAATATATTACCCTAAGACTCAGTTGTCAGGGTAACTGCAGATAGCCTGATAACAGAAAATTGCAATGGTTTTAGATAGATATTTTTACCAGTGCAAGGTAATTGGCACTCATACCCAAATATAGTAATGTAAATTGACAGAATGTGCAGCACTGTGAGATATTTGATAATGATTCCTACTTTGTTCCATTGGTACTTTTCTTCTAATTAGTCATTTCTTCTGCACATAACAATGGTTTGTTGACACTGAGCTGAATTTATGCATGATTACCTGGAAGTAATATTAAAGCCCAAGGTATTAAAGGGGTAGTGGCTGCATGGATACAACATTGGCTAAGGGACAAGAAGCAGAGAGTAGTGATGAATGACCTGCACCTGTGTACACAGGGCATAATTTCAAAATTTGCAGATAACACAGAACTCAGAGATGCAATATACAATGAGGAGAATATTAACAGACATCAGGAGATCATAGACTGGTGAAATGGGCAGACGCGTGGCAGATGAAGTTTAACAAAAAGAAGTGTGAAGTGATGGATATTGGTAAAAAGAATGAGGAAAGGCAATAGAAACTAAATGGTACAACTTTAAAGGGTATGCAGAAGCAGAGAGACCTGGGGGTGTGGGCACATAAATCTTTGAAGGTAGCGGAACAAATTGAGGAAGCTGTTAAAAGTGCATGTGAGATACTTGGCTTTATTAATAAAGGCACAGAGTACAAAAGCAAGGAAGTTACGGTGAACCTTTACAAAACACTGGCTTGGCCTCACTTGCAGTATTGTGTTTAATTCTGGGCACCACATTTTGGAAGGATATCAAGTCTTGGGAGAGATACAACATTGAAGAGAG
This sequence comes from Heterodontus francisci, assembly GCF_036365525.1. Lineage (NCBI taxonomy): Eukaryota > Metazoa > Chordata > Chondrichthyes > Heterodontiformes > Heterodontidae > Heterodontus > Heterodontus francisci. The sequence goes on from NC_090382.1 coordinate 97,347,914, forward strand.
CGAGTGCAGCTGAACACGTGGCTACAGAGCTGGTGTAGGAGGGAGGGCTTCAGATATGTGGATCATTGGGATACCTTCTGGGGAAGGTGGGACCTGTACAAGAAGGACGGATTGCATCTGAACTGGAGGGGCACCAATATCCTGGGCAGGAGGTTTGCTAGAGCTCTTCGGGAGGGTTTAAACTAGTTTGGCAGGGAGATCGGGACCGGAGCTACGGATCAGTGGATGGGGTAGCTGTTGAACAGGCAGATACAGAGTGCAGAGAGTCTGTGAGGAAGGTTAGACAGTTGACAGGGCAAAGTTGCAGCCAGTATGATGGGTTGAAGTGTGTCTATTTTAACGCAAGAAGTGTCAGGAATAAGGGTGATGAACTTAGAGCATGGATCAGTACTTGGAGCTACGATGTTGTGGCCATTATGGAGACTTGGATATCACAGGGGCAGGAATGGATGTTGGATGTTCCGTGGTTTAGATGTTTCAAAAGGAACAGGGAGGGAGGTAAAAGAGGTGGGGGAGTGGCATTGCTAATCAGGGATAGTATCACAGCTGCAGAAAGGGAGGTCGTCGAGGAGGGTTTGTCTACTGAGTCAGTATGGGTGGAAGTCAGAAACAGGAAAGGAGCAGTCACTTTATTGGGAGTTTTCTATAGACCCCCCAATAGCAACAGAGACATGGAGGAACAGATTGGGTGGCAAATTTTGGAAAGGTGCAGAAGTAACAGGGTTGTCGTCATGGGTGACTTCAACTTCCCTAATATTGATTGGAACCTCCTTAGTGCAAATAGTTTGGATGGAGCAGATTTTGTCAGGTGTGTCCAGGAAGGTTTCCTGACTCAATATGTAGATAGGCCGACGAGAGGGGAGGCTATGTTGGATTTGGTGCTTGGCAACGAACCAGGCCAGGTGGCAGATCTCTCGGTGGGAGAGCATTTCGGTGATAGTGATCACAACTTCCTGGTCTTTACTATAGTCATGGAGAGAGATAGGAGCAGACGAGATGGGAAAATATTTAATTGCGGGAGGGGGAATTACAATGCTATTAGGCAGGAACTGGGGAGCTTAAATTGGGAACAGATGTTCTCAGGGAAATGCACGACAGAAATGTAGAGGTTGTTTAGGGAGCACTTGCTGCGACTGCTGGATAGGTTTGTCCCGATGAGGCAAGGAAGGGATGGTAGGGTGAAGGAACCTTGGATGACAAGAGATGTGGAACAGCTAGTCAAGAGGAAGAAGGAAGCTTACTTAAGGTTGAGGAAGCAAGGATCAGACAGGGCTCTGGAAGGTTACAAGGTAGCCAGGAAGGAACTGAAGAATGGACTTAGGAGAGCTAGAAGGGGACATGAAAAAGTCTTGGTGGGTAGGATTAAGGAAAATCCCAAGGCGTTCTACACTTATGTGAGGAACAAGAGGATGGCCAGAGTGAGGGTAGGGCCGATCAGGGATAGTGGAGGGAACTTGTGCCTGGAGTCGGAGGAGGTAGGGGAGGTCCTAAATGAATACTTTGCTTCAGTATTCATTAGTGAGAGGGACCTTGTCGTTTGTGAGGACAGCGTGAAACAGGCTGATATGCTCGAACAGGTTGATGTTAAGAAGGAGGATGTGCTGGAAATTTTGAAAGGCATGAGGATAGATAAGTCCCTGGGGCCAGACGGGATATACCCAAGGATATTACGGGAAGCGAGGGAAGCGATTGCCGCGCCTTTGGCGATGATCTTTGCGTCCTCACTGGCCACTGGAGTAGTACCAGATGATTGGAGGGTGGCAAATGTTATTCCCTTGTTCAGGAAAGGGAATAGGGATAACCCTGGGAATTACAGACCAGTCAGTCTTACGTCAGTGGTGGACAAATTATTGGAGAGGATTCTGAGAGACAGGATTTATGATTATTTGGAAAAGCATAGTTTGAATAGAAATAGTCAGCATGGCTTTGTAAGGGGCAGGTCATGCCTCACAAGCCTTATTGAATTCTTTGAGGATGTGACAAAACACATTGATGAAGGAAGAGCAGTGGATGTGGTGTATATGGATTTTAGCAAAGCGTTTGATAAGGTTCCCCATGGTAGGCTCATTCAGAAAGTAAGGAGGCATGGGATACAGGGAAAGTTGGCTGTCTGGATACAGAATTGGCTGGCCCATAGAAGACAGAGGGTGGTAGTAGATGTAAAGTATTCAGCCTGGAGCTCGGTGACCAGTGGTGTTCCGCAGGGATCTGTTCTGGGACCTCTGCTCTTTGTGATTTTTATAAATGACAGGATGCAGAGCTGGGCTGAGAAGTGGCAGATGGAGTTCAACCTGGAAAAGTGTGAAGTGATTCATTTTGGAAGGTCGAATTTGAATGCAGAATACAGGCTTAAAGACAGGATTCTTGGCAGTGTGGAGGAACAGAGGGATCTTGGGGTTCACGTCCATAGATCCCTCAAAGTTGCCACCCAAGTTGATAGGGTTGTTAAGAAGGCGTATGGTGTGTTGGCTTTCATTAACAGGGGGATTGAGTTTAAGAGCCGCGAGGTTATGCTGCAGCTCTATAAAGCCCTGGTTGGACCACACTTGGAATATTGTGTTCAGTTCTGGTCGCCTCATTATAGGAAGGATGTGGAAGCTTTAGAGAGGGTGCAGAGGAGATTTACCAGGATGCTGCCTGGACTGGAGGGCATGTCTTACGAAGAAAGGTTGAGGGAGCTAGGGCTTTTCTCATTGGAGCGAAGAAGGATGAGAGGTGACTTGATCGAGGTGTACAAGATGATGAGATGCATAGATAGAGTGGATAGCCAGAGACTTTTTCCCAGGGCGGAAAGGGCTATCACCAGGGGGCATAATTTTAAGGTGATTGGAGGAAGGTTTAGGGGAGATGTCAGAGGTAGGTTCTTTACACAGAGAGTGGTGGGTGCGTGGAATGCACTGCCAGTGGTGGTAGTAGAAGCAGATACATTAGGGACATTTAAGCGACTCTTGGATAGGTACATGGATGATAGTAGAATGAAGGGTATGCAGGTAGTTTGATCTTCGAGTAGGTTAAAGGGTCGGCACAACATCGTGGGCCGAAGGGCCTGTACTGTGCTGTACTGTTCTATGTTCTATGTTCTAGATTTATTAGAATGGTACCAGGGTGAGGGACTTCAAGTATATGGAGAGACTGGAGAAGCTGGAGAAGAATTCTCCTTATAACAGACAAGGTTAGTAGGAGATTTAATAGAGATGTTCAAAAACAAGAATGGTTTTAAGACAGTAAATAAGCAGACACTGTTTACAGTTGGAAGAATAGTTGGTAATCAAAGGATACAGCTTTAAGGTGATAGGCAGAAGAACAAGAGGAGACATAATGCTATTTATTTTTGCTCAGCAAGTTGTTATGATCTGGAATACATTTCCTTAAAGGGTGATGGAAGCAGATCAAATAGTAACTTTCAAAAGGGTACTTGAAGGGGAAAAAAATACAGGGCTATGGAGCCAGTGCTGAGGAGTGGGACTAATTGGAAAGCACTTTCAATGATTTGGCTCAGTTGCTATGGGCCCAATGGCATCTTTCTGTGCTGTATCATTTGATGATTCTATGATACTTTCACCTCTGTGAACTCTGCTTGTTGTCGGTTACCATTCCGAATTTCTGATGGTATTGTCCATCTCCTACACCATCCACTTTGACTTACAGAGCCTTACCTGTGAAGCAGGCCTTTTATTACACCTTCCTCCCTCATCGGCGTTATAATTTTCGCTAGATTGATGCACTTAATTTTAGTTAGAGCCCGACCTAACTATTCATGGGATTCATAAGATTACAAACTAATTCCAGAGGATGTCCATCTTAGATCATTTAGCCTGTGTGACCCTAAAGTCGCCCACACCCTATGCCTCAAGAAATAGTGTTTAAATGATTCCAGGGTTTGCTTGATCTGAGAGCTTGTTTCATGTGTTGATTTGCTCATTTTTAAAATACTTATTCATTCATGGGATGTGGGCATTGCTGGCAAGGCCAGCATTTATTGCCCATCCTTAATTGCCCTTGAGAAGGTGGTGATGAGCTGCCTCCTCGATCGACTGCAGTCCATCTGGTGCGAGTCCACCCACAGTGCTGTTAGGAAGGGTGTTACAGGATTTTGACCCAGTGACAGTGAAGGTGATTGTCATGAAGACCCCCACCTGCCAAGAATGAGGCATATTAATTTCATCATATGAACATTACTATTAAACTGTTGCTGGAGTGAAGAAATTACATGTTTAAAGAGATCACCAGACATTTGGCTGGAAAAACATTTGCATACTAAGAGACAGTGCTTGGAGAGACAAAAGAATTGCTCACTGACTCAATTAACAGAGATTGGGCTGGGCAATGGTGATCCACATCTTGTTGGGGTAAGAGACAGGCCTACACCGCAACCCACCGAGAACTTTGAAATCCACAAACACAGGAGTTTGTTTAAACAGTGATTCACGCGACCAACCTGCTGGTCCAGTTTTGGTTTTAAATTGTGCTCACAGGACAGTTTGAAGACAGCCTGCACATTGTAGCTGAACCTGGAACAAGACAACCTCTCTCCTGGCTGGCTCTCTCCCGCTTTCTCACAACCCTCCAGACCTCCTGAAGTCGCTGAAACCTCAAGAGAGAAAAAACTCTTGCATCGAACCAAATTAAAGTGTGCACTGGGCTGCAACAAAGAGCAAGACTTACCAGCAACCAAAGACTTCACATTGAACTCAAAGGACCGTAAATACACCCAGCTATTGCTTCAAACTTTTCCCCTTTATTCTTTCTACTTTTTCTGTCTCTATCTGTATGTGCGTTTATCGTGTATGCATGCTACCATGGTCGTGTACTCGTAGTCGTTAACCGAATTAGAGTTTAAGATTAATAAACTTCCACCTTTCTTGTTTAAATCTAAGAAACCTGTCTGATTTGATTTCTTTGCCTTGTAATTGGAAAGCAGTGAACAAGAATTCACTGAGGGGGAGCTAAAAACACGGTGTTTTAAAATTAAACCCTGTTACAGTTAAACCAGGCAAAGGCTGAGAGGGTGCCTCTAGACCCCTCTCTCCTGGTCATAACACGATATAGTTCCAAGTCAGGATGACGTGTGCCTTGGAGGGGAACTTGCAGGTGATGGTGCTCCCATGCATCTGCTGTCTTTGTCCTTCTAGGTAGTAAAGGTAGCAGGTTTGGACAGTGCTGTCGAAGGAGCCTTGGTGAGTTGCTGCAGTGCATCTTGTAGATGGTGAGTTGCTGCCAGTGTGCATCAGTGGTGGAGGGAGTGAATGTTTAAGGTGGTGGATGGGGTGCCAATCAAATGGGCAGCTTTGTCTGGATGGTGTCAAGTTTCTTGAGTGTTGTTGGAACTGCACTCATCCAGGCAAGTGGAGAGTATTCCATCACACTCCTGACCTGTGCCTTGTAGATGGTGGTGGACAAGCTTTGGGGATTCAGGAGGTGAGTTACTCACCACAGAATTCCTAGCCTCTTACCTGCTGTTGTAGCCACAGTATTTATATGGCTGGTCTAGGTCAGTTTCTCTTCACAAGTAACCCCCAGGATGTTGATAGTGGGGGATTCAGTGATGGTAATGCCATTGAATATCAAGAGGAGATGGTTGGATTCTCTTGTGTTGGAAATAGTCATCGCCTGGTGCTTGTGTGGCGTGAATATAACTTGCAATTTACCAGCCCAAGCCTGGATGTTGTCCAAGTCTTGCTGCATATGGACATGACTGCTTCAGTATCTGAGGAGACATGAATGGTGCTGAACATGGTGCAATCATCAGAGAACATCCCCACTTCTAACCTTATGATGAAGGGAAGGTCATTGATGAAGCAGCTGAAGATGGTTAGGCCTAGGACATTACCCTGAGGAACTCCTGCAGTGATGTCCTGGGACTGAGATGATTGACCTCCAACAACCACAACCATCTTCCTTTATATGACTTCAACCAGTGGAGAATTTTTTCCTGATTCCCATTGACTCCAGTTGTGCTCGGGCTTCTTGATGCCATACTCGGTCAAATGCTGCCTTGATGTCGAGGGCAGTCACTCTCACCTCACCTTGTATGAACAGGAATTCCAGATGTCAGTCCTAAATTTGCCATTGTTGTCTGCCATGGCTCAGTGGCATCACACTTACCTGAGACAGAAATGTTGTGGGTTCAAGTTTCACTCCAGAGACTTGAGCTCATAATCCAGGTTGATACTCCACTGCAGTACTGAAGGAGTGTTGCACTGCCTGGGGTGCTGTCTCTCCTTTGAGATGTTAAACTGAAGCCCCCTCTGCCCTTTATGGTGGATGTATGGCGCTATTTGGAAGAAAGCAGGAGAGTTCTCTCGTATCTGGGCAATATTTATCTTTCAACCAATATTATTGAAACAGATTACCTGCTTATTATCCCAATGCTGTTTGTGGGAGCTTGCTGTGTGCAGATTGGCTGTCACATTTTCTAGATTGCAATAGTGACTACATTTTAAAATTAGATAATTGGTTGTAAAGCACTTTGGGGTATTCTGTGGATGTGAAAGGTGCTACATAAATGCAAGTTTTAAAAAATTCATTCATGAGATGTGAGCATTGCTAGCAAGGCCAGCATTTATTGCTGATCCCTAATTACCCTTGAGAAGGTGATGGTGAGCCACCTTCTTGAACCACTGCAGTCCATGGGGTGTAGGCACATCCACAGTTAGGGAGGGAGGTCCTTCCTTCCTTCATTATTGATCTGACACTGTGGCGTTGATCTACATACAAATTAACTTTAAAATAATTTAAAGCAATTTTCAAAATTTATCTTTGTCTTATCATTCCATATTTATATTGGATCTTTGATTGGCTGTTCAGTGCAGTATCAGTGGTAATATATTCTAGGTCAGAGATTGTGCTTGCAATAAACTTATGTGTTCCTGTGAGTTTTCTATAAATTCTGGAAGGAAAAACACAACTAACACGCAAGGATACCAGGAATAAATTAAAATCCCTGATTGTCTAACGGAAGGGAATGAAGTTGAAGCTGAAATCTCTGATGGAACAATTGTAAAGGAGGGAATGGCCGGAATTTTACAGTGGGCAGATGGGAGCCGGACTCTGATGTAAATGTCAGTGACTGCGCTTCCGCCCAGCCTGGGGATCCGTCCCGCTTTTTACGGATTCCCAGGCTTTATTTGTCCCGAAGCGGGACTTCCACCCACTTGAGGGAGGAGGTCCCGCCTCAGTGAGCTGCTGGCCAATCAGCGGGCCGGCAGCTCTTAGTCTCACCAGCGCCACCGGGAGCGGTGGTCACTGCTGGGACTGCAGCCCAGTCAATGCCATGGACCCGAGAGAGTGGGTATGTTTGGGTTGCCTCACCAAAGGGATCGTTCATGCCCTAGTGAGGCTAGGGTGGTCGTTTGGGGGGAGGGGGGGGGGGCGTCTTGCATCCCGAGGGTGTGTTGGGAGGCGGGGCGACACCCTGTGCCTGACTGCCATGACCACCCCCACCCCCCACCACTCGGCCCGCAGAAAGGCAGGCAGCTATCGCTGGGTAGCCTTTCATGCCCCCAGCACACCCACTTGCCACAGGTAAAATGCCCGTGGACGTGGGTGAGGGCCCTTAAGTGGCCGTTAAGTGGCCGCTTAAGGGTCTTGAGTGGCTTCGGGCAGGTGGGCCGTTTCCCACCCCCCGCCACTGCACCCCCACCCCCCCCCCCCCCCCCACCTGACTTCCGTAAACCTGTCCGGAGGTGGAAGCGGGGCAGATAGGCCTCTTGGAGCCTGCCGCTCAATTTTATGCCACCCCCACGCCATCATCCGACCCGCTGGGGCGGCGTAAAATTCTGGCCAATGTGTCTACGTTCCTTTTGACTAGGTGAAGCTGATGTATCCCTTTCTCTAATGGAGAGAACAAGCTGGATTTGAGTTTAATGGAAAAAGGCTCTCGCCGTTTGCTTTCTCCTTATTTTAATTTTTGAACAAATCATTGGCTTTGCGAAGATTCCAAGCTGTTCCTGATACTGAAGCAAAATCCAGGTGCATTCCCCTGATGAAAATCTTCTGTTTGTTTTTCCAGGTGCCAGCTCAAATGAAAATGATATTGCAGGAACAGAAGGGCGAAAGCTGGAGAAATATGTAGCAAATGCAAAATGCACTCTGAGCAAAGCAACAAGGAGATCCATTAAGTAATTGGAGTCTTCTGATCTAAGGCTCTATTCTAATCTCGAAAGATGTGATTAATGAAAACATTCTATGACTCAGCTCAGTGGGGAAATGTTTAAACTATTGATTTTCTTCTGTCCTTTCCAATCATTAATTGTTCTTATCCTAATTTAAACTGTGAGCAATTGTTGCATTTATTATACGTGACCATAGTATTTTTCTTTTCATCCAGCAATCAGCCTCACCAAATCTGGCAATGATGGTCAGTCAATGGCTCATATAAGTCTCATTATAAAAAATCCAATGCATTTCAGTCAGATTTAAAAGAAGTAACAGTCATTCCCTCCATGGGCTACCAATTTCAGCTACTCTGATGGAGAAGAACAAAATATTTATAGTCAATTTTTGAAGACTAGGGGGTATAAAAACATCTGGGCCTATTTTAGGATTCAGACCTGGTGCTGGACGAATAGCGCACACCCAAACTGAGAGGCCTGAGGGTTGATGGAGATTGATCTTTGGGCCTTATTGACATGTTTGAGGGGATTAGCCAGCACTATTCACATCTCCATAGGCAATTTACCTGAGGGAAGACTTCATTTTCGGTCTGTTTGCTTTGCCAGCATCTGCCCTCAGGTACGTGCTATGAGGGGGTTTAAGTGAGCTACAGGGTGGGTGGGGTCGGGGGGGGGGGATTACAAAACCCATGGAGTCGGGCAGCACTCCTGCTCCTCCTGGCTCCACAGGAACATTTTTAACAAAAGAGCATAAATACTTGCCTTTAGTTGGCAGCCATTGGTGTCCACTGAAGTATTCTGAGTTGGGTAGACATGATGTCTGGTCTTCTCATTGCTAAATATTTTCAGCAAAGGGCCCTTCCACAGGTGCTGGGCCTATAATTAACATACCCAAGGAGCTTTATGTCTATTTTAGGCATCAGCCCAGGATTTCAAAAGATGGGCCTCAGGAATTTAGCAGCGGAAACAACAGATTAAGTGGAAATCATCCCATTGCTAATTGGTATGCACTGTGCCTGTTTTAAGCCCAAAACACAAGCACAATGAATACCAATTTCTATCCCTAGGAGTCCACTTTGGTCTCTGAAATGATGACTTCATTAATTAATGTTTTGATGTTTACTAATGTTGTATTAATTTGGACCTGTACGGCCGCTAATGTTTTGCCAAATTGTCACTATAACTACAGCAGGAGTTTGACAGACCCCACCAGCAAAAGTCAGGGACCCAGTTGCTCTGGATCCCCATTAGATCTGGGAGTTCCCAAGTGGCCTTGTAATGGATAGAACCTCTGCCTGCACCTTACTAGGCCAATGACACCAAGGGCCTGGAGATGAAACAGAGATCGAGGCTGGGATTTACTACACTGGGAGTTCTGTAGACCCAGTAAAAACACATAAAAACTTAGTTAAAACAAAGGGGCTAGTCAGACAACAATAACTAATGTGTTAAAGCATAGGGAGGATGCGTAGAAAGGGGTCACAGCACAAAGATGGCCGAGGAATTGTAAACAGTATAGATTAGACATATTAATGATACCAGACCCTGTCTCTGCACGTAGCAGATAAAGGGAGTTGTCATGGATACCAGATAAGATTTGACTCATAGTAGATAATGGGAAACTGTGAAGTTTTGAACGGGTTGTCACTGAGCCCAATAAGGAATTATCATTATGTCAGTATACCAGACCCCTATGAGTAAACGAGAGGGACGGGTCTTGGAAACAAGATTTAACCCCTGACTGAAACTGAGGAAGGTACGAGAACCCCAGGGAAGAACACTCGAGAAGATACCCTGAGCCAGGGGCTCAGAGAACAGAAAGAGCAGCCGCTAGTCCGAGACTGATCACCTTGTGTCTTGACGGGTTGTATACTGTACAAGTAGTGAGAGCTTGTATTTGATGATTTAGTGTGTGAATAAAATATCAATATACCTTTCACCAATCGGATTCCGCGGACTCTTTAAGAGTAAGTGAGTAATAGGCACAGCATAATTGGCGCCTGAACAGGGACTCGATTGTAGTGCTATTTCAAGTTATTTTGAATAGCCTCGCTGAGTTTGAACTAAATTATAAACAAAGTTACAAGTCTGACAGATCGGATTGGTGAACCTTTGAGTAATTATGGCCCTGGCCAAGCCATAGTGGGAGTTGGAGCTCCATAAATATTTGAAGGGCAAGTGGCCCACGTGGATAGAGTTTGCAGTTAAATGGTACACGGGCCAGGGGTCCGTTGGGGTACAGCATTGGGAGGATGCGCCTACCCACCAAGCCAATGGGGCACCTAAGTTAGTGAAAACCACTGCTATAGCGTCTTGTATGAGGGAATTAGATGAAAAAGAGAGTGAAGTTGAAAGATTGAAGCAGCAGTTGCAAAAGTCAGAAAAAGAAAAGAATGAGTGGCGTGATAGGGCACTGAAGGCAGAGTCAGTTAGTGCAGCACAGGTGGTGCATTTAAGTCAATTCCAGTCACAAGTTGAAAAGGCTGAGTACAGTCGCAGTAAGGCTGAGAAGGAAGCAAACAAGGCAAAGGAACAGCTCGCAAGAGTGGAACAGAAATGCTCTGACTTGCAGACTGCAATGACAGTTATGCACCGCTCCCAGACGGAATGGGCGTACCAGTCAGCGGATCATACTAAATGTCAGCAGGAGATAAGTAAACTACAGTCTCACCTCTCAGCACAAAGGGGTATAATATGCGCGTTTGCGGAAAGGGAGGATGATGACAATGACGACATTAATTGGACCGACTTGGCAGACCAGGCCAGTAGGTATCATAATGATGAAAACGGTTCATGGGATGATCCACCTCCCGAACTGCCTGAAACCCCAGTTGAGCCGTCGGCCCGCACACTGGCCTTACCTATGGCACCATTGATAACTAGGCTAGCAGACGGGGTCCAAGGGGGGCAGACGTTAACATATACTACTCTGTATACGATCACTCAATGGGCGGAAATGCAGAAGGAGGTCCCTAAGCATAACGGAGAAGGGGACCCCTACGTTACCTTTGCAGCTATAACACATTTACGGGTGCTACATGGATTGGACAATAGAGAGGAGGTTAAACTATTGGGAATGTGTTTAGATCCCATACTCTTCTCTGCATTGCCACAAGCACAGCAAGGGGGTGAGGGTATCCCAGATGAAATGAAGGCAACAATATTGGCAGCATCAGGGTGTAATCAAGGGGATCCCACAGAAGTCTTGCATAAGTGCCGGGAGGGGTCCGATGGCGTTTGCCAATTGATTATGGAATAATTTCAATGGAGTTTACAGGCCCAGACTGGACAGATCTAATCTTGGGAATAACACATCTAGATGGGTGCGCACGTTGATAGCTCATTCTAATTAGAGTAGTCAGAATGCATGTGAGAGTTATGATCTGGAAGACCAAACCCACATTGAACAGTGGGCTCTCCGACATATGACCCGTGTATGGGAAAGAGGCCTGGGAAAATGGGAAAAAGATAAAGACAAGGGAAAGGGCAAAATCAGCGCCTTTCACCTGAGGGGCCCGGGAGCAGTATGGAGAAATGAGGGGCCCAGGAAAGGTCGGAGTAGCACAGCTAGGGTACCACCACCACCCCCTTATGAAGAACAAGTAGGGCGAGGTAGAGCAATGGCCAGGAACAATTCCCCCTGCTCATAATCGGCAGCTGTTTTAATTGCGGGAAGCAAGGACATTTCGTTCGTGATTGTAATGCACCCCGGTGACATATAAGGGAAGGAGAACCAGGAGTACCATCCCAGTACCCTCCGTTGCCTTTGGAAGGGGCCAGGCGACCAGTGGCTCAGCAACAGGAGCGCGAGGGTGGTCAATACCATCCTATGGCTCCTGTTAGTGAAATCCGGAGAAGGGCTGGACAGAAGGAAGGGTCGACCAACTCAGTTATCTGGAATTCTGATCTAGATACCAATTGGGACAATTGATGGTGTCAGACCTCAGTGGAGTGGGTTTGCAAAAGGGAGTGGGATCCGTCTGGGTGACCAGTGGTGAAAAATGAGGTAAGAGGCTGCCTCACTATGTTTTTGTGGGATACCAGTGGCTCCCGGACAGTCCTGAACCAATCTAAAGGAACAGACCCCTCTTGGCGGACCCAGAATAAAGTGATGTTAAGTGGCTTTACAGGCCATGTTCAAACAGGGATTGAAACTAAACATTACTATTTGGATTTGGAAATTATTGTTTTAACCATACATGTGTGATCGTCAAGTTGGGACGATCGATGGAGAACATTTTGGAATCAGATGTAATGAGGAAACAAGGTTTGTCTTTTGATCCGGTGAATTGTTGCATCTGGAAGATGCCGAACGTGCAGGGTTTCTCTGGTATGATCCAAACGGTCAATACACAGAGAGAATCTGCGCGATGGCAGAATTGTGCTTCAACCCAGAGGACATGACTGCTGATGTGGCAGCGCAGCAAATTATTGAAAAACACCGTTCATTGTTTGCAACTCACAAGCATGATTGCGGATGGATGACAGGGGACGGCCTAGTTAAGGAGCCAGATCATCGACCCCAGAAACAGTATGGGTTCCCCAAACAGGCAGAGATAGAGGTAAGGAAAGTCATTGACAGTCTCCTACAACAGGGAGTATTAAGATCAGTGGAATCCACCAATAACTCTCCTATTTGGCCTGTCCGTTAACCAGATGGATCGTGGCAATTGACTATTGACTATCAAGAATTAAATAAGGTCACGCCCTTGACAGCACCTACTGTTGCTACAAGCCCTGCAACGATAATGAAGCAGTTCCCACAGTCTATGTGGTTTACTGTGTTGGGTATTAGTAACGGGTTCTGGTCCATACCACTGGCACAAGAGTGTCAATATAAATTTGCGTTTGCGTTCCAGGGACAACAATACATCTGGACGTGTCTCCCCCAGGAATTTCATAATAGTCTGTCAATATTCCACCAGTGATTGGCAAAAGGGTTAAGTCCTTTATCTCGATCAGAATGTTTGATCCAATATGGTGGATCACCTATTACTCCAAACGGAGAGTAAGGAAGAGCATTTAGAGCTACTGGAGGAACTCCTTCAACTCCTTTGGAAGTTTGGAGTGAAAGTTAACCTGAAAAAGGCACAGATATTGAAAGGAAAGGTTTCTTATTTGGGAATAGTGGTAACACAGGGAAAGCATGAGATAGAGCAAAAGCGAGTACAGCCAATCCTCGAACTCCCCCTACCGCAAAATATTAAAGCTCTGAGATCATTTTTGGGCCTTGTTGGGTATTGCAGGAACCATATTGATGGATTTGCCTCAAAGGCAGCCCCTTTATATGATCTCCTGAAAAAAGAACTCCGAGTGGGTATGGGCACCAGAGTGTACGTCAGCAGTTGCAGAATTAAAACAGGCACTAGTCACAGCCCCGGAGCTACAGGTGCCGGACCCATCCCTACCCTTTGCCCTCGAGGTTGCTACCACAGATACTACCTTATCAGCGGTATTACTTCAGGAAAAACATGGTCGAATTTATCCAGTGGCGTATGCGTCTCGCTTGTTAACATTAGTAGAACGAGCTTTTACAGTGTGTGAAAGGCATTCGCTGGCCGTCTTCTGGGCAGTTCAATATTTTACTTATATTGTCGGCCTCAGCCCCATAACTATTCTAACTGAACACACGCCTATCCAGTTGCCTCGAAGCATAGAATCAGCTCAAGGGTCTCATTTCACTGCTGAATTGATGCAGAGGGTGATGACTATGTTGGGGATTGATCAGAAATTCCATATACCCTATCGCCCTCAGTCAAGTGGGATAGTAGAAAGAATGAACAGGACTTTAAAGGGAATGTTGAGAAAGACAGTACAGCAAAATAATTCCACCTAGTATAAGGTCCAACCCTACGTCCTGATGGTAATCATAAACACGGTATCCAGCTCGACTGGATTTACCTCCCATGTCCTAATAACGAGACGACAAATGCAAGGGATAGAAATATTGTTGGGGTTAGATTTTTCTGAACCTGAGATAACTGCCCTAACCCATGAGAAATGTATGAATCAGTTATTGGAACACTTGCGGGCAACTCAGAAGATAGCAGCGGTACAAATGGGACAGAAACGAAAACAGAGTAAGGCATATTTTGATGGAAAGATAAAGATGGTAGAAATAGATGTGGGGCAACAAGTTATGGTCTGAATCCAACAGACAGGAACTTTCTTGTCCCCAAAATACATTGGGCCATACTGTATTGTAGATAAAGCCAGCCCGTCGGTGTACAAGGTAATGATGGAGAAGGATAGTGCACGCTGGTACCATGTGAACCAACTTAAGCTATTCAGAAAACAGAATAGCCATCAACACCATGTACAGTTAGACGCACTAGGAGAGGTAGAGATGGGGCAAGTGGGAAACGCTCCCGCCCATGGAGGAAACGGACAGGATCAGAGTCCTCAGTTCTTAGAGGATGATATGGAAAACTTAAGTTTTGCACTCCAGAGAATGTTTCTAGAGGACCCAAGAGAAGCCACTTCCTCTGGAGCCACAGAAGCTGAGAAAGGTAGCATCAAAACAGAGAAATTAACTGTGGAACCAGCTGTCCATTCAAAAAAGAAGCAGCTTAAACCATACCTTCAGACAGAGTGGAGGCGAATGGGGAAACCAGAGGGTAGTGGTTTGTCAGAACAAGAGGTACGGGGTCGATTAATCCGCGTAAGTGATGATGAGTTTGACCCAGCTGGGGTACACTAATCAGAACTGTAAATAGGAGCAGGTGTTATCTTGATCTTACAGGTAACAGAATGAAGCCTTGGCATCTATCGCTCGTGATGACTGCTGCGGGTGTAGTCATTAATGCGTTGAAGGAGGATGACAGACTGTATAACATAAAGCGCTGTAACGGGAACTGGTTCAGGGGAGGACATTCAGATGACATCATCCGACCAGTGGAAGTACATGGCAACTATCAGGGGCTACCGGAAGTTGCAGTTGGGGGCGAGCGGTGGGAGCAGTGGGCTTCTTTTGTAAATGCTACTATTGGACAGTGGGTATGTGTCGAATGCCCAAAGGGAACCACCTTAGGGGACCCACCAGGGGCCCCCAAATTTCCTGTATGGGAATGCGATGATAAAGACTGTAAGAACCAATCACTGTGTGTGAAGCCACACAATGATAGGGTCTATTGGCTCGAATGTGTCGGGAAAAATAAAAAAGGACAGTTCAAGATGTTGGCTGGTCAATCATCATCTCCGAATAATCCCTGCAAAGCCTATGGTACCTTGCTTCAAGTTTCATCAGAAAGACATCACCTCTCACAATTCAACATTCCCCCTCTATGACACTGGCGAATCAGCTTCGATTATGCTTGAACCCACACTCTCTGACTGAGAATTGAGAGACCAAGAAAGGAGAAAGAAGACAGGTTCTCCATTCAGGAAGGGTAGTGAAAAAAATTGGCAGTGGGATGAAGAGGGAGGGGCTTTATATTTTCTGTTGATGTTGATCCTACGTCATGTAGACTCATCGGTGATACTCACGGGTCCGATGTCTTGCAGCTGGCAGCGGCTTGTCGTTGTTGCAGTGCAGTCCATCTTGGGTCAAGGATTTACCTCCTTACTTCAATGACCTCTTTTCCTCTGTATCCTGAACTCAAACTTGAACTCAAACTTGATTCAGACCATAACTTGTTGCCCCACATCTATTTCTACCATCTTTATCTTTCCAAGTCGTGAGCGTAAACGGGCTAGAAGCTCCAACCACCACGGTTAACCCCACATCCGAATTATTAACGAGTAGGGTTACAATCCAGCAGCCACAAGTGACTGATCTCCCTTGCCCTGCCTTAACTGCAGGACCAGAAAATGGACTTGTGATAATCAAAACTATTAAAATTGCATATGATAATATACAGCATGAGTTGGTACCGGTAATATTAAATATCTCAGATATCCAGCTACCTGGCTGGTGCCCTGAGAAGACCCGAGCGTTGTATAAGGTACTACTGCAACAATTGTTGAGACCAGAATTTGGTAATGAGGGAATAATAAAGGGAAAGAGACGTAAACGTAGTTTCGTGAATGATGTAGCCACAGTCTTTAATACAGGAACTTCAATTGTTAATACTATAGATTTGGAAAATGTGGACCAGATGGTTAGAACTCTCAGTCAGCTAGTAAAGGATATTTTGAAAAAGGAACAAAAGGGACAGAGTGATGTAGCGAAAGTAGGGCAGGATCTGACGAAAACCGTGACAGGACTGGTGAGAGTACTGGAAGGTCATGCTCACACTATTAATGATATAATAGAACAGGTTAAAGGAGGTCCATGACATTTCAAATAATGAAAGTGTTTGCATTACATATGGTTTGTGGATGTTAGAACAAACTCGAGAAAATTTGAGGCAAATTGAAGCGGGACAGGTACCAGTTTGGATCAATGACACCCAGTTCGAATACTTAGCTAGTCAGACAAATGATAACATTACCAGGTGCCAACTCAGAAAACTTGTTAAAGTATGGAAGGGTCAGGAGTGTGTAAGTACAAGATCTATGAGTATTGGAGTAGTATTGGGAATAGCTGTAATTCCGAAAGATAAGTTAGGGATGCAATTATACAAAGTAGAAAATATAGGGGTGATAAGGGGAAAAGATTACATAAAATACCATATTTTACCCTATGTTGTGGAAATTGGAAAAGAGGTAGTTGGAACAACATTGTCTGAGTGTAGTCTGGAAAACCAGCTGGTCATATGTCCTCATCCGATATATAAAACAGCAGAATCAAAATGTGGATTTAATGCCACTGTAAATTGCACCATGGAAACTAGGAAAGCATTGTCAGGGCTAACCCATGTGGCCTATATGGGAAAGGGGAGATGTTGTTTAACCACCACGGCAGAGGAGTACCAGTATGGACGTAACCAGACTTGTCTGGTGAGCAACAGTACATTTTGTTTCAACCCACAAATACCAACCCGAGTAGGGAAGATGGAGTTGGTAGACATACATAAATGAAAGACAGAAACGATAACTGTGACAGAACGTATTAAGGAGGATTTGACAAATTACCTCCCGGAATACGAATATACTATTCAGCCATTGCACACGCGCTTGGGTAAAGAGAGACAGCAACTGGAAGCCATTGCTGTAGTGTACTACAATCTGGAACAGCAGTCGAAGACGCTACAAGATGAGATTGATGAGATAAACAATTCTACCTGGTGGGAGGACTTATGGAACTGGGGGTCAAACGTGCAGATACACCCCTGGTTTAGAATTATCTCCCATGTCCTGATAGTGGTTTTGGGTATCATGGTGATATCTGTGACATACTTAATTTGGAAACTTAAGAAATTAATTGGGCAATGTAAGATGATGTATGAACACAGGTTGGACAGCTACCTTAAAGGCAATCAGTATTCGAACTTGCTCTATAAAAGATAGACAATTAGTTATGTAACACGAGGGTAATTGTATAACCTATTCGTATATAATTAAAATGAATTAATGAATGATCAACATACTCTAAGAATGAAATTGCGACAGTGTTATGTTCGCACAATTGATTGATTATGTAATAGTGATGTTTAAATTGTGCTTTCTTTAACATTACACTGCTTATGCTTTTGCTTTGAAAATGAAATTGTAATTGCACAAGTGTACTAGCTAAGAGACATGAGAGTGTGATCCTTTGGGCATAGCCCTGCAAGATCAAAGCGGGGACTGTAGACCCAGTAAAAGCACATAAAAACTTAGTTAAAACAAAGCGGCTAGTCACACAACAATAAATAATGTGGTAAAGCATAGGGAGGATGAGTAGAAAGGGGTCACAGCACAAAGATGGCCGAGGAATTGTAAACAGTATAGATAAGACATATTGATGATACCAGACCCTGTCTTTGCACGTAGCAGATAAAGGGAGTCGTCATGGATACCAGATAAGATTTGACTCATAGTAGATAATGGGAAACTGTGAAGTTTTGAACAGGTTCTCACTGAGCCCAATAAGGAATTATCATTATGTCAGTATACCAGACCCCTATGAGTAAGTAAGAGGGGTGGGTCTTGGAAACAAGATTTAACCCCTGACTGAAACTGAAGAAGGTACGAGAACCCCAGGGAAGAACACTCGAGAAGATGCCTGAGCCAGGGGCTCAGAGAACAGAAGAGCAGCCTCAAGTCCGAGACTGATTACCCCATGTCTTGACGGGTTGTATACTGTACAAGTAGTGAGAGCTTGTATTTGATAATTTAGTGTGTGAATAAAGTATCGATATACCTTTCACCAATCCGATTCTGCGGATTCTTTAAGAGTAAGTGCTTATTAGGCACAATAGTTCTTTTTAGCCCAACACAAAGGAATTAGTTAAACATACCAACATTTTATTCCGAGAGGAATGAAGTCATAAAATCATACAATAAGACAGCACATCGTGTCTGTACCAGTTTCTGGGAGGGTGTAAGTGCGTCTCACTGGGAGAGGATGATCCTGGTGAGAGAAGTGTCCTAGACCACTGAAGAACAAGTCTCTCATTTTTATTTTAAAAAATTGCTTCAAGCCTCTTACACAGAGGCCGAAGTCTGATAGACTTCATTAAATTTTGATGTGCATGGCCTGGGCATCTGTCCTGTGGATGGCGGGCAGGTGTAGGAATCCCCAGCTGCAAGGGGTTAGGTGGGCATTGGAGATGCGCCCATAGAGATGTGGGAACTCTGCAGCCTGACGTTCGTGAGCTACCTGTCCCTGACCCTGTAAACTTCCAATGGGTAGAATTGTAAATGTTGGGATCACAGACTGTGGAATTTATTTAAAAAAAAACATTTTTACTGTTTGTATGATTATAATATCTGCAAATTTTATATTTTTATTTCAACAGCTCCTGAAAAGTAATAGTGGTGTGACTCCATAGTTGATGTTCTCTTCACTGCACTGGTTTTAATGTCTTCGGTGGCAACAGCCACTGTTCACTGATCCATCACTGGATGTTCCCTCTGTAATGTTAAACTATAAAAGGACATGGGCTCAGAAATTGTTGGGAAAATTACAAAGAGTTAACATGCTTGCCTAAAAAAAACAGCAATTTGTGGCGAGGAAGAGGTATGCCATGAATTCAAAATCGCCACAAATAGTTGGACGATTTGCGTCTCTCAGCCAATAGCCTTGCAAAAGTGTGATCTCACCTTGAACTTCCCCATGAGTGTTAGAAAGTTGCTGGATTTGCACTGTAAATATGCATGAGTCTTGCCGAAGCTGTTTACAACTGCAACTACAACTGCAACTTGCATTATAATTGATTGTTTAGCATAGTAAATTGTCTGAAGGCATTTAACAGGTTTAGTTTTAGTTTAGAGATACAGCACTGAAACAGGCCCTTCGGCCCACCGAGTCTGTGCCGACCATCAACCACCCATTTATACTAATCCTACACTAATTCCATATTCCTAACACATCCCCACCTGTCCCTATATTTCTCTACCACCTACCTATACTAGGGGCAATTGCTAATGGCCAATTTACCTATCAATCTGCAAGTCTTTGGCACGTGGGAGGAAACCGGAGCACCCAGAGGAAACCCACGCAAACACAGGGAGAACTTGCAAACTCCACACAGGCAGTACCCAGAATTGAACCTGGGTCACTGGAGCTGTGAGGTTGCGGTGCTAACCACTGTGCCACTGTGCCGATGGGCTACCAACCAAAAATTTGACACAGATAAATAAGGAGATATTAAGATAGATAACCAAAAGCTTGGTCAAAGAGGTAGATTTTAAAGAGGGTCTTAAAAGAAGAGAGAGAACTAGAGAGATGGAGAGGTTTGGGAAGGGAATTCCACTGCTTAAGGCCTTGTCATCTGAAGACATGGCCTTCAACAGAGAAGCGATTAAAATCAGGGATGTGCAAAAGACCAGAATTGAAGAAGCACAGACATCTCAGAGGGTTATGAGCCAGGAGGAGATTACAGAGATAGGGACGGATGAGGCCATGGAGGAATTTGAAAACAAGGATGAGGATGTTAAAATTGAGGTTCTGCCAGACCAGCTGCAGTGTAGGTTAGCAAGCAAAGGGGTGATGGGTGAATGGGACGTGGTGTTAGGGTAGGAGCGGCAGAGTTTTGGATGACCTCAAATTTATGGAAACTGGAAGAAGGGAGACTGGCCAGGAGAGCATTGTAATAGTCGAGTCTGGAAGTAACAGAGGTAAGGATG
The DNA here is from genome assembly GCF_036365525.1 of Heterodontus francisci. Classification (NCBI taxonomy): domain Eukaryota; kingdom Metazoa; phylum Chordata; class Chondrichthyes; order Heterodontiformes; family Heterodontidae; genus Heterodontus; species Heterodontus francisci. The sequence goes on from NC_090382.1 coordinate 97,368,181, forward strand.
AGGGTTTCAGCAGCAGGTGAGCTGAGACAGGGGTGGAGGTGGGTGATGCTATGGAGCTGCAATTCACATTGCAAGGACCCTGTTAATGGGATGACTGATGGCTTTAATATAAAACTCAATGTTGGAGGCTCAGGAAGGGAACAATTGAAACTTTGGAGTTGTTCTCCTGCATGTAGTAAATTGTACCTCGAGGGTTCTTAGATTTAATTATTTTTAAATGTTGTTACTTTCCACTGTCTCTTTTTTCTCTTCCACTTAAACCAATCTTTCCCTCTCTTTATTTCACTTGCTGTATTTAATTTGACTCTAATACACCCTAATGCATTTGCCATTATCCCCTCTATTTCCTTTTCCATCCTTAAATGTCATTGTCGTAGGAGATAGACCCGATGTTAAGGTACCGTGTTCTGTTGACCTTGCCATGATCTAATCAACTTGCACTTACAGAAATTTGCAGAGCAAAAATAATATACAATCTGAAGGTTGAAGAAAGTAACTCAATTCACAGCACTCACTGCGAGATGCCCCACTCCAGCAATTCCTAAACCACTGTGATTCAGCAGCTACCACACCACCAACCATAGCACCCCACTCCATAGCATTCAAAGTTTCCTTCAAATTAAAAAAATGCTATATTCCTCTCAACTTGGACCAAATGGGGACTACAACAGAACCTAATTTCATGTTATATTTATTGAATTCATAGACATGGCAGAATTGCAAAGTACCTATTGATTCATTGCTTATTTGTTATTCTTCAGGTCACATATAATTTTATATTGAGGAAGTGGAGTTAGGATCAGTTGGAAAACAATTCTTTCACCTTGAAGTCCTGGAATTAATGATGAAATAAAAAAAACATCCCCCTTCTGCCAGGAATCATAGAATCATAGAATGGTTACAGCACAGATGGAGGCCATTCAGCCCATCATGTCTTTGCTGGCTCTCTGCAAGGGCAACTCACCTAGTCCCGCTCCCCCACCTTTTCCCCTGAAAATTTTTTCTCTCCAGATAATTATCCAATTCTTTTTTAAAGGCCTTGATTGAATCTGCCTCCACCATACTCTTAGGCAGTGCATTCCAGATCCTAACCACTCACTGCATAAACATTTTTTTCCTCATGTCATTGTTGCTTTTTTTTGCCAATCACTTTAACTTGGTGTCCTCTGGTTCTCAATCCTTCTGCCAATGGGAACAGTTTCTGCCCATCTACACCTCTCCAAGGAGTAAAGCTTCTCCAATCTATCCATGTAACCGAAGTTCCTTATCCCAGGTATAAAAACAAGAAATGCTAGAACCACTCAGCAGGTCTGGCAGCATCTGTGGAAAGAGAAGTTTCTCTTTCCACAGATGCTGCCAGACCTGCTGAGTGGTTCCAGCATTTCTTGTTTTTATTTCAGATTTCCAGCATCCGCAGTATTTTGCTTTAATTCCTTATCCCAGGAACCATTCGCATGAATCTTTTCTGCACCCTCTCCAATGCCTTCACATTCTTCCTAAAGTGTGGTGCCCAGAACTGGACACAATACTCTAGTTGAGGCCAAACCAGTGTTTTATGCAGGTTTATCATAATTCCCTTGCTTTTGTACCCTATTTATAAAGCCCAGGATCCAGTATGCTTTATTAACTGCTTTCTCAACCTGCCCTGCCACATTCAATGATTTGTGCACATATACTCCAAGTTCCTTCCACTCCTGCACCCCCTGTCGATTTGAACCCTTTATTTTATATTGTCTCTCCTAATTTTTCCTACCAAAATAAATCACTTCACACTTCTCTGCATTAAATTTCATTTGCCACTTGTCCACCCATTCCACCAGCCTGTCAATGTCCTCTTGAAGTCTATCACTATCCTCCTCACAGTTCACAATACTTCCAAGTTTTGTGTCATCTGCAAATTAGTAAATTGTGCCTTGTACGCCCAAGTCTAGAGTATTAATACATATTAAGAAAAGCAGGGGTCCTAACACCGACCCTTGGGGAACCCCACTGTATACCTTCCTCCAGTCCATAAAATAACCATTCATCACTACACTGTTTCCTGTCACTCAGCCAATTTCATATACATGCTGCTACTGTTGCTTTTATTCCATGGGCTGTAACTTTGCTGACAGGCTTGTTATGTGGCACTTCATCAAATGCCTTTCTGGAGTCCATGATTCTCTGTGAAATTAATTTGACACAGCCTAACGTCAGTTGCCTGTGGGTATGAAACCAGAGCTCAAAACAAGAACTTCGTAGAATATTGGCCAGGAATTCAGCACAAACTAGCTCGAAAACAAAGAAGAATCATTCCAAATTGGCGCAAAGTTTCCAAAGAATTCAGCATTCATGAACACAAAATTGTCAGACACATCGAGATCAGAAATACAAACAGAAATGTCATACTGATACACAAGGAAGCGGTTGCAGCGTATGGGGCTGAATTTTAATTTGCTGAAGCATGTGGGTTTGGGAGTGGGTGAGGGGCTAAAACCAGAGAAATTGACAGCGTGTCAGGAAGCCTGCTCCAACATGCCAACTTCCGCATTTGACTCCACTGCGTTAGGTTGTGGTGCCCAATCCCCTCGGGAGAGGCAGGTTGTTAATTTCCATGTGGCAATCACTGAATTAGAGTGATATTAACACACTCGGCTGAATTTTGTCAGTAGTGAGGAAGTCCTGATGTTGGGACGTGAAGCAAGTGGCGTGACCATGTGGGCTTGTGGCAGAAGATGAAAGAGAATTTTATCGACACCATCCAACCAATGGTCAGCAGGTGTGGAAGCCGGTTCAATGACAGCAAGCAGGTGGGGAGATATCCCGGCACCTGAGAAGCAGGTGCCATATTTAAAAAGGGGCAGTACTCTGTTGTAACGTAGCATAAGCAAAGAAGATGGAAAGGGAGGCCATTCAAGGGTGGGGGTAGCACAATGGCAGCAGCTAGCGGACAGGTGGTGCCCAGGTTCAGTGATGCCTCCCTGAAGGCTCTCCTCCAGGTGGCAAGGGCACAAAGGGATTTCCCATGACAGCAGGAGGAAGCCAGCAAGGCAGACCAAGAGGGCATGGCTGGAGGTCGCAGAGGAGATTAGCAGCCATGACGTGGTCCTATGGCTGTGGTTGCAGTGCTGGAAGCGAGTCAATGACCCGATGCGTTCTGGCTTGCACCCTTGAATGTCACAAATGATGTACATGAAATGCGAGAAGATGGTACCTCCACAAGCATCAGCCATGACCAGGCACCAGCATTCACTGTCATGTGTAGCAGCCTTCCAGTGGAGGACCCTAGTCATCCAGAGTTGACTGCGCACTGCCAATACTGAAAGGCCGAATGCAGCAGGCATCCCTGTGGTGCAATGATGGACATTAAGGCTGCACCAACATAGGTGTGCAGTGTGGATATGATGGACAAGTGACAATATGTATTTCTTTGCAGGAGAAGAGAGCACATAGTGCCAGAGAAAGGCAATGGACTGGAGGAGGCCTGACATTTCTCGTTGTACTGACTCCAGTGGAAGACTCCAATGGAGCTCAGTGGCTTGCAAGCAGGACAGCCTGTCGCTAATGGTGAGGTGGGTTTGGAGCTCCTCCACAGTGAGTAACCTTTCAACCTTCTGGCAAGCAACAACAACAGCCCCTAAGGGCTCCCTTCAAGGTGATTCTGGTATGGATGGTGGGTCCTCAGCTCCTCTGACTATGACACCCACGCCTCATACAGCCGTGAAGCCAGAGGCAACTCTTGTGATGGGGCCCTCTCAGCTTCAGGCAGCCAAAGGACGACTGCCATCAAAAGCAATGGAGCAGAAAGGAAACAGCCTGACTCCACTTCAGCTGCTTGCGCAGGGGGAACATTATGTAGGAGTACCCTCAAGCACATGCTTAAATCCATCTAGTTGCAATTGGGTGTCACTGGCTGATATTTTAATGTGTTCTGTCACATCTATGTCTCAATGTATCAAATGAAAGTTGATGTGCTGGACCATAAAATGTCTCCTGCACTGGCCCCAAATCCAACAGTCCTCTCTGCCTGACTGGCTGGATTGGGCGAAACTGTATGTATTGGCCGGCCCTGTTGAACATGGCATTCGTGACTAGCTTGATGCAGTGATGGGCAGCAGACTGGGAAATCCCACAGATGTATCCAGAGGCTGCCTGGCATGATAAAGTGGATAAGTTAAGCACCACTGTGACCTTCACAGCTACAGGCAATGGGTGCCCACCACTTCCCACTGGGCTCTGATCTTCCTCCACCATAGAGCACAGATCGGTGACCACCTCCCTGGACAGGTGCAGTCTTCGCTGACACAGATGCTCCAACATCTGCAAAAAGCAGATCCTCTGTTGGTAAATCCTCTCTGTTGGAGAGTGTCTTCTGTGCACTCTCTCATGCTCCTCCTCACTGGAGGTCTCAAAACTGGACCCATTGTAACTTGCAGGACTCACCTCACAAGGCCTCTCACATCCCCTACTCTGCATGCATAAGATCCACCTCAGAGATACCCATCAATCTTTATGTCTCCAATACGGCCACCAAGTTTGCCCAGCCTCCAACTTGTCACTCCTGCGCTTTGTTCACTCTCACCCTCCCTGTACTGATACGCTGCTGCTTGCAATGGCTGCCAACCCCAGCCAACATTGACCTGTCGCTGACCTCCCATCTCCTTATAGCTGGCAAGACTCTGAAGCTTTGTTCTTCATGTGCGACCCTAGAAAAGTCTAGAAACCTCGGGAAAATACCTGTTTATTGGCTCCTTAACTGTTTCACTTTAACGCCAGCTCCAGTGATTTCCCAGGCTTCCAGAAACTCGCCAGTGAGACCAAGGTGAGTATACGATGGCAATTGAAGGAGCTCAAGAAATCTCAGTGAAATATACAATTAAATACCCAGTACTCACAGTTACTTTCTTACCTGCTAGTGGAAGAGGGTTTATTCACACTACTTTTGCTGGGAGGTTACTTTTATTTTCTACAATTTAGAGGTTACTTTCTACACTTTGGAGGCTTGATCAATCATATCATGATGGGAGCTGCTTATGCTGCTTTACTTCGGACCTCAGATGAAGACCAAGATGACCAGCAACAGAATTGCAGCTACTGGTCACAGACCTGTCGCTGCACAGCAGAGAGGGGACCAGCAGATAGAGAGCAGTGAGGTGAGCAGTAGTGAGATGAACAGCAGAAAGATGACTAGCAGACAGAGGACCATCAGAGAGGTGCAGCTTGTACAAGGCATTACCCACAAAATAGGGTCTACAGACAGAGGCTCAGTTTCCTTGATGCTTTTGAAGAACAGTGTCTCAGGAGGCTCAGGATGTCCGGTGGTGGCAGACATCTGCAGCCTCCTAGAAGACCTGCTGCCTGCTGGCCACAGCGACCAGTGGCTGTCAAAGTCACCACCGCTGTCAACCATTTTTGCCTTCAGATATTTCCAAGGCTTTGCTGCAGACATATTCAGGATCTCCCAGTCGCTCACTCACAAATGCAGATGATGGGTGGCTGATGGGTTGTATTCCAGGGCCAGCAATTTGCCTGCAATGATGCCAGTCAGAATGAGTGGGCGCTCGGCTTTGTGGCTCTGGCTGGCTTTCAACAGGTGCAGGGCGCCATCAACTGCATACGTGTGACAATCTGACCACCCTCAGAATAACCAGGAGTGTTCATTAACTGGAAGAGCTTTCATATCATCAATGTGAAGCGCGTGCGCAACCACAAAAAAGATGCTTAAGTAGGTGTGTGCAAAATTCCCAAGAACCTGCCCGTGATACTTTTGTCCTGCGGCATTCCAAGCTCCCTGGTCTCTTAAAGACGACTTAAGGAGTGGCTGCTCGGTGAGAAGGAATACCTATTGCCAACTTAACTTGTTACACCCGTTAGAAACCCCAATACTGAAGCCAGATAGCGCTATAATGAATATTATTTCACCACCAGATGTGTGATTGAACAGGCCATTGACATGCTGAAGATGTGCTTCAGGTGCTTGGTCAGAGCTGGAGGGCCTTCAACACACACCAGCTAGTTGTGGTTTGCTGTGCTCTGCACAACATTGTGCAGCAGCAAAATTTGGACCTGCAGGAGGGAAAAGGCGAAGAGATACGATCCTCCTTTAATGTCTGGAGGAGGAGGAGGAAGAAGAGATGGAGGGTGGTGAGGGCAACGCATACCCAGCTGCTCACATTGCTGCCCAGCAAGCCAGGGATGCTCTTATTAATGCAGGTCACCAGAAAATGTAACGGCCACTCTTCCCCCTCCACCTCCATGCTACAAAGCAGTCCTGCACCAACCAACCACCCTTGAACATGCCCCCATCAATTCATGTTTTCACATTCATCGTCAAACAGGTTAGATAACCACTTACCATCCAGCAACCAAGAATAGACAAGACAGGAAAGTGGCGAAAAAGAACAACATTTGGGTGAGCTGAATAGCTTAAAAAAACTTACCAAAACAACATTTTCTCAGACAGCCAAATACATACACTTGTGCAACTACTTTGTTCCTTTTTCTGCAACTCCTACAGGATGCAATCTGTGTGTCTTCATCAACAAAGACAGAGGCAGGCTGCTCAGATCCCTGCTCTGACTGCTGAGATGCTGTTGACAATCATCCTCAAGGTTTTGGAACCCATGAAGGCCCCACCGAAGATGACTTCACCTGCACCTGTGCAAGGGCTAACTCGGCCACTGGGAGGTGAGGCAGCATGTGTGATATTAACTGAGAGTGGGCTGTGAGGGAGAAGTCAAAGCACTTTGAGTAGAGTCCAAAGTTCCATGACCACTTTCGCCACCACCCCCACCCCTCATGGTCCAACCACACTTTACTGCTGCCATTGTGCTGGAGAACACTTTGTGCAGATCAGTGTAGCTCTGTAAGGCCAAGGCTAAGGTACCTGTCAACCTATTTAATATGGCATCAAGAATCTGCACGGTGGTGTTGAAGGCCTGCATGGACTCATTTGATTGGAGCATATGGCAGTGCATGGCACTGGCATGCACTGTGACATGACCTCATTCATGCTCGAAGTGGACTCCTCCAATCTCTCTGCAATCGTGGTAAGTCCACTTTGAAGGCCTGTCAGTGCATTACTGTCTGATGCTGCTGCTCAATGATTCTCTCCTTCATTGACAGTCCCTGAGTTCAGCATCTGTGTCCAGCTGAGTAGAGCTTGCAGAGAGGGCTGTTCCCTCTGACAGGGACTCTTCACTGCTGTCTCTGTCTCTTTGATTACTTGTGAAGTGTGAGTCACCAGGTGAAAACCCAACTATCTGCCTTACTGGTCCCACCGAAGTGCGACTATCCAAACTGAATGAATCCTGTGATGGTACACCCTCAGAAAGACTAAGCTTCTCTGAGCACTTATTCACCACCACATCCACTGACTCATGTTGTATGCGTGAAGATACTGTGGGAAATAAAAGAAGAAAATTAACTGTGGCAAGGTAAGAATGGCACAGGTTGTCATGATGAAGACAATCATATTACACGAGCTGTTGAAACCAAGTCAACATGACAGAGTATTGTTTGACACATGGGTGCCTTTTACTTAATGGTATCACCACGGTACAATTGTCTCCCCCATGTCTGACAGCCAGAGACACCAACACGCCACTGATCTCTCGTGCCTCCTCTGCAATTGTAAGCTATGTTACTGATCCCCTGCAGTCTCCCCCTGTCCCTTGTGTTCTGTGCTCTCTTCTCCTGCAAGGAGGGAAAGAACAGATGCATGAGCTTGTGGTCATCTGATGGATGGAGTGCATTTGGTGAAGGTTAGGGGGAGAGACGTGACATTGCATAAAGATGAGGGTGAGTGGGGGCAGTGGATAGATGGATGGGCATGTGATGAAGTGCATCGTGTTACAACCCGGTGAGAAAGGTATCTAGGGGTCCCTCTCAGCCTTCACCTGGTCTTACCTTAACAGGGTTTAATTACAAATGCACTGTGTCTTTATCTCCCCCTAGGTGAATCCTTGTTCACCACTTTCCAGTTTTAAAGCAAAGAAACCAGTACAAACAGGTCTTCTTAGGTCCACATCATGCCTGGTGTCACTGATTAGACAAGAAACGTGGAAGTAAAATTATAATGAAGTGGCTGAATTAAAAGGCCACTGACAGACAAGCTGCATTTCCTTCTGTGTTTCCTGCGTGCTATCAGACACCACCCCACCACCTCACCCCCACATCCCCCTCCCTGTTCCACTCTCATTGTGTTGCAAAATTAAAATCGACCCATAATACAGATCACTCAAAACATTCTGTACTTACCCGGGAGTGTTGATAATGAAACTGAATCCTAAAAGTGAATATTAGTCCCTGGAGTGTATATTTGCCACCTTGAAGAGTGTAAAATTCAATAAAATTACATTTTAAAAAATTGCTTAAATTCAGACCAAGCCATAGACACACTGAGCAACTATAATCTATGTGGTTCAAGTCCTATTCCAGAGACTTGAGCACAAAATCTAGGCTGGCATTCCAGTGCAGTACTGAGGGAGTGCTGAACTGTCAGATGTGTAGTTTTTCAGATGAGATGTTAAAATGAGGCTCCATCTGCTCTCTTAGGTGGACATAAATGACCCCACGGCACTATTTCAAAGAAGAGCAGGGGAGTTCTCCCTGGTGTCCTGGCCAATATTTTTCCCTCAATAAACCCCAAAAAACTGATATCTGGTCATTATCACATTGCTGTTTGTGGGAGCTTGCTGTGTGAAAATTGGTTGCCCATTTTCTACATTACAACAGTGATTGCATTCAAAAAGTATTTCATTTGTTTTGAAGCACTCTGGGACATCCTAAGCTTGTGAAAGGCACTATTTAAAATCAAGTCAACTCCATTCATTTATTTCTTTGCTTCTCGCCCTGTACCCTTTATTTTTTTTTCTCCAAATGTTTATCTAATTCTTTCTCAAATGTTGGAGACAATCAATTGAACTGAAACCTCAGACTCTGCCAATAAAACCAAATAAAAACAAATTGCAGTTTTCAGCATCAGAGCCTCTTATTAAATCAAATTTTATTGCTTTCTGCATGGAAGCGAGCACTTTATTATTAAACACATTCCACATGAGGAAAGGATAATTAAATTGCTGCATTGTAAACTGTATTCTGTTCTTCCTTTCATTGTAAAAGTTTGCAGCAAAATCCCATTGCCAACACAACTCACTAACATTGCAATAAATTATTCATCACCAAAGATATAAAACATTTATGCTATATATTTGGGAGGAGTTTTAAAATGGGTCATAATTCAAATCAAAGTAATAAAACATTGTACAGTGAGTTAATACAGAATGTATTAAAATAACTCCAAAGTGTGCACAGGCCAAACTGTGTCATAAGGAGACTTTTTAAAGACCACATCAAAAGATTTTGCCAATTGCTGGATTTCCATTACAAGGAAACAGAAAATTCTAGAGTGACATATAGGTAGCCAGCGTAGTTGATCAGATTGTTATGGAAGTCATGGGACAGGTCAGTGTAAGCGCCTGTCACCTATATTATTCGGGTGCAGAGCAACTTGAGGGTGGACTGTAAGAATACAGGTTTGATATAACTTGACCGAATTTTAAAACTCGACTAAATTTTATACCAGCATGTTTTGCAAGGCCAAAAGAGACTTTTCAAAGTAAATCAAAACTTACTAAAAGCTGCAGGCTGCTTTTCCTCAGATAAACAAAAGCCACTAGCCTGTGAAGAAGATCACATTTTCAAAGCCGTGGAATGTTTAACCAGAGGCCCTGGGTCATAAAATTAGAGCTAAACACCACAGACAACCATGCTTCAAAGCTGTGTTAATCTTGGTGAAACTTTATGTTTCATTATGTATGATAAGAAATGAGCATGACTGGACTGGGTCACCATTATGACTCATATAAATGATAATTGGGAATTCAAACAAGGAAGCCTTGAAAGTTAGCTTACAAATTGGAGACAGAAGTCTCCAACCACGGGGTAAAGAATGCAATTTAGTTGACTTAACTGGTGTGAAGTTTACTTGGAAGATGCAAGAAATTGACACAAGCTGACATTGATTGAGGATGTCAGGGTTTGTCTTTTTTTGAAATGCAAAAAAGTTCAATGTTTTTCTGTGCTTCTGTGTTGGGGCCTCAGCTATCTACAATCTATATTAATGACTTAGATGAAGAGACAGAGAGTAATGCATCTAAGTTTTCTGATGATACAAAGATAGGTGGAAAGGTAAGCTGTGCGGAGGACACAGAGAGGCTGCAAAGAGATATAGACAGGCTAAGTGAGTAGGCAACAAAATGGCAGGTGGAGTATAATGCAAGGAAGTGTGAAGTTATTCACTTTGGTAGTAAGAATAGATAAGCAGATTAGTTAAAAGGTGTGAAACTTGTAAATGTTGATGTTGAAAGAGACTTGGGTGTGCTTGCACATGGAGTGCAGAAAGTTAGCATGCAGGTACAAAAAATAATTAGGAAGGCAAATGGCATGTTGGCCTTTATTGCAAGGGAATTGGAGTACAGGAATAAGGACATCTTGCTACAATTGAATAGGGTTTTGGGGTTTGCGTCTGCCTGCAATGAATTTGGCCTAACCATCAGCCTCAAGAAAACGAACATCATGGGGCAGGATGTCAGAAATGCTCCATCCATCAATATTGGCGACCACGCTCTGGAAGTGGTTCAAGAGTTCACCTACCTAGGCTCAACTATCACCAGTAACCTGTCTCTAGATGCAGAAATCAACAAGCGCATGGGTAAGGCTTCCACTGCTATGTCCAGACTGGCCAAGAGAGTGTGGGAAAATGGCGCACTGACACGGAACACAAAAGTCCGAGTGTATCAGGCCTGTGTCCTCAGTACCTTGCTCTACGGCAGCGAGGCCTGGACAACGTATGCCAGCCAAGAGCGACGTCTCAATTCATTCCATCTTCGCTGCCTTCGGAGAATACTTGGCATCAGGTGGCAGGACTATATCTCCAACACAGAAGTCCTTGAAGCGGCCAACACCCCCAGCTTATACACACTACTGAGTCAGCGGCGCTTGAGATGGCTTGGCCATGTGAGCCGCATGGAAGATGGCAGGATCCCCAAAGACACATTGTACAGCGAGCTCGCCACTGGTATCAGACCCACCGGCCGTCCATGTCTCCGTTATAAAGACGTCTGCAAACGCGACATGAAATCGTGTGACATTGATCACAAGTCGTGGGAGTCAGTTGCCAGCATTCGCCAGAGCTGGCGGGCAGCCATAAAGACAGGGCTAAATTGTGGCGAGTCGAAGAGACTTAGTAGTTGGCAGGAAAAAAGACAGAGGCGAAAGGGGAGAGCCAACTGTGCAACAGCCCCAACAAACAAATTTCTCTGCAGCACCTGTGGAAGAGCCTGTCACTCCAGAATTGGCCTTTATAGCCACTCCAGGCGCTGCTTCACAAACCACTGACCACCTCCAGGCGCGTATCCATTGTCTCTCGAGATAAGGAGGCCCAAAAGAAAAACATCTGGAATACTGTGTGCGGTTTTGGTCTCCACCATTAAGAAAGGATATACCTGCATTGGAGGTGGTACAGCGAAGGTTCACTGAATTGGTCCCTTGGATGAGGGGGTTGTCCTATGATGAGAGGCTCAGTAAATTGGGCCTATATTCTCTGGAGTTTAGAAGAATGAGAGCTGATCTCATTGAAACGTACAAGGTGCTGAAGGGGCTGTATAGGGTAGACACAGAGAGATTGTTTCCACTGGTCGGGGAATCTAAAACACGGGCGCACAGTATCAGGCTAAGGGGCCAATCATTTAGGACTGAGATGAGGAGAAATTGCTTCACCCAAAGAGTTGTGAATCTTTGGAATTCTCTACCCCAGAGGGTTGTGGATTCTCCATCATTGAATGGATTTAAGGCTGGGATAGACAGATTTTTGGTCTCTTAGGGAATCAAGGGATATGGCGAGTGGGCGGGAAAGTGGAGTTGAAGCATAAGATCAGCCATGATAGTATTGAGTAGCGGAGCAGGCTCAATAGGCCATCTGGTCTACTCCTGCTCCTATTTCCTGTGTTCTTGTGTTCTTCCAAGTATCAGATAAACTTTGTTTTGTTTTTAATTCACTGGTCAGCAATTTTCAAGAAGTCAGTAATCTGAGGGACTCTGCTTGTTTAATTATCTTCGTGACCAGGTAAAGAAGGGAAATGGCTGTTAATGATATAAAGACAGCTATAGCACCAAGAGTGATGGAAAATTACTGAAAGAGGTTTAAAACAGATGGACAATGTCGAGGCAGGGCTTAACTCCGCAGTTTGAACAAAGAATTAGCCGCCCCATTGGACAATTGTATTTAAGGTGGATCTTGATAGGACAGTATGACCCTGTCAACAAAACACCCATGCCCACCTTGGGAAAGAAAGTATAAAAATCATTGTAAAGAATGATTTAGTTCTGCAGTCGAGCAACTTGGTCTGTTGCTGAAGAGTGCGATCAACAGGAGGTGATCACTCACTGGGTGATCGTATGTATAACCTTCTGTAATATCTTTGTGACTAACAGGTGTATTGTATTGCTAACTGGTATTCCTACCAAACCTAATAAAAACATTATTGTTTAATTTGGGCTTTGAGTTTGTCTCATTATTTCTCATAATTCTCTTATCTGAACTGTAGACTAACCTGCCAAGGGTAGAAGTTTATGTCTTACAATCCTTTGCCCCACATCGTGTGAACACAGGGAGAAAAAGGAAGAAGGGATCCAAGTGGAGAAGTCAACCTACTTTACCCTTAAATTTGAGCCTAATCTTAAGAAATGAGGAAATAACCAGATTGCTTTGTACAGCTAAAGGCTGGGCAGAAAGAGAAGAAAATTCTAATGTCAGCATTCCGAGTGTCATCTGGGGGAGAAGATTTTTGTTCTTTTATATATTATGGGAATGGTTCCAGAAGAAGTTAAAGTCTATAAATATTATCTAGTACAGTATGGTAGCATAGTGGTTATGTTGCTAGGTAAGTAATCCAGAGGCCTGCATTAATAAGTTCAAACCCCACCACAGCAGCTGACAGTTTACATTCAGTTAAGTAGCTAATCTTAGTAATGGTCAGCATGTAACTACTGGATTGTTTTAAGATCCCATCTGTCACATCTCAGGCTTAAAGAATCACACCTGAAGTCACAGATTTAACTTTAACAAAGATTTATCAAGTGTTTAATAAAAAGTTCTATTCACTGCTGCTACATATGCCTATCAGGTCAGTTTCTCTTCCAAGAATTGTACATTCTCTAATACTCAAGCCCACACATACAATCATAACACCATCTAGTTCACTAATGTCCCTTAGCTAAGGGAACCTGATATCCTTACCTGGTCTGGCCTATATGTGACTCCAAACCCACAGTGATGTGGTTGACTCTTAACTGCAAGAACGTCATTCAGTTGTATTTAAGGAGGTGGCTCACAACCACATTCACAAGGGCAATAAGTGCTGGCCTTGCCAGCGACACCTACATCTCTTGAATGAATTTAAAAAACGCGAGTGTTCTGTAAACAAACCAGCTTCTGGAATTTAAACTGACCTCATCTCACCAGAGTGTTCCTCAGTTTGTTCTACTGGAAGATGTAGAAGTGCAGGTATGGAAACATGTTATCCATTTTACATGCAAAGCAATATTGAGGTATGATTCTATGGGTCACATACAGTTCTGACTCTTGGTGAGGTATGATTCAGTGGGTTTGGGTACAATTCTGACTTTGATGAAGATGGTTCTATGGGTACAGTGACAGTTTTGACTTTTGACTGTTTTATGATTATATGGATGGAGAGCTGGTGATGAGGTTCTTCATCTGCCTTTCCACCTAACCCCCCACTGTCTATTTAACACCAACTCCACCAGCTCTCAGAAAAAAAATCCTGAATAGAAAAGTGTTTGTTAGCTCAAAAATAAGTGTTAACATCACCTTTGACTGGTAGGCAGTTCATGCAGTATCTTGGATACTGCAGCTTGTTCAAAATCTCCATTTACTCAGGGTTGACATTTGAGATAACCCCCAATCTATCAAAACTGTCTCACTGCAGAAATGCAATCATCTTTAAAGAGTGGAGGAGTTTAGTGGAGGCATAACATTCAGGAAAAATTCCAAGATTTGGAAAACAGAGACATAATCCATGTCAACAAATGAAGAGGGTACCAGTGTTATCTTTAAACTGCGTGATTGCATGGCCGTGCAGCAACCCAAAAGTCCCTGCAAAGGCCATGGACAAGTCAGCCTCTTTAAATTACCATGCATTCACAGCTGCGCAAAAATTAAAGGGGCTTTGCATTTAAACAAATTGCCTGTGCACTCCAAAAGAAATTAGAGGAAACATTGGGGGGTGTGGGGCAAGGGGGTGACATGACCCCCTTGATTCCCCCCAAAGACTGTAAAAACAACATTGTAAAAGATGATAGAAATTGTTGTGCTTATATAGTCCCTAACAGGACTCATGTAAGCAAACCTGATGCTTCAGTATTGATGAAAATACACATACGGATCTCAGTAAAGAAGGAACATATCATTTTTAAAATTTGTTTGTGGGATGTGGGTGTTTCTGGCTAGGCCAGCATTTATTGCCCACTCCTAATTGCCCTTGAACTGAGTGGCTTGCTAGGCCATTTAAGAGTCAATGACACTGCTGTGGGTCTGGAGTCACATGTAGGCCAGACCAGGTAAGAACAGCAGATTTCCTTCCCTAAAAGACATTAGTGAACCAGATGGGTTTTTACAAATATTGACAATGGTTTTCATGGACGCCATTAGACTAGCTTTTAATTCCAGATTTATTAATTGAATTCAAATTTTAACCATCTGCTGTGGTGGGATTCAAACCCATGTCTGTGGAGCTTTAACCTGGGCTCTGGATCACTAATGCAGTGACATTACAATGTAGCCAATTTGGACACAGCAAGTTCTCACAAATGGCAGTGAAATAAATGGCTAGATTATCTGTTTTAGTTGAGGGATCGGCGATGGCCAGGCAGAACTTCCCTGATCCTCTTCAAATAGTGCCACGGGATCTTTAACATCCACCTGAGAGGACTAATGAGACTTTGGTTTAACATCTCATCCAATAGACGACAGCTTCAGCAATGCAACACTCCCTCAGTACTACACTGAGATGCCAGCCTAGATTTGATGTTTTAAGTCTCTGGAGCTGAACTTGAACCCCCAATCTCTGAGGTAAGAGTGCAACCAAGTGAGTCAAGGTTGGCACCTAAAGCTGACTGCAAGGCTGACCAGCAGCTCTTAAAGAGCTGCTGGTCAACCTTAAAGCTGTTCTGCTACGGTGGGAACATGACGAGAAGGCAGCATAATCATCTCATCTAAACCTTTTACTCTTTTTCAGAAGGGGACACTGGGCACAGAGGCAAACTCACAGTTAGTACCATCTTTTATTTTTACATCATTATCTCCTTATTTGCTCATAATTATGTACCTATGTTTACAGATCAGCTACGTAGACAAAGAAAGTGCAAAAGGAAGAAATGATTTTATATAACAATTTTATAAACTTAGGATGTCTCAAAATGCTTCACAGATAATGAGTTACTTTTGAAGTATGTTCACTATTGTAATATTGAAAACATGAAGTGGAATGTAGTGATAGGAACCTGTATTTAGCCAAATGTGTGCCATCAATAATATCCTGCATTGTGGAGAAACCAGTCAAACCATAAAAGTGCCGGGATTGTTTGTGCTGTTGGCTGATTTCAATAAGGAAGGTAATTACCTTTCTGGCTGAGCCAGGCAATACATCTATCACATGCACGATACAACTATGACATTGACAGATATCTACTGCTGTTGTTTTTTTAAAAAAGTGTCAAAAAATCAAAGTAAGCCACTGGAAGAGCTATTACAGTTCTCAAAGAAGTAGTTTTAAGATCTGTTACAGAAAGTCATACTGTTTTGTCGCAACCTCTTTCATGATTAATAGTTTCTGCATGCAGATCTTCTGGGACAATGCAATTTGCTTTGGCTTGTACACATGGATATTGGAGTTGTTGTCGTGTGCGCATTGCCGGCAAGGCCAGCATTTATTGCCCATCCCCAATTGCCCTTGAGAAGATGATGGTGAGCCGCCATCTTGAACCACTGTGGTTTGTGTGATGGAGGTACGCCCCAAGTGCTGTTAAGAAGGGAGTTCCAGGATTTTGATCCAGTGATGATGAAGAGACAGTGATATAATTCCAATTATATTGGGATGGTATATGACTTGGAGAGGAAAGTGGTGTTGCCATGCACCTGTTACCCCTGTTCTTCTAGGTGGTAGAGGTCGCTAGAATAATGGCACCTACTTTTTAAGTCGCTGCTCCTTTGCTAAACAACCCCGAATGGGAGTTGAGTGTGGATTTAAGAAAGTTAGGTTTTCTTTGCTCATGAGACCAAAATAAAAACCACAACAGAAAAATATAAAAATTGCCTCATCACTTTGTAATAACTTGTAACACGTATGAAGAGGGTGCAACATGGCTAAAGAAGCTTACCAGTCCGTGCCTCTTTTATATAGGCATGGCAGCACTATTTAAAGGCTCTAATCACATATTGGACCAGCAAACAACTTAAATATGTTCTGTGCTCAAATGAGCTTGGTATCGGTTACATGCAGGCGCCTCAAAAACCACGTCTTTCAAGCTGTATTATGAAATGATGGGCGGAATTCAATTTCCCCCTCAGGAGCAGGCTGGGAGGTGGGAACACGGGGGGGTCCACAGAACTGGGAGAGAAGGTGGGGGTGGGGGGTGGAGTGCGCGTCTCCTTCCTGACTTTTTCTGATTAAGTCAAGGGTGGGGAAGGTTCAGGACGGCCTTCCCATCCGTAGGCCAATTGAGGCCCTGTAGTGGCCAATTAATGGCCATTGGAGAGCCTCGTCCCACCGCTGCTGGCATTTAACCAGCGGCAGAGAAGCCCTCTGCCACATGGGGAGACCACCCAGTAAAAGCAAGCGGCCTTCATGTGGGGTGGGGGGGTGCCCTCCTGCTTGGGCAATCTGTGGCCCATGGAGAGTCCCTGGTGGCAAAAACCGTCCTTGTACCAACACTGCCTCCCCCTCACCCCTCGTTGGGGCCCCGGTGAGCCTGCTCCACCTCTCTGCTCTCCGAGGCTCCATGGCTGCTCCTGGTCCAGGGCCTACAACAGTACCAGTAGTGGCCACCGCTCCCTCTGATTGGCTGGCAACTCTTGAAGGTGAGACCCTATCCTTAAAGGGATGGGAAACGTGGTGCCAGGCACTTAATTGCCTGAGCACCGTTAAATGCAGGCAGGGGTCCCCCAAACGGCCTAGGTGGAGTTCTCCTTGCCTTTCTGGCCTGGAGTTGGAACCCGCCTCGTCGACTGCATAGAATCGAGCCAAATGGGCTGGATTTTACGGGCACCCTGAGACGGGGTCAGAGGTGGGGGGGGTGCCCATAGCATTGCAATGGGAGGTGGGGGAGGAGGGCTGGTTGCCTCTTGTCACTAAATGAGTTTGTCAGGGGCGGGATTGGCCAATGACGGCCTTCCCACCCAGAGGCTAATTGAGGCCCTTAAGTGGCCTATTAATGGTCACTTAAGAGCTTCTTCCTCCCACCGCTGCAATTTAACCAGCGGTGGGCGGGTGCCTCCACCATGACGGGAAGTTGCCCAGTAATACTAGGCACCCTCCCTGCAGGCCTGTTGGGGAGGAGGGTGTGACCCACCTCCGTGGGAAACCTGCACTTAAAGCTCACTCTCCCACACACCCTCCCCTTGCCGGGGCCTTCCAGACTGACCTCACTTACCTGAGGCCCGGGGTTCTAGTTCCTGGCCTGGTCCAAGGCCTCTGCAGTACCAGCAGTGCCCATCGCTCCCGGTGGCACTGCCGATACTGCTGAGCTGCTGGTCCTGTGATTGACCGGCAGCTGCTGGTGGTGGGATCCCCATCTTTAAAGGGATGGAGATCCGAGTGCCAGAAACATTAAGTGTCGAAACAACATAAGATCGTGCCAGGAGAGCTCGGAAAGGCCAAGGCTGGGTTCTCCCTGCCTTTTCATCCCGATGCCGGAAGCCCCGCTGGCGCAACAAAATCCAGCCTGATATGTGCACAGGGGCTACAGTAGGCCTCAGGTGTCTGCATTCAACAGTAGAGGTGAATTCTTATCTCAGTCAAAAACCATCCACACTGAGTTAAAACTGGGTCCATATGTATCACTGTTGCTTGACGCGCATCAACGTTACCAGTGTCAATTACCACATTATCAGCCACTATCGCCTATTATCAGAATGATAATCTTTCAGTCTTTCTGCCTCTATCCTATAAAAGACATCCTCTGCCCCCCAGGTTTTAACATCAAGTGATATGAAACTATAAAGAGTACTAGCTGAATACGCCTTTGATGCCATATTTTTTGTATTAACATTGAATGAAGATGCACAGCAGCTTGGAGCTATGAGTCTGAGATGAAGCATATTTGCTGACACGGCTCTCAGTGTGATATCTCTTCCCCCCATGATCTGCTTTATCTTGGTTTGTGTTGCTCTTTAATGCTGATGTGATATTGGACATGGAATTTGAGTTCAGATTTCCTGCTGTTAAATCAATATTTATGATCAGAACTGCTGCACCTCTTTCAGCTCCGAAAAAAAAAGCATCAGGGAATCACAGTGTTGGGAAAACAGACATTGCACGCTGGAAGTTGCACAAACAGGTCGGATTTTCCACCTGCATTATCCTTTGGAGTTCACTGCTATTAGTAAAACATCCAATGACTGACTGCCGGTTGTAGGAAACATCTGCTGGTAAAGCAGGTGCCTGTATTTACATTGTGCCATCTCACAATCTCAGGGTGTCCCAACGCATTTTATATCCAATGGATTACCTTGATGCGCAGTCACTGTTATTTTGTTGTCAAACATGACACAATGGGCTGGATTTTGTTCCCAGCCCCATGTTGGGTCCATTGGCGGGGGGGTGGGGGGGGGGGGGTTGGGGGCTGGAAAATTGGAGTGGCAGTGGCCACCACGAACCCCACTGCGGGATTGTTGGGCCCTATCTCCCCAGTGGCGGAGAAGCTCTGTGGTGGCTCCTCCACCGTTCCCCGATGGAACCCAACTTAGCATATTTAAATAACATATTTGCACGAGTCCGAACTTCATGTTTCCCGCCTTGAGGTCCTGAATGTTAATTTGAAGATTACTTTCTGGAGCAAAGCAGCACTGTCCACGTCCAGCCCGACCTGATTCGACCCGAGCCCGAATGCTGGACCTGGAACGGAGACCTGACCCGACCCATACCCAACACTTGTCATCGGCTCTGGTCGGGTTTGGATTGGGTAAGCACGCTTTAGGGTGTGGGATGAGGAAGGGGTGAACTCTGCACTCTGATGGGCTGGGCGGAAGGGGTGAACTCTGCACTTTGATGGGTCGGCGGTGGGGGGAAGGTGTGAACTCTGCACTCTGATGGGTGAGGGGAAGGGGTGAACTCTGCACTCTGATGGGTGAGGGGAAGGGGTGAACTCTGCACTCTGATGGGGAGGGGTTGGGGAAGGTGTGAACTCTGCACTCTGATGGGTCAGGGGAAGGGGTGAACTCTGCACTCTGATGGGGAGGAGTTGGGGAAGGGGTGAACTCTGCATTCTGATGGCCTGGTAGGAAGGTGTGAACTCTGCATTCTGATGCGTAGGGGGTGGGGAAGGGGTGAACTGGGCACTCTGATGCATAGGGGGTGGGGAAGGGGTGAACTGGGCACTCTGATGGGTGAGGGGAAGGGGTGAACTCTGGATTCTGATGGGTTGGGGGAAGGGGTGAATTCTGCACTCTGATGGGTCGGGGGAGCGATGGGGTGAATTCTACACTCTGATGGGTGGGGGGTAAGGGTGAACCCTGCACTCTGATGGGTCACGGGGAGCGATGAGGTGATCTCGGCACTATGTTTTACTGTCTGCTGGATTGGCAGCCTTTTAAAAATGGCGCCACACCTGCTCCTTCAACAGGTGATGCTGTGAACGGCGTCTCCGAGGCCGCCCCCATCACATGATTGGTGGGTGGGGGGGGGCAGCCGCTGCGAATATGTAAAATAGCCACCCGCTGCATAGTCGTGTTGGCCTGCTGACGCGGTTCCTGTGGGGGATGGCCGCCATGTTCCATGCCGGCCGCCCCTCCCAGCAGTGGGAATACAAAATCCAGCCCAACTTGTGCATAATTTAATGCCTAAGCCCAATGGATAATTGTCCGATAATAATAAAGTGTCAGCTAATCTTTTTGCATTGGTGCAATCTGTGGATGCGGAGGCATCGACAGTAATGAGTAGCAATCCTCAGTTTCATGTCTGTTAGTATCTTTTACTGTTATGAACATGCAAAAATTATGGGTAGGTAAAGACCAGTTTATTCACACAGTGATGATTCCTTAAGCAGCATGATTCCCAACAATCACCCCTCCTCCCCATCTGCACCACCTGCAAGTAGTTGGAGAGAGGCCTGGGAGAGGCAAAAAGCAGATAAGAAATCCAAAAACAATTTAGGCAGACAAACAATTCTGGGAAATCCCTCTCCCCCCCACTAAAGCAATCAAAACTAGCCCAGGAGGCCACATTGTCCACAACATATTACTTTGTATCACATCTACCGTTTGTGTGCTATGATTCCCGCCTCAGTGGGGACTGCTCCAGCTCCCTTCTGCAAATTTCCTCCCAATTCCTATTCAGTGTTCAAATCTCCCTTCATGTGAAATACTATGTTTCGCCATATTAAAAATATGAAACATGTAAAAGTTGTGTGCAGCAGCTCATACTGTGCTAATTGTTCCATTATCCACATCAATTATCAACCGTTCCATTGTCTATGTCAACACCACTGTTCCAATTGTGCCATGTTCACACCTGCTATTACTATGTCAAATCTTCTGCTATCAATATAAATCACCACTGTGCCAACTGATCTGGACTCTACAATACCTACTCCAGTTATTCACCATGACCACTATTGTGGCAGTTTTTGCACTATTTGTACAACTTCCACTGTGGCAATTATTTCCATTGTTTATATTTTCTTCATTATCTGTTTACTAATGTGACATTTATGGTCATAGTGAATAGCTAGAGTAGGTGATACAGAGTACTCATCAATTGTCTACATCAGTTACCAATGTGCCAACTGATCCATTGTCTCTATCAACTGCAACAATACCAATTGATGGATTATCAACATCAGCAACCATTGTGCCAACTGTTGATCATAATTAATGCTGTGCCAACGTTTCTGTTCTTTACCTTGTTATGACCAGGTGAGAAAGGGGTCTAGGGCTCTTCTCTCAGCCTTTTCCTGGTTTGGCTGTAACAGGGTTTAATTTTTAAAACATCATGTTTTAGCTTCCCCTCAGTGAGGCCTTGCTCACTGCTCTGTAATTGTAATTACAAAGAAATCAACCAGACAAGTTTTCTCAGATTTAAACAAGAAAGGTATAGGTATATTAATCTTAAAACTCTAACTCAGTTAAAACCACTAAGAATACGCGACGCAACCATGCTAGCATGTATACGCGATAAACACACACACACAAATAGAGACAGGGGAAGAGAAAGAATTAAGGGGGAAAGGTTTTAAGTAATAAATGGAAATCAGTTACTGGTTCTGGGTTGGATGTAAAGTATTTGTTTGAAGTTAAGTCTTTCAGTTCTCATTGGGGCCCAGTACACACTTTCAACCTTGCTTAGATGGTACCAGAAGGCTGCAGGAGTCTTCTGTCTTGAGGCTTGAGTTACTTCCATAGGTCCCTGGAACTTTGTGTGAGAGAGAGAGACAGAGAGAGGGAGTGCTCTCTTCCTGAAGTTCAATTGTAATCTCCTCTTCAAGTCCTGTGTCAGGCACAATTCAAAAAACCTCAAGTTGGCCAGTAGGTTAGTCATGTGACTAGCTCCTTGTTTGGAGCAGCCTCACCTGTGAGATTTGTGGATTCCTCCAAGCTTACCAGATACTCTCAGTGGAGGGGCGGTGTGTGTGGGGGGGGGGGGGGTGGGGGGGTGCAGGGTGGAATGCTGGCTCAGTGACTCTCAATGTCTCTTGATCATCACTATTGACAAAACCCATCTGGCAAATTGAATCAGAGAATATTCCCATTGTCTCTCCATGCCACTGTCCTTTAGAATGCAAATGTGCAGCCATGTTTTCAGCCACTGTTCTGTGGTCTTTTTAAACAAGTGCAAGAGCAATAGGGCAGTAATAGTAGGGGATTTTCACTACCCCAATATTAACTGGGATAGTTTTAGTGTGAAAAGAATTGAGGGAGCAGAATTCTTGAGGTACATTCAGGAGAACTTTTTTGCCAGTATGTAGCAAGTCCAACAAGATAGGGCACAGTTTTAGACTTAGTTTTAGGAAATGAAGATGGGCGGGTGGAAGGAGTGGCACTGGGAGAGCATTTTGGTGGTAGTGATCATAATTCAGTCAGTTTTAGCATAATTATGGAAAAGGACAGAGATAGAACAGGAGTTAGAGTTCTCAATTGGGGCAAGGCCTATTTTACTAAACTGAGGAGTGATTTAGTGAAAGTGGACTGGAAACAGCTACTTGAAGGTAAATCAGTGTCAGAGCAGTGGGAGGCATTCAAAGGGGAGATTCAAGGTGTTTAGAGTAAACATGTTCCCACAAAGATAAAGGGTGAGGCGACCAAATCTAGACCCCCACACATGTCAAGGAGCCTACAGTGTAAGAGAAGGTAGAAAAGGAAAGCTTATGTCTGACACTGAGAACTCAATACTACAGAAAGCCAAGAGGAGTATAGAAAGTGGAGGGGTGAAATCAAAAAGGAAATTAGGACAGCAAAGAGAGGGCATGAAAGAATATTGGCATTCAAAATCAAGGTGAACCCAAAAATGTCTTATCAATACATTAAGAGTAAGAGGATAACTAAGAAGAGAGTAGGTCCTATAAAAGACCAAAAAGGTAACCTATGTGTAGTGGTGGAAGATGTTGGTATGATTCTTAATGAATACTTTGCGTCTGCCTTCACAAAAGAGGGGGACGATGCAGATATTGTAGTTAAGGAGGAGGAGTGTGAAGTATTGGATGTGATAAACATAGGGAGAGAGAAAGTATTGTCATGTACCTGTTTTTATTTCTTGGAGATATTGTGGTGTGTCTTTAAGACAGCTAACGATAAGTACTGCTTTAAGGCAGCCAGCTTCAGTAGTTACCAAGTGAAGGTGCATCTTGGTTGCCCTGGATACAACCATTCAGAGACAGGGAACAGGACATACACTGTTGCATTTCAATTTTTGAACTTGGCTTTGCAGAGACAGTCGAGAGACAGACTGTTCTGACAGACAGCTGTGTACTAGCACTTAAAAAGAGATTTCTCACTCAATTTAAAATGAAAGAAGCAAATTTAGACTGTTTATTTTTACTTCTCAAAATTCTAAAAGTTAAGCCAGATTGATTCTTTTGAAAGTGGTTGTGAATTGTTGATCTGCTTTGGTCATCACTGGAAAGAAGAAGAGTTTGATGCTTCAAATATTGAACTGAATTGCCGAATTCCTATCATTGGATTCATTGGACCCTGGAAGACTGCGAGTGGACCTTGAATAAGAGGACTGTTCATCAGGAAGCATAAATCTGCAAAGACTTTACTGTTATTTCTACTTTTTTAGATATTGGTTTATCTCAGTAGTGTTTAAGATTTTAGTTTTTTTTTCTAATAAACAGTTAATTTGTTGATATCTAAAGATACCTGATTTGGTTCGCCTCATTCAGGGGTTATAAGATTGTTCAATTCAGCTCCTGCTTTCTTTGATTTGGAGAGCATAAAGATATATGTTATGCACCCTATGGGGTGGTGGGACTGAATTGACAGTGCATTGCTCTCACAGCAAACAGAATCATATATTTTGATTGGGGGCTTTGTCTTGAGCGGTCGTGTCATAACAGAATTAATCGGATTAGCATCCTTGAAAGTTGATAAATCACCAGGGCCGGATAAAATGTACCCTAGGCTGTTTAAAGAAGCAAGAGAGGAAATAGCAGATGGTCTGATCATCATTTTGCAGTCCTCACTGGATACAGATGTGGTGCCGGAGGACTGGAAAACTGTTAACATTGTACCTCTGTTTAAAAAGGGAGCGAGGGATAGACCGAATAATTACAGGACAGTCAGTCAGCCTCAGTGGTGGGCAAATTGTTGGAATCTATTCTGAGAGACAGGATAAACTGTCATGTGGAAAGACACGGATTAATCAAGGATAGTCAGCATGGATTTGTTGAGGGAAGATCTTGTTTTACCAACTTGATCGAATTTTTTGAAGAAGTAACAAGGAAGATAGATGAAGGTGGTGCAGTTGATGTGGTTTACATTGACTTTAGCAAGGCTTTTGACAAGGTCCCACATAGCAGACTGGTTAAAAAATTAAAATCACATGGGATCCATGGAAATGCAGCAAGGTGGATACAAAGTTGACTTAGTGGCAGGAAACAAAGGGTAATTGCTGTTTTAGCGACTGGAGGGCTGTTTCCAGTGGCGTTCCGCAAGGTTCAGTCCTGGGTCCCCTGCTTTTTGTGGTTAAATATTAACGATTTGGACATAAATGTAGAGGGTATGATCAAGAAGTTTGCAGGCGACACAAAAATTGGCTGTGTGGTAGTTAGCGAGGAGGATAGCTGTAGGCTGCAGGAAGATATTGATGGTCTGGTCAGATGGGCAGTAAAATGGCAAATGGAATTCAACATTGAGAAGTGTGAGGTGGTGCATTTGGGGAGGTCAAACAAAGCAAAGGAATACACGATTAATGGGAAAATACTGAGAAGTGTAGAGGAAGTAAGGGACCTTGGAGTGAATGTCCACAGATCCCTGAAGGTAGCAGGACAGGTTGATAAGGTGGTTAAACAGGCATATGGAATCCTTTCCTTTATTAGCCGAGGTATAGAATATAAGAGCAGGGAGGTTATGCCAGAACTGTATAACTCATTGGTTAGGCCACAACTTGAGTACTGTGTGCAGTTCTGGTCACCTCATTACAGAAAGGATGTAATTGCACTAGAGAGGGTACAAAGGAGATTTACGAGGATGTTGCCAGGACTGGAAAAATGCAGCTATGAGGAATGATTGGATAGATTGTAGTTGTTATGCTTGGAACAGAGGAGACTGAGAGGAGATCTGATTGAAATGTCCAAAATTTTAAGGGCCTGGATAGAGTGGAGGTGAAGGGCCTATTCACCTTAGCAGAGAGGTCAGTGACGAGGGGGCATTGATTTAAAGTGATTGGTAGTAAAATTAGAGTGGAGATGAGGAAAAACCTTTTTACCCAGAGTGTGGTGGGGGTCTGGAACTCACTGCCTGAAAGGGTAGTTGAGGCAGAAACCGTCAACTCATTCAAAAGGAGTCTGGATATGCACCTTAAGTGCCGTAATCTGAAGGGCTGTGGACCAAATGCTGGAAGGTGGGATTAGAATAGGTGGATCGTTTGTTGGCCGACACAGACACAATGGGACAAATGGCCTCTTTTTGTGCTTTAAACCTTCCAGGTTCTATGATTGTAACTTATGTCAATGTCCATTAACAGTTCAAAAATAATATTCCATATGACGAAATTAATATGTCTCATTTTGGCAGGTGTGGTTTCTGATACAACCTCAACAATCATTGCAGCAGCTGTACCACTATCTGTATCAATTACAACTATGCTAATTGATTCATTGCCTCCATCGGATATTACTGTTCCAACTCTTCCATTGTTTGCATTAGTTACCACTCTGCCAATTAATCCATCCGTTAGCACTGTGCCAGATGTTGTTTGGCTAATGCACCACTCTGCCAACTGTTCCATTTTTCCATTATCTACAATTTGTGCCAACTGTCCCACAGCTTGTATCAATTTATAACTCTGCCAACTGATCCATTTTCTGTATCGGCCACCACTATAGCAACAACTGATTGACTATGAGCTTCATTGTTCCAGCTATTCATTGTCTACAGTTCTGTCTGTCTGCTCTGTCAGTTGGTCTATTGTCCACATCAGCTACCATCATGCCAGCTGGTCTTTGACTATAGCTACTGTTTTGATGGTACTTCTATATATTTTGTTACGTATTTTTTTGAGGACTCATGTATTTTAGAATTATGGACTTTGTTTTATTTGGGAAAACTGGAAAGGATTCAGTGGATGTTTTTTCACTGGGGTCATTGATGGGACACAGAGAGTTCTTGTTTGCAAACATCATTTGTTGGAAGTCACCTGTCTTCAGATAAATACCAGCAAAGTGGGGGCGGGGGTTGGGGGGTGGGGGGTGGTGTGTGGTGTGGTGGTTTGACCTGGGGAAGATGCTTATGTAGAAGTGATAGGTCAAGATTTATAGGGGTCAGGAGGCTTGAATCTTGAGATGTTGTTGGTTTAGGTTTGGAGAGTGAGTTGGGGTGTGGAGTTTTTTGAAAGGAGTTTTAAAAACCAGCCAGGAGAGCAGTCACCCAGATTCAGCCTTTTCCATCTCTTTGAAAAGCTTGCCAACTTTTCCATCTCTATGAGAAGCTCTTTGAAGCGAATATAAGAAATAGAGAAATTGATGCTGCATTCCTCCTGAAAGGCCTGCCAGAAACCCCTGATGCCACATTTCACCTGGAAAACCTGCCAAACTGATCTTCAACATCACCTAAAGTGAACTGTTGTAGAAAGATCCCAGTGACAGCCATCTACGCGTTTTTGGGTCGCCAAACCAAAAAAGGAACAACTGACACCTTTCCATATCTTCTCTTTTTTTCTTCATGAATTTGCAAGTATTTAGCCAAAGTATTCTTTTTTGTCTTTTTTATTGTAATAGAGCTCTAAAAAGAAAATCTCTATTTTATCGGTTAACCGTTGTGTGTGGTGTGTGTGTATGTATGTGTGTGTATGGGGCTAAGGTAAAAGGGAACTTTCATAATTAAATCTGTGTGTTAATGTTTTGCTTCATTACTGGTTATGCCTTGTTTTATAATAAACTGATAATGTTGTTGTTTATTAAAGAAACATTGTTGGTGTATTTTATTCTGGGATAAAGAGGCGAGTCTGTGATTGACCATATTGGTAACTGGGTAAACATTTAAATATATGTTGTGACCTGTGGAGAAGTGGAACCTGAAAAGACTCCTCCCACCTCGGTCGTAACACTAGCATTATACCAACTCTGCCAGCCATTATGTTGACTGCACAAAATTCCCTGCTGCAGTAAAGGTAAGAATAACTCAAATCTAATTAGGAAATAACAAATGTAAAATAGAAATGTTCAAAGCAAAGCCTGCCTTCTAGTTTTGGCAGAAGCTGGCATAATATTTTAGCAGAGGGGAGCCCATTACTCCTTTTGCTGCGGTACATTTTAATAAAGGATATAATATTATCACAGCCAGCTCATCCTCATTTTACTTCCAAAGCGCAGTTTATCATTGCCAATTAATTTTGATTTAGAAATACTGCAGTCAAACCATGTTAAAAACTCCACAGCCTATGGGATTGTTGTTTACTCAGCACTGCAGCTGTTTAATGCATCTTACAATTTGGACAAATAGAGGTGCTTTGGATGCTAAGGATACCAAGTGTGTGGAAACATTATTTAAGGGGGCATACCATATGGTACAAGTATGAACAACAATATGTTTAGTGACCAAGTCGTATCATAGCTATCCTACAAATTTGTGAACTTAATTATATAATTCAGGAGATAAAGTATTCTAAAAAATTAGGATGCAACAGATATTAAATGAATAAACATTAGACTTTATGGCCTAGAAATTGGATAATGCCGTGCCCATTTGTTGATTCTAGACAGGTGCCTAAGCCTCCAATATAGCAGATAAAAAGTGCACACTCAGTATACTATAGACCCCCAAACAGTCAGAAGGAGATAGATGAGCAAATATGTAGGCAAACTGCTGTGAAATGCAGAAAAAATAGGGCACAAATATATAGGATCTCAACTACCCTATTATTAATTGTAATAAAATCAGTGTTAAAGGTCTCGAGGGTGCAGAATTCTTAAAATGCTTTTAGGGGAGCTTTTTTAGCCAGTATGTAGCAAGCACATTTGACAGAAATCAGACCTGCCAAATGGAAACATATTAATTTCATCAAATAGGCCACTGCTCGAAACTTTTTACTGGACGTTGCAAATAACTTTTGAAAAAGCAGAACTGAACAGCTGAAAACATGGTTTTGCACATTTTCATTCTGAGAAGACAAGGGCTGGCTGAAAGACAAATGAAGAGACAGACAATGGGGGTGCTTCTTGATTCAATTAGCAAGATTGGTCTTGGCAATAGTGGTGATCAACACGCTTTGACTTTGTAGAAGCCAAACTCTACCACCGCCACCACCACCGCCCCCCGCCTGGCCCCCCACTCAGTACGTCTGAAAGAATTTGAAATCCAACAACCCTCCAAGAAGTTGCTGTTCCAAACAAACAGATGGTCACATGACCTACCTGCAGGTAAGACTGGGGCTTTTGAATTGTGCCTCACAGAAAGGAAACAGACTGCAATTCTGAACCTCAAGAGAAAGACATCTCTCTCTGTCTCTCTTTCCAGCAAAGCCCCAGGAAAACCACGGTGGCAGCTTCTATCCATCAAGACTACAGCCAAAGCCTTTCTTCGGCCTTCTGGTACCAGAAAAGCAAGCATGAAATTCTGCACGTGGCCCCAGCGAGGACTCGAAGACCTTAACTTCAGTTGAGGACATTATACCAAGGACATTAAGAACCATATCTGTATTCCATTTATTACAAACTCTACTTCAACCCCCTAATTCTTTCTTCTGCTTTGTATTTATTTGTATGTGTGTGTGCCTCTTGTGTGTATGTAAACATGGGCACATCCCGTATTTTAGTCATTTTAAACAGGTTAAGAGTGATAAGGTTAATAAATTTACATCTTTCTTATTTAAACTCAAGCAAACCTGTCTGATTGGTTCATTTGCAATTGTAATAAGAGTGCAGTGAGCAAGCGCTCACTGAGGTGATAAGCTAAAATCACTGTGCTTAAAAAGATAAACCCTGTTACAGCCAAAGCAGAGAAGGGGCGAGAAGGGAACATGAGACCTCTTCCTCACCTGGTCGTAACACACAACAAGAGAAGTGACAGTTCTGGATTTAGTTTTAGGAAATGAAGCTGGGCAGGTTAGATTCAGTGTAGTTATGGAAAGGGACAAAGGGAGAACAAGAGGAGTATTAAAAGTGCAGGGGTGATATTAGAGAGGAAATTAGGAAAGCAAAGAGATGGCAAGTAAAATCAAGGAAAACCCCAAAATGTTTTATAAATAGATGAAGAACTAAGGAAAGGGCCTATTAGAGAACAAAAAAATAACCTGTGTGTGAAGAAATTAGCAAGCAGCACCTCAAAAGTAGTAATCTCCGGATTACTCCCAGTGCCACACGCAAGTGAGTATAGAAATAGAAGGATAAGACAGATGAATGCGTGGCTGGAAAGATGGTGCAGGAGGGAGGGCCTCAGATTCTTGGGATATTAGGACTGGCTCTGGGGGGCATGGGACCTGTACAGACCAGATGGGTTGCATCTGAACAGAGCTGGGACTGAGTTCCTTGCGGGACGTGTTGCTAGTGCTATTGGAAAGGGTCTAAACTAGTTTGGCAGGGGGATGGGGACCTGAGGGTGGACTCAGCTGGGACAAAATCAGAAATTAAAATGGAAGGCGAAAAATTAATGGATGAGTCTGGAAGACAGAGGAAACAGGGGTTAGAAAATAAAAAAATGTTTGGCAGTGCTCAAGGATATCTATTTCAATGCAAGGAGTATAACAAATAAAGCAGATGAGCTGAGGGCACATATAGACACATGGCAGTATGATATCATAGCTATTACAGAAACATGGCTTAAGGAGGGACAGGAATGGGAGCTCAACGTTCCTGGTAACAGGGTTTTCAGATGCGATAGAGAGGGGGATAAGAAAGGAGGGGGAGAGACAATTTTGGTTAAGGGAATTATTACAGCTGTGAGGAGGGATGATATGGTAGAAGATTCATCAAATGAGGCCATATGGATTGAGCTAAGGAACAAAAAAGGGCAATCACACTTCTGGGAGTGTACTGTAGACCCCCAAACAGTCTGAGGGAGATAGAAGAGCAGATATGTAGGCAAATCTCTGAGAAGTGCAAGAGCAATAGGGCAGTAAAAGTAAGGGATTTTAATTTCCCCAATATTAACTGGGATAGTTTTAATGTGACAGGAATTGAGGGAGCAGAATTCTTGAGGTGCATTCAGGAGAATTTTTTTCCCCAGTATGTAACAAGTCCAACAAGAGAGGGTGCAGTTTTAGACTTAGTTTTAGGAAATGAAGATGGGCAGATGGAAGGAGTGGCACTGGGAGAGCATTTTGGTGGTAGTGATCATAATTCAGTCAGTTTTAACATAATTATGGAAAAGGACAGAGATAGAACAGGAGTTAAAGTTCTCAATTGGGGCAAGGCCAATTTTACTAAACTGAGGAGTGATTTAGTGAAAGTGGACTGGAAACAGCTACTTGAAGGTAAATCAGTGTCAGAGCAATGGGAGGCATTCAAAGGGGGGGGGGGGGGGGGGGGGTTCAAGGGGGTCAGAGTAAACATGTTCCCACAAAGATAAAGGGTGAGCAGCCAAATCTAGAGCCCCATGGATGTCAAGGAGCCTACAGTGTAAGATAAAGCAGAAAAGGAAAGTTTATGTCCGACACCGAGAACTCATAAGCCAAGAGGAGTATAGAAAGTGGAGGGGTGAAATCAAAAAGGAAATTAGGAAAACAAAGAGAGGGCATGAAAGACTATTGGCAAGCAAAATCAAGGTGAATCCAAAGATATTTTATCGATACGTTAAGAGTAAGAGGATAACTAAGGAGAGAGTAGGGCCCATAAAAGACCAAAAAGGTAACCTATGTGTAGGAGCGGAAGATATTGGTATGGTTCTTAATGAATACTTTGTAACTGTCTTCACAGAAGAGGGGGACAATGCAGATATTATAGTTAAAGAGAAAGAGTATGAAGTATTGGATGTGATAAACATAGGGAGAGAGGAAGTATTAATGGAATTAGCATCCTTGAAATTTGCTAAACTACCAGGGCCAGATGAAATGTATCCTAGGCTGTTCAAAGAAGTAAGAGAGGAAATAACAGAGGGTCTGACCATCATTTTCCAGTCCTCACTGAATACAGGTGTGGTGCCAGAGGATTGGAGAATTGCTAACGTTGGACAACTGTTGAAAAAGCGAGTAAAAGATAGACCGAATAATTACAGGACAGATAGTCTAACCTCACTAGTGGGTAAATTATTGGAATCTATTCTGAGAGACAGGATAAACTGTCAGTTAGAAAGGCACAGGTTAATCAAGGATAGTCAGCATGGATTTGTTAAGGGAAGACCTTGTTTGACCAATTTGTTGGAATGTTTTGAAGAAGTGACAAGGAAGATAGATGAGGGTAGTGCAGTTGATGTGGTCTCCATGGATTTTTGCAAGGATTTTGACAAGGTCCCACATGGCAGACTGGTTAAAAAATTAAAACGCATAGGATCCAGGGAAATGCAGCAAGGTGAATACAAAATTGGCTCAGTGGCAGGAAACAAAGGGTAATTGTTGACAGCTGTTTTAGCGACTGGAGGGCTGTTTCCAGTGGCGTTCCGCAGGGCTCAGTACTGGGACCCCTGCATTTTGTGGTATATATTAACGATTTGGACGTAAATGTAGGGGGACTTGATCAAGAAGTTCGTGGACGACACAAAGATTGGCCATGTGGTAGATAGCGAGGAGGATAGCTGTAGGCTGCAGGAAGATATTGATGGTCTGGTCAGATGGGCAGAAAAGTGACAAATAGAATTCAACTCGGAGAAGTGTGAGGTGATGCATTTGGGGAGGTCAAACAAGGCAAAGGAATACACGATTAATGGGAAAATACTGAGAAGTGTAGAGGAAGTAAGGGTCCTTGGAGTGAATTTCCACAGATCCCTGAAGGTAGCAGGACAGGTCAATAAGGCGGTTAAGAAGGCGTATGGAATCCTTTCCTTTATTAGTTGAGGTATAGACTATAAGGGCAGGGAGATTATGCTGGAACTGGATAACTCATTGGTTGGGCCACAACTTGAGTACTGTGTGCAGTTCTGGTCACCTCATTACAGAAAGGATGTAATTGCACTAGAGAGGGTACAGAGGAAATTTATGAGGATGTTGCCAGGACTGGAAAAATGCAGCTATGAGGAATGATTGGATAGGCTGGGGTTGTTCTCCTTGGAACAGAGAAAGCTGAGGGGAGATCTGATTGAAATGTACAAAATTGTGAGGGGCCTGGATAGAATGGAGGTGAAGGGCCTATTCACCTTAGCAGAGAGGTTAGTAACTAGGGGGTATAGATTTAAAGTGATTGGTAGCAAAATTAGAGGGGAGATGAGGAAAAACTTGTTCACCCAGAGGGTGGTGATGGTCTGGAACTCACTGCCTGAAAGGGTAGTTGAGGCGGAGACCCTCAATTCATTCAAGAGGAGTCTGGATATGCACCTCAATGCTGTAAGCTGCAGGGCTACGGACCAAATGCTGGAAGGTGGAATTAGAACAGGTGTGTCGTTTTTCGGCTGGCACAGCCACAAAGGGCCAAGCGGCCTCTTTCTGTGCATTAAACTTTCTATGATTCTATGATTCTATGAAGGTGGAAGACGTGGACTTGGCTCTTAATGAATACTTTGTGACTGTTTTCATAAAAAAGGACGATGGCGACATTGTCGTTTCGGAGGAGTGTGAAAAATGGGATTGTATAAACATAGTGAGAGAGGAAATATTAAGAGGTTTAGCATCTTTGAAAGTTAATAAATCACCAGGCCTGGATGAAATGTATCCCAGTCTGCTAAGAGAAACAAGGGAGGAACTAGCAGAGGCCTGAACATCATTTTCCAATCCTCTTTGGCTACAGGTGTAGTGCAGGAGTACTGGAGGATTGCAAACATTGTGCCATTGTTTAAAAAGAGAGGAAAGGATAGACTGAGTAATTACAGGGCAGTCTGCTGAACCTCAGTGGTGGGTAAATTATTAAAAGAAATTCTGAGGAACAGGATAAATAGTCATTTAGAAAGGCACAGAATAATCAAATAATAATAAATGGCATGGATTTGTTAAAGGAAGCTTGCGTCTGACTAACTTGATTGACTTTTATGAGGAGGTGACAAGAGAGTTGATGAAGGTAGTGTGTTTGTTGTAGTTTGCATGGATTTTAGCAAGGTTTTTGACAAGGTCCCACATGGCAAACTGTCAGCAAAGTATGAGCCCATGGGATCCAAGGGAAAATGGTAAGTTGGATCCAACATTGTCTCAGTGCAGGAAGCAAAGTGTAATCAGGATGGATGTTTTTATGACTGGAAAGCTGCTTCCAGTGAGGTTCAACGGGGCTCAGTACTGGGTCCCTTGCTTTTCATAATATTTATCATTGATTTAGATGTTGTCACGAAAACGTGCTTTATGTCAAATGATGATTTTTAATCCACCAGCTGGAAACTTGAATTGAGATTTAGAAACAGAGACTAAAGGTGCCTTGACCTCGTAGCTAAAGATGGCTACCCCAATTTGCAGCTCTGTACCTGCCACATTCCAATTTATTGAGATTCAGACACCATGTCTGAGAAGACCCGTCAACGATAATGCTCTGGGGAATATGAATGAACCACATATTGGGCTGGATTTTACGTCGGGCGGATGGGAGCTGGCCACCGACATAAAAGTCGGTGGTGAACCCGCTTCTGCTTGGCCTGGGGATCTGACCCGCATTTTACAGGTCCCCGGTCTTTAATTGTTCCGAGGTGAGACTTCCACACTCTTGCGGGAAGAAGTCTCACCTTATTGAGCTGCCGGACAATCTGCAGGCGAGCAGCTCTTAGTCCCAGCAGCGTCACCGGGAGCGGTGGCCACTGCTGGGACTGCAGAGCAGCCGAGGACATGGAGCCAGAAGTCCGGATAAGTTGGGGTTTGCCTCGCAGGGCTAATTGGTGGTGTCCCAGCGAGGTAATGATGGCCGTTTGGGGGGAAGTGGAGGTGTCTCGGGTCCTGGGGGTAGTTGGGGAAGTGGGGGCAGCCCTCAATCGGGCACTCTGTGCCCACTTGTCCTGCCACACCACCCCTCCAAGTGCGCTGAGAGGCCGCCAGGTTTCACTGGGCAGCCTTTCACATCTCCTGGACACCTGCTTGCCACGGGTAAAATCCCCATGGAGGCGTGTGAAGGCCCTTAAGTGGATGTTAAGTGGACACTTAAGGGCCTTGATTGGCTTGGGGTGGGCCGCCCATTTCTCGCTCCCCCCCGGCCCATGTAAAGTGGGGTGGAGGCGGGTTGGAAAGGCCTCCTGGAGCCTCCCGCTCAATATTACGCCACCCGTCCGCCACCATCTGGCTCGCTGGGGTGGTATAAAATTCCAGCCATCCTGTCCCCATTGGCAGGGCATCAAGGCAATCACCTGAGGTATTCAACTAGTGAAGACGAACCATTAAGCCATGAAACCTAATCATTGTGGATAATGGGTCCCTAGCCCAGAGGGGTTCTCAGACATGAACTCATCAAGCTATAATGGGAATTCCTTAAACCCAATCACTTGAACAATGAGACCTTAGCTGTGAAAAAGGGATTCTCAGAAATGAACTGAATAAGTTGCAAGGGGAAATACACTAGTAATGGTGATATCTGAATCACTGGATAACTTCATGTGACAAGCCCACCCTTCGTGTGTTTTTATGCTTCTGCTTTCTCTGAAGTAAAGGAACAATCAGCAGAGATGCTGACAAGTGGGGTCCCTCCTTCCTCCCACTTTTTCCACCCCATCTTGCAAGCTTTGAACCCTGTTTGCTGACCAGGACCACCCAGGGACACCCCTGCTGCAGACAGAGACTTCTTGAAGGAAATCACCCCTGCACCCCCCTACCCCCACATACTACTATCTCCAGGAGAACAGCAAAATCAGCTGTCTGCATCTTTAAATTGGAAGCATCGAGAATGCCGAGGGAAAATCGTATGACCATGGAGTTCAGCCTGAAACCTGCTGAGTCACCAACGTCCACGGTCTGTATACCGCTTTTATTTCTCTGGGCTCTAATTTGACCAATCTATCTTCCCCTTCCCTCTGTAATCTATTTGTGTGTGTGTGTGATCTTTTCCAGTGTGTGTGAAAGTCGGAGTGCATTTTATTATTTAACTTAGATTGGCTTAAGCATAATAAAGCTAACCTCATTCATAGTTAAACTCAAAAAACCCTGTCCGATTGATTCTATTATGATCACAGCATGCAAACAGTTAAACACTCACTGAATTGACAAGTATATTCTTTTCAAAAAAAACTGTCGCAGTCAAACAAGGAGAGGAAAAAGAGGGGAGCCATTCGACCCCTCCACACCTGATTGTAACAACTTAAATCTAGAGGGAATGATTAAGAAGTTTTCAAATGACACAAAAATTAGCCACGTGGTTGATAGTGAGGAAGAAAGCTGTAGATTGCAGGAAGATATCAATGGATTGGTCAGGTGGACAAAAAATAGCACATGGAATTCAATCCAGAGAACTTGAGGTAATGCATTTGGGGAGGGCAAAAAATGCAAGGGAATACACAATAAATAGAGCACACGAGAAGGGACAGAGGGACCTTGGAATACATGCCCAAAGTTCCCTGCAGGACCGGTAGAAAAGACTGTGAACACGGCATAGGGGGTACTTTCCTTTATTAGCTGAGACATAGTTTATAAGAGCAGGGATGGTATGCTAGAACTGTATAAAACACTGGTTAGGCCATTGCTAGAGTACTACGTACAGTTCTAGTCACCACACTACAGAAAGGATATGATCGTGCTAGACAGCGTACAGAAGAGATTTACAAAGGATGTTGTTAGGAATGGAGAAATTTAGCTATGAGGAAAGATTGGATAGGCTGGGATTGTTTTCTTTGGAACAGAGGAAGCTGAGGGGAAATTTACTTGTGGTGTATAAAATTATGAGGGGGCTACGTAGAGTGAATGGGAAGGACTAATTTCCCTTAGCAGAGAAGTCAATAACCAGGGGACATAGATTTAAAGTAATTGGCAGAAGGATTAGAGGAAAGTTGAGGAGAATTTTTTTAATCCAGAGTGTTTGGAAGGTGGGGTTTGGAATTCACTGCCTGAAAGTCTGGTTGAGGCAGAAACCCCCTTCGCATTTAAAAAATAGTTGGATATGCACTTGAAGTGCTGTAACCTATAGGGCTATGGACCAAGAACTGGGAAGTAGGATTAGGCTGAATAGCGTTTTCGGCCAGCACAAACACGATGAGCTGAATAGTCTCCATTGGTGGTATACATTTTCTATGTTTTTATGTATGTTTACAAGTTAGATATGCGTGGCCTGCCATATTGTTGTAGACAAAGAAAATAAGCATCCAAGTCTCATGACTGAAACAGACATATGCCTAATGCCTGCTGAAAGTGCTTCTGCAATATTGGGTTAACAGGTCTGCATGTGGCCAAACAGATAGTTCTTAAAGGGACTGCTTCAGGTTACAACCAATAAGCTATGTGTTTAAAATATACATACCTAAATGTGGAGCCAGCCAAAGCAGAAGTGTTCCTGGTTCCATATTCAAACCATCTGTGCCGCAACTGGCCATCGCTTCTCCCTTTCCCCAATCACTGCCATTACACTCACGATCCTGAACTCTACCCTCCCAATCACTGCCAACCGCTACACACCCACCTGATCCCTGCTACCCACCTTCCCAATCCCCGCTACCCTCCCTCCTGGTCAACGTTATCCTCCCTCCTTTCCTAATCATCCCACTTCTGGTT
Organism: Heterodontus francisci; assembly: GCF_036365525.1. Classification (NCBI taxonomy): domain Eukaryota; kingdom Metazoa; phylum Chordata; class Chondrichthyes; order Heterodontiformes; family Heterodontidae; genus Heterodontus; species Heterodontus francisci. Next base: position 97,404,861 of record NC_090382.1, read on the forward strand.
TGTTTCCCTTGCCCCATCACCACTTTCTGGTCCACCTTAAGGATTCAGTTGTAGCTCAATCTGTGGCAAGCTGCTTGGTGGTGCCCATTAGCTGACCACAGCTCACTGGCTCAATGATAAGAGGCCTGAGGCTCAACATTATGCGTGCCTCGGGCGATTCCATTCAGTTTCAGAGATCGATCCCTGTGCCCTTGTGTGCTTAATTTTGAGCATGCTCAAATTTCTAGGCCCACATCACTTACAGGTTGTGAGAGGAGGATATAATTAAGGTAGTAAGGAGTGGATGGTTTTGAGGTCCTGGAAAAGAATGAACTAGATTTGTGTAATGCATCTTTATTTAAACATCGTTACGATGGCTGGATAAGAGGGAATTTGTAGAAACTTGCTTATATGAAGTTTTCAATCAAGCTGTATAAAGTCTAATTTACCAATTTCCCAGCCTCTAGAACTGAATTAATGTTTTGCTTAACTAGTTGAGTGGCTCTTAAGTTACTTGAGTCGTGTTATGTCTTAGAAGTTAATGAAATCCTATTGAACAAACTCGCTTATGGAAATAGCATTTCTATTCATTCCAATTAAAAGAAAATATTAATAACCCTTTTTCTAAAATACAAAGTGTACCTCTTTGTTATTACAAATCTCTTCTTAATAAAAAAAAACTTATCATCATACAATATGCTCCTATACAACATTGGGTTTGAGATCCAAAATCTCTTAAAAGCCTTAAAAATGCTGCAAATAATCAAAAAGGAATTGTTCTTCTTAGATTGGAGTTAAAACACATCTCTGAGGTAGAGCAGATGGAGCTTTACTCTTTATCTGACATGTGATATATCCAAGTATTTTGTACTGACAATGGATGCTAAAATGGAGTGCCCACTTCCCAGTATGAACATCAGTCATTCTTATCATCACAAAGAAGCATCAGAAATATAAATTATGAAGTCTCTTCATATGTCTCACCTTGGTCATGGTTTTTACTGAGGCACAGAAACATTTACAACAGTAATTTGCATTGGGTGTAGGATAGTCTTCAGGCACTGAGACCTCTTTGATGGAATGAGATAGAAATGCAGATAAAATGCAGGTATCCGTACCACAGAAGCATATGCAAATAAATTTAAAAATATTCAGTGGGTTGAAGAAATTGCACGTTATTAAATCTGAATGAATCTAAATTACAAAGCTTGCCCCCTCCAGAAATGTCACTGGTTTCCTATCGATGCATGACAATTCCTTAAAACAGCCTGAAGCCATCCTAAGGGACTGTCGTCAAATTAGACTGCAGCAAAGGTTTAAGGAGGCTACAAGTAACTGGATTTCTCATACCCGACTCAAGCCGCTCGCTTTAAATTTCACATGTTGTCCATTGGTAACATGCTTCACTGGTTGGCATCCTTCCATTTACGAAAGATGAGGGACACGCAGCAAACAATCCATTTAGGTATGGTGCCTTCACTTGGTGCACCCTGACTGATGGCTGTGAAGGCCAATCCTTGAGAATCAGGTTCTGCCACAAGTGCTGCACGTGAAACTGCCAAGTGACGCTGTGAGTTGTTGTTTTTGACATTGGCGCCTGCTGTAGCAACTGGCCATTGTGGTAGTGCGCACCAGTCCACAGGATGTGTTGCCATTTCCCTCTTTCACCAGCTAGTGACTCCCAGGTGCGATAGTCAACATTTAGGGGCTTTATGTCACGCTTGCAAGCATCCTTGAAACAAAGTTTTGGCGCCCCACTGGTTGTCTGGCCCCGGCTACCTCACCATACAGAAGGTCCTTGGGTACGTGACCGTCTACCATCCTGTGGACGTGTCCGATCCACTGAAGCTGCCTCTGCTTGATTAGTGCCAACACACTTGGGGCCTCTGCCTTTGAGAGGACTGCTGCATTTGTGATTCATGCTTCAGACTGAAAGATAACACAGCTCTGATTTCAGGTATGGTTCCAAATTATCAACATTATTTTGTGAAATGTTTGCATAACTTTTGTTATTGGTGATCAGCAAATAAAATTATTAAAATCAGGCATTGCTCCTTGTGCCCACAGTATTTTTTTTTTCTAATGCACAACAAGCTTGTTAGTAGTGGAAGTCTAATACTTACTTTACGCTCATATTTGTAGTCAACTTGCATAATAACAACACAGTCCGAGATCAATGAGATGCCACTCCAGCTGGTCATTGTGCTTAGTACCAAACATTATGCTGCCTCACCTGCTGAGTATTTTCAGTTTTTCCTGTTTTTATTTCAGATTTCCAGCATCCACCGAGTTTTGCTTTGGTAGAGGAAATAAAATAGTTTTTATTTTTGCTGACATTCCACTTTGCTCCCTGAGACAATATCCTGTGCTGGTATTGTTCGTCAGAATAGGGATTTTTATCACAAAATCTGTCTTAAAGTGTATTACTGTATCATTTAGAACCTTTGGTGAAATCTTGGGGGAGATTATAGAAGATTTTTTTTAATGTACCAGGCATTATTTGGTGACTACTGATCATAACTCGTTCATTTTGATTTGTGTAAAGCTCAGAGAAATCTGCTTAGCTCAGCTTTCTTCAGTGAATGTAAATTCAATGACATGCAACATTAAACATGAAACAAAAGTGAAACTATTTTAAAGCAGAAGTTCTTACTATTTAAGGGAAGTTTAGGCCCAGAAACATGCCTGAAACAGTCTGTTCCAAGACCTCCCTATTCAACCATACCATTTTGGTTATCTATGTTTGTGGGGCAACACACTGATAATTCATATTGTTATTGTCATGAAGGTGCTTCCATTATTAATATTTTTTGAGGACTTGTGTTTAAAAGATTGTGAAAAATTGGTTCATTTGCAAGACCAAGGAGATGCCTGGATTTGCTTTTTTAAAAGGTTACTGGAAGGACGCTTTGTTTTTTTTTAAAAAAACACTTACTGGAAGAGACAATGAAGTGCTAAAATAAAGATAAGGAGCCTTGCTGGCTATCGAAGTTGTTTACAGAGACGTCACATGTCTAGGTTTGTGGTTGTCAGGAGTTTTGGCTTTTTGATTTGGCTGGACTGTTTGAATGTTCAGTTGATGTGTAGCCTGCTAAGAAAGAAGCCACCCAACTCATACTTTGCCACCTGTTTTGGCAAATCTTCTGAGAATCCAGTGTGATAGCTGAAACCACTGATGCAGTAATTCTCCCGAAAAGCCTGCAAGACTACTCCTCAACATTTCCTGAACAGAACTGCTCCAGAAAGATCCCAGTATCAACCATCTACATATAGCCGGACACCAGACCGAAGGCCGTCTGGAACGCCACATCTTATCCCTTTTCTTCAAGAATTGACAATAACTTGGCCACAGTATTTTTAAAAAAATTGATCTCTGCAGAGCCAGTTTTTTCATCTTTCTTTATTTTTTTGCCCTTTAACCAGTTTGTCTGTGTGTGTGCATGTGTGTTAGGTTATTTTAGAAGGGTATATACTTATACTTTCATATTTCAAACTTTGTGTTAATAGACTTTGCATCTTTACTGAATAAGTCTTGGTTTATAATAAATCAATCATTTTGTTGTTTATTAAAGAAACCTGGTTGGTGTATTTTTGTTATTCTGAAACTAATATAGATAAAGTATAATTGGCCGTATCGGTAACTGGGAAAACATTTAAATATATGTTGGGTGTAGTGGAGTAGTGGAAGTAGAGAAAGACAGTGCATTCCTCCAACCTCGGTCATAACAAAATAGACTTACATCGAATGTATAGTATAGAAACAGGCCTTTGAATTGAATAGGTCTATGTTGGTGTTTACACTGCACATAAGCCTCCTCCCACTCCTCTTCATCTAAACCTGTCAATATATCCATCCTTCTATTCCTTTCTTCCTTCTGTTTATCCAGCTTTCCTTAAATACATCTATGTTATTTGCTTCAACTACTCCTTGGAGTATCGAGTTCCACATTCTAGTCACTCTCTGTGTAAAGAAGTTTCTCCTGAATTCCTTATTGGATTTATTAGTGGTTCCCTTATATTTATGGCCTGTGGTCTGGTCTCCTCAACAAATGGAAGCACCTTCTGTATGTCTACCTTATCAAATTTTTTCATAATCTTAAAGACCTCTATTATCCTTCTCTTTTCCAGAGAAAAGAACACCAGCCTTTTCAATCTTTCCTGATAGGTATAACCTTCAATTCTGGTATCATCCCGTAAATTAAAATATATTATATGTAAGACCTTATTGGAAGCAAATATTTGATGAAGCAGTGATATCATTACAAAAGTAAATGGATCATTTCCCACCTATTTACAAACTTACAAACAATGCCCCATTAACCAAATGTCTGTCTGTATGGTACTTGATGGGAAAGATGTGATTGGAATTGGATAAATTTGTACAAAAATAGGGAAAAAAAGTGAGAGATAAAAGAATGGCCATTCTGCACACTGAAGCTCATTTCCCTAGTACTGTAATTCTCCCACTGAGTATCTGCTGCAATTTAAGATTTCTATAGAACCACCTTTGCCTCAACCTTTAACAGCAGTTCGCGGAAGTGGTCCTTGTTCCTTACACACTGGAAGATATAACCTTCTCTATACTCCACCGACAGACCGAGGAGGAATTTTGCGTAATTTATATGAAGATGTTGTTATTAAGTTGAATTCAGCATATAAGGAATCAGATCCAGACAAACTAGTTGGAATAATGTAATGCACTAGCTTGAGGCAATGTAAGTTCATTAAGACATTCCATTACAATTCACATATAATATGTTGGAATGACTTCATTCATATGGCAAAAAAGAGCCCCAACCTGTTCAACTTTTCCTGATAGGTATAACCTTTCTCAGTAGTATCAGCTCAGTTGATAGTGCAGCTGCTTCGGAGGCAGTGGCATAGTGGTAATGTCAGTGGACTAATAATCCGAATGCCGACGGGACCTGGGTTGGAATCCCACCACAGCTGATGGTGAAATTTGAATGTAATTATTTGGCATTAAAAACTAGTCTAATAGTGACCATAAAATCATTGTCAAAGGAAATCTGCTGTCCTTACCTGGCCTACATGTGACTCTAGGCCCACAGCAATGTGGTTGACTCTTAAAATGCCCTCTGAAATGGCCTAGCAAGCCATTCAGTTGTATCAAACCTCTACAAAGCCAAAGAAAAGGAATGAAATTGGATGACCCACGCAGCCTTGACCAAGGCACTGGAAACATCAAAGGCAAATCCAGCCCTGTCAACTCTGCGAAGTCCTCTTTACTAACAGCAGGGGTGTTGTGCCAAAATTGGGAGAGCTGAACCACAGACTAGTCAAGCAACAGCCTGACATAGCTGTACTTATGGGATCATACCTTACAGACAATGTCCTAGACATCATCATCCCTGGGCATGTGCTGGCCAGACAGACCCTACAGAGGTGGCGGCACAGTGGTATACAGTAGAGAGGGAGTTGCCCTGGGAGTCCCCAACATTGACTCCAGACCCCATGAGCAAGGAAAGCTCCTGCTGATTACCACATACTACTCACCCTCGGCTAATACATCAGTGCTTCTCCATATTTAATACCAATTGGAAGAAGCACTGAGAGTAGCAAGGGCACAAAATGTACTCTGGGTGGGGCACTTCAATGTCCATCACCAAGAGTGGCTTGGTAGTACCACTCCTGGGTGAGTCCTAAAGGACATAGTTACTAGACTGGGTCTGCGGCAGATGGTGAGAGAACCAACAAGAGGGAAAAACCTACTTGACCTTGTCCTCACCAATCTACCTGTCACAGATGCACCTGTCCACGACAATATTGGTAGGAGTGACGATCGCACAGTCCTTGTGGAGACAAAGTCCATTCTTCACATTGAGGATACCCTCCATCATGTTGTGTGGCACTACCACCGCGCTAAATGGGATAGATTTCAAACAGATCTAGCAACTCAAAACTGGGCATCCATGAGGCACTATGGGCCATCAGCAGCAGCAGCATTGCATTCAACCACAATCCGTAACTTCATGGCCCACTCTACCATTACCATCAAGCCGGGAGACCAACCCCAGTTCAATGAAGAGTACAGCAGGGCATGTCAGAAGCAGCACCAGGCATACCTAAAAATAAGGTGAAAGCCTGGTGAAGCTTCAACACAGGGCTACTTGCATGCCAAACAGCAGAAGCAGCTTGCAGTAGACAGGGCTAAGCGATCCCACAACAATCGGATCAGATCTAAGTTCTGCAGTCCTGCCACATCCAGCTGTGAATGGGTGGTGGACGATTAGACAATTAACAGGATGAGGATGCTCCACAAATACCCTCTTCTTCAATAATGGAGGGGCCCAGCACACCAGTGCAAAAGACAAGGCTGAAGCACTTGCATCCGTCTTCAGCCAGAAGTGCTGAGTGGATGATCCATCTTGGCCTCCTCCTGAAGTCACCAGCATCACAGATGCCGGTCTTCACTCCATGTGATATCAAGAAACGGCTGAAGGCACTGGATACTGCAAAGGCTATGGACCCTGACAACATTCCGGCAATATTACTGAAGACTTGTGCTCCAGAACTAGCCGCACCCCTAGCCAAGCTGTTCCACTACAGCTACAAAACCGGCATCTAACCAGCAATGTGGAAAATTGCCCAAGTATGCCCTGTACACAAAAAGCAGGACAAATCCAACCTGGCCAATTACCGCCCTATCAGTCTACTCTCAATCATCAACAAAGTGATGGAAGGTGTCGTCGACGGTGTTATAAAGCGGCACTTGCTCAGCAATAACCTGCTCACTGACACTCAGTTTGGGGTCTGCCAACGCCACTCAGTTACTGACCTCATTAAAGCCTTGGTCTAAATATAGATAAAAGAGCTGAATTCCAGAGGTGAGGTGAGAGTGACTGCCCCTTCCATCATTTGAATGAGTATGGCATCAAGGAGCCCTAGCAAAACTGGAGTCAATGGGAATCAAGGGGAAAACTAGTTGGAGTCATATCTAGCCCAAAGGAAAATGGTTGTTGGCTGTTGGAGGTCAATCATCTCAGTCCTAGAACATCATTGCAGGAGTTCCTCAGGATAGTGTCCTAGGCCCAACCATCTTCAGCTGCTTCATCAATGACCTTCCTTCCATCATTAGGTCAGAAGTGGGGATGATCGCTGACGATTGCACAATGTTCAGCACCAATCGTGACTCCACAGATACTGAAGCAGCCCATGTCCAGATGCAGCAAGACCTGGCTAACATCCCGGCTTGGGCTGATAAGTGGCAAGTAACATTCACGCCTGACAAGTGCCAGGCAATGAACATCTCAAACAAGAGAGAATCTAACCATCTGCTCTTGATGTACAATGGCATTACCATTGCTGAATCCCCTACTATCAACATCCTGGGGTTACTATTGACCCAAAACTGAACTGGACCAGCCACATAAATGCTGTGGCTACAACAGCAGATCTGAGACTGGGAATTCTGAGGCGAGTAACTCACCTTCTGTCTCCCCAATGCTTGTCCACTATCTACAAGACAGAAGTCAGGAGTGTGATGGAATACTCTCGACAGCATCCAGGACAAAGCAACCCGCTTGACTGGGTTGACCCCATCCATCACCTTCAACATTCACTCCCCTCATCAGTAGCGTGGACACCGATGCCAGGGATGGAACCCCGCCCCATCCACATCAACGGGGGTTGGGGGGGGTGGGGTCAGTTCGCCCCGGCCATTTAAATGCGCCGTGCATTTAATATTGTGGCGGCTCCGCAACGAGCGGTCCACATGTGCGCACCACCATAGTTTACAGATCGGCGACGGCAATGTAAAATTCAGCCCAGTGTGTTGAGTGCAGTCCATTATTCCTGTAATTCTCGTCTCTGAACTAGAATAAGTAAACTAAAACGTTGTACAATACTGAGGGAGCACTGCACTGTTGGACATGCTGTCTTTTTGGTGAAATGTTAAACTGAGGCTATGTCAGCCTTCTCAGCTGAATGAAAAAGATCCTAGGGCTCTATTTCAAAGAAGAGAGGCAGAGTTAATTCCAGTATCCTGGCCAATATTTATCTCTCAAACAACATCTCAAAGTAAAAAACAGATTATCTGGTTATTATCACATCGCTGTTTGTGGGAGCTTGGTGTGCCCAAACTAGCTGCCACATTTCCTACATTACAACATTTAAAAAGCACTTCATTGCCTGTAAAGCACTAGGACCATCTTGAGGTCTTAAAGAGACGATATAAATGCAAGTTTTTCTTTTATGACAGTGGCAGCAGCTGTCAGAGAGAGTGGTAATAGGTTTAATTGGCAGCTTAACTGATCAATAATCAGACATGGTGAGCTGGGGATGGGTCAGAGGCCAAGGATTTGGCTCCCTATCCAGCTGGAATAAGAGCAGGTTGGAGCAGTTTTGTGTAGAAAACAGACTAGGAGAAGCGAATCCTTTCCTTAAGGTTAGTATCAAATGCGCCAAATTTGACCTACTAGCTTGGATAGTGTTGTTTATTTGTTATTTTCTATTACAAGGAGTCTTATGAAATAATTTTGAATTTACTATAAACGTTGTTGTTTGTTCATATACGTTTGTGCTTAGATGTACAAAATGCCAAAATGATAGCTTCTAATTGATTTAATTGCATTAGAGTATTAATTCGTCCACCTTCTGGAAGATTGTGGAAATTCATGTAAAAGCACCTGTAGGACTACAGTATCAAGTGCACAAAAGAGGCTTAATTTGTAGAATTGCTGGAGCGTGCTATCAAATGACTAGATATTGGGTAATAGTGGTAAACTCCTGATTGCAGGGTTTGCAGGATCAGTTTGCAGAAGAGACTGGTGATGCTGAATCTGAAAGAATATCTTGTGCAAAAATGTAATTTGTAACTTGAATGTAGTAATTTCATCTTAGTTTGTCTAGTTTGCTTACCCACTGTTTTTTTTCAGGTTTGCACTTGCTGCTGTTCAATATTCAATGTATTAACACCTAATCTGTACTAATGCTTTGTCTTTCAACACACCATTAACATATTGTTTGCCTTTGCTCCTGACCTTTTGGGGTCAGCTATGTGGCCTGGTCCAATCTAGACCTCCTTTGTTATCTCTTGCCCCACCCCCACCTCACTTGCTTATAACCTGTGACTTTTCTAATATTTGTCAGTTCCGAAGAAGGGTCACTGACCCGAAACGTTAACTCTGCTTCTCTTTTCACAGATGCTGCCAGACCTGCTGAGTGGTTCCAGCATTTCTTGTTTTTATTTCAGATTTCCAGCATCCGCAGTATTTTGCTTTTATTGTAGTAATTCTTGTCTGTGTTTACAATCTGCTACTCTGTTAACCAATGTCATTGAAATGCACAATTTTGTCCTGTGTCTTCTAGTTTCTCACCTGTTTTGTTGCCAATTTTGGTAATATGGCTCTCTTTTATTTCAGTGGATAGGCTAACATTCCCATGTTAGCAGCAAGATGGCAGCCATAAGCTCTCTCAGCCTGCATCTCTCATTTTGAGAAAGAATTTTCTGCATATAAAGCACACTCATAGAAGTCTATTTTCTTTATCTGTGAACATGTCCTTTATATTTGCACTTAGGCTTTGGACCCACTTTAATTTTTCTTTTATTAAGTAAGAAAGTTACACACTGATTTATGCTTTAGGACAGCTGTTGTGTTTTTTTATATGGGCATTTGTATATAGATACACATCAGCATAACTGGTGGCAAAACCCTGTATTTGGTAAAGCATTGTTGTACACCTGAGGATTATGATGATTATGATGACTAAGAATACAAAGAGATTGTCCTAGATTATCTGGTGCTGTACTTCCATTGTTGTTCTTGTATCACCTCTTCCCTCCCTCTGCAGTAATATGGTGTGGAGGTGCAGAGGTCATAAACTCTGTCTGGTCTTTATCTTTTTATAGTCAATTCTCTCTGATCAGATTGCCTCTCATGGATTCTAACACAATAACAATCAGGGAAAAAAATTGAAAAATGCAGTCATGTCAATGATATCGCAGCAATAATAAAATTGCTGCATTTAACCCTCAATGATTTCAAAAGGAAAATTGGATGGACACTTGAAGGAAATAAATTTTCAGGGCTACAGGGATAGAACAGGCAAATGGGACTGATTGGATTGCTTTAGGGAGACCTGGCATAGACGCGATGGGCCAAATAGCTTCCTTCTGTGCCGTAAATGACTCTGTGACTCGACTGAATGCCTGAGTGACTGATCTCAAAATCTCGACTCTACGATTTTGCTGTTCGAGTAATAGTGCCAGATTCAGTGATGAAAGTGTAAGAAGCATGGATCACACATGCCACTTTCCAAAGAGCAAAAGTGTCAAATATAGAAGCACAATGATTGGTCAAAACAATAGGACACAATGTGGCAGATAGTCCTCTTCTGCATCTTGATGAAAATCGGGTGGGGAGGATCCATAGTCTGTGGATTGGGTATTGAACAGATTCTGTTCCAGCATTGCAATCCTTATTGCTTGTCTTTTTTTCATCTGTGTGCTTCATGCAAACAAATATTGAATGACCAAGCACAAAAATATGTGCCCCAATTAATTTGGCTGCAATCAATATGGCTTTATAGCATGCTTGTCTCAAAATGTAGTTTAAGTTAGTGTGCATCACTTACCACGTCAGTTACATTTCATTTGTGATCCGGTGATTTGATGAAATTCATGGGAGGTCCATGAATAAAAGGTAATAAAAGTATTAAGTACTTTCTCCTTCTGGCTTAAATGTGCTCCCTGGAGGGTTAAAGGGAAAAGAATTAATTATGCTCATTGAGGTACCTGCAGTCTGAATTATCACATCCTGCTCATTGGCTAATTTGAGCGGAAGAAGAGAAAATAAGAAAAAGTGGAGATTGAAAAGATGTGAGTGTATTGCAGGGCAGATTTTCCACTCCCATGCACCTTTAACATAGCAAAATATCTCAAGGCACTTCACTGGGGCATTATTAATCAAAAATTGACACTGAGCCACTGAAGGAGATATTAGGGCCGATGACCAAAACCTTAATCAAAGAGTTATTTTTAAGGAGCATCTTAAAGAAGGAAAGTGAGGTGGAAAGGTTTAGGGAGGGATTCCAGAGTTTCAGGCAGTCATGCAAATAGGGCATAAACTAGGGATGCTCAAACAAAAATCCTCCTGTCTGGATAGAGCTGGGTGTTTCCCACACAGCCTAGTAAAAGGGTACTAAATGCTTGTCGTGTCCTTTATGCTTCGTAATTCTGTTATCAATGTCCATCATTGTGTGTTCAGTTTAGCATACATTATATGCACAGTATGATGCATAGAAGTGTCTACATGTCCCACTGGCGAATATGAGAGTCAGGGACACTGGTGCTGAAAGCAGAAAATTGTGTGTGGGTAAAATTTAAAGGGAGGGCCAATTAAAGGAGAGGATCCGAATAGGGAGGCAAAAACTCTGAAAGCCTTTAGCCAAAGCCAATGGGCTAGGGGCTAAGATGTGACAAGCAAAAATGAAACAAGAAGTAAACCCAAGAAATAAAAACAAGAAATGCTGGAACCACTCAGCAAGTCTGGCAGCATCTGTGAAAAGAGAAGCAGAGTTAACGTTTCGGGTCAGTGACCCTTCTTCGGAACTGACAAATATTAGAAAAGTCACAGGTTATAAGCAAGTGAGGTGGGGGTGGGGCAAGAGATAACAAAGGAGGTCGAGATTGAACCAGGCCACATAGCTGACCAAGAGGTCACGGAGCAAAGGCAAACAATATGTTAATGGTGTGTTGAAAGACAAAGCATTAGTACAGATTAGGTGTTAATACACTGAATATTGAACAGTAGCAAGTGCAAACCTGAAAAAAAAACAGTGGGTAAGCAAACTGAACAAATTAAGATGAAATGAAATAAATGCAAAAAAAAGATTGTGAAAAATGTAAAAAAGAATGTAAAAAAATAAAAAAGGAAGAAAAAATAACTAAAAATGAAAGTAAAATGGGGGGCTGTCATGCTCTGAAATTATTGAACTCAATGTTCAGTCCGGCAGGCTGTAGTGTGCCTAATCGGTAGATGAGATGCTGTTCCTCGAGCTTGCGTTGATGTTCACTGGAACACTGCAGCAATCCCAGGACAGAGATGTGAGCCTGAGAGCAGGGGGGAGTGTTGAAATGGCAAGCAACCGGAAGCTCAGGGTCCTGCTTGCGGACTGAGCGGAGATGTTCCGCAAAGCGGTCACCCAGTCTGCGCTTGGTCTCCCAAGATACTGGCACGAAGCTGGATAAGTTATGAAATGGTCCAGCATTCAAGCCCTTGTCTGATGGCAGCTGAAGTCGAGATGATGATGCATGAGGTGATTACAAGGAGAGTGGCTCTTTGTGGCACTCCACAACACATCCCCACAGATCAGTATCGAACTACAAGGAAGCGGGCAAATCTTAGGCCATAGCTGACCATTAGCATTACTGACTCTGCCAGCCCTATGCTGCATTGTAGTTGCAAGCATCCTTGCAGCACATGGCACAGATTTGTATCTGTGTCGTTCCCATGACCTTTCATATATTTAAAGATGCCACTAGCCCTGATCACCCATTACTCCCAATGTTTTGTATGCCAGAATAGTGGGAAATGATATGCAGTCTCTTCCTGTCCTTCCATAAATATTTAAATGAAATGCCTACTTTTATGTGGTATTCACTCCCACCCTTCAGAGTGGATGGAACTCTGTCCATTTTCTGCTACTTGTCACCCAATTTACACTGTTGCAATGGATTGCTGGCAGCAGTACATCCGGACTTATGTGATTTAAAAGGAATTTTGCAATCTAAGTGATGCATGCTGTTACTTTTTACTTTTTTTGTTAAGCTTTTTTTGAGGATTCATATTTTAATGATGGAGATGGATTTATTGGAAGGCTGAAGATTTTATAAATTCTGGACTTTGTTTTATTGTTGACAGTTCACTGACAGGATATTGAGATGTTGTTTGAAAACAACCTGTGCTGGAAATCATGTGCTTTGGGCTCAGTAGACAACAGAACCCTTGGTGACCTGGGAAGATGTTTACAGAGAAGCTACATGTCAAGGTTTATGGAGGTCAGGAGGTTGACTTTCTGTTTTGGGTTTGGATATTGTTTTCAGTTCAGTTGGGGTGTGAACTATTTTGAAGTTAGTTGGTGCTTTGCCTGCCAAGGAAACAGAAACCACCCAGCTCACCTCTTTCTCTAACTCTCTGAAGAAATCCTGCAAAGATCCAGTGTGTGAGAGCTAAAATCGCTGGTGCTGCATCTCTCCTGAGAAGCTGGAAAAGCCTGTCAGATTAATTCTCAAAAATGCCTGAAAATATCCCAATGACCTGTCTCCATATACCTGGACACCAGACCAAAAGGGACAAAGGACTTCCTTCCATATCTTCTCTTTTTTCTTCAAGAATTAGCAAGTATTTGGTCAAAGTATTTTTTTTGTCCTTTTTTGTAACAGACCTCTGCAGAAAGAATTTTTGTATTTTTTCAGTGTGTGTATGAGTGTGTGTGGGGGGAATTTTAAAAAGGAACTTTCATATTTCACTCAGTGTGTTAATGCTTTTCTTCATTACTGGATAAGTCTTGTTTGATAATATACTAATAATTTTGCTGTTTATTGAAGAAATCTGGTTGGTGTATTTTATTCTGGGATAAAGAATATAGTATATGATTGAACAAATCGATAACTGGGTAAACATTTTTTTAAAATGTTGTGGCTTGCGGAGAAGTGGGACTAGAAAAGACAGTGCACTCCTCCCACCTTGGTTGTAACAATGCTTATGTGGCTTTTGAGCCGAGTCACTGGGAAATAGTGTTTAGCAGAACACACGTACAGCAATAGATAAAGCTGTGCCGACATGGTGAGTATGCTTACTCTAGGGCCTGTATAAATTCTTCAGTGAATGGTTTCACTGTTCATATTTCACTAACTCACCCCCTGTGTGTTATCAGAAATTTACTGACAGGCAATATAGAAGCAAGAAAACAACAACCATATAAAAGTCCTGTTACCTTGTTTGATCCTCGACAAGCATATAAATAGTAAAAGGGTGGTAAAAGGAGGAATGGGGTTGATTACGGACCAAAAAGAAGATTTACGCATGGAGGCAGAGGGCATGGCTGAGGTTCTAAACACATACTTTTCATCTGTCTTTACCAAGGAAGAAGATGCTGTCAAAGTCATGGTGAAAGAGGAGCTAGTTGAGACACTGGATGGGCTAAAAATTGATAAAGAGGGGGTATTAGAAAGGCTCACTGTACCTAAAGTTGATGTCACCAGGACCAGATCAGATGCATCTGAGGCTAATAAGGGAAGTAAGGGTGGAAATTGCATTGGCACTGGCCATAATCTTCCAATCCTCCTTAGATACAGGGGTAGTGCCAGAGCACTGGAGATTTGCAAGTATTACACCCTTGTTCAAAAAAGTCCAGCAACTATAGCCCACTCAGTTTAGCCTCAGTGGTGGGAAAGCTTTTAGGAATGATAATCTGGGACAAAATTAGCAGTCACTTGGACAAATATGGATTAATTAAGGAAAGCCAACATGGATTTTTTAAGGACAAATCATGTTTAACTAACATGATTGACACAGCTTCGCAAGGCTAGCTACTGACCAAGACCATGTGAAAGTCAGTTCACTTCACTTGTACCTAAGTAAATGTGCGAAGGCCTGTGCACATGATTGGTGGCATCTTGATGGCATCTTGGTAAGGGTAGCTAACTAGGGTATGCTGCCTGTTGATTGCACAGGCATGCCTTCTTTCATGTAGTGCAACTGCAAGCATGAATACTGTGATTGGGTTGCTTCCAAGAAAGCATCCAGTATTATGGTTAATGAGGCATTCATGATTTTTTAGGGATAGGCGCCTTGACTAAGTCTTTGCCCAAAGTAACCTGTATTTGCAGATGTACAGGTATCAGTCATTGTCACAAAGCACCTTGGCTGAAGTCTGATCAATCTGGCACATGTTGGTCTTCCTCCTCTTCGAAACATCTCAGATAAGGGGATTTATATTGGGCCGCTGATCCACAGCAGAAGGGACCAATAGGAACTGGATCCAGACTTCCACAAATTTATTTCATGAATGAGTCTTCTTAAAGCTGTCAGAGAGAGAGAGAGAGGAAGAGCCTCTGAGCCCAGCAATTTGTGTTTGATTGATTCCCAGATTGCACAGATTTCAAACTGATTATTTAATTATAATAATGTGGCATTATTATAGGTTAAGATGTCAAGAGGCTGATTAATCACACACACATTAGTTTGTATTTTCATGCCAGATCTGATAAGTAAAGTAAAATACAAACTACACAGGATTTCTTCTGCACTGATTGAAAGCAATAAGAAAGATAGATTTAGCCCCAAGCTCTTGCTTCTAGCTGCTCAAACTTCACGCTTATTATTTTCTGCTGTGTATCAGATCCTTTTCAAGGTTTGGAACTGCAAATATAAGTGAATTTGAGGAATTGGAACCTTTAATACTGGTTAATGCTGGTTTAGGAACATAGGAACAGGATTAGGCCATTTGTCCCATTGATCCTGCTTCATGAGTTACTGTGATTGAATGTCGTGAAATTCCATTTATATTATGTGTAAGGCTGGGATTTGCCAGAATTTTTGGGAATCACATTCTGTAACTGTCTGCAAATAATGCAAATCAGTGGTGTGGCTCTTAAGTATAGAATACACATCCAAGTGTTTCTACGTAGAGCTTGATAACTGTACATTTACAATTGGAATTCACAGCTATCGCTGTTTCAGATTGCTTTTCTTTGTAAAATTGATCCCTCCATGCATGGCAGCTGGGCAGGCAGGGAGAAAAGAGGCCCCAAAATGCAATATTTTGAGGTAGAACTTCTGCAGGTGTTCTCCCAATCTCCTACTGCACCTTTGGCAGCAACTCTGGGGAAATGGCGTTTGTCTCACCAGGCAACATGCTAATTGAGACTGAAGGGTGGGCTGCCAAGATGTTCAAAGTGTCTAAAAGTTTTTTCTAGTGCTCTCTTTTATGTCTCGTTCATTATTATAGGCTGACCGTAATATTACAGCCATAGAACGTACAATCATACAAATATAAAACCTTTATTTACATAGATTAATCAGAATTATTAATGTTAAACAGAGTTTTCTGATCAGATTTAGAGCAGGGGTGTTATCATTGGCCTCAGCAGCTTCAGTTCAGAGGAGAAAAAAAAAACAGCCAGTATTTTAGAAAAAAAACCAGTCAGGATTACTACTCCTGATCCTTATTCTTTGATTCCTCCATGAAAATGAACAACAGATGAAGATGGGGTCAGTCTCCACTGTGTTGTCTTTGACAGTGAAATAGTCTGCCAATATTCCTCATCTAGTTTGCTTCACAAACCACTGACCACCTCCAGGCGCTTACCCATTGTCTCTCGAGACAAGGAGGCCAAAGAAGAAGAAAAAAAGAAGTTGACAATGGGAAGAATAGGTTATTGAGCATTATCTCCACCTGTGGAATGTACTCCAGCATGATCCAGTAATGGTAATATTCGCCTTCACTACTTGGGTGATAATCACACACCCACTGTAGAATCCGTCCCATTTTCACCTCATTAAATGGATAGAACAAAAATGAGGTAGGTTCCACAATGGGCGGGCTATCCATTCTGCCATGTTACTGCTCAGACAGCGAAGTTGAAAGTTATCTCCAGTGTTCCTACATTATAAAAATATGTCATTGGCTGTACGGTGCTTTGGGGCATCCTGAAGTGCTATGTAAATTCAAGTTCTTTCTTTCAGAGATCAAGAAAATGGGAAATGACAAAGGAATTGCCATGACAAATGGAATGTGTGACATGGATATGCTTTTGTATCATGGATTATGTAAGTACGTCCTCCTCTGTACGCTAAGCAGAGAGATCATTTTGCAAGGTACGTTATAAAATGAAAGTCACCTTTAAAATAAATCTCATGCTGATGTATATACCACTTTAAGTGATGACTACCCGAGCAGAATTTTGAAACTGCTTTGTAGGCACTCACAGAGGAAATTTCAGAGCGATGCGTAAAACAAGCAGCCTTATTTCTACCAGCTCCACCCCAAGCAAGAGCCCAGAGGGAGAAAAAGGGAGACCAAACTGAGCACAAATCCATCAATATTGCTTACTTTCTAAATACAGAGTGGATAAAATGGACCCTGAGGAATTAAGCTTCCAATTAGCAGTGTTTTAAAATAAATTAAGTATGTTTAAAAATGAGTGAACATTTCAATAGTTCCACGACCCAGATAACTTGTTCTGTCAGCATTTGATGAGTCAGAGGATTGGGGGTGGTGGGGGTGGCAGTGGGGGTTATAGTGGGAACGTGAAAACCAACACATCATAATACTACTTCTGAGCAAATCTGGGAATCTATCTATCTCTGCCAATGCTTTCTGCCCCTTCGCACTATCTCACATATAAGACAAATTACTTCATTTCTTCCCAGATTATTCCTGTCTGTTCTTTTTGGTTACCCTGGTGAAAGGAAGCTACCAATGGAATATGCTGCTGATGGAAACCATATGAAGACAATCGGGCAGAACAGGGAGCATTAGAATTTCAACAAGCCCATGAAATTATTCTGTTGGACAGTGTGTTTCTGAAGGCAATTTATTGAGAAGCCCTGGAATAAATTGCAGTCATTATACTGAACTCACATGATAGATGAATAAACCAAGATGCTATTTTGTTCTGTAAAATGCTCAGAGCCACAGATTTTACATTTCAGACCATTTTCCAAACTGTGGTGTTGACAGATGCAGCAAATGATGATTATTCTGGACCTCAGCTTCATGCATTCTTAAAGTAAGGTTATTAAATACAACTCTCATTAAATTAAAACTGTTCAAAGTTAACATGTTCTTTTCTCATTATAGTCACAAAATGAGTATTAATTATTGGTGGCAAGGAAGGTGAGGCAGCGCAGTGTGTTACCAGGATATTGCATTCCCTGTAAAAATTATAATTTTCCTGATCCACTCTTGGAAAATCAGCATAATCCACTTTCCATCATTCTGCAGGATACAATACTCATAAATCTTGAAAAATCATCACCTCGAGATTTCCATGGCCCAGTCCCTATAAATGTACAGAATCCAATTACCTATAAATATGCATAGTCTAGTTCCTATGAATATGCTGGATCTATTCCCTGTACATGAACATGATCCAGTTCCTGTAAATGTGCAAAATTCAATCCCTATATATTCACAGAATTCAGACCCTATAAAAGTGCAGAATTCGGTCCCAATGTATCTGCAAGGTCCAGTCGCAGTAAAGTGAATGATCCAGTCTACATAAATGTGCAGGATACAGTCCCAATGCCAGGGTCTACTCTATAAATGTGCAAGATCCAGTATCTGTATATGAAATATTGGGCAGAATTTCCCTGAGAGCTTTGGCATGTATGCTGACAACACCCAGCTCTTCCTCACCATCATCTCTGTCAACCTCCACTGTCTCTAAATTGTCAAACTACTTGCCCAACATTAATCGGATGAGCAGAAATTTCCTCCAAGTAAATATTGGGAAGACTGAATCCACTGTCTTTGTTCCCTACCACAAACTCCGTTCCCTAGCCACCAACTCCATCCTTCTTTCTAGCAACTGTTCCCAAGATGAACTACCGACTACATATCCGCACCATCAATAAGACTGCCTATTTCCATCTCCGTAACATCCCCTGCTCTGTCCCTGCCTCAGCTCATCTGCTGCTGAAATCCTTATCCATGCCTTTGTTACCTCGAGACTTGACTATTCCATTGCGCTCCAGGCTGGCCTTCCAATTTCTACCCTCTGTAAACTTGAGGTCATCCAAAACTCTGTTACCTGTCCTAACTTGCACCAAGTTTCATTCATCCTTCACCCCTGTGCTCACTGACCTACACCTGCTCCCAGTTAAGCAACACCTTGATTTTACATCCTCATTCTTGTTTTCAAATCACTCCGTGGCCTCACCCCTCCCTATTTCTGTCATCTCTTTTATCTCACAACCCTTCGAGATGTCTGCACTCCTCTAATTCTGGTCTCTTGTGCATCCCCAATTTTAGTTGATCCACCATTGCTGACTGTGCCTTCAACTGCCAAGGTCCTAATCTCTGGAATTTCCTCCCTAAATCTCCTCAACTCTTGACCTGTCTTTCCTCCTTTAAGACGCTCCTTAAAATTTATCTCTTTGGCTAATATCTCTATGTGGCTCGGTGTCAAATTTTGCTTTATAATGCTCTTGTGAAGTGCCTTGGAATGTTTTACTGCATTAAAGGTGCTATAAAGACTAGTTGTTTTAGTTGTTGGTCTAGACCCAGAAATGACAAAGCCTTCATATGTGTAGTTGAGCGATCGTGGTTATCAAATGAGGTAAGAGACAGTATTGAGCTAAAGGTACAGGCTTATACAAATGCAAGGAAAAGTGGCTAGATGACTAGAACTATACACAGTACTAAGGTGACACCTCATAAAATAATATACCTTCCCTTGACACATTCCATTCCTTTGCTAATTCAACCCAATTCATTATTTGCCTTGTTTTTACTGCACCAAATACTGGGCTCATAATTTTGTGCATTTATCTACAAGAACCTACATGACCAGCTCGCAGCAATAACTATTTCATTTTAATGCATGCATCTTCTTTTGAGTCGTTACTCCAAAATTAGGATGCAGTTCCCACACCTGATAGCTATTCTGTTGAAAGTGAATGTGGATGAAGACAGGATCAAACTCAGTGGTGATTACTTTTGCCGTCTAACTGCATGTTCACACACAAACCTCACATGGAGATATCGTCATTTGGCTGGGATACTAGAAGGCTGCCAGTGCTCACAGAACTGCACTTTATGAAGAGTCAGTACTATCAGGACAGGAGGAGAGAAAACTGGAGAAAAACACATTGCTTACACACCAAAAAGAACACTTTTCTTCCTGATTAATCTGTATCTCAACAAGTTCTGTGAATGTTCAAATCGTGCCCTTCATTGCAGTGTTTTGGCTTTATGTGAATAATCTATTATCTTTACTGTTTCTAGGAGTTTCAGTAAATCCATTCATTTCTGTGAGAATTAATTGCTTTGGATAGCGGTGCTACTGCTTTGAAAATAAATCCTATCTTTATCAATAATTGCCATTGTCCCAGAAGTCCAACAGATGGTAGATTTTTCAATGTAAATCAGACAAACCTGATGGGACAATTGGGCAGAGATCCATCAAGCTGAATCTAAAACCACTCTTCCTTGCCCTGTCTGATTTTTTAATCATATTTTCACTGGCTCCAGAATTAATTTGCCAGTTTGTGGGTAAGTGCATGTAAATGCCTGGATTCTTTCTGAGTTTCAAAATTTCATGTAGACTGCTGCGTAATAATGCACCTGCTTGAACCCATTTTTGCCTTTTTTGTTCCCATCTGTTCCCCCAAGACCACGGCAGTGATTTCACTTGACATGGTAGTCCTCAGCTCTTCTCTATCATGTCACCCTTCAGCAATCCCGTCGTATCCAGTGATCAGTGATCCAGAATTGTGCCAGCCCTCACAATCTCCTGTCACGCTATTGTTTCACAATCTCTGCCAGCCAAGCCGTTTCTGATCCGAGGCTGTGCCAGCTCTCAATAATCCTGATCCCTAATATGACAGTTCCCAAACCAGATCGGGTCTCGGCTACGACAGCCACTGAAATGAATTGAATTATGCTACTATGTCAGCTGTAATTTAATTCGTTCCTGTATGTGAGAGTCATTCATAGATTCAAACCATTCATAAATTCTAAAAACTTTACACTTTACAAACACCTAATTACTCTCCAAAGAGAAATGATTAATCTCTTTGTAAACGGACAGCTGACAGCTCTTAAATGGAATTGCTGGCCATAATTTGGGCATTAATGTTATTTTCTGAAATAGATGAATGAAGATTTTCATCAATTGTTTGAGCTTTGCTCTGACAGATTGTGCCATCATCCAAAGACAATTATTATAATACAACCCTTGAAATATAATTCCAGTCTCCCACGAATGCTATCAGGGACTAAAACCTATTCTAGTGCATCCCAAAATGGCTATCTCACTCATCTGCAAACATTTTTACAGTAAGTCCACTGGTTCATTAGATGTTAGGGACATATTTAATAGCTTCTTATTTTTTACACTATTTTGTTGTGTTTTCACATGTAAGTGCTACAGGGGAGATGACCACATGCAAATACAAAGAAAGCTGTATGGCCTGCAGGAAAATCTTGAGCCTGGTCTGGGAGTGCTGCTAGACAGCTAGATGCTCAACTGAACTTGCACTAATTCTGAAGGGTGACATAATTGCTCTAAAGTTCAGAGTACTGTAAGCAAATGGAACAATGATTACTAGCAAAAACCTGAAAAACATTTGTGGTCAAATTAGTATCTTTATTGCAACAGTACTTGCTAAACACAGAATTTCTAGTTATTCTTTCACCAAAGACTTTAACAGAATCAAAGCTTCTCACTCTGGCAAAAGGTGCATTAAGCTGTCTATGTGTAAAAATAGGCCTATCAATATAAATATAAATTTTGTCAAGAGTCTGGCCTTGTGACTTGTTTATAGTCATAGAATATGAAAGTTTAGTTGGGAATTGTTTTCTCCTGAGTTGAAAAGACTGGTTTACATCTGATGGGTTCAATATTATTCAAGGAATACAAACTCTATTTCCTTGAAATCTGCCTGTTATAATATATAATTGAAGAAAGCAGCTTCTTAACTACCAATCTTATTCTATGACAAAGTTTTTGTTTAGGATTCAAGTTTTGCAGCAACATTATAACTGTTCCTTCCTTGAGTCTAAGTTTGTGTGGTGGTATTGCCCATGGGAGTTAGACTGTGTAGAAACTCTGGAGGGTATAGACTGTTATCATCTGATTCATCTATAGAATCAATGCTGATGTATTCTTTTAATTCACCTGACAGATTTTCTAAAACTTTTATTCAAACCTAGTGAATCTTCATTTTTTGTAGAAAGAATAGTTTTTAAATAAGTTGTATCAAATAATTGTCCTTGCCATTTTGCCACACTTAACCAATTCCATCATCTCATATACCCCTCCCATGCCACTCTTCCCATGCCACCCCTCCCTCCTATGCCATTTCCATCCCATGCCATTCCATCCTTCCTATGCCATCCCTTTCATACCATCCCCATCCCATTCTTTCCATTCCTCCCATGCCATCCCTATTCTGCATTTGCCATCCCAATCCTTCCCATTAATCCCACCCTATCCCTCACAGAAACACGTGCTCCAGTCCTCCTAGTGCCTCAGTATGTGCCAGTCACCGCCCAACAAATAAATCCACCAACAGACACGTTCCTTAAACTGACCAATCAAAACAGTCCGGACAGACAAAAACTGAGTATTATTACTATAGATTACTTTGCAGGAACCTAATGTGCAACTACTGCAGATCTCATACTGTGCTTTTAGACAAATCTATTATTAGTGAAGTGATTAATCATTCATGGGGAACATATATCACACAAAGATTAATTATAGAAGATTATTTTATCTTGTGAAACTATTTTTTGTTGATGCAGACTATGTAAAATGTCATCAGAAGCTGGCAATATTCTATGAAATAAAAATTGAACAATAAAATCAATGAGAATGTTGATTTTATTGTATTGGTGCTTTTTGCTATTTCCTGAAATATACTTTATAAATATTAGTTCCAAATATAAATTATGCACTGAGCAGAACTTAAATGTGGCTATGTCACTGAGCCCCGAAATCATGCACCCTAGGCTTTTGAAAGAAGTTTGAGATGAGATGGTATGCATTTTCACTACAACTTTTCAATCTTCCTAACACACTGAGCCAGCACTTGAGCACAAAAATTGGACAATTCCTTTCAGGAACCTAGATGCCACTGCTAGATAGTGTACTCAGTGGCAAAAGCAAGCTTTAAAGCTAACCAATGCCTATTTAGTGACAGATTCAACAGTCCAGTTCACTGGTTTTGACCTTTCACACCATCTGTGGGTATACCTCATTTGCTTCAGTTGTGGAATGATCAGATGTGCTGCAAATGACTTTTGCTCGCTTTTGCAAGTCACCCATTTAGAACATATAGGCCCTTTACTTGCAGGTTGCGCCCATTGGTTAGAGCTGCTTGGTTGCCGAATTGCACCATGTTCTTCACTCAGTTGTTGACTGATTAGAACAGTCAGAATAATATACTTGACTTGACAATCTATGTAAATGTAATTGCAACAATAATTGCGTAGAAATTTTCCAATATGGCAGGCAGGAAGCACAGGCGCATTATGAGCTGCAAGTGCATCTCCTGCTGTATTGGTAAAGATGAAAAAATTAGCATGCGTTGCCCATGCTTGATGTAGGTGTGGGCCCCTTATTTGTGAATGCAAAGAGCCTAATATCTATTTGAGATGCACACTACTAGATTGGTTTTCATTGAGGCAGCTGGCGCCAGTAAAGAGGCTTTCACTTATTTCTGGAAGGAGCCTAGCTGCGTATTTTCCAGGCCACTCAGCAAAACCAGGTCTACATCCAGCCTGGAACTTACTGCCGGGTGAGGTGGTGGAAGCAGGTACGATTGCGACGTTTAAGAGGCATCTTGACAAATACATGAATAGGATGGGAATAGAAGTATACGGTCCCCGGAAGTGCAGAAGGTTTTAGTTTAGACAGGCATCAAGATCGGCGCAGGCTTGGAGGGCCGAATAGCCTGTTCCTGTGCTGTACTGTTCTTTGTTCTTTGTTCTAACAGACGTGTCTTAAAATGACACAATGAACAAGGTAAGTTTTTAAAATATACTCATTGGAATGTGGAGCCGGGAGAAGCAGTTTTGTTCCTCCTGACCCCACAGTAAAAGAACAAGCACTGGCTACTGATTTCACTCTCCACTGTATCCTGTGGCCCCTGTGCATCCATAAATGGACATCACCGAATCACAGAATTTTTACAGCACAGTAGTAAGAGGCCATTTGACCCATTGTGGCTGCGCTGGCTCTCGGAAGGAGCAATTTACCAATTTCCACCCCCCTGCTGTCTCCCATAGCCCTGCACATTCTTCCTTTTCAGATAACAATCCAATTCCCTCTTGAATGCCTCAATTGTACTTGCCTCCGCCACACTCTCAGGAGGTGTATTCCAGATCCTAACCACTCGCTGTGTGAAAAAGTTTTCCTCATGTCTCCATTGTTTCTTTTGCTAATTACCTTAAATCTGTGCCCTCTCGTTTTCAATCCTTCCACCAATGGGAACGTTTTTTCCCTATCTACGCTGTCCAGACCCCTCATGATTTTGGATACCTCTATCAAATCTCCTCTCAGCCTTCTCTTCTCCAAGGAAACAGTCCCAACTTCTCCAAGCCATTTACGTAACTGAAGTTCCTCATCTCTGCAACCATTCTTTTCTGCACCCTCTCTAATGCCTCCACATCTTTCCTAAAGTGTGGTGCCCAGAACTGAATGCAATACTCCTGTTGAGGCCAAATCACTGTTCTATACAAGTTTAATATAACTTCCTTGCCTTTGTAGAATATGCCCCCATAAACACCTAGGATGCTGCATGCTTTATTAACCGCTCTCTGAACCTGCCCTGCCAACTTCAATGACTTATGCACATATACAACCATGTCCCTCTGCTCCTGCACCCCTTTTAGAATTTTATCCTTTATTTCATATTATCTCTCCGCATTCTTCCTACCAAAATGAATTGCTTCACACTTCTCTGCATTAAATTTCATTTGCCACTTGTCTGCCCATATCACCAACCTCTCTATGTCCTTTTGAATTTCTACACTATACTCCTCACATTTCACAATGTTTCCAAGTTTCATATCATCTGCAAATTTTGAAATTGTGCCCTGTATACTGAGGTCTAGATCATTAATATATATCAGGAAGTGCAAAGGGACCTAACACCAATAGAACCATAGAAAAATTATGGCACAGAAGGAGGCCATTCCGTCCATCGTGTCTCTGGGGAATTCCATTACAAACTTTTTCCAGTCCAAAATGCATCCAGAACCATTACTCTCTGTTTCCTGTCACTCAGCCAGTTTTGTATCCATGTTGCTACTGCCCCTTTTATTCTGTAACTTTGCTCACATGTCTGTTCTGCAGCAGTTTATCAAATGCCTTTTGGTAGTCCATGTACACCATATCAACAGGATTCCCCTCATCAACACTCTCTGTTACCTCATCAAAAAACTCCAACAAATTAGTTAAATACAATTTTCCCTGAACAAATCCATGCTGGTTTTCCCTAATTAACCCAAGTGACTATTAATTTTGTCCTGAATTATCGTTTCTGGAAGCTTCCCCAGGTTAAACGAACTGGTCTGTAGTTGCTGGGCTTATCATTACACCCTTTTTGAACAAAGATGTAACATTTGCAATTCTCTAGTCCCCTGGCACTACACCTGAGTCCAAGGAAGACTGGAAATTTATGGCTGATGCCTCTGCAATTTCCGTTCTCACTTCCCTCCGGTCCTGGTGCCTTAGCAACTTTAAGTACAGACAACTTATCCAATACCTCCTCCTCATCAATTTTAAACCCTTCAAGTGTCTGAACTACCTCCTCTTTTACTATGACCTGCGTAGCATCTTCTTCCTTGGTAAAGACAGATACAAAGTATTTATTTTATACCTCGGCCATGCCTCCATGTGTAAATCCCCTTTTTTGATTCCTAATCCACCCCACTCCTCCTTTTAACCACCATTTTAACACTTTTTTCATAATGGCTGGTTAACTCAATTAGTTAGAGCGTGGTGCTAATAACGTCAAGATTGTGGGTGAGATCCCCATAGAAGCCAACCTTTTCCTCAAGGCTAATGTGAGCAGCTGCTGTTCGACTTTAGGTGGTGGTGTGGTGGCAATGTTCCAAAAGTAGTACCCTGGGGACATGGGTTCAAATCTCACCATGACAGCTGGTGGAATTTAAACTCAATTAATTAAAAAAAAATCTGGAATTGAAAGCTAATCTCAGTAATAATGCCATGAAACTAACGCCAATTATTGTAAAAACCCATCTGGTTCACTAATGTCCTTCAGGCAAGGAAATCTGCCATCCTTACCTGGTCTGGCCTCCATGTGACTGCAGACCCACAGCAATGTGGTTGACTCATAACTGCCCTCTGAAATGGTCTAATTATCAAGAGCAATTAGGGATGGGCAACAAATGCTGGCCTTGTCAGCAACACTCACTTTTGGATTCTCTTTTATGTTAATTGCCATTCTCTTTTCATACTCTCTCTTTGTTTCCCTTATTTGATTTTTCACTCCCCTCTGAACCTTTTATATTCAGCCTGGTTCGCAGGTGTATAATCCACCTGACATCTGTCATAAGCACACTTTTTCTTCTTCATTTACTCTCTATTGCTTTCATCATCCAGGGAGCTCTGGATTTGCTTGCCCTATCTTTGCCCTTCATGGGAATATATCGAGACTGTGCCTGAACTCTGTCTCCTTTAAATGCAGCCCGTTGTTCAGTTACCGTTTTGCCTGCCAACCTTTGATTCCAACTTATCTGGATCAGATCCAGGGAATCAAAGATTATCAGGGGTAGATGGGAGTGTGGAATTCAAGTCACAAACAGATCAACCATGATCTTATTGAATGGCGGAGCAGGCTAGAAGAACTGAATGGTCTACTTCTGCTCCTAATTCGTATGTAGATCCATCCTTATCCCATTGAAACTGGCTTTCCCCCAGTTAATTATTCTTACACTGGATTGTCCTTGTCCATAGCTAATCTAAACCTTATGATACAATGGTCCTGAATTTCCACATCAATGGCTGGAATTTTGTGTTGAGGTGGTAGCCCCACCCACCAGCTAAAAAGTGGGGGGAGAGTCCACCTGCACCAGTCCTGGAAACCACGCTGCTATTTTACATGGCCCAGGCCCTTAATTGGCGTCGGTTGGGTCTTCCACAGAGGGGGATTAGGAGGTGGGATCAGGAAGAAATTTGGGAAATAGAGTACTGATCAGCTACCTAACGTGTTCTTGCTTCCAAGCAATTGTGCCGGAGGTGGGCTCAACGTAGTAGCGATGGGTACACAGTTAGGCCCGTTAAAGGGTTGATAGGGGCCTGTTTATGGAACACTGGAATTTTCCCGATGGTGGACAACCTCCCTGCCTCCCCACCCCCCCATCCCGATGAGGCTGGTGTCTGACAGTTAAATGGAGGCAGTGTCCCAGTGGCAGGTGTTCGGGGGAGTTGGGGGGGGGAGTGGTGGGTGGGGGAGGTGGTGCCCTTGGCGTCTCCTCTTATTGACTCCATCATGAGCTGCTGGGATGAGAGGGCCACAGCCACAGACCATCTTGTGGAGATGCGATGATCCTCCTCCACGTTGATTGCCAGACAGTCGTGGCCCTCAACGATTTCTAAATATTAAGAATGCTGTGTAGAGAGCCTCCATTTTGAGGTGTTCTCATGGTCCCCGACCTGCCTTAGCAGCACCCACCTCTCCCAGTAGGGCTGCTGGCCATCCAGTGCTTTAGGCCTATTGATTGGGCCTCGCTCCTTCGGAACCTGCCTCCCATCCGTAATTGATCGGTGCACACGGATGTGGGCTCTTAATTGGCCACCTCCCATAAGATTGGGACTCCGTGCAGCCAGCCAATGCCATCGGGTCAGGACCTGTATTTGTTCCTGACTGCAGAAAAATTTCAAAGTCGGTAAGGTTCTGCTCAAAGACTCAGATTTCATCTTCATTATGATTAAATAGTATCCGCAAGAGTTTCCATTTCACATCTTTGGGATTGTAAGCCTGTTGATGTCAGTGTGTCGTGTTTTATGACTTTTCAAACAGGTTATCAATCAACCTGCACTTCAGTGAGCATATTAGTTAGACAGAACACAGACAAGTGTCAGTAAATAGATCTTCCATTCTTCAGAACCACAGTAGAAACTGAGGTTTGAAATTTTTAGTCCTGATTTATTTTATCATTATTCACTCCAGCAAAACACTGACTTGTACAGGCACCTGTTACTTTGAAGAAGGTGCATGGAAGAACCTTGGAAGTTCCTGGTTCTCCGATGTATTGGCATTATGTGTGACAGAGTGGAATTTATTCCAGGAGTGAGACTTACACTGACTGAAATCAGAGGAGGCTGACCCTGTCCCTGATGCCACAGTCAACTAATTTAAATAGTACTGGTTGATCGAGGTCAAGAGTCCCACCAGCATGGGATTAAAGTCATCAGGGGAGCCGAAAAAATTCGAGAAGAGCTAGAGCAAGGGCACAGCTTCTCCATTTAAAGGTCTCCATGCAGTTAAAAGACTGTGCAGAACCTTGGAAGAGAGACTGAAGCAATTTGAACGAAATAAGGGAAAGAGCAAGCATAGGTCTTGTCAAAGGCTGGTGTGTAAGTGCTGTTGGCACAAATTAGTGAATGGAGGATGTAGAAGCCATCACATGTAGCAGCACAGACCATGTGGAATGAAAGCTCAGTAAGGCGTTTGATAAGGTTCCCCATGGTAGGCTGATGGAGAAAGTGAAGGGGTATGGGGTCCAGGGTGTACTAGCTAGATGGATAAAGAACTGGCTGGGCAACAGGAGACAGAGAGTAGCAGTGGAAGTGAGTTTCTCAAAATGGAGACGTGTAACCAGTGGTGTTCCACAGGGATCCGTGCTGGGACCACTGTTGTTTGTGATATACATAAATGATTTGGAGGAAAGTATAGGTGGTCTGATTAGCAAGTTTGCAGATGACACTAAGATTGGTGGAGTAGCAGATAGTGAAGGGGACTGTCAGAGAATACAGCAGAATATAGATAGATTGGAGAGTTGGGCAGAGAAATGGCAGATGGAGTTCAATCAGGGCATATGCGAGGTGATGCATTTTGGAAGATCCAATTCAAAAGTGAACTATGCAGTAAATGGAAAAGTCCTGGGGAAAATGGATGTACAGAGAGATTTGGGTGTTCAGGTCCATTGTTCCCTGAAGGTGGCAACGCAGGTCAATAGAGTGGTCAAGAAGGCATACGGCATGCTTTCCTTCATCGGACGGGGTATTGAGTACAAGAGTTGGCAGGTCATGTTACAGTTGTATAGGACTTTGGTTCGGCCACATTTGGAATACTGCATGCAGTTCTGGTCGCCACATTACCAAAAGGATGTGGATGCTTTGGAGAGGGTGCAGAGGAGGTTCACCAGGATGTTGCCTGGTATGGAGGGCGCTAGCTATGAAGAGAGGTTGAGTAGATTAGGATTATTTTCATTAGAAAGACGGAGGTTGAGGGGGGACCTGATTGAGGTGTACAAAATCATGAGAGGTATAGACAGGGTGGATAGCAAGAAGCTTTTTCCCAGAGTGGGGGATTCAATTACTAGGGGTCACGAGTTCAAAGTGAAAGGGGAAAAGTTTAGGGGGGATATGCGTGGAAAGTTCTTTACGCAGAGGGTGGTGGGTACCTGGAACGCGTTGCCAGCGGAGGTGGTAGATGCGGGCACGATAGAGTCTTTTAAGATTTATCTGGACAGATACATGAATGGGCAGGAAGTAACGCGATACAGACCCTTAGAAAATAGGCGTCATGTTTAGATAGAGGATCCGGATCGGCGCAGGCTTGGAGGGCCGAAGGGCCTGTTCCTGTGCTGTAATTTTCTTTGTTCTTTGTTCTTTGAAAAGGCAGTTGCTGTGAGTGGTACCTCTATAACACATGAGCTGGAATCTTGCAGACTTATAAAATTTACATGCATCGGAACGATTTCCAGGTCCCGACATCGCTCTATCAACCATGCGCCCTCCGCCGCGAATTTGCAGGAGGTGGCCAATTCACAGAATGCCTTCTGCATTTGCCGTCCAATTAGGGATGGCAGGCAGGCGGCTGAGGCAGGAGGGCCAAACAGGAGCTGGCATTTGATGCCGGGGCAGCACCCAGCGTATGTGTCTCTGTCAGGGAGGGTTGAGGGGGCGGCGCTTACTGTGAAGTGGCTTGAGGAGGCCCCCCATCACTATTAGAATCATAGAATCATAGAAAGATTACAGCACAGAAAGAGGCCACTTGGCCCATCATGTCTGCGCCAGTCGACAAACAAGTCACCCAGCCTAATCCCACCTTCCAGCATTTGGTCCGTGGCCCTGCGGGTTACGACACTTGAGGTGCACATCCAGAAACCTTTTCAATGAACCGAGGGTTTCTGCCTCTAATATCCTTTCAGGCAGTGAGTTCTAGACCTCTACCACCCTCTCCATGAAGAAACCTTTCCTCATCTCCCCTCTAATCTTTCCACCAATCACTTTAAATCTATACCCTGTAGTCACTGACCTCTCTGCGAAGGTAAATAGGCCCTTCCCATCCATTCTATCCAGGCTTCTCACAGTTTTGTACATTTCAATCAAATCTCCCCTCAGCCTCCTCTGTTCCAAGGAGAACAACCCCAGCCTATCAAATCTTTCCTCATAGATGCAATTTTCCAGTCCTGGCAACATCTAAGTAAATCTCCTCTGTACCCTCTCCAGCACAATTACATCTTGACTGCATTTGACCAAGTGTAGCATCAAGGAGCCTAGCCAAACTGAAGTCAGTGGGAATCGGGGGAAAGCTCCCCACTGTTTGGAGTCATACCTAGCACAAAGGAAGATAGTTCTGGTTGTTGGAGGCCAATCATCTCAGTCCCAGTACATCACTGCAGGAGTTCCTCAGGGTAGAATCCTAGGCCCAACCATCTTCAGCTGTTTCATCAATGACCTTACCACCATTATAAAGTTAGAAGTGGAGATGATCCCTCACGATTGTATGATATTCAGTACCATTCGCAACTCCTCAGATACTGAAGCAGGCTGTGTCAAAGTGCAGCAAGACTTGGACAACATTCAAGCTTGGGTTCATAAGTGGCAAGTAACATTCATGCTACACAAGTGCCAGGCAATGGCCATCTCAAACAACAGAGAATCTAACCATCTCCCCTTGATGTTCAACGGCATTACCATCGCTGAATTCCTCACTATCAACAGCCTGGGGGGTTACCATTGACCAGAAACTGAACTGCACCAGCCACATAAATACTGTGGCTAGAAGAACAGGTCAGAGGCTAGGAAGCCTGCTGCAAGTAATCTACCTCTTGTCTCCCCAATGCCTGTCTACCATCTACAAGGCACATGTCAGGAGTGTGATGGAATACTCTCCACTTGCCTGGATGGGTGCAGCTCCAACAACACTCAAGAAGCTCGACACCATCCAAGACAAAGCAGCCTGCTTGTTTGGAGCCCCTTCTACCACCTTCAACATTCACTCCCTTCACCACCGACACGCAGTGGCAGCAGTGTGTACCATCTACAAGATGCACTGCTGTAACCCTTCTACAGCATCTTCCAAACCCACGACCTCTACCACCTAGAAGGACAAGGGCAGCAGATGCATGGGAACACGACAAGTTTCCCTCCAAGCTACACACCATCCTGATTTGGAACTATATCGCTGTTCCTTCACTGTCGCTGGGTCATATTCCTGGAACTCCCTTCCTAACAGCACTGTCAGTGTACCTACACCCCAAGGCCAGCAGCGGTTCAAGAAAGCAGCTCACCACCACCTTCTCAAGGGCAATTAGGGATGGGCAATAAATGCTGGCCTAGCCAGCGATGCCCGCATCCCATGAACAAATAAAAAAAAACTTTATTTCCCACAAGTGCCCATCCAATTTCCTTTTGAAATCATGATCTTTATTTTCCACCATCCTCATAGGCAATGGGTTTCAGGTCATTACCATCACTGTTTAAAAGTTCTTCCCCACATCCCCCCTGCATCACTTGCACAAATCCTTAAATCTGTGTTCCCTAGTCATTGTACCATTAATTAGTAGAAACAGTTTTTCTTTGTCTACCTTATCTAAAACTGTCATAATCTCGTATACCTCTATCAATTCTCCTGGCAAACTCATTTTCTCCAAGGAGAACAAGCCCAGCTTCTCCAACCTAACCTTGTAGCTAAAATCCCTCATCCCTGGAACCATTCTGGTAAATCTCCTCTGCACCCTCTCAAGGGCCCTCACATACTTCCTAAAGTGAGGTGACTAGAACTGGATGCAGTACTCTAGTTGTGGCCCAACCAGAGTTTTGTAAAGGTCCAACATAGCTTCCCTGCTTTGTACTCAATGCCTCTACTTAGGAAGCCCAAGATCCCTTATGATTTGTTAACTACTCTCTCAATATGACTTGCCACCTTCAAAGACCATGTTCTTCTTCTTCAGCCTCCTTGTCTCGAGAGACAATGGGTAAGCACCTGGAGCTGGTTAGTGGTTTGTGGAGCAGCGCCTGTAGTGGCTATAAAAGCCAATTCTAGAGTGACAGACTCTTCCACAGGTGCTGCAGATAAAATTGATTGTCAGGGCTGTTACACAGTTGGCTCTCTCCTTAGGCTTCTGTCTTTTTTCCTGCCAACTGCTAAGTCTCTTCGACTTGCCACACTTTAGTCCCGCCTTTATGGCTGCCTGACAGCTCTGGCGATTGCTGGCAACTGACTCCCACGACTTGTGATCAATGTCACAGCACTTCATGTCGTGTTTGCAGACGTCTTTAAAGCGGAGACATGGACTGGTCTGATACCAGTGGTGAGCTCACTGTACAATGTGTCCTTGGGGATTCTGCCGTCTTCCATGCGGCTCACATGGACAAGCCATCTCAAGCGCCGCTGGCTCAGTAGGGTGTATAAGCTGGGGATGTTGGCCGCCTCGAGGACTTCTGCGTTGGAGATATGGTCCTGCCACCTGATGCCAAGGATTCTCCGGAGGCAGCGAAGATGGAATGAGTTGAGACGTCGCTCTTGGCTGACATAAGTTGTCCAGGCCTCACTGCCGTAGAGCAAGGTACTGAGGACACAGGCTTGAAACACTCGAACCTTTGTGTTCCGTGTCAGTGCACCATTTTCCCACACCCTCTTGGCCAGTCTGTACATAGCAGCGGCCGCCTTTACCATGTGCTCGTTGATTTCTGCATCGAGAGACAATTTACTGGTGATAGTTGAGCCTAGGTAGGTGAACTCTTGAACCACTTCCAGAGCGTGGTCGCCGATATTGACGGATGGAGCATTTCTGATGTCCTGTCTCATGATGTTCGTTTTCTTGAGGCTGATGGTTAGGCCAGATTCATTGCAGGCAACCGCAATCCTGTCAATGAGTCTCTGTAAACACTCTTCAGTGTGGGATGTTAATGCAGCATCGTCAGCAAAGAGGAGTTCCCTGATGAGGACCTTCCGTACTTTGGTCTTCACTCTTAGACGGGCAAGGTTGAACAACCTGCCACCTGATCTTGTGTGGAGGAAAATTTCTTCTTCTGAAGACTTGAACGCATGTGAGAGCAGCAGTGAGAAGAAGATCCCAAACAGTGTGGGTGCGAGAACACAGCCCTGTTTCACGCTGCTCAGGATAGGAAAGGAGTCTGAGGAGACGCTGCTATGCTGAATTGTGTCTTTCATATTGTCATGGAATGAGGTGATGATACTTATTAGCTCTGGTGGACATCCAATCTTTTCTAGTAGTCTGAAGAGACCACGTCTGCTGACGAGGTCAAAGGCTTTGGTGAGATCAATGAAAGCAATGTAGAGGGGCATCTGTTGTTCTCGGCATTTCTCCTGTAGCTGACAAAGGGAGAACAGCATGTCAATGGTCGATATCTCTGCTCGAAAGCCCCACAGTGCCTCAGGGTAGACACGCTCGGCCAGCTTCTGGAGCCTGTTTAAAGCAACTCGAGCGAAGACTTTCCCCACTATGCTGAGCAGGGAGTTTCCACGGTTGTTGTTGCAGTCACTGCGGTCACCTTTGTTTTTATAGAGGGTGATGATATTGGCATCGCGCATGTCCTGTGGTACTGCTCCCTCGTCCCAGCAAAGGCAAAGCAGTTCGTAGAGTGCTGAGAGTATGGCAGGCTTAGCACTCTTGATGATTTCAGGGGTAATGCCGTCCTTCCCAGGGGCTTTCCCGCTGGCTTGAGAATCAATGGCATCACTGAGTTCCGATTTTGTTGGACGTACGTCCAGCTCATCCATGACTGGCAGAGACTGGGCTGCATTCTGGGTGGTCTCAGTGACTACATTTTCCCTGGAGTACAGTTCCAGGTAGTGCTCCACCCAGTGGTCCATTTGCTTGCGGTGGTCAGTGATTGTGTCCCCTGATTTAGATTTGAGGGGGGGGCGATCTTCTTGATGGTTGGCCCAAAAGCTCTCTTAACGCCATCATACATTCCTCTGATTTTACAGTGTCTGAGGCCAGCTGAATATGGCTGCATAGGTGTTGCCAGTAGTCATTAGCGCAGCGCCTGGCTGTTCGTTGTGCAGTGCTTCTGGCTGCTTTAAGTGCTGCGGATGTTAACTCGCAGGGGGCTTTCTTGTAGTTCAACAGTGCAATGCACTTAGCGGCTTTGACAGGTTCCAGCTCTTCAAAGTGAGATTGAAACCAGTCTGCATTCTGCTTTACACGTTTGCCATCGGTGGTCACAGCTGACTTATAGATGGCATCTCTGATGTGGGCCCACTTGGTCTCAGCATCCCCTGTGGGAGTGTTTTGAAGGTGAATTTAGAAATTTATGTAACAGCTGTGGATATGAAATTCTGCTCGTGTTGATGCGCGGGCAGCCCTTCTGCTTGGAGTGATGCAGCTTCTTCGGTTTGAGTCTAACCTTGCTGCACACCAGGGAGTGGTCGGTGTCGCAGTCCGCACTGTGGAAGCTGTGTATGATTTGAATGCTGTTTAAGGAGGCTCGCCTTGTGACGATGAGGTCCAGCTGGTGCCAACGACGTGATCTTGGGTGCCTCCAAGAAACCAGGTGACAAGGTTTAGTGTGAAAGAACGAGTTGGTGATGCAGAGGTTATGATAGGTACATAACTCAAGCAGTCTCTGTCCATTCTCATTCATCCTTCCAATGCCATAGCGCCCAAGGCAGGAGGGCCATGAGTCATGGTCAGCCCCAACCCTGGCATTAAAGTCCCCCAGCAGGAACAGATGTTCGGTATTGGGGATGCTACTAATAATATTATGGAGTTCCTCGTAGAACTGGTCTTTAGCTTCAGGTGGGGAGCAGAGTGTTGGAGCATAGATGCTGAGTAGGCATACTGGACCAGAGCAGTCGGATGGACAGTATGCGTTCTGAGCCATTTGAAGGTGGCTCTATCATGCTGAACAAAGAGCTTCTGATGGCGAAGCTCACTCCATGCTGTCTTGGTTCTTCAGGATCCCTACCCTGCCAGAAGAAGGTGTAGTCTTGCTCTCTTAGAGATCCGCTCGCAGGGAGGCATGTCTCCTGAGGTGCTGCAATGTCCACGTTGAGTCTACCGAGCTCGTTGTTAATGATGGTGGTCTTCCGAGAATCATTGACTGGTGTAAGGTCTTCCGACAGGCCAGGACACACAGTTCTGACGTTCCAGCTTGCAAAATGAAGGGCTGGTACCTTCTTTCCTTTTTTTGTCGTGCTGTTTGGTGCGGTGTTACAGTCCACTTTTCAGGCAATGACCCTGAGCTCCAAGCACCCATTGAAGCAGTTGGACTGTGGCGGGACAGAACCTTACTGACTGAGGGCTGCCCGGTTTGAGGCAGGCAGTAGCTGTCCAGTGAGATGCGATGACCTCTCCCACTGACAAAGGCAACCCGTGGCGCCCAATCTCTACGCCAATTGAGCTGGACTTATAACCCGTAACTGCTGCCTTCCATGTTGTTTCGGTCGTTGTGAGGCGACTATGGAGTGACCTCTCCATGGCGCATGCCTGGGCGGATGTATGGAGGTTGTGAGTTGCCCAAGCATCAAAACCCTCCTCTTGGCCTTCCTGGTGGGGTCCAAAGGAGTGCAGAGCATGACATTTGGCACTGGTATGGCTGCAGGAACTGCCGGAAACATGCCAAGGGTGACACATGACCGCCTACGGGGTTCCGCTCCGGATTTTCTGTTAGGGTTTACTCCCTTAGCCTTGGACTCTTCCGAGACGTCCACAAGGCAGTGGGGTTGTTAGGGCCCCGACTCAGGGATAGGTGGATGCCGGTGGAAGGAGGGGGTGCGAGGGGGAGGGGTGGAGGGAAGGGGGTGCGAGGGGGAGCTGGGAAGGGGGCTGCAGGGGGGTACGGGAGGGGGTGCAGGGGAAGGGGGTGCGAGGGGAAGATGGTGCGAGGGGGGAGCTGGGAGGGGGTGCGAGGGGGGAGGGGGAGGGGGTGGGGGAAGGGGGTGCGGGGGGGTGGTGAGCTGGGAAGGGGAAGCGGGGGGGTGGGGAAGGGGGTGCAGGTAATAAAACATTTCATCAGTTCCCACCATCGACGCCGGGAAAGCTCATCCGCGTCCTCCGGGAGGTGGGCGCCAGCCTCGGGCGCCAGTACCAGCAGGAATTCACCGACATTGCGCTGCAGATGCGCTACAAGCTGCACACCTCCGCGGCCTCATGTGGACCATGTACACTCTTTAGAATAAGTCTATATTGTCTCTCCCTATTCATTCTCCCAAAATGCATCACCTCACTTCTCTGCATTAAATTCCATCTGCCACTTGTCTGCCCATTGTGCTAGCCTATGTCTTGTTGCAGTCAATTGGTATCACCCTCACTGTTTGCCACACCTCCAAGTTTGTTATCACTGGCAAATTTTGCTCTCTATTCCAATGATCAAGTCATTTATACATAATCAAAAAAAGCAGTAGTCCTCGCACTGAACCTTGAGAAATACCATTGTCTACCATCCTCCAGTCTGAAAAATAATTATTTACCACGACTCACTGCACAGCTGGGCTGAGAGATGGCAAATGGAGTTTAATGTGGAAAAGTGCGAGGTGATTCACTTTGGAAGGAGTAACAGGAATGCAGAGTACTGGGCTAATGGGAAGATTCTTGGTAGTGTAGATGAACAGAGAGATCTTGGTGTCCAGGTGCATAAATCCCTGAAGGTTGCTACCCAGGTTAATAGGGCTGTTAAGAAGGCATATGGTGTGTTAGCTTTTATTAGTAGGGGGATCGAGTTTCGGAGCCACGAGGTCATGCTGCAGCTGTACAAAACTCTGGTGAGACCGCACCTGGAGTATTGCGTGCAGTTCTGGTCACCGCATTATAGGAAGGATGTGGAAGCTATGGAAAGGGTGCAGAGGAGATTTACTAGGATGTTGCCTGGTATGGAGGGAAGGTCTTACGAGGAAAGGCTGAGGGACTTGAGGTTGTTTTCGTTGGAGAGAAGGAGGAGGAGAGGTGACTTAATGGAGACATATAAGATAATCAAAGGGTTAGATAGGGTGGATAGTGAGAGTCTTTTTCCACGGATGGTGATGGCAAACACGAGGGGACATAGCTTTAAGTTGAGGGGTGATAGATATAGGACAGATGTTAGAGGTAGTTTCTTTACTCAGAGAGTAGTAGGGGCGTGGAACGCCCTGCCTGCAGCAGTAGTAGATTCGCCAACTTTAAGGGCATTTAAGTGGTCATTGGATAGACATATGGATGTAAATGGAATAGTGTAGGTCAGATGGTTTCACAGGTCGGCGCAACATCGAGGGCCGAAGGGCCTGTACTGCGCTGTAATGTTCTAATTCTAATTCTAATTCTAATTCACTGTTTCCTGTCTTTAAGCCACTTTTTTTTATCTAAGCAGACACTGGGCCGAATTTTACTGTCCGCCGATCTTGGCGGCAGACGTAAACTTTGGCGGTCCATCCGCGGGGACTGCTCGTCGTGGAGCCACCGTGATATTAAATGCGGCGGCTCATTTAAATGGCTGGGGTGGACCGCTCCCGGCCCCCCCCCCTTATGACGTTGAGGCGTTGGCAGTTCATCCCCGGCCACAGCGTCAGGCGCCACTGCATAGGCGCCGGCACCATTTGTAAAGGGCTTCCAGACCTTCCATTTAATTTATATGTTTAAAGAAAAATGACTTTAAAAAATTAAATAACGTTATCCTGACCCTCACCACCCCCTCCCCATGACCATCAAATTCATTACTTGCCCTCTACCCCCCCAAAAAAAAGCTTACCTTGTGCTCCCGACATTCCCCCCACAAAGTTCATAAACTGTAAACTTTTCCCCTTTCCATCACCCCCTAGACCAATCAGATATGTTTGACCCCGTTCCCCACAACTACCCTGAAAACATACCTGCTCACCCCTCCCCACCAGTGTCCCACATCGGATCTCCGAATGGGTATCTGAAGGCACAGGAGTGCCGGCCACCAGCACAAATATCACACCGGGCTTGACTGTGGGAGCGGGTAAGTATTTAATTCATTACTTTTAAGCAATTTACATATTTAAATTTTGATCCCGCTGCCAAGAAGCGGGGGGAGTGGGGGTGGCGTTGGGGGGACGTCGCCACAAGGCCTCGCCCCCACTGGCAATATGGGGCCATGTCTTCCCGGCATCGTGGTTGACCTCTCCTGGAGGCATTTTCTGGCCTCCCTCCATCACAACCCCTGATGTCGAGGGGTCTGTAAAATTTGCCCCATTGACTCTCCTATTCCATGAGCCTCAATTTTGTTATCCAGCCTTTTATGTGGTACTTTGTCAAATGTTTTCTTAAAATCCATATAGACAACATCCATTACTTTCCCTTCTCTATTACTTCAGCTAAGGTACTGTAAATTTTTAAAAAACATTTTTATTGGTCTCAAATTATTCAAGAGTATGGTTACATTTCTGATCAATGAAGACATTTTGGAACAGAGAAGCTTCACACATGATTGGAATTAAACCATTCGGATGGTCACTGTCACGATCAACACTAAACACCTTCTTTGACCTAAGACGAAGGGAATCTCGTTACAAGTACCTTGGCACCCAGCCAGATGCTTTGAATTTATCTTGCATTTCCTTTCTGCTCACAAAGCAGAATTTGCTTGGATGAGGGGAAAAAAGCAAAACACAAAGAGCTTTTTCTACCTGCAAGGAGTGAAAATACAGGAAAGCAACCAATGTTTTAAATAGGCTGTGATGCACAGTTTGACTTCATGCTCTTAGGTATGGACCCCAGCTAATTCTTAGGACAATCAAGATTCAGCAACTCAAAACTTTTAATGACTAAAGTGAAACCAAATGCAAGCAGGTACACCCACTTAAAATATAGTGCCTGAAGTATAACACCATCAGTGAAACCTGGACTCATTTTAGAAACCACTTTTTTTTAAAGTGGCTGTTTTTGGCATTTGACCATATAAAAAGACACAGAAAGCCAAGACTGTGCAATGTAGCAAGCTAACATAGTCCACAAAACAAGCTCTACTACAGCTCCATTTCAACTTCACAGACCCCTTTTCCTGTCTGTGCATCTCTTCGATATAGAGAGTAGTTAGATGGAATTCTGCCCTTTTACACAGAAGTTCAAAAACCACTTTGCTGAACTATTCATGCTTGAACATGCATTAACGGCTTCCTTCTGTGCTGTAACCATTCTATGATGCAATGGATTTTGGAAGATCTAATATAGGTGGGAAGTATACAGTAAATGGCGGAACCCTTAGGAGTATGGACAGGCAGAGAGATCTGGGCGTACAAGTTCACAGGTCACTGAAAGTGGCAACGCAGGTGGATAAGGTAGTCAAGAAGGCATACGGTATACTTGCCTTCATCGGTTGGGGCATAGAGTATAAAAATTGGCAAGTCATGCTGCAGCTGTACAGAACTTTAGTTAGGCCACACTTAGAATATTGCGTGCAATTCTGGTCGCCACACTACCAGAAGGACGTGGAGGCTTTGGAGAGGGTACAAAAGAGGTTTACCAGGATGGTGCCTGGTCTGGAGGGCATTAGCTATGAGGAGAGGTTGGATAAACTCGGATTGTTTTCACTGGAACGACGGAGGTGAAGGGGCGACATGATAGAGGTTTACTAAGTTATGAGTTGCATGGACAGAGTGGATAGTCAGAAGCTTTTTCCCAGGGTGGAAGAGTCAGTTACTAGGGGACATAGGTTTAAGGTGAGAGGGGCAAAGTTTAGAGGGGATGTGCGAGGCAAGTTCTTTGCACAGAGGGTGGTGAGTGCCTGGAACTTGCTGCCGGGGGAGGTGGTGGAAGCAGGTACGATAATGACGTTTAAGAGGCATCTTGACAAATACATGAATAGGATGGGAATAGAGGGATACGGTCCCTGGAAGTGCAGAAGGTTTTAGTTTAGGCAGGCATCAAGATCGACGCAGGCTTGGGGGGCCAAATGGCCTGTTCCTGTACTGTACTGTTCTTTGTTCTTTGTTCCTCAAAAAATTCAATTAGATTAGCCAAGTTTAGTATTATCAGCAGATTTTGAAATTTTATGCTGGACTCCAATATTCAAGTCATTTTTCTATATCAAAAAAGGCAGTGGTCCTACCATTGATCCTTGGGCAACATATCTGTCTACCATTCTCTAGTCTGAAAAACAACCATTTACTACAAGTCGCTGTTTTCTGTCCTTAAGACAATTTTTTTTATCCAAGCTGAGACTATTCCTCCTATCCCATGAGACTCAATTTTGTTAACCGCCTTTTATGTGGTAGTTTGTCAAATGTTTTCATAAAATCCAGATAAACAACATCCACCGCATTTCCTTCATTCTCTGCTATTTCATCAAAACATTCAATTAGATTAGTCAAGCACGATCTGCATTTTACAAATCTGTGTTGGCTCTCATTAGTTAACTCAAAGCTCTCCAAGTGTCTGTAGATTGTTTTCCCTAATTATTGTTTCTAAAACCTTACCCATCACTGATGTTACACGGACAGGCCTGTAGTTACCAGGAGTACTCTTACACCCTTTCTTGAATAAGGGTGTCACATTTGCCACTCTGCAATCCTTGGGCGTCTCCCCCCATATATAGGGAAGTTTGCAAGACAATGGCAAGTCCTTCCACTATCTCCATCCCCACTTCCTTTAGCCACCTGGGATGCAAGCCATCTGGACCCATTGACATATCCATTCTAAGCGTAGCCAGCCTTTCCAGTACTCCTGCCTATCAATTTGCCTACCATCTCCACTTCTATTGATATTTTGTCAGCGTCCTCTTACAGTGACATAAAGTACTCATTCAGTATATATTAGCCTTGCCCCACACATTTAAGCATATATCACCTTCTCATATATCACCCACCCCTCCTCTTACTTTCCACTTTCTATTTACATGTTGGTAGAAGACTGTTGGGTTCTCTGTTACGTTATTGTTTGCAACCGTGGTGTCCTGTTTAACCCTGAGCTAAGTTTCTGACTACAAATCCTCTTCATCACACAGACTGCCAATTTATCACCTCTGCAAAAATTGCACATCTCCAGCCTTGGTGCAACTGATGCCATATTCACCTCCAGGCACCTGATGCCCCAATCCTACTAATTGACAATTCTGATCCTTTTGTTTAACTCTATGATCTCAGCGTTCCCTATCTTTGTGACCTTCTCTAATGCTATTAACCCCTCCTTGAAATTTTTGTTCCTCTGATTACAGTTTCTTGGTACATCCACCCCTCCGTTTGGCCCACCATTGGCAGCCATGCCTTCATCTCACTAGGCTCCACTCTCTGAAATTCCTTCCCTCTTTGGTGATGCTTTTGGTAACTTTTTCCAATAACTCCAGCTCCCCATCTTCTTTTTAACACTTCTGTTGAGCATCTTGGGCATTTATATATTTTAAAGACAGTTTATAAATTCAGGTTGGCCTGGGTTGTTGGGCTGTTAGAATGTTCAAATATCCTGAAAAAGATATTGCAAAAGGTATTTAACATGTGAGCCTTATTCGGAAGTAAGGGGATGGGGGTGTTATGTTATGGCCATTTTTTCTGATCCTTGCCTTTACCCTGAACGCCACAATGTGAGGAAAAAGGAGTGGTAATCCACTTCATTGGGTTTCCACCCCTCTTAAGTTGCCGGGGGACTTTCCTGCCGAGGGGGTGACATAGTGCAATCAGTAGAACTAAGGCCTATTGGTTCAATTTTACTGCAGTATTTACTGCACTACAAATTAAACTGCATCAAATTGTTAGAAAGAAAAGGGGAGTATACATAAAAAGGGCATGATGAGAAAGATGGAAAACCTTACCACTTGACTTTGATGCCAGTTGAATGGATGTACTAGATATGCATCAGTTGACATTACTGAGGGACACTACGTCAAGTCATATAAAAGGTATTGATTAAACAGTGTTACAGACTATCAACAAAGTGCAATCTCCAATTGTGTGCTTTTTATTGAATTTTGTCTTCACCAATTAATTGTCAACTTTAAACACGCTGATATATCCTCAATCAGCTTGCCTCAGTTAATCTGTCATGAAGCTTTGCCTCAGGAAGTATTGAAGTTTTGAATTCATTATCTAGGTTAACTCTACAGTGCTAGTACTGAGGGTGGGCTGCACTGTTGGAGGTGCTGTGTTTCGGATGAGACATTAAAGCGAGAACCTATTAGCTCTCTCAGGTGGATGCCAAAGATTTCATAGCACTACATCAAAGAAAAGCAGGGGAATTCTTCCAGTGTCCTGTCCATGCTTGCAAGCTACCACCTCATCTCCAACCTCCCTTTCCTCTCCAAAGTCCGTGTCACCTTTCAAATCTGTTCCCATCTTTCCTGGAACTCCATATTTGAATCCCTTCAATCAGCTTTCTGCTTTTCCACACTACAGAAATGGCTCTATCAAAGTCATAAATGACATCCTATGTCACTGTGACAGTGGTAAACTATCCATCCTCATCCTTTTCAACCTGTCTGCAGCCTTTGACATGGTTGGGCACACCATCATCCTCTTACACCTCTCTATCATCGTTCAGTTGGGTGGGACTGCACGCGCCTGTTTCCATTCTTATCTACCCAGTCATAGCCAGGGAATCACCTGCACAGGCTTCTCCTCCCACCTGTACTGTTACATCTGGTGTCCCCCTATCCTTGGTTCCCTCCTATTCCTATTCTACATGATGCCTCTCAGCGAAACCATCTGAAAGCACAATATCAGGCTCCACAGGTAAGCTAATAACATCCAGCTCTATCTCATCATCACCTCTGTCACACACACTGGAAGTGCAATGATACAGCAATCATAGACTAACTCTGAAGGGTTACGAAAAACAGACTTTGTCTTCAAAAATGAACTTTTATTTTTAAAGTGAACAATGGTCCAAAATGGCCACTGAAGAAAAGAGGATTGACCTTTTGTGTATTCAAACAGTCTATCAAAGACAAAGGACAAATCTTCAAAGCCAAAAGATATTATTGGAACCCATCCTACACCTATCCTAAAAACATTCCAGAATTGAATGTTTTTTCTGAAACAAAAGAGGTGTGAAGTAGCCATGTCCTGGGCCATTGTACAATCACCATGGGGAAGAAATGAGAATGTCTCCTACCAGGAGTGAGAGGTGACACAAATTTACCTTTAAAAAAGACAGCCAGAGAGAGGGAGAGAAGGTGAAGCTACTTGTAACAGCTTGAGTTCTAGCCAAGCCAGGAAGCACAGTGACCTGCTAAAAAAAAATCTTACATCAACAGTGTTATGAAGGTATTTCCATGTTTTAATATTTTTGAGGACTTGTGTGTCAATGTCTATGGAAATCTGAGGTGCTGCTGGACTCTCTTTAAAAAAGAGGTCAGTGGAAGAACTTTGGTACTTGGTTTAAAACACACTTACTGGAAGTCATATGTCTTCAGCTAAGTAAACAACAAGAGCCTAGGTGACCCAGGGGAGTTGTTTTCAGAGAAGTGACATGTCAAGATTCATGGGTGGTCAAGAATTGGTTTCATTTTGGATTGTTTTGAGTCAGTTGGGGGGGCAGCCTGCTAAGAGAGAAGAAACAAGTCCATCCTTTTTCTGAGAAACCCTGAGAATCCACTGTGTGATAGATGAAACCCGTGATGCTGCATTTCTCCCAGAAAGCCTGCCAGACTAATCCTTGATGTTGCCTGAAGAGAGCTGCTCCAGAAAGATCCCAGTGACAGCCATCTATGTGTATTTGGGATGCCAGAATAAAGCGCCAACTGATATCATTCCATATCTTCTCCTTTTCCTTCAAGAATTAACAAGTATTTGACCAAAGTTCTTTTTTTGTCTTTTTTGTAAAAAGATCTCGGCAAAGAAAACCTCATTATTTTTCCTTAACCGGGGGTGTGTGTGTGTGTGTGTGTGTGTGTGTGTGTGTGTGTGT
This sequence comes from Heterodontus francisci, assembly GCF_036365525.1. Taxonomy (NCBI): domain Eukaryota; kingdom Metazoa; phylum Chordata; class Chondrichthyes; order Heterodontiformes; family Heterodontidae; genus Heterodontus; species Heterodontus francisci. Next base: position 97,448,814 of record NC_090382.1, read on the forward strand.
GTGTGTGTGTGTGTGTGTGTGTGTGTGTGTGTGTGTGTGTTGGGCTAAGTTAAAAGGGAACTTACACACTTCAATCTGTGTGTTAATGTTTTGCATCTTTACTGAATAAGTTTTGTTTTATAATAAATTGATAATTTTGTTGTTTAAAGAAACCTGGTTGGTGGATTTTATTCTGATATAAAATAGAGTATATAATTGGCCGTCTCAGTAACCAGTTGTGACCCATGTAGAAGTGGAACTAGAGACAGACAGTGCACTCCTCCTGCATTGGTCATAACAACAGCACTGAGAGCTCGATGTAACCCACCATCTTCAACATAAACTTCCATCAAGGGAGACATCTAAAATCATCTCAGGCCTGCATCCATATAGAACTTGACTCTCAAGAGCATTCATCAGGTTTATCATAACCTTCCCCACCACTAAAAATCACCTTCTTCTTTCCCTTCTCTATCTGTTTTACCTTGAGTGTCTGCAAGCGAATGTGTGAATGGATGCAGTTGCAACAATTTTGGGATAAGGCGTATTGATTAATAAACAATTGACAACAAAAACAAGAAATGCTGGAATCACTCAGCAGGTCTGGCAGCATCTGTGGAAAGAGAAGCAGAGTTAATGTTTCGGGTCAGTTTCGAAGAAGGGTCACTGACCCGAAACGTTAACTCTGCTTCTCTTTCCACAGATGCTGCCAGACCTGCTGAGTGATTCCAGCATTTCTTGTTTTTGTTTCAGATTTCCAGCATCCGCAGTATTTTGCTTTTAATAAACAATTGACTTTCTGTTTTTTAAAGCCTACAAGAAAACCTGTTACTGTCTGGTTATTTGAGAAATAAAACACCCAGGAGTTAAATTCTAATACAAATACACTTGTTGTGGTCAGGTGGGGGGTTCAACAGTGGGAACAACCCATGTCACACTACATGGCCGTAACACCTCTCTCAACCCCTCCATCTTCCCTAACATATCTGACTGCTTGTCTAACATCCAGTTAGGATGGGCAGAAATTTCCTCCAATTAATCATGAAGAACAGCAAAGCCATTGGGCAGAATTTTAATCTGCCTTGGAGGCTGGCATGGAGGTGGGGTAACAAACAAAATGGCAGGGGCTGTCATTTTCAATGTTGCCCGGGCCCCCTACCATTTTTTCCAAGGCTGGGAAGGCCAAGGTTGGACTTCCCGCCCAGGTCAATTGAGGCCCTTAAATGGCCAAATAATGGTCAGCATCAGGTAAAGTCTGGTGGCTTCCTAGTGGGGTCTGGGAGGTGGACCGTCCTTTGGGGGCAATCCAGGGCCCCTGGATGACCCCCACCCCCCCCTGTGGCAATCACCAACACCGTCCCCTCCCCAGGAAGACCCCTGCTGCCCTTACCAACCCCCCCACCCTGTTGCTGGAATCTGCTTGACTGGCCCCGGCGAACCTGACCCTATTCACCTGTCCTGGGATCTTCTCCAGTCTTCATACTGCAGGGCCTCCTGCAGTACCAGCAGTGGCCACTGCTCTCAGTGGCACTGTGGTACTGCAGATCTGCCAGTCTTCCAATTGGCCAGCAGCTCTGAAGGTGGGAACACATCCCTTAAAGGGACGGCATTCTCGACAGCGAGCAATTAATGGCTGCCTGCCATGAAATGGCTTTGGGGGTCCGATGGAGGCCCGAGGCGGGCTCTCCCCTGTCTTCCAGACCGCCGTTGAGACCCCATCACCAGAATAAAGTGCAGCCCATTGCCAGCACAGACCCCATTCCTACCGAATCCATCATTCTAATAAAGAGAGAAAATGCTGGAAATTCTCAGCAGGTCAGGCATCTGATGAAAAGTCATTAGCCTGAAACATTGGGCCAGATTTTCAATCCCAGCTGAGAGTGGGGATGGCAGCGAGCACGATTTGAAGATTGTGTTCTTGGATGTTGGCACTGGGTTCCACCGCCTCTGGAATGCGATCCTATTTTTAAACTTCAGCTGGCAGGGAGGGAATGGGTCAGGCGCTCGGTGTCCAATTAATTGCCTGTTGAGCTCATTGAAGAGCTCATTAACAGGCTTTTCAGGAGCAGTATGCTATTTTTAAATGCTGGGAAGGGGGAAAACGCCGTAGGGGGATCAGAGGACATGAACATTGTGGAGGGGGATGATGGCAATGAAAATGGCTGTTTAATTTAAAGCAGAGGCAGCAAATAAAGCAAGACATCTTGCTGCAATTGTATAGACCCTTGGTGAGACCGCACCTGGGGTATTGTGTACAGTTTTGGTCTCCTTACCTCAGGAAGGATATACTTGCCATAGAAGGAGTCCAATGAAGGTTCATCAGACTGATCCCCGGAATGGAGGGATTGTCCTATGAGGAGAGATTGAGGAGACTGGGCCTGTGTTCTCCAGAGTTTAGTAAAATAAGAGGTGATTTCATTGAAGTGTACAAAATTCTTACAGGGCTCAACAGGGTAGATGCAGGAAGGATGTTTCCCCCGGCTGGGGTGGGGGTCTAGAACCAGGGGACATAGTCTCAGAATAAGAGATGGGCCATTTAGGACTGAGATGAGGAGGAATTTATTCAGTCAGAGGGTGGTGAATCTTTGGAATTCTCTACCCCAGAGGGCTGTGGAGGCTCAGTCATTGAATATACTCAAGACAGAGATGGGTAGAATTCTAGATATTAAAGATATCAAGATTTATGGGGATATTGTGAGAAAATGGCGATGAGGTAGAAGATCAGTCATGATCCAGTTGAATGGCAGAGCAGGCTCGAGGGGCCGAATGGCCCACTCCTGCTCTATTTCCATGTTCATAAATAAACCTCAACTGCCTTAGATGGGTCTCATTGAGGATATTGTTGCAGATCTAGGAGTTAAATATTGCATTGAAGAGTGCTATGAAAAATGATAGGGAAGTGAGCCCGCTGGCATCACTGCGACACCTGAGTTGGCACAGGAAGGTCTGGTGAGAGTTCAGGGCTCAGCTGACAGAGGTCAGATGGGAATAGGTGACTTGGACATTGGACAGCGCAGCCAGGATGAGTAGTGGCAGATGCTGTTGTGGGACAACCTTAAGAACGGACCACACTAAGAGGCTGTAAGTGAAAGTCACTGGAGAAAGTGATTTCTCATCACACATGACCAGGTAGTTGTGGGAGTAGCCGACGGAGTAAGATGTGTCTAGATGTGCTCGTGCTGTAGCTGTATACATTATAAGTGTATATATATATATATATATATATATATCCTAGTTTAATTTATAACAAAAACCCATGTATTCTTTGGATATTATTTTTGTCCTGTGAATGTTACAATAATTCACACACCAAAGGAACAAATACAACCTCAGGGACAGCTGGAGGCCTGAGGAGCACAGTGGGGGGCTGCAAGGGGAAGAAGGCTGCACCCAAGACATTGGGTGCATAGCCCAAAAGTCAGCTACCTGCAAATGACAGAGCTCCAGGGCTGTAGGGGGGCAGCCCTATCCAGGCAACTTGATCTTGATCCTGTGTACTCTGATCCACAATGACCTGAGGCCTCATAGCCCCCATGGCAGTCACCAGCCGTCAAGGTCTCAGGTGCTTTGAACTTCTATGCAAACAAGTCATTCCAGGGATCAGCTGTGGACCTTGGTGGCACCTCGCAGTCAGCATCTCATTAGGCGTTTCTGGAGCGCAGGGACTACACCAACTTTCACACAGATGGGCCTGTGCTGGCAGAGAGGCCATTGGGATTTGACACCATTAATGAATTCCTTCATCTGCAGAACATCATCGATTGTACCCATGTGCCATCAAGGTGTCCAGCGACCAGCCAGTGAGATCCATCAACAGAAAGGCCTTCCATTCCCTCAACTACCAAATGGTCCACAACTACAAGTGCTTCCTCCATGTATGCACTTGCTTTACTGGCAGCTGCCATGACTCTTTCATCCTCCACAAGTCCAGGCTGCCTCATATTTTCACTCCATCCCCAAAAGCGCATGGATGGATCCAAGGGGACAAGGGAGAAGAGATGCTTACTGACCCATTTACAGGAGGCACAGACAGAGGCGAAATAACCAATGCTACCTGCTCAGCAGGCCATCCACTGAGCAGACCATCAAGTTTCTGAAGATATGATCCTGGTGCCTGGATCAGTCATGTGGCACCCTCCAATGCCCTCAGTCATTGTGGTTCTCTGCTGTGCTCTCCATGGCCCTCCAGAGAGGTGTGCACCTTGAGGACAGTGAGGCCTTGGAAGGAGAAAGCTCATTGGGGAAGGAGAAAGAGGGGGCGGAGGGGGATAGCGCTGAACAGAGAGGTGCCACTGCCGCACATCGAGGTGGCCTACTCTTGCCATGCTCTGGGAAGAAGGACTGCCTCCTCTCCTTTACAGCCTGCAGCATTAGATCCAGATGGGCATGACCCTCCAGATGAAGTGAGGGTCTGCTCTTCCCCTAGTTGTTATTGTAGCTGTTCAAATAACATCACTATAAAGGAAATTATCTGGTCATTTGTCATATTGCTGTTTGTGGTAACCTTGCTGTGCACAAATTGGCTGCCATGTTTCTTACAGTGGTGACATTTGGAAAGTATTTAATTGGCTGTAAAGTGCTTTGGGACATCCTGAGGTGATTGTCTTTCTTTCTTTCATTTAGGAAGCGAAACTTTTGGCCAATTGAAAAGTCAATTTAAAGACATTCAAACACATCTAGTAAAAGGGCACAACAAAATAACTTGTTTCCTCTAATTTTGTCTACAATCCCTCAGAACAGAACATGTGTTCAGCTTTGTAGCTCTCACCGGACATGAAGTAATAAGGAAGCTATTGACTGGTGGATGAAGTATTGATAAAATAATGCATATAGTTTTGATATATATAGTTGGACATATTTCTTTTTGGTTTTATTTTATTGAGCTTTCCTGATTTTCTCTGTCACATTGAGTTGGTTGGATTGTTTTGACAAGTTTCCAAACCAGCTCCAATGAGTTTGGTTTCAATGCGACAGAAACATTTGCATTCATAGCAGCACAGAGCAGGAGGATGAATGTTAGAGATAAGACAGTCTTACTCCAGCAGCCTGTACTCTGCTATTTTACCTCAAAATCAGAACCAATTAAAATTATCAGCAGGTTTAATGAACATAATCTTAATTGACAAATCTCCATTACAAATAAAACAGTGACTTTCCAAGATATCATCAATGCTTAACCTACTTCACAAAGAGGATTTCCACACAGTGAGTGTGAGTAACTCTTATATTGCTAAATTATAGAACAGGATATTGGCACTGGTATAAAATGACTTAAATTAGATGTTCTTACTGATCATAACCTAGGAACATTTATGATTCAGCCTCTTGAGCCTGTTCTGCGATTTAATTAGATCATGACTGATTTACCATTTATCCACCTAGCTCTAATTTTAAGATTGTGCCCCCTTGTTGTGGAAATCCTCCACCAGAGGAAAAGGCTTCCCTCTGTCAACTCAATCAAATCCTTTTATCATGTAAAACACCTCACCCCTCACCCTTCTAAATTCAAAGGAATAGAACCAATTCATAGAACCTGTCCTCACAGTCTAACATTTTTTTTAGCCCCAGTATCATTTTAGTTAATGCGAGCTGTACCCTGATTAGCGAAGATATAGTCTTCTTAAAGTATGGCACCTGGAACTGAACATAGGAATGCAAGATGACATGCATAAAAGGGTCAATGCTGTATATCTGCATACAACTCTGATGTTACAATGGGAGAAACATTGGCCTCAGCATCATACATGTGTAAGGAGACTGAGAGCCAGCCGCTTTCCATTACATTCTGACAACCTTTCACAAGCTGCTGCCATTTGACACTTAAGAGAGATGCCACTCTTTCACGAGTTGTTGCTGTTTAAAGTACAAGGATGCTTGTTCCTGGAGCACTGAAAATTTTTACTGAGTTCTCCCAGATGTCCAGTCATAGTAAATCCTGGTGGGTTTAATTTCATGCTGCAGTTGGAGCTAGAGCACTACAACAACAACTTGCATTTAATGTATAAAACATCCCAAGGTGCTTCACAAGTGCATTATGAAACAAAATTTGAGAGTGATCCACATAGCATTAAGGCATGTGACCAAACAACAGGTAGGTTAAGGAGTATCTTAAAGGAAGAGAGAGCTAGAGAGGTGGAAATGTTTAGGGAGAGAATTCCCAAGCTTGTGGTCTTGACAATTGAATGCGTGGCTACTAATGGTGTAGTGAATAAAATTGGGGATGCACAAGAGATCAGCATTGGAGGAGTGCAGATATCTCAGAAGGTTGTAGGGCTGGAGGAGGTTACAGAGATATGGAGGGGTGAGCCTATTGACAATTTGAAAACATGAATAAGAATTCTTCAATTGAGGTGTTGCTGGATCGTGAGCCAATGTCGGTGAGCGAGCAAAGGGTTTATGGATGAATGGCACTTGGCACAAGTTAAGATATGGGCATCAGAGATTGGGACAAATTTAAGATTTGGGAGGATGGAAAATGGGAGGTCAGACAGGAAAGAAATAAAAATAAATTTTATATCATTTCTATGCATTTATATCATGCTTTTCACAACCACTGGCTTCTCAAAGCACTTTACAGCGAATGAAATACATTTGAAGTGTAGCTACTGCTATTATGTAGGAAACGCAGAAGTCAATTTGTGCACAGCAAACTCCCACAAACAGCAATGTGATAATGACCAGATAATCCGTTTTTGTGATGTTGATTGAGGGATAAATATTGGCCAGGACACCAGCGATAACTCCCCTGCTCTTCAAATGAGAGCCTTGGAATAGTCATGTATAGAGGCAACAAAGGCTCTCATGCAATATGAAAGCAGTTTCAGAATGAAAATACAAGTGAACAGCTCCTGGCATTTATCTCACTAAAACCAATGGCATATTGAAGGTACATGCTGTAATGGCTGCAACGCTGTCTGCTCCCCAAACCTGGCTCGATCACACTAATGAGTACAACAGACGGAAGGAGGTAAGGTAACATAAACTCTGGTTATATACCTTGAGTTTAATAAGTTGAAGGGGGATCTAATTTGAGGTCAAACCTGCCTTTAGCTGCATGCTTGTGACTCACAAATCCAAACTAACTGCAAACAATGGACCCAAGCCTTTAATTACAGTATTGTAAAGCAAGCATTTCAACTGGTCTGCAGCTGAGGCATGAATATGTTAATCCTGTGCCTCAAGCTTTGTAACAGCATCATATGATGTTTAACTAAGCACCTGCAACAATGTGGAGCTGGTGCGTCTTGCACAAGGTGACTTTGCAAAATGTATTCTCATTTATCTTAATGTAATAAGACACAAAGAACAGCAGAGGGCATTGATATAGGAAGAAAAAGGAGAGGCCTGACTTAAATGCTAATGGCAAAAAACACTTGAGGCATGTACTTTAGTTAAAAGAAGTGTTGTGCACGATGGCAGTAAGATTGCTTGATGTCTTTCTCACAAAAGAAATAAAAAGATCTGTTCAATTGCTTATTACGGATATTTAAAAAAATAATTTTGGGCCCGATTTTAACTCACTTAGACAGAGTTGAAATTAGGCCCATTATTATGTTTCCTAGATTCAGGAATTGTGCTGTTGGAATGGAAAATTGCAAATGTCATTCCATTATTTAAGAAGGGAAGAGGGGAGACAGCTACACATCTGCTTATTTATCATCAGGGGAGATGGTGATGTAGTGGTAATATCACTGGACTAGTTGTCCAGAGATCCAGGTTGGGGTCATCCATGGCACTCAGTTAATTATTTTTTGAAAAAATCTGGTGTTGCAATCTTGTCTCAGTAATGGTGCTGTGAAGCCATCATTGATTGTTCTAAAAACCCAGCTGTTCACTAATGACTTTTAAGGAGGGAAATCTGCTGTCCTCATCTGGTCTGACCTAGATGTGACTCCAGACACACAGCAATGTGATTGACTCTTAACTGCCTTCTGAAGACACTCAGTTGTCAAGGTCAATTAGAGATGGGCAAAAAATGCTGGCCATGCCATTGATGCCCGCATCCCATGAAAGAATTTAAAAAAAAGTTGTTGGGAAGTTACTGAAATCCGTTATCAGGAACAAGATAACTTGGTAAAGTGACAATTGATCAAAGAGAGTCAGCATGGATTTTCAAAGGGTAGGCCATGGATGACAACTCTAGTTAAACTTGCAGAGTAGTCATGGTGGAAAGGGGAGTGTCTATGGATGTTGACTATGTCGGAAGGCAATTGAGAAGAGATTGTTATTAAAAAGAAAGCTCATGGAATTGGAGGTAACCTTGTGATATGGGTGAGTAATTGGTTGGGAGGTCAGAGAAAGAGGGTAGGGACATTCTCTGATTGGTATGATGTGACAGGTGGTGTTACTCTAGGGATCTGTACTGGGCCTCTATGTAACCTACTATGCCTCCTATCTGCAAACTTGGATATACAATGCTCCTTTCCTTCATCCAAGTGATTAATATATGTGGTGAAAGACTGAAGCTCAGTCCTAAAGGAATGCAGGGATTTAACAAGGTAGATGGATTCAGAACAAGGGGACATAATCTTAAAATTGGACCATGATGATTTAGGAGCAAAATCAAGGAAGCATTTTCTCTCGAAAGGCTGTAGATACTGGATCAATTGCCATTTTAACAATGAGATCAAGAGATCTTTGTTTGGTAAAGGTATTAAGGGATACAGAGAAAAGTAGGGTAAATGGAATTGAGGTACAGATCAGCCAGGATCCAATAGAATGGCAGGACAGGCTCGAGGGGCTGAATTACTGTTCCTGTGTTCCCTTTAAAACAAATGCCTGTGTCAGTCCTACACTTTGTTTCTTTTCAAACAAAAAGCAAACATCATGATTGCACAGCCATGTACAATTGTTACTGATTTTTTTAAAAGAAGCATTTGAAACACTGACACATGGGGTAGACTTTCATCATCAATGCCTGGGTGATAATTTGTCTGGGTGGTCACAAGGCCTTCAAAGGCCCCACCTGACCGTTATTCCATTAAAACCAATGCCTGTGAAAACAAAATATCTACTCCATTAGGATGAGACAACATCTGATAAAACACATGGGTAAAAACCCAATTCAAATGAATGCCTCACCAATATATTGCATCTCCCAAGGTCCCTTGACACTACTTGAAGGAGAGAAGGAATTTCTCTTGGTATCCTTGCTAATGACCCTCCCTCAATTAACACCACCCCCAAAAAAACCCCAATGACCTGAATTATGAGTTAGGTCAGGATTGGTGGTTGCAAGAGTCCTGTGTGAGCAACAATCTCATATGCCAAGGCCTTGAGAGATTTTGACTCCTACGCTTTAAATCCTTTTTCAGACTCAAATTCCATGACCTAACTGGGTAGAAATCTCTGCCTGGCCAGATTGGAGACTTGAAGCCACCGCCCAGGACCCATGGAAACAGTCCCCAGCAGTCAAGTCAGGGGAGGTCCAGATGTGATTCTGCTTAGAGGGGGTGGGGGGAAGCCCAGGTAAGAATGGCAAAAGGTTTCTTTGTGGGATTCAGAGGAGCATTTCTGTGTGACTGGTGAACCACAAGGGAACAAAAAAAAACTTAACCAACTGGGTCTCTTCGGGCCTTCAATCCACCTTCCAACAGGTTTGACCAGGTGGGGAAGCCATTGCTGCTCCCTTCTCAGGCTTCAGGTTGAAATAGCATCTCAGGTCCCTATGATGTCATTGGAGCACAACCTGCATATTAAAAAAGGGCCTCACTGGCTTAAAATTGCAGGGTTGGAAAGGAGTGGGGAAGTCCCTGCTCCATTTTAACTGCACACCCCTCCTACGTTCTCCCCCACCCCACACCGCCTTCGCTTCGGTCTGGTTTCCACCCGAAGGATGGAGCGAGGGGCAGGTAAAATGAAAGTCAATGAATCAGTTGTATTTTCATGACAACTGCTTATCGATCTCACTGCTACTTGTGAAACATTGCTGCAACAAAATGACTGCTGTATTTGTCTACTTACCAACAGCCTTTGCACTTAACAGTGATTCATTATTTAAAACACTTTGAGGTAGTTTGACAAAATGATAAGGTGTGATATAAATGCAACTCTTCCAGTTTTGCCAAGTGACTGTTTTACGCTTTTCACTGGTGTGACATACCATGTTCGTGATGCTGAAAAAGTATTAAATATAGAATCACCACATGCTGACAGTAAACATTTGCATCTGTGCTGGAATTCCCTCTGTGTGATAGGGAAGGATTACAGGAATTTATCTGCATTGTAAACGTGCTGTTGCTACAATTCATGGAACAACATGCTGCATTTAGAGAACATTTATTTTCTAAATTGAGCTGCTTCAAAATGTAATGTGGAATTTTGCACAAATCAGGAAGGCCTTAAGTTTCATATGTTAGAACAAATCTATTTATGATATCAGTCTTGACAGTAGAAAATACCATAGTTTTTCCTCAAATTAAACATGGTGTGGAAGTTTCATGGTGTAAAAGTGACAGTATTGGATCAGTCACCTATGATGGTTCCCCTGGTTGGGAAGTCGCAAACTGGGTCACAGTCACCCATGCAATTTTATTTACCATTGAAAGAATGAAAGAAGGATGTGCATTTATATAGCACTTTTCATAACCACAGGACATCCCAAAGCACTTTGAAGTGAATGGAGTACTTTTGAAATGCAGTTACTGTTGTCATTTAGGAAACGCAGTAGCCAAATTGCACACAGCAAGATCCCACAAACAGCAATGTGATAAGAACAGAAGAACTTAAGAAATAGAGGAAGAAGTAGGCCATACAGCATTTCAAGTCTGGTCCACCATTCAATATGATCATAGCTGATCTTGTACCTCAACTCCACCTTCCCAAAAATCTATCAATCTGTCTTGAATATTCTCAAGGATTGAGTATCTGCAGACCTTTGGTTAGAAAATTACAAAAATCCACAACCCTTTAAGTGAAGAAATTTCTCCTCATCCTCAGTCCTAAATGGCTAACCCCTTATTCTGAGACTGTGACCCAGTTCGCGACTTCCCAACCAAGGGAACCATCCTCTCCGCATCTACCCTGTCAAACCCCTTAAGATTTCTTTGTGACTCATCTTTCTTTCTTCTAAATTCTAGGAAATATAGATTTAATTTACTTCATCTCTCCTCACAGGACATATGCAAAATGTGGGCCGGCATCAGGGAAAGAATAGACCATGAAAACTGCTGGGTTGGTGTTAAAAATTCATCTGATTCTTTAACATCCTTCAGGAAGAGACTGTGCCAGCCCTTCTAGCCTGGCCTATATGTAACTCCAGTCTCATACTAAGTGGTTTACTCCTAAAGCCACACTATTGTTAAGAGGGGAGGCGGTGCCACAGTGGTAATGTCACTGGACTAATCATCCAGAGTCCCAGGCTAATGCTCTGGGGACATGGGTTTGAATCCCACCACAGTAGATGGTGGAATTTGAATTCAATTAATAAAACTGGAATTAAAACGCGAGTCTAGCGGTGATCATGAAACCATTGCCGATTGTTGTAAAAACCCATCTGGTTCACTAATATCCTTTAGGGAGGGAAATTTGCTTTCCTTACCTGGTCTGGCCTACATGTGACTCCAGACCCACAGCAATGTGATTGACTCTTAAATGCCCTCTGAAATGGCCTAGCAAGCCACTCAGTTGTATCTAACTGCTACAAACTGGATGGACCACACAGATTCGAACTAGGCACCTGAAATGACACCGACAAACCCAGCCCTGTCAACCCTGCAAAGTCCTCCTTACTAACATTTGTGGGCTTGTGCCAAAATTGGGAGAGCTGTCCCACAGACCAGTCAAGCAACAGCCTGACCAGGTCATACTCACCGAATCATACCTTACAGACAATGTCGCAGACACCACCATCACCATCCCTTGCTATGTCCTGTCTCACTGGCAGACAGACCCACCAGAGGTGGCGGCACAGTGGTATATAGTTGGGAGGGTTTTGCCCTGGGTGTCCTCAACATTGACTCCAGACCCCAGGAAGTCTCATGGCATCAGGTCAGGCATGGGCAAGGAACCCTCCTGTTGATTACCACCTACCACACCCCCCAGCCCCCCACCCCCCAGCTGATGAATCAGTGCTTCTCCAGGTTGAACATCAATTGGACGAGGCACTGAGGGCAGCAAGCTCACATCAATTCCCATCACCAAGAGTGGCTCAGTAGTACCACTATTGGCCGAGTCCTAAAGGACATAGCTGCTAGACTCGGTCTGCAGCAGGTGGTGAGGCAACCAACAAGAGGGAAAAATCTACTTGACCTCATCCTCACCAATCTACTTGTCATTGATGCATCTGTCCATGACAGTATTGGTAGGAGTGCCCACAGCACAGTCCTTGTGGAGGCAAATTCCCATCTTCACACTGTGGATACCCACCATCGTGTTGTGTTACACTACCAGCCTGCTAAATGGGATAGATTTCGAACAGATCTATCAACTCAAAACTGGGCATCCATGAGGCGCTGTGAGCCATCAGCAGCAGCAGAACTGTATTCAACCACAATCTGTAACCTCATGGCGAGGCATATCCTCCATTCTACCATTACCATCAACCCGGGGGATCAACCCTGGTTCAATGAAGAGTGCAGGAAGGCATGCCAGGAGCAGCAACAGGCATACATAAAATTAGGTGTCAGCCTTGTGAAGCTACAACACAGGACAACTTTCATGCCAAACGGCAGAAGCAGCACGCAATAGAAAGGCCTAACGATCCCATAATCAACAGATCAGGTCTAAGCGCTGCAGTCCTGCCACATCCAGTTGTGAATGGTGGTATAAAAATAAAAATAAAAATAAAAATTGGCAAGTCATGCTGCAGCTGTACAGAACTTTGGTTAGGCCACACTTGGAATATTGCGTGCAATTCTGGTCGCCACACTACCAGAAGGACGTGGAAGCTTTGGAGAGGGTACAGAAGAGGTTTACCAGGATGTTGCCTGGTCTGGAGAGCATTAGCTATGAGGAGAGGTTAGATAAACTCCGATTGCATTCACTGGAACGACGGAGGTGGAGGGGCGACATGATAGAGGTTTACAAAGTTATGAGCGGCATGGACAGAGTGGATAGTCAGAAGCTTTTGCCCAGGGTGGAAGAGTCAGTTACTTGGGGATGTAGGTTTAAGGCGCGAGGGGCAAAGTTTAGAGGGGATGTGCGAGGCAAGTTCTTTACACAGAGGGTGGTGAGTGCCTGGAACTTGCTGCCGGGGGAGGTGGTGGAAGCAGGCACAATAGTGACGTTTAAGAGGCATCTTGACAAATACATAAATAGGATGGGAATAGAGGGATACGGTCCCGAAAGTGCAGAAGGTTTTAGTTTAGATAGGCATCAAGATCGGCGCAGGCTTGGAGGACCGAATGGCCTGTTCCTGTGCTGTACTGTTCTTTGTTCTTTGTTCCACACTGATTCTATTGAAGTCGGAGGGTGCCACTGCATGGAGGAACCACCAAATGAGACCTGGTAGCCTCCTATTGGGCTTGGGGTGAGGCTGCTCCTCTGGGGGCAATCCATGGCCCCTGGAGGGCCCCACCCCCAGTGGTGATGGCCGTCCCCGTGGCAAGACCCCCGCACCATCATCAACCCACCCAAATTCCCCATCCTGACTGGCCCCAGAGACTCTGACCCCATTTACCTGTGTCCTGGGGTCTCCAACATCATTGTCCTCTGTAGGCCTCCTGCAATACTGGCAGTGGCCATCACTCCTAGTAGCGCTGCTGGCCCTCCAGTTGGCTGACAGCCCTCCAGGCTGTCGCTCTTCCCTTTCGAGGGAGGGTGTCACTGTCAGCAGGAAGTAAATTGGCTGCCCACCTTGAAATTCCAATGGAGGTCCGAAACATGGTCACGGCAGGGCCTCCTCCCGCCTTTAGGACCGCCGCCAGGATGCCCGTCGACAGGATAAAATCCCAACCTTTGTCTTGTCCTTTGCTATGAGGTGGTATGTTTCCTGGCCTCAGAAGTTGGCTGTGTTTTGCCTCCTCTTATCAGCACCAGCTCAATGACAGGCATGACAGTTCCACAATAACAACAACGCCTTGCATTCATATATTGTCTTGAGTCTAGAAAACATACCAAGGTGTTTTTTATAGAGTAAGAGGTGGTGAATTCCCACTTTGAGCAGAAAACTGGCATTAGTCACTTGGCTGCCTGATTTACACCTTTCCTGATTTTTAGTTTCCATTGAGTTATGCTAAAGGAGTCTCTGATAGACATGAAAGATCCCATGACACTATTTCGAAGAAGAGCAAGGGAGTTATCCCCACAATCTTGTCCAATATTCATTCCCCAATCAACATCACCAAAACAGACGACCTGGTCATGACCGCTTTGCCGATTGTGGGAGCTTGCTGTGCAAAAACTGGCTGTCACGTTTCCTGCATTACAACAGTCTCTATCCTTCAAAAGTACTTTGTTACGACCAGGTGAGAAAGAGGTCTAAGGTTCCCTTTCTGCCTTCACTTGGTCTTACTGTAACAGGGTTTTTTTTAAAACACACTTTTTAACTCCCCCTTGGTGAATCCTTGTTCACTGCTTTCCAATTATTCGGCAAAGAAACCAGCACTAACAGGCTTTCTTAGGTTTAAAGAAGAATAGTTGAAATTTATTAAACTTCAACTTAAACTGTAATTCGGTTAACACCTATGGATACATGATGTCCCCACGCTAGCATGCATATGTGATACACACATGCAAATAGAGACAGAAAAGAGCAGGAGAAAAATAAAGGGGAAAGGTTTGAGGCAATATCTGAAGAGTTGTTGTTACGGATCTTCAAGTTCACTGCAGAGTCCTTGATTGTAGGTAGATCTTGCTTTTCGTTGGGGCCCAGTATTCTTCTTAAACCTTGTTCGCTGCAGGAGATCTTTCTCTCTTGGGGTTCATGTGTCTTCAGTGGATTCAGAGGCATGTGAGAAAGAGATGGGAGCAGACAGGAGAGAGATCTCAATCCAGGAGCAAACAGATACTCTCAGTTCAAACTGTTGGTACAATTAAAAAAAAACCCGAGGTGCCAAGCAGGTTTGTCATGTGACTAACTGGCCTGACCACGTCTTGGATTGTATCACCTTGGCAGTCTCTGGAACGCTCCTCTTACATACAATTTGTCCTTCCAATCACCGTCTGTTGCAAATGTAATTGCCAGCCATGGCTGATCTGTTTAACAAGTCATTTCTTCACTCTAGTAGCAATTTAAAATCAATGTTCATGACAAAATTAATGTGCCTCATTCTTGGCAGTTGGGGGCCTAGCATGACAACTTCATTGTGAGTAATGGCTTTAGGCATCCTGTAGTCATGAAATACATTATATAAATGCAAGTCTTTATTTTTTCCAATTCAATCCGATAGCCCTGCAGAAGCCCTGATCCCTGTTGTAGACAGAACTCATGCCCAGATCTGGAGCTCGGATTGCACTTTTTGTTGTGAAAAATGTGGACAACAACTTAACATTTAATGACATAAAATTTAATGTTTAATGACATGCTCATTCCAAGATGCAGCTTTTTTCTTTATTCATTCATGGGATGTGGGCATCGCTGGCTAGGCCAGCATTTACTGCCCATCCCGAATTGCCCTTGAGAAGGTGGTGGTAAGCTGCCTTCTTGAACTGCTGCAGTCCATGTGGGGTAGGTACATCCACAGTGCTGTTCGGAAGGAAGTTCCAAGTTTTTGACCCAGTGACAGTGAAGGAATGGCGATATAGTTCCAAGTCAGGATGTTGTGTGGCTTGGAGGGGAACTTGCAGGTGGTGGTGTTCCCATGCATTTGCTGCCCTTGTCCTTCTAGTTGGTAGAGGTCGCGGGTTTGGAAGGTACTGTCTAAGGAAACTTGATGCATTGCTGCAGTGCATCTTGTAGATGGTACACACTGTTGCCACTGTGCGTCGGTGGTGGAGGGAGTGAATGTTTGTAGATGGGGTGCCAATCAAGCGGGCTGCTTTGTCCTGGATGGTGCTGAGCTTCTGGAGTGTTGTTAGAGCTGCACCCATCCAGGCAAGTAGAGAGTACTCCATCACACTCCCGACTTGTGACTTGCAGATGGTGGACAGGCTTTGGGGAGTCAGGAGTTGAGTTACTTGCCGCAGGATTCCTAGCCTCTGACCTTCTCTTGTAGCCATGATATTTATATGGCTACTCCAGTTCAGTTTCTGGTCAATGGTAACCCCTAGAAAGTTGATAGTGGGGGATTTAGCGATGGTGATGCCATTGAATGTCAAGGGGGGATAGTAGATTCTCTCTTGTTGGAGATGTTCATTGCCTGGGACTTGTGTGGCGCGAATGTTACTTGCCACTTATCAGCCCAAGCCTGGATATTGTCCAGGTGTTGCTGCATTTCTGCATGAACTGCTTCAGTATCTGAGGAGTCACGAATGCTGCTGAACATTGTACAATCATCAGTGAACATCCCCACTTCTGACCTTATGATTGAAGGGAGGGCATTGATGAAACATCTGAAGATGGTTGGGCCTAGGACACTACCCTGAGGAACTCCTGCAGTGATGTCCTGGAGCTGAGATGATTGACCTGCAACAACCTCAATCATCCTCCCTTGTGCTAGATATGACTCCAGCCAGCGGAGAGTTTTTCCCCTGATTCCTATTGACTCCAGTTTTGCTAGGGCCCCTTGATGCCATTCTCGGTCAAGTGCTGCCTTGATGTCAAGGGCAGTCATTCTCACTTCACCTCTTGAGTTCAGCTCTTTTGTCCATGTTTGAACCAAGACTGTAATGAGGTCAGGAGCTGAGTGGCCCTGGTGGAACCCAAACTGAGCATCACTGAGCAGGTTATTGCTAAGCAAGTGCCACTTGATAGCACTGTCGATGACACCTTGAATCACTTTATTGATGATTGAGAGAAGACTGATGGGGCAGTAATTGGCTGGGTTGGACTCTTGCTGCTTTTTGTGTACAGGACATACCAGGGCAATTTTCCACATTGCCGGTTAGATGCCAGTGTTGTAGCTGTACTGGAGCAGCTTTGTTCGGGGCCTGGCAAGTTCTGGAGCACAGGTCTTCAGTACTATTGCCAGAATATTGTCAGGGCCTATAGCCTTTGCAGTATCCAGTGCCTTCAGTCTTTTCTTGATATCATGTGCAGTGAATCGAATTGGCTGAAGACTGGCATCCTGGGGACTTCAGGAGGAGGTCAAGATGGCTCAGCAACTCGGCACTTCTGGCTGAAGATTGTTGCAAATGCTTCAGCCTTATCTTCTGCACTGATGTGCTGGGCTCCCCCATCATTGAGGATGGGGATATTTGTGGAGCCACCTCCTCCAGTTAGTTGTTTAATTGTCCACCACTATTCACGGTTGGAGGTGGCAGGACTGCAGAGCTTACTTCTGATCTGTTGCTTATGGGATCGCTTAGCTCTGTCTATAGCATACTGCTTACGTAGTCTCGCATGCAAGTAGTCCTGTGTTCTAGCTGCACCAGGTTGACACCTCATTTTGAGATATGCCTGGTGCTGCTCCTGGCATGCCCTCCTGCACTCTTCATTGAACCAGGGTTGGTCTCCCGGCTTGATGGTCATGGTAGAGTGGGGATATGCAGTGCCATGAGGTTACAGATTGTGGTTGAGTACAATTCTGCCGCTGCTGATGGCCCACAGCGCCTAATGGATGCCCAGTTTTGCATTGCTAGATCTGTTTGAAATCTATCCCATTTAGCACGGTGGTAGTGCCACACAACATGATGGAGGTTATCCTCAATGTGAAGGTGGGATTTTGTCTCCACAAGGACTGTGCGGTGGTGACTCCTACCTTTACTGTCATGGACAGATGCATCTGGTGAGTTCTGCCAAATTAATCAGTTTGTAGTCCACACTACATAAAGAAAGTCACTCATTCCCTATTTGGCAGGGAAACCATCCTTGTTGGTCCAGATTTCTTGCAGCAGCGATATTCGCAATGAGCATTATAAGTTAAACCATTGTGCGCCCCCCTCCTCCAGAGATGAAATTGTGCCAAAATCTGCTGAAAACCTGATTAGAATATGCTGCAACAAGCATAATAGATTTATGAATGGGAAATCATGTTTGACGAACCTGTTGAAGTTTTTTGAGGATGCTATTAACAGAATTGATAATGGGGAGTTCGTGGACATGATGTACTTGGATTTTCAAAAGGCCTTTGATAAAGTCCCCCACAGGGGTTTGTTTAGCAAAATTAAAACATGGGATAGGAGGTAATATTCTGGCATGGATTAAGGATTGGTTAACAGGCAGAAAGCAGAGAGTAGGAATAAACGAGTTAATCTCCTGTTGGCAGGCTGTGACTAACGGGGTGCCGCAGGGATCAATGCTTGGGCTGCAGCTGTTCACAATATATATCAGTAATTTGGGTGTGGGGACCAAATGTAATATTTCCAAGTTCACAAATGACACAAAACTAGATGGGAATGTGTGTTGTAAGGACAATGCAAGGCAGCTTCAAGGAGATTTGGCTAGTGAGTGAAAAAGAACATGGCAGATGGAATATAATGTGGAAATTTGTGAGGTTATCCACTTTGGTAGGAGGACTAGATGTGCAGAGTATTTCTTAAATGGTAAGAGATTAGAATGTATAGATGTACAAAGGGACCTGGGTGTCCAAAACAATAAGTAATTGAAAGCTAACATGCAGGTGCAGCAAGCAATTAAGAAGGCTAATGGTATGTTAGCCTTTATCACAAGAGGATTTGAGTACAGGGGTAGTGAAGTATTGCTTCAATTGTAGAGAACCTTTGTTAGACCACACATGGAGTACTGTGTGCAGTTTTGGTCCTCTTACCTTAGGATGGATATTATTGCCATAGAGGGAGTGCAATGAAGGTTCACCAGACTTGTCCCCGGGATGGTGAGACTGTCCTATGAAGAGAAATTGGGGAAACTGGGCCTGTATTCTCTGGAGTTTTAAAGAATCTGAGGTGATCGCATTGAAACCTACAAAATACTGAAAGGGATAGACGGGGTAGATGCAGGTAAGATGTTTCCCCTGGTTGGGGAGTCTGGAACCAGGGGACACAATTTCAAAATAAGGGGGAAGCCACTGAGGACAGAGATGAGGAGAAATTTCTTTACTCAGAGGGTTGTGAATCTTTGGAATTCTCTACCCCAGAGGGCTGTGGAAGCTCAGGCATTGAGTATGTTTAAAGCAGAGATTGACAGATTTCTAAATACCAGTGACATAAAAGGATATGAGGATAGTGTGGGAAAAGGGCATTGAAATGGATGATCAGCCATGATCGTATTGAATGGCGGAGCAGGCTCGATGGCATGAATGGCCTATTCCTGCTCCTATGTTCCTAATGGTGAATCAGAAGTCAAACAGACAATGTATTTTATATCTGCAGGGAAATGGCGACCAGCTTTCCCCATCACATGCATTTTGGTATCCTCATTGTTAATAAACAAATCTGCCACCATGGAAGCTGAAAACTCCAACTGTTTAATTAGTTTGGATTTGACATGTCCCACTCTTGAGAAAGTGAGAACCAAGATCTACAGTAAGGCTGTAAGGCAGTGAGACATTGTCCAAACCAAATGGCACAGTACATATCTGGTTTTTAGCATTTACAATACAAATGCTACTTGACATTTCACAAGAACACAAGAAAACCAAAAAAGGAGCAGGAGTAGACCATATGGCCCATCGAGCCTGCTCCACCATTCAATACGATCATGGCTGATCTTAGGCTTCAACTCCACTTTCCTGTCTGATCACCATACTCCTTGTTTCCCAGACAGCCAAAAAATCTGTCTATCCCAGCCTTAAATGTATTCAATGATGGAGCATCCACAACTTTCTGGGGTAGAGAATTCCAAAGATGTGACGTAATTTCTCCTCATCTCAGTCCTAAATGATCAGGCCCTTATTCTGAGACTGTGTCCCCCGTGTTTTAGATTCCCCGATCAGCAGAAACAATCTCTCAGTGTATACTCATCCAGCCCCTTTTGAACTTATTCCACTTATGCTGCATGCGGATATACACATTAACAGTCATAAGAACAGAAGAAATAGGAGCAGGAGTAGGCCATAATCTCCTCGAGCCTGCTCCGCCATTCAATAAGATTATGATGATCTGATTGTGGCCTCACTTCTATTTTCCTGCCTGTTCCCCACAACCCTTGACTTCCTTATAGTTCAAATTGGCTCAGTGGCCTTTTTCTGTGCTGTAAATTTTCTATGATTCTATGAAAATTCTGTCACTCTTACCTTGCCTATATTCAATGACCCAGCCTCCACTGCTCTCTGGAGAAGAGAATTCCAAAGATTCACAACATTTTGAGAGAAGAAATTCCTCCCTACCCGCATCTTAGATAGGAAACCTCTTATTCTGAAACTATGCTCCGTAGTTCAAGGCTCCTGCATGAGGGGGAACATCCTCTCGGCATTTGCCCTGTCAAGCCTGCTCAGAATCTTCTATGTTTCAATATGATCAACTCTCATTCTTCTAAACCCCAATGAGTATAGGCCCAACCTGCTCAACCTTTACATAAGACAGCCCCTTCCTCCCAGGAATCAACCAAGTGAACCTTCTCTGAACTGCCTCCAATGCAAGTATATCCCTCCTTCAATAAGGGGACCAAAATTGTATGCAGTACTCCGGGGGGAATTTTATGCTGTCCCCCATAATGGATTTGGAGGCAGGGAGAGCATATAATCGGGTAGGATAATGGTGGAGGGTGGGGAGACGGATCCCGCCACCATTTCACCTCGACCAAAATTTAGTCCGGGGCAGGAAGGCTTATGAATGGCCTTCCTGCCCTGCCGCCAATTGAGTACCTTAACTGGGAAATTAACCCCAGTTATGGGCCTCTTCCCGCTGCAGCTGCAATTAGCCGTGCAGCGGGCGGCCCTGTCACCACACGCGAAGCACGGCACGAGAAACAGTGCAGGCTGCTTCCTGGTTGCGGGGGTAGGGGAGGTGAGGGTCCCTCATTAAAAGTAACTTAGTGCCGGAACAAGGGACGCAGCATTGGGAAAGGGAGGGCCTGTTGAGAGCCACCCCCTCCCACTGAGAGCCAACCCCTGCCCTTGTTGCTGATCCCCACCCCGCCCCCCCGCCCGCGACCAGCATGTTCCTGTGAGGAAGAAGGATAAGTTTGGCAAGTTTCGGGAACCTTGGATAACGCGGGATATTGTGAGCCTAGTCAAAAAGAAAAAGGAAGCATTCGCAAGGGCTGGAAGGCTAGGAACAGACGAATCCCTTGAGGAATATAAAGACAGTAGGAAGGGACTTAAGCAAGGAGTCAGGAGGGCTGAAAGGGATCATGAAAAGTCATTGGCAAACAGGATTAAGATAATCCCAAGGCTTTTTATACATATATAAAGAGCAAGAGGGTAACTAGGGAAAGGGTTGGCCCATTCAAGGACAGAGAAGGGAATCTATGTGTGGAGCCAGAGGAAATGGGTGTGGTACTAAATGAGTACTTTGCATCAATATTCACCAAAGAGAAGGACTTGGTGGATGATAAGCCGAGGGAAGGGAGTGTAGATAGTGTCAGTCATCTCATTTTCAAAAAGGAGGAGGTGTTGGGTGTCTTGCGAAGCATTAAGGTAGATAAGTCCCCAGGGCCTGATGGGATCTACCCCAGAATACTAAGGGAGGCAAGGGAAGAAATTGCTGGGGCCTTGACAGAAATCTTTGCATCCTCATTGGCTACAGGTGAGGTCCCAGAGGACTGGAGAATAGCTAATGTTGTTCCTTTGTTTAAGAAGGGTAGCAAGGATAATCCAGGAAATTATAGGCCGCTGAGCCTTACGTCAGTGGTAGGGAAATTATTAGAGAGGATTCTTCGGGACAGGATTTACTCCCATTTGGAAACAAACGAACTTATTAGCGAGAGGCAGCATGGTTTTGTGAAGGGGAGGTCATGTCTCACTAATTTGATTGAGTTTTTTGAGGAAGTGACAAAGATGACTGATGAAGGAAGGGCAGTGGATGTTATCTATATGGACTTCAGTAAAGCCTTTGACAAGGTCCCTCATGGCAGACTGGTACAAAAGGTGAAGTCACACGGGATCAGAGGTGAGCTGGCAAGATGGATACAGAACTGGCTCAGTTATAGCAGACAGTGGGTAGACGTGGAAGGGTGCTTTTCTGAATGGAGGGATGTGACTAGTGGGGTTCCGCAGGGATTAGTGCTAGGACCTTTGCTCTTTGTAGTTTATCTAAATGATTTGGAGGAAAATGTAGCTGGTCTGATTAGTATGTTTGCGGACGACACAAAGGTTGGTGGAGTTGCGGATAGTGATGAGGATTGTCAAAGGATACAGCAGGATATAGATCGGTTGGAGACTTGGGCAGAGAAATGGCAGATGGAGTTTAATCCGGACAAATGTGAGGTAATGCATTTTGGAAGATCTAATGCAGGTGGGAAGTATACAGTAAATGGCAGAACCCTTGGGAGTATTGACAGGCAGAGAGATCTGGGCATACAGGTCCACAGGTCACTGAAAGTGGCAACGCAGGTGGATAAGGTAGTCAAGAAGGCATACGGCATGCTTGCCTTCATCGGTCGGGGCATAGAGTATAAAAATTGGCAAGTCATGTTGCAGCTGTACAGAACTTTAGTTAGGCCACACTTAGAATATTGCATGCAATTCTGGTTGCCACACTACCAGAAGGATGTGGAAGCTTTGGAGATGGTACAGAAGAGGTTTACCAGGATGGTGCCTGGTCTGGAGGGCATTAGCTATGAGGAGAGGTTGGATAAACTCGGATTGTTTTCACTGGAATAACGGAGGTGGAGGGGCGACATGATAGAGGTTTACAAAGTTATGAACGGCATGGACAGAGTGGATAGTCAGAAGCTTTTTCCCAGGGTGGAAGAGTCAGTTACTAGGGGACATAGATTTAAGGTGAGAGGGGCAAAGTTTAGAGGGGATGTGCGAGGCAAGTTCTTTACACAGAAGGTGGTGAGTGCCTGGAACTTGCTGCCGGGGGAGGTGGTGGAAGCAGGTACGATAGCGACGTTTAAGAGGCATCTTGACAAATACATGAATAGGATGGGAATAGAGGGATACGACCCCGGAAGTGCAGAAGGTTTTAGTTTAGGCAGGCATCAAGATCAGCGCAGGCTTGGAGGGCCGAATGGCCTGTTCCTGTGCTCTACTGTTCTTTGTTCTTTGTTCTTTCAACTCATCCTCCAGGTTACTATTGCCAATTTGATTAGTCCATTCAACATGAAGATTAAAACTGCCCCTGATTATTGCAGCACCTTTCCTTCAAGCCCATTATTTCTTGATGTATACTTTGTCCTACAGTTTTGCTGTTGTTAGAGGGCCTATAAAATACTCCCTAAAGTGACTTCTTTCCTTTGCTATTTCTTATCTCCACCTAAACTGATGCTACATCCTGATCTTCTGAGCTAAGATCATTTCTCACTACTGTACTGATCTCATCTTTTATTAACAGAGCTACTCCACCTCCTTTTCCTTTCTTCCTATCTTTCCAAATACCGTTGAATATACATTGCAACCACATCTCTATAATGGCTATCAGATCAGACCCATTTATTTCTATTTGTGCTTTTAATTCATCCATCTTAGAACAATAGAACCATAGAAAAAGTACAGCACAGAAGGAGGCCATTCAGCCCATCGTGTCCGCACCAGCCAAATAAACTACCTGCCCAATCTAACCCCACCTTCCAGCACCTGGTCCATAGCTCCACAGGTTACAGCAGCTCAGGTACATATCCAGGTATCTTTTAAAAGAATTGAGGGTCTCTGCCTCCACTACGATTCCTGGCAGTGAATTCCAGACACCAACCACCCTCTGAGTGAAAAAGTTTCCCCTCATATCCCCTCTAATCCTTCTACCAATCACCTTAAATTTGTGCCCACTGGTAACTGACCTCCCCACCAGAGGAAACAGGTCCTTCCTATCAAGGTGTCTCACTTCTTCTACCCCTCTCAATATCTTCCCGTTTATTATGTATTCCCTTGCTTTATTTGCCCTCCCCAATGCATTACCTCATACTTATCTGGATTGAATGCCATTTGTCACTTTTCTGCCCACTCAACCAAAACACTGATATCATCTGGCTCCACACCTTTCCTCCTCACTATTAACTACACGGCCAATTTTTGTGTCATCAGCAAATTTCCCAATCATGCCTCCCACATTTAAGTCCAAATCATTAATATATACCACAAGCAGCAAGGGACCCAACACAAGGAACAGCTTTCCATTCACAAAAACATCCGTTGACCACTTCCCTTTGTTTCCTGTTACTGAGCCAATTTTGGATCCAACCTGCCACATTCCTCTGTATCCCATGGGCTTTCATTTTACTGACCAGTCTGCCATACGGGATCTTGTCAAATGCCTTATTAAAATCCATGTAAATGACGTCCACTGCACTACCCTCATCACTCCTCCTTGTCACTTCCTCAAAAAACTCAATCAAGTTAGTAAGACATGACCTTCCCTTCACAAATCTATTTGACTATCCCTGATTAATCCATGCCTTTCTAAGTGACAGTTTATCCTGTCCTTCAGTATAGATTCTAACAATTTACCCACCACCAAGGTCAGACTGACTGGCCTATAATTACCTGGCTTATCCCTCGCACCCTTTTTAAACAATGGTGCAACATTCGCAGACCTCCAATCATCTGGCACCTCGCCTGTATCTAGTGAGGATTTGAAGATGGTCTGCAGAGCATCCGTTATTTCCTCCCTGGCTTCTTTTAACAATCTGGGATGCAATCCATCCTGTTCTTGTAATTTATCCACTTTCAAGGATGTCAGACCCTCAAGCACTTCCTCTCTCATTATGCTTATTGTATCTAATATTTCACACTCCTCTCTTTACCTACAATGTCTGCATCAACCCTCTTCTTTGTGAAGACAGAGACAAAAAACACATTACAAACCCTGCCCACATCTTCTGCATCCACGCATAAGTTCCCCTGTACATCTCTGATAGGTCCTAGCCTTTCCTTAGTTATCCTCTTGCTCTTAAGGCACTGATAAAACATCTTTCGTTTTTCCTTGATTTTACCTACCAATAATTTTTATGCCCTCTCTTTGCTTTTCTGATTTCCTTTTTTACTTCACCCCTGCATTTCTATACTCCTTTAGGCGTTCTAAAGTATTAAGGGTGGCACAGTGGTGCAGTGGTTAGCATCGCAGCCTCACAGCTCCAATGACCCGGGTTCAATTCTGGGCACTGCCTGTGTGGAGTTTACAAGTTCTCCCTGTGTCTGTGTGGGTTTTCGCTGGGTACTCTGGTTTCCTCCCACCACCAAAAGATTTGCAGGTTGATAGGTAAATTGGCCATTATAAATTGCCCCTAGTGTCGGTAGGTGGTATATAGGAACAGGTGGGGACGTGGTAGGAATATGGGACTAGTGTAGGGTTAGTATAAATGGGTGGTTGATGGTCAGCACAGACTCGGTGGGCCGAAGGGCCTGTTTCAGTGCTGTATTTCTAAATAAAATAAAATATTTGTGATCGTCATAAGCTTTCTTTTTTGCTTTAACTTACCTGTAAGCTTTTAGATCACCTGGGAGCTCTAGATTTGGCAGTACCACCCTTAATCTTTGTGGGGACATGCCTACACTGTGCCCATAGTATTTCACTCTTGAATGGCTCCCACTGGTTTGCCACTGATTTTCCTTCAAGTAGCTGCATCCAGTCCACTTTCGCCAGGTCACCTCTCAGTTTCGTAAAATTTGCCTTCCCCCAATTTAGAACTTTTACTCCTGCTTTATCTTTGACCTTTTCCATGATTATGCTAAAACTAACTGTATTATGGTCACTATCTCCAAAATGATCACCCACTATTACTTCATCCACTTGCCCAGCTTCATTGCCGAAGACTAAATCTAGAATTGCGCCCCCTCTCGTTGGGCTTGTAACGTGCTGGCTAAAATTTTGTCCCCTCTGTGCCCTTCACACTGTTTGTATCCCAGTTGATATTGGGGTAGTTGAAATCCCCAACTATTATTACCTTAGGAATCTTCCTGCATATTTGTTCTTCTATCTCCCTCTCACTATTTGGGGGTCTATGGTACATTCCCAGTATCTCCACCCATATGGCTTCATTTGATGATTCATTTAGCACACCATCCCTCTTCAAAGCTATTATTGATTCCTTAACAAATAATGCTACACCCCCTCCTTTTATTATCTCCCTCTTAATCATGCCTGAAAGTTCTTTATCCAGGGATGTTGAGCTGCCATTCTTGCCCCTCGTTAAGCCACGTTTCTGTTATAGCAACGATATCGTGTTGCCATGTGTCTATCTGTGCCCTCGACTCATCAGCTTTATTTTCTAAACTCCTTGCATTTAAATAAATACCCTTTAACAATGCCAAATTCCTGTGTTGCACACTTTTTAACCTTTGCTTCTTCTGTCTTTCAGAATCACTCGCTAATTTTACCAATTTTCTGCGTCCTGTTCCCTGCCCTGAAATTGTCCTATCTAAGACTATGCTCAGGTTCCATCCCTCTGCCAATCTAGTTTAAACCATCCCCAACAGCACTAGCAAACCTTCCTGCAACGATATTTGTGCCAGTCCTGTTCAGGTGCAGACCATCTGGTTTGTACAGGTCCCACCTTCCCCAGAACCGGTCCCAATGCCCCAGAAATCTGAAGCCCACCCTCCTGCACCATCTCTCCAGCCAAGCAATTTTTTTTTTAGAGATGCAGCACTGAAACAGGCCCTTCGGCCCACCGAGTCTGCGCTGACCATCAACCACCCATTTATACCAATCCTACATTAATCCCATATTACTACCACATCCCACACCGCCTCCCTATACTAGGGGCAATTTATAATGGCCAATTTACCTATCACCCTGCAAGTCTTTGGCTGTGGGAGGAAACCAGAGCACCCGGTGAAAACCCACACGGTCGCAGGGAGAACTTGCAAACTCTGCACGGGCAGTACCCAGAATCGAACCTGGGTTGCTGGAGTTGTGAGGCTGTGGTGCTAACCACTGCGCCACTGTGCCGCCCATCTGATATACGTTCCAATTACTTTACTCGCTAGCACATGGCCTTGGGAGTAATCGGAGATTACTACCCTTGTGGTCCTGCTTGCTAATCTCTTTCCTAACTCCCTAAACTCAGCTTGCAGGACCTTATACCTCTTACTTGCTATATCGTTGGTACCAGTGTGGACCACAACCTCTGGCTGTGCACCCTGACTCTCCAGAATGTTCTGTAGCCGTTCGGTTATATCCATAACCCTTGCTCCAAGGAGGCAACATACCATCCTGGAATCACGTCTGCGACCACAAGAATGCCTATCTGTTCCTCTAACCATATAATCCCCTACCATTATTGCTCTCTTGTCCTTTTTCCTCCCTCCCTGAACAGCTCAGACACCTATGGTGTTCCAGTCATGACTCTCACTACTCTACAGAGGAACCCTCCTTCCCATCGCTACTCAGAACTGAATACTGGTTAGAAAGTGGGATGCCCTCCAGGGATTCCTGCACTACCTGCCCTGACCTTCCTGTCTGTCTGGCAGCTATCCAGTCCCTCTCTGATTGTGCTCTCTTAAGCACTGGGTGGACTCCCACCTGAAATGTGCTATCCACAAATTCCTCCACCTTGCGAATGTGCTACAGTGACTCCAGACACCGCTCGAGCTCCGAAACCTGAAACTCAAGCTTCTGCAGCCGGAGACACTTCCTGCAGATGTGTTTGTCAAGGACACATGGTGCATCCACAACTTCCCACATACCACAGGAGGCACATTCCACTTGGCCGAGCTGCCTTGCAATCAGTTATTGCTCGTGCAATAAATGTAATAACTTACCAGTTATTTGCAATCAGCTTTATCCCCTGCACCGTGGAGGCTGAAAAGGCAGAAAAGAAAGCGATCAAAGAGCACCTCCTCCCCCTGCCCCCACCCACCCTCAACCAGCCAGTGAAATCCACCACACACAACTCACAGCCTCATTCTGTGCAAACAGCACTATTCCAGCTAGTAATCACTAATAAATTACAGGTAGCTACCCTGGAGCTTTATTTTAAAAATAAACCTTTTTTTTTATGCTGCTCTATCTAAGCTATCCACAGGCAACAACAGCTGCCACCCACTGACAAATCAGCCCACAAATTTCCTGTGATGTCACTGGTAGTTTTCTCCCCAGCTATCAAACAGAGCACGCGCTGACACAGCCAGAGAGCCTGCCGCTGACTGCCGCTGCCCCGGACGTCTGGTAAGTGAGGGCCTCGAGCCCCACTCTTTATTTTATTACAACCAGGTAAGGAAGAGGTCTAGGGTTCCATTTTAGCCTTCACCTGGTCTTACCGCAACAGGGTTTAATTTTAAACACACTGTGTTTTTAGCTCCCCCTTGGTGAATCCTTGTTCACCACTTTCCAGTTATAAGGCAAAGAAACCAGCACGAACCGGTTTACTTAGGTTTAAAGAAGAAAAGTTGAAATTTATTAAACTCTAATTCAATTGACACTCACTGTAGAGTCCTTGATTGTAGGTAGATCTTGCTTTTTGCTGGGGCCCAGTATTCTTCTTAAACCTTGTTTGCTGCAGGAGACTTTTCTCTCTTGGGGTTCATGTTTCTTCAGTGGATTCAGAGGCTTGTGAGAAAGAGATGGGAGCAGACGGGAGAGAGATCTTCTCAATCCAGGAGCAAACAGACACTCTCAGTTCAAACTATTTGTACAATTCAGAAAAACCCAGGTTGCCAAGCAAGTTTGTCATGTGACTAACTGGTCTGACCAGGTCTTGGATTGTATCACCTTAGTAGTCTCTGGAATGCTCCTCTTACACACAATACCTGGTGATCAAGGTCCATTGTGGGTTGAATGTGTCAGGGAATGGTCCTTTGTCCTTCCAATCACTGTCTGTTAACATGCAAATGTCTTTTCCAGCCACGGTTGATCTGTTTAACAAGTATTTTCTTCACTCTAGTAGCAGTTTAAAATCAATGTTCATGACAAAATTAATATGCCTCATTCTTGGCAGGTGGGAGCCTAGCATGATCATTTATATAGCGCCGCTCGGTCCTGGTTCCTCACAGGTCTGCCGCTGACTGCCACTGCCCTGGATGTCTGATACGAATGGTGCATGCATTCAGATAAAGAGCCTTCAGTATCATCTTTTCACTATTTTTTCCTACTCTGACCTTATTTGCTGGTGCACTCTGATGTTTATACACTCTGTCCCTTCTTGTCACACTCTGGTTATCATTACTTGTATCACTACCCTACACTATTGCCTTCCTTTTGCATTAACTTTCTAAATTTCCCCTCACCCCAACCCTCCCCTCCGCTATTTAGTTTAAAGCCCTCTCTCCAGCCCTAGTTATATGATTTGCCAAGACTCTGGTCCTTCGAATGGCAAACATGCATGGCAAGCTATGAGGAACTGTTAAGTGGAAGGGTCCATGTGACAGGCAGACAAGACCAATATGTATCCTGTTAAGCTGTAAGGTGCTGAACCTCAACACTGAGGACAAGGAGTGATGAAATTTCTCTGGAGATGCTAGCAAGCTGCCAGAACACTTAGAGCTGAATTTTATGACCACGCTGCTGGGAGTGGCAGGGGGTGCTCAAAAAGGAGGAGGTCCCACTTGTGACGTGAGTGGCCTCGCCACCCCGATTATGCCCAAGGTGGCCATTTTGCATAATTGTGGCGGCCGCTCCCGCTCAATCACATGGCAGGGACAGCAATGGAGACGCCGTTCATGGGGTCACCTAATGCTTGCCCCATTCACACACAAGCCCCCTTTTCAAAGTTGCGAAACTGAAGGCACATGCATGCTGCAAATCAACCACAAAATTGAAGAACCTTCATTGGACGCATTGAATTAGATTCAAATTTATTTAAAGCAGCTTTTCAAACATTTAAATTATGATGCCATCACTTTGGGACATCAGTACCACCACGTTACGTCCCTGTCTCTGACAGAATCAGCATACTGCAGTACGGCGCCGGGTTTCGTGGCAGACTGCTCCGTAGTGATACTTCCCCCCCACCCCCCCATCACCGCCCCTATGCCACCGAACCCACCTCTGACATGAGAACAACATTCAGCCCTCAGTCACTTATCTTTGCTGCATTTTACAGAAGCCCTTGGTATTATGGAAATGACAAAAGCTGCATCTGCCATCTTCTTCCACATAGTTCAAACTTTCACGTTGGTAGATCTTTTGTCTCCTGATCTAAGAAATGCATCCCTTTCGTGCTTTATTTCAGGAAGCAGCACCTCCACATTGAGTCATGTAAAATCCGAAGTCTTCTTATTTCCTTTGGCAAGTGCCATCCCCATCTCTTCCCTATTGGCTCTTTAACTAGCTACAAGTGCTGAAATTCTCCTCTAAGCCTGCTACTACACTTCTTCCATCCTCTCCCCAAGGTTTTTTGGTATTCGTAGGGTAACTGCCCTATTTTTGGCAGGCTTGCAACTTTAGTTAGAGATACAGCACTGAAACAGGCCCTTCAGCCCACCGAGTCTGTGCCAACCAACAACCACCCATTTATACTAACCCTACAGTAATCCCATATTCCCTTCCACCTACCTACACTAGGGGAAATTTACAAAGGCCAATTTACCAATCAACCTGCAAGTCTTTGGCAGTGGGAGGAAACTGGAGCACCCGGCGAAAACCCACGCGGTCACAAGGAGAACTTGCAAACTCTGCACAGGCAGTATCCAGAATGGAACCCGGGTCTCTGGAGCTGTGAGACTGTGGTGCTAACCACTGTGCCACTGTGCCGCCCTACTTGTTGCCCAACATCATATAAATAAGCCGATCCTGGCATTTCCAACAGGTTTGTGCGGCCAATCACAATTCAGTCTTCTTGTATTTCTTTTTTGTAATTACTCACACTTTCATTGGCACATTGTACACATGGCCTGTAGGAAGTCCACAAGAGATGATTGAATGGACGTTACCTTGCTCCCTTTGGAGAGGCCATGCCAATTATCTCCACAAGTGCAATGGGGCCGATTGTAAGAAACGCATGTGGAAAATCAAGTACATAAATCCTTGAACTTTATAGTCTCCATGAGGAACTGTAGCTTTAAAGCATTATTTTATCTATCTATCTATCTATCTATCTATCTATCTATCTATCTATCTATCTATCTACCTATCTATCTCTTTCTCCTTGGTTTTTCTCTTTCTCTCTCTGTGCATATATGTATTTAAACATTATTTTAGGTCATGAGTGAAAGGGCTTCATATCCTGTGACGCCAGTTATAGATTAGTTCTCACTCAGCAAGTAGGAAATGTTAAGATTGTGTCTCTACACACACAGCCAAATTTTGCACATTGTCTTAATAGTACAGCTGTCAAATGAAAATTGCTCAGTCCCCGTGTGCATGTCATGAAGGTGTGGGCGTGAAATGACAGAATGGGGTTGGGGAGTGGAGAGCATTCAATTATTATTCATATTGCACAGCACTGCAATGCAAAAGGAGAAACGCAGACTTGAGACTTTTTACATCTGGGCTGCGTAGAAATCAGATTGTGGCTGTTAAGTGCTCAGTCCTTCAATGAATAGAGAAAAAGTTTTCCTCTCAGATGATGATCACTGCATTTAACACAGTATGTTCTCAGTTCTGTTTTGTTTGGTTGAATGAGGAATAATTTTAATTATTGTGCTCCATCAACTATTAATGTCTGATCCTGATATACTGGTTGGAATATATGCTCTGTTTCTGATTGATTTGCAACCTGCAGCTAAGCTGCATCTATTACTACATGTTTTCCATGTAATCATTACTTATTCCTGTGAAAGATTTCTTTATTTTTCAGCTCCTGTAAGTGTGAGGTGTGTGAGTTCTTTTTTAAATAGCCAAGCTATTGCTGAGATTTATGCCTCTCTGGAGTTCATAGTATGCCAGGTCATTAATCACTGAAGAAAGCTGCGTCAGCTGGATGCTGCAAGGTGAATAGGGAAAGAAAAACACCAGATAGAGAAAAGTGGAGTGGAAAGGTTACTGCCATTCCCTCGCCTTATGTTGTTCTCTACTGTCGCTGGTCTGCTAGCGCCCACTTAGTGAGAGATGGCACTATTGAACTGAGCACACAATGAGGCTTCAGTACACTTCTGTTTTCATAAACATTGGGCTAAAATTTATACTGATGGCTGCCCCCCGCCCCCCCACCAACCCGGGGGCTGCACGTCACAGAGCTGCCACGATATTAAGTGCGGAGGCTCATTTAAATAGCTGGGGCGGACCGCCCACCCTGATGACATGGAGGAGGCAAGCTGTCTGTCCCCGGCAGTGGCGCAGCTGCCTTTGCGCAGGCACTGATGCCATTTTTAAAGGGCTTCGAGCCCTACATTTCAATTTAAATATTTAAAGCTAGATTGATTTTTTAAAAATTAAACAAATTGATCTAGACCCTCTCCCACTGCCCCCCCAATAAGCACAGATTTAATTCCTTGCCCTCTCACCCCCCCAAAATACTTACCTTGTGCACCTGCCCTTTCCGCCCCCGCAAAGTTCATAAACTGTGCACTGTAACCCTTCCCACCATCCCCGACACCAATGAGATGAGTTTGACCCCGCTCCCCCCTCCCCACACCCCGCACTGAAAGACCTACTTGATCCCCACTCCCCACCAGTGTTCCTGGATGGGGATCCGAAGGCGCAGGGGTGCCGACCGCCGTCACCAATATCATTCCGGGATGGACAGCGGGAGTGCGACAGTAATTAATTCATTTATTTAAATTCATTTACATATTGAAATTGGGCTCCCATTGCCGAGCGGCGGGGGTGGGGGGAGGGGAGGGGCGCCACAAGGCCTCACCGCCACCAGCAATAGGGGGCCGGGTCTTCCCTGTGTTGAGGTCCATGGCGGGTCTCTCCTGAAGGCATTTTCTGCCCTCCCCTGCCACGGCTCCTGATGTCAGGGGTCTGTAAAATTCAGCCCATTGTTAATATTCAAGCCTTTCTTCCTTAGCCTGTAATCCAGATTTCGGGGGAGCATTGAACAGGTTGAAATTTGGGCAGCTAAAAGGTGCCAATCACATTTAGTATACAGTGATAACAAATCCTAGCATTACTAAATCATCTACCCGTACTGTGTACCATGTTTACTTTAACAAAACTGTAGCATTCGTCACTAAACCGTTAGAAATATATATTAAACTCCATAAATGTAAAATAAGGCACAAATATAACGATATCAATTCCTTTCCATTTTCATTTATTTAGGATTCCAAAAGCTGAAAACTCTTCAGATACATACCAGTTGTACAAAATCATAATACCCATATCATTCCCATTCAATCCTATTGCATTGAATTTGAATTTCCTAAACCATTTCACATACTATTTTGTTATAGCGAATTCCAACATCTTAAATCTCTTCCAATTCAATCCTACTGCATTGAATTTCAATATCTTAAACCCTTATAGATCCAATCCCAGTACGGAAATTTCTAAAATCTAAATCACTTCCCATTCAATCCAATTACAAAGAATTTTCAATATCCTACATTTTCACACAGTCAAAACCATTGTGGAGTATTCCCATATCATTCAGTACTTCCTATTAAATTCACAACATAGATATTTTGCTGCAAGCATAAAGTTTACAATGAAATCCCAAACCAGTTGTGAAGTGTTCCTCACTTTTCTCATTTGTAATGTTTAGCATACTGAAGCTTCCATGTGCCAAATATCACAGAGAGGGCAAAACATTTTGGAAATCTAATCAGTTTTGTGTAATATGTATTTTTGCTCTGTGTGTCTGTTGTGTTGTTTAGATTGAATTGCTGAATAAATAAATGGTGTCTGTGAGACAGTGTTTGGCAAAGTCACTGTTTTTAGCTGCTGCTGATAAAACTTTACAAAAGGTGGGTGCTGAATGACATTAATCAGGCAGAATGGTCTACTGGATTGGTTTTGATTGCCTAAGGGGTCAGAGAGGAATATTTTCATTAATTAGCTGGGATTTTTATCTGGTTTTTCATCTATCCCAGAAGATTACACAATTTTCCGTTTGGGTGGGGAGTGGATATGTTGTGACTCACAAGGTATCACAGTTATGCGGGACAGGATATATGGCCTTTCATTGTCCATCCTTGTTTCTTATGTTCGTGCGTCACAGTGTAACCATGACCGGACAATTGGAGGTTAGTCATTCTTAGATTGAATTGGTTAATATCCTTCAAGGATGACATTCCCAGGAAATGAGGAAAATTTGGGAATGATTCAGTTAATACTTGAATTACCCAGATATTAATTGAGATAACTGTGGAGTAAAGGGTAAGGAGGGAAAAGAATTTCTTACATGTTTTCAGGAAAATGTCCTTGACCAGTATGTTCTCAGTCTAACTTGGAAGGAGGCATTGCTGGATCTGGTGCTGGGAAATGAGGTGGGCCAAGTGGAACAAGTGTCTGTGGGGTAACACTGGGGTAAGAGTAATCATTGAATCATAAGCTTGAGATTAGTACTGGAGAAGAGCAAGGTACAATCGTAAAGTAGAATTTCTAAATTGGAACAAGGCTAATTTCAATGGGATGGGAAGGGATCTAGGCAGGGTAAAATGAATCCAAAGACTGACTGAAAAAATGGTAATGGAACAATGGGTGATCTTTAAGGAGGAGATGTTTCAGGTACAGGGGAGGTGCATTCCAACAAGGGCAAAAGGTAGGCAAACCAAAGCTAGGGCTCTTTGGATGATAAGGGAGATAGAGAATATGATGAAACAAAAAAAGGGTATATGATGCATATCAAGTGAATCCTTCAAGCGAGAACAAGGCCAAATACAATAAGTTGAGAGGGGAAGTGAAGAGGAAAATAACTCTGGCAAAGAGAAAATATGAGAACAGAATGACAATAAACGTAAAAGGGAACCCAAGAATCTGCTACCGGCATGTAAATAGTCGTGGGTAGCAACTGCGGGGCGGGGCCTTTTGGGGACAAAGAAGGCAATATGCGCATAGGGCAAGGCTAGCATACTTAATGAGCACTTTGTATAAGTGTTTACTAAGGATGAGGATGGGATGGTTCCAGGGATGAGGGATTTTAGCTATAAGGTTAGGTTGGAGAAGCTGGGGTTGTTTTCCTTGGACCGAAGGAGATTGAGGGGAGATTTTCTAGAGGTGTACAAGATTATGACAGGTTTGGATAGCGTAGATAAATGAAAGTGCTTCCCATTAGCTGATGGTATAAGGATTAGGGGACACAGTTTTAAAGTTTTGGGCAAGAGATGCAGGGGAGATGTGAGGAAGAACGTTTTTTACATAATGATTGGTAGTGACATGGAACTCGCCGCCTACAAGGGTGATGGAAGCTGAGAAGATTAACTATTTCAAAAGGAAATTGGTTGGGCACTTGAGGGAAATAAAGTTGCAGGGCTATGAGGATAGATTAGTGGAATGGGATGGATTGGATTGCTCCACAGAGAGCTGGCATAGACTTGATGGACTAAATGGCCTCCTTCTGTGCCATTATGAGCTCCATGGGCTGAATTTTCCCAGCCCTTTGGAGGCAGGCTGGGAGGCAGGAGGGCTGGCAATATGGCGGGGTAAACTGATGGGTTGGAAGTCTGATGTTTTTCCACCGCCATGGCATATTGCCAGCGACAGGAACCCTAGCAGCATGGTCACCCACCAAGAGCCCAAATGAGACACTTAATGGCCCAAGTAAGGGCCACCTCCCGCCCCTGCAGGCATCTTGCCTGCATCAGGAGTGTCCGCAGCTATGTAGGGAGACCACCAGGTAAAGCCTGGCAGTTTCCCAGCTGTTCCCAGGGGGCGAGGGGTGTGTGGCTCTCCTTGATGGGTGCTCCACGGAGGGTCCCGCCCACCCGGTGTCAATGGCTACCCCTGCACCTAACTCACCGCAGCTGCAATAAACGCTTTCCTCCCCAACCAATTGCCGGGGCCTGTCTGTCTGGCCCTGGTTTCCTCAGCAACACTTATGTGTCTTCGAGGGCACCTCAGCATTGAGGCGCCCTCTCCCTCAAGCTGCAGCCTCAGTAGTGGACATGCTAGTGGTGATGCTGCCAGGGCTGCTGAGCTGCAGGCCCTCTGATTGGGCCGACAGCTCTGGGGGGTGGGGGGGGTTGCGGAAGTGAGTCATCATCCCCAATTGGACGGTGGCCCTAGCGGCAGGCTGTTAATTGTCCGCCACTGGCAAAATGCTGCCCCAGGGTTCCGCCACCCATCAGTTTGGGCTTGGCTGCCACTTTCAGCCCTGTCGGCAGGACATCTTCGTGGCTGACTAATTTCAGCCTAATGATTCAAAGATTTGTTTAGATATTGAAGAAATTTCTCGACTGGGAAATTTCAGTGAGAAATATACCTATCTTATCTGGTCAGTAAAACTTTAAGATAACGCAATTAAACTAAGAAATCCCTGTTTAAAACTACAATGACTACACGTTATAAGATGTTACAGCTATCAATCTCCTCTATGCAACCCATGGAACTAAGTGAATCTATATCTTTCTGTCAGAGTACACTACAGAGTTTTATGGACCCTGGAGGGTAGGAGCAAAACTCACAAACATTTGTCTATGAAATAGCAACAAATAGACTTTAAGAGATAAATATTAATAATTAGAACATAATGAGAGGTCAATGAAGAAGACCTTTTCTCTCTATTGGATACCTATTGACAAATCTACTGTTTAGAAGAGAATGAACAGATAGGCATCTGATCCTACTGGGATTATTTTAAGATTGCATAACATTCAGAGCAAACAGAGGGCCTGCTGTTTTCATTATATTGAGCTGAAGTTGGAGATATCTGCAGTTAAATGGTAAAAGAGACAAGTCAATTTCCAGTGCTCACTGCTTAATGAACAATAAACACACACTGGACTGCTTGAGCTTTCTGATCCTTTGGCATTAGAAAACAGCACAGCCCTACAAATCTGCAATCCCTTCTTTAACCTTGGTTGTGTGCCAACGATTATGAGGATAAATCTTCTGCACTCTTCATTCGATGAACAACTTGACCTTTGTAAGGTCGGTTTTAGTCCAGAATATAGTACTTGCATGTGTACAGCACTTTCAAATACTCCAAGCACTTCACAACTGATGAAGTAGTTTTGAAGTGCAGTCACTTTTGTGATGTAGGAAATGTACATACATATGAACATATGAATTAGGAGCAGGAGTAGGCCACTCGGCCCCTCGAGCCAGTTCTGCCATTCAATAAGTTCATGGCTGAACTGATTACTCCATATTTCCACCTACCCCCAATAACCTTTCACCCCTTTGCTTATCAAGGATCTATCTACCTTAAAAATATTCAAAGACTCTGCTTCCACTGCCTTTTGAGGAAGAGAATTCCAAAGACATGGCAGACAATTTGCACACAGCCTACAAGCAGCAATGGTAATAAATGACTGGATAATCTGTTCATGTAATGTTGGTTGAAGAATAAATATGAGCCAGGACACCAGGGAGAGCTCCTCTGCTCTTATTCAAATAGTGCTGCTGGGTCCTTCACACCCACTTCAGTGAGCAAACAGGGACCAGTTTATGAAGTTGAATAGACTGATATA
Source organism: Heterodontus francisci (assembly GCF_036365525.1). Classification (NCBI taxonomy): domain Eukaryota; kingdom Metazoa; phylum Chordata; class Chondrichthyes; order Heterodontiformes; family Heterodontidae; genus Heterodontus; species Heterodontus francisci. Next base: position 97,486,226 of record NC_090382.1, read on the forward strand.
TGTCATGGGAAGGGAAAGCAATTTTAATTTCTGAAGCTAATAAATGATAAAGGAATGACTGTACCATATAACAGAATAATAATGATGTTAATATCTTTAATAATGACTTTAATTTCTGCAGCTAAAAACTGGTAAAGGAATGATTGCATGGCACAATGGAATGATCACAATGTTGTAAATGTGGTTAATATTGAATAAAGCCAATAAAAATTTTTTTAAAAGGAGGCAGATATCTCATTATTTAACATCTCTTCTGAAAGACATCTCTGATAGTAGAGCACTTCCTCAATATCTCATGGAAATGTCAGCCTACATTATATGCTTACATTTTTGGAGTGGGGCTTGACTAAGAACCTTTGAACTTAAGAAGCATGACTGCCCACTGAGCCAACACAGACACTTTTCTATTACTTTTCCCAGGACATTGGGGCAGGTGATGGGCAGACCAATCATATTGCCACTGAAGGGTACCGGTGACAGACCTGAACAATTTTTATGGTTCAACCTCATCTGCAATTGAAGGACCCTAGCTCTTGCTTGTCTGTGGTAGGAGTAGTGGCTGCCAATTTCAAGACATGCTTGAAAATTGAGCTGGTTGGGCCTTGCTGGCCAGTGGGCGATAGATATAAAACACGCACAACGAAAGAACTACAAAAGTGAAAGCAGAATCATAGAAACCTACAGCTATGTGCCAGTGGCGGCTCATTGAAAGAGCAGTTGTGCTTAGTCCCACATCCCCGCTCTTTGTCCAACATCCTGGGGGGGAGGGGCGGGGGGGGGGGTGGTTCCCAATGACCAGAAATTGAACTGGACCAGCCACATAAATGCTGTGGCTGCAAGAGCAGATTAGAGGCTAGGAATTCTGTGGTGAGTAACTCACCTCCTGTCTCCCCAAAGTCTGAACAACATCTACAAGGCACAAGCCAGTAGTGTGATGGAATACTCTCCATTTGCCTGAATGGGTGCAGCTCCAACAACACTCAAGAAGCTCGACACCATCCAGGGCAAAACAGCTCGCTTGATTGACACCCCATCCACCACCTTCAACATTTACTCCCTCCACCACCGACACACAGTGGCAGCAGTATGTACCATATACAAGATGCACTGCAGCAACTCACCAAGGCTCCTTCGACAGCACTTTCCAAACCTGCGACCTCTACCACCTAGAAGGACAAGGTCAGCAGTTGCGCAGGAAGACTGCAAGTTTTACTCCAAGCCACACACCATCCTGATTTGGAACTATATTGCTGTTCCTTCTCTTTCACTGGGAATGCCCTTCCTAACAGCACTGTTGGTGTACCTACCCCACATGGACTTTAGCGGTTCAAGAAGGCAGCTCACCACCACCTACTCAAGGGCAATTAGGGATAGGCAATAAATGCTGGCCTCACCACTGATGCCCACATCCCAGGAATGAATTTAAAAAAATGTGTTAGTTCCTCACCCTCAAGTACCTGCTGAACTCTCTTTTAAAATTATTTATGGAGTCAGCTTCCACCATCTTTTCAGGGAGGGTGTTCCAGATCCCGATTTCTGAGTGAAAACATTTCTCCTCATCTCGCCTCTAGATTTTTTTGCAATGTATTTAAATCAATTTTCCCTCTGATTATTGGCCCACTTGCCAGAGGGAATAATTTTTCTCTATCTACCCTAGCAAAACTTCTCATCTTCAAAACTTCTATTCGGTCATCTCTAAACCTTCTCTTTTCCAAGGACAGAAGTCCTAACTTTTCCAACATCTCCTTGTAACTGAAATCCTTCATCCCAGGCAACATCCTGAATCCTTTGTAAGGCTTTTGCATCTTTCCTGTGGTGTGGTACCCAGAATTGTCCACAATAGTCCAGCTGAGGTCTAAGTAGTGATTTATTAAGTTCTGGCACAATCTCTTTACTTTTATATTTTATTTCTTTAGTTATAAGCCATGTAATCAACAGGCTAGTTAAACTACTTCATCAACTTACCCTGTCTCCTTTGAGGATTTGTGTATGTGAAAGTCCCTCTGCTCATCCACACCTTTCAAAATCATGCCATTTATAGTATACTGGCTCTTGGAGATCCATGGTGAAAATAGAGGATCATTGGATATAACATGAACATAAAATGGTATCTTGCATCCTCCATTTTCCTTTATATGTACTTGCAACAATGTTCTGATTGCAGTAGGGAATTTGTTGCGAGAGATCACTCTTTTCCTTCTCAGCCTCATTAGATCTTTCAAGTTTCGGTCTTTGTGAACGTACGATGATGAGAATTATGATCCCAGGAAGCACAATTCTTTACATTTTAGACCTGCAAACTTCGCCACCGTGTTTTACTTACATGTCTGCTATTGGTATCACTCTCACCTCTGATTCAGAAGATTGTGGGTTCAAGCTCCAGTACAAAGACTTGAGAACAACATCATGCAGGCTGACACTCCGGTGCAGTACTGCGGGAGTGTTGCACTGTCGGAGGATGCTGTCTTTCGGATGAGATATTACCTAGAGGTAACAGATGTAATACACCAGGCCAGTAGAAGAGTTAAAGTAACAGCCTGCTCCTTTGACAGAACTAACCGCATAACTTCAAATTTTATCAAGTTTTCTCAGAAAATATGTAGTTCATTTTTATTGTAAAATTGTGAACATATTCAGCTACGTTATCATCTGCATTCTGAAAAATAAATAGTTCTGAAAAATATAATTTTGAAGTCCATGAAAATGTTAGATGGAGTTAGAGTAACACCAGAAGGATGTAAAAAAAATCCCATGGCACTATTTAATAATGGGCGGCACAGTGGTGCAGTGGTTAGCACCGCAGCCTCACAGCTCCAGCGACCCGGGTTCAATTCTGGGTACTGCCTGTGTGGAGTTTGCAAGTTCTCCCTGTGTCTGCGTGGGTTTCCTCCGGGTGCTCCGGTTTCCTCCCACATGCCAAAGACTTGCAGGTTGGTAGGTAAATTGGCCATTATAAATTGCCCCTAGTATAGGTAGGTGGTAGGGAAATATAGAGACAGGTGGGGATGTGGTAGGAATATGGGATTAGTGTAGGATTAGTATAAAATGGGTGGTTGATGGTCGGCACAGACTCGGTGGGCCGAAGGGCCTGTTTCAGTGCTGTATCTCTAAATAAAAAAAAATAAAAAAATAAATAAAACCTCAACCACCTCAATAAAACAGGTTATCTGATCATTACTTTCATTGTTGTTCATGGGATCTTGCAGTGTGCGAATTGGCTGCCACCTTTTCGTGCAACACAACAATGATGACACTTCAAAAGTATTTATTTGGCCGTAAAGTGCTTTAGGGCATTCTTAGGTTGTGAAAGGTAACCATATAAATGCAAAAGCAAACTACTGCGGATGTTGGAAATCTGAAATAAACACAGAAAATGCTGGAAATACTCAGTAGGAACCTATGGAGAAAGAAACTGAGTTAATGTTTCAGGTTGATGACATTTCATCAGAGCTGGAAAAAAGTTAGAGATGTAACAGATTTAAAGCAAGTACCAAGACAGAGAAAAGGGGGGAGGGAGGGGAGGAAAGAACAAAAGAAAATGTCTGTGATAGGATGGAATGCAAGAGAGATTAAATGACAAAAGGGATGATGGTGCAAGGCAAAACAGATGGTAATAGGACAAGTAAAGATGCAAAGGATGGGCTTAGTAGAGGTGTAAATGGGAAATAGCAGAATCATTACCAACAGTTGCTGTCTGAGAAAATGGGGGCATTGGTTAAGATTTCAACGTTGAGTCCAGAAGGCTGTAAAGTGTCTAATAGAAAAATGAGGTGCTGTTCCTGGAGCTTTTGTCAAGCCTCAACGGAACAGTGTAGCAGGCTGAGGACAGAGAGATCTTAGTGGGAGCGGGCAGAGAATTAAAATGACAGGCGACTGGAGGGAGACTTGGGGTCGCTTGCAGACTGAATAAGCTGCATTCAGTCTCCCAATGTAGAGGAGACTGCATTGTGAACAGTGAATACAGTATTCCAAAAAGAAAGAAATGCAAGTAAATCACTGTTTCACCTGGAAGGATGGTTTGGGGCCCTGGATGGTGGGAAGGACAGAGATAAAAGGATAGGTGTTATATCTTCTGCGCTTGCACAGGATGATGCCTCGGGAAGGGGAATAGCTGTGAGGGTTGATTGAGGTGTGGACCAGGGTGTCGCAGAGGGAACAGCCCCTTCAGAATGCTGAAAGCGGTGGGGAAGGGAAGATACGTTTGGTGATTGCTTCATGCTGGACATGGTGAACTGTGGAGTCTGTGGGGTGTAAAGCGAGGACAAGGAGAACCCTATCATGGTTCTGGGAGGGAGGAGAAAGTGAGAGGAGAATGTGTGAAATGGTATGGACAAGGTCAAGTGCTCTAATAACCACAGTGGAGGGGAATCTTCAGATGAAGAAAAAGTAAGACATATCAGAAGTACTGGTATGGAATGTGGCATCGTCAGAACAGAGACAGAGAAACTAGAAGAATGGAATGGAGTCCTTACAGGAAGTGGGTTGGGAAAAAGTGTAGTCAAGATAGTTGTGGGAGTCAATGGACTTATAGTGAATATTTATCAATACCTTATTGCCAGAAATGGAGACAGTGAAGTCGAGGAAGGGAAGGAATGAATTGGAGATGGATATGTCAAGGTAAGAGAAGGGTTGAAATTGGAAGGAATGTCAATGAAATTTTCCGGCACAGGGGCGAGGAAATGGCATTGCTGCAGTCATCAATGTACTGGATAAAGAGGTGAGGGAGGTGGCCTCAGTAGAACTGGAATAAAGAATGTTCCACATATCCTACAAAAAGGCAGGAATAGCAAAGACCCATATGGGATCCCATAGCAACAACTTTTATTTGCAGGAAGTGAATGGAGTCAAAGGAGAAGCTGTTTCATGTGAGAATAGGTTCAGCCAGGCAGAGGAAAGTGGTGGTGAATGGGGCCTGGTTGGACCTCTATTCAAGGAAGAAGCAAAAGGTCCTCAGGCTGTCTTGGTGGGGGATGGAGGTGTAGAGGGATTTGACATCCATATTGAAAAAGAAACAGTTAGAGCTAAAAAAGTGGAAACTGTCAAAGTGGCAGAGGATATTGGTAGTGTTGTAAATGCAGGTGAATATTGGACAAGGGGCGAAAAATTATACTGAGATAGGAAGAAATAGGTTCCGTGGGGCATGAACAGGCTGAAGCGATCGGTCTACCAGGGCAGTCCTGTGGATGTTGGGAAGGAGGTCGAAGTGGGCTGAATGGTGCTGGGGTCTATGAGGTTGGAGTCAGTGGAGGAAATATCTCCAGAGAAGATGAGGTCAGTAACAGTCTGGAAAATGGTGGATGGATGTTCAGTAGTGGAGTCATGGTCCAGGAGGAGGGATTAAGTATCAGAGAGTTAGTGTTCAGCCTCGGCCAGGTAGAGGTCGGTTTGCTAAACAACAGTGCCACTTGTCAGCAGGTTGAATGACAATGTTGGGGTTGGTCCTGAGAAAGTAGATTGCAGAAAGTTCAGAGGGAGGTAGGTTAGACTGAGTGAGCAGATTAGAAAAGTTGAAACTGCTGATGCCATGATGGCAGTTCCCGATGAAAAGATCTAGAGAGGGTAAGAGGCAAGATGGAGGGGTGCACTTTATAAATGCAAGTTTTAATTTTTTTCTTTAACATCCTGCCCATATATACCAATATTCTGAAATAGGAAATGTTGGCTACTCTGCATACCTTTTCACCACCAGACCTGTTGAACACAGCTAAGGAATCAGCAGTTAGAGCACGACATGACATTATGTTTCAGGCAGGGCATTATATGTGAAATGTGACCAGAAATGAAATGGGGTACCAGTCATCTTTGTTTTTCATGACACAATCCCTTTAGAGCTATCTGTTAGATGATTGACTAACTGACGTGCATGAGTGTGTTGCTTTTTGGACTGGAAGGCCATGTAGTTGCATTTGGTTGCCATGGTGGTGGCATTAGTTGTGCTGAAGCAATTAACAGAGGTGATCAAGTGAAGGTTGTCCTCTTCCTTTCCAGGTAATTGCACGCTCAACCCACATTGAAGCTGGTTATTAGCTTGGGCTCAAAACACTAGTAGCTTTTGTGGACTTTGAGCAGCATGTGATACCATATGGAGGAACTTTCGACTGCTGAAACTGTTTAGAATTGTATGTTGCAAACCAACATTGCACCGACAAATGGCCATGCTCACCAACCGTCAATTCATACATCCCATCGAGCAGGTTAGCAGGCCCTGGCTACTGAATGATTGTGTGCTGATTGGCTCAGTTTTGGCACCATAATTTTTTAATGTTTATATCAGTAGTATCGTGCCAGCCCAGCCAAGGAAATTTGGGTATGTGGATGATCTTACAATAGCAGTTCAGACGAGAACATTTGCCCAAGCAGAATGCGTGCTTGCAGAAGAATTGAAAATACTTGAGAACTAGTATAAGCTGTTGTGGCTTTGTTCAAATCTTCAGAAAATGTTTGGCTCTGCCTTTGATTCAAGCAACCAGAATGCAAAGAAGCACCTGAGTGCACCCTCCTGTGATATTGAACTCAGGCACAAGGACTTTCCAAATGAAGGTGAAGTTGTTCTGGTTCGTAGTCTCACATTCCATCTACATCTGATGACATCTGCAGCCAAGATAAAAAGTAGGATCAACTTAATGCTGGAAGCAGCTGGACAGCTGACACTCACACCCTGTTAAAGGCCACCTTGGTTCTTGATTTCTTAAAAATTGATTACTACACATGCGCATGGGCATGAAGTGCAAATTCAAATTTGTTGATGCGCAATTGAACTGTAAGAGTGTGCTGAAACCAACACTAATAGCCTGGGTTCCTGTCTTCACTCATATCTTGCCACTACCTCTCAGAAGAGGAGCAGCAATATTCAAAGAATGCAACTGTGACCCAGCAAACTCAGATATACCTATTAATGAAGATCTCTAGAAGCTCCCGAGATACCACCTTAAGTCCAGGATCCCACATCTGGCTTGCGACCAAAATTCTCAAAACCTCAGAACTTTCAGCTAAAGGCAAGTGGCAGAGGATGTGAGAAGCTAGTGGGGCCGGGAATCAGGGCCTGATCCTGTGAAGGACCCCATGGATCAGCCACCCGGCTTCACCACATCCTGGTAATATATGGGTAAACAGGAAGTGCAGCAGAACGTCGTACAGGCACTGCAACCGTGTGCTACATAAATGAAAGGTGAAGGATAGCCCAAGGAGAAGTTATCCTGATCATGGAGCATCTTGTGAATCATTGCTAAGATTCTTCCCTGGAAAACAGCTTCTTTTACTCCACATCACCAGAGGCAAACACAGCAGGTGACCTCAACCTTTAAAGATGCTTTTCAAACTGGCATAAGTAAGAAGGCTAATGTGCAGAACATTACGGAGTAGAATTTCCACAGGTGATCCCTGATCCCAGTGGAGAAATGATGCTAACAACTGTGCACGCTGATCCTCCGGGATTTCCTCTGATCTTTTGCCAAGGTTACAGCAGGAGATTAGAAGAACTCCCTGCAGAAATTCGAGGCAGTTGTTCTTATGTCAAGCAGTGCAATAAAGCACAAAAACAGAAATGAATGTTTTTCAAATATTGAAAAATATACTTTGAATAATCAAATGTATTTGGTCCATTTTACAGTCTGTGACACTCACCATTCGATGACCGAGAGGGCGGGGAAATGAATAGCCTGTTCCCAACTACTGTCATTTGTAACTCTATAATCAGAAGCTTGGTGGTGGGTAACAGCAGCTTGGCGTGACTTGTTCACCAATTTTCTCTCTGTCCCTATGGCAAGAGGTGAATCATCTGCATTTGGTATTTCTCCAATTAATTTCTGAAGCACACTGTGTAGGGAAATATAGACACACTTCTTCATGTCCAATTGGTCCATGGCAATATGTTATCACACTAAGTCATATTTGTTGCATTTTTAAAACAAACATGCCACAGCTAATTTATACTAGTCTTATGATGTACCAGCTACATTTACTCAGGCTTGCTCACAGGAGATGATGGTGCAACAGCTATTTTGACTTCCATTTGTTAGATGGGTGCCTTCAATGGATGAACATTTATTTACTTCATTCATCTTTTATAAAATTATATTAAAATGTCAATAAATTAAACATACAAATTTTCTGAGAATGTTTTGTCCATGCATTTTTTCTTTTAAAATTTCTTAGAAGTCTTATTGAAGCTTCCTGTTGCCTTGTTGGCTTTCTCTAATAAGCGGTGGAGCTAGACAGATCAGAAACTTCCAAGGTTTATTTAATTGTCTCTGCTGAGTTCGTATTTCAGGACCAGCAATGCTACCTCAGTGCCGTAGATTGGTGGGGTGGTGGGGGAGGGGTTGATGGTGGTGAGGGGAAGAATCATTCAGTGCTCCTGCTTATGATCACTATCCGATGATCTTTTCTGAAAGCACCTATGCACATTGGATGGCAACTGTTTGCACTGTATAATTGAATGGCCTGACAATGGTATGGAATGTAGGTATAATAGGCTTGATTAAGTAGAATTTGGAAATAGTTAGCGTGTTATGCCTTTAGAGTTAAAAATTGAATAAATGGTTAGCTTTCAGAGCTCACTGAAGTTCCCCTTTAAGATGGTAGAGTTAAATATTTCAAGGTCTCTGTTAGAATAGAATCTCTGTTGTCAGGGGCTTAAAGATAAATGCACACATTGAAATATCCTGTCAGTAAGAGGTAGCAACAAACTTAATTGGTTTATGGGGTTGTCGTTCAGACAGGTCGGCTCCGGAGATTGCTGTGGGTACCACGGAAAGGGTAATTAACAATAAATGGAATGTACTCAGAGGAACAAGAGAGGTCGAGTAAACACAATTATATGCATTTTGACCAGATAGAAATTCACAACTTCAAATTCCAGTAAAATATTAAATTAAAGATATGGATTTTAAAAGGAACGCAGGAAGGTCACATCTAAAGCAAAAGTCATATGACACCTTAGAAATAGTATAAATACAAGGTTTTGAAGCAAACACTTAGGGGGTTGAATCCTCAAACAACACTTCTCATCCCATGCCTTATTCAGGGATTTAAGGTAAAAGTTTACTTTAAATTTTGATGGATATTCTAGAATTTCAAAAAAATTTGCTGTAACATTAGCAAGGTTAAACTTTTGGATTCTATATCAGAAATAAGAATGTGTGTTACATCTATCAGTGATATTTGATATTGTGATATACTTATCCACTTAAGCAGTTTATTGCATGTTAAATTCTTTAATAAAAATATAAAAGTTAATAAATCGTCTCATGTAGTATTCTGTATACAACTACAAGAACCCCCTCTCTGAGTCTCTTTAAGTGGAGAGATACATATTGAAGAGAGTTTCTCAGACCCTTATAATATCTGGGATATTTATGACATAGCCATAAAATATTAGAAATAGGTTATCCGAAAGATGGTAAAATTCTCTGTTGGTTTTCTTTCTTTGAGGGAAAGCTAGTGCAATTAAGTGTCTGAGAATTTGTTTGGTTTGAACTTGATTAAAGGAGATTCGTGGGGATGTGCTCCTGATTTGGTTTAGTCCCTACAAGGAGTTAAAGTCATAAATCACCTCAACAACCCTCAGTCTCAAGAGTAATGGCACCAGGGCGTTGCTGGCAATTGCAGAATCTTCATAGGGAGGCTAGGGAAGAAAGTTGACAAGAAACTTGGTACTTCTTAATCCTTTGAACTTCTGTAGATTGCCTTAAGGTGCAGAGTTACTTCATAGTTATTATATAACACACATTTAACGTAAACCTGCAGCCTACTTTTGGTAATTTGTGCTTTCGTCAAACAATAACAGCAACAACTTGTATTTCTACATTGTCTTTAACATAGTAAAATGTCCCAAGGTGCTTCACAGGAGGGTTACAAACAAAATTAACACCGAGCTACATCAAGGGACATTAGCGCGAATGACCAAAAGCTTAATCAAAGAGGTAGGTTTTAAGGAATGCCTTATAGGAGGAAGGAGAGATAGAGAAGCAGAGAGGTTTAGAGAGGGAATTCCAGAGCTTTGGGCCCAGGCACTTGAATGCACGGCCACCAATAGTAGAGTGATTAAAATCAGGGCTGCTCAAGAGGCTTAAATTGGAGGAGTGCAAATGTTTCAGAGAGTTGTGGGGCTGGAGGAAATTACAGAAATAGTGAGGAGTGAGGCCATGGAGGGATGTGAAAACAAGGATGAGAATTTTATAATCATGTCATTGCTTAATCAGGAACCAATGTAAGTCAGCGAGCACAGGGTTGATTGGTGAATGCACTTGGTGTGAATAAGGACATGGGCAGCAGAGTTTTGAATGACCTCAAGGAAGGTAGAATGTGGGAGGTTGGCCAGGAGTGCATTGGAATAATCAAGGTGAGAGATAGCAAAGGCATAGATTAGGGTTTCAGCAGCAGATGAGTTGATGCAGGGGCAGAGATGGTCACTTTACAGAGATGGAAATAGTGAGTTTTAGTGATGGTGCAGATATATGGTCAGAGCTCATCTCAGGGTCAAATATGACATCAAGATTGCAACCAATCTTGTTCAGCTCAGATAGTTGCCAGGAAGAGGGATGGAGTCGGTAGCTTGGGAATGGAGTTTGTGGTGAGGACTGAAGATAATGGTTCAGTCTTCCCAATATTTAATCGCAGAAAATTTCTTTTCATCCAGTACTTTGTCAGACAAGCAGTTTGCCAATTTAGAGACAGTGGAGGGATTTAGAGAGATGGTGGTTTGGTAGAACTGCCCGTCATCAGTGTACATTTGAAAACTGGCATGTTTTTGGACAATGTTACCGAGGAGCAGCGTGCAGATGAGAAATAGGAGGAGCCATGGATAGATCCTAGGGGGACACTAGAGGTAATGGTGTGGGAGTAGGAAGAGAAGCCATTGCAGATGATTTTGAGGACTTTGGAGAGGAGAGGGTAGTTTGGAGATGGTAGTTTCCAAGGACGGAAGGTACATGGGTTGTTTTTGTAAAGAGAGACAGTAGCTTTGAAGGAGAAAGGGACAGTATCCGAGCAGAGAGATGTGGTAACAATATTCACTAACATGGAAGCCAGGAAGGGAAATTGGATGGTCACTGTAATATTACTTGTTCCTTTGGAATGTGAACTATTGGAAGATTCACAGGACTCCAAGCAATATCCAAAGAAAACGTGGATTTTTAAACTGGAACATATATACACAGCTATGACACGAGCACATCTATACACATCTAACACTGTCAGGCTACACCCACAACTCCCTGGTCAAGTATAACACAACATCACGTCTTCCAGTGACATTCACTTACAGCTTCTGAAGCTGGTCCACTTGAGGTGGTCCCAAAACATCCCCCTTTTCTCCAAAGATAAAAACATATGTACAATATACAATGTTGTTGTGGTTCGGACTAACTATACATGATTAAAACAAAACATTATTTACAAGTAAGCAAGTTTAATGCTCTCTAAAATGTAGAGGAGGTTTGCTTATTCATCCCAATCTTGTTATTGTAAATCTCTTCCCAGAGCTGGGCTCATCTTGATGACTCCTCTGAGATTCTGGGGACTCGGAACTCTGGTTAACATGTTCTTCCTCTGTTCTTGTAGCCTCTGTACGTTCATCTTTAGACTTTGAATGTGTCTGTGATGCCACAGGGTTGTCACATGTAGTAACATCATACAGCTGTTGACTTCAGTTCCATCTGAGAATCGCACCATTGGGTGTCTGGACCTCGTAAGATCTGGACTGGTCGCATATCCTCGCAACCTCTGCAGGATATACCGTAACAGGCTTTACTTTTAAACACACCATGTTTTTAGCTCCCCCTTGGTGAATCCTTGTTCACTGCTTTCCAATTATAAGGCAAAGAATCCCGCACAAACAGGACTTCTTAGGTGTAAAGAAGAAAAGTTGAAATTTATTAAACTTGAACTTAAACTCTAATTTGGTTAACACCTACGGATACATGACACACCCACGCTAGCATACATACGCAATACACACATGCAAATAGAGACAGAAAAGAGCAGAAGAAAAATAAAGTGGAAAAGTTTGAGGCACTATCTGTAGAGTTTTTGTTATGGTTCTTCGAGCTCACTGTAGAGTTCTTGGTTGTGGGTAGATCTTGCTTTTTGTTGGGGCCCAGTATTCTTCTTAAACCTTGTTCGCTGTAGGAGACTTTTCTCTCTTGGGGTTCATGTGTCTCAATGGATTCAGAAGCTTGTGAGAAAGAGATGAGATCTTCTCAATCCAGGAGCAAGCAGACACTCCGAGTTCAAACTATTTGTACAATTCAGAAAAACCCAGGTTGCCAAGCAGGTTAGTCATGTAACTAATTGGTCTGACCACGTCTTGGATTGTATCACCTTAGCAGTCTCTGGAATGCTCCTCTTACACACAATACCTGGTGATCAAGGTCCATTGTGGGTTGAATGTTTCAGGGAATGGTCCTTTGTCCTTCCAATCACCATCTGTTAATATGCAAATATCCTTTCCAGCCACGGCTGATCTGTTTAACAAGTCCTTTCTTCACTCTAGTAACAGTTTAAAATCAATATTCATGACAAAATTAATGTGCCTCATTCTTGGCAGGTGGGGGCCTGGCATGACATGTGATTACTCGCAGTATAACCCGTTCCAACAATGCAATATCTACGAAGTCGCATTCTTGAGCTTTGTCTCGGCACCTTAAACAAATTGGTCAATGGACTGTTCTTGCCTTTGCTGGCAGGCCATAAGTTCAAGCCTATGTACTTGGAAATTTACCTTTACCTTGAGTTGCTCCTCCAGGAATGTCCATATCTTGTTAGGATCCTTCTGATCCTCAGCTAACAATCTTGATGTGTTGATCCATTGCTGGCGCTCATTGCCCAGTGTGATCTTAATTTTGAAAGCTTATTTCTCTGGGTCGCTCACTCCTTGATCCAGGAAACACAGTTCCAACCATTGTCAAAACAATTAAAATCAGACGCTATGTCCAACACCTTCGAGTCCATAACTGGATACCTGAAAGCCATTTTCTGGATGATCCAGCTATTTTATAAATACAGGACTTGCTCCAGGTACAGCTTTCTGTTTCCTCTGAGATGATCAGGTGAGAAAGGGGTCTCAGGCTCCCCTCTTGCCCCTTTCCTGGTTTGGCCATGACAGGGTTTATCTTTTAAAACACAATGATTTTAGCTTACCCCCTCAGTGCGCCCTTTGCCCACTGTACTCTAATTGTAATTGCAAATGAACCAATCAGACAGGTTTTATTAGGTTTAAATAATAAAAATGTAATTTTATTAGCCTTATCACTCTAACTCAGTTACGATTACTAAACCATGCGATGCAACCATGCTAGCATGCGTTCGAGAGAAACACACACACAAATAGATATAGAGGGGAGGAAAGAATTGGGGGGGGGGCATGGTTGATGTAGAATTCGTAATAAAGAAAATTCAGTTACTGGGTGGAAATGTCCTTGATAAAAGTTGAAGTTCTCACTGGTGCCCTGTGCACAATTTCTAACTTGCTTCCCTGGTACCAAAAGGCTGATAAGTGCTCTGTCTTGAGGCTGAAGCTGCTACCGTGGGTCCCCGGGACTTTGCTAGAGAGAGAGAGAGAGAGAGAGAGAGACAGGGAGAGACCTTCTCTTTTGTCTTGAAAATTGCAGTTTGTTACCTTTCTGAGTGGCACAATTCAAACAGTCCCCAGTTTGACAAGCTGATAAGTCATGTGATCATCTTTGTTTGAAATAACAACTTCTTAAAGGGTTGCTGGACTTCAGAGTCTCCCAGACACACGGTGGGGAGGGGGGGGTGGGTGGGTGGCGGCATAGCATGCTGGCTCTTACACAGACAGATTTTGTGGATCATCACTGTTGCCCAGAACAATCTTGTTATTTGAATCAGTGAGCACTTCCATTGTCTCTCTATTCAACTGTCTCTCAGAATGCAAATGTGCAACCATGTTTTCAGTCGCTCTGTTCTGTTTCTTTTTAACATGTCCTGTGCAATGTCCCGTGAAACAAAAGTTCAAGTAGTGTCCCATATGACAAAATCAATGTTTCCATTTGGCAGGTGTGATTTCTGTCACATCGTTTTGAGACAGATTCTGTTTTGCAGGCCTGCCCCTTTTAAGAGTGAGAGACTACAGCTGCTTTGTTTACACAGCTTGTTCAATTTTTTTAACACTGAGAGCAGTTTGTTTTTAAGAGGGCTGCAGCTTGCAGCACCGGCAGCTGCCAAAGCCTTTTACTTTGTGCTGGCCCTCCAGTGGCACTGTTGAACTTTACCTGCTTTCTTTGGCTTAGACCCCACCCACAAAGCTAAAAAAAAAAGGGGAAACTAAAGCAGATATGGCTGTTCGACTTCTTTTCAAATGTTTGGATCCACTGCCAGATTAGTTGAAAATTCCGATCTCCTGGCAACTTGCTTCATGTTCTTACAGAGTTCACACCTCCCGGGTCCTGTCTGCAGTCCTAGCTAACTATACTGTTGTGTGGTCTCCTGCCAGCTGTCCTTCGCCTGAATCTTCAGCCCCCCCAGGCAAGTGATCGGCTATTCCTTGTTTTCTTTTGTTGGGTTCTTCAGAAAAAAGTCAAACATTGCCACAATATAATATTTGGTGGCCTTCTGAAAAAATATATCCCAAATGTTGCCACCATGTAATATCACTTGTGTCTTAGGTACTGTAAGATTCACAGGACTCCAAGGAATATCCAAATAAAATGTGGATTTTTTTATTATTACTTAACCAGAATATGTATACACAGTTATGACAGAAGCACACCTATACACATCTCACTCAGTCGGGCTACACCTACTATTCGCTGGTCATGCGTGAAGCGACATCACTTCTTCCGGTGGACCTTCACTTATTGTTTCTTAAGGTGGTCCTACAAGAGTCAGCAGTTTGGTGGGAATAGATTGAGGATAAGATGAACTTGTAGAGGGCATGAGGAGGGATAAGAGAGAACCTACAGAAATGTGAAAGTTCAGCACTCAGGAAGGAGGAACATTAGAGGAGGTTGGTTTATGTGCTGGGGTTGGGAAGGAAGCGGTAGAGGAAGCTGATCTGATGGCCTCAACTTAGTGACAAAGAAGTCCATGAGCTCCTCATATTTGGGCCGGGATTTTGTGTGGCCCCTGAAATGGGGTCGGAGGCAGGGGGGCATGGAGTATCGCAACAGATGGGTGCGTGGAGGGATAGTTGTCTCCCTGTCATCCAGCAATCTTCCCAGGGGTGGGATAAGGTGACAAGGGCTTCCCTGCCCAGAAGCCAACTGAGGCCCTTTAGTGGCCTATTAATGGAAAATTAAGGACCTCTTTCCACTGCCGCTGGGATCATACAGCGGTGGGGGTGGGGGTGCGGGGGCCTCCGCCACGAGAGCAGGACAACTTGTAAAATGAGGCGCCCTTCTTGCGGGCTTGTGGGGGGTCCCTCCTTCGTGGGTAATTTGTGGCCCACACAGGACCCCCACTGGAACAATGTTATTCCCCCCCAGTGACCCTCCGATCCCAGAATGCATGACCACCTCACCACCTCCCCCTACCCCTTGCTGGGACCTTCCCGACTGGCCCTGGTGACTGTGCCTCACCTGCCTCTGTTCTGGGGTTCCAGCGTTGGGCCTGGGTCTGAGGACTCTGCAGTACTGACAATGGTGGAGCTGCCGATACTGTTGAGCTGCTGGCCCGTTGTTTGGCCAGCAGCTCTTGGAGGTGGAATCCCTGTCCCTTTGTGGACTGCCATTAGGGAGACAGGAGGTGAGTTACTCCCCGCAAAGTTCCCAGCCTCTGACCTGCTCTTGTAGCCACAGCATTTATGTGGCTGGTCCAGTTCAGTTTCTCGTCAATGGTCACCCCTGGAATGTTGATAGTGGGGGATTCAGCGATGCTACCGCCTTTGAACTTCAAGGAGAGATGGTTAGATTCTCTCTTGCTTGAGATGGTCATTGCCTGGCACTTGTGTGGCTCAAATTGTGTGATTTGGAAAATAGTTATTTCCAGGGTAGGTGTAGAAGGAAGCATGGTTGGGAGGGGGAAGAGGGATGTGGGTGGAGAGTGATACAAAGAAGTGATCAGAAATGGCCTCATCTGTGACTGACACAATGGGAGTAGCGAAACCACATGAGATGGCAAAGTCAAGGGGTGGCCGTGAATACGGGTTGGGTAATTTATATGGAGGGAATAGATTAAAAGGAAGGATAGAAGGGCAGTAAAGTCAGAGGAGAGATAGCAAGATGAATCTCTGCTGAAAAGCTGGCTTCACGTCATGGAAACCAAACTACAATCAACAAAACAAATAAAAAGAGAACTTGCATATTTATATGGAGGCAATACTTAATAGAACATTGAAGTATGCAGTCAAAACAGCAGAGTGTAAGTTGGAGGAACTGCAACCTCCCCATCTCCCTCTTCTCTTTAAGACCCTCCTTGATACACCACTTTAACTAATATTTTCCATTTTTGAAACACTAATGGCGCTATATAAATGTTAGCTATTGTTGTTGTGGCATGAGTATTCCCTGATCTACTGTTGTAACTACTGCATCACTCTGATTAAGTGCAGTGAGAGGCAAATTTCTGTTTGAATGTCTTGCTGCTTCATTGCAGTGCAGTAGCTAAAACTTCCTCCGCCTTCAAAATGTAGCTGCTGGTTGTCTTTTCATTCTTTTCTTTCTCTCTCCTTTGTCGAGATTCCTGTGGGACTCCCAAACTGCAACATAATTAGATTTCTGTTAATTTGATTTCTACCTAAGCCAGTACTCGAGGGTTGGTATTTGAAAATTATGTTTTGCCGCCTCCAGCACTGTTTGAGGAACACATGGCCCATCTGTGCTGTGTGAAGGCAGGTTAATTAAAAACTAGATGCACATGGATCTGCACATCTTCATCTCAGTATTAATCTTCTTTTATCTCAGCTGGACGTCAGATTGTAAATAGAATGTTTTCCCAATAGGCAAAGAGATTATTACAGTTAATGTCTGTAAGTTAGATTGCAGGAAACACAGATGAAAGCAACTTCAGTACTGTGATCAGAGAGTGATGCCATAAGGGAGAAAGTGTAAAGA
The DNA here is from genome assembly GCF_036365525.1 of Heterodontus francisci. Classification (NCBI taxonomy): domain Eukaryota; kingdom Metazoa; phylum Chordata; class Chondrichthyes; order Heterodontiformes; family Heterodontidae; genus Heterodontus; species Heterodontus francisci. Next base: position 97,503,235 of record NC_090382.1, read on the forward strand.
CTCAAAGCTCAACTGCTGCAGATTGTAAATGGAACAAAATTTCATACCCTCTATTAGTTCTTATGTATTTAGCATAGTTCTCATTTTGAAGAGGGACAGTCTTGATGCCTGGGGTGAGAACAGACTAGAAAGTGGTTCACTATTTTTGACAGGTTGGCATCCTGTACTAGTGACATAATGAGGTTTTTGTGAAGCAGTGGTTTATTTTCATGCAAATTTTGTTCCCTGTGTTTAATTCTAACCTAACTCACCAGGCGGGAAACCCACGGGAGTGGGTGGACCACTGGTTTTACACCCAGTTCAATATTGCTCTCCTCTGGCTTCAATGGAGAGTAAAATGAGACATGGCGCAAAAGCAGTATTGCACCCGATCCCGTCACTTTCCCAACGAGTGGGTTAGGTGATAAACAGAATCATAGAATGGTTACATCACAGAAAGAGGCCATTGAGCCTGTTGTGTTCGTGCTGGCGCTCTGCAAGAGCCCTTTCCCTGTCACCCTGAAATTTTGTTTCTCTTCAGGTGCTTCACCAATTCCCTTTTGAAAGCCATGATTGTATCTGCCTCCACCACAATCTCAGGCAGTGCATTTCAGATCCCAACCACTCCCTGCGTAAAAAGGTTTTTCCTCATGTTATTTCTTCTCCCGCTTACTGTAAATTGGTGTTCTTTGGTTCTTGACCCTTCCAGCAATGGAAACAATTCACTCTATCTATTCTGTCTAGACCCGTCATGATCTCAAATATCTCTATCAGATCTCCTCTCAACCTTCTCTTCTCTCAGGAGAACAATCCCAGCTTCTCCAAACTATCCATGTAACTGAAGTCCCTCATCCCCAGAACCATTTTTGGAAATCTTTTCTGCACCCTCTCTAAAGCCTTCATATCCTTCCTAAAGTGCAGTGCCCAGAATAGGACACAATTGAGGCAGAACCAGTTCTTGTTTGCTTTATTAACTGCTTTCTCAACCTGCCTTACCACTTTTAACAATTTGTGCACATATACCCCCAGATCTCTCTGCTCCTGCACCCCCTTTAGAATTGTATCCTTTATTTTATATTGCCTCTCCTCATTCTTCCTACAAAAATGTGTCACTTCATTGCATTGAATTTCATCTGCCACATGTTCGCCCATTCCACCAGCCTGTCTATATCCTCTTGAAGTCTATCACTATCCTCCTCACAGTTCACTATATTATCAGGATTTTTTGTAAACTTCAAATTTTGAAATTGTGCCTGTACAACCAAGTATAGGCCATTAATATATCTCAAAAAGAGCAGTGGCCCTAGTACTGACCCCTGGGGAATCCCACTGTATACCTCATTCAGTCCAAAAAGCAACTGTTCATCACTACTTTCTGTTTTCTGTCATTCAGCCAACTTCTTATCCATGCTTTCACTGTAACTCTTATTCCAGTGGCTTCAAATTTGCTGGCTAGCCAGTTATGTGGCACTTTATCAAATGCCTTTTGGAAGTCCATGAACACCACATCAACTGCATTACCCTCATCAACCCTCTCTTACCACATCAAAAAACTTAATCAAGTTAGTTAAACATGATTTGTCTTTAACAAATCCATTCTGGCTTTCCTTAATTAATCAGCACTTGTCCAAGTGACTGTTAATTTTATAAAAGCAAAATACTGCGGATGCTGGAAATCTGAAATAAAACAAGAAATGCTGGAACCACTTGGCAGGTCTGGCAGCATCTGTGGAAAGAGAAGCAGAGTTAACGTTTCGGGTCAGTGACCCTTCTTCGGATTATCACTTCTAAAAGCTTTCCCACCATCAAAGTTAAACTGACTCCCCAAGGGTCAGTACGAGGTTCGCTGCTTTTCTTGATATGTATGAATGACCCAGACTTTGGTGTACAGGGCACAATTTCAAAATTTGCAGATGACACAAAACTTGGAAATATTGTCAACCTGACATCTGGCATCTGTTTCATCTTACTCTTTATCTCTTTCGTCATCCAGGGAGCTCTGGCTTTGGTTACCCTATCTTTCCCCCGCATAGGAATGTACATCAAATGCACCAAACCATCTCCTCTTTAAAGGCAACCCACTGTTCAATTCGAGTTTTGTCTGCAAATCTTTGATTCTAATTTACCTGGAACAAATCTCTTCAAATTCTGAGAGACGGTATAAATCACCATTCAGAAAGGCAAAGATTAATCAAGGACAATCAACATAGATTTGTTAAGGGAAGTTTGTGTCTGAATAACTTGATTGAATTTTTTGAGGTGGTAACGAGGAGGGTCAATGAGGGTACTGCATTTGATATAGTCTACATGGATTTTAGCAAGGCTTTTGAAAAGGTCTCATATGACAGACTGGTCAGAAAATTAAAAGCTCATAGGATCCAAGGGAAAATGGATCCAAAATTGGCAGGAAGCAAAGGGTAATGCTCGACGGGTGTTTTTGTGACTGGAAGGTTATTTTCAGTAGGGGTTCATCAGGGCCCAGTATTGGATACCTTGTTGTTTATGATATATATCACTAATTTAGACTTAACTTTAGGGGGCATGATTAAAAAATTTGCAGATGATATGAACAATGGCCATATGGTTGATAGAAAGGAAGAAAGCTGTCGATTACAGGAAAGTATCAATGGATTGGTCATATGGGTGGAAAGGTGACAAATGGAATTCAAACTGGAGAAGTGTGAAGTAATGCATTTGGGGAGTTCAAACAAGGCAAGGGAATGTAAAATTACATGTAGGATTCTGAGAAGTGTAGAGGAACAGAGGGACCTTGGAGTACATGTCCACAGTTCCCTGAAGGTAGCCGGACAGGTAGATAAGGCAGTTAAAAAGGCATATGGCATATTTCCTTATATTGGCTGAGACATAGAGTATAAGAGCAGGGAAGTTATGCTAGAAATGTATAGAACACTAGTTAGGCTGTAGCTAGAATACTTTGTACAGTACTTTTCACCGCATTACAGAAAGGATGTGATCACACTAGAGACAGTACAGAAGAGATTTACAAGGATGTTGCTAGGAATGGAGAACTTTAACTATGAGGAAAGATCGGATAGGCTGGGGTTGTTATCTTTGGAACAGAGGAGGCTGAGGGGGGATTTAATTGAGGTATATAAAAATATGTGGGACCTCATAAGAAGGACCTATTTCCATTACAAGAGAAGTTGTGATGAAACATAGGTATAATAGGCTTAATTAGATAGAATTTAGATATAATTAATGCATTGTACATTAATACATTGTGCATTAGAATTAAAGATTGAACAAATGGTCAGTTTTCAAGACTCACTGAAATTTAAGAGCAGAGTTAAAAATTCATAAACATCTCTGTTACAATAGAATGTGAACCAGAAACAACTTTTAAGTTAAAAAAAAATCCATTCCAAGGTCTCTGCTACAATGGAATTAGAAGATGAAACACACCGAGACATCCTATGTGACGTCAGTACTGATAACTATAAACTTAATTATTTGATAGTGTAAGTGATATAGACAGACCGACTCAAGACCATAAAAAGGCAAATACAGATGATAGAATACAAAATGAAATGGTACTTACAAAAACAGATGCCAAGTAAACCCAATTATAAACATTTTGACCAGATAAAAGCTCACGACTTCAAGAGAAGCGAATTTCCAGCAAATAAATTAAGTGAGAATGGTAGCTAATGATATTACCATATATGGATATCAAAAGCAGGAAAAACACACACAGAAAAGTAACACCTACATTCTAAAAGATGAGCTGATAGATTAGAAACAGTATAAATATGAGAATTTTGATTCAAAAACCAGAAGTATTGAATTCTTCATCAATGCTTCTCAACCTATGGCTGACTGCATGATGAGAATTCTGCTCTTAACCAAGAATTTGTCTTGTTAAGCAGGAAGGCTTAATTGGCGAACTTAAGGTAAAAGTTTACTTAAAATTTTGATGGATATTCTAAGATATTTTGCTATTATGTATTGGGAGGTAGGAAATGTAACACTGCTATTCAAGAAAGGATGGAAAGAGAAAACAGAAACTACAGACAGATCGGTTAGCCTGATACTGGTTGGTTGGCATCCTTCTATCTACGAAAGATGATGGGCACACAGCAATACTAGCAGCTTGATACTAATCATCGGGAAAATGCTGGAATCCATTATTAGGGAAGTGGTAACAGGGCACATAGAAAATCATAATGTGATTGGGCCCAATCAACATGGTTTTATGAATGGGAAATTGTGTCTGACAAATCTATTGGGGTATTTTGAGGATGCAACTGGCAGAATAGGTAAAGGCGAACCATTGGCTGTAGTACATTTGCATTTTCAAAAGCATTTGATAAGGTGCCACATGAAAGGTTGCTGCACATGATAAGGGCTCATGGGTTGGGGGTATTATATTTACATGGAATGAGGTTTGGTTAAAGCACAGAGAGCATTTGCTGGTTGTAGGCTGCGACGAGTGGTTTATCACAAGGATCAGTGCTTGGGCCTCAAGCATATTAATGACTTAGATGTAGGGACTGACTGTAATATATCCAAGTTTACTGACAATACAAAGCTAGGTGGGAAAGTAGGCTGTAAGGAGGACACAGGTGCAGATGTTATTCTGGCAACAGGGTTCCAGTGGTGGGCCAGAAAATGAGGGGAGAACTGCCTCAACCCTCTGTCAGAATCCCGTAGCTGTTGTGCGATTGCCTTTAAGAATGAATTCCCTTTAAGATCTTAGTGTGCAAATGAACTAAGTACCAGGACGTGTCCATGTGACTACATGATAGTCTCACTCTGTAACTGTAACATCAAAAGGCAGGTCCTGTAAATAGTTAGCTCTGCACTGTATATATTAGTTTAGGTGTAATAAACCTGTTTGAGATCTTCAACAACCTGGACTCCATGCATCTCATTTACATTGCATCAGACACCATAAAAAGCTTCTCATTACATAGTGGAAGTTGTGGTGAAAAAACAAAATCCAAAATGGAAGACCACAGGAAAACAACTTCAAAAACTACCTACAGCTAAAAGAGAGAAAGTTAAAAGAAATACTAGCCCAAACAGTGCAAAGAAGTAAAAAAAACCTCACCTCCTGCTGTAGAAGACAGAGTGCTGAACAATAGGCTGCAAATCAATCACTGTGAGTGGGTGAGGCAGTCTGCCATCGGTACAGGAACCCCAGTTTAAAAAAAAGGCTTTGAGGTGCTTGTAAAGTTAATTTTTTTTTAAAGGGCTCAGTAAAGGAAAAAAAAATGGAAAATCCAATCCCTATCTCAAGCTGATCGATTGTTTTCAAAGGCTCCCCCACACTGATCAGGTTGGCAGCATTACAGGAGAAGCCTGACAGCAAAAAGCACAGGAATCCTCCATTCATGCAACTCACAGGTAGAGCTATAAAAAGGAATCCATTAAATGATTCCAGAGTGAAGGGCATTAAAACCACTCAACCATGAAGAATTGCCTATTGAACGGCTGCATAAACAAACTCTAGCAAAATAAGATCACTTGAAATGCCTATTGCTCAGCTGTATAAACAGACAGATTAGAGTGCTGAAAGCTAGATAAACAGACAAGCTGCTCCTGTCAATCAAACCAGCCAGTCTACAGAGCAGAAAATTTTTTTTAAAGGGAAAGCATAATGGAGACACAGAAGCAAGTTCTTAAAACAAGTTTTAAAGCAAAAGAACAGCAGGAATATGGATACCAAACTTCCCAGCATGAACTGGAAGGCCATTAATATCCTGTTCAAACAAAGAATGCAGTTATGCTTCACAGACCAAATAATTGCAGAACCAGAAAAACAGGTTGTAATTATAATGATAGCAATTGGAAATGAGGGATTGCACAGAATCAAAACCTCTGGATTACCTGATGAAGACCAGAAAGCTCTCACTAACACATGGAAAGTGCTGGAAGATAAGCTCTGATTATGAGTGAATTTTAAAATTCACCACCTGGAATTGATGTGCTACAGGCAACAGTCACAGACTCAACAGACCAGTTTATCAGCAGATGCTACAATAAGGGCAACAAATGTGATTTCTCAGAAACTGAGTTATCAGACCGAATAATGGAGCTGGTGATTGTATCAACATCCATTGAAGCATTTCAGAAGGACCTCTTGGGAGAAAAGAAAGGTCACAGCATTGACACACTGCTGGAAATGGCAGAAAATGTGAAGCCATTGTAGCTGTACAGCAGCACTTACAAGCAACTGTATCAGCACCATAACCAGGTTGAAAAGGGCAAGCAAGCTGTGTGGTAAGTGTGGTTGGTCCCATTCATGGCGAATGTCCTGCATTTTGAGACCTGTGCAAGGCGTGTGGTGTGAAAGGACAATGGGCCCAACTATGCTGGAATTCTGACTCAAAAGACGCAGCCATAAGCCAGAAGTAGGACATAGACAAACAGTAAACAAGGCAATAGCAGCAAAGAAAGTGCAAGAGACCTGCATAAACGCAAGCTGATACACGAGGTCCACAGTGAAACATTTCACATTGTGAACCTGACACATCACGTTGATGAAGTCCAACAATTAGAAGCTTTTGCCATATCAACATCATGTGCCCAAAGAAAACTGGCAAACATACATCAAGGTAAAGATTGACACAGCGGTAGTGCAAATATCCTACCAGTCCGAATCCTCAAAGATATGTACTGGAGTCGTTGGGTTCCCATTGATCAGAAACTGAACTGGAGCAGTCACATAAATACTGTGGCTATAAGAGCAGATCAGAGGCTGGGAATTCTGCAGCATAGCTATGTGACAGAAATTATGCAGGATAAAATGGTTGAGATCTAAAACAATATGAGTTAACCTTCCTTCATCCTCTTAATGTTGACTATGGCTCCCCTAACTCTTGGGTTCAGTGTAGTATTGATTTAACCCGAAATTTCAGCACAAAACAAAATACAAAATATTATTGAACACTATGTGAAAGTCACTCAATCTACTTTGCTCTGAGTATGTGCGGAATAGCATGTATACATATCACTTATCATTACGTCAGTATTATAAATATACGATAGCTACAAATTGAAATCTTTCCGCAAAAATAGGATCTGTGAATTCTAAAATCACATATTATAACAGGTATATTAGCTTCTGAAAATGGAAAACATTGAGTACATGGTTTTCAATGTTTCTGATGAAGAGTCTCTGCCCAAATGGTAGCCGAACTCTTCTTTCTTCAACAACAACAACTTGCAATTGTATAGCATTTTTAACATAATAACATTACCCAAGACACTTGTTGCAATTATATAGGGCTTTGGTGAAACCATACCATTTGTTCAGTACCATTCGCAACTCCTCAGATACTGAAGCAGTCCATGCCTATATGCAGCAAGACTTGGACAACATTCAGGCTTGGGCTGATAAGTGGTAAGTAATATTCACACCACACAGGTGCCAGGCAATGACAATCGCCAATAAAAGAGAATATAACCATCTTTCCTTGACATTCAATGCATTACGATTGCTGAATCCCCCACTATCAACATCCTGGGGGTTCCCATTGATCAGAAACTGAACTGGAGCAGTCACATAAATAGAGTCATTGCGTCATAGAGTTATACAGCACAGAAACAGGATCTTTGGCCTATCATGTCTATGCTGGCCATCAAGCACCGAACTATTCTAGTCCCATTTTCCAGCACTTGGCCCGTAGCCTTGTATGCTATGGCATTTCAAGTGCTCATCTAAATACTTCTTAAATGTTGTGAGGGTTCCTGCCTCTACCACCACTTCAGGCAATGTGTTCCAGATTCCAACCACCCTCTGGGTGAATTTTTTTTCCCTCAAATCCCTTCTAAACCTCCTGCCCCTTACCTTAAATCTATGCCCCCTGCTTATTGATCCCTCCGTTAAGGGAAAGTCTCTTCCGATCTAACCTATCAAAGAACAAAGAACAAAGAACAAAGAAAATTACAGCACAGGAACAGGCCCTTCGGCCCTCCAAGCCTGCGCCGATCCAGATCCTCTATCTAAACATGTCGCCTATTTTCTAAGGGTCTGCATCTCTTTGCTTCCTGCCCATTCATGTATCTGTCTAGATACATCTTAAAAGACGCTATTGTGCCCGCGTCTACCACCTCCACTGGCAACGCGTTCCAGGCACCCACCACCCTCTGCGTAAAGAACTTGCCACGCATATCCCCCCTAAACTTTTCCCCTCTCACTTTGAACTCGTGACCCCGAGTAATTGAATCCCCCACTCTGGGAAAAAGCTTCTTGCTATCCACCCTGTCCATACCTCTCATGATTTTGTACACCTCAATCAGGTCCCCCCTCAACCTCCGTCTTTCTAATGAAAATAATCCTAATCTGTTCAACCTCTCTTCATAGCTAGCGCCCTCCATACCAGGCAACATCCTGGTGAACCTCCTCTGCACCCTCTCCAAAGCATCCACATCCTTTTGGTAATGTGGCGACCAGAACTGCACGCAGTATTCCAAATGTGGCCGAGCCAAAGTCTTATACAACTGTAACATGACTTGCCAACCCTTGTACTCAATACCCCGTCCGATGAAGGAAAGCATGCCGTATGCCTTCTTGACCACTCTATTGACCTGCATTGCCACCTTCAGGGAACAATGGACCTGAACACCCAAATCTCTCTGTACATCAATTTTCCCCAGGACTTTTCCATTTACTGTATAATTCACTCTTGAATTGGATCTTCCAAAATGCATCACCTCGCATATGCCCTGATTGAACTCCATCTGCCATTTTTCTGCCCAACTCTCCAATCTATTTATATTCTGCTGTATTCTCTGACAGTCCCCTTCACTATCTGCTACTCCACCAATCTTAGTGTCGTCTGCAAACTTGCTAATCAGACCACCTATACTTGCCTCCAAATCATTGATGTATATCACAAACAACAGTGGTCCCAGCACGGATCCCTGTGGAACACCACTGGTCACACGTCTCCATTTTGAGAAACTCCCTTCCACTGCTACTCTCTGTCTCCTGTTGCCCAGCCAGTTCTTTATCCATCTAGCTAGTACACCCTGGACCCCATGCAACTTCACTTTCTCCATCAGCCTACCATGGGGAACCTTATCAAACGCCTTACTGAAGTCCATGTATATGACATCTACAGCCCTTCCCTCATCAATCAACTTTGTCACTTCCTCAAAGAATTCTATTAAGTTGATAAGACATGACCTTCCCTGCACAAAACCATGTTGCCTATCACTGATAAGCCCATTTTCTTCCAAATGGGAATAGATCCTATCCCTCAGTATCTTCTCCAGCAGCTTCCCTACCACTGACGTCAGGCTCACCGGTCTATAATTACCTGGATTTTCCCTGCTACCCTTCTTAAACAAGGGGACAACATTAGCAATTCTCCAGTCCTCCGGGATCTCACCCGTGTTTAAGGATGCTGCAAAGATATCTGTTAAGGCCCCAGCTATTTCCTCTCTCGCTTCCCTCAGTAACCTGGGATAGATCCCATCCAGACCTGGGGACTTGTCCACCTTAATGCCTTTTAGAATACCCAACACTTCCTCCCTCCTTATGCCGACTTGACCTAGAGTAATCAAACATCTGTCCCTAACCTCAACATCCGTCATGTCCCTCTCCTCGGTGAATACCGATGCAAAGTACTCATTTAGAATCTCACCCATTTTCTCTGACTCCACGCATAACTTTCCTCCTTTGTCCTTGAGTGGGCCAATCCTTTTTCTAGTTACCCTCTTGCTCCTTATATATGAATAAAAGGCTTTGGGATTTTCCTTAACCCTGTTTGCTAAAGATATTTCATGACCCCTTTTAGCCCTCTTAATTCCTCGTTTCAGATTGGTCCTACATTCCCGATATTCTTTCAAAGCTTCTTCTTTCTTCAGCCGCCTAGACCTTATGTATGCTTCCTTTTTCCTCTTAGCTAGTCTCACAATTTCACCTGTCATCCATGGTTCCCTAATCTTGCCATTTCTATCCCTCATTTTCACAGGAACATGTCTCTCCTGCACGCTAATCAACCTCTCTTTAAAAGCCTCCCACATATCAAATGTGGATTTACCTTCAAACAGCTGCTCCCAATCTACATTCCCCAGCTCCTGCCGAATTTTGGTATAGTTGGCCTTCCCCCAATTTAGCACTCTTCCTTTGGGACCACTCTCGTCTTTGTCCATGAGTATTCTAAAACTTACGGAATTGTGATCACTATTCCCAAAGTAGTCCCCTACTGAAACTTCAACCACCTGGCCGGGCTCATTCCCCAACACCAGGTCCAGTATGGCCCCTATCCGAGTTGGACTATTTACATACTGCTCTAGAAAACCTTCCTGGATGCTCCTTACAAATTCTGCTCCATCTGGACCTCTAACACGAAGTGAATCCCAATCAATGTTGGGAAAATTAAAATCTCCTATCACCACCACCCTGTTGCTCCTACATCTTTCCATAATCTGTTTACATATTTGTACCTTTATCTCACGCTCGCTGTTGGGAGGCCTGTCGTACAGCCCCAACATTGTTACCGCACCCTTCCTATTTCTGAGTTCTGCCCATATTGCCTCACTGCTCGAGTCCTCCATAGTGCCCTCCTTCAGCACAGCTGTGATATCAATGCCCCTCATAATTTTGTTTACTTCAATCATGTCCCCCTCATCCTTCCCTGTTCTAAGGAAAACAACCCTAGCCTTTCCAGTCTCTCTTCACAGCTGAAGAGCCCAGGCAACATCCTGGTGAATCTTCTCTGCACCCTCTCCAGTGCAATCACATCCTTCCTATAGTGTGGCACACAGAACTGTGCACAGTACTCCAGCTGTGGCCTAACTAGCATTTTATTCAGCTCCATTATAACCTCACTGCTCTTATATTCTATGCCTCGGCTAGTAAAGGCAAGTATCCCATATGCTTTCCTAGCCACGTTATCTACCAGTGCTGCTGCCTTCAGTGATCTATGGACAAGTACACCAAGGTCCCTCTGACCTTCTGTACTTCCTAAGGTCCTACCATCCATTGTATATTCCCTTGCCTTGTTAGTCCTCCCAAAATGCTTCTCACCTCACACTTCTCAGGATTAAATTCCATTTGCCACAGCTCCGCCCATCTTACCAGCCCATCTATATCGTCCTGTAATCTAAGGCTTTCCTCCTCACTATTTACGACACCACCAATTTTTGTGTCATCTGCGAACTTACTTATCATACCTCCTATATTCACGTCTAAATCATTAATGTACACGACAAACAACAATGGTCCCAGCACCAATCCCTGTGGTACACCACTGGTCACAGGCTTCCACTCGCAAAAACAACCCTCGACCAATACCCTCTGCCACCTGCCACCAAGCCAATTTTGGATCCAATTTGCCAAATTGCCCTGGATCCCATGGGCTCTTACTTTCTTAACCAATCTCCCATGCGGGACCTTATCAAAAGCTTTACAGAAGTCCTTGTAGACTACATCAACTGCTTTACCCACATCTACACATCTAGTCACCTCCTCGAAAAATTCAATCAAGTTGGTTAGACACGCTGTCCCCCTGACAAAGCCATGCTGACTATCCCTGATTATTCACTGCCTCTCCAAGTGGAGATTAATCCTGTCCCTCAGAATTTTTTCCAATAGTTTCGCTACCACTGATGTTAGACTCACCGGCCTGTAATTACCTGGTCTATCCCTGCTACCCTTCTTGAATAATGGTACCACATTCGCTGTCCTCCAGTCCTCTGGCACCTCTCCTGTGGCCAGACAGGATCTGAAAATTTGTGTCAGAGCCCCTGCTATCACCTCCCTTGCCTCACACAACAGCCTGGGATACATCTCATCTGGGCCTGGGGATTTATCCATTTTTAAGCCAGCTAAAACATCTAATACTTCCTTCCTTTCAATGTTAATATGTTCAAGTATATCACAATCCCCCTCCCTGATCTCTACACCTACATCGCCGTTCTCCACAGTGAAAACAGATGAAAAGTAATCATTTAAAACCTCACCTATGTCCTCTCGCCCCACACACAGATTGCCACTTTGGTCCCTAACGGCCCCTGGTTATCCTCTTGCCCTTAATATACTTGTAAAATGCCTTAGGATTTTCCTTTTTATTGTCCAATGTTTTTTCATATCCCCTCTTCGCTCTGCTAATTACTTTTTTAAGTACCCTCCTACACTTTCTATACTCCTCTAATGCCTCCGCTGTTTTCAGTGCTCCGAATCTGCCATAAGCCTCCTTTATTTTCCTGATACAATACTCTATATCCCTTGACATCCAGGGTTCCTGGACTTGATGGTCCTATCCTTCACCTTAATGGGTACATGTTGGCTCTGAACCCTCACTATTACCTCTTTGAATGACTCCCACTGGCCTGATGTAGACTTTCCTACAAGTAGCTGCTCCCAGTCCACTTTGGCCAGATCCTGTTTTATCAAATTGAAATCGGCCTTCCCCCAATTCAATACCTTTATTTCTGGCCCATCTTTGTCCTTTTCCATAACTACCTTAAATATTATAGAGTTATGGTCACTGTCCCCTAAATACTCCCCCACTGATACTTCTACCACTTATCCAGCTTCATTCCCTAGGATTAGGTCCAGTACTGCCCCTTCTCTTGTTGGACTTTCCACATACTGGCTCAAAAAGCTCTCTTGTATGCATTTTAAGAATTCCTCCCCCTTTAATCCTTTTGCGCTAAGACTATCCCAGTTGATATTAGGTAAGTTGAAATCCCCTACTATTATTACCCTATTATTTTTACACCTCTCTGAGATATCTGTTCCTCTATCTCTCCCTGACTGTTTGGAGGCCTGTAGTACACGCCCAGCCAAGTGATTGCCCCCTTTTTGTTCTTCTGTTCTCCCCATATGGCCTCATTTGAGGAACCTTCTAAGATATCATCCCTGCTTACTGCAGTAATACTGTGACTACAAGAGCAGGTCAGAGGCTGGGAATTCTGCAGTGAGTAACTTACCTCTTATCTTCCCAAAGCCTGTTCACCATCTACAAGGCACAAGTCAGGAGTGTGATGGAATACTTTGCACTTGCTTGGAAGAGTACAGCTCCAAAAACATTCAGGAAACGACACCATCCAGGACAAAGCAGCTTTCTTGATTGGCACCCCATTCACCACCTTCAACATTCACTCCCTGCACCACCGACGCACAGCGTGCACCATCTACAGGATGCACTGCAGTAAATCACCACAGTTCCTTTAACAGTACCTTCCAAAGCTGTGACCTCTTCTGTCTAGAAGGACAAGGACAGCAGATGCATGGGAACACCACCACCTGCAAGTTCCTCTCCAAGCCACACAACATCCTGACTTGGAAATTTTGGAAATAATATTCCTTCATTGCCGCTGGATCAAAATCCTGGAACTCCCTCCCTAACAGCACTGTGAGTGTACCTGCACCAGATGGACTGAAGCGGTTCAAGAAGGCAGCTCACCACCACCTTCTCAAGGGCAATTCGGGATAGGCAACAAATGCTGGCCTTGCCAGCGACACCCACATCCCATAAAAAGTTTAAAAAGTACATGAAGTACTACATACAGTTTTGGCCTCTGTACTTTAGGAAGGATATATTTGCCTTAAAGAGGTGCAACAAAGGTTCATTAGATTGATTCATGGGATGAGAGGATTGTCCTAAGAGGACAGATTGAATAGAATGGCCTATATTCTCTGGAGTTTAGAAAAATGAGTGGTGATCTCATTGAAAGATGTAAGATTCTGCGAGAGCTTGACAAGGTAGATACTGAGAGGTCATTTCCCTTGGCTAGAGATCTAGAATTAGTGGTTGTTATGACCAAGGTGGGAGTAGTGTACTGTCAATTCAGTCCCACTACTCCACAGTTCACAACATATTAGTAAAGTTTCCCACCTACTGCAGAATAGCCAAATTAAACACTCTATTTGTTCCCCAGAATAAAGCACACCAAACCAGATGTCTTTACACAACAACAATAACTATTTACTAATAAACTAAGTCTTAAACAATAATGAGATAACTCTATTTGTGAAAGGATCCTTTTCAAACTTCTCATTCTTCCTAACCCTCATGCACACACACATGCATTAAAAAAGTTAACTGGGGAAAAAGGCTTTTCAGATTACAACTATTTCTTAGGAATAATAAAATAATTGGGTTGTCACGGTCTGGTAGGATATTTCCAGGTCGGTGAGGTGTCCCAGAGTCGAATAGTCAAATGCCACTTAAAGTCTCTCCAGGCGAGGTTGACGAACAGTTTGTGATGGGTAGGTGTTTAAGGCAATTCGTCTGCAGCAGGCGTCACACAGACCTTTCAGCACAGGGTGTAGCAGCAGTCTAGCATTAGAAGTTTTCTAGAGCTTTCAGGATCTCCCAAAACACAAGAGGCAATGGGAATCACTCTTGAGGCAGAGATTTTTCAAAGACTGGAGGCAATAGGAATCTGCTACCTTTAAAAATGCAGGGCTTCCGCTCTGCAAAGCAGTGTTCCTCCACAGAGTGTAGCAACCTCTCTTTTCCTGGGTCTTGTCTCTCTCCAGGCAGAACACAGCCACACCTCAAATGTAAGAGTTCTTTCCAAGAGATGCAAGTCTTCCTTTTCAGAGAGAGTTCTTTTCCTCTGGTCAGCAAACATATCCCAGCCAGACTTCACTCCCAGCTGCTTCCAGCTCCCTGGTCTTTTTCACACTGCAAAACTGAAACTGAAAAATCTAACAGTCAAGTCATGTGACCTGTCATTTCCCTCTGTTGAGTTGTTTGGAACAGGGGTCTTGCAGCTGTCCCACTCAGTTCAAACAACAAGTTTCAGCATTCAATGTTCACAGAAGAAAATCCTTTTTCTCAGTTTTTTAAAACACACAGAATTCTTTGCTTTCAATAAAAAAACAAAACTCTTGTGACAGGGTCATAGTCTCAGGATAAGGGGATGGCCATTTTGGACTGAGATGAGGAGGGTTGTGAATCTTTAAATTCTCTACCCAAGAGGGTTGTGCATGCTTAGTCTTGAAGTATATTCAAGGTTCAGATTAATAGATTTTTGGATTCTAAGAGTATCAAGGAGTTGAGGTCAAGGGTCAGCCATGCTCTTAATAAATACAGCAGGCTCAAGGGGCCATATGGCCTACTCCTGCTTCCTATATTCTTACATTCTTAAGTTGTACAGAGGTATTATTGGAAATCTTCATGGGACCAGAACTTAATGGTAAAAGTTCTAATTTGGATCTGCTGCAATTAATGAATTACTAACTTGATGTTTGCAGGCTGGAGTTGAAGCTGAAGCTGGTATGTCAACCTGTTTACAAGTATGTTATTGGGTTTGTCTGTTCCAAGACAGCTTTGTTGCTGTGGCATATTAACTGGGTGTAAATGGCACACCTTCCAAATGACTTTGTGTCAACACATTGACAACTAACTCTTACCTTTTGACAGCATAGTAAGATCAAAGGCTTGTTTCTCAGGTTATCATGTCTGTAGCAGTACAATATCTATGTGACAGAGATATATGCAGAATATAATGGTTGAGATATAGAACAATATGATTTAACCTTTCCTCATCCTCTTAATGTTGACTATGGCTCCCCTAATTCTTTGGTTCAGTGTTGTATTGATTTAACGCTACATTTCAGCACCAAAGAAAATGCTAAATAACATTGAACACAATGTGAAAGTCACTCAATCTACTTTACTCTGAGCATATGCAGAACAGCTGCATACACATCACTTATCATTACCTCCATATCATAAATATCAACAGCTACAAATTGAAATCTTTCCCCAAAAATAGGATTCTGTGAATTCTAAAATCACATAGCATAGCAGGTTCATTGGCTTCTGAAAATGGAAAGCATCGAGTACAGAGTCTTCAATGTTTCTGTTGAAGAGTCTCTGCCCAAAATGGTAGCCTAGCTCTTCTTTCTTCAACAACACCAACTTGCATTTATATCGCACCTATAACATAATAAAATGTCCCAGGAGCGTTGTCAAAAAATATTACAATGAGCCATATAAGGTGATATTTGGACAAATGACTGAAAAGGAGATCCAAGAGGCAGGTTTCAAGGAGCAGCTTCAAGGAGGAGAGAGATGTCGAGGGACGGAGAGAATTCCAGAGCCTAGGGCGCAGGCAGCTGAAGGCACGGCCCCTAATGGATCACGGTTATGACTGACTATGAAAGCTCTGCATTTAATATTTGATCTCAAGTGAAGTGAGTGTTATAATGCTGTAGCTGGGCCTGAGTGCCCCTGGGCTAGGGAGGAGAGAAGGTCAGCCATAGGCAGGTCCTGATAAAAACTACTGGGGGATTTAAATTTCACCTAGCACTCTGCATTCAGTGTGTTTGAAGTTGTCATGACAATATGATTTATTGGCTTTTTCAGATATTGAAAATTTAACTTGGTGAACTAGGCTCAATAAAAAGACTCATACCTTGTTTACAGTGGAACTTGGTGATGGGATTGTGAGCAGTAAAAGCTTCTAATCGTGTAGATGAACGATCAGACAAAGTAAAAATAAATGCTTCCACTGTACTCACCCCTTACAGCAAAGAATGACATTCATTGCAAGTAGTCCCACAGTAGTCAGCAGCCTTGTATGTGTGGCAGTAGTTACACTTCATCTAGACAAGCTGAGACTCCTGATGGTAACAAAGAACGACAAATGTCACATATCACCTGGAGAGATCTATGGTATTGCCTGCATGAAAATGAGAACAACAATAGAAAATGCTATTCTGAAATGGGAATTCTGTGGAAGGAGATCTGTAGTGAGAAGTGTGTGATCTTTACTGTGAGTTCTCTGGTACTGAAGGACTAGCCTGCAATCTGTAATTTGCAGGTAGACTCTATAATAAAAGACCTGCAATTGTAGATTATATAGTGCATAATCTTGTAATTAAGGATCTGAAATTCTGGGTCTGTATTGCAAAGTCTATCCTCATTAGTGATTTCTTTAATAAACTGGTACAAGGGACTTAAGAATGACTGAACAGTGATTTTACTAATTACTCCAAGCATAATTTAAATAAATTGTAATTGAGTGTAGTTCTCAAAGCTCCTACTATGACTAAATGAACACACTCTATACTTTTGTGGGACACATATAGTTTCAGACAGTGAACACGTTTAATGCATCTCACCACATGTAAGCTGGGCAAGAAAATGACATATTAGTGATTAATGAAAAGTGTTACAGAACAGGCAAAGAAAACTATCCAGCATAATTCAGTTAAGTGCTTGAGGTTTATAGATAATGTCATAAATTACAAGATCATAGTCCGCGTACTTTTGTTTAGTTCATAACTTTTGCATGCTTTTAATTTACTATTTTATAATTTTATTTTACTAATTTTCTGCCCTCCTTTCCGAAAACGATATGTATTACTGGAGTAGGAACAGCAGTCCTTGAGCCTGCTCCACCGTTGAATTCGATCATGGCTGATGTGTACTTTATTGAATTCATTCATGGGATGTCGGCCAGCAATGCCAGCATTTATTGCCCATCTCTAATTTCCCTTGATAAGGTCATGGTGAGCTGCCTTTTTGAACTGTTGCAGTCCACATGGAGTAGGTACACCAACAGTGCTATTAGGAAGGGAGTTCCAGGATTTTGACCCAGAAATGTATATTTAGCTCTTCTGTGCATTACACGGCAGTGTGAAGCTCAAATGGTGAAGGAAACGTACTGGTTTTGAGTTCAATCCCCCTTGCCCAGCAAGAATGGTGCGAGGGAGAGATTAAAATTAGGCCAAGTCCACTTACTGGCCTGATGACGATGTCCTGCCTGGCGACATCATATCTCCACTGACTTTGAAGTCGGCTGAGGCTTCCGCTGAAGGCAAGTGAGGATTTAATTTAAAATCAAAATGATTTCCACAATGATCCAGTGGGAGACCTGCCCAGGGTCAAACCCTCCAGAGAAACCGAGCATGAGGCCAGTTAGGTAAGTTTAAAAAAAATATTTTTTCTTTTTTTTTCTGT
This sequence comes from Heterodontus francisci, assembly GCF_036365525.1. NCBI lineage: Eukaryota > Metazoa > Chordata > Chondrichthyes > Heterodontiformes > Heterodontidae > Heterodontus > Heterodontus francisci. The sequence goes on from NC_090382.1 coordinate 97,521,114, forward strand.
TTGTTCATGGGATGTGGGCATCACTGGCTAGGCTAGCATTTATTGCCCATCCTGAATTGCCCTTGAACTGAATGGCTTGCTCGGCCATTTCAGAGGGAAGTTAAGAGTCAACCACATTGCTGTGGGTCTGGAGTAACATGTAGGTCAGACCAGGTAAGGACAGCAGATCTCCTTCCCTAATGGACATTAGTAAACCAGATGGTTTTTTACAACAGTCAACAATGGCTTCATGGTCACCATTATACAAGCGTTTTAATTCCAAATCTTTTTTTTTGTTAATTGAATTCAAATTTCACCATCTGCCATTGTGGAGCACTAGCCTGGGCCTCTGGATAACTAGTCTAGTGACATTACCACTATGCCACCGCCTCCCCCACATTTTCTATGAAACCCTCGTGGGTCAGGAGGAGCAGATGTGCTCCCCTAGGCAAACCCTGCAAGGCATTCTTGGGCCTTCCCAGTCCCAGGCCTTGCCTTTCTCTCTTGGCGCTGGCATCAGCTGCTAGCGTCCTTCCCCAGTGCCCAGGTTATACTGAGGACCATTCCCTTGGTTCCTCGGTGTCCTAAGACTCCCCACCCAACTTTCTGCTCATGCCCACCAGCCTTGACGTCAGTCCTGCCAGTTTTAGGTGACCGACTGTACTGTGTTACTGAAATGAGACCTGGGTGATAAAAGGTGAGATCCCTTCCCTTCCTGCCTGCAACCCATCTGTCTCAAACACTTCCCCCCCCCCCCCCAATTAAAATCAAGTCCACTAATTTTGATAATATGAATTATTTGACTATTCTACGTGAATGTTGTGAATATAATCTTCGAGGTTCTCATCAAATGCTTAATCTGCTTGTCCTATTTCTATGAATCAAAAAACTTTAACTTTAAAAAAAATCAGATTGCTGAGCAGCAACTTTTTATATTTGCCTCATCTCTGTGCAGACATTCTGTGACAGAGTTTTACACCTTATCTGCTTTCTCTACCACCTAAAAACACTGCCAGATGGGTACAGAGACAGCATTTATTCAGTGGGAGCAGTGAGGCAGTGTCTGTAAATCATTGCAAAATGTTCCCATATGCCAGGTGCTGTTTATATAATGGAAGGTGCCTGTGCCATTTGTGATTACATCGCACTGTCAGGTAAATCTGTCATGACACACCATAATGGTCATGCTTTTGAGTGAAGAGTTCCTAATTTGTACAGATTATCCTGATTTAGCAAGTTTAGTTGCGCCATACATGATCTGATGGAAGTTGGCTGCTGGATGTTTTAATTTGGGCAGAACAATCTGAGAATGGTATTTTAGTGGCCTTCAAATTACACAGGTTTGGCAACCATTAGTGCTTTATCTTCAATTAGTAAGACTGACTGTAACCTTCCCCTTCTTTCTATGTCTCTTGGACTCAGTGAAACAGTGGCAGACATTCTGCAATATCTTTGATGAGGATAAGGATGTACTATTTTTGCTATTCCCAATGACTATTACTCATTATAATAAAAGCAACCTACTGCGGATGCTGGAAATCTGAAATAAAAACAAGAAATGCTGGAACCACTCAGCAGGTCTGGCAGCATCTGTGGAAAGAAAAGCAGAGTTAACGTTTCGGGTCAGTGACCCTTCATCGGAACTATTACTCATTCCTTTCCTCATTGGCATTGCATATTGAGTTAATGATTTAAATTATAATTCAGTGCAGTTGATGCAGAGAAAACATGAGTAAGAGGTTTGAACATTGCACTGTTATTGCCATACTCCAATGGACTACAATTGTTTGCTTGTTATCAATATTATCTTTGTGATGGAAATCACACCTGTCAAATGGAAACATAAAAATGTTGTCATATGGAACATTACTTGAACCTTTTTTACTGGCCATTGCACATAACTTGTTTAAAAAGACCAGAGAGCTGAACAGCTGAAAACATGGTTGCACATTTGCATTGTGAGAAACAGTTAAATAGAGAGACAGTGGGAGTGCTCACTGATTCAATTAGCGAGATATTTTTTGTCAATTGTGATGATCAAAAGAGTTTGAGAGCCATTGACTTTATAAGAGACAAACCTTCACCGGCCCCACCCACCACCACCCCCCCCCCCCCCCCCCGCCACACCAAGTGTCTGGAAGACTCTGAAGTCAAGTAAACCTCCAAGAAGTTGCCATTTCAAACAAAGAGATGATCACATGATTTATCTGCTGGCCAGACTGGGGACTGTTTGAATTGTGCCTCACAGAAATGTTTTTGGAGACTGCAACTGAACTCAAAGGAGAAAGCACCTCTCTCTCTGTCTCTCTCTCAAGCAAAGTCCCAGCGACCCACAGTAGCAGCTTAAGCCTCAAGACAGAGGACCTCTTCAGTCTTCTGGTACCTGAGAAGCAAGTTTGAAAGTGTGCACTGGGCCCCAGCAAGAACTGCAAGACCTCAACTTCTACCAAGGACTTTACATAAAAACTGAAAGACAGTAACTGAATTCTATTTATTGCTAACCCTACTTAAACCACCCCCCCCCCCCCCACCAATTCTTTCTTCCCCTCTATATCTATTTGTGTGTGTGTTTATCTCACATGCTTGGTTGTGTCACGTATTTTTGTAATTTTAACCGAGTTAGAGTGGTAAGGCTAATAAACTTACATCTTTCTTGTTTAAACCTGTCTGAGTGGTTCATTTGCAATTACAATTAGAGAGCTGTGAGCAAGGTCTCACTGAGGTCGTAAACTAAAAACACTGTGTTGTAAACCCTGTTACGGCCAAACCAAGAAAGGGGCAAGAGGGGAGCCTGAGACCCCATCATCACCCTGTCGTAACTCTTATATAAATATAATGGCATCTTTCTATTACTCTGTGACTCCAAATATGAATGTTGGGAAGTGGAAATTAATTGAATCATTTTAAATGTTGTTCATAATAAGTCTGTGGTTCTTAGGATGCTGATGGTTTAGCCAGGTAAATAACCTCATAATAATCCAGATAGACTGCAAATGTCCCACTTTTGAAGCTGGATTCTCAAAGAGGCACAAAGTCAGGATGCTGTACGGGTACCATTTGAAAATATCGATCTCGGAGGCTGTCTTAGGATCCCGACGCCTCGGGACAGTTTAGAATTTTCAAAGTGCTGGCAGGGGGAGAGAACAGGGTACATGCACGCTGCCAATTAACAGCCCATTAAGCTCCTTAAGGAGCTTGTTCAGGGGCCAGGGTGCTTGGGAAGGAAATTTTTCAATCAGATTTTGATGATCCCGACCAGCCTGGTGCACATTAGTGCACAGCTGTCGGGGTCACCTTGGGCAAAAGCAAGTTTGCTTCCATGGTGAGATTAAATATAAGGGGAAAAGTAGCACCGGGTCGAGCATTGTACTTCCAGTCGGTGTCCATGGCCACTTTTTGCATCATTACTAACCTGGCCCATTCAAGAGCCGCCTGCTCTCCTTGGCAAGGCAGTGGCAGCTCCATGCATGGCTGTTGCGTGCCTTTGCCGCTGCACTAGGCAGGCAGCTCCTGCATCCTGGAGACGCTCAATCCCTCTAATTAACTGCCAAGGTCACCTCCTGCTCAATTAGAGCATTAGCATTCAAAGATCAGGTTGCAAGAGCAACGGAACGGAAGCATGGGTCAGGTCTCGGAATTCATTAGGGTGTCAGGTTCCCGACCCCGGTTTGAAAATACAGCCCTTGGCCTCTAACCTGCATTGGGTTAGCTGCTCTCAACTGGATGAACTCTTGCAGCTCCACAGATTGACCCAAGACTTGGCAGGGAAAAACTCCCTTAGATTTTCTATACCTAAAAATCATCCAGAAATTAAAGCAAGTACATCTTTCTTTTTATTCCTTCATGGGATGTGGGTGTCGCTGGCTGGGCCAGCATTTATTGCCCATCCCTAACTGCCCTTGAGAAGGTGGTGGTGAGCTGCCTTCTTGAACCGCTGCAGTCCATTTGGGGTAGGTATACCCACAGTGCTGTTAGGAAGGGAGTTCCAGGATTTTGACCCAGCGACAGTGAAGGAACGGCGATATAGTTCCAAGTCAGGATGGTGTGTGGCTTGGAGGAGAACTTGCAGGCGGTGGTGTTCCCATGCATTTGCTGCCCTTGTCCTTCTAGTTGGTCAAGGTCGCGGGTTTGGAAGGTGCTGTTGAAGGAGCCTTGATGTGTTGTTGCAGTGCATGTTGTAGATGGTACACACTACATCCACGATGCGTCGGTGGTGGAGGGAGTGAATGTTTGTGGATGGGATGCCAATCAAGCGGGCTGCTTTGTCCTGGAGCTTCTTGAGTGTTGTTGTAGCTGCACCCATTCAGGCAAGTGGAGAGTATTCCATCACACTCCTGACTTGTGCTTTGTAGATGGTGGACAGGCTTTGGGGAGTCAGGAGGAGAATTACTCACCGCAGGATTCCTAGCCTCTGACCTGCTCTTGTAGCCATGGTATTTGTATGGCTACTCCAGTTCAGTTTCTGGTCAATGGTAACCCCTAGGATGTTGATAGTCGGGGATTCAGCGATGTATTGCCATTGAATGCCAAAGGGAGATCGAGTCAAAGAGTTATACAGCCCAGAAACAGGCCCTTTGGCCCATCGTGTCTGTGCTGGCCATCAAGCACCGAACTATTCTAATCCCATCCTCCAGCACTTGGCCCGTAGCCTTGTATGCTATGGCATTTCAAGTGCTCATCCAAATACTTCTTAAATGTTGTGAGGGTTCCTGCCTCCACCACCTCTTCAGGCATTCCAGATTCCAATTTTTGTCCTCAAATCCCCTCTAAACCTCCTGCCCCTTACCTTAAATCTATGCCCACTGGTTATTGCCCCCTCCGCTAAGGGAAAAAATGTCTTCGTATCTAACCTATCAATGCCCCTCATAATTTTGTATACCTCAATCATGTCCCCCCTCAGCCTTCTCTGCTCTCAGGAAAACAACCCTAGCCTTTTCAGTCTCTCTTCATAGCTGAAATGCTCCAGCCCAGGCAACATCCTGGTGAATCTTCTCTGCAACCTCTCCAGTGCAATCACATCCTTCCGATAGTGTGGTGTCCAGAACTGTACACAGTACGTCAACTGTGGCCTAACTAGTGTTTTATACAGCTCCATCATAACCTCACTGCTCTTATATTCTATGCCTCAGCTAATAAAGGCAAGTATCCCATATGCCTTCTTAACCACCTTATCTACCTGTGCTGCTGCCTTCAGTGATCTATGGACAAGGACACCAAGGTCCCTCTGACCCTCTGTAGTTCCAAGGGTCCTACCATCCATTGTATATTCCCTTGCCTTGTTAGTCCTCCCAAAATGCATCACCTGACACTTCTCAGGATTAAATTTCATTTGTCACAGCTCCACCCATCTTACCAGCCCATCTATATCATCCTGTAATCTGAGGCTTTCCTCCTCACTATTTACAACACCACTAATTTTCGTGTCATCTGTGAACTTATGATGGTTAGATTCTCTCTTGTTGGAGATCGTCATTGCCTGGCAATTGTGTGGCACGAATGTTGCTTGCCACCTATCAGCCCAAGCCTGGATATTGTCCAGGTCTTGCTGCATTTCTACACAGACTGCTTCAGTATCTGAGGAGTCGCGAATGGTGCTGAACATTGTGCAATCATCAGCGAACATCCCCACTTCTGACCTTATGATTGAAGGAAGGTCATTATTGAAGCAGCTGAAGATGGTTGGGCCTAGGACACTACCCTGAGGAACTCCTGCAGTGATGTCCTTGAGCTCAGATGATTGACCTCCAACAACCACAACCATCTTGCTTTGCGCTAGGTATGACTCCAAACAGCGGAGAGTTTTCCCCCGATTCCCATTGACTTCAGTTTTGCTAGGGCCCCTTGATGCCATAATCGGTCAAATGCTGCCTTGATGTCAAGGGCAGTCACTCTCACATCACTTCCTGAGTTCAGCTCTTTTGTCCATGTTTGTACCAAGGCTGTAATGAGGTCAGCTTGATAGCACTGTCGATGACACCTTCCATCACTTTACTGATGATTGAGAGTAGACTAATGGGATGGTAATTGGCTGGGTTGGACTTGTCCTGCTTTTTGTTTACAGGACATACCTGGGCAATTTTCCACATTGCCGGGTAGATGCCAGTGTTGTAGCTGTACTGGAACAGCATGGCTTGGGGTGTGGCAAGTTCTGGAGCACAGGTCTTCAGTACTATTGCCAGAATATTGTCAGGGCCCATAGCCTTTGCAGTATTCAGTGCCTTCAGTCATTTATTGATTTCATGTGGAGTGAATCGAATTGGCTGCAGCCTGGCATCTGTGATGCTGGGAAGACTTCAGGAGGAGGCCAAGATGGATCATCAACTTGGCACTTCTGGCTGAAGATTGTTGCAAATGTTTCAGCCTTATCTCTTGCACTGATGTGCTGAGCTCCCCCATCATTGAGGATGGGGATATTTATGGAGCCACCTTCTCCAGTTAGTTGTTTAATTTTCCACCACTATTCATCGCTGGATGTGGCAGGACTGCAGAACTTAGATCTGATCCGTTGGTTATGGGATCACTTAGCTCTGTCTATCGCATGCTGCTTACACTGTTTGGCATGCAAGTAGTCCTGTGTTGTAGCTTCACCAGGTTGACACCTCATTTTGAGGTATGCCTGGTGCTGCTCCTGGCATGCCCTCCTGCACTCTTCATTGAACCATGGTTGATCACTTGGCTTGATGGTAATGGTAGAATGGGGAATATGCCAGGCCATGAGGTTACAGATTGTGGTTGAGTACAATTCTGCTGCTGCTGATAGCCCACAGCGCCTCATGGATGCCCAGTTTTGCATTGCTAGATCAGTTTGAAATCTATCCCATTTAGCATGGTGGTAGTGCCACACAACATGACGGACGGTATCCTCAATGTGAAGGCGGGACTTCCTCTCCATAAGAACTGTGTGGTGGTCACTCCTACCAGTACTGTCATGGACAGATCCATTTGCGGCAGGCAGATTGGTGAGGACGAGATCAAGTATGTTTTTCCCCTCTTGTTGATTCCCTCACCACCTGCCGCAGACCCAGTCTAGCAGCTATGTCCTTTCGGACTCAGCCAGCTTGGTCAGTAGAGACGCTACTGAGCCACTCTTGGTGATGGACATTGAAGTCCCCCACCCAGAGTACATTCTGCACCCTTGCCACCCTCAGTGCTTCCTCCAAGTGTTGATCAACATGGAGGAGTACTGATTCATCAGCTGAGGGAGGGCGGTAGGTGGTAATCAGCAGGAGGTTTCCTTGCCGATGTTTGACCTGACGCCATGAGACTTCATGGGGTCTGGAGTCGATGTTTCCCAGGACAACTCCTTCCCGATTGTGCCGCAACCTCTGGTGGATCTGTCCTGCCGGTGGTACAGGACATACCCAGGGATGGTGATGGCAGTGTCTGGGACATCTGTAAGGTATGATTCCGTGAGTTTGACTATGTCAGGCTGTTGCTTGACTAGTATGTGGGACAGCTCTCCCAACTTTGGCACAAGTCCCCAGATGTTAGTAAGGAGGACTTTGCAGGGTCGACAGGGCTGGGTTTGCCATCGTCGTTTCCAGTACCTAGGTCGATGCTGGGTGGTCGTCAGGTTTAGTTTAGTTTAGTTTAGAGATACAGCACTGAAACAGACCCTTCGGCCCACCGAGTCTGTGCCGACCATCAACCACCCATTTATACTAATCCTACACTAATCCCATATTCCTACCACATCCCCACCTGTCTCTATATTTCCCTACCACCTACCTATATTGGGGGCAATTGCTAATGGCCAATTTACCTACCAACCTGCAAGATTTATGGCTTGTGGGAGGAAACCAGAGCACCCAGAGAAAACCCACGCAGACACAGGGAGAACTTGCAAACTCCACACAGGCAGTACCCAGAATTGAACCCGGGTCGCTGGAGCTGTGAGGCTGTGGTGCTAACCACTGCGCCACTGTGCCGCCCATTCATTGACTTCATTGCAGTTAGATGCAACTGAATGGCTTGCTAGGAATTAAGAATCAACCACATTGCTGTGTGTCTGGAGTCACATGTGATCCAGATGGGTTTTTACAATAATCGACAATATATTAATGGCCATCATTAGACTAGCTTTTAATTCCAGGTTTATTAATTGAACTGACATTCCACCTTTTGCTGTAGTGGAATTTGAACCTATGTCCCCAGAGAAATACCCTGGGTCTCTGAGTTACTGGTCCAGTGAAAATACCACTACACCACCGCACTCCCTCTGAGTGAGTACAGGCTCAATCTTGACTATGCTGACCTTCACAGTTAATTGGACCCTATTACACAAACTAGACGGCTCGTTTTTTCAGCCAGCACAGATACGATGGGCTGAATGACCATAGCTTTTCTATGGTTCTATAGTAGACAAGTATTTCTGGAATATGGAACTTTAAGGGTTAATTTGATTGAGGTTTTTAGTAATATTCTTTTGCAGTACCTCATTAGATGTACCAAGCAACTAATCAGAAAAATTCAATACCGTATTGTATGTGGTTTAGAAATCAAAGAAGGCCTGTCATTTACAAACATCAAACTACAAAGGGTCATGACTTCATTAACCTATTAAATGCCTCTTGGGAACAAACCTCCTAAGTGACTTGAATTTGCTGAATTATATGTGGCATAGGTTCTGTATGAGACACTAATTTGATTGACCAGTTCTGAAAAATCATTTGACAACACCATTTAGCCTATGGTAACCATGGATTCACAAAAGGTCAGACAAAAATCACATCACTGCACTGACACATTCACTTTTTCGGAGCATTTTCTTTCGGGCTATTTCACTCCGATTAGAACCATTGCGTAAATACATTTCAGTGAATGTCAGAGCAACTTATGCCTGTTGTTATGACCAGGTGAGAAAGAGGTCCAGGGTTCCCTTTCAGTCTTCAGCTGGTCTTACTGTAACAGGGTTTAATTTTAAACACATTTTAAACATTTTAGTTCCCCCTTGGTGAATCCTTGTTCACCGCTTTCCAATTATAAGGCAAAGAAACCAGGACAAACAGGCTTTCTTAGGTTTAAAGAAGAAAAGTTTAAATTTATTACTTAAACTCTAATTCGGTTAACGCCTACAGATAACCGACTCGCCCACGCTAGCATGCACATGCGATACACACATGCAAATAGAGACGAAAAACTGCAGGAGAAAAATAAAAACAATAAAGTGGAAAAGTTTAAGGCAATATCTGAAGAGTTGTTGTTATGGTTCTTCGAGCTCACTGTAGAGTTCTTGATTGTAGGTAGATCTTGCTTTTCATTGGGGTCCAGTATTCTTCGTAAACCTTGATCACTGTAGGAGACCTTTTTCTCTTGGGGTTCATGTGTCTTCAGTGAATTCAGAGGCTTGTGAGAAAGAGATGGGAGCAGACAGGAGAGAGATCTTCTCAGTCCAGGAGCAAACAGCTTTCTGTCCAAACTGTTTGTACAAATTCAAAAAGCTCAAGTTGCCCAGCAGATTAGTCATGTGACTGGCTGGTTTGACCATGCCCATTTGTGTACAGTCATCTTAGCAGTCAACCTGGAATGTGAGGTCCTCCACCTTCAACGTCCAGTGATCAAAAGTCCATTTTGGGTTGAATGTCCTTCCAAACACTGTCTATTAATATGCAAATATCCTTTCCAGCCATGGCTGATCTGTTCAATAAGTCTTCTCTTAACTCCAGTAACAGCTTCAAATCAATGTTCATGACAAAATCACTGTGCCTCGTTCTTGGCAGGTGGGGGCCTAGCATGACACTGTATTTGTACAGATATGGTTTGATTTGCACAGATCAACTTTAAAGAATCTAATCTGGTGGATTATAACTCAACAATTGCCTTTCCTTTTGTAAACAGTTATTAAATGTACAAGATGTTCAAGTTTTTAACATAAGGGATTTTGAATTCCTCAGTCTCTTTATTTTAAGTCTTTCTCTTTTGGTGTGCTAATAAATAGACCTTGTGATGTTAAATGTTTTCCTTCAGTTAATTCAATTTCTTTCTGGTAGGTTTGTTTCTTGACATTTGTGCTTTACTGCTTCCAGCAAAAGACAACAAAGTCCCTTAGTGTGCCCAAACTAGATTACCGGGTAATACCTTAAAAAGGAAGGAACTTGCACGCATATAGCGCTTCTCATCACAACAGGACATCCTAAAGCATTTCACAGTCATTTCAATACTTTAAAGCACACTCATAATTGCAAAGAGGCACACAATTTGCGCACAGCAATATCCCTCAAAACAGCAGTGATGCAAATGGCTAGATAATCTATTTTTAGTGGTGTTGTTAAGAGATAAATATTGGCCAGAGAAGTCCTTGCTCTTGATGAAATATTTTGTATATGGAATGTGATATATTAAAGCTACAACCTTCTGACTCAAAGCCAAATTTGATGCTTAGAAGTTGATTTAAAAATTGGAGATATCTTCGGGAACATCAATGCATATGGTTGTAACAAAGGGGCAGCTGACATTTGATAATATACTGAGTAAACATGCTTCAATGTGAGCAAAATTCATCCCATTAATAATTTTAGTGACAAAAATCAACATGAACAGCAGTAATTTCACCACAAATGTGGATCAAGTTTTAAAAAATCAATTATCACTTATTTCAAAAGAGCATTAAGGTAAGATAAAGTTATCCAGAGAGTAATGCAAGTAAACTACATCAGATTAAAGGAATGTAATAGCACACAGCTAAAGGGTACTTGTCCATCCATCTTCATGCAGAGCTCAACAACAGAACTGAATTGCTAGTAATGAAATAAATCTACTTTTTCATTCATAAAAAAAAATGCTTTCATATATAGTCTTGCTTTTAAATTTGGCCATTGATCATTACTGTGCTGTAGAATATGTGCAAATTTGTTCCCTCCAAAAAGTGTGGGTTGTTCCCTCCACTCTTGAAAGCAGAGTCCAGATGATTTGAAAGTCTGAAGATTTGTCCTCATGACCCTAAGAATAAAATGTAATGAGGAAGTTAGCTAGTATTGTTACTCTTTATTTTAACCAAAGTTCTTTCTCCTTATTGAACTAGTGAAAGGTGACCTCTTGAAGACATCCAAGATAGTAAATGATATAGAAAAAAGGTAAATGTAGAAAACTATTTCAAACTGAATCAAGAGATTAGGACAACAGGTCACCAGTACAAACAAGGAAAAGGAACATTTAGGATTTATGTCAGCAGGATCGTTACACAATGAGATGATCAGCACGTGGAGGGAACTGTGCAGATGGGACAGTGGAGACAAAAAAACTCTGGAATCAGTTAAGAAACTGTTGTTTAATGTGATTTGGAACTACATGATCCTTTCTGGATGAATTTGACCAAAATTGGCCAAATTATCTTGTCTATGTCCATTTATCTTGTGATAGATGCAAATTAAGATGATCAAATCATTTACTTAAATATAGCATTTGGCTATCAAAACCTATACCTATAATCTCCAGTCCCACTCATATCCAGGTATTTATTTGGCTCCTGTTTGAAAAAATTGATCAATCCTACAAAGCCTACTTCAGATTAGGGATTTACCACATGAGAAACTGCAAGCATGTGCTATCAGTGTGATTTATCGATAACACAATGTGTTATGCCAGACATTGACAGACAATGTCCCAGACACTGCCATTACCATCCCGGGTATGTCCTGTCCCATCGGCAGGACAGACCCAGCAGAGGTGGCAGCACAGTGGTATACAGTAGGGAGGGAGTTGCCCTGGGATTCCTCAACATCGACTCTGGACCCCATGAAGTCTCATGGCATCAGTTCAAACATGGACAAGGAAACCTCCTGCTGATTACCACATACCGCCCTCCCTCAGCTGATGAGTCAGTACTCATCCATGTTGAACAGCACTTGGAGGAAGCACTGAGGGTGGCAAGGGCACAGAATGTACTCTGGGTGGGGGACTTCAATGTCCATCACCAAGAGTGTCTTGGTAGCACCACTACTGACCAAGCTGGCCGAGTCCTAAAGGACATATCTGCTAGACTGGGTATGCGGCAGGTGGTGAGGGAACCAGCAAGAGGGAAAAGCATACCTGACCTCGTCCTCACCAACCAGATACTGAAGCAGTCAATGTAGAAATATCCGTGGACAATATCCAGGCTTGGGCTGATACGTGGCAAGTAACATTTGCGCCACACAAGTGCCAGGCAATGACCATCTCCAACAAGAGAGAATCTAACCATCTCCCCTTGACATTCAATGGCATCATCATCACTGAATCCCCCACTATCAACATCCTAGGGGCTACCATTGACCAGAAACTGAACTGGAGTAGCTATATAAATACTGTGGCTACAAGAGCAGGTCAGAGGCTAGGAATCCTGCAGCGAGTAACTCACCTCCTGACTCCCCAAAGCCTGTCCACCATCTACAAAGCACAAGTCAGGAGTGTGATGGAATACTCTCCACTTGCCTGGATGGGTGCAGCTCCGACAACACTCAAGAAGCTCGACACCATCCAGGACAAAGCAGCCTGCTTGATTGGCACCCCATCTACAAACATTCACTCCCTCCACCACTGACACACAGTGGCAGCAGTGTGTGCTATCTACAAGATGCGCTGCAGCAATGCACCAAGGCTCCTTAGACAGCACATTCTAAACCCGCGACCTCTACCAACTAGAAGGACAAGGGCAGCAAATGCATGGGAACACCACCATCTGCAAGCTCCCCTCCAAGTCACACACCATCCTGACTTGGAACTATATCGCCGTTCCTTCACTATCGCTGGGTCAAAATCCTGGAACTCCCTTCCTGACAGCTCTGTGGGTGTACCTACCCCACATGGACTGCAGCAGTTTAAGAAGGCAGCTCACCACCACCTTCTCAAGGACAATTAGGAATGGGCAATAACTGCTGGCCTGGCCAGCGACGCCCACATCTCATGAATGAATAAAAAAAAACCTACTATCGCTTCATTTAAGTTGTGAATTTCTGGTGATTACCTCAGATCTTTATGTCATGATGTCAGTAAATGCAATGCACTCAGATGAGTGAAAGTGGGATTATCGTCTGAAACCAGATACTAGATGTCTCACCACTCTGTTCACATTTCACAAATAAAAGCAACGGCCTCCGTGTATGTTAGGAGGCTGCAAAACAGTCAAGAGACGCAGAGCAAGTCATAAACCACAGTGGTAAAGTTTGAGGTGAAATTTACAAAGTCATCAGACACACATGTTTTTCATCCATGTAATATTCCAAGTCAGCAATTATACATAAAGAACATAATTTGTTTTTTTTTTTCTCCTCTGTACTTTGTGCTATGTTGGAGCTGGACTCCTCTGTCCCCCTTAACAGTGACAGGAAGCTCTGTGGCAGGCCTGCCAATGTGTCGAGCATCTCTGCGCATGCTCACCAGCATTCTTTTCTATGCTGCCCCATTGAAGACCTCATCTGAGTTCCCTGTCACAGAACTTGTCAGCAGCCTCGCTCACTGGTGAGCTGGTACATAAACTATCCTTTCGCCCTGGCCTGGATATGATGTGAAGACGCATTCACTGACCTTGACCACGCATGTGTGATCATTTAATTTCTCTCACACTGCTGTCAGGTCCTTGGGGCAGGAGTCCAAGCATTAACCTCCTGCTCCCACTCCATAAGAACATAAGAAATAGGAGCAGGAGTAGGCCATTTGGCCCCTCGAGTCTGCTCTGCCAGTCTATAAGATCATGGGTGATCTGATTGTGGCCTTAACTCCACTTTCCTGCCTGGTCCCCATAACCCTTTACTCTCTTGTAGATCAAAAATCAGTCCAGCTCAATCTTGAATATATTCAATGACCCAGCCTCCACTGCTCTTTGGGGTAGAGAATTGTAAAGATTAATGACTCTCTGAGAGAAGAAATTTCTCCTCATCGCCGTCTTAAATGGGAGACCCCTTATTTTGAAACTTTGCCACCTAGTTCTAGATTCCCCCATGAGGGGAAACATTTTCTCAGCATCTACTGTCAAGCCCCCACCGAATCCTAAATGCTTCAATTAGATCACCTCTTATTCTTCTAAAGTCCATTGAGTATAAGCCTGACCTGCTCATAAAGCAACCCCTTCATCCCAGAGAGTCTGGCATGAGGTCCTCCTGGCCCCCTGTGGAAACATTGCTTCTCTCTCCTTGAATCTGCCTCTGACACTAGAGCCTCCAGCAGGGCAGCCGAGAATCTTGCAGCCTTTTCCCTGACATACTGTTCTATTTTCCTTCACTTTGACTGTTTCAATATCATTTATTTTCCGCCTTCAGTTTACCAGTGCAGCTTCCCTTTAAGAGGGACAGACTGTCTTTAAGAGTTGAAGGTTGGCTGGAAAACATACTAGTCTCACATGCTCTTAGGTCCGGTATAGGTCACGCAGAGCTGTGCGCAACAATCATGTAAATTTACACGCTACTTATCTGCCCCAGGACTGATGTGGGAAGGTTATGAATTGCAACTCGCATGCCCGAACAATGGTGCAATCCAATCTTTATCCCCACATTCTTTGACTTGCTATGAGCAATGCCATGGGAGGTCTGCAGTAAATTAAAAAGATCATATGCATTTCCAATTGACCTGAGCCAAAGTAGAAAATCCCACATTTTTCCATGTCCAAAATTCCCCAAATGTAGCATGGGGAAATAATGCTCCAGTATGCTTATAAATATTTCAGGAACTGGATTTTTAGCTCCTGCCAAGATCTGGAACGGAAGCGGGCAGGAGCGGAATTTCATGCCACTGGCCTGTGCGCCAGTTGCCTGGCTCTACCCCACCCTAGGCCATTCTCCTGGAAGTAGGATGGAAGGAGGTGGCAGGGCAAGAGATGGGTAGCCAGTTGAGCCTGTTAATGGCTCCTTAAAGCTAATTGTCGGAGGCCAACTGGGATTTTCCATTGGCCTCCAAATACCCACAGGCAGTGTGGGACAATACAGCTGCCGGGAGGCATGTATCTGGCGGCAGACTGGTGAGGCCAGCGCTCCAAGCAGGCTTAGAGGCCCCCCATTGCGAGCCTGTGTTCAGCAGTAACCACAGGCCCACCCATTGTCATTAATTGGATGGAAAGCCCAGCCTCTGGCCATTAATTGGCCAATTCAGGAAAAATCACAGGCAAGTGACCGTTTCCCACACAATGCGAGCTTCTGACCCCCATTGAGCCTTTCTGTGGGGTCCTGAAGCCCACAGAAAAATCTTGTCCCAGGATTCAGAATTCAAGCCACATAATTAAATCATGTTGTGAGACCCTGGCATTCTACATTAAAGTTCAGTGAAGCAATATATGGCAGCTCAGTGGGTTATGATTTAGCAATTTCACTTACATTCTCTGCTTTCCTGTATGCTACCATATAGAGAATAAACTGTGCCAGGTACTAGTACCTTGCACTACTGTAACTGTATGTAATGCCACCATTTTCATGTTGTTTTGTTTATGGCATGTTTCAGTCACAGGGTAACTGAATGGAATGAGAAAACTGTGAACTTGCTGCAAATGTCTTGAGGGCAAACAACTTAACAAGCAGTGAATTGAATAATTTCCTGCGTGCTCCGTGATGAAGTGTTGAATATATTTGGCAGTAACACAAATGTGTTCCAAAGCATAGCATGAGAAAGGATGATCTAACTCTGAGTCTGTTCAGAGCAGTGTGAATATTTCACACTTTGTTCTGTGCTTTGTCCCATTTCATTGTCTGATGCAAAAGGTTACTTTTAAAAGTAAATTAAAAGGAAAACAGAAACAACCTACTGTGAATTATCATCAAGGATATATTTCAATATAGCAAATAAAATTTGAACAATGAAATTAGTAACAATCCATTGCACCATTATAGAATTCTAACATTCAGATGTACCATACAGTCCTTACTATAACTTACTAATATGCTCTCTTGTCCTGACTGTAACATTCTGAAATATCCCTATAAGTCCAGCTTTAAATATTTTCTCAGCTATTGGGATGTTGGTCATTGCTGTAAGTTGTCTCCTGTATCCCATTTAGATTCTTATTTTTGAAGTAATATACAACCTTATTTATTTTTCTTGCCAAAATGTAATACCTCACATTTATCTATGTTAAAATCAATTTGTCAATTAACTGCCCATTCTACAAGTTTGTTAATATCTTCTTGTAATTTGTTGCAGTCCTCCTCAGTATTTTCTATCTCCTTCAATTTGGTGTCATCTGCAAATTTAGAAATTGCGCTTTTGATTAGGAAGTCTACATCGTTGATATAAATTATGAACAAACAATTTTAAAGGAGGGAAGAGAGGTAGGGAGGCCGGGAGGTTTAGGGAGGGAATTCCCCTGTGTAGGGGCCTACACAGCTGAAGACATGGGTGCCAATAGAGGGTGAAGGAATTCAGGGATGCACACAAGGTCAGAATTGGAGGTACACTAAGTTCTGGGAGAATTGTAGGGTTGGAGAAATTTACAGAGAAAGAGAAGTTCAAGGCCATGGAGAGATTTGAAAAAAGCAATAAAAATTTTAAGGCATCGATGCGGTACCTTAGGAAATTATACTTTGTTATAAATAATATAAATGCAAGTTCTTGATGTTAGTCTCTCCACTAAAATTATGCTGCGGGACTGGTGGAACCCGCCACCTGCACCTTCCCAGCCCCTCCCCACCAAACATCAGGGTCATTTGTGTCTTTTCCATGTCAAAAGGTCATAGAGTCATTTACAGCATAGAAGGAGGCCATTCGACCTATTGAGTCCATGCTCTCCACAGAGCAATCCAGTCAGCCCCACTCCCCTACTCGATCCCCGTAGCCCTGCACATTTATTTCCTTCAAATGCCCATCCAATTTCCTTTTGAAATCATTGATTGTCTTCAAGAGATCGATGTAAAAAGTTATTTTTAAAAGTAAATTAAATGGAAAACAGAAACAACTGATTGTGAATTATCATCAAGGGTATATTTCAATATAGCAAATAAAATTTGAACAACAAAATTAGTAACGATCCATTGCACCATTATAGAATTCTAACATTCAGATGTACCATATAGTCCTTACCTCGCAGGCAGTGAGTTCCAGATCATTACCACTTGCTGCATAAAAAAGTTCTCCCTCATATCTTCCCTGCATCTCTTGCCTGAAACCTTCAATCTGTGTCCCCTAGTCCTTGTGCCATCAGTTAATGGGAGCAGTTTTTCTTTGTCTAAATTAGCTAAGCCTGTCATAATCTTGCACACCCGTACCGAATCTCCTCTCAATCTCCTTTGCTCCAGGGAGAAGAACCCCGGCTTTTCCAATCTAACCTTGTAACTAAAATCCCCCATCCCAAGAACCATCCTGGTAAATCTCCTCGAAACCCTCTCAAGGGCCCTCACATCCTTCCTGAAGTGTGGTGACCTGAACTGGACACAATATTCTATTTAGGGGGTCAACTGGAACTTTATAAAGGTTCAGCATAATTTCCCTGCTTTTGTACTCAATGCCTCTATTTACGAAGCCCAAGATCCCAGATGCTTTACAAACCACTCTCTCAATATGCCCTGCCACCTTCAAAGATCAATGCAATTGTACCCCTAGGTCCCTCTGTTCCTGCACACTAGTTAGAACTGTACCATTAAGTCTATATTGCCTCCTCCTATCCCTTCATCCAAAATTCATTACCTCACACTTGTCAGTATTAAATTCCATCTGCCATCTGTCTCCCCATTCTACTAGTCTTGCTATGTCCTGTTGCAGGCGGTTCTTATCATCCTCACTGTATGCCACTCCAAGTTTGATATCATTGGAAAATTTTGAAATTCTACTCTGTATTCCAAGATCCAAGTCATTTATGTATAGCAAGAAAGCAGTGGTCCCAGCACTGACCGTTAGGGAACACTACTGTCTACCATCTTCTAGTCTGAAAAAGAACCATTTACCATAACTCGCTGTTTTCCATCCTTAAGCCAATTATTTTTTTATCTAATTGGACACTGACCCTCCTATTCCATGTGCATCAATTTTGTTAACCAGCCTTTTATGTGGAACCTTATCAAACATTTTCTTAAAATTCATGTAGACAACATCCATCGCATTCCCTTCATCAACCCTCTCTGTCACTTCATCAAGAAAAATCAATTAGATAAATCAAGCATAATCTACCTTTTACAAATCTGTGCTGGCTCTCCTTAATTGACTCAAACCTTTCCAAGTGCCTGTTGATTTTTTTCCCTGATTATTATTTCTAAAACCTTACCCATCATTAATGTTAAACTAACTGGTGTGTAGTTGCTCGGGCTGGCTTTCCACCATTTTTCGAATAACAGTGTCAAATTTACCACTCTCTAATTCTCTGGCACCTCCCCCATATCTAGGGAAGATTGGAAGATTATGGCCCTTCTGCTATCTACACCCTCACTTCCTTTAGCATGCTGGGTTGCAAGCCATCTGGACCAGGTGACATATCTACCCTAAGCATAGCCAGCCTTTCCAGTACCTCCTGCCTCTCAATTTTTACCCTGTCCATTGCCTTTACTTTCTCTGCTTCTACCAATATTTTGTCAGATTCCTCTTTTTTAAAAAACACTGATATAAAGTGCTCATTATGCATTCTAGCCTTGCCCTGCACCTCTAAGCAGATATTACCCTCTTTGTCCCTAATAGGCCTCACTTCACCTCTTAGTACCGACTTCCTATTTATATGCCAGTAGAAGATTTTTGGGTTCACTTTTATGTTGACTGCGATTCTACTCTCATGTTCTCTGTCAGTTTTATTTTCCTCTTCACCTTCCCTCTCAACTTAGGCCTGGATCTCACTTGAAGAATTCACCTGACATGCATCATACACCCTTTTTAGTTTCATCATAATCTCTACCTCCCTTGTCATCCTAGGAGCCCTGTTTTTGGCTCCCTACCTTTCACCCTTGTTGGAATGCATCGAGCCTGTACCTGAAGCATCTCTTCCTTAAAGATCACCCATTGTTCTGTTACAGTTTTTCCTGTCAGTCTTTGATTCCATTTTATCTTGGCTAGATCCCTTCTCATCGCATTTAAATTAGCCCTCTCAATCTAGCTGTTCTACCATATATCGCTCTTTGCTTTTCTGCATTACAAATCTAAGCCTTATGATACAAGGATCACTATTACCCAAGTTTTCCCCCACAGACACTTGGTCAGCTTGGCCCACCTCATTTCCCAGCACCAGATCCAGCAATGCCTCTTTTCTAGTTGGGCCGAGAACATACTGGTCAAGGAAGTTCTGAACACATTTCAGAAATACCTCCCCCTCCTTTTCCTTTACTCTAACATTTTCCTAATCAATATTTGGGTACTTAAAGGTCCCCAAAATCATTACTCTATAGTTCAATCTCTTTGAAGCAAACACTTCACTTTACCAAGGAAACACTTGTTAAGATGAGATCAGATATGAATCATTAATCTGCTTTATTTCACAGCAAATGAACATACAGAGCAACTCACTCACTTGAATCAGCCTAACATGTCTTTGGATAATAATTCTAAAATAATGAATGCGTTACACTTCCTCACATTAGCAGTGAATCATCTTGCTTGTTGTAAATACAATAATCACTAGCTACCGTACTGCTTTCTCTTTCTGAGCCTGACCAAAGCTTGCCTTCACAGCTTTCTGTTTTTAAAAATATGACTGACTCAACAACCTTTGCAAGGTCTTTCTGACTGCCTGTCTTTCTCTTTCTAAGGGAAGGCCTGAGAGGCCACATCGTGGCTGTCCACCTGGGATCAGAGACTTCCCAACACAATGGCTATAAGGTGTTATTGACTGCCAAGACAGACTAGCAAATTGCTTATTATTTACAGTCTAGGGGGGAAATATCAATGGTTAACTGGTTAGCTTAATACCTAGTTGTCATCTTAGTGCCTTTTTGACATTTTGCTTTAAAACACAACTTTTAAAAAGTACATTTTTCTCTAAATATCTTCTATTAAAAAATGAGTCAAAATAACACCCCAAGAATGCAGCAAAAGATTTTCTGCAAAATTTAAATGGGGTCTGTAATTCAGCAGGTCTGTATTTCGGCTGACATCCATCCTTATTGCCATAGTCTCTGCCAAGCTTGGGCCACAGTTGGAATACAGGGGTCATTTTGACTTTTGAGTGACTGATGTAGCAGGCTAGTCAGCCTGTTCCGCTGGTGAAGCAGCTCCCACGAATTTGAAACCCCAACTACAGTTCAATTTGTGTTGCAGCCTAAAGATCTTGCCTGGTCAGCTGCCAGCAAGGTACATGGCCAGGGGTGGGAGGTTTTTGGGAGGAGTGTGAGTAGTCATGATCATGAAGGATAGGGACCTAGGCCAGCTGAGTTTTGTGCAATCTTGCTCCTGCAAGGCTCAAACATGTAACTTGACACTTACCTTTGGCAGGCCTTTTCAGTTCCATCGCCCATGGAATTGCTTGAAGTGTGAATGGCACAGGCTGTAACCTAAAATGGCAATTGGGGTGCCCATTACATCATAAGAGACTAATTTCCATATTAAAAGGAACCTATTTCTTGAAGTAGGCAGGCACTTTGAACACCCGACATATAAGCCCCTTTCAAAATGAAGCCTGTTGCATCGCCATTGTCACCAGGTTACCAATCTCATTTTGGGACTGTTACTACCCCTTTAACACCAGCTGAATGCAATAATAATCAACCCTAGTGTGTTCAACTTTGGTCGTCATGCCAAAAAAAAAATCCATAAACATACAATGGAGAGATTGCAGAGAGAAGTAACAAGGGCGGACCCACATTTAAAAGGGATGATCTCTGGGAAAGCCTGGAGAAGTTCAAATACAAGACTGAAGAAAAATTTAACTGGTTCATAATATGAAAGAGTAAAAGATTTCATCTTAACTTTCTTATCCTTGCCATGATAAAATGGAAGATTTTATCCAAACATGCCATGGAACAGTGAGAACATTTCATAAAGCAGGTCTATGTTCAGGCCCAAGGCTTAGAACAGATAAAAGTACAAACTAGCAGCAGGAGTAGGCTACTTGGCCCCTTGAGACTGCTCTGCCATTCTATAAGATCATGGCTGAACTGTTTGTGGACTCAATTCCACTTTGCTGCCTATCCCGATACCCTTTGACTCCCTTGTTTGTCAAGAACCTGTCTACCTCTGCCTTTAAAACATTCAATGATCCTGCCTCCACCGTTCTCCGGGGAAGAGAGCTCCACAGACTCATGACCCTCTGACAGAAAAAATGAGAGACCCCTTATTTTTAAACTGTGCTCCCTAGTTTTAGTCTCTCCCAAAAGGGGAAACATCCTTTCAACATCCACCCGGTCAAGTTCCCCTCAGGATCTTATATGTTACAATAAGATCACCGCTCATTCTTCTAAACTCCAATGAATACAAACCCAACCTGTCCATATAAGATAACCCTCTCATCCCAGGAATCAGTTGAGCGAGCCTTCTCTGAACTGCTTCCAATGCAATATATCCTTTCTTAAGTAAGGAGACAAAAACTGTACACAATACTCTAGATGTGGTCTCACCAATGCCTTGTATGACTGTTGCAAAACATCTCTACTTTTATATTCCATTCCCCTTGCAATAAATGACAACATTGCATTTGCCTTCTTAATCACTGGCTGTACCTGCATACCAACTTTTTGTGTTGCATAAAATAGGCCACCCAGATCCGTCTGCATCGCAGAGTTCTGTAATCTCTCTCCATCTAAATAATATGTTGCTTTACTATTTTTCCCGCCAAAGTGGACAAGTTCATACTTTCCCATGTTATACTCCATCTGCCAAATCTTTGCCCACTAACTGAACCTATCTATATCCCTTTACAGACTCCTTATGCCCTCTTCACAACTTACTCTCGCACCAATCTTTGTGTCATCAGCAAATTTAGAAACCATACATTCTGTCCCTTCATCCAAGTCATTGATATAGATTGTAAATAGGTGAGGACCCAGCAATGGTTCCTCTGGCACTCCACTAGTTACAGTTTGCCAACTTGAAAACAACCCATTTATGCCTATTCTCTGTTTCCTGTTAGCTAACCAATCCTCTATCCATGCTGATATGTTACCCCCTATACCATGAGCACTTATTTTGTTTAGTAAACTTTTGATGTGGCACCTTGTCAAATGCCTTTTGGAAATCCAAGTACACCACATCCACAGGTTCCCCTTTATCCAAGTTGCTTGTTACTCCCTCAAAGAACTCTAATAAATTAGTCAAATACGATTTCCCTTTCACAAAACCATATTGACTCTGCCTGATTGCATTGTTATTTTCTAAATGACCTTCCATCACCTCCTTAATAATAGATTCTAGCATTTTGTCTATGACAGATGTTAAGCTAACTGGCCTGTCGTTTCCTGCTTTGTGTTTCCCTCCTTTCTTGAATAGCGGAGTTACATTCACTATTTTCCAATCTGATGGGACCTTTTGAGAAACTAGGGAATTTTGGAAAATTAAAACCGATGCATTCTCTATCTCAGCAGCCACTTCTTTTAAGAGAATAGCATGAAGTCCACCAGGACCAGGGGACTTGTCAGCTTTTAGTTCTAATAATTTTCTGAGTACCCTTTCTCTGGTGATGTAATTGTGTCAAGTTCCACCCTCTCTTTCAACTCTTAATTCACAATTATTTCTGGGATGTTATTTGTATCCTCTACAGTGAAGACAGATGCAAATAAATCTGTTCAATTCCTCCTATATTTCTTTATTTTCCATTATTAACTCCCCAGACTCACTCGCGAGAGGACCAACACTCATACTTACTCTTTTCCTTTTTAAATACCTGTAGAAACTCTTACTATCTGTTTTTATATTTCTAGCTAGCTTTCTCTCATACTCTAATTTTTCTCTCATTGTTCTTTTCGTCATTCTTTGCTGCTTTTTATATTCTGTCCAATCTTCTGACCTGCCACTACTCTTTGCTGAATTGTACGCTTTTTCTTTCAATTTGATACTATCTTTAACTTCCTTAGTTAGCGACGGATGGTACGTCATAGAAACATAGAAAATAGGAGCATGAATAGGCCATTCGGCCCTTTGGGCCTGCTCCCCCATTCAAAAAAGATCATGGCTGATCATCTAATTCGGTATGCTGGTCCCTCTTTCTCCCCATATCCCTTGATTCCTTTGGCATTAAGAAATATATCTATCTCCTTCTTGAATATATTTAATGACTTGTCCTTCACTGCCTTCTGCGGTAGAGAATTCCACAGGTTCACCACCCTCTGAGTGAAGATGTTTCTCCTCTTCTCAGTTCTAAATGGCACACCCCGTATCCTGAGACTGTGACCACTGGTTCTGGTCTCCCCAGCCATCGGGAACATCCTTCCTGCATCTAGCCTGTCTAGTCCTGTTAGAATGTTACAGGTTTCTATGAGATCCCCTCTCATTTTTCTAAACTCGTGAATATAGGCCTAGTCAACCCAATCTCTCCTCATACGTCAATCCTGCCATCCCAGGAATCAGCCTAGTGAATCTTCTTTGCACTCCCTCCATGGCAAGAACATCCTTCCTCAGATAAGGAGACCAAAACTGCACACAGTACTCCAGATGTGGTCTCACCAAGGCCCTGTATAACTGCAGTAAGACATCCTTGCTCCTGTACTCAAATCCTCTTGCAATGAAGGCCAACATACCATTCGCCTTCCTAATTGCTTGTTGCACCTGAATGCTTGCTTTCAGAGACTGGTGTACAAGGACACCAAGGTCTTGTTGCACCTCCCCCTTTCCCAATCTATAACCATTCAGATAATAATCTGCTTTTCTGTTTTTACCACCAAAGTGGATAATCTCACATTTATCCACATTATACTGCATCTGCCATGCATTTTCCCACTCACCCAGCTTGTCCACATCACATCCTCCTCACAGCTCACATTCCCCCCCCCCAGCTTTGTGTCATGTGCAAACTTGGAAATGTTACATTTAGTTCCCTCACCCAAGTCATTAATATATATTGTGAATAGCTGGGACCCAAGCACTGATCCCTGCGGTACCCCACGAAAAAGGCCTGTTTATTCCTACTCTCTGTTTCCTGTCTGTCAACCAATTCTCAATCCATGCCAGTATATTACCCCCAATCCCACGTGCTTTAATTTTGCACACTAACCTCTTATATGGGACCTTATCAAAAGCCTTCTGAAAATCCAAATATATTACATCCACTGGTTCTCCATTATCTATTCTACTAGTTACATCCTCAAAAAACTCCAGTAGATTTGTGAAGCATGATTTTCCTTTCGTAAACCCATGCTAACTTTGCCCAATCCTGTTTATGCTTTCCAGGTGTTCTGATATCACATCCTTTACAATAGACTCTGGCATTTTCCCCACTACTGATGTATGGCTAACTGATCTGTAGTTCCCTGTTTTTTCGCTCCCTCCTGTTTTAAATAGTGGGGTTACATTTGCCACCCTCCAATCTGTAGAAACTGCTCCAGAGTCTATAGAATTCTGGAAGATAACCATCAACGCATCCACTATTTCCAGGGCCATTTCCTTTAGTACTCTGGGATGTAGATTATCAGACTCTGGGGATTTGACAAACTTTAACCCCATTAATTTCCCTCGCACTTTTTTTTACTAATACTGATTTCCTTCAGCTCCTCCCTCTCATCAGACCCTTGGTTCCCTAATATTTCTGGGAGGTTATTTGTGTCCTCTTTTGTGAAGACAGAACCAAAGTATGTGTTTAATTGTTCTGCCATTTCTTTGTTCCCCATTATAATTTCCTCCGTTTCTGACTGTAAGGGACCATCGTTTGTCTTCACTAATCTTTTTCTCTTCACATATTCATAGAAGCTCTTACAGTCTGTTTTTATGTTCCCCGCAAGTTTACTCTCATACTCTATTTTCCCCCACTTAATCAACCTCTTTGTCCTCCTTTGCTGAATTCTAAACTGCTCCCAAAGCTCAGACTTGCTGCTTTTTCTGGCAATTTTATATGCCTCTTCTTTGGAGCTAATACTATCCCTAATTTCTTTTGTAAGCCACGGTTGAGCCACCTTTCCGGTTTTGTTTTTGCACCAGACAGGAATGAATAATTCTTGTAATTCATGCAAACATTCTTTAAATATTATCCATTGCCTATCCACCGTCAACCCTTTTCGTAAAGTTCTCTAAATCTACCATAGCCAACTCGCACCTCAAACCTTCGTAGTTTCCTTGATTTAGATTCAGGACCCTGGAATCTTTCTTTCTCACTGGAATGTATCTTTGCTGAGTGTTATGAAATATCTCCTTAATTATCTGCCATTGCATCTCTACTGACCTATCCCTTGTCCTAATTTCCCCGGTTTACTTTAGTCAGCTCTGCCTTCAAGCCCTCATAATTACCATTGCTGGTCTAGCCATCATCCCAATGGACCATAGGCATCTCTCCCCATTAGAGAGATAGTTGGTGATGTATAGCTATTAAAGTTTAAAATACTAGTCTTAGATCCACTCTTCTCACCCTCAAACTGAATGCAAAATTCAATCATGTTGTGATCACTGTGACCTAGGAGTGCCTTTACTATGAGGAGATTAATTAATTCTGTCTCGTTACACATGACCAGATCTAGAGTAGTCTGTTCTCTGGTTGGTTCTTGAATGCTCTAAGAAACTGTCCTAAAAACACTCCATAAACTCATCTTCCAGGCTACCTTTACCAATCTGATTTGTCCAATTTATCTGTAGATTAAAATCACCCATAATTATCGCCATAACTTTCTTACAAGCCCCCATTATTTATTCCTGTACACTCCGGTCCTAAGTGTGGTTACCATTAGGGGGGCCTATAAACTACTCCCACAAGTGACTTTCAACTTTTACTATTTCTTATCTCTAACCAAACTGATTCTACATCTTGATTTTTTAGAACTTCTCTCTATCGTACCAATGTCATCCTTAATTAACAGAGCTACCCCTCCACCTTTCCTAGTTTTCTGTCCGTCCGAAATGTCATGTACCCGTGAATATTCAGGTCCCAGTTTTGTCATCTTGCAGCCATGTTTCTGTAATGGCTATCAGATCATACATGTTTATTTCTATTTGACCTATCAATTCATTTGTTTTGTTACAAATACTACGCACATTCAAATACAGAGCCTTTAGTTCTGTCCTTTTACTATTTACGCAATCTCTCACCTTAGCTGCATAAACACTTTTAATTTTGTACATTCTGTCCCTTCCTGCCATGCTCTGATTATTACTTCCCTTATTTCTACCTTGCTCTCTTGCCTTGTAATCTCTCTTTAATTTATCACATCTTTTCTCACTTGATCCCTCACACCCACTATTTAGTTTCAGGCTGCGTTTGCTGACAATGCAACCACTAGGTGGCGCTGCACTGGCACATGCGCAAATGCAGTCTGTTCCACTGTACGTCTGCAACGTACAGGCAGCTGCCAGGACTAAAGATGGCGCTGCTCAAATAATCACACAAAGGCAACGTAAACCCATGGCAGCACACAATGGCTGGACGGGACGAGCGGGCGGGGGAGAGGTGGGGGTGGGGAAAGCGTGAGCGGGCGGGAGGGGAAAGTGCGAGCGGGGTGGAGGGGAAAGAGCAGGCAGGGCGGAGCTATCTCCCCGCTTCCCCCCACTCTCTCCCCCACTTCTCCCCCCGCTCTTTCCCTCGTCTCTCCCCTACTTTCCCGCGTTATGCGATGATGTCATCTGTGCATGCACCAACCAGTTTTGGAATGGAGAACGCAGCACACGCGCAGATAGCAGGAGCCCGTTTGCGCATGTGCGCAGCTTGGCACAATCTGATGATGTCAGCAGCTGGCTGTGTTGTCAAGAATCACTTTGTTAGTTTAAAGCCCTCTCTACTGCCTTAGTTATACAACTCGGCAGAACACTGGTCCCAGCATGGTTCAGGTGAAGACCGTCTCAATGGTTCGGCTCCCACTTCCCCCAGTACTGCTGCCAGTGCCTGATGATTCAAAACCCATTTCTCCCACACCAATCTTTGAGCCACATATTGAACTCTCTAATCATATTTACCCTATGCTAATTTGCTCGTGGCTCAAGTAGTAATCCAGAGATTATCACCTTTGAGGTTCTGCTTTTAAATTTATCCCCTAGCTGCTCATACTCTCTATGCAGACCCTCTTTCCTAGTCCTATCTGTGTTGTTGGTACCCATGTGGACCACGACAACTGGATCCTCCTCCTCCCACTGCAAGTTCCTCTCCAGCCCACAGCAGATGTCCTGAACTCTGGTACCGGGCAGGCAACACTGCTTTCTGGACTTTCGCTCTTGGCCGCAGAGAACTGTGTCTATCCCCCTGACTCTACTGTCCCCTATTACATTCCTATTTACTCCCCCCTCTTGAATGGCTTCCGGTACCATGGTGACATGGTCAGTTTGCTCATACACTCTGCAGCCCTCTCTCTCATCCATACAAGCTGAAAGAAGCTCAAACTTGTTGGACAATTGCAAGGGCTGAGGCTCCACATTTCTGCCTTCTTGATTCTCTTCCCTGCCTCACTCGCAGTCACACCTTCCCGTCCCTGACCACTGAAGACCCTATCCTATGGGGTGTGACTGCCTTGTGAAACAAAGTGTCCAGGTAGCTTTCCCCCTCCCTGATGCATCGCAGTGTCTGTAGCTCGACCTCCAGCTCCTAAAATCTGAGCTGAACCTCCTCGAGCCACAGTCACATACCGCGATGTCTTTGCCATGGATCACACTGCCGTCCACCAGCTCCCACATACTGCAGCTGCAACACAACACCCGCCCTGCCATCCTGATGGTGTTTTAAATATCCAATTCGTTATTTATTTCATTAATAGGAAATAATCACCAGCCAATCTATTAAGCTTTACTACTATTAGTAAATAAAACCTTCCAATTTCTAAAATTACCTGAGTTTCTGAAAGACAAATGAGAAAAACACTCACCAACCAATCAACTACTCCTTTTCCTGTGACATCACATTTTGATTTTTTTTCTCAGAATGCGGTTGGTCTGCACTGTTGGCCTGGACTGGATGCGGCCTCCACCGGTCTTTTATGGCCTCCGATGATTTCACTCTCTCTCGCTCCTTCCCGCCACCGGTCTTTTATGGCCTCCAATGGTTTCACTCTCTCTCCAAGGGCTGGATTTTATAGAGCCCTTGACGTCAGGATCTGTGTCGGGGGGTGGGTGGGGGCCTGAAGATGACCCGAATGAGGCCACCCACGGACCTCAGTGTCAGCAGGGCCAAGCCCAATCCTCCCGGAGGCTGCGGGGTACCGTGTAACAACCCCATCACTGGGCGATGGGACCCAGATTTGAATATTCAGATGGGCACTTATCATTGATTAATATGCAGGCTGCTGTGATTCAGGTAGCAGGTCGCGATCTTCATTCAGACAGGCGGAACTCATGTGCCTTTGGTTCCCCATTGGGGAAAACGAGGCGGAACACTGTGGTGGGGAGGGGGGAGGAGGGAAGTTTCTCAGTGCAGGGGGAGGTTGGGGGGGGGAACAGGGTCAAATTAACGTCATGGGTCTAGGGAATGGTGGGAAGGGTTGAAGTTTAACATTTGTGCAGTTTGGCGAATAATTAATTTAATTACTATTGGTGGGGTGGGAGAGGGGGAAAAAGAGATATTTTTTATTTATTTTCAATTAACCTTTCTTTAAATATTTACATCTGTCGGTAAGGCTAACAGCCCTTTAAAAATGACATCAGCGCCTGTGCACAGGCAGCTGACGCCATTGCCGGGGACGGACAGCCCGTCCCCTCCACATAATTGGGGCGGGGGGGGGGGGGGGCAGCGGCCTGCCCCGGCTATTTAAATGAGCCGCCGCACTTTGCTCTTTGGTGTGTGGCTCACACGGGCGGGCCGCCATTTTTTTCGGCTGCTGCTGGTATCGGCGGTGTGCTTATAAAATTTAGCCCCGAGTTGAAAGAATATTATTATTAATGCCTTGTATTCCCCAAGAAAATGTCTTTAACAAATAAAGTTACCAGCAATCATTTGTTCTTCTTTACAGCTCATATCTCCTTCAAGACACAATTTTGCTCCTTGGTGTTTCCTTTAGAATTTGGGAATGCCATCACCTAGGCTGCCTTTAAATAGTGAGAGCCATCATCAGTACTCCTGTAAAGATGAATTTTTACATCCTTTTAGAAATCAGACTGTTACAAAGAATTATTTTTGTCATTAACATCCTTTTTCTGCCTATTTTGTTGAATGCTTTAATCATAGTACCACTGACCATAGCATCAGTGTTCAATCAGTGCAAAATTATGAATTAAGACACTGAGGGAGCTGCACCAAGACATACATGCAGTCACTGATAATGAAACTAAGAGGGCACTGCAGTAACATGCTTATTATACACATACCAAACAGTTAGGAGTTACGTGAGAGAGTTGCATCAACACATGCATAGATTTATTGACACTGCAAGAACGCTGCATTAATGTACATAAATATCCAATTACAGGCTATTAAACAGCCAGAAGAGTTGCACCAATACATTTTACTCAATACATACACAGAATATCACTTATACTCCTAGCATGCATTTATACTATGCATTAAATGCAGAAAAAACATACTAAGCACTTCAATGAGATTCAATTAAAAAAAAGGACAGCAATTCAAAGGAAACATTAAAAGGGATAATCAAAAGTTTGGTAGTAGTGGTGTGCTTAAAGAGTATCTTAAATGAGCAAAGGAAGGTGCAATGATAGAGGTACTTTGAGAAGGAATTCGAGAGCGTGAGGACTAGAGGGCTGAGGGTAGGCTGTAAAGGAAGAGAAGGAAGAATGACGCAAGAGACCAGAGTCAGAGGAACAGTGAGTTTTGGGAGGAGCTTGTAAGGCAGGAGAAGGTTACAGAGATGGGGGAAGGGGCAGTGCCATGTTAGGATATAAACACAAGCATGAGAATTTTAAATTCGAAGTATTGGAGGAACCAAGAACCAATGTAGGTTCATGAGGACACAGTGAGCAGGACTGGGTGCTGGATAGAATACATGTATCAGAGTTTTGGATGAATTCAGGTTTATGGAGGCTCTTTGTAGTTGGTGCCAGAGGTGACAGTTTCAGTCTTCCTCATGTTTAACTGGATAAGATTGCAGCTCATCCAAGAGTGGATTTCAGACAAGCAGCTTGACACCACCGAGGCAGTTGAGGTGTCGAGAGAGGTAGTGAAGAGGTAAAGATAAGCGTGGAAGACAATCTTAGGATGTCCCAAAGTGCTTTCCAGTCAATTAAGTATTTTTGAAGTGCAGTGACTGTTGTAATTTAGGAAATGCAGCAGCCAATGTGCGAACAGCTTGGTTAGCTTATAAATGGAAACTGATCCTAGGCTCCAGCATTATCCTTCCATAACAAGCTTTCTGGAGTTTAACATAATGCACTCTTGGTCTACCCTGCAGTCATAGTGCAACACTGATGGAGTGGATGGATCTTCCAAGAGTATCGATCAAGTGAACAGTTCTGTCTGGATGTGTCAAGCATTTTGACTGTTGTGGCTGCATTTAACCAGGTGAGTGGTAATTATTCCAATACGCTCGCAACTTGAGCTTCTTACATGATGGAGAGACTTTGAAGTTCAGCAGATGAGCCAGTCATTACAGAGTACCCAGGCTCTGTGCTAATAGTGCACCATGGTGCAGTTTTGACTTCTGGTAAATTCTGATCCTCAAGATGTTATTGGTGGTGACTTGGCAATGGTGGTATCTCTGAATGTCAGGGGAGGTGATTTTACCTTATCTTTGTCATTACCTGGCATCTGAGTTCCTGTGTTCTTACGTAGTGTGAATATTATCAAGTCAATCCAATCCTGGATATTATTCAAGTGCTATTGTCGGCCAGCAACCCAGTTTCATTTTTGGACGGGTTGTGAATATAGATGAACTCTGTGGAAGTGGTAGTGAACAGCTCCATTCCTAACCTTATGTGAGAGGAAAGGTCATTGATAAACCTGCTAAAGATGATTAGGCCGAGGACATTCCCCTGAGGAACTCCTGCAACTGCAACCATCTTCCTGTATGCCAGGTATAATATCGAGTAGTTTTGCCCTTGACTGCCATCTCCTTGATGCTTAAACACTTTCAGTTAATTACTTTTGAATTGCAATCACTGTGTTATGGATAAATAGTTGGAATTTAATGGTAATCTAGCCATGTGAGGCTAATCCTAACTGTAACAGTCCCCTCCATACCACAAACCACCCTAAGTGATATCAGCTGAGGAAGCAAAGACCAAGGAGGGAGTTTTAACTCCCTGCCACCCAGAGAAATTAAAACAGAGCTGGAGACTTACCCACTGCATTCCTGTCCCACCCTACCTCAATTTTAAATTACAGACAGCAAGGACTCCTGCCAAAAGCCAATGGGGTCCTTTTTTCAAATATGCAGTCAGCAATATTGATCTGAGGCCTGAACAGGGAGGTAGTGCCTTCTGGCCAAACCTCCTCGGAATTGGATAGAGGGCCAGAAGAGGCCCGGGTAAGTTTAAGTTTTTAATGGTTTACTTGCAGGCCAGGAGTACTCCTTTAGCCCTATGCCTCACTTGCCTCAAGGCCTCCCACCCCCTTATCCGATCACAATTGCCCAACCCCATCCCGATCCGCTTACCTAACTGCTACTGACACTTTCATCAAGAGCACAGCTGCAACCTCCTGCCATCTGAATTCCCACTCCTGTTGGCAGCCAGGCGGGTATGCCCTGTAGGTTTAGGTGGGAATCTGACCTACATTATAGGACATTTCTCCAGGCCTGATGTGACACTGGCATGTGTGTTTTCTGCGCATCCAGGACAGCCGCTGTCCCTCCCTTGCTCCCGTGTACAGATACTGTCTCCCAGCAATATCACACCCCCCACCAAGGATCAAATCAGGAAATTTCTTACCCTGTTTAACCCCAATAAATGGTGAATCTGAGGGGAGAGGGATACTTGACTTCTACTTCGCCTTTATATAACAAAGTGAATGGATTGATGATAATATACTGAATACCCTAACAACAACTTGCTTTGATATAATGCTTATTACCTGTGTAAAAGCATCTGAGTAGTTTACAGTAAGAAGGGAACGGATACAGTGGACACTGAATATAGGGAAAGGGGAGGGAAATGGACAGAGTAGAATCTAAAGACATGGTCAAAGAGAAGACTTTTGGAGGAGGCTTTTGAAAGCAGGGAAGGAACTGGGCAGGAAATTCCAGGGGGCAGGAAAATGGTGAACTTGAATGAATAGACTAGAGTAGTAGAGTGGATGGAGCAAGGCTTAAGGAGTAGCCTGGTTTTAGAGGGGCAGCGGGACATTAGATGGGAGATCAATTAAGCACGATGGGACAAGGGCACGAGAGATTTGAAAATAAGGTTGAGAATTTTGAAATCATCATATTGGGTATGGGGAACAAGTGGATTCTCTCAAAGGTTTTCCTTAGCAGTTTTGGAGAAAATCATCCCACCCCAAATCGATATAAAACTTAAAACCTAATTAGTTTTTGTTCACGTGTTGAAATATATCTGGCACGGTGACACAAAATGAACATGAAACAAGAATGTACCATTGCTATTTGCTGTCCCAGAGTATATAGACTTGTAGATCGATAAGTACATTCCGCAAGACCATATTTTACAGTGCACACCCATTAAAAGTTACGTTGGAAGGATTTTGAAAAGACCAAAGAGTACTGAAAGCATTAATAAGTGCTGTATCTAAGGAATCGTGATGTTCCAAAGAAGCTCTGATATGATTTGAAGTTGATGCTAATGTTTTCTGGCTCTTGGTGCCAGACTCCTGGATATTATTGTGGCTGGAATATGCTCAATGTCACTGACAATTCAGATTGTTACATTTACCAGATGTGTTATTAGTCTCATTACTGTAACAAAAAAAAGCCCATAATGTATTTGATTCAACCTCCTTACGAGAATGCACTTTTTAATTATAACCCAAGGCAAAATAACACCATGATCTTGCAGTTTAATAAATCAAATACTCCCTTCCAGAGCTTGATGCAAAATCTCTCAATAAATGTTGTCACTAAATGAGAATACAACACAACTCTAGGGAATTTATCCCGGAAAAGTTTGGATTTGGTTGCATTACTTTTATGTTTCACCCGTATCATTTGTCTTGAGCCTCAACAGGGATTGCAATGGAGAATAGAGCTCAGACCATTCAGAGAGAGCAGAAATATAAAAGAAGATTGGGTTTGTGCAGTGTTGCTGTGGGATTCTGAAGTGGATGGAGGCAAGTGGTTTCATAGCCTTTGGTTTTCATGCTGACTTGGCCGTGAGCTCATTTGTAAGTATCTCCTGCTCATAATCCTGCCTCATCCTTGAGCGTGTAACTCATTTGTAACTACCATTTGTAAGCACATTTGGTTTATGATCATGTCCTGCTGGTTGTATGCTGTGATAACAAGTGCATTTCATTTGCAAATGTATCTCATATACAAGTGGGCTCGGTTTAAAAGGTGCTTTATTTTTAAATACACCCAAGGTACAAACGTGTCCTGTGTGTGATAGCTTCTGTCTGCAAGTGGATCATGTATAATACTGTGAGAATACTGTTCCATTTTTAATGTTTTTCCACATGCAAAGTCATAAAAATGGTGCCATTTCTGAGTGGACTCAATTCAATATTGCAGTCCATTCATAACTGCAGCCAATTTCCAAGTATGTCCCATTTCCAAGTGGGTCCTCTACACCAATGTCCTCTTTACATCTTGTTCACTGGTGTCTGTTTACAAGCACGTCCTGCATATAAACTGCTTCTAACCATCACTCTCCCTGTAACAAACCTTTCCAATCATTGACAGTCTGCCAACATGCCATCTATACTCAAGGTCACCTTTCACTTTCAAGATAAAGATTAAATGGACAATGTGCTTTTCTATCAAATTGAAAATTTTGACTAAAGGATTGTTTGACCTTGTAAGCATGGTAAAAATAACATACTTCTAAATAAAGTCTCAGCCTGCCTTGTCTCACCAACTTGATTGTGTGTCAAGTTCTCAATGTTTCAATTTAAATTATATGTTGACCTTGTCTCTTTCTCCAGATTATTTACAAACTGGTATTGGTAGAACATTTGTTTCCTTGGGAAAATCATTGCTTTTATTGTTCTGTTATAAACTATGGCAAAGTTCCAGCTTTTTTTGTATTTGTATTTAACTTAATTAATTAAATAACTCTGTTTTCTTGTGCATTGACAACTGTGCCTTCAGCCACCTAGGGCTTACACTCCGGAATTCCATCCTTAAAGCTGTCCTGTCCTCTTTTGAGCCCCTCATTAAAACTCTCTGATTAAGCTTTTGGTCATCCGTCCTAATATCTCCTTCTTTAGATTGGCTAGTTTTTCATTTTCCATTGGAACTCTGTGAAGAAATTTAGCACATTTCCTACATTAAAGATGCTGCATAAAATCAGATTTTTGTTCTTGCTATAATAACGCTAGTGCCCCACGTCTATGATCTGTGATTGACTTCTACCAATCTGCTGCTTAGGCAATTAATAAGAGGGAGGATATGGGGAACAGAAGTTCATTTTCTTTTACAAAAGCTTTGGCACGGATTTTGCAGTCAGTGCCGAACAAACGTTACACTTACACTTGTCCACAGACTTTCTGTTTGGTTTTGCCCTGGAACTTGCAGTGCTTAAAAATCCATTTCGGCATGGCTCCCTCTACAGGCATCTGTGACCTGTGTGAATGCAAAACTGTATCTCCTTAACCAACCAGGTTGAAAAATTCTTAATGAGGTGTGTGGAGACTGAACCAGGAAGTGCGAGTTAGAATAATTAATTCAATGGAAAACATGTATAGAAAAGAAAATACAGAGATGGAAAGAAAGGTGTGATTAATAAAGAGAGACAAAAAGAAAGACTTGCATTTATATAGCGCCTTTCATGATCAGCAAATGCCTCAAAGTGATTCACAGCCAATGAAATACTTTTGAAGTATAGTCACTGTCGTAATGGCAGAAATGTGGCAACCCGTTTGCACACAGCAAGATCCCATAAGCATTAAAGCAATAATTTGTTTTTGTGATGTTAATTGAGGGATAAATATTGGCCAGGGCACCAGGAATTACTCCTCTGCTGTTCTTCGAAATAGTGTCATGGGATGTTTATGTCTATCTGAGAGGGCAAACAGGGCCTTGGTTTAATGTCTCATCTGAAAGAGACAGAAAGAAAAAGTTAAAAGAAAGTTAATTAATTAAAAAAACATTTAAATCTCCAAAAATAATTAAAATTTGAAGGAATGAGACACCACACTTGTAAAAGTTATTTTTTTTTTCTGTCCCAGGGAGGTTCTTTGGCAGTAATTAAAATTTATTTATATCTGAATGGACCAGCCTTGACTTTTTCTGGTGCAATTAGTGGTATCAATCACCTGAGTACCACAACTTCACACAGTTCCATGTGTTTTCATGCCAACTGTCTCAGTGAGATATTTTTATAGTTAAGCTTCTGAAAGAGCAGGGAAATGCGGGCAGCAGCTTACGGATTACTGTTTTTTACTCTGTATGTGTGGTTTCCAGAGGTTTCTGTTTGATTTGCTCTTTAATAATAGTGAGCACTGATAGCCTGCTCATTACTTTTATCTCAAAATCAGACCAGTGTGTATGTATGAGGGGTAGCTACCTGGCACCCTGATGTAGTTTACTGTCCTTCTGCCCTTTCACCTCTGTGGCCTTGGTTTTATCCCCAAAGTAATGGGACAAAATTTACCCCTCTCTGTTGGCTCTCTCCTATGTGGAATAAGTTTAGGAAGATTCAGCATAGCTAACTGCAGCGCACATTCTTCTAAGTCTAAAAATGATTCAAACTAATTATTTCCAGCAATCATGAACCCACGGCACAGAAATGCTTTTAATTTGCTATTTAATTCAGAAAGGCCAGAGCAAGTGATCGTATAAGGTGAGGTTAAATTTACATTGGTGCAGTAGGAGGATTTCTTCTGAGGTTAGGGAACATTATTAGGGTAGAGGAGGCTTTACGTTGTTGCTGTAAGTGTTAGACTTGATTTGCAAATGTTATAGCCTGACATTGCATGACAAACAGGCAATGTGTTCCAGCCCCCTGGAATAACATCTTCATCATGATGAGCAAAAATGCATCCAAAAAAGCAAAAATAGTATGATACGTTTGAGTGATAAATTTCTGCAGCATCACTGTATGAAGATGTGGGTGCTACAGTTTTGCATATTAGGAATTTCTCATACTCAGCCCTAAACTAGACCTTGCTTTCCTTGTGAACTGATGTATGAGCTAATATACACAATATATAAGAATGTACCATTATCCAGCGTCAAACAGAACACCTTAATTACACCAGTGTGGTTACTGAAAATGACCAGATCTCTCTTGCCTTCTCTTAGTTTTCAGACGGAGAAGGAATAATCACCATTTGGTGTTGGCTATTATTTGACCACCTCCAGGCGCGTATCCATTGTCTCTCGAGATAAGGAGG
Source organism: Heterodontus francisci (assembly GCF_036365525.1). Classification (NCBI taxonomy): domain Eukaryota; kingdom Metazoa; phylum Chordata; class Chondrichthyes; order Heterodontiformes; family Heterodontidae; genus Heterodontus; species Heterodontus francisci. The sequence goes on from NC_090382.1 coordinate 97,557,406, forward strand.
CCCAAAAGAATTATTTGAAAGTAAAAATTACACAGTCGTAAAAGATTAAGAAAACATATTTGATTTGCCTATTCCAATTCATTCCAACCTTGTAGGAATCAACTTGTTACTAGTCGCCTAACAGGATGAAATTGCAGTTCCATATTTCCTATGTCAAAGCTCAACAGTGCACTCACCCTGGCCTTCCGTTTTGCACATCTCTGTTATTAGATTGTTATAACTTATGTCATCATGTGAAAGGCAATTTTCCATCAAATGAAGGATTCGCACTGCTCTGATCTGACAAAGTTGGGAAAGTGGTACAGCTGGTTAAAGCATTAACTTCAATTACTGTTTATTACCTGGGGGGTGTGGAGGACAAATCTAATTCAATCCAGGTGTAATAGGAAATAAAGCTTTGTCTTTCTGGCACCTGTCAAAATTAGTGAGTGAACTGAATGCTGATGTGCTTCAATGAGTCTAAATCTATCACAGATATAGAGGGAGAGCCATTCTTAATCAGATACAATGTTAGCAGATGTTAGTCTGGAAATTAATATGTGCAACACCAGAATTACCAAATTTCACAACCTGCAATAGTTAGATTTGAACTTACCACTCTGAGTTGTTAGTCCAGTAGCATAACCAATATCCTAGCTTATTGTTCATACCTGGTTCTCTCACACATTGTAATTTAGCATCCTGGCGTTGAAATTCCATGAGGATTTTCCTAATGCCCGACTGCCGTTTTGGCAAGAGGCCAGCAGAATTCCCCAGAGAGACAGCTGAAAAGAGATCATGAAGGATGCTTGTGGCAGACGGTTGGGAGTAACACCCACATTCTTTCAGGAACTTTGTTTCTTGTAAGTTCAAAGTCTGTATTCCGTCCCAATGAGGAAGTAGAAAGGACCTGATGGATAGAAATAATAGATTCAGATTTTAGATGACTGAGCTATGGAAAAAATATGGATGAAAATTAACTCGGATAATGAAAATTGTGAGGTTGGAACGATTGCCCAGATATTCCGATCAGCGGCAAAGCAATGATGTTCTCTGCTGACCTCAAAGAAAGCTACTGCAAAGATTTAGCGATCCATGTAGTGCAGACTTCCCCTTTTCCGATGGCAGTTTAGATCTGGCGCCAAGTCAAGGGGATCTCCAGTCATGTAGTAACAGTGAAGTCGGCAAGCAGGGTAAGCAGCCAATCACATTCAAGTATTCCCAAAGATAGCAAACTAGGAAGTTAAAAGTACTGATTATCCTTCACTTTAATTTAATATTCAGATACTAAAACAAAAGATAAAGTTTGGATTAAGATAAAAGCTAAAATATCAACATAAACAAAATTTAAAAAATTAAAAATACAGTAACAGCTTTGTTATCCAGCAGGTGCTGGACTTGAAAGGTGCCGGATAATTGAAAATTCTGGCTAATCAAGAGTTGTACAGGTAACTCTGGAAGCAAAATGCATCTGACTGCAGGGACCAAGAATGCCATTATAGTGAATGGGGAACCAGTCACCAAGGCAAGGTAGTATTCCACCTGCAGTTGGTAACCTTAATTCCTGTGGTTTTTGGTGGTCCAACCCAATTGTTTGAGAAATCTTCCAACCTTGTCTCCCCCTTGAGCCCCACTACCACCAACCGACGCACGAAGAAGGTCAGCCTCAGCCTTGCGGATTCAAGAGACGGAAAGTGCTTTCGGCCTTTCCTGTTGTCACTCAGCTGGGCAAAGGTGCATCCATTGGGGTACTGAACTGCCTGCTGCACCTCAACAAGCTCTATCACCTGCCATTGTCTGCATGGAGATTGGATATTCCGTCCCGAAGTTATTGCTGGAGGACCAAAGGGCACCCAGGGCCCACCGTTGGGAAAGCTGATTTTAAATTTTCCCTTAATCCTTTGGGGTTGTTGCACCAATATACCTGTAGTACGCATGCGGCTCAGCCCTTTCCAATGAGCATCACTAACTAATGCCGAGAATAATCGATCGCACTAGGGAAAAGTCAGCCCGGGAAAGCTTTGGATGATTTTGGAAATTCTGGATAACAGAACTTGCCAGTTGGTAAAGTGTCGGATAACAAAGCTAATACAGTATATGGATTTTTGTTGTCATAATGGAGAAATTTAACATTTCCCAAATGTAAAAGCTTTTCGGGGCAGTGAGGCTGTTTAGCAGTAATTATGAATTTTATATGTCATTAAAAACCCAGTTACACCTATTTCAACAAGGTGTAAATTTTAAAGGATTTTTACAATGAGTCTAAGAGTGTAAGAGTGGAAGTTCTTGCCAGTTCAAAGATTTCCCTTTTATTGCTGTCTGGGGGACCTCAACAGCACATCCTTTGTGTTTATTGTACATCAACTGTTTTTAATTACATGCAGGTGGGGGGGCATTAATTGGGGTTTCATTTGAGTAGAAATAAAGAGATGCTTACTGAAACTGGAGTGTAGTGGAGTTAGGAGGTGTATGCTTGTAATGTTTCACTCTGGAAATAAATGTTAGACTGAGTAAAGATCACCTCCAGTACTATCCTTCACCAATTGGCTTTCCGGAATAAAACACTTTGGTAGAATAACTGAAGGCAACTTCTGAATTTCCACATTATTCTTCTTTTGTGCAGACTCCAGAAATTGCTGTCGGTTTTAGTTTTGCTGTCATTACCGCTGCAAATTCTGTCCCATTATCTGATATTAATTGTTGAATAAAGCTCAGTAGTGCAACAAAAATTAGAAGATGATGCAAATTCATGGAGGATCCACCTTCATCTGAATGGATGGAGACTCTTTATCTTTCAGGTGCTGATCATCCTGCCATGCATTCGAAGGAACAAAAACTTTGCATATAGGTAGTTCTTTTCATGACTTCAGGACATCCCAAAGCTCTGCACAGCAAATGAAACACCTTTGAAATGTAGTCACTATTGCAATATGGTAAATAGGGCAGACAATTTGTATGCAGAAAGTCTGAGAAACAACAATGAGATAAATGACCAGACAATTAGTACTTTGTGGTGTTTGTTGAATGATATGTGATAATCGGGACACCAGGAGAACTCTCTAGCTCTTCTTTGAATAGTGCCATGGGATCTTTTAAATTTGCTTCAGAGGACATATGAGGCCTTGGTTTGATGTCTCATTTGAATTGTTATGCTAATGTGTTTTGTTGAATGATAATTTTCTTTGGTCCACTAGCTGGAGATCTGAATTTGTATATTTTTTTTAAATACATTTTTAAAAAGACAAGTCATCAGAAAAAGTCATCCTTTCACCTTTAGATGATTACCTAATTTGCAACACTGTATCCTACACTGTAATGCTTATAAGGAAAGAGACAAAATATCTGTTAAGTCCCCAGCAAGAACCAAGACCCAGGAAGTTTAAGGGAACTACCTGTTCTCTCAGTAAAAAGAGAAAATGCTGCTAACTGCTATGTTTGAATCACTGAATAACTGTCATGTGACAAACCCCTTCCCATCTGTGGTTTTAAGCTGCTGTTTCCTATGCAGCAAAGGAGAAGCAACTGGACTCTGATATGAGCAGACCCGAAGCAGGGGTTCCCCCCCCTCCCCACACACACCTCTCTCTCTCTCTCTCCATTCCAGCTTGAAAGCTTTCAAATCCTGCTTGTTGACTGACCACCTTTGCATACTCTGGCTATAACGTTGTAGGAAATCATCAACATCACTATCTCCAAGAGATTCACCAAAACTGTCAACTACCTGTTCAAACTAAAAGTCTCAGCACCACTGATTTCAACTAGAAGCCAGCCGAATCACCAAACTTCACAGACTGTATATCTTTTTTATGGACTCTATCATTTTCCACTCTGTAACCTATTTGTGTGTGTGTAAACCTCTAGTGAGTATGTGAGAGTGAAAGTTGATGCATTGTTTATTATTTTATTTGTTCACTTTAGGTACAATAAAGTTAACCACTTTCTTTGTTGATTCAAGAAAACCTACCTGATTGGTTCTTGTTATTATCAAAGCAGATAAATAATCAAACACCTACTGAATTGGCCAATACATCCACTTTAAGAAAATGCGATGAAAGTCACACCTACCAAAAATGGGACACATTAATTTTATCATATGGAACATTTTGAACTGTTACTGGATTTGAAATAACTTGTTTAAAGAGACCACAGCAGTGGCTGGAAACATGGCTGCATATTTGCATTCTAAAAGACAGCTGAATAAGAGACACAATGGAATTGCTTCCTGATTCAATTAACCAGATGGATTTTGATCAAGAGATGTTGAATGTGTAAAAGGCCAGCAACCTCACCCCCCCACCCCGCCCCCACTGTGAGTGTCTGCCAAGCTTGGGGGAAAATCCACAAACCTCAGCAGGCAGATTGTTTCAAGTAAGGAGCTAGTCACATGAATAACCTACTGGCCAACTTGGACTTTTTTGAATAGTGCCATACAGAAAGAGAATAGACTGCAACTGATCTTGAAGAAGAGAGCACCTATATCTCTCCCTCTCTCTCAAACAAAGTTCCAGGGACCCACAGAGGTAAGTCCAGCCTCAAGAGATAAGACTTCTACAGCCTTCTGGTACCAGCAAAACAAGTGAAAGTGTGCACTTGGCTCCAATGAGAACTGCAAGACTTAACTGCAATCAAAGGCTTTACATCAAATTTCAAAATGAGTAACTGAACTCCATATTACTTCAAACCTCTCCTCTTTAATTCTTTCTCCTCCTCTGTCTCTATTTGCATGTGTGTTTATCATGTATGCATGCTAGCATGGTCGTGTCACATATTTTTAGTAGTTTTAACTGCAGTAGAGTTTTAAGATGAATAAACTTACACCTTTCTTGTTTAAATCTAAGAAAACCTGCCTGGTTGATTTCTTTGCCATTACCACCTCCAGGCGCTTACCCATTGTCTCTCGAGACAAGGAGGCCAAAGAAGAACTATTAGAGGACAGTGAACAAGGATTCACTGAGGGTAAATTAAAAACACGGTGTTTTAAAAATTAAACCCTGTTACGGCCAAACCAGGAATAGGCTGAGAGGGGAACCCTAGACCCCGTCCTCACCTGGTCAGAACAAAAGAATTAAACCTGTTGTAGTTAAACAAGGAGAGGGTAAAGAGGGAAGCCCTTCGACCTCTCCTCACTTGACCATAACAGAATGTTAGCACTTCCAACGGTGCAACACTCTCTTAGTACTACATTGAAGTTTTGGCCCAGATTATGTGCTCAAGTCTCAGAACTTACAACCTTCTGACTCAGAGTAAAGGCTGGCGCAAAGGCTGATAGTTGTCTTAGTCATGATTTTTCATGATTGTAAATAGGCTCCAGAAATTTACATTTTGGTAACATTTGTACAAATGAATCTACATTTTACTCATGTAGCTCCCTATCTAATAGTTTTTATTAAAAAAAACTGAAAACATTGAGGTTTAATGCTAAGTCAATATGTTTCCTATAATTGATCTAATTTAATATATTCTGTATGATTTAAGTATCAAAAAGTCCAGTGCTACTTATAATAGCAGCTTATGTTTTCAGATGTTTCAATACTTGTCTGCGGGCTCTACGATGAAAGGGATAACTAAACAAATATTGTCAAATAATTTTTATTGATTTAATCTCAAGTTATGCAATCCAGATGAGGTTAGATGTTAGAAGGTGACACTTTCCCCAGAGAATAGTGGACATGGAGAACAGGCTATTGGCTCATTCGGTGAGCGCTAATTCATTGAATCCCTTCAAGTGTGAGCAGAACCATTTTCTGGCTGGGGTGGAGATCACCTCGTACAAAAGATAGGTACTGTATCACATTTTATTTATTTATTTATTTAGAGATACAGCACTGAAACAGGCCCTTCAGCCCACCGTGTCTGTGCCAACCATCAACCACCCATTTATACTAATCCTACATTAATCCCATATTCTTACCACATGCCCACCTTCCCTCAATTCCCCTACCACCTACCTATACTAGGGGCAATTTATAATGGCCAATTTACCTATCAACCTGCAAGTCTTTGGCTGTGGGAGGAAACTGGAGCACCCGACAAAAACCCTTGCGGTCACAGGGAGAACTTGCAAACTCCACACAGGCAGTACCCAGAATTGAACCCGGGTTGCTGGAGTTGTGAGGCTGTGGTGCTAACCACTGTGCCGCACCATTGAGCAAGGGCCTAAGTGATCTCCTGGACCTGCTACTAAATGTGGTTCATCTATTGCAATTTTGCCTACAATAGGCCTCAGTGGAGCTATGGTAGATTCAATAAAGTTTTATGCACCACAACTGATATTGTAAGGCCACAGAGTACTTGAAAAGCAACAGTGATGTTATACGTAGATTGACTACTTGAAGCTATAAATCCTTTAGTCATAGAGTGTGTTGGTTAAAGGTTTCATTGTACCAAAGAGGATTGGCTTTGCATTGATGGAAACTTTGTAGTATAATATAGTGTGAAGTCATCCACAGGTGTGAGACCATCTCCAGAAGGTACAGTGGATTGCTTATATTTTTGCCATTAGCTTCAATGGTTCCCCAGGAATCTGCCTAATGTTCTATTCTGTTTTTTTTTCATATTAGCAGCTTTCTTCACTCAGCATTTTTTAAAATTCATTTCATTGGATGTGGGCATCACTGGCAAGGCCAGCATTTGTTGCCCATCCCTAATTGCCCTTGAGAAGGTCATGAATTTACACAGTGAGTTGTTTTGATCTGGAATTCACTGCCTGAAAGGCTGGTGGAAGCAGATTCAACAATAACTTTCAAAAGAGAATTGGATAAATACTCGCAGGGGAAATATTTGCAAGGTGATGAGGGAAGTAAAGGCGTATGGGACTAATTGTATATCTCTTTCAAAGAATCTGAACAGATGCAATGGGCTGAATGGCCTTCTCGAACCGCTGCAGTCCATCTGGTGCGGGTACACCCACTGTGCTGTTAGGGAGGGAGTGCCCGGATTTTGATCCAGCGATAGTGAAAGAAAGACAATATATTTCCAAGTCAGGATGGTGTGTGACTTGGAAGGGAGCTGTCAGGTGGTGGTGTTCCCATGCATCTGCTGCCTTTATCCTTCCTTTGAATAGCATCCACAGCTATCCACTCTTAAATGATGAATCCACTCCATATTGAAATAGCTCCTTCAGATCACGCTCCATTAATTCACATAGACTTCAGCTCTATTGCAAGTTGATTCAATACAATTTTATTTCCTCCATCTTCTTCAACTGGGTCATGGAAATCTTTTTTCTTCACTTCTTCAAACATAGTTCATGCATATCCTGTGTTAGTTTAACCAATGGTGCCATTTTTTACCTGGGAGGAATTTACCATGTGTACTTCATCTATTAGTCATACAATCATAGAATTATACAGCACAGAAACAGGACCTTCAGCCCATTGTGTCTGTGACGGCCATCAAGCACCTAACTATTCTAATCCCATTTTCCAGCACTTGGCCTGTAGCCTTGTATGCTATGGCGTTTCAAGTGCTCATCCAAATACGTCTTAAATGTTGTGAGAGTTCCTGCCTCTACAACCTCTTCAGGCAATGCGTTCCAGATTCCAACCACCCTCTGGATGAAATGTTTTTTTATTCTTGTTCTATTTCCTCTGACCTTCAGTTTTATTTTCACATCTCCTCCATTACAGACTTCAAGAATCTTGGCTTCTTCTTTCAAACCAAACACTTTTCCCTCTCAACAACTCTTAACTTAATTCTATCCAAACTGGAATACTGTTCCCATATTTGAGGACCTTCGAACACCTCTCTTGCGGTCTGGACAAGAAAAGCTCATTGGCTGCTAGAAAATTCACGTCTAACCTTTGACTGTCAAACTCTTTCTTTTCCATAATCTTTCTTGTCTTTTTATAATTTTCCAGTGCTAATATGATCAATAATTCTTTGAATTTTTCTGTCTTCTTCCTTCTACTCTTCATCCTACTCACTCTTCCTCCTCTCTATGTCATCAGTTGGTCGCAAAGTGTAAATTACTCATACTCAAGATCGCTGAACTATATAACTCCTTAGTTACTTCTGTTATATTTCATTCTATAATGATCAGACTTTAAAAAGCCAAGAAAGTCATCACCTAGAATCATAGAATGATACAGCAACAAGGAAGGCCATTGTAACTGTGTAGACTCCTAGAAAGAGATATACAATTAGTCCCACACCCCTTTACTTGTTCATCACCCTGAAAATATTTCCCCTTCAAGTATTTATCCAATTCGCTTTTGAAAGTTATTATTGAATCTGCTTCCACCAGCTTTTCAGGCAGTAAATTCCAGATCATAACAACTCGCTGTGTAAGAAATATTCTCCTCATCTCACCTAATCATTACTTCTTGAGTCATTGAATTTAATTTACTCTTTCAATCGTGGCAATGTTCTCCACTTTTGGCCTTGGTCCTTGACCTTATCTTCTCAACTTATAAAAAAGAAAGTCTTGAACTGTTTCAGCTTCATGCCACAACTTGTGTAAACTGATGTATGAAACTTTTGTAAATCTCCATTTTTAATCTTTTAAATGCATGCAGACAGCCAATAGGAATAGGGAATATAGGTTTCCAAAATGCTCTCGACCAGCTGCAGATTTGCTGCCTGCAGCATAGGTAACAGTCCAATTACAGTCCATTGGGGTCTTCAAGGTGGATGGGTAATACAGCCTGCAGGATGGATATTCTCCAGTGTCGGAAAGTAACACAGCTGGCAGCAGACTCGGAGTGTAGAGGATGGGATTTGAGATATGTAGATCAGTTCCAAAGGTTTGGAAGTTGGCATAATTCAAAATGTCTCTTACTTGAGGGGGGAAAAGCTAGGCTGGAATGTAACTGCAATAATATCTATTTTTAACACATCAGTTACTAAGATTGGGGAGATTCTGAAGCTCTGTTCACACTTCAATCATTTCTGAAGAGAAAAAAGAAATCATATGGCTGCAGAAGGTAAAATTACATAGAAATACTGAAGTGTTTATGGTTCAGTATTACAGAGGGCTGAATGGTCTCCTTCTCTGCTGTATAATTCTATGATTCTATAGGTGCAGATTAACAGGTTTTTGTTTTGACTGGAAGTCAGAGAGTGGTGATGTAGCCAGATGTAAGATGAGTTATGAGAAACACCTGAGATAGGCTTCAATCTGAAGGAGTATTTAATTTGTCAGTAAATTGTTGTCCTTTTTTCCCAGACAGAGCTTGTAATCCTTGTACAAAATAACTGTACAAGGCTCACACATCACTTTAGGGCTCAAAATCAGAGAATAGACTATAGGTGACTCAAATCTACCATACTTTGACATAGCATAACATCATGTGGTATGGTATAGTGTGGTGCAGCATGATATATCTTGACATGATATGGTTTGATATGATATAGAATGATGCAGCACACTATACATTGATTTTGAATTTGAATCCTTGCTGGTACAGAGATATAGCACAATCCTGGTTTAAGCAGATGCTGCAGATAAGCAGTACAAAGTTGGGCTTTAAGCACTGCAGAGCGCAGCAAGGGGTTTTATTAGTAAAACTCTGCACAGACACAGCACAGGGTTGTGTTAGAGAAATATTACAGAGAAACTGTGCAGGACTGGATTAGGAAACATTGGATTAGAACACATTACAGAATGACAGTCGGATTTTGGATTAGAAACCACTTCAGTGAGACAGTGCAGAACTTGATTCCAAAACACTACAGTAGAAAGCTGGGTTAAGAGACATTGCAGAGAAACAATGCAGGGCTGAGTTTTAAAAAAAAATTGCAGAAAAATTGTGCGGGTCTGGGTTAGGAAACACTGTAGAGAGATAGTGCCGTACTGGGTTGGAAAACACTGCAGAGATAGTATAGTACTGGGTTAGGAAACACTGTAGAGAGATAGTGCCACACTAGGTTAGAAAACACTGCAGAGAGAAGGTGCAGAGCTGAATTAGAAAACTCTGCAGGGAGACAGTGCAGGACTGGGTGTTTTCACCTTTGACAAGCAGTCCATATTCACATACAATGAGAAGTTACACCTAAAGTATGTGAACCATAATTACTCATGGGTTCTGAGTTGATTTTCTAGAATTAAAGATTAGTACCCAGCACTTGGACTTGGTTCAGGCTGACTGGTATGGTCCTTCAGCTACAGAGCCTGTCAAGCTGCATACATGTTGCCCCTGCCATCAAGATAGCTTTCCCTGAACTGGATTATGTGGAAAATGTGTTTCTTTTTTACTTGCAGCCTGATAGTCCCATACCCTCTATTTAACAACTAGCTAAGAGAGCAACCTCCATTTTAGACACGATGGGGGTAGTTTTGACTTTGGAGAATATCGACTCAGCCAGCATTATACATCATTCCAAATTTGCAATTCCATTGAAGTCAATAGAAACAAAAATTGACACTCTCATTCAAATTTGAGATTACCACCACCACCCGCCCAATTCTCCTTGAAACTATTCATAATTAAAGACATACATTAATCTTTTTATCACATATATTTCTTTAATTTTATTATCCCTTTTATGGAATATAAGGGTAAATATTCCCTTTCTTTTTCCATTTCTTGGTCAGCTATTATCATGCACCAGTGTTGATTGAGAAGGTAGATAATAGGCCTGTTCCTACAGATTCAGCAATTTTACTTTGAGCTCACTGATAATAGATGTATGACAGCAACCCAGTGAGAACTTTCCTATGAATGTCTCCTTCCTCCAACAGGTTGGGATATGTATACTTTCCTGAGGTGATACATCTGAAATCAGGAGTTCTATACCATTGGGAGACTTGTATAATATTTGACAGAAATCTCTATAGGGTTGTACTTTGCATGCTTCCTTACCAGCTTCACTGATTCACACTCCTGAAATATGTTCCTCATGCCTCTCTGCTATGCTCCTTCAGTGAAGGGTAATCATATGAACAGATCACACCTCTATCAGAAAAAAACCCAGCACGGGCTGTCTCAAACTAGCAGCATCATCATGCTAACTGAACATGAAAAACGACAGCTTCAATTCACTTGGCTTAGGATAATTGAGGACAATCCTTCCAAATACACCTCACTACTGTTAAACAGCACTGGTTATTGTCATTATTTATTTTGTTTAAATTTGTTTCTCCATAAACATGCTTTCAAAATGATTCATTTTATTTTGGAAAATGTCTGCACTCATCAAATTGAATGCACTTCATCCAGGAAGAACAGCTTACAAAAATATCAGATCCCTCCGAGACTAAAAATTAAAGCAAACAACAAAGACGCTTAATAATATCACAATAAAACTGGGCACTAAGCATTACAAAAACAAAGTGTAAAGCAATCAGCACAATCTTGCAAAACAAACTGGTCTGAGCAGAATGCCATTTAGTCTCAATGATATACTGGTCAGATTGAATGAACACAATACAATATGATCTGACCACCACTCTGAATGAAACACCTGAGATACCGAGAACCATAATAGCATCAGTTCATAATGGAAATTACACACACTCATTGAAATAGCTAAACTAGGTGATATGACTCAATGGCAGAACTAGATAATAGAAGTATGTGATATGCAAAAGTGTAAGGATGTAAAGAATTTATTTACTTTCAAGTATTGTCACCTACTTTATCACATACTTCTACCACCTAGTTCTACCTTGTTCTGCTAAGTAGTTCTAATCCAGTTGTAACACAAAAGTCCTATTATAGGGCTTGGTAACCTTCTATCTATCTTGTTTTATCACAGGGTTCCATCACTTAGTTATGTCAACTTGTTCATTACACTAAACAAAACCAAAGTACCGCAATGCTGGAAGTCTGAAATAAAAACAGAAAATTCTGGAAATACTCAGTCGGTCAGGCAGCATTGGTGCAGAGAAAAACAGAGTTGACGTTTCAGGTCACTAATATTTCAGTAAAACACCTACTGTTCTGATGAAATGTCAATGACCTGAAATGTTGGGCTGGATTTTAAGAAGCCCTCGATGTCATGATTGGTGGTGAGGGGTGTGGGCGGGGGTGGTGGTGGGGAGAGCCTGAAGATGGCTCCGGATGAGGCCTGCCATGACCGCGATGACAGCAGGGCCTGGCCCAATCCTCGGATGGCATTGGTGCAATAGTTAGAGATGACCTTGGTTCAGGAGATCAGGATGTAGAATTGGTTTGGGTGGAGATGAGGAATAGCAGGGGAAAGAAGTCACTAGTGGGAATGGTCTACAGTGCCCCTAACAGTAACCACAATGTAGGACAAAGTACACAAAAGGAAATATTGGGTGCTTGTGATAAAGGGACGGCAATAATCATGGGTGATTTTAATCTACATATAAACTGGAAAAATCAGATTGGCAATGGTAGCCTGGATGAGGAGTTCATAGAGTGCTTTCAAGCCAGTTTCTTAGAGCAGCACGTTCTGGAACCAACCAGAGAGCAGGTTATATTAGACTTGGTATTGTGTAATGTGACAGGATTAACTAATAACCTCAGAGTAAAGGCACCTCTAGGTAGCAGCAACCACAATATGATTGAATTTTACATCCAGTTTGAAAGAGAGAAGAGTGGGTCTAAGACTAGTATTTTAAACTTAAATAACGGCAATGAGCTATGTGAGCATGAAAGCTGAGCTAGCTGAAGTGAACTGGGTTACTAGGCTAGGAGATACTCAATCGAGAAGCAGTGGCAGACATTTAAGGGGATATATCAGAATACTCAGGTAAAATTCTAAGGGGAGGATCCACCATCCGTGGTTAACTAATGAAGTTAAGGAAAGCATCAAACTGAAGGAAAAAGCATGTAATTGTACAAAGATGAGTGGCATTCTCCTGTCCCAGAGAATCTGCAGCAACTGCTAATGCCATTCCAGTGGTGTAGACTTTACCATATTACACAAGAAACCTGATTCTTTTATTTTCTTCTTTCAATTATTCTTACTCCCCTTACAATCAACATTATCGGCGTTGGATTTGAACCCAACAAGAGCCCCCAGTTAATATGTAATGACCGAAGTAGGAGGAGTGCACTGTTAATTCAATCGCACTTCTCCACTGGTCACAGCATATCAATAAATTTTCCCACCTACCGAAAACCAGCCAATTCCATAATCTATAAAGCACGCCAACTAGATTTTTTTAATCAACAACAAAATCAACTATTTATTAATAAACTAAGTGTTAACCAATGATGAGATAATTCTATACATGAAAAGCTCCTTATTTCCCTAGTTCTCATGCACACACACACATTCAACAAAAAAGCGGTTAACCAGGAAAAAATAATTTTTTGGTTTACAGCTGTTTCTTAGGAATAGAAGGAATAATAAAATAAATCAGTTTGTCATGTCTGGTTGGAAATTCTTCGGTATGGTGAGGTATCTCAGGGTCGAATAGCCGGATGCCACTCGAAGTATTTCCAGGTGAGGTTAATGAACAGTCTGTGATGGGTAGGTGTTCAAGGCAATTTGACTGCAGTAGGCTTCACATAGGTCTTTCAGCAGGGGTGTAGCAACAGGTCTGCTTCGGACTGACAGCAACAGTATAGCAGTAGAAGCTTTCTTCAGATTTTAGGATTTCTTAAAACACAGGAGGCAACAGGAACCACACCTGATGCCGGGATTCTTCAGAGACAGGAGGCAATAGGAATCTACTACCTCTGACATACAGGGGTTTCATCTCTAGATATGCAGACTTAATCCACAGAGAGAGGTAACACTTTTTCTGGCTCTTCCTGTCTGATCTGCAGGCAGGTTGAAGCCAAATTTCAATACATGCTTTTTGTCCAACTCACTTTTTTTTTAATGGGTCCAATGAGAAAGCAAAACCTTCCTGAGCAGATCACATGTCCAGACATAGAGTCTTCCTGTCATTCAAAGTTGTTCTGAGGAGTTCAAAACCCTTGCTGGTTTCCCTGAAATTGTTTGCTTTCCTGTTCTTGTCTACAATTACAGCTTCCTTTTAAACCACCAATGAAGTTTATCTTTTGTTTTGAACTTCCTTACGAATAAATCAAATGGTAGGTGCAAAAACCAATCTCTTCCAAACTGAGTTCTGAAAGTTTTTAACGCCTGCGAACTTTCATAGAGATGGACAGATCAGTATCTATGCTTTGCATCAAGTTTAGAAAAGAATCTTGCTCTTGCAAACTTTGGATTCAGTTCTTCCAAGCAGGGGATTTTATGAGGACATCATTTTAATGCCTGGTTAAGTCTTTTAAGGTCTAAATATACCCTTATGTTGCCATCTTATTTTATCACCATTGTTATAGAGCTGCACTAATCCATGTGTTGTTGAACATGCTTAGTAATTCCTTGTCTCTTCATGGTATCCAGCTTAGTTTTAAGTTTATCCTTAATATGGACACTACATTTTCTTGGAGGATCTATAGAAGGAATGGCATCAGCTCTCACATGTGGAGTAGCATCTCCTTTGAAACTTCCCACTGTATCAAAATGATCCAGTGCATTCATTGTAAGTCTGGATGGATTCAATGGGATCATATTTTGGACATCTATCCTTGGCACACTGCTGATCTCATATATTGTCACAATGCCAAGCTTGATACATGCCGGGAAACCTGCAGCTGCTGAACCATCAGTGTCGACAATGTAGAATGTTTGCTGTGACCACAAAAAGTTTCCACACCAACACTCCAGCGTTAGTGCTCCCAAACAGGTAATCAGAATATTGTTGTATGCAGTGAGTTTTACGTTTATAGGTTGTATCCTGACTTTCCACCTTGCCTCGAACATGTTCCTCAGTATTCTCAGCGGCAAAATGTTTGCACTTGCCCCTGAATTGACCTTAAGTTGGTGCTAGCCACTCTTCTCTGCGAATATTATGTCAATGGTGGTGAATTCTTCCTGCTGAGTAACTGAGTCCATCTGGTGTGCCATTGTTACTGTGTGAAAAGCTTATTCATCATCAGTGCTCTCATTATTACTCATGCCATATCTATCTCGTGGGCATGCCTACATTTAGATTGGCCTCTTACGCGTACATCCCTGTTTCTCTCAGAAGATGGTGTTTGTTTTTTGTCAGGTTGTGGCCTGCTGTGACTTCTGGCCAAATTTCCATTCCCAGAACTCCTGCACAGCCTTGCTTACTGCTCTTTGCCCTTTGTTTACCACATACCTTGCAGTTGTCTATGTAAGCAGGAGAATTTCTTAGCTGGTGCATCAAAATGCACTTGCCACATATTTTGCCTTGCTGAGGTGATCTGGTGACCTTGCCTATGGTGGCTGCTCCAAGTGCTTGTATGCACTGCCTGCTTGCAGCTTTGGCCTCAAGCTTCCTGCCTTCTCTCAGGAGGCTTTCAATGTCATACCCTTTTTCTTTGTCTAATAGCTATTTCTGAATAGCTTCTATTGGGGTAGATGCAATGACCAATTCCATTATCTCTTCAGATAACTTCACTTCCGAGAAATCACAGAGTTTTCCTTTCTCACCACATCTGCTGACAAATTGATCGATGGTCTCCTTGGACTGCTGTCTGTATGCCATCAGTTCCAGACGATGGATTCTTGACCTTCAACTGATCCTCTAGTGTAGCCCAGAGTCTCGTTCAGTCCTTCTGGTCTGGTACGGATAGTTCCAAGGTGTTGATACAGTGCAGCCCTTCGTTGTCGATCACAATTTTAATTTTGATTGCTTGCTTGTCCAGCTCAGTGACAGCAAGATCCAAAAAGTACAACTCCAGTTGGAATTAATGGACGGCGTCTTGGGCTTTCCAATTCGTTGATGGGTATTTGGTAGTCATGATGTCAAATTTCTTGTCTTCAAAAATCCTTAGCTAGAGCTTTCCTGTTTAAATGACTCCTCCTTTTATTCTGAGGCTTTCCCTGAAGGGAAAAAAAAATTATAGGTCTGTCGTGTGCACAGTGTCAGACTTCAGCCATGCCCTGTGTTCAGTGCCAGCAGCGCGGGCTTTCTGCCTGCAATCGAGGAGACTCTGCTCCTATAAAATAATTATGGCACGAAAACACACAGCGCACAATGATGGGGCCACTCCGCAACCTCGACATGAACCAATTCTGCTCACGTTTCTCGAGTCCGATTCTTCCCAATTATTGCCTTTTTTAACTGGCCACTGTCAAAATAACAACACAATCTTGCATCCTCACACTCTCCTGAGCACCAAATTCAGCGGATGGTCATTGAACCTGAGAGTATTATGCCATCGCTGCTACCTCTGATGATGCGTCATGTTGTCCTATCTTCGATGGACTCCAGCGGGACAGATCGCTGTTCCCTTTGACTCACTCGAGATTGCTTTCCCTAATGATCACTGTTGCTGAGCCTCTCTGCATTACTGCTACTTTGATGCATTTTTCTACCCCCGCTTTATGGTCTTCAAATACACCTCAATGCAACCAGGTTGTGGATGGTATGCTCCAAACTCATAAAGCTTCAGAAACCACAAGCTGCCACCATACTGTGTTATTGCTTTTTTCAGCATTAGGCACCAAACAATCTTCAGCTGAATGGTAATTAAATAGTGGGCTCTTTATTGTTAAGTAACAGGTTTACAAGAGATCTCTATCATACACGTGTGACTAGTTGACAAACACAACTCCAACTGACCTGTCACGTGTTGATTGACATCATTTCCTGTGATGATATGTGAAGTACTCAAACTGTTAAAGTGTCTGCACTGAGTGTGAAGAAGGGAGTTTGGTAAGTGAGTGAATTTTAAGGGTTAATCTCTCAAGAATAGTTTTGTTTAGTTCACATCTGGCAATTAATTGAAATTCCTGTTTCAGTTAAGAGGTAAGTTAGTTTCCTTGCAGTTTTAAACAGGGGGTATACTAACACTCTGAGAGTAGCTGAAGCTAGTTAATTAGGTAGCTATCTTAAACTGGTTTAAATAGCAGAGCTGACACAACATTGTTTTCAGTGTATCAATTGAGGGGACTCTCAGTGCTGCTTGTCTGCATTAACTGCTGCATGAGGGCACAGAGTGTTAAGAATTGAGTTCAGTAATTGAGGGAGTTCGGTAAGGAAGGGAACTATAAATTAAGAAGAAAATAAATTTGAGTGTACAGAGTGTAAAGTGGGAGTTTGTGTGTGAGGGAGGGGCTTCTTTCTTTCGTTCTTTCTTTCACCTTTTTTCAGCCTCCAGTAGCTGTCTCTCTCTTCGGTACAGAGAAAGAAGTTGATTGGTGAGTAACTGGTAAGTTATTTTACTTCTCATTGTAATAAAAAGTTTTTAAAGTTACATTATGGCAGGTCAGCTTGGCTAAGTATGTCCTGCGGCATGTGGGAAGTCATGGATGCAACATGTGCCCTAGATGAACGCATTTGCTGGAAGTGTCACCGGCTGCAGAAGCTTGAGCTCGGGTTTCGGAACTTGAGTGGTGGCTGGAGTCATTGTTGTGCATCTGCGAGGCAGAGGACTACGTGGATAGCATGTTTAGGGAGGTGGTCACACCACAGGTTAGGAGCTTGCAGGCAGAGAGGGAATGTGTGACCACCAGGCAGTCTAAGAGAACCAGGTAGGCAGTGCAGGAGTCCTCTGAGTCTATCTTGCTTGCTAATCAGTTTTCCATTTTGGATACTGGTGAGAGCAATGGTTCCTCAGGGGAGTGCAGCCAGAGCAACGTCTGTGGCACCATGGGTGGATCAGCTGCAAAGGAGGGTAGAAAGGAAAGTGCAATAGTGATAGGGGATTTGATAGTCAGGGGATCAGACAGGCACTTCTGTGCAGTAAACATGACTCCAGGATGGTGTGTTGCCTCCCTGGTGCCAGGGTCAAGGATGTCACGGAACCACTGAAGGACATCCTTCTGGGGGAGGGTGAACAGCCAGACATCGTGGTCCACATTGGTACCAATGACATAGGTAGGAAGAGGGATGAGGTCCTAAAAGCAGATTTTAGGGAGTTAGGAAGGAAATTAAAAAGCAGGACCTCCAAAGCAGTAATCTCAGTATTAATCTCAGTGCCATTTGCTGGTGAGCATAGGAATAGGTGGATTGATCAATTGAACACATGGCTGGAGAATTGGTGTAGGAGGGAGGGCATCCGATTTCTGAGCCATTGGGACCAGTTCTGGGGCAGGTAGGACCTGTACAAGATGGATGGGCTATATCTTAACAGGACTGGAACTAATATCCTCGCAGGGAGATTTGCCAGTGCTGTTGGGGAGGGTTTAAACTAGATTGTCGGGGGATGGGAACCTGAGGGGTAGTTCAAATTGGAAGTAAGTAAAGCTGGTCACGGAAGGTAGGAAAGTAGCAAGTGACATTAGAAGGCAGGCGAAACAAAGGCGAGCATCAACTAGGCTTAGAATGCAGAATGTCAAGAAGACAAGGTTAAGGGCATTCGCAACAAGGTAGATGATTTAAAGACCCAAATAGAGGTAAATGGGTGTGATCTAATTGCCTTAACGGAAACGTGACTACAGGGTGAGCAAGACTGGGAACGGAATATTCAAGGATATTCGACGTTTAGGAAGAACAGATAAAAAGGAAAAGGAGGTGGTGTTGCATTGATAATAAGGGATGGGATCAGTAATTAGTAAGGGAGGATCTCCGATCAGAAGAACAAAATGTTGAATCTGTTTGGGTGGAGCTAAGAAACAGCAAGAGGCAGCAAACATTGGGAGGAGTTTATAGGCCACCAAACAGTAGTGGTAGGCATTCACCAGGAGATTAGAGAAGCATGTAGCATGGGTAATACAGTAATCATGGGTGTGTTCAATCTGTATATAGACTGGGTAAACCAAACGAGCACCAATGCTGTGGAGGACGAGTTTCTGGAGTGTGTTCGGGATGGTTTTCTAGAGCAGTATGTTGAGGAACTGACTAGAGAACAGGCTATTTTTGATCTAATATTATGTAATGAGAAAGGGCTAATTAATAATCTTGTTCTAAAAGAACCTTTAGGGATGAGTGACCATAATATGATAGAATTTTACATTATGTTTGAAAGTGAGGTAGTTCAATCTGAAGCCAGAGTGTTGAATTTGAACAAAGGAAATTATGAAGGTATAAAGGGCAAATTGGCTGAGGTGGGTTGGGAAAATACATTAAAAGGTGTGACAGTACATAGACAATGGATAGTCTTTAAAGAAATATTACATAGTTTACAGCAACAATACATTCCTTTAAGGCACAAAAGCCCCAAAAGTAAAGGTAGTCAACGGTGGATAACAAAGGAAGTTAAGGATTGTATAAGATTAAAAGAAAAGGCTTATAAAATTGGAGTAGTACACCTGAGGATTGGGAGGAATTTCGAATACAGCAAAGGAGGATGAAGAAACTGACAAAGAAGGGGAGAATAGAATATGAATGTAAGCCAGCAAAATATATAAAAATGGACTGTAAAAGCTTCTATAGGTACGTAAAAAGGAAACGTTTGGCTAAGACAAATGTGGATCCATTACAGGCAGAGTCAGGAGAATTTATAGGGGGGAATAGAGAAATGGCGGAAAAGCTAAATGATTACTTTGTGTCTGTCTTCACTGAGGAAGATACAAGAAATCTCCTAGAATTAGAGAGCCAAGGGATTAGGGGGAATGAGGAATTGAAGGAAATTAATATTAGTAAGAAGGTTGTATTGGAGAAATTAATGGGGCTGAAGGTTGATATATCCTCAGGACCTGATATTCTACATCCCAGAGTGTTGAAAGAGGTAGTTATGAAGATAATGGATGCATTGGTGACCATCTTCTAAAATTCTATAGATTCTGGAGTAGTTCCTGCAGATTGGAAGTTCGCAAATGTCACCCCACTATATAAGAAGGGAGGGAGAGAGAAAACAGGGAATTACAGACCTGTTAGCCTTACATCAGTCATTGGAAAAATGTTAAAATCTATTCTGAAGGATGTGATAAATGGACACTTGGATAATAATGATTTGATTGGTCATAGTAAACATAGATTTATGAATGGGAAATCATGTTTGGCAAACCTGTTGGAGTTTTTTGAGCATGTTACTAACAGAATTGATATAGGGGAGCCGGTGGACATGGTATACTTGGATTTTCAGAA
The DNA here is from genome assembly GCF_036365525.1 of Heterodontus francisci. Taxonomy (NCBI): domain Eukaryota; kingdom Metazoa; phylum Chordata; class Chondrichthyes; order Heterodontiformes; family Heterodontidae; genus Heterodontus; species Heterodontus francisci. Next base: position 97,577,315 of record NC_090382.1, read on the forward strand.
GGCTTTTGATAAAGTCTCCCACAGGAGGTTGGTTAGCAAAATTAAAGCACATGGGATATGAGGTAATATACTGGCATGGATTAAGGATTGATTAACAGACAGAAAGCAGATGGTAGGAATAAATGGGTCATTCTCACGTTGGCAGGCTGTGACTAGTGGGGTACCGCAGGAATCATACTTGGGGCCCCAGCTGTTCACAATATATATCAATGATTTGGATGTGGGGACCAAATGTAGTATTTACAAGTATACGGATGACATAAAACTAGGTGAGAATGTGTGTTGTGAAGAAGATGCAAAGCAGCTTCAAGGGGATTTGGACAGACTTAGTGAGTGGGCAAGACTGTGGATGGAGTATAATGTGGAAAAATGTGAGGTTATCCAGTTTGGTAGGAGGAATAGGTGCACAGAATATTTCTTAAATTGTAAGAGATTAGAAAATGTAAATATACAAAGGTGTTCATGTCAATAAGTCACTGAAAGCTAACATGCAGGTGCAGCAAGCAATTAGGAAGGCTAATGTCGCTGTGAGGCAACTATGGAGTGACCTCTCCATGGCGCATGCCTGGGCAAATTTATGGAGGTTGAGAGTTGCCCAGTCGTCAAAACCCCCCTCTCGGCCTTTCTGGTGGGGTCCAAAGGAGTGCAGGACACGACGTTTGGCACCAGTATGGCTGCAGGAACTGCCGGAAACATGCCAAAGGTGACACATGACCGCCTACGGGGTTCCGCTCCGGATTTTCTGTTAGGGTTTACTCCCTTAGCCTTGGTCTCTCCCGAGACGCCCACAAGGCAGTGGGGTTGTTGGGGCCCCTACACAGGTGTAGGATGGTGCCGGTGGGAGGAGGGGATGCAAGGGGGAGGGGTAGAGGGAGGGGGTGGGGGGGGGTGCAGGGGAAGGGGGTGCGGGGTGAAGATGGTGCGAGGGGGGGGCGGGCTGGGACGGGGTTGTGAGGGGGTGAGCTGAGAGGGCGGAGCAGGGAAGGGGACGGGGGTGGGGGGGGGGTGGAAGGGGGGTAAAGGGGGGGGGAGGGGGGGTGGAATCTGGTGCAGGTAATAAGCCATTTCCTCAGTGCCCACCATCGACGTCCGGAAAGCTCATCCACGTCCTTCGGGAGGTGAAGCATCATTTGGCAGACTTAGAGGTGATTACATTTGCTAAGGGTTTTTTTTTTTTGCAGTGGTTTAAATAAAGGCATGCAGCATTGCCGACAGTGCGCTGCAGATGCTCTCCGAGCCATCTCCCGCGGGCGCTTTGAAGTTGCGGCCGGGGGGGCCGTTCGTGGATGTTTTGGGTGTTCGGGGCACCTTTTCACAGGACTTCTCTCGGGTCCCGCAGCTCCTTCTTCACCTCAATGGACTTACCGCATGCCGTGGCTGCAGACACTCTGGACTGTGAAGACAGCAGGATCGGAGATTAAAGTATCGGCAGCTGTTCTCGTCAGTTTCATCCGGATCAATTTCATTGAGAAAAAACAAAGAGCAGGTGTGGCTGGGGGAGGGCAGTGGGCCCAGGTAACATACACTAAACTAACTGTTAACTTTTAGATAGGGCTAAAATGAACTGATTTAAAGAGCCAGGGGAATTTAAACAGTTTAAGAGGGCAGATTGGGGGAGAAAACGTTAGGGATGGGAGCAGATGGCCATGGATAGAGTTGAACAGCAAGGGAGCTTCCTAGGGAGCTTCCAGCCCAGGAGCCATCTTGAAGGCTAATGATATGTTAGCCTTTACCGCAAGAGGATTTGAGTACAGGAGTAGCGAAGACTTGCTTCAATTGTGTAGAACCTTGGTTAGACCGCACCTGGATTTCTGTGTACTGTTTTGGTCCCCTTACCTTAGGAAGGATATTAATGCCATAGAGGGAGTGCAACAAAGGTTCACCAGATTTGTCCCCAGGATGGCGGGACTGTCTTATGAAGAGAGACTGGGGAAGCTGGGCCTGTATTCTCTAGAGTTGCAAAGAATGAGAGGTGATCTCATTTGAAACCTACAAAATACTTCAAGGGATAAACAGGGGAGATGCAGTTAAGATGTTTCCTCTGGTTGGGGAGTCTAGAACCAGGGGACACAATTTCAAAATAAGGGGGAAGCCACTTAGGATAGAGATGAGAAGAAATTTCTTTATTCAGAGGGTTGTGAATCTTTGGAACCCAGAGGACTGTGGAAGCTCAGTCATTGAGTATGTTTAAAGCAGAGATTGACGGATTTCTAAATACAAATGACATAAGGTGATATGAGGATAATGTGGGAAAAAGATATTGAAGTGGAAGGTCACCCATGATCATATTGAATGGCAGGGCAGGCTCGATGGGTTGAATGGCTTACTCCTGCTCCTATGTTCCTACATCACAACACATGGGATTCTGGAATTTTTAACCAACATCTTGGGGAATCATAATTTACAATTCTGTCCATTTTTCAATGAAGAGCATAAACCAGTGGCTTTAAAAATCTCGAGTGAGCACTCTACCTGCTCAGGAGCACTGAGGCAAATTGTATCATCCTTACTATCACCTGAATTGTGATCAATTATGTTAGTGTAAGTCAAAAATGGAACTGGAGTGTGACCTTTCTCAACTTTAGTCTGGGAATAACGTCAAAAATAAAGGGAAAATAATTATAATTGCAAAGGGTAAAGTCGATTTATAAAAAATACTAAATAAAAACTGGTAGAAGACCTAGAACAGGGTGAAAATAAGAGATTTGCAGCAAATAAATTTATTGTATGTTTACTCTCTGCAGTATCTCAATGCAAACTCCCTGACAATTTTCCCCTTTAGGTTCTGTTGTCCTTTGACACAAATGAATGAATAGTTGTTTAACATAATTCTAATTCAGCATTTTGTTCTGATAGACATGTCACTCCTTTTGTTAAATCGAGCATAATTGAAGTTAATGTAATTTACTCATGTTGCAATACACAGGCCCAGTGCAGTTTTTCTTTTTCCATTAACTTTCAAAGCTAAAAGGTCATATTTTTCAAAGACAAGGAAACTGACCACGTGATATTTACCACATTCAGCCATCGTGGAAATTTCAGACATATCGGGGAACATTAAACTGTGCTCTCATCAACTAAAGTTATTGCTTGCTGTAATTGTGAGACACTTGAGTCCTCTGAATACTGAATAAGAATTTGTGCACAAACTCGAAATCAGAGCTGATTTCCATCTGGGTATCATGCATGTTAGCAGCCTTTAGCTTGTAAGGCTAATCATCTGTGCGGGAATTTCCTCAGAGCTTCTCATGATTGGCCACCGTAATTTTGGAGAAGATTGGTGCAAATCCTGGGCAAGCTGTGTAAACAAGCGAGTTCCGTTAAATTCTGCTGAAGTTTCTGCGACCAATCAGAAGAAATCCTTAGGAAACTCAGATCCATCATCGTTAAGACCAAACCTGAATTTTGACTTATCGAATGAGTCAAGCCAATCAAGGATGCCTGAAATAGCAAAATACTGCGGATGCTGGAAATCTGAAATAAAAACAAGAAATGCTGGAAATACTCAGCAGATCTGGAGCATCTGTGGAGAGAGAAGCAGAGTTAATGTTTCAGGTCAGTGACCAATCAGAGGCTGGCAACTCTTTTACTTAGCAGCGCCACCAAGGAGGTGGTGACTGCTGCCAATAATGCAGTCACCCAAGGCCAAGGATCATCAAGGGACCCAGGCCACAGGTGAGTCATGGTGAGAGGAATTTTGTGTGGTGGGGATTGTGGAGTAGGGGGTCGTAGTGAGGTTGGAGCAAGGGCGGGGTGGGGGGGGTGGCTCTCAGTGGGCCCCACCTTCCCAATGCCGAGTCCCTTGATCCGACACTAAGTGCCTTTGAATGAGGGACCCCGTCACCCCCACTGCCCCCCTCTGGAAGCTGGCAAGCAACCTGCACAGGTGGGAATGCCGTCCATGGGGCTTCCTGTCACAGGCTTAATTGGAATGGAGGCGGGGTCCCTACCCGCCACCATCCCGTCCAATTAAATGGTCTCCCCACCTCCAAAATCACTGCGGGGAAGAGCATAAAATACCACACTATGTTTTCGGTCTCTGACCTTTTGTCAGAATGACGATTATTTATTTCAGATTTCCAGCATCTGCAGTATTTTCCTTTTGCTTTACTCCTAGGAATTAAGTTTGTTCACACCACAAAAGACTGATGACATCTTATTGAGATATTCAAGATTCTTAAGGATTAACAACAAACTGACCCCTAAGAAATGGTTTACCAAATTCCAAGAACAGCAACAAAAGAACGAACCATGGGATGAAATTCAGAGGCTGAGTTGAATGGCCAGATCAGATACAACTGATAAACATGGAGGATGGTGAATATTTGGAATTTTGCCAATTGAAGCTGATAAGGTGACTAATTTTAAGAGGAGCAGGACAGGCATTTAGTGAGAAAATCAATGGACTGATACAAGTTGTAAAATGGGGCTCTCCAGATGGATTGTAATGTGCTTTTATCCTCTGGTCTTGTACATTCCTATGTTCTTACAGCATTGCGTAAACATGCCTCCTGTACTTTTGATCAAGCATTGACACTGTGCATATCTAAATATGGGCTAGTTTAGCTTTCACAATAGGACACATGACGGGGATGGACCATCTGGGGGAAAGTACAAGGAAAGAATGAGCAAATAACTGTAATTTTTCATCCTTCACAAGTAATTTAGATGTACACTGAATACAACTATCTTTGACTTTGGAAAGAGAAGGAACAAGTTATTTGAGCAAACGAGGGCGGTGATATACTTTTAATGCATGATTATATGAAAGTAGATTTTTTTTGCTCTTGTATAATGACTGAGGTAAAAAAGGTCAAAGGGAGAAATTATGTGGCAGAAATTTAAGCTCCCCATCTATCCCAGTATGACATGTCCCATGCCAGCTCCATAGTCTCTCTACTGTTGGAATGACAAGTATTATATGACATATATGGCATATATGACAGCGACGACATTTTAGGTCAAGCTTCAGAGCACAGGAATTGTAAATTAATGCCAGCAACCTGACAATAATACAGATCTGGCAACGCATTCAACCTTTGCAGGCGGGAGCAAAATCAACTCCTGAGCTGACAGATTATAATAAAGTACATGTTTTACAAAAATGAAAATTACATTCAACACCTCTAACAACTACAGAGAGGGAGTGATAATCTTGAAGTAATATATGACCAGAAAAGGATACAGGGGAACGAATATTAACTTACAACAACAACCTACTTCAGCTTGTGTTGCTTTTCTCCTCCATTACTTATTTCTTTCCTCCTGTTACGACGAGGTGAGGAAGGGGTCTGAGGCTCTCCTCTTTCCCCTTTTCTGGTTTGGCCGTAACAGGGTTTATCTTTTTAAACACAGTGACTTTAGCTTACCACCTCAACAAAGAACAGTACAGCACAGGAACAAGACATTCGGCCCTCCAAGCCTGCGCCGATCTTGATGCCTGCCTAAACTAAAACCTTCTGCACTTCCGGGGACCGTATCCCTCTATTCCCATCCTATTCTTGTATTTGTCAAGATGCCTCTTAAACGTCGCTATCGTACCTGCTTCCACCACCTCCCCCGGCAGCAAGTTCCAGGCACTCACCACCCTCTGTGTAAAGAACTTGCCTCGCACATCCCCTCTAAACTTTGCCCCTCTCACCTTAAACCTATGTCCCCCAGTAACTGACTCTTCCACCCTGGGAAAAAGCATCTGACTATCCACTCTGTCCATGCCGCTCATAACTTTGTAAACCTCTATCATGTCGCCCCTCCACCTCCGTCGTTCCAGTGAAAACAATCCGAGTTTATCCAACCTCTCCTCATAGCTAATGCCCTCCAGACCAGGCAACATCCTGGTAAACCTCTTCTATACCCTCTCCAAAGCCTCCACGACCTTCTGGTAGTGTGGCGACCAGAATTGCACGCAATATTCTAAGTGTGGTCTAACTTAAAGTTCTGTACAGCTGCAGCATGACTAGCCAATTTTTATACTCTATGCCCCGACCGATGAAGGCAAGCATGCCGTATGCCTTCTTGACTACCTTATCCACCTGCGTTGCCACTTTCAGTGACCTGTGGACCTGTACGCCCAGATCTCTCTGCCTGTCAATACTCCTAAGGGTTCTGCCATTTACTGTATACATCCCACCGGCATTAGACCTTCCAAAATGCATTACCTCACATTTGTCCAGATTAAACTCCATCTGCCATTTCTCTGCCCAAGTCTCCAACCGATCTATATCCTGCTGTATCCTCTGACAATCCTCATCACTATCCGCAACTCCACCAACCTTTGTGTCATCCGCAAACTTACTAATCAGACCAGCTACATTTTCCTCCAAATCATTTATATATACTACAAACAGCAAAGGTCCAAGCACTGATCCCTGTGGAACACCACTAGTCACATCCCTCCATTCAGAAAAGCACCCTTCCACTGCTACGCTCTGTCTTCTATGACCGAGCCAGTTCTGTATCCATCTTGCCAGCTCACCTCTGATCCCGTGTGACTTCACCTTTTGTACCAGTCTGCCATGAGGGACCTTGTCAAAGGCTTTACTGAAGTCCATATAGATAACATCAAATTAGTGAGATACGACCTCCCCTTCACAAAACCATGCTGCCTCTCACTAATAAGTTTGTTTGTTTCCAAATAGGAGTAAATCCTGTCCCGAAAAACCTCTCTAATAATTTCCCTACCACTGACGTAAGGCTCACTGGCCTATAATTTCCTGGATTATCCTTGCTACCCTTCTTAAACAAAGGAACAACATTGGCTATTCTCCAGTCCCCTGGGACCTCACCTGTAGCCAATGAGGATGCAAAGATTTCTGTCAAGGCCCCAGCAATTTCTTCCCTTGCCTCCCTTAGTATTCTGGGGTAGATCCCATCAGGCCCTGGGGACTTATCTACCTTAATGCTTTGTAAGACACCCAACACCTCCTCCTTTTTGATAATGAGATGACTGAGACTATCAACACTCCCTTCCCTAGGCTCATCATCCACCAAGTCCTTCTCTTTGGTGAATACTGATTCAAAATACTCATTTAGTGCCTCGCCCATTTCCTCTGGCTCCCCACGTAGATTCCCTTCTCTGTCCTTGAGCGGGCCAACCCTTTCCCTGGTTACCCTCTTGCTCTTTATATACGTATAAAAAGCCTTGGGACTTTCCTTAATTCTGTTTGCCAATTACTTTTCATGACCCCTTTTAGCCCTCCTGACTCCTTGCTTAAGTTCCTTTCTACTGTCTTTATATTCCTCAAGGGATTCGTCTGTTCCTAGCCTTCCAGCCCTTACGAATGCTTCCTTTTTCTTTTTGACTAGGCTCACAATATCCCGCATTATCTAATGGTTCCCTTCACCTCAGTGAGCCCTTGCTCATTGGTTCATTTACAATTATAATTAGAGTGCAATCAGACAGGTTTTCTTAGGTTTATACAAGAAAGATGTAGGTTTATTAGCCTTATCACTCTAACCTGGTTAAAAGTTTTTAAAAATTGCAACGCATCCATACTCACAGGCATACGAGAGGCACACACAGACAAATAGATACAGAGGGGAAGAAAGAGATGTGGGGGGGGGGGGGCTGCTGAAGTCGAGTTTGGAATAAATGGAATACAGATACGGTTCTTAATGCCCTTGGTATAATGTCATCAATTGAAGTTAAGATCTTGGAGTCCTTGCTGGGGCCACATACACAATTCCAGGCTTGCTTCTCTGGTACCAGAAGGCCAAAGAGAGGCCTTGTCTGTAGTCTTGAAGGATAAAAGCTGCCACCGTGGTTTTCCTGGGACTTTGTTGGAGAGAGAGAGAGACAGAGAGAGATGTTTTCCTCTTGACGTTCAGAATTGCAGTCTGTTTGCTTTCTGTGAGGCCCAATTCAAAAGCTCTAGTTTTACCAGCATGTAGGTCATGTGACCATCTCTTTCTTTGAAACAGTAACTTCTTGGAGGGTTGTCAGATTTCAAAGTCTTTCAGACATACTGGTGGGGGGTGGAGTTTGGCTCCTATAAAGTCAAAGCATGTTGATCATGACTATTGCCAAGACCCATCTTGCTAATTGAATCAAGGAGCACCCCCCATTGTCTTTCTATTCATCTGTCTCTCAACCAGCCCTTGTCTTCTCAGAATGCAAATGTGAACCATGTTTTCAGCTGTTCAGTTCTGCTTTTTAAACACATTATTTGCAATGTCAGGTAACAAGTTTCAAGCAGTGTCCCAAATGACGAAATTAATATGTTTCCATTTGGCAGGTGTGATTTCTGTCACACTCCTTTCTGCTTAGCTTTCCCATTTGCCGTACGCCATTCCCTGATTGAATCGGTCGACAGGCAAGCTCATCTCTGGTCTTTGTCAATGCTGTTCTTAGGCTCGATGGCAGAAGGATAACAAGAAAGCTGACTGACTAGCTCCTTTTTGGGTCAAAGTGTCTGTGGCTCCCAAGGACAGCAGGCGATCACTGTGTGGGGAGACAACTTGTGTCCCACCTCTGAACAGTACAGCATATTACTTCACCATCATAATTCCCATAGAGCATTGTGCACTTTTCTTGTCTACATATTGCAAAAAGGATATAGAGGCACTGGAGAAGGTGCAAAACAGATTTTCAAGTATGATACCAGAACTGAGAGGTTATAAATATCAAGAAAGACTGAATGGGCTGGGTTTCTTTTCTCTAGAAAAGGGAAGGCTGAGGGGTGACATGATAGAGGTCTTTAAAATTATGAAGGGTTTTGACAGGGTAGACATAGAGAAGGTGTTTACACTTCTGGAAGAGTCTAAAACTAGGGGTCATGAATATAAGATGGTCACTAATAAATTCAATAAAGAATTCAGGAGAAATCCAGAGAGTAGTTAGAATACAGAACTTCCTCCCATATGGAGTAGTTGAGATGAGTAACATATATGCATTTAAGGGAAATCAGGGATAAGTACATCAGGGAGAAAGGATTAGAAGGCTATGCTGGTAGGGTTAGATGATGTAGGGTGAGAGGAGGCTCATGTGGAGCATAACCACTGGCATATACCACTTGGACTGAATGGCCTGTTTCTGTGATGTAAATTCTATGTAATTCTCTGTAATGCAACACTAGCCCTTCAGCACAATTGTTCAAAACAATTATCCATGGAAGAATGTTCGATTTATTACAGCAACTTGCCCTCATTTAGCCCCTTTCACATAACAAATTTGGCCACTGTGCAGGAAGTGGGTGAGGAATTATTGAAAGGAGCAAAGGACATGGTCAAAAGTAGGTTTTGCGGAGACTTTTGAAGGTGGGTTGAGAAGCATAGGGTTTAGTCAGCTTCAAAACAGCAAAATGTGGTAGGTGATGCCTATGCTACTGGCATTGAAACAGAGGGATAAAGTGTGAGGAGGTAAAGGAATACACAATTAATGGGAAAATGGGAAAATACTGAAAAGTGTAGAGGAGGTGATCCTGGGGTGTTCCCAGCTGTCCCTTCCTTTCACTCTCCCACCTTCTATCCTTCTCGGGTTTGTGGGGGTGACGGACAAAGGGTTTGGGCTTATTCACAAGCTCAAAATCATCATTGATTTCTGCTGTTTGCCTGGCTTTTGAAACCTTCTGGTTCTCTACATGAATTCTCACTAATGGAGGGATTGAATTTTTTCTGTCTCTTTAACTTCACTTGGTTTCTGTGTGACTGAAGGAGAAACTAATACTTTTGCTCCAACCAAATCATTCCCTAGGAGTAGCTCAATTCCATCTACGGGCAAACTATGGACAAGTCCTACAATTACCATCCCAGATATTAGGTCACACTCTAGGTGCACTCAATAAAGCTTTAGCATTCACCTGGTGTAAATGTTATAACTTTCCCCAGCAAAAGAGTTTGGGTTACTCCTGTATCCCTAAGTATAACTATAGGTTTGCCTGCCTCAATTGAGCACTTGAGGGATAAGAAGTTACTTTTCCTTTTGACAAGAATTCCATATGACTTTCAGGTATCTTATTTTCAACCCCGACATTCATATTGGTTTTTGTATCCGGTTTTACAGTTGCCATCAAAGCTGCAGCCTGATCTGCTGTACTCTCAGTCAGAGCCCCTTTCTCCGCATTAGCTTTGTGTCAACAAGTCCCATGAGTTTACCAAGCAATTTCCAGCATTCTGAACGAATGCAATATACTTGAACACATTAGCATTGAAAGGGAGGAAGTATTAGTGTTTTAGTGGGCTTAAAAGTGGATAAATCCCCAGGCCCAGATGAGATGTATCCCAGGCTGTTATGTGAGACAAGGGAGGAAATAGCAGGGACTCTGACACAAATTTTCAGATCCTCTCTGGCCACGGGAGAGGTGCCAGAGGACTGGAGGACAGCGAATGTGGTACCATTATTCAAGAAAGGTAGCAGGGATAGACCTGGTAATTACAGGCCAGTGAGTCTAACATCAGTAGTTGGGAAACTATTGGAAAAAATTCTGAGGGACAGGATTAATCTCCACTTGGAGAGATAGGGAATAATCAGGGATAGTCAGCATGGATTTGTCAGGGGAAGATCGTGTCTAACTAACTTGATTGAATTTTTCGAGGAGGTGACTAGATGTGTAGATGAGGGTAAGGCAGTTGATCTAGTCTACATGGACTTCAGTGAGGCTTTTGATAAGGTCCCGCATGGGAGATTGGTTAAGAAGGTAAGAGCCCAAGGGATCCAGGGCAATTTGGCAAATTGGATCCAAAATTGGCTTAATGGCTGGAAACAGAGGGTAATGATCGAGGGTTGTTTTTGTGAGTGGAAGCCTGTGACCCTGGTGTACCACAGAAATTGGTGCTGGGACCCTTGCTGTTTGTAGTGTACATTAATGATTTAGACGTGAATATAGGAGGTATGATCAGTAAGTTCGCAGATGACACGAAAATTGGTGGTGTCGTAAATAGTGAGGAGAAAAGCCTTAGATTACAGGACGATATAGATGGGCTGGTAAGATGGGCGGAGCAGTGGCAAATGGAATTCAATCCTGAGAAGTGTGAGGTGATGCATTTTGGGATGACCAACAAGGCAAGGGAATATACAATGGATGGTAGGACCCTAGGAAGTACAGAAGGTCAGAGGGACCTTGGTGTACTTGTCCATAGATCACTGAAGGCAGCAGCACAGGCAGATAAGGTGGTTAGGAAGGCATATGGGATACTGCCTTTATTAGCCTCGGCATAGAATATAAGAGAAGGGAGGTTATGATGGAGCTGTATAAAATGCTAGTTAGGTCACAGCTGGAGTACTGTGTCCAGTTCTGGGCACCACACTATAGTAAGGATGTGATTGCACTGGAGAGGGTGCAGAGGAGATTCACCAGGATGTTGCCTGGGCTGGAGCATTTCAGCTATGAAGAGAGACTGAAAATGCTAGGGTTGTTTTCCTTAGAGCAGAGAAGGCTGAGGCGGGACATGATTGAGGTATACAAAATTATGAGGGGCATTGATAGGTTAGATAGGAAGAGACCTTTTCCCTTAGCGGAGGGGTCAATAACCAGAGGGCATAGATTTAAGGTAAGGGGAAGGAGGTTTAGAGGGGAGTTGAGGAAATATTTTTTCACCCAGAGAGTGGTTGGAATCTAGAATACACTGCCTGAAGGGGTGATAGAGGCAGGAACGCTCACAACATTTAAGATGTATTTAGATGAGCACTTGAAACATCATAGAATACAAGGCTACGGGCCAAGTGCTGGAAAATGGGATTAGAATAGTTAGGTGCTTGATGGCCAGCACAGACGTGATGGGCTGAAGGGCCTGTTTCTGTGCTGTATAACTCTATGACTGTATGTCCCACCCTGTGACAATGATAACATTTGGCTTGTGGATCTCACTTCCACCCTCAGCACTTTCCTATCTGGCTTGAGAAGGGGATCCAGGGGTGTTCCCAGCTGTCCCTTCTTGTCCCCGGCTACTTGCCTTCCTTTCACTCTCCCACCTTTTATCCTTCTCGGGTTTGTGGGGTGACAAAGATTTTGAACTTATACACAAGCTTAAAATCATCAGCGATGTCCGTTGCTTGTCTGGCCCTTGAAACCTTTTGTTTCTCTACATGAGTTCCTACTACTGGAGGGAGTGAATTTTTAAATTCTTCCAGGAGAATCAGTTCTCTAAGTTTCTCAGACATGGCTTCCATCTTTACTACCCATATGCAACAATCAAAATTAATTTGCTTTATCCTCTCAAATTCTACATAAGGCTGCCCAGCCAATCTCCATAGGTTCTGAAACTTCTGTCGGTAAGCTTCAGGGACCAACTCATACACCACAAGAATAGCCTTTTTTGCCATCTCATAATCTGAAGAAGCCTCTTCAGAATGCATGGCATAAACTTCATGAGCTCTCCCCATCAACCTGCTTTGCATAAGCAGTGTCTAGCTTTCCTTTGGCTATTTCATTTGTTTGGCTATTTTTTCAAAAGAAATGAAAAATGCCTCTACGTCCCTTTTCTCAAACTTAGGAAGAGCTTGTATCAACAGTTTTTCACTGGGTCCTGGGCTGGACACAGATTCTTCCTGACCAGAATTTTCCCTGGAGTCAAGACCACATTTTTGTCTTAGTTCCATCTCTTAATTTGAATTCCCTTGTTTCTCTTTCACTTTCTCTCTGAAATGCTCTGTCTTTCTCCCTTTCCTTTTTTTCAAATTCAAGTTTTTTTCAATTCTTTTTCAGCATCAAGTTTTCTTATTGCTATTTCTTGTTCCTGTTCAAGTTGTTTCAGTTGCAATTGAATTTTAGCTAATTCAACTGCATCACCCTCTAACTTACTGTCTTCTTTTTTCAATTTAAAATGTTGGGCTGTACTTCAATTATCCCTGCTTTTTTAGCACCTGATTTCAATTCTAATCCCAATTGTGCTGCCAAATCTTTTAGTTTAACCTTAGTTAAGATTCACAAGTCACTAAGGCATACATTCCCCTTCCCCAGAAAAGTTTCAGCAACTGCTACAGACATTCTGGTGGCATAGACATTATCCTATTGCACAAGAAACCTAGTTATTTTATTTTTCTCTTTCAATTATTCTTACTCCCCTTACAATTAAATATTATTGGTGTTGGATTTAATCCCGACAAGAAGCTCCAATTAATATGTTATGACCAAGGCGGTAGGAGTGCACTGTTAGTTTAGTCCCACTTCTCCACAGATCTCAGCATATCAATAAATTTTCCCATTTACTGAAGAGCAGCCAATTAGATACTCTTTGTCCCCAGAATAAAGCACACCAACCAGGTTTCTTCAATCAACAACAAAATTAACTATTTATTATAAAACCAAGTCTTAACCAATTATGTAGTCGATTTATATACAAATTGAAATATTAAAGCCTCTTATTTTCCCAAGCCTCATACACATGCACATACATCCAAAAACAGGTTAAACAAAAAATAAGAATTTTTGTTTACAGCTGTTTCATGGGAATGAAAGGAATAAAAAAACTTAGACTGTCATGATCTGGAAGGAAGTTCTTCAGTTAGGTGAGGTGTCCCAAAGTCGAATAGTTGGATGCTGATTGAAGTCTTTCCAGGTGAGGTTGATGAACAATCTGTGATGTGTAGGCATTCAAAGAAGTTCAACTGTGAAAGGCTTCACATTAGGCCTTCCATCAACAACAAGGATCTTCTTAGGCCTTATAGCAGCAGTATAGCAGTAAAAGGTTTTTTCAATATTCAGGATTTCTTCAACCCAGGAGGCAACAGAAACCACACTTGATGCAGGAATTCTTTACAGAGAGGTAATACTTTTTTTCTGGGTCTTGTTCTGATCTTCAGGCAAGTCAAAATCAAATTTCAAAAATGCCCTGCTTTTGTCCAAACACAACGGCTTTTTAAAGTTCAAAACTGAAACCAAAATCTTCCATAAACAAGTCACATGCCCAGTCTCTTTTGTCATAACAGAGGGTTGCTCTGTGGTCAAACCCTGCTGGTTTATCTGCACTCCAGTCCTTGTTTACCAGCTCAGCTTTTGTTGAACATCCTTTCAAAACATCCATAAAGTTCAGCTATTTCTAGATGTCTCAATGTCCACTTAAATCCTTTTCAGTTTTTAAAAACACAGAATCCTAATTTTAATGCAAAAGGATCCTCAACAATATAAATATTGTGGTTTATCACATGACAAGAAAAAAAATGTCTGGTGTATGACCAAATGTGTAGGCTGTGTTTAAAAAAAAAAACATTTTAAATGGGGTGCAGGAACAGAGACCTGGGACTTTACATACACAAACCTTTGAAGGTGGCAAGACAACTTGATAAGGCTGTTTTAAAAAAAAAAGCATATAGGATCCTTGGCTTTATAAATAGAGGTACAAAGAACAAAACCAGGGAATTATGCTAAACCTTTATAAATAGCTAGTTAAGCCCCAGCTGTAATACTGTGTCCAATTCTGGCACCACACTTTGGGACGGATGCCAAAACCTTGAAGAGGATGCAGAGGAGATTTACTAGAAAGGTACCAGGGATGCAGGATTTCCACAATGTGGAGAGACTTGAGAAATTGGGATTGTTCGCCTTAGGGCAGGGAAGGTTAAGGGGAGATTTAATGGCGGTGTTCAAAATCATGAGTTGTTTTGATAGAGTAAATAGGGAGAAACCTTTATCGTGGTTGTCGAAAGAGCCAGAAGGTGAGAGAAGGAGAATTTTTTTTATGCAGCGAGTTGTTATAATCTGGAATGCACTGTCTCAAAGGGTGATTCAATAATAAGTCGATAGCTCTTTCAAAGTGCTGGCTCAATCATGATGGTTCATATGTTTCTGTGCTGTGTGATTCAGTTTTGCTAAGGATTGCAAAGGCAAAGCAAAATCATACTCATAAACAAACAAAGGATAAAATAGCATGGAAGAGCAGTTCTGAGAGTAAGGATTTTTTTTATTAGATGTGATTCAATTAGATGGGCAGTTAACCTGAAAAATCAAGGTTGGAACTGTTTGTTTACGCCAGACACAGGAGAGCAATCTATTGATATGTCACAGTGAATTTGCAAGAAGCCAAATACAAATCAAACAAGCATAATGCAAAGTTGATGACATAATCTAGCAAAACATCAAGCCAATAACATAATGTAATGTAGCATGTGAAAATTAAGACCAACTTTAAAGTTTAGAATATTAAATTCTAGAACAAGCAGATACAACCAGTCCTTGGAATTTGAACGTTATGATTGATCAAAATAAAATATTGCAGAAACTAACAATGAGTATCTAAAGGTGACAGAGACATCTGCTAATTTATGCAAAAGCTTGAGATCCATATCAGCAAAGCACAGCATCAGATTAAAGGCAGAACTCAGCCAATCACGCATCCACCAAGGACTGTGCTGAATGCCACTTCCTTGTAAAGTCTATAATGAGCTAGATAGAATAGAGAAATATGGTAACTTGTGGAGAAGCAATATAGGACTGGATTTTAATTTGCCAACATGTTAGGAGCAGAGATGGGCTGCGTCCAACAGCTTGTGGGAAACCCAGAAGTACAGCCTGTCTGTCAGTGACTTTTTAACCCAGCCACTTATTGACATAATATTTCTGCATTTCTCAACTAATTAGGTTGAACAGGCATGATGATGACCCGCATGCATTGATTGCAACTCCAAGGGACATGGCAAACATGAAATTTCATGGATTCTGGAGTTTGGAGCAGAATGCAACAAAATGACAGAATGGAATGCATACGCTCAAAGGTTGCCCCTGGAAGTGGGGACTGTAAGCACCCACAGGATTATACCATTCCCTACTGACAGGAAGAAAAAGTCTGCCAGTGTCTGGAGGTAATGGAGGAGGTTAGTATTAGGACTGTGGTGCCACAGTCCTGGATTCAATGCTGAAGGCAGTTTAGTGACCTAATCAGGGCAAGAAAGATGAGTAGAGTGGCGCATTCAACTACATCTTGATGTGTGTATTACCCTAGCTCTGCCTTCTCAAGCCTACTCCAGCACAACTCTCATCACACCAACGTACCTTGCAAGTGCACCCATTCTTCTCCATCAATGAACTTCCTCACATGCCCACCTGTCTATCCAGCACCAACACTCACTATCATCTTTATGCAATATCTCTCCCTCATAGTTGCCCTCAACAAAAGCTCTTCATCCAGCCATTTGACAAATGCCATTACTCGCACTTATTGGTCTCTTCTTTCCCTCCTGGCAGGAGAACAGAGCACAGAGCATGGGGGAGAGGCAGAGAACTGCAGATGACCCTCCAGTTAACTCACAATTGACAGCTGCAAAGGAGGTGTCACTGGGAATCAGTGGTGTTTCAGTTGTTGGAGATTGAGAGATGGGTCCTCCCAGTTACCTGGTGACAGAATTAAATATCAGGCAACCACATAGCATACAACACTCACTCATGTTGACTTGACATCAGTAGTGAGTGAAATATGATCATATGCAGAAGAATGCTGAAGAGAAAAAAATTGCAGGGCTATGGGGAAAAGCCAGGGAATGGAACTAGATGAGTTTTTTTTGCAGAAAGCTGGCACATACACAAAGGGTCAAATGGCCTTCTGCGCGGTAACCGTTTTATGATTCGATGTGCATAATGATCACTTAAAACATTCTTACCTTGACAGTTCTAATTAATGTCTTCAAGATCCCACATGAGGGGGTCCCGAAGGATGACAATGATTCCTCATTGGAGGTCATTCACTCTGAGGCTCATGCAGACCATACAACAGTTCAGGGACTCACACATTGATGGGGCTGATAAGGAACATTGTTACATTTTCGCCTGGTGACCCACACATCACAAGTAAGCAAGGGCAGATGGTGGAGACTGGGACAGCAGTACAGAATCAGCATTGGAAGCCGCAGGATGCTTCAAGCTCTGCTCAGCTGGATGCAGATGCTGAATCCTGAGGACATCAATGAAAAGGCTCCCAAGTAAAACAGCATGAGCAGCACCCATCCTGATCTGATAGATCACAGTTCCAAAGTGGAGATCAGATGTACAAACCTTCAAGGTTGTAAAAGTAACTTCAACAGTTGTGAAAGTAAGTTCTCAGCACAAGTACTGTGAACAAAGCCTTTCACACAATCAGGTAAGAAAGACACTGTGAGGGATAAGTACTTATTGTCATCTTTCTCTGTCACGTCTTCAGCAACCTCAATTGTCACTGTGTTTTCACCTTGCTTTCACTGGTTAGTTCCAGGAAGTCCGGGAAACCCATGCACCTGCAGTTAAATTCCAAAGGTCATGTTAATATCACTCTAATTGAGAGATAAACATATTGAAATTGACAACATGCCTTTTCCAAGGGGGTTGCTCACATGCAGCCTAATGCACTGCTGTTAAATGCAGAAGTCGGCGGGTTGGAGCCAGCTCCCTGATACCCTGTCAACTTCTGCTCTTTTAACACCACTCCCCACAACCGTTCCCAAACCCGCTTGTTCCTACAAGTTAAAATTCACCCCAGAGAGCCATTAATCAAATCAAACAATGAACAAATGACAATATGCTTTGTCCCTGAAGATTGAAATAAAACCAGAGTAAAAAGAACATTTCCAATGCAGAACATAAAGGAAAAGTCACAGTTATCAAATATCAAAATCTTGATGCAAATCGTAGCTACTGACAAAGACAATCGTAAAATTCAAAGTTATGGCACAGCTGCATATTTTAAAATTTCCTTTGGGATTAGCTCAGTGCTAGAAGTTTTCAAGTGCATACTGTCCCAAATGCTAGATGGCATTGATAGAGTGGAAGCTATTATAGATGATATTCTGATTTGCTGTAGAAAGCAAACAGAAGTCAAACAGAAGACTGGAAACCATCCCACAGTTGAGTTAGAGAACATAACTTGAAGCTGAGTATAAATAAGTTTAAGTACAACGTAGAAGAAGTCAGTTACAAAGACATACACTTGCAGCAGCAGGATTTAAGACCAGTGTAGACAAAAGGAGATAGCAATTTAACACAAGAGAAGATCAAGCAATCAAAAGACATTAACCGTATCTTTTCACAATGAACTGTTGAGGTATATGTTTGTCTAATTTATCAGATGCCACAACTAAGAAAGCTATTTGAAAAAGAAATATTCAGACGTTGCACTGATGCAGATGCCAGAAGCACTAGTTCAGAAATGTTATGACAGGACCAAATTAGTGAAGATTAATGTCTGTGATTCCAGATAAGGAATACAGAGCACAATATTACTGCAGAGGACCAACTCAGGAGATTGCACCACATAAATATTTCCCCTAAGTTAAAGCAGGGATTCCCCAGTACAGAAAGAACTTGCAGCAGTTGGGTATGCAAGAAATGTTATGGTGGAGACTAATTGTAAACCTCTTAAGATAATTTTGAAAAAGCCACTTCATGAAACTTCACCAAGGTGCCAGAACATCACTAAAATAGCAAAAGTACAGATTGGCAGTAGAAACAAGTATGGTGTAGAATTGTGTGTAGCTAATCTGTTGAGTTGAAGCTACCTATTCGACAACCACCAGGCAGGTGACAAAGATGATCACATAACTGTGAAATGATAACAAAAATTGAGAAAGAATAGTCTTGAAACAAAACCTTGATCTTGGAAGGATTTTCAGACACAAAATCTAAACACAATCCTGAGTTACAACAGTATTGCAGCTTCCAAGATTAATTGACTACTGAAACTTAATGAGATTTAAAAATAAATCAGTTTGCTGGTAGGAAAGGGAGATGTAATGATAGTATTAAGTTGAATAGAGCCATCCGGTTGTTAGGGATAGGGTTGTTATAAGAAATGTGACCTAAAATGGTAGTTGACCATTTTGGAATAAAGCTTGAGACATACAATAGATGGTTCACAAAGACTTACCATAGTCTTTGAATGTCCCAAAGTACTTCACATATGATGGTATTAGGAGCCAAGGCTGGCAGGTCCTGACTGAATGTCAAGACTTTCATGGGACCTTGTATGGGATGGAGCCTCTGTCGGTCCTTACAAGGTCACTGGATAGGTGGAAGTGGGGACTCCCAACTCCCATGGTAGTTGCCATGTCTTCAGCCCTCAGAGGGATGGGGTGTATCATTGATGGTGGTACGCCTGGTGAGACCAGACATGTCAGTCATCAAAGGTCACATATGAGCTCCACCTAAGAGTCCAACCTACATTAATGGCCTGGATCCTCAAGAACAGGCACGTTTCTTTAAAAATTATTTCATTAATTTGCCATGATACCAAACTTGGAGGTTGGCAGACAGTGAAGATGATACCAATCAACTGCAACAGGACGTAGATAGGCTAGCAGAATAGGAAGACATGTGACAAATGGTATTTAATACAGAGAAATGTGCAGTGATGCATTTTGGCAAAAGGGATAGGGAGAGTCAATATTGACTAAATGGTACAGTTCAGAACGATCTGGGGGTTGATATGCATCGACCTCTAGAGGTGGTAGGACATAATAAGAGAGTGGATAGCAAAGCATATGGGATCTTGAGCTTCATATATAGAGATCTTGAGTACAAAAGCAGGGAAGTTATGCTAAACCTTTATAAAGCTCTGATTAGGCTACATCTAGAGCATTGTATCCAGTTCTGGTCACCACACCTTAGGAAGGATGTGAGGGTTCTTGAGAGGGTGCAGAGGAGATTTACCAGAATAGTTACAAGGATGAGAGATTTTAGCTACAAGGTTAGGTTGGAGAACTGAAGTTATTCTCCTTGGAGCAAAGGAGATTGATAGAGGTCTATAAGATTATAACAGATTTGGATAGGATAGACAAAGAAAAGCTGTTTCTATTAGCCAATGGGTACAAGGACTAAGGGACATAGATTTAAGGTTTTGGACAAGAGATGCAGGGGGAATGTGAGGAAGAACTTTTTTACACATTGGGTGGTAATGACTGGGAACTTGCTGCCTATGAGGGTGGTGGATACAGAGACGATGAAGGATTTCAAAAGGAAATTGGATGAGCATTTGAGGGAATTAAACTTGCATGGCTATGGGGATAGACCAATGTAATGGGACTGATTGGATTGCTCTACAGACTGCCGGCATGGATCGATAGGCTGAATGGCCTCCTTCTGTGCCATTATGACTATGACGAAGGGGTCCACTGGGGTCAATGTATAATTCTTTCTCAGGGTGGACAGACTAATAATATCCAACACCCCCTCCCCCCACCCCACTCCCCAACAGCCAATATTGTGCAGCAATAGTGGCACAGTGGCGCAGTAGTTAGCACCGCAGCCTCACAGCTCCAGCGACCCAGGTTCAATTCTGGGTACTGCCTGTGTGGAGTTTGCAAGTTCTCCCTGTGTCTGCGTGGGTTTCCTCTGGGTGCTCCGGTTTCCTCCCACAGCCAAAAAGACTTGCAGGTTGATATGTAAATTGGCCATTATAAATTGCCCCTAGTATAGGTAGGTGGTAGGGGAATATAGGGACAGGTGAGGATGTGGTAGGAATATGGGATTAGTGTAGGATTAGTATAAATGGGTGGTTAATGGTCGGCACAGACTTGGTGGGCCGAAGGGCCTGTTTCAGTGCTGTATCTCTAAATCAAAATCAAATCAATTTGTGACCTCTTCGGTGACGGTACCATAGATGTGAATTTAAATGGACGAATGTCCACCACTGGGTTGAATGCACCTCCCTCTAGACCTGCAAATTTTGGCAGAGGTCATTCACTACCTTTGGTCCTCGGCAGGTATATTCCAGCACTTATGCAGCAATATGTCCCACTGCCTTGAAATGTTTTGCTGTGACTCATCGGGCTGCAGTATCTGATCCTTGAGTTTAACTATTAAGACATAAAACAACCCAACAAATTGCCGATTTTGAAGTTGATGTTCAAGTTAAAAGCACAATTAAATGTCATGTATTCATACACTTTGTTCTTCACACATAATCTTGTGTAGATTTGGCTCAGCAGTAGCACTCCCAATTCTGAGTCAGAAGGCTATGGATTCAGATTCCATTTCAGGATTTGAGTACGCATATTATGCTAACACATCGTTGTTAAGGGGTTATTGCATTGGCAGATTACCATCTTTCCAATGAGATGTTAAAATAAACCTCTGAATGTCTGGACAGGTGGTTGTAAAAATCCATGGAATTATTCAAAAAGCAGGGAGAAAACCACAGCCAAAAAATAATTAGCTAGTCATTAATCTCATTGGCTCTCTGTGGGATGTGGATGTTTGCAAATTAACTATAACATTTGTCAATCAAAAAATAACAAATGCCTTTACAAAACCAATGTGAAGCACATTGGGATATCCTGAGAACACAAAATACACTATATTAAATGCAAGTTCTTTTTTTATTATTCTTTGCCCTCATAGCTGCTTTTGTCTGCCTATTTGCATTGATATTTGTTACCAGAGCAAGTGAGAAGAAATTTTTGAAAAAAGGCATCTTTTGTCTTTCCTTGCAAAAATGAAACCGACCAAATTTAGTGAAATAGAAAGAGCTTAAAAAAACACCTTTTATGCTTTGTGCATACTATGTTTTATTGCAGCATGCAATGTGCACATTAAATTTGAGCAAGTGGCCTCTATCCAATTAATTCATGCATTAAAGCTGCCATGTGTGTAAGCAATTGCATAGGGGAAACATGTCAGTATTTTCCAGAATTATCTGCTATGAGCTTACATTTCAGTCTGCTGATTTTTAGACATTTCAAATTTGGTAAGTGCCCTCTGTCAAGTCTTGGTTGTTGGCATGGCAGCAATGCTCTGGTTCTAGAACCATGGTTTGAGGGCTCCATTGTTCCATGTGAGAGATTACCTCAGATCACCCATTGGTCAACTTGTCCTGCTCCACCAGGATTATGAATATTCTGAGAATATTTGACTGTGTTGATCCTGCAACAGGTTGGGATGCAGCTCAGTTCTCTCTCCCATGTCATCTCATAAGTTGCTATGAGAAGGCTGGGATTTTATCTGGATGACGGGGGTCTCGACATCTGGCAAAAACAATGCCAAGAACCCCTTCTGTGAGAGGCCTGCCAAATCAAGTGCCAAGTAGGCATTTAACTGGACAGTGGCGGGCCTTCCATGGATCAAGGACCCCAGCGACAGAAGATCCACCCTCTTAGAGCTGCTGGCCAATCAGAGGCTGGCAGCTGTCTAACTGTGCAGCGCCACTGTGGAGACGATGGCTGCTGCAGGCAGAGCACCGACCCGAGGCCCAGGAGCAGCGCTGGACCCAGGCCACAGGTAGGTCAGGGCAGGAGGGCTCTAGTTGGGTGCGGGTCATGGGGAAGGGGGTTGTAGGAGAGTCAGCAGCAAGGGCAGGGGTTGGCTCTCAGCCAGCCCCCCCTTCCTGATGCTGGGTTCCTCATCCAGGCACCAAGTGCCTTTTAATGAGGGCCCACCTGCCTGCCCCCCGATCCTGGAGCTGGCAAGCAGCCCGCCGCTCAGCTAATTGCGGTGGCCCTTAATTCGGCAATAATTTCCCAGTTAAGGGCCTTCAAGTGGCGACGTGGTGGGAAGGCCGTTCACAGGCCTTCCGGCCCCAGACATAATTTTGGCGGAGGTAGGATGGTGGCAGGATGGTGGAGAGGTTGGCTCCTGCTTCCATCCCACCTAATTATATGCTCTGCCCGCCTCCAAACTTGCTGCGGGGGAGAGCATATAATTACCCCAGTATGTCTGCTGCTGCTGAATTATGAATTGCTGCACCTGTACACGCAGTGCCAATGCGAGACTAAATAATTGATTTGTTTATCTGATTAAAATACACTGTGCAAACCAATTTGGAAAGTGACAAATATAAGCCTAGATTTCTGCTCGAGCAAAATAATGGTGCGATATCAAATGTCCCTGCTGAAAATAAAGTGGGCTGCATGAAGGCAGAAAGCTTCCTTGTTCAGCAAGGTAGACATGGATCTGTTCCTCCACAAGCTTTGTTAAAGGTGTGCCACCTCCTTTGGGCTGGAGATATTTAGAATCCAGAGAAGAGCATTGCAGGCAGCAGTGGCAGGAGATGACCAGGGTGGTGAGCATGAATAAAACCAAATCAAACCAAGTATGGCAAAAGCAAAATCAAGTATGGCAACTCATTGCAGTAAAATACTTAATAATACTGCTGGGCAGTAAGATAAAAGAAGTGAGAAGCACCATGCAGGGATGCATTGTACAAAGTAACTTCCTGTCATTCTTTGTTAAAGTGAGTGAATTGTTTGTTTCCTATGCCCATGATCCAGCACAGTACATTCATTCTACATTCTTAACTTCCATTTAAACATCCCAATTACTCTACTAAAACCCTCACATGTTCTCTATTTGCATGATGCACACATCTGTTATCACAACCATCATGGACTACTTGATGACACATGTACTTTGTAGCCTCTTGTTACACAAAGTTATATTTAACTTTTTTGCATTACTTTTCCAGGAGCCTTTGCTCAGTGGTAGAATTCTCACCACTGAGTGAGTGGATTATGAGTTCAAGATCCACTCCAGAGACTTAATCCTATAATGCAAGCTGAAACTTCATCGGATAACTGAGGGAGTGCTGTCAGTTGTATATTATTGTTAGCATAGTTCGAGCATTGTTTACAGATGTCTTGGAGTCTTTGTAAGGCTAAATAGTAACTCATTTATTTTATATACATAATTATTTACACTCTCATTAAGCATGTCCAGCGAGCACCTCTCATGATGCTTCCAGCTTCTTCCAAACCTAATACCCATGTGACTATTACATCATCATCACTACAGTGGGATGGGTTACTCTCACTGGCTCAAACATTAACTCTTGCAGAACCTTATACTACATCTCCCCTCAAGTCTTTGTCCATATATATTTTTGATATATACATTCATTTTGACTTCACATACTACCCCATCTCCCCGCAAGTCTCTATCATCACAGATTCAGTCAATCAGGACGCTTCAGGACTGTCCCTGATCATGTTCTTGTCAGACTTGGAGGATCAGTAGACTTTCTTGGAAGTCTAGTTCAACGACTCGGATGGCCTTTACCAATGTTGTAGTATCCTATCGTCTCTGGGTTTCTTGATCATCATCTGGTTCTTCCAGATATATGACTGGTTGTTGTGTTTGAGGAATAGGGATAAGATTTCTCCTATTTCGGCGACTGTGTACTATATAAGTTCTCAGATGAACTTCATCTCTCTGGATGACTCTACTTTCACTTCCTAGATCTCATATCCATTGCTTCTCTACTTGCTTTATAACATTGGTAGGTTTCTAGTATGAAATCTTTTATTGTAATTGCGAGCTTGTTGGTCCTTGTAAGACTTCTCTCTATCTTGAACTTTTTTGTAGTTGTATGTCTAGCCCCAGAAGTAGTTTTTTGGGTAGAATGGGGAGTTGAGTTTTTAGTTTCCTCCTCAACAACAGCTCTGAGGGTGAAAGTCCACATAACAGTGGAGTAGATCGACAATTCAAGAGTGCAGTTGGAAGATCTTCGTTCTTCAACAATAACTTAATAGTTCTGACTCCTCTTTCGGCTTCTGCATTAGATTGAGAATATCTTGGGGAACTTGTCAGATGTTCGAATCTCCACTTTCTTGCAAATTGTGTGAAATATTTGCAAACTGTGGTTCGTTGTCTGACACATACATTGTAAAGATTTCCTGTGAAGCTCTTATAATAGAGTCTGCTGTTCAGTAAAATCTTCTCACTTCAATCCATCTTGAAAAGTAATTGATCACTATGATGTAAGATTTTCCATCGTACATAATTAAATCTCCCATGGTCTGGTTGAAAATTGTGTAGTTATCAGAGGTTCCCTGTGGTCTGGTCTGGTCGGTATACCACGCATACCTGGCAATTCAAGATCATGTTTGCTATGTCTTTGGATATTCCTGGCCACCAAACAGATGATTGAGCTCGTGCTCTGCATTTTGTGATTCCCATGTGGCCTTAATGTACTCTTGCCAAGATATCTGATTGAAGAGAAATCAGAATGACTAATCTGTTATTATATACCAGCAAATTGTCTACAATTGTGGAACGTCTCCTGAATTCGAAGAACATTTTCATTACCTTCCCACTAGGACATTCCTGTGGCCATCCTTGTGTATTGTCATGAAAACCCTATATGCCAAATGGGAAATATTAATTTTAATTAATTCATATTAATATGCATTAGACTTTTACTGGACATTCTTACAAGTGACTTTTAAAAAAAAAAAGTAAACTGGCAGCCAAGATGGCCACTGCAATTTACAGTTGAAACACAAACAGATCAGACTGGAGATGACACAACTGACTCAACCTAGCCAGAACAATGGGGTGCTCTCTGATTAAATTACCTGGACTGGCCTTATCAGCATGGTCTTGAAGGGTCATCTACACCCATTGACTTTGAAAGAGCCAACCCCCTCCAAGTGTGACTGGACAGCTTGAGGTGTAGCACCTTGAATCTCAGAGAAGATTCCAGAATGACCTCATTAAAACAACAAAAGGGCTTGATAATGTCATGTGACTGCCTGCATCGCTCTGGAGTGACTGTAAGCTTTGTCATACAGAAAACAGACAGGGGTAACTGAAAAGCCATCAACGAAGCAGCTCTCTCTCTTTCTCTCTTTTTCCCCAGTCAGATTGCCATAGCCAGCAACTGGGGGACAAAGATCGAACCCCACTTCTGCCTTCAGGAGCCCTGAGAAAATCAAGTCCACCACCGTGCACGTGGCCCAGCAAGGACATCAGGAATACAACTTCAGCTGAGGACTTGAGATTTAAAACTGTACTTAAATTCCATTTATTCCGGACTCTACTCCAACCACCAAGGCTGTCTTCCCTCTGTAATCTATTTGTGTGTGTGTGACTCTTGTGTGAATGTGTGAATGAATGCATAGTGTATTGTAGCATTTTAACTGGGTTACAGTGGTAAGAGTAATAAACTTACATCTTTCTTGTTTAAACTCAAGAAAACCTGTCTGATTGGTTCTTTTGCAATTACATTAAAGGAATACGAGCAAGCGCTCACTGAGGTGGTAAGTTCAATCACTGTGTTAAAAAAGGATAAACCCTGTTGCAGTCACACCATAGAAGGGGTGAAAGGGGAGCCTGAGACCCCCTCCTCACCTGGCTGTAACAGTACAATACTGGCGTATACGAATGCATTCCTCATCCCACTTTTGAGCGTGATGAATTTCTTGAAGTTTCTGTGTACTTGTCGGGTCAGGTATTGTGTACTGTATACTGCAAATATGACTCTATCTCTTCAACAAAGTTAACATTCTGTTGTGTAAGATGGTCAACAGTTGCTCTTGATAATGCATCAGCGGAAATTTGCATCTTTACCTGAACATAAACTGTCTCGTAGAAAAACTTCATCTCTGAGTTCCCGGAGGCATCCTTGCAATTTCCTTCTCATCCAGTAAGGAAACCAAGGGTTTGTGGTCTGTCGCAATAACCACTTTCAGGCCAATAATGTAATCAGAAAAATTCTCGCAAGCCCAAGTGACTGCAAGTGCTTATTTTTCAATGACAGTATACCTTGTCTCTGTCTTGGACAAAGCTCTAGATGCATAACCGATCGCTCTTTGACATCCATTTGGCTGTTCTTGAAAGAAGACTGCCCCTAACCCTGTAGATGAGATGTCTGCTGTAATTATAGTTGATAACGAAGTGTTGTAATCCGCTAATTTCTCTGGCGAGACTAGCATCTCCTTAATTCTTCAAAGTGCCTGCTCTTGATGTATGCTCAAACACCACGCTTGATCTTTTTTCAGCAGTTGTCTTGATGGTTCTGTTACTTCCGCCAAATTGGGTAAAGATTTTGCCAACTGATTCACCATTCCAAGGAATTTTGGAAATGTTGGACTGAAGTTGGGATTGGGAATTCACTAATGGCTCTTGTCTTTTGCAGGTCTGCCAATATGCCTTTGTTACTTACAATATGTCCCAAAATCGAGAATTCACACGTATCATTAAGTGTCAGCATCTTCTTGAAGATAACTTAAAACTGCTTTTCCTCTCTGGTTACGTTCTTCAACAAAATCCCCATGGACCAGGATGTCGTCCATGTGACATAGCACCACTTTGAGACCGTGCAGAATGCTAGACATGGTCCTTTGGAAGTTTTCAGGTGCAGATGTTATACCGAATGGTAAGTGATTGAAGCAAAATCTTTCAAATGGTGTAATGAATGTTGTGAGTAATCTTGACTTCTTGTTCAACAGGACCTGCCAAAAGCCACTATTCAAATCAAGTTTAGCGAACATTATGCTTTTGGATATACGATGGATTTCCTTCACCAGGGCTTTGTTAAGCTGCATAAAGTCCACAGAGATACGAAGAGTACCATTTGGCTTCGGGACTGGTTTTGTCACAGAAGAAATGACTCCCATTCTGATCATCTCTTCCATTTGATTTTGTACTTGGTTCATCAATGAATGTGGTATCTTTCTTGGTGTAAAATTACATACCGGTCTGGCATCTTCTTTTAGTGTAATGCTATACTCGGTCTTCAGTCTTCCTAGACCCAATAATAGCTTGGAAAGTCTGCTTGAAAGCGACCATTGGACTCTGGCTGTTTGATTTCACCCATCTTTCTGATTAAATGTAGGTCTAAGCATGCTTCTCTGCTTAACAGTGAAAATTCATGGCTTTTTAGAATGTATAGGGTTTCCATTATCCATCTTCCCTTATATTGAAGTGGAGCTTGTAGATTTCCCTTGACTTTCAGTTCAATCCCTCCTGGACCAAATAACTGAACGTCTGCTGGTTGTAAACAATGTGTCTGCAACCATGGGCTCTTAATCTGACAGAACTGTGGCACTTGCACCTATGTCTAATTTGAAATTAGTAATATGTCTATTGACATAAGTGTCTGCCATCCAGAATGCCTGTTTGGGGTCATTAATTTCCCCTAGGAAGTCTCCTGGTGTGCCTTCCAATGAAGGTTGTTCCACTTCATTCACAACTCTGTGTGAAGGCATTTTGCTTGGTATTTTTGTGAAAAGAGGTCTTGCTCTGGGACATCTTTCCGAAATGGCCTGTCCTATTAAAGCATGCAGCTTTATTAACAGGACACTGTTCATGTCTGTGGGTCTTTCTGGCTCTGCAACACTGGCAGGATTTCATGGCGTCTTGCACCTTCTCCGCTCAGTGTACCTTCTTATCTGTAGAGTGCTTTTCCGTCCTGGGCTTCAGGAACTGTGCCGTCATCGGATTCCTTCTGATCCATGGCTTCTCTTCAGTCCACAGGATGGCTCTATTTTTTCTTCTGACCTCTGCCTGTCGCCCCATCTGAATCGCTTACTCATGAGTAAGGTCATCTTTTGACTGTAAGAGATCTGATAAAGACTCACCAGCTATTCCCACTACTATTTGGTCCCAGATCAACTCAGACATCAGTTCTCCATACCCACATCCCTCAGCCAAACTGCACAGATCATTAATGAAAACGTCCACTGATTTGCCCAGATTCTGGGTTCTTTTATTAAACTTTACTCTTTCCAGGATCTTATTGCTTCTTAAATTAAAGTATTTGTTGAAGGCTTGTAACACGTGTTTTGTCTGAAGACAAAACTTGACTGAAGCTTCTTATATACCTTGCCTTATGCTTATGTCATCCACAATTGCAACCATGGAGTATAGAAGAGTATTAACTTGCTCAGTCTCAGATTTGGTGTGTAGATGAGAAGCTATTCTAAATCTTAGAAATCTTTTTCTCCACATTGACCAATTCTGTATCGGATTTGGTCTTTCTGAATTCTAGAAGCTTTCAGGCATCATATATTTTGAATCCATTCTTTTTTCTAACTCTAGGATTTTTCTTTGCTTTAATGGAGGCGTTCCCACTCTTTTTGGAGGTTTCCTGCTCTTTATGGGAGTTCCTGCGCTTTTTTGAGGTTTCCCACTCTTTTCAGGTGGATCCATGCTTTTCCTCCATGGTCTGCTTGAGTACTGGCCACCGACTCCGGACACACCCTCGCAAGGGATTGACTTCTTTTTTATTCCCTCTCATCTGCCCAGTGTGCCATTAAATAATAAATGCACCCTTTCTAAAAGGTTTCTTACCTGATCCCTGACTGTTGCTCGGTACTGTGACTCGCAGCCCAATCGCTGGACCTAGTTGCTGCTCACAGACCGCCACGCTTCTGTGGTGCAGCCTGAATGCCTGCACAGCTGACTCGCCGACTGTCCATGTGTACTTTCGGCTGTGGAGCAGCTCTGGAGCTTGTCACAGTCTCCCTTCGAGATCTACCATTTCTTGGCAAGGTGAGGTCTTTCAATAATTTCTGGGTATTTTCACCATTGCCACCATGGTGTAGATTGTTAGCGTAGTTCAAGCATTGTTTACAAATGTCTGAGTCTTTGTAAGGCTAAATAGTAACTTGTTGATTTTATATATATTCCACTCTCATTAAGCATGTCCAGCGAGCACCTCTCATGATGATTCCAGCTCCTTCCAAGCCAAATACCCATGTGACTATTCCATCATCATCACTACAATGGGAGAAGTTATGCTCACTGTCTCAAACATTAGCCCTTTCAGACCCTTATCTACAACGTGTTTCAGATGAGATGTTTAAACTCAGGGTCCTGCCTGTCCTCTCAAGGGGACGTAAAGGATTCCATGGCACTAATTGCAGAGGAGTTCTCCCATTGCCAGCATCTCATTGTGTGTGCTACAAATGACTCTCTGCCTCATAAACACCAGCACAAAAACATCATCGGATGCATTAGTGAGCCACAGAGGAGGGTAAAAGACAATGCATAGAGTCTGAATGGGCAGGAGGAGTTGGAAATAGATGAAGATGAGTGGAAGGTTTTGATGGCTTGTGGGTCTGGAGACGTTACCTCTTGACTGAAAAGCCTGGCAATTCAGATCCCAGAAGGCCTGTATTTAAAAGAAAAATGTTTGCTGAGTATGAAATGTATGCACAATCCATCTTGCAGTGTGTGGATTTCAGTGATTTAAAGTTGCTGCAGATATGGCAATGATCTCCTCCAATGGATGTCATTTGTTGCACATTCTTGGAGACTATCCCCATTCTGCAATGGAGGCCTTAATAGAGAGGTCCTTAAGGCAGCTTGTTGATTGTGCCAGAGCTGCTCAGATGTGCTTCAATGGAAGCCTGGGATGCCAGATTTGAGAGACATGCCATTTTCAGCCTCAAAAAGATTAAGGGCTGCAATACAAAATGTTACTGAGGCCTTCACTGATCATATTGGTACTTTTGGGACTGCACCAGATGGACTGCAGTGGTTCAAGAAGGCAGCTCACCGCCACCTTCTCAAGGACAATTAGGGACAGGCAACAAATGCTGGCCTTGCCAGCGACACCCACGTCCCATGAAAGAATAAAAAAATTTGTATCAGTTGTCATGAAGAGTATTATTTTCAGCAGGAAAACCTACATTGGAGGGAGAAGAATTCTAACTCCATAACAGCAGGCACAAAAAATGGTCAAACTTGGCTGAGAAATAAACTTATTGTGAATCCTTATCGATTACGTTCTGGGCCCTTTAAATTCACTCCCACTTTTCTGTGGCAACTAGCAACACTAAACACATCTTTTATATGAGCTTGATTGGCACTCGGTGTAAACGAGGCAGCAATCAAAGGAAATGGGACTTACAGCATTGCCACAAGGTTACTTCCTCATTTAAATATGCCCACTCCTTTTAGAGCAAGTGTATTTACTGTTCACTATAAATGGAGGTGGAAAATTAAGTGGGCTTTAAAATGCACTTGATATACCCAAAAGGTTTTTTCACTCCTTTCAAAACATTGGACATTATTCATCTGAAAACCTGGCCTATCGTGTTCTTCAATATGTTTATAGGGTGAGATAAATTAAAGTGGGAGGAGACTTGTGTGAAGCAGAAACACCAACATAAGCCTTTTGGGCCAAATGGCCTGGTTTCTGTGCTATAAATACAATGTAATACTAAGTATTAGGTTGCCACTCTTTGGGATTATATCAGCTTTACACTGGGAATGTGATATCATCCTTCTGTAATGACATTCAATCATATTTCACAACAATTCTTCAGAAGACCTAATCCTGCTAATCATCAGTCACACTAGTCCATCCACTTTATTAAACCAAAGCCAATGGGCTAGTGTTACTGATGATTAGAGTGATAACCCTTGAAGAATTGTTGTGAACTATGATTTTATACCATCAGTGAAGAATTTTATCACAGTATTGTTATTTATTAAACCACTTGTATCTTGCTTACTGCTGAATTTCGGGACTTTCCTGATTAATAGATGAGAAGTTGTAAATTTTCCCTCTGACCTTACACTGCCTGTTCCTTGGCTTTTCCTGTAGTTATTTTCCCATTGGTTTTCTTTTGTACTCATGCATTGTAAAATGTTCAGCTTCCCAGATGATGTTATATTGTACTGCAATGCTAACACAGTGAAATAGAATTTTGGGCCTGTCAAGCTGCCTAAACTACACATAAATCATCTCTTCCAACTCCCTGCTCCAGAAGCATTTCTGCAAATCTCTTTGTGTTACTGCACTTAAATTATGGAAAGACTGTAACATTCAGGACTTCTTGGCCACACCTGGTCAAACCAAATAATTAGGCTGCGCAATTTGAAAAGACCCAGAAATGGGTGTGAGGATTGCAATGCGTGATTAACCCACGTTCGTTGTTGCTCCCGATGCAGGCAACACACAAATTTCATA
The DNA here is from genome assembly GCF_036365525.1 of Heterodontus francisci. Classification (NCBI taxonomy): domain Eukaryota; kingdom Metazoa; phylum Chordata; class Chondrichthyes; order Heterodontiformes; family Heterodontidae; genus Heterodontus; species Heterodontus francisci. Next base: position 97,608,842 of record NC_090382.1, read on the forward strand.
CTGTCAGCTCATTTAAATGATTGCAGTGTGCAGCCAGCTCTACGACTGCTGGATGACTGCAAATCTGAGCACAGCGTGAAAAATCATGAGTGACCAACATCACTTAAAGTCAGCCTGCGTGACTTAAAGGTGAGGTGCATTTTGGCTGGAGTTGGTGAGGGTACTGGTTGCAGAAGTGAGTGTGAGCAAGAAGAACCCTGAATTATGGCACAATATGGCAGAGATTTAACTCTAAGATTTTCAGACGTTGCACTGGAGGCCATGGTCAAGGAGGTGCAATGAAGGAGAGATGTCATCTATCCACAGGTTGCCTGAAAAACTCTCAGAAGGCAGTGGAACAAACTAGCCGTGGTAGCCAATGCTAGGAGTGTAGCTGTGAGGACCTGGATGCGGTGCTGCAAGAAGTTCAATGAACTCAAATGAGTGGCCAAGGTCAGTTAACGCATCTTCAAATGCCAAATTCCACCAACCTCTCCACTAACATCCCATACTGCTCAGTACACCATACCCCCGTCACATACCAACAATCTCTAGGATCCATGACTCAGGCCTAACATCAATATGCCTCACCTCACCCTTACACACTTAGCATTGCTGCAAGCCTCACACCCACTTTTCACAGCTTACATACACTGCCAGCTATTCAAACTTGACAGCCACATCACCCAAACATATTGTAGCACTCTCAATGATGGTTTAGCCTGCATTTCGCCAACGACGCCATCTTGATAAAGGAAATGAAGTGCACTAGGAACAGCTGCCCAGAGGATCGTTAAGGCTCTGATTGACAATTAAATTGCCTGCTAGCGCTCATTAAAGAGGTCACACAGAAGTTTAGTGGCTAGTGCTTCAATCAATGACCTCTCGTAACAGCGACCAGCTGAACAGGAATAAAGAAGTTGCTGCTGAAGATTTCGAATGCTACTTAAAACACTGATCAGCTTTCACTATTCAATTTCTGCTGGAGATTTGAAGGGAACTTTTGAGACACATCAGGAGACTTTCTTGGACAGTGGCGCAGTGGTTAGCACCGCAGCCTCACAGCTCCAGGGACCCGGGTTCAATTCTGGGTACTGCCTGTGCGGAGTTTGCAAGTTCTCCCTGTGTCTGCGTGGGTTTTCGCCGGGTGCTCCGGTTTCCTCCCACATCCAAAGACTTGCAGGTAATAGGTAAATTGGCTGTTGTAAATTGCCCCTAGTGTAGGGAGGTGATAGGGAATATGGGATTACTGTATGGTTAGAATAAATGGGTGGTTGTTGGTCGGCACAGACTTGGTGGGCCGAAGGGCCTGTTTCAGTGCTGTATCTCTAAATAAAAAAATAAAAAATAAATAATTCCCCAACACTCTATCAACATTTATTCTGAAAATATTTTATCTATCTATTTGTAGCCACAGTATCACTTGAAATGGCCTCTCTTCTTGCTCCCACACCATTACCTCTTGTGTCCTCCAAGGATCTATCCTTGGCCCCCTCTTATTTCTCATCTACATGCTGCCCCTCGGCGACATCATCTGAAAGCACATTGTTAGTTTTCACATGTACGCTGACGATAACCAGCTCTACCTCGCCACCTCCTCTCCTGGTTCCTCCGCTGCTAAAAAATTATCAGACTGCTTATCCGACATCCAGAACTGGATGAGCAGAAACCATTGTTTGAGGTCTCTGGTCCAAACTCTGTTCCCTAGCTACTGACTCCAACCCTCTCCCTGGCAACCGTTTGAGACTGACCCAGACTGTTCATAACCTTGATGTCACATTTCACTCCGAGATGAGCTACTGACCTCATATTCGTGCCATCACTAACACCGCCTATTTCCACCTCCGTAACAACTTCACCGCTGCCTCAGCTCATTTGTTGCTGAAACCCTCATTCATGCCTTTGTCACGTCTAGATTTGATTATTCCAAAGCACTCCTGTCTGCTCTCCCACATTCTACGCTCTGTAAACATGAGGTCATCCAAAACTCTGCTGCTCGTGTTCTAACTCACACCAAGTTTCGTCCACCCCTCATTCCTAAGTTCGCTGACCTAGGCCCTTAGCTCTGGAATGCCCTCCCTCAACTATTCCACCTCTCTACCTTGCTTTCCATCTTCAAGACACTCCTTAAAAACTACCTCCTGACCAAGTGTTTGATCATCTGACCTAATGGGCTGAATTTTATCAGCCCCTCGACGTCGGGTGTCGTGGCGGGGTGGGGGGGGTTTGCCATAAAATATTTGTGGGAGAGGCCTGCCAAAACCCATGATGCCGAGAAGACCCTGCTGAATTTTACCGGCGGCGATGAGGCCTCGGTGCAGCCACCCACCGCCAATCAGCGGGGCCTTCATTTAACTATTAGAATCAATTAAAACAAGATGTAAATAAACCTACCTGGTCCCGGCGGTCGTCCCATGCCGATTTTACGGCCACCAGCCGCAACTCGCGCGTCTTCAGAACTCTGTTCGGAGTTCTGAGGCAAGGCACTGGTGGGGAGGGGGGAGGACTAAAATTATCAGGGCGGTGGGAGGGGTGTACTGGGAAAAACACTTATTATTGATTGTGTGGATGGTGGGAAGGGATTGAAGGGCAAAAGTGAAGAGATTGGGGGAATGTTCAGGTTGTGAATAAAGTTCATTTTGTTGATACTGCCTCGAAAACAAACATTTTGGGGGGGGGGAGAAGGCACGTGGGAAATTATTTCAATTTTTACACACAACGCAATTATAATTACTTCTAAGGGCTTGAAGCCCTTTAAAAATGGCGCTGGTACCTGTGCGGTGGCGCCAGACACCGCTGCCGGGGACAGAGCGGTCACCCCCTCTACATTATCGGGGGTGGATGCTCCACCCCCTCCTTTTGAATGAGCTGCTGCGTGTAAACTCTCGGGGGCTCAGCGGCGGCTGATGTGCACGGGCATTCTGCCGACTTCAAAGAGCACCGCTGCGATGTGCGGCATGCAAATAAAATCCAGCCCAATATCTCCATATATGTCTTCATGTCATATTTTGTTTTATATTGCTCCTGTAAAGTGCCTTTGGGGGTTTTTGTTACTTTAAAAGTGCTGTATAAATATATGTTGTTGAAATCTCTGAGGACTTCAACTAACGTGGGTAAGTGCTGTGCTACTCTACCTTATTGGAGACCTGATAGACGTCACCAAAAGAAAGGGAGTGCTTGGTCACGGGCATCTTTCTAGGGGTCCCCTTGCTCTGGATGAGGAATGGGAGCAGGACATGAGGGCAAGGCAGTGCAGCACCAGCTGCAGCAGAAGAGAGGGACAAGAGAACGAGGTGGATTCTTTCCCCCTCTGCAGGCACAGGACATCCCTCCTCCTTTGAGCCTCCTTCACCAGGACCTTCAGTGCCGCATCTGAGAACCTGTGTGCCCTCTCCGTCAGCCCTGATCCATCCTCAAATGTTCTGCTGTGTGTCAGCTCGTGCACTCCATTTTCTGTGGAAGATAGTATGTGGAGGCTACATCTACAGTGCCATGAAAATTGCTTCCAAATGGCAATTGAGTGCTGAAGCTTCAGTGCCTCCATTTAAATCATGGTAATTATTAACTAGTCCCAAATTTGCTGGCTATAACCAGACAGGCATGTCTTATTTGCACAGCACCAATTGCCACTTGTTTTCACCCTTTCACCACAATATCCCCTAAGTTTAATGAATCTTTGTTATTTTGGCAGAAGGATTTGTGTTTACTTCATAAATATTGGGCTGAATTTTACAGCCTTCCGACATCGGGGGCTGTGGCGGGGCAGGGAGCCGGAAAATGCCTCCGGCAGCGACCCTCCATTGGCCTCGATGGCAGGAAGGCCCGGCCCCATATTGCTGGCTGTGGTGAGACCTCATGTTAGCACCCCCACTGCCTGTTTGCGACGGGAGCCCCATTCAAATATTTAAATTAATTTAAATAAATTCCCTTCCCGCTCCTGCCGTCCGTCCCGGAGCGATATTGGTGGCAGTGGCCGGCACTCCCGCGTCTTTGGATTCCCGTCTGGGGATCCTAGGTGGGAGACTGGTGGGGAGGGGGGAGCAGGTAAGTTTTTCAGTGCTGGGGGTGGCGAGCAGTGTCACACTCATTTCATTGGTCTAGGGGATGGTGGGAAGGTGTAACATTTGAAGTTTATGAACTTTGCGGAGGGTGGGGGGGAAGGTCAGGTGCACAAGGTAAGTGTTTTGTGGTGGGGGGGAGAAGGCAGTTAATTAATTCAATGGTTATGGTGGGGGAGAGAATGTCAGGATCAATTTATTTTATTTTTTAAAAACACTGTCTCTTTAAATAATTAAATTGAATGTTAGGGCTCAAAGCCAGTGCCTGCGCAAATGCTGCTGATGCAATTGCTGGGGACGGACCGCCTGCCCCCACTATGTCTTCGGGGACAGGGGCGGTCTGCCCCGGCCATTTAAATTAGCCGCCGCCTATAATATCACAGTGGCTCCGCAACGTTCAGTCTGCTTGGGCAGACCGCCATTGTTTATGTCCGCTGCTGATTTTGGCGGCAAGAATGTAAAATGCAGTCCATTGTTAATTAAAATGGCATCTTTTTTAAACAGTGTGTATAAAGCCAATCAATACCACAGCTACATTTTGCTGCCTGGGCAGTGCCACAGTCCTGCGAGCTCCAAGTCTGTAGAAGGAGCCAAAACCTCAAAGTAATGTTTATAGGCTTTACCTAATTTTTACAGCTGAAATGAAACAATCCATCACTGCAGTAGAATAGATGACTGGGAAATTGAGTATAAATCTGCACTAGACTGCCTGCAGTATATTTTCATGGAGTCTCTGTAACTCACCATTTGTAGATGTGACTGTAACACTGACCATTCGAGCTGGGAAATACATTCTTCACATGATAGATTTGCACTGAAGTACAATACACATCTAGTCTAAAAAGGGTGTATGTTTATAATCAAATATACATGATAACTGAAAAGAGGACCAAAGCAGTGGCTGAATGAGTAAATACAGAGTGATATCAAGTCATACAGATCAGGAATATCTTGGCTTTAATCTCTGATTCATGCTGAGGTAGCCATTGGTAGCAGAGCAACAATTGCGTTCAGGCTTAGAAAGAGGGGTGCAATCAACCAGGACCTTTCAACTAATGGCTATCCAGTGACCCCTGCCTGAAAGCACGTGTATGAATATTCTGTAAGTAGAGGATTACGTTTCACTGTAATGGCTCACATAGTAAAAACAGCCCGTCAGTATTCACTGTCTAGACTCAGACTTCTGTGTGAAGAATAGGAGGGATACCAACACTTCTATAAATAGCAGTAACCATCTGACATGTCTGCCACTGGCCATTCTTCATGTCCAAGTCTAGACTCATAAATCACCACTTTCACAAGAGAAAGAGGAAAAAAAGGAAAGGAAAGAATGGAGGAGTGGGAATAAATGCTTGAAAGAAATTTCCAAAGGCTAGACTTGACCAAAGAAATTGCAGCAAATTCTCCCAAAATTCAACCCCCTTTATTTATGGAATCAATCCAAAAAATGTGTTTTACTTCCTGTTCTAACTCTTGAAAACTCTTCATTTACTCACATCACAGTTTGCAACTGCTAATTCTTAGCTATAGAGAAGAGTGACAATTAATACTGCGAGAAAAGGTTTTATTTTTGCACTAAAATCTTAGACTTTTGTGTGTTTTAAAAAAACTGAAGAAAGAATTTTCAGTAGAGCAAATAGCTGGAAATTTTGGATGTTGACGTTATATGCAAGAATAGGGGAAGCAAGCAGTTTCAAGGAAACAGCAAGGGGTTTTGACCTCCTTTGAGTGACAAAGGAGACACTCAGTCTGGTCATGTAATTGGCCCAGGAAGGTTTTTTTGTTCATTTTGGACACTTTTAAAAACCAGTGAGTTGGACAAAGAGCAGGCATTTGAAATCTTGCTTTGACCTGCCTGGAGCAAGAGAGGAAAACCCAGAAAATTGTTACCATTCTTTGTAAAGGAAACCTACATCTCTTGAAAAGAAACCCTGCATATGAAAGGTGGCACATTCCTATTGCCTCCAGTCTCTGAAGAATTCTATTGCTGGACTGCTGCTTTAAAAACCCAAGCAGACCACTTGTTGCACCCCTGCTGAAAGACCTGTGTGACGTCTGCTGCAGACAAATTGCCTTGAACGCCTACCCATCAAAGACTATTCATCAACCTCGCCTGGAGAGAGTTTGAGTGGCATCTGACTATTTGACTCTGGGACACCTCACTGAACCAAAAACATCCTACCAGAATGTGATAAACTCAATCATTTTTTATTATTCCTTCTATCCTAAGAAACAGCTGTAAACCAAAATCATTTTTCCCTGGTTAACTTTTTTTTGAATGTATGTGTGTGTGCATGAGGGCTAAGAAACTAAGGAGCTTTTCATATATATAGATTTATCTCGTGAGTAGTTAAGACCTTTTTTTTTCCTAATAAATAGTTAATGTTGTTGTTGTTTAAAGAAACCTGGTTTGGTGTGCTTTATTCTGGGGGACAAATAAAGTTTAATTTAGCTATTCCTTGATAGGTGGGAAACTTCATTTTTGATATGCTATAACCTGTGAAGTAGTGGGACTGAATTACATGACTCCCACCTTGGTTGTAACAATACTATCATAGGGGTAATAAAGATATGGTATTAAGTGTAAAACTAGTGTTCCATTATACCATGCATAATTTTACTTATGAGAAGTTGACATGTAAACAGAGAGAGTGCTATTATCCATCATATTATATCTACGGTATGGAATTTAGAGCTTTTTCAAGAGCAGAGAGTAAGGTTGTTTAAACACTGGTTATAGTCTAGTGGATGCAAAAACAATTAGAAGAAATGAAAAGAGTGATCCTTATCATTACAAAACATTTCTCCATAAACTGAGAATTGTGTACTTGATAAGACCAATCAGTATAAAGTTCCAGGCACCACACCTCAGGAAGACTCTATGGGCTCTTGAGGGTGTACAGCTCAGATTTGCGAAAATTATACTGAGACTAAAAGGGTTAAATTATGAAGTCAGCTTGAATTAACTTGGTATAATAAAAGCAAAAAACTGCGGATGCTGGAAATCTGAAACAAAAATAGAAAGTGCTGGAAAAACTCAGCAGGTCTGGCGGCATCTGTGGAGAGAGAAGCAGAGCCAACGTCTAAGGTCAGTGACCCTCAGAACTAACTTGGGTTGTATTTCCTTGCAGTGTTTGAAATGATAAAAGGATTCAATAGAGTACATACAGAGAAACCATTTCCTCTGGTGGGGGTTTCCAGAACAAGGGAGGCAAAATCTTGAAATTCGAGCTCGGCTAATCAGGAATGAAAACAGGAAGCATTTTTTCACACAAAGAGGAGTAGAAATCTGGAATTCTTTCCCCCCAATGTTTATGGATGTTGGGACAATTGGAGTTTTCATGACTGAAATTGACTTATTTTTATCAGGTAGGAGTGTCAGGTTGGAGGTGGTTCAGAGAAGGTTTGCTAGATTGAAACCTGGAATGAGCGGGTTGTCTTGTAAGGAAAGGTTGGACAGACTGGGTTTGTTTTCACTGGAGTTTAGAAGAGTGAGGGGAGACTTGTTTATAAGATCATGAATAGTCTTAACAAGGTGGATGTGGAGAGGATGTTTCCTCTCGTGGGTGAGTCCAGAACTAGGGAGCACTGTTTTAAAATTAGGGGTCACCCTTTTAGGACAGAAATGAGGAGAATTTTTTTCTCTTAGAGGGTTGTGCGACTTTGGAACTCTCTGCTTCAGAAGGTGGTGGAGGCAGGGTCATTGAATATTTTTAAGGTGTAAGTAGATAGATTCTTGTTGGCAAGGGAATCAAGGGTTATCGGGGGTAGATGGGATTGTGGAATTCGAGACACAAACAGATCAGCCATGATCTTCTTGAATGACAGAGCAAGCTAGAGGGGCCGATTGGCCTGCTTCTGCTCCTATTTCATATGTTCGTATGTATTGAAGGTATATAAATGGAGTTGAACTACAGATCATCTATGATATATTTTAATGGAGAAATATGCATGAGGAGCTGAATGGCCTACACCTGTTCTTATGATCTTATACATTTCAGAGTCATGGCTAAAAGGAGAGACCTCACTGACCTCACAATAATACCAGAGATTTCAGACATCAGCTTCAAGAAGCAATTTCATGGCTATTATCATCATCAATCCAAATGGAAATACAAGTAGAAGCTCTTTTTGTACTTTTGTACTCTGCCATTGTGGAGGATTTATGTCAACATAATCAATAGAACAATGGAATAATAAAGGATAACAAGCAAAAAGAAAAATTGAGATGGGGATTAAGAGAATTATCACAAAGATCATAGGCGATTCCATAATTGATTTGTGATGGCTATAAAACTCATCAAGCTAGGTATGAAAGGATTGTCAACAACTGGGAAACAGCAACAGAGGTAGCTGAGGAGGTAAAATAAAAAGTGCACAAATGATCACAAAACTGGCAATCTTACTCTGAGGGGCAGAATGGCTGATGTTGGAAATGAATGAGGCCATTCTGACTTTAGCATTAAAATTATTGTGACAGAGTACAGGAAGTCTCATACTGCATCTGAGAGGTTTTAACGGTGATATTGAGGATCCAAACCAGAACAAAGATGGTCTGGCTGCCAGCACTGATGTTCTTCAATTCCAAAGAAACATGCAAAAAAAATCACCAACGTCAAAACAAAGTTCAAAGAGCTAGCCCAGAAATGACAGAAAGGTGAAAGAGGGAGAAAAAAAGAACACATTCAAAGGAATGCAAAATGCTAGTTGAAAATGAACTGTGCTACAGAGATTATTGACACAGGAAGAAGTATTGAAGGAATATAATGTGTGGTGAAAGTAATCACAGAGATTTTAATTGGATAGTTGCTTCGGATAAAGACACAATGCCATTTCAACCTCCTAGTTTTTGTGCTGATAAAGGTTTTCCCTTTTGTGGGAAAGGTATCCCACAGCTTAATGCAATTGGGGTAAAATCATTTCCAGGATATTTTAAAGAGAAATGAAGAACTTCAGTGGAACTTGTCCTCCCCATCACCCGGAAGAAGTTATCAGCCCCTACAGAGAGTTTATGCCCTTCAGTTTATACCTGCCTTGTTTTGAAATCCCTCCAGAGTTTCACCCCTCCAATCCCCTCCAGCCCCACAACCCTCTGAGACATCTGCACTTATCTAATTCTGGCCTCTTGAGGCTCCCTGATTTTAATTGCTCCTCCATTGGTGGCCGCGCCTTTAGCTACCTCGGCCCTAAACTCTGAAATTCCCTCCTTAAATCTCTCCATCTCTCGATCACGCTTTCTTCCTTTAAGACACTCCTTAAAACCTACCTGTGACCAAGCTTTTGGCCATCTGGCCTAATATCGCCTTATGTGGCTCAAAGTCAAAACTTGCATTATAATGCTCCTGCTAAAGGTGCTATATAAATATAAGTAGTTGTTGTTCAGGACTCACACAATACTAGATCAATTGTGCTCAATGCACATTTTTGCTCTGCAAGTCTGAGCTTGGTTCAGGCACTGAACTAACAACATTTACTGGCAAAAATTACCCAAGTAGGATACATACAGAACAGTATGAGCTTACATATAATGACAGGTCCGATCTTTTATAGAATGTCACTCTGCTTTTGTTGGCAGTGAATGTAGTGCTGTCAGGAGCAGAATGTAGTTTTCAAAGCTCAACTTCTCTTCTTCCCTACAGCAATAAACCAATAAGGTACATTAATCCCTGTTCCCACAACCATTTAAAAATAAATGCTTATGGCACAGTACCTCAGTATGAGTCAATAACTCAGCAAAGACACACTCCTGCATCAGCTTTCAGTTCTACTGGCTCAAGGCCACCATGATGTCCCTGTTCACTTGCTTCAGTCTTGTCTCTGCCTCTCTTCTCTATAGATTCCTATTTGCTGTGAAAATTTATGAAGTCTGCAGTGAATTCCAAGCGGACACAAAATAAGGCAAGAAGACATTACATCCCATTGTCAGGCTAAACAATCCATGGAAGAGACCTGTTCATACACCCAAAGTCTTCCTGTTGTAATTAATATATTCATGCTACTTGGAAGTTAAAGATAAAAATCATCCCCTGGAAGTCATATGTGGTAGTCATCTTAGATTTACCCCAGCCTCAGCTTTCAATTTGTACAGAGCGCAATGTACTAAATACAAAAAATTAGCTTATATGTCTTGTTTCGACTGAAGTTGGAGAAATGCACTGTCTTTCTCTAGTTCCACTTCCCCATGGGTCACAACATATATTTAATTGTTTTACCCAGTTTACGATACGGCTAATTATATACTTTATTTTAGTTTCAGAATAAAAATTCGCCAAAAAATCCATTTAATAAACAACAAAATTATTGATTTATTATGAAACAAGACTTATTCAACAAAGATGCAAAGCTTTAACATACAGTTTGAAATATGAAAGTATAAATACATACCCTTCTAAAATAACCTAGCACACACACACCAGTTAAAGCTTTCTCTGCAGAGATCAACTTTACAAAAACAAAAATACTTTAGCCAAATACTTGTTAATTCTTGAAGAAAAAGGATAATGTATGGAATGTTCCAGATGGCATTCAGTCTGGCATTTGGGTGCATGTAGATGGGTGTCACTAGACACATGTGGCTGTCATTGGGATCTTTTCAGAAGCCGTTCATTCAGGAGGTGTCGAGAGGAAGTCTTCCAGAAGCTTCTCAGGAGAAATGCTACATCTGATTCTCCAGCTCTCACAGTGGATTCTCAGGGTTTTTCAAAGAGGTGGAACAGGATGATCTAGTTGCTTCTGTCTCTCAGCAGGCTGCAATCCCAACTGAACGCCAAACAATATCCAAAAACGAAACCAAAACTCCTGAACCTTAAACCCAGACATGTGACTTCTCTGAATCCAAAACGGTTCTATAGTCCATAACGCTCCGGCTGTTTACTTAGCTTAAGACATGTGACTTCCAGTAAGTGTTTGTTTTTAATCAAAGTCCCAAGTGTCCTTCCACTGACCCTTGAAAAATACAAGCCCAGCTTCTCCACAGCTATTTTCCACAGTCTTTTAAAAATAAGTTCTCAAAAAATATTAATAATGGAAACACCTTCATGACAGTATAAAAGAGTATGGTAGCATTGTGGTCATGTTACTGAATCAGTAATGGAGAGGGCTGGACTACTAATTTCATCATGGATGAATTGAATTCAGTTAATTAAATAAATCTGGAATAAAAAGCTAGTATCAGTAATGACGACCATGAAAGCTACAGATTGATTGTATTAAAAAAAATGGTTCACTGATCCTTTAGGGGAGGAAATCAGATGCCAATAACTAGCCTGACCTATATGGGACTCCAGACCCACATTAATGTGGTTGACTCTTCACTGCCCTGTGAAATGGCCTAGCAATCCACTAAGGCAGCTCACCACCATTTTCTCAAGGGCATGAGAGATCATCAATAAAAGCTGGCCTTACCAGCAATGCCCTCATCCCATGAATGAAGAAATTCAAAGGAAAGAAAGCTATTACTGTCTCTATCAATATAGAAATAGTGCCAATAATAAAAACAAAAAACTGTGGATGCTGTAAATCTGAAATAAAAACAGAAAGTGCTGCAACTGATGAAAGGTCACAGACCTGAAATGTTAACTCTGTTTCTCTCTCCACAGATGCTGCCAGACCTGCTGTGTATTTCCAGCATTTTCAGCCAACACCATCAAATTTGTCATACCTTGATACAAATACTCTTTTCTATCTCATCCATTACTTTTGGCTTTGTCCATTTGGTACTCTTTAAGTACTCATAGTACAGAAAATTCTGGTGTATTTTTGTGTCCATTGTGACTTCAATTGAATCTCATTATCCTCACTCAAGCAAATTTTGTGCTCATCAATTTGGAGAATGTTTTCAGTGCTGGAGTGTTCGTGATGCACCCAGTATAAACACTTAACACTTCCAAAGTCAGCCACAGCATAGCCTAAATGTGGAGACATTTAAATTATATGGCTGTTCTAAGACACATATGCCATTTCTCTGTGTGTTCTGCCTGCCTCCCACCAAAGTTCTGGAAGGGTACTGGGAGAACCCCTGCAGAATTTCAAGGTCAGAGCAAAACTCTGACTCTTCTGCTCCAACAATGTTTGTCAACCCTAAACTCAGAAAAGCAATCCCCATTGCACCAGCACAATATCTTCCATTCCCCATACCAAATGGCTTGTGACCTCTCTAGGTGAGATCATTAAATTTGGATCTTTTACTATAAGAATTAGCCTAAAACATTCACATCTTAGCTAAAGAAATAAATGTCTCATATCCAGCCTGAGAATAAATGAATTGTTGATGATAAATTCAAAATTAAATCTCTCATCCCCCGCCCCAAGTGAAACAGACCAATCTGTTCTTTTCCTACCCATGCCAATTCAAATGAATTATTCAGGCTCATCAAACTCTATCCCCACAATCATCAAAAAAAACTCTGATGCCCATGGAACAATAACTCAGCATGAGTCAATATCATTATGAAAGGAGGAGAAAAAGATTGGTCGAAAATAAAATAGAAAATGAAAATGAATTTATTAAACGGCAATGCACATCAGTCTTACTTAAAATACCATGGAGTTAGTATGTTGAGGGAGGAACTAGGAATGAAGCTGTAGTGACTTTGATAAAACTGTAAAAACTTTACTTTTAAAAGTAAGATTAATTCTTTTTTCAAGCATGTCAATTCGTAGCCATTTCACATAGTTTGGTGCCTGAGGGGAAAGCTATATTTGACAAGGAAAATGTCAAGAAATTGGAAACAACGCTGATTATTGATTAGAAAGCCAGTTAAAGGTTTGAAGTTACATTGAGTCCACAACACAAACAAATCACTTGACCCAACTGGGCTATGTCTACATTTATGGTCCACACAAGCCTCCTCCCACCCTTCTTCATCTAACCCTATCAGCATACCCTTCTGCTCCTTTCCCCCTCATGTGCTTATCTAGCTTCCCTTAAATGCATGGATACTCGTCGCCTCAACTGTTCCTTATGGTATCAAGTTCCACATTCTAACCACTCTGAGTAAAGAGCATTCTCCTGATTTCCCTATTGGATTTTTAGTGACAATCTTATCTTAATGAACTCTGGTTTTGGTCTCCCCAAACGTGGAAACATTTCCTCCACTTCTACCATATCAAACACATAAAGACGTGCATCAGGTCACCCTTCAGCCTTTTTTGTCGAGAAAAGGGCCCTAGTCTGTTCAGTCCTCCTTGATAGTTTTAACCTTTCAGTTCTAGTATCTAGTGAATGCTTTTTTGCACTTCTCCAATGCCTCTATGGCTGGAAGTTTATGTTGGGCGGGAGGCCCTGCCCATTGGCCAAAAGGTGGAGGGCGAGCCTGCCTCTGCCGGATCTGGGGAGCTACGCCAGAATTTTACGGTCCCCAGACCCTCTGAGGCCAGACGACCTGCCTCTAAGAGCTGCCGACCAATTTGTGGATTGTATCATCTTAGCAGGGCCTGGAATGCGCTTCCCTGCTTTCAATGTCTGGTGCTCAAAGTCCATTGTGGGTTAAATGGATAAGGGGAGTAACCTCTCTTGTCCCTATTGGTATGTAAATGTTGTCCAGCCAAGTGTCTGGCAGCCCTTGTAACAGGCCTTCTCTTCTTCCCAGCAACAATTTGAAATTTAATGTCCATGTGGCAAAATTAATATGCCTCATTCTTGGCAGGTGGGGGCCCAGCATGACTATAACCTCTCTATTTTTTGATTCTATTCCTCTAGAAATGAACCCTAGTACTTTCTTAGCTTTTTAAAATAGCCTTATTAACCTGCATTGCTACTTTTGTTGATTTGTTTACCTGTAGCTCTAGGTAACAATAACAAGAATCTCATACATGTTAGCTAGGACCTGTGCCTGCGGGACATTGTTCTTCATTTCCCTTCGGTTCCCATTCTTATACTGACTGACAGTGACTCTTTCCCCTCAGTGCACCAGTGCTTTCTTCTTAGGTGTGGCTGAACTCTGGAGAATATTATCCAAATATTTCTTTCCCTCTCTTATGTGTTGAAGTGTCTTCTGCTCACACTCCAACTACAGGACTCTAAGCTGGAGTATCTCATGGGAGAGACATTTCCTTACAGATGTGGCATCTGGGACAACCTTGCTGTCAACAAACTCACACATATCACAAACCCAACACATAGCCTGTATTGTCGTTTCTAGTTTTATTATTAATTAATTTATTTGCTTGTAATAATTTCATTCTAGAACTAATAGAAACACCTGAGGCCTAGAACAGATTTAGGAACATAGGAACAGCAGAAGGTATTTAACCCCTCAAGACTGTTCCACCATTCAATGGCTGATCTGTAACCTAATCCCTTATATCCACCTTTGCCCAGTATCCCTTAATAACTTTGGTTAACAGAAATCTATGAATCTCAGATTTAATATTAACAACTGACTTAGCATTAACTGCTGTTGTGGAAGAGAGTTTTACATTTATCACTAAAATAAGAGCTGGAACTCTGAAATGAGAACAGAAAGTGTTGGAAATACTCAGCAGGTCTGGCAGCATCTGTGGAGAGAGAAGCAGAGATAACCTTTCAGGTCTGCAACCCTTCATCAGAACTGGCAAAAGTTAGAAATTTAACAGTCTTTGAGCAAGTGAGGGGGGGGAGGGAAGTAGAACAAGAAGGAAGGACTGTGATGGAGGGGGAAGAGGTTAAATGACAGATGTCTTGGAACAGAATGCAAACGGAGTGCTAAATAGTGGTAGCGAAAGACAAAGCATGAGTCCAGAGAGAGTGCTAATGGAAGAATAATGAGCAGGTCTGTACGAAAGCAAGAACATAAAAAATAAGATTAAGTCTAGCACATGGTTATAAAATAAATAAATTAAATTAAAAAAGAATATATATATAAAATTAAAATTAAAAACATATAAAAATAAAAATAAATAAACAGACAAACAAAAAATAGTGGGGCTCATGGTCTGAAATTATTGAACTCAATATTGAGTCCAGAAGGCTGTAGAGTGCCTAATCGGAAGATGAGGTGCTGCTTCTTGAGCTTGCGTTGATGTTCACTGGAACACTGCAGCAGGCCGAGGACAGAAATGTGGGCATGGGAACAAGGTGGAGAATTAAAATGGCAAGCAACCGGAAGCTTGGGATCATGCTTGCAGACTGAGCCGAGGTGTTCTGCGGTCACCCAATCTGCATTTGAGATAGCACTCTTTCTGGACTCATTCTTTGTCTTTCGCTACAACTATTTAGCAATCCATTTGCAGTATATTCCTTTTCATCTGTCATTTAACCTCTCCCCCCTCTATTCTATCACAGTCCTTCCTTCTTGTTCTACTTCCCCCCCGCCCCCCACTTCCCCCTCTCACTTGTTCAAAGACTGTTACATTTCTAACTTTTGCCAGTTCTGATGAAGGGTTGCAGACCTGAAACGTTAACTCTGTTTCGCTCTCCACAGATGCTGCCAGACCTGCTGAGTATTTCTGGAACTTTCTGTTCTCATTTTACTCTTACCACCATTGGCATGTAGAAGTGTAGACGGGACTTAGGTTAATTTTAAGTTAATTGGTTATTAATTCTTTGGAATATGTATTTATTTAACTATTTATTTATAGTTTATAGTTAAAATTAGAGTGTATATAGTAAATTAAATACTTAGCTTAATTTCCTCGTGAACTGCAGTTCCTCACGCTGCACTGACCATGGCTTAACTTTGAGATTTTTCTCTGGGTTTGTTTAACTGTTGAGCTCGGCTGCCATGAGTCACTTTTTAAACTGCTCCAGTTTCCTGCTTTTCATGCATTATCATTTTCTAAAAAAAATCAGTTTTCAATTTTTCTAAGTTGAGTGTTGCATCCTGAATCTCACACTCTGTTTATGTAGTATTACCGTTAGCTTGTAAACTTTCGACCTTCTGGAAAGACTGGTTCATTTGAGCTGTTGTTTAATTTGTATACCTTTCACATAACCTGCAGCCAAGATCAAATGAATACCTTTTCATTCTGCATGGCATAGGCAAAAAAGACATTTTAAAGTGTAATTTGTTTTAGATTATATTGTTTTGATTAACATTTGAATCCCTATTGTAACCTTTAATTTTCTGTTGTCATTGTCTGACCACAATGATCAATACAAGTACAAAATAAAACTGCACAAACTCCTCCTTCTATCCTGTGACCAACTGCCTATGGGATATCTCAAGGAGAAAGAATAAAACATGGTAAGTTTGCAATGAGGAATCAGATGACTCTTGTCGAACCTAAATGTACATTGTCCATAACAACTAAGCTTAATGGAAAAGAAACTTATAGTTATGTAGTGCCTTATCAAGTTCATAAGAATTCCAAAAGCACTTTATAAGTAATGGATTACTTTTTTAGAAATGCAGTTATTTATTATATAGACCAACATACAGCCAATTTGCACACAGTAAGATCCTACAACAAACAATGAGATTAATGATTAAATAATCTATTTTAGTGGTCAGAGGGATGTTGTCCAGGACACCAGGAGAATCTCTGCTCTTTTTTAAATTGTGCCATGAATTCTCTTACAATCACCTGAACAGGCATATGGACTCCTGACTCAATGTCTGATCTGAAAGATTCAACCTCTGACATAGCAGCACTGCGCAGAAGTGTCAACTTAGATTACGTGCTGGAATCTGCAAAGCTTAAGGCTTGAACTCAAAATCTTGTGGTAAGAGTGCCACCATTGAGGCAAGCAAACACTGTGGGCGTGGAGGAGCAGGGGGTGGCAATGGAATCCACATCCCCTGACATCTACTTTGCAACATGCCAGTTGCCAGTGCTGTTCCTGTTTGTTCTTGTTGCATAATAGGGACTTACTGTTTTGTTTAAGATATTCATAAAGGGCTCCTTCCTTTCTCTGAAGGGACAAAGAAGGAAAAAGAAACAACGCCTGAATCCACAACTAGATGAGTTGTGAGTGGAGGCTCAGAGGCATTAATCGCCAAGCATACTGAGAGCCTCCACTGCAGATAAGGCAAGTCACAAGTGGCCTTCTGTTCATTTTATAATTCTTTATCTTACTCCAGAATTACAATTGGGCAGAGCAGAACACAACTAACATTTTTAGCACACTCTCGGAGGAATGCACATTGAAGAAGCAAGAAAGATAGATGAATCCTGAGATTAACAAAGTGTCATGCAAACCCCCCACCTACCAAGACTAAGGCACACATTATTTCGCCACATGAACATTAAAACTTAAAATTGTAAGCCCTGGAAGGACATTTGCATAGTACTAGCGGTGTTGGAACAATGGGGACCCAGTCGTTGCTTCACCAATACACAGAAGAAGAGGTCAGACCAGTTTTAGTCACATGACTAACTGGCTGTTGCAGAGAATTTGAACTTCCAACAAAGGATTTTTGAAGAGAGGCAAAGCTGTGTGCTCATGGAGTAAAGATCTCCCCTGGAACTGAATCTTGTGAACACATGTAAACTCAGAGAGAGAAAAATCTCCTATGTGAACAAGGTTTACGAGGAATACTGGGCCCCAATGAAATGCACCACCATATCTTCAATCAAGGACTACAGTGAGCTCAAGAAACAGTAACAAGATATTGCCTCAAACTGTTCTATTCATCTTTTCTTCTGCTCTTTTCTGTCCCTATTTGCATTTGTGTATCACATGTGCATGCTAGCGTGGGTGTGTCATATATCTGTAGGTGTTAACCATATTAGAGTTTAAGTTTAAGGTTTAATAAATTTCATCTTTCTTCTTTAAACCAAAGAAAGCCAGTTTGTGCTCATTTCTTTGCCCTATAATTGGAAAGTTGTGAACAAGGATTCACAAATGGGGAACTCAAAACATAGTGTGTTTAAAGTTAAACCCTGTTACAATAAAACCAGGTGAAGATAATAACAGATCCCTAGACACATTGCTCACATGGTTGTAACAAAAGATTGAAATCCATTTCTCAATTTGCTTTTGAGCTTAAGGGACTGTATGTATTTCCAGTATTCATTTTATGAAAATTTTAAACCATGAACTAGCTCATTTATAGCATGTTTGTATTAGCCATATTTCTTGATCAATCCAGATCAATTCCCTTTGTAATAGCATCAGAATTTTATTTTTGGCTGGCAAGATTCTTCTTGTTCCTTAGTAAAATAGAAAAATTTGAAAGCCCACTGCAAGATCCATTTCATTTTATTTCCAAGCCTTTGCGCAGTGTGGTGCAGAGCTGTCAAATGTTAGTAAACATCGGAGCTTTGCAGTACCTGTCAGCTCTGTCACACAGATCAATGCATGTCAGCATGGGTAAATTAGAGAGTTGACTCGAGCCCTCTTAAAATTGATATACTTTCAAAAATGTGCAGTTTCAGCAACTAGGGAAAAACAGGAACAAGCTGCATGAGAGGTGTATTGCTAGCATCATTCGTTACATATCAACAGTAAGAAAGAAGCAATTGCAGTAACACAGTGCACTGTTTGTACTGGATGCATCTTTGAACTTGCCGTTTGCAAAATCATCGCTACGAGAACTTCTCATCAGTGCAGTGTGCAGAATCTGTAAAATGGGAAATTGACATTTTCTACAGAATCCATAAGTATTCCCTCATAATCATTTTTATTAAAGAAAGACTTGCATTTATATAGCACCTTTCACAACCAACAGACGTTCCAAAGTGCTTTACAGCCAATGAAGTACTTTATGAATTGTAATCACTGTTGTAATGTTGGAAACACAGCAGCCAATTTTCACGCAGCAAGCTCCCATAAATAGCAAAGTGATAATAACTGGATAATCTGTTTTATGTGATGTCGATTGAGGGATATATATTGGCTTGTTTGAAGTAGTGCCATGGGATCTTTTACATCCACGTGAAAGGCAGACTGGGCCTCAGCTTAACATTACATCTAAAAGACAGCACCTCCAACCGTGCAGCACTCCTTCAGAATTGCACTGGAGAGTCAGCCTAGACTTTTGTGCTCAACTCATGGAGGCAGTCGTAAACTCACAATCTTCTGACTCACAGGAAAGAGTGCAACTGACTAAGCCAGAGCTGAGCGCACCTGCTCCTCCTGGCTCTACAGCAACATGTGTATAAAAAAAGTACTTTTTGGTGGTGGTCCAGCTTAGACCTCAGCAACTGCTGTAGAATTTTGGAGGCTCCTCCGCTCATCGGAAACACGTTTCAGACAGGAGGCCCAAAACAGGAATAAGGGGCTGGGGCTAGGTCCCATAGAATTGTGACAGGTGGCAGGGGCATGTTTTCGTCCCGTTGCAAAGCGATCTTGCCGGGGGCGGGATAGGCCAATGACGGCCTTTTTGCCCAGAGGCCAATAAGGTCCTTAAGTGGGCTTTATGACTACCCCCCAACCCCCCTTTCCAGGGCCTTCTGCACTGGCCTCCCCCCCCCCCCCCCCCCCACCACCTGCCTCACTTACCTGAGGTGCAGCATTCCAGTGTTGGGCCTGGGTCTAAGGCCTCTGCAATACTTACAGTGGCCACCGCTCCTGGTGGCGCTGCTGATCCTACTGAGCTGCTGGCTCTGTGATTGGCTGGCAACTCTTGGAGGTAGGATACCCATCTTTACAGGGACAGGGATCCCAGCGCAGGACACAACTTTCAAAACACCGGAAAATCGTTCCAAGGGGGGAACAAAAAGGCTGAGGTGGGCGTCCCCACCAGCTGTTTCAGCCCAGCGCTGGGAGCTACGTCTCCTCCACAAATACACCCTAGATAAGCATTTAGTAAGGGGTCCAAAGCCTGTTTTAAATGTTCAACAGTGACGTCTGAAAATTGTCCAGCCCAATACTGGATCAGATATTTTTCAGGTATCCTTGGAGTGCAGGATATTGGTTGCTGAAATTGACCTTGTTGCATCTGGTTTATGCCTATATGAAATAGCTCATATTTGGGCATGTTTCAAAAATATCAGATTTTGGGGAGAAGGAAATCCTCCCTTTTGGCTCCACCTTTCTTTTTTGTTTATTCGTTAATGTAATCTGGGCATCCCCAATTGCCCTTGAGCAGGTGGTGGTGATGAAGTGATTTGTGACTTTAACCCCTTATAGGGACTAAACCAAATCAGGGATACATCCCTATGAATCTCCTTTAATCACGTTCAAACCAGACAAATTCTCAGATGCTTATTTGGGTCCAAAGAATTGTACTAGCTTTCCCGCAAAGAAAGAAAACCAACAGAGAATATTACCATCTTTTGGATAGCTTATTTTTAATATCTGTGGCTAAGTCATAAATATCCCAGATATTATAAGGGTCTGGGAAACTCTCTTCAATATGTATCTCTCCCTCCACTTAAAGAGACACAGAGAGCGGGTTCTTGTAGTTGTATACAGAATACTACATGAGACAATTTATTAACTTCTATAGATTTATTAAAGAATTTAACATGCAATAAACTTCTTAAGTGGATAGTTATATCACAATATCAAATATTACTGAGAGATGTAACCCACATTCTTATTTATAACATAGAATCCAAAAGCTAATGTTACGGCAAAATTGTCTTAGAATATCCAGAATATCCATCAAAATATGAAGTAAACTTTTACCTTAAAACCCCCGAGTAAGGCATGGGATGAGAAGTGTTGTTTGAGGATACAACACCCCAAAACTTTGCTTTCAAAAACTCTCATTTTTATACTACTTCTGAAGTGTCATCTGACTTCCAGCATTTATGTGACCTTCCTGTGTTCCTTTTAAAATCCATAACTTTAATTACCATTTCCACTTAATGTTTTATTGGAATTTGAAGTTGTGCACTTTTATTTGGTCAAAATGTTTATAATTGTGTTTACTTAACCTTTCTCATTCCTGTGAGTACATTCCATTTATTGTTAATTGCCCTTTCCATGGCACCCCAAAGAAACCTCCGGAGCCGACCTGTCTTCGCAAACCAATTAAGTTTGTTGCTATGTCTTACTGACAGGATATTTCAATGTGTGTGTTTATCTTCAAACCCCTGACAACAAAGACACAAATGGATTTTCCAATTTGTTCATAACAGGGACCTTCTTAAAGGGGAATGTCAGTGAGTTCTGAAAGCTGAGCATTTATTCAATTTTTAATTCCAAAAGGTATAATACACTAGCTATTTCCAAATTCTACTTAATCAAACCTATTATTCCTACATTCCATCACAAAAGAGTTACATTTTGTTTCTAAGCAAATATTTTGTATATAAATTCCAGATTGTATGGTGGAACTCAGGACGATTAAACATGATTGGAATTCAGTATATAAAAATAGATTGGTGGGGTTTGCATCAATATTGTAATAACTGTCTTTTTATTTTTCAGATCCTAACCTAAACTATTGAAGTTACTGTTGTGGGCAACAACTGGTTTTGAAGAATGAATGCATCATTATCATCTACTAGATCTGGTATGAGAGCCCACTGCATTCCTTAAGTAGAATCCCCACAGCTCTGGTAAATTTAATGATTAAATTAACTGAATTTATTACAATATGTACTCAATATTAAATGCTTATCTTGATTAAGGCCTGACTCTCAGATATCATCAAAATGTATTGAATTTTTAAAAATGACTTCCTTCTAAAGCATATGAAGGACAGCTTGATTATACAAAATTCCAAAACATTTTTTGAATGCAGTTTCTAGGTTTCACGTGTCAAGTTCGATTAATGCCACTGAAAGGTTGCATTGTAAGACAAGCTCGATTCTCTTCCAACTTGGTCCCCAATTTGATTGCCCAAAACTGTGCTGGCTTGTGATTTGTTAAGTGTTCATATTTGTATCAATATTTCATGAAATATTTTCAGAGCTTTATAATTAAGTATTTCTCTTCAAAGATGTTTCAAATATTCATATTCATATCCTAAATAGACAATGGTGTAGTTTAAATACTCAATCAGCTATTGCCCAGGTAAATGTTTTATCCAACAATGAAGAAACAACACTAAAATAAGCTCTGTTTTAACTTCCAATGCTCAGTTTGGGTTCCGATCGCATTAGTCAGCTTCAGCCTTCATCACAGCATTGATCCAGACAGCGATACAGGAGCTGAGAATTGGTTGAAATAACTGTCCTCAACAACAAGGTAACATTCAACTGAGAATAGCACCAAGGATCCCTAGCAACATTAAGGTCAATTGGGAGTCAAGAGGATGACCCTCTATTGGCTGGAATCATACCTGACACAAAGGAAGATGGTCATAGTTGCTGGAGGCCAATCATTGCAACACCAGAACATCACTGCAGAATTTCCTTAGTGCAGTCACCTTCAGTTACTTTATCATGTCATTTATTACATCAAAATGTCAGGAGTAAATGTATTTGCCTCGGTGCTATGGCCAGTTGTAGCATCCTTACTGAGAAAAGCTACATCAGTATAGACCAAGAATGGAATCTGGGATCTTCCTGCTAATGTTTCATATTATGAGCAAAATGGGAGGAACAGATGACTTTGGACCGATGATTCCCAAAGCTTTCCACCACTGGGGTTTCTTCACCTCATGTCTGTGTTTGCTATTGACTAACTGATAGAGATTGATTTCTATGCTTAGTCAACATCTCCATTATGTTGTATCATGCAACTACCAGGAGGGTAGAAGGAATACCTAGTTCTGATGAAAGGTCATCAACCTGAAATGCTAGCTCTATTTCTCTCTCCGTAGATGCTGCCTGAACAGATGAATCTTAGTTTGTTTTCACCTTGTAACTCCTATGTTCCTAAAATAGTAACATACTATTCCAACATACAGAGTAGACTTTAAAATGGTGGAAAATGCTCCAAATAAAGCCTTTGGTGGCATGCCTTCTTTTACTATTACTTAACTGATCTTCCTTCAGAAGTATCTAAATCTTTTGGTGCTTCAAACGGCAAAATTGTGTTCTTTAATTTTTTTTCCTACAAGTGATGAAATATTAGATATACTTACAGTTTAAAGTGAAAACATTGCATTTATATAGCACCTTATGATGACCGCAGGATACTCCCAAAGCACTCTACAACCAGTGAATTACTTTTGGAGTTCAAAAACTGTTATGTAGGCCAACACTGGAGCCAATGTGTTACACAGTCAAGTCCCACAAATTCCAATGAATGACCAGATTGGTTTTGTGATATTGGGTGAGGAAAAGATATTGATCAGGACCTTTTTAAAAACGCTGCAGGGATTTTTTTTGTAACCCATTAAACAGGTGAATGAGACCATGATTTAATATACCATCCATAATCAACAGCCCCAACAATGCAGCACTTACTCAAGGTATAGCAAAGTGCCAGTTGAGATATGGCCTGGAACAGCCTCGGAACTTGCACCAAAACATCGGCGTAAGTATAGTGTGATGTCAATTTTCAGCACAAAAATATTGAGGAAATTTGCAAAAGTGATTTGCACCGGTCTTTACACCATGCATGAGTTTCCTGGATCATTAGCACCGATTCACTTAAACCTCTGCTGAAACACTATGCCACTCATTAATGAAGCTCTGGCCCCTCATGTGAAAACCAGAGAATGGGTTTCTTGCTTTTTTGCCAGTTCTGAAGGGGCTGTAAACTTAGACCCAGTGTTTTAGGCGCAGAAAGACCTAAAGTGATTTTATTTTATTTCTCTTTAAGGAGATCTGCGCTATATTTTCTGTATCTTTGAATACAGTTTTTGACATCACATTAAAAATTGTAAAGCTTCTACGATTGAATCACACCGTGCCTAATGTACATAAATGATGGTTTGTTGGCTTCTAACTTAAATTATTGTGCACAAAAAAGGCTTAAAAGGAAATTTGAATACACATAAAATCAGGTCGGGCAGGGGTACAGAGTCTGATCCCTGCACCTGAAAGCATAAGCTCAAGACTCACATGATACTGGTGCTCAGGCCTTGATGTACATCTCCAGGCAGTTCGCCAGTGAAAAGGGCTGCAATGGAGACTGTGACGTCAGCAAGAAGCACTCAGCTCAGTCAGTAAAGGGGTTCGGGAAGTGGGCCGATCGGGTCAGGATGGAAGCAGTGACTTACAGAGAGGGTAGCAGTGATGGGAATTGTGAAGGATAGGTGGAGGTTAGTGGTGATCAGGGAGGCCAGTGGTGGCAATGAGCTGGATGAGCTCATGAAAGGCTGGGATTGGGGGCAGAACAGTCGTGTTCACAAAGATGAGAGAGGAAGAGCTCACCTGGAGTGTTAATATTGGGGCAGGGAGGATCACAATCAAGTAAGTATATTTAAATACTTAAGGAACTACTGTTACGAACTACTGGTTCATGGTTTGTATTAATTTCCTAGTGGTAACTTTTAATTTGGGAATTGATTTTTTTTCATGCAAGACAAATGAAAACACCTCATTTGAGAAGCTAGCAAGCAAACCTCGGGTGGTTACAAATTAAAGGGTGGTCCATGTTTATTTAGTAAGGTCATATTAGGAAGTATAAAGACCCGACACAATGGGAACCCCACTTAACATGTTGATGGAGATGGTGTGTCTGCAGCTGCTGTACTCCGGAGTTTAAATTCTTCACATAATTTCCCAGAATAAAGAGAAGATTTAAAGTTCAAAAATCTCTCCATGAGTACTTACAGAGACAGAGGTAGAGAGATGGGAGCTATAACACCACAGGTGGTCTCGTTTTGTTGGGCAGTTAGAGCAATTAAGTCTAGGAGGGTTTGTTCCATCATTGTTCGCAATATCAATTATTCATTTGGGTATCAGGAATCAAAGAGAAGATTAGGAGTTAGAAATAATTAGTCTAAATTGCTATCTGGGACATACCACATGTACCACATTGCTATGGAGATAGATGTTGCTAGGGAGATGCCTTTTGGGTCAGGTGTTTCTTTTGGGTGCTTACTGAGACAGTCCATTGGATTTCAGGAAAAGGAAGCTAACTTTTGAAAAGCTGATGTCTTTGAAAGCAGCTGGACTCAGGAGAAGAAAGACCATCCAGAATCAAGGGTGCTTCTGTTTTGAGGCAGGCCCATGCTCAAGCTGGGAAATCCAGATTTGTGAGGTGTTGAAGGTGAACTACAGAATTTGCCGAGTTGAAGCTAGAGGGAGACAGATAAGAAATTAAGGAAATTGAAGTGAATTCCGAAGAGCAGTGGTACATTTTGGATTGGTCCCAGCAGAAGTGAAAAACCGGCAAGATCCTGTAACATATAGGGCAAATTCTAGGGCTGGAAGTGACAGTCAAACAAGGGTGTTCTATTGAGATATAGAGTTTAAAGTATTCGTCATCATCTTTTGTTAGGATTTTAAGTTTAAAATATGCGTTTCCAAATTGTAGCATTAAGTTAGGAGTGTTTTGCTTTGATTAACTGTTGTGTAACAGGGTAGGCGGTGGCGTTGTGGTATTATCACTGGACTAGTAACCCAGAGACCCAGGGTATTCCTCTGGGGACATGTGTTCGATTCCCACCACAACAGAAGGTGGAATTTGAATTTAATTAATAAATCTGGAAGTAAAACTAGTCTAATGATGGCCATGAAACCATTGTCAATTGTTGTAAAAACCCATCTGGTTCACTAATATCCTTTAGGGAAGGAAATCTGCTGTCCTTACCTGGTCTGGCCTACATGTGACTCCAGACCCACAGCAATGTGGTTAACTCTTACATGCCCTCTGAAATGGCCTAGCAAGCCATTCAGTTGTACCTAACCGCTACAAAGTCTATGAAAAGGAATGAAACTGGACGGACCACCTGGCATCGACCTAGGCACCGGAAACGACAACGGCAAACCCAGCCCTGTCGACCCTGCAAAGTCCTCCTTACTAACATCTGGGGGCTTGTGCCAAAGTTGGGAGAGCTATCCCACAGACTAGTCAAGCAACAGCCTGACTTAGAGAATCATACCTTACAGACAATGTCCCTTACACTGCCATCACCATCCCCGGGTATGTCCTGTCCCACCGTCAGGACAGACCCAGCAGATGTGGTGGCACAGTGGTATACAGTAGGGAGGGAGTTGCCCTGGGAGTCCTCAACATCAACTCTGGACCCCATGAAGTCTCATGGCATCAGGTCAAACATGGGCAAGGTAACCTCCTACTGATTACCACCTATTGCCCTCCCTCAGCTGATGACTCAGTACTCCTCCATGTTGAACACCACTTGGAGGAAACACTGAGGGTGGCAAGGGCAAAAAATGTACTCTGGGTGGGGGACTTCAATGTCCATCACCAAGAGTGGCTCGGTAGCACCACTACTGACCGAGCTGGCCGAGTCCTAAAGGACATGGCGGCTAGACTGAGTCTGCGGCAGGTGGTGGGGAAACCAATGCGAGGGAAGAACATACTCAACCTCATCCTCACCAAGCTGCGTGCCGCAGATGTATCTGTCCATGACAGTATTGGTAGGAGTGACCACCGCACAGTCCTTCACATTGAGGATACCGTCCATCGTGTTGTGTGGCACTATCACCGTGCTGAATGGGATAGATTTCGAACAGATCTAGCAATGCAAAACTGGGCATCCATGAGGCGCTGTGGGCCATCGGCAGCAGCAGAATTGTACTCAATCACAACCTGTAAACTCATGGCCCAGAATATCCCCCACTCTACCATTACCATCAAGCCAGGAGACCAACCCTGGTTCAATGAAGAGTGCAGGAGGGCATGCCAGGAGCAGCACCAGGCATACCTCAAAATGAGGTGTCAACCTGGTGAAGCTACAACCCAGGACTACTTGCATGCCAAACTGCGTAAGCAGCATGCGATAGATAGAGCTAAGCGATCCCATAACCAACGGATCAGATCTAAGCTCTGCAGTCTTGCCACATCCAGCCGAGAATGGTGGTGGACAATTAAACAACTAACTGGAGGAGGTGGCTCCACAAATATCCCCATCCTCGATGATGGGGGAGCCCAGCACATCAGTGCGAAAGATAAGGCTGAAGCATTTGCAACAATCTTCAGCCAGAAGTGCCAAGTTGATGATCCATCTCGGCCTCCTCCTGAAGTCCCCAGCATCACAGATGCCAGACTTCAGCCAATTCGATTCACTCCACGTGATATTAAGAAACGACTGAAGGCTGCAAAATCTATGGGCCCTGACAATATTCCGGCAATAGTACTGAAGACCTGTGCTCCAGAACTTGCTGCGCCCCTAGCCAAACTGTTCCAGTATAGCTACAACACTGGCATCTACCCTGCAATGTGGAAAATTGCCCAGGTATGTCCTGTACATAAAAAGCAGGACAAATCCAAACCGGCCAACAACCGCCCCATTAGCCTACTCTCAATCATCAGTAAAGTGATGGAAGGTGTCATCAACAGTGCCATCAAGCAGCACTTGCTTAGCAACAACCTGCTCAGTGACGCTCAGTTTGGGTTCCGCCAGGGCCACTCAGCTCCTGACCTCATTACAGCCTTAGTTCAAACATGGACAAAAGAGCTGAACTCAAGAGGTGAGGTGAGAGTGATTGCACTTGACATCAAGGCAGCTTTTGACCGAGTATGGCATCAAGGAGCCCTAGCAAAACTGAGGTCAATGGGAATCAGGGGGAAAACCCTGCGCTGGCTGGAGTCATACCTAGCCCAAAGGAAGATGGTTGTGGTTGTTGGAGGTCAATCATCTGAGCTCCAGGGCATCACTGCAGGAGTTTCTCAGGGTAGTGTCCTAGGCCCAACCATCTTCAGCTGATTCATCAATGACCTTCCTTCAATCATAAGGTCAGAAGTGGGGATGTTCGCTGATGATTGCACAATGTTCAGCACCATTCGTGACTCCTCAGATACTGAAGCAGTCCATGTAGAAATGCAGCACGACCTGGACAATATCCAGGCTTGGGCTGATAAGTGGCAAGTAACATTTGCGTCACACAAGTGCCAGGAAATGACCATCTCCAACAAGAGAGAATCTAACCATCTCCCCTTGACATTCAACGGCATTACCATCACTGAATCCCCCACTATCAACATCCTAGGGGCTACCATTGACCAGAAACTGAACTGGAGTAGCCATATAAATACTGTGGCTACAAGAGCAGGTCAGAGACTAAGAATCCTGAGACTAGTAACTCACCTCCTGACTCCCCATAGCCTGTCCACCATCTACAAGGCACAGGTCAGGAGTGTGATGGAATACTCTCCACTTACCTGGATGGGTGCAGCTCCAACAACACTCAAGAAGCTCAACAGCATCCTGGACAAAGCAGCCCGCTTGATTGGCACCCCATCGACAAACATTCACTCCCTCCACCACCGACGCACAGTGGCAGCAGTGTGTACCATCTACAAGATGCACTGCAGCAATGCACCAAGGCTCCTTAGACAGCACCTTCCAAACCCACGACCTCTACCAACTAGAAGGACAAGGGCAGCACATACATGGGAACACCACCACCTGCAAGTTCCCCTTCAAGTCACACACCATCCTGACTTGGAACTATATCGGCGTTCCTTCACTGTCGCTGGGTCAAAATCCTGTAACTCCCTTCCTAACAGCACTGTGGGTGTACTTACCCCACATGGACTGCAGTGGTTCAAGAAGGCAGCTCACCACCACCTTCTCAAGGGCAATTAGGGATGGGCAATAAATGCTGGCCTGGCCAGCGATGCCCACATCCCATGAAAGAAAAAAAAACTCTTGTACAGTCAAGTTTTTATTTAAAACATGAAATCTTGTGGTGCAATTCTTTCAGTAATAACTGGGAATTTCACTTTCTCTTTTTAAAAGTTAACCCTAATGGGATCATAACACAACCCGCATGGACAGCTTGTTGGCCCACATGTCGACCTGTTTTTTCGAAAGGCAGTTGACCAGGGCAATAAGATATTGGCCACTGGACCCCAACTTCTTTAGGCTAGAGTCATATGGTCGGAGGCGCTCTTCCAGCTTATAATGAGATTGCATTTCCTACCTACATATTGAAGTTTAGGAGGCCACTTAGCACCCGAAAAACAAGTGCTGCATGGCCAGATTTCTAGGTCAAGATGCAAGTTTTCTTTCCTCAAGCCCCCATTGATTTTGCTAACTTCTGCTCATTCATGCCTTTGTGTCTACGTTCCGGCGTATGCTAATAAGATTGACAGGAAACTCTCTCTAAGTAACGGTCAGCTAGATCGACATGGAATTTTCTGAAGTAACCAGCTAGTGATGGCAAAATCTAAGTCTTATGTGTTTAAATCCTTGGGCTGGATTTTCAAATCGGGGTCGGGAATCCGATGCCCAGATAATTTCTGAGTTTCGACCGCGCGCTGCATCTGCATCACTCACGCGACACAATCTTCAAATGTTAGTGTCCTAATTGGCCCGGAGGCAAGCTTCACACCCAATTAGTTGCACCGAGTTCTGCGAGGAGGTGGGAGATGCTTGTTGGAGCAGGAGCTTCAAAAGCAGGTGGCAGTCATGACAGAGCCTGTTGCTTCATTGCACAAAAGAGGAGGCAGGAATTCGAGGGTCAGAAGCCTCAGTGCACAGAGATTCGGCCATACGGCCAGGCAAACAGTACACCCCTGATCTCACAGCGATACACTTGCTGGCAAAAAATTTTACATTCCTTAAAAAAAATTAGCACCTCTCCACACTAATGTGCACCAGATTGTCTGGATTTGGTGATTCCCACTTTGAAAATCACCCCCTGTCCCTGCCCAACCTGTTAACACGCTCCTCAAGGAGCTTAATGGGCCAGTAATTAGAGGCGAGCAGGTTCCCCATTTCCCCCTCCCGCTCTCCCTTTGAAAATTGCATTGAGGTCCGGTGACGTCGGAATCCAGTAACGCCCTCTGGAACATAATTTTCAATGCATGCCAGCACCCCCTGCTCGCCCTCTCCTGCAATTGAAAATCCAGTCCTTTGAATCTGCAACCTTCCAGCCTGTCGATGGGAGTGTCACCAAGTGATACTTGACAGTTAAAGCATGTATTAGGGATTCTTTTTGAGTTGCCAAGTCTTTTTGAATCTAATAGGATAGGGTTTGGGGGGGTGCATTTCCTTCAGCTGAGTGCTGGTATTGGAACAACGCTCAGTGGGCTTTGAACCCATTTGAGCTATGCAGGAATTCTAACATCGGGTTTTATGCTTCAATTCTTCATTTCCTGACAGTAAGTCTCCAGTCACAGGGAGCATGCTGATTCAGGGGTAGAATATAAATTACTGCAGTACCTATTTGATATCTGTTGTCTTTCTCTAGAAAAGTGATTAAATTGTTTACCCTGTTCAGCAAAGCATCTGTATACTACTAATTGATATTGTTGACATCCTGTTTGGCAGCCTGGAATGACCAACAGGCATTGAATTTAAGGAGATTTGTGACTTTGCTTGGCTATCCCTGTAGTTTGCGATAGCTGCGCAACTCCATCACAACCTTCCTGTGAACCTTATCCCGTCAAAGCAAGTCTCTTCTGAGAGCTCCAGGTAGCTGTTCCTGTTTTCTTTTTATTTGCTTATGGGATGTGGACATTGCTGGCAAGGCCAGCATTTATTACCCATCTCTAATTGCCGTTGATAATGTGGTGGTGAGCTGCCTTCTTGAACTGCTGCATTTCATCCACGGTATTGTTAGGGAGGGAGTTCCAGGATTTTGACCCAGCAACAGTGAAGGAATGGCAATATAGTTCCAAGTCAGGATGGTGTGTGACTTGGAGAGGAACTTGCAAGTCAAGGTAGTAAACATAGCGGGTGTAGGCAGATCATCTCCGGTGAAGGTAAATCTTCTCACACTGCTCTTTGACCATAACGCAAGGACAGAGGATATGCTGTACCCATTTTGACAATTTTAGTTGCAGCAATCCAAATTCATGCTACTTCCTGAAAGGGCAGAACATCATTGGCTATTAATGTTGTAGTATAAGGTTGTAAAGGGTTAATGCTGAAGACAGTGAGAGCAACCCCTCCCACTATAAGAGTGATGATGTCATAATCAAATGAGGTTAGGCTGGAACGAAGAAGAGAAAGCAGCACAAAGGATGCTAGCTTAAGAGGCTTGATGAGAGTGTAAATAATAAACAGATCTCAGTTGACCTTATCCTGAGTCTGAGATTGTCTGTTACATTAGTAAATTCAACAACAAATGTCATATGGGTGGAATAGGTGCATGCACAAGTTAGATGTTTGCATCAAAAGAGTTGCTCCCAAATTAATATACATTAGCTGACAAATGATTTATTTTTTTTGATTTGATTTAGAGATACAGCACTGAAACAGGCCCTTCGGCCCACCCAGTCTGTGCCGACCATTAACCACCCATTTATACTAATCCTACACTAATCCCATATTCCTACCACATCCTCACCTGTCCCTATATTCCCCTACCACCTACCTATACTAGGGGCAATTTATAATGGCCAATTTACCTATCAACCTGCAAGTCTTTTGGCTGTGGGAGGAAACCGGAGCACCCGGAGGAAACCCACGCAGACACAGGGAGAACTTGCAAACTTGAAAACTGTGAATGATGCCCCCACATTCATTTGTGTGACAGCACCATGTATCCACTTAGAGGTCTATTGGGAAATCACATGATACACCAGGAGTGGAGAGCCAGCCAAATGTGTCCCAGCTCTATTTTGGTGTATGTTCTTTTGAAGCATTGTGCCAAGAATGGACTGTTGCTCACTTACACTTGTGAAATATTAATAGCAGTTCTAGCAAAAGAAAATGCATTCATCACTTTTTTAAATGATAAAATGTTCTAAATAGTGATAGCCCAGAGTTTTGTGATGGCTGGAGTAAATAATTGTTAGCGAAGTATAGTTCCTTGTGATGTCTGATGAATAATTAAGGACTTCCTGGAGGAATTGCTTATATCTATTTATATATATTATACATATATTCAAGTGGGTAAATACTGGAAAATCTACTCTGGAAGATCTAAAGTACTGTGTAAAGTTCCTAGTTGGAAGACTATTGGACTAACAGTAAAGTCTTCAGGACTCAATATGATGTGACAGTTACTCAATGCAATGAAACATGTAGTGTAGTCTCAGGCATTCCTTTACAAGTCTCCAGAATCAAATTCACAATATTAGAAATGCTTGATGGGTTTAATAGCATCCTGCAGTCTATTCACACATAATAATGTTCCCAATGTTTCTAGTGGACAATTTTAAAAGGGACATAACCTTGATAAGTCTTAACGCTGTTAGATATATTAATATAGGGAATAACAGTACACTTTATATTTTTATTGCTACCATTCCAGAGATGGCACCCCTAACTAAGAACTCAGATGAAAGGTCACAGACCCGAAACGTTAAATCTGCTTCTCTCTCCATAGATGCTGCCAGACCTGTTGAGTATTTCCAGCACTTTCTGTTTTTATTACATGTAGAAAAGTGAATAGCCAAACAGATGAGACGAGCACATTGCCAATTTTGTGTCCCTCATTGCAGAGGCTGAGTAATGGAAACAGGATAATCACCCTATTAGTCAGGGTAAGACCATGCTGTCAGAGAAACCATAAAAAGGATATGAAAGTCAGAGAAAATGAGAGATGGGGAGCAGAAGTGAAATATAAGTTGAATATAAACTTAGGTGTCTACATAATATACAGTTCCAATACAACCATAATCCTAAAATAAGCTTGGAAGAACAGTTTGGAATTTCCATAGTACACGTCATGTGATCACTGCCCTATTTTACCAAGTTTAGCAAGTGGTCAGTTTCACTGATACCTCTTGTCGCCTTGCCACTTTAGCAACATCTCTCTTCCATATAATGGCACTGCTTCCTTTAACTTGACTCAGTCTATTAAATGTTCTGCATTTGGCTTATATTTTGGGCATAACCCCTGGAATCTCATGCAACAATTTAAGGAGCTTTTGTCACACTGATTCAGAAGAACAATGCCTGTGGACCATTCTTTTATTTTCAATCCAGGGGTGGGTTTCCACCAATATGTTGGCTCTGCTTTCACGTGGAAGCCCAAAGGGAGTAGATGAACACTGCAGCTCCCAGTATTTGAGTAACTGATATTGGCTCTCTTACCCCAAATGCAACATCATAGATCCACATTTTTGTTGGTCTATGACTGTGGTCAGGATAAGGAAGCCAGGCATGGAGAGAGAGACCCAGACACTTAGGCAGCCGTAAAAGATGGCGGCCTGCACGCAGGGCTTTATTCCGTGGAGCCGCCGCAATCTTATACGTGGTGGCTCATTAGCGTGGCTGGAGCGGACCGGCCCCCAATTACGTGGAGGGGGCGGGCGAGCCATCCCCGGCAATGGCGCTTGGCGTCACTGCGCAGGCGCATTGCCATTTTTAAAGGGCTTCCAGCCCACACATTTACTTTAAATTTTTAAAGAGACATTACTTTAAAATGTATTACAAATAATGAAATAAATGTTCCCAGTCCCTCTCCCACCTCCCCAATAAATTTACATTTCATCCCTTGTTCTGTCCCCCCACAAAATACTCACTTTCTGTACCTGACCTTCCATCCGCAGCAACCCCCCCTCCCACAAAGGTCAGAAACATTTAACTTTACCCCTTCCCATCACCCCCTAGACCAATCAAGTAAGTTTGACCCCGCTCCCCCACCTCCCGCACCGATAAACTTACCTCCTCCCCCCTCCCCTCCCCTCAGGTGTCGCACCTCGTTTCCCTGGACGGGGATCCGAAGGCTCCACCGCCAGGATGAGGATTGTGGCAGTACACCAGGAGGTGACGGGAACGTCATTAATGCAGGTAAGTTAATTTATTTAAATATTTAAATTGAGGTCCTGTCACTGAGCAGCAGGGGGCCGCCACGAGGCCTCGCTGCCCCCAGCAAGATCATGACGGGCAATCTTCATGCGCTCCCCGCCACGGATCCCGACATCGAGGTCCTTATAAAATCCAGCTCCTAGTTTGTTACGCTCCTTTTAAGCATAAAAGCATTTATTATTTTTTTCTATAATAGCTCCCATTTGCTTTCAAAACATTATTATTAGAGTGAAATAGAAAATTTTTTAGAGTGCATTCCTATCAATCTCAAGGACCATCACAAGCTCAATGTTTTGCACTAACAGCCAGCATGTAAATTGAGGTGATTTCTGTTGCAGGCAAAGTGTTTTTTTGAAAAAACAGATTGACACTGAAATTTAAATAATGGATGTTAGCAGTTCTTAGGGAGGACAGGACTATCACTTCCAAAGACTTGATGAGAATTCACAGTTCTCATTGACTCAGGCAACTACTGACATTCTTTATGGATTGTTTTATTAGGCTAAGAACTTGCAATCATTATTTTAACAAACTTCAGAGAAAATCTTAATAAACAGCAGAGTGCATAGTTTTACCCCTCACTTAACATGTTGCAGTTTTCAGAGAGAACCATATATCAATGCTGCAGTGCTTCTTTTCTTCCTTTTAATTTAAGTATCACCTGAAGAATTTCTTTCTCAATAACCTTCAAGGATGCTTGCACTACTTTTAGGAACACAGATTGCCTCTTTGAGTTCTCTATATCAGCCAAAGCCTGAGAGAGCCACCAGTATGAGTTATGCCAGAGAATGATACTTATCCTTGAATGCGATTCTCTTGTTGCTATTTTTCTTACCACTTCCCATCTCAGATGATATCAACAAAAGCTCACAGTAAAATAACTCCAAGTCCACTAATATATTTTCCTTTAGCATAAATAATATTGAATGTAACGATATTTCACATTCATAAGGAGCAAGGTAGGGACAGGAGAGGCATCTGGAGAGGGGGATGCAGAAGCTTTGGGAGGGTAGTAGGCAAAACAACAATAACTTGCATTTGTTTAGCACCTTTATATTGTAAAACATCCTAAGGTGATTCACAGCGAGCTGCAAAGGAGATTGCTTGTCAAAGATGTAAGTTTTAAGAGTGTTTTAAAGGAGGAAAGAGAATTAGAGAGGCGGAGAAGTTCAAAAAGGGATTCCAGAGCTTAGGGCTGTGGCAACTAAAGGATCAGTCACTAATGGTGGAGCGATTAAAATCGGGGATGCTCAACAGACCAGAATTGGATGAAGCATAGGTTGCATAGCATAGAAGGTTGGAGGGATGGAGGAGGTTACAGAGATAGGGAAGGGTGAGGCCATGCTGGGATTTGAAAACAAGGATGGGAATTTTGAAATCAATGAGTTGCTTAACTGAGAGCCAACATAGGTCAGCCAACACAGGAGTGATGGGTGAATAGAACCTAGTGTGAGTTAAGACAGTAGCAGCCGGGTTACGGATGACCTCAAGTTTACAGAGGGTAAAATGTGGGAGGCCAGCCAGGTGTGCCTTGAAATAGTCAAGTTTTAAGGTAAAAAAGGCATTGATGAGGATTTCAGTAGCAAATGAGCTGAAGCAGGGACGGAGTCGGAGAATATTGTGGAGGTGGAAATAGACGATTTTAATGAAAAGAAGCATTAGAGCATTGATATAAAAACAAAAAGTGCTGGAAATACTCATCAGGTCTGCCAACATCTGTGGCGAGAGAAGCAGAGTTAACGGGCTGAATTTTGCCCTAGGTGGACGGGAATTCGCCACCGACGTAAAAGTTGGTGGCGAACCTGCTTCCACCTAGCCCGGGGATCAGTCCCTCATTATACAGGCTTTAATTGTCCCAAGGTGGGACTTCCACCCACTTGAGGGGGAAGGTCCCGCCTCAGTGAGCTACTGGCCAATCAGCAGGCCAGCAGCTCTTAGTCCCAGCAGCGCCACTGGGAGCGGTGGCCACTGCTGGGACTGCAGCCCAGCCGACACCATGGAGCCTGGGGATGAGATATGTTGGGCTTGCCTCACAAGGGGGATCGGTCCTTCTCTGGTGATGCTGGAGTGGTCGTTTGGGGGGAGGGGGGCATCTTGAGTCACGCGGGTGGGTTGGGAGGTGGGGGCGGCCCTGTGCCCGACCGCCATGGCACCCCTTCCACACCCCCCACCCCCGGGGCGCGGGAAGGCTGGCAGCTATCGCTGGGCGGCCTTTCACATCCCCAGCACGCCCACTTGCCACAGGTAAAATACCCATGGAGGCGGGTGAGGGCCCTTAAGTGGTCGTTAAGTGGCCACTTAAGGGCCTTGATTGGCCTCGGGCAGACGGGCCGTTCCCCCCCCCCCATCCCCGACCGACTGCCGTAAAGTTGACATGAGGCGGGAGCGGGGCGGGTAGGGCTCCCGGAGCCTCCCACTCGATTTTACGCTGCCCCCATGCCACCATCCAACCCGCTGGGGCGGCGTAAAATTCAGCCCAACGTTTCAGGTCAGGGAGTGACCTTTTGCTTTTATTTTAGAGCATTGATGCATGGTTCGGAAACTCAACTCAAAATTAAAAGCATTTTCTTTTCTTCCTCATTCACTCGCTCTTTTCTTCTGATAAAAGCAAATCAAGCTGTGGCAAAGTTCCACAGGTTTTACAACCATCTCAAATGATAATTTGTCACACATAAGCCCAGCCACACAATAGCTGTGCAAAACGTTAGCACTACATTCCGCTCAATTCCCACTTGGCTATACCTTAACAGGCCTTTTTTTAAAAGGCTGATGAGGCTCCCACCTGATTCAGGCAGGAGCCTCACCAATACTTGGCTTTTTAATGCCCCACTGAATGACAAGCCCTTCCACAAGCACCCTGCTGAGTAACAGCTGGTGGGGAAGGAGATGAGGCTGTCGAAGATATGGCAAAAACATTCTAAAGAAGAGCTAGGTGGAGCAGCAGTAATCTTCCCTGCCCCACAAGGGAAGTATGCGCCTCTGCTGCATGGGGCTCTCCCCCACCCCTTCCCACTGGCAAGAAGGCCACCCCACCTCATGCCTCAACCCCCCTGGATATTACCTTTGTGCCGTTTGGTGGCCTCCAGGCCCCACGATCTGGGCCAGCAGAAACCTGCCAGATGCTTCTTTACATCTGCTTTGATTGGGAAGCTGACCAACAGGGACAAAAACATGATGTTGGGCGGGCTTGACACTTGTGCCCTGTCCCTGCCCACCCGAACCACACTCCCTCACCCATCCACCCCTCCTGAATTTCAACCAGGAGGTATCACAGATGAGCTTGCTGCTGGTCTCAATAAATGTCAAGCAATGAATTTGCAACAAGAGTCACTGAATGGTGATCCAAAGAAGGAACTGTGGCTGGCTTTGCCCCGCTTTATCACAAGCTACCAGCTGTCTAACATTGCTCTGGATGAATATGATTAGTTCAGTATAAACTGCAGAACCGACATGTAACCTACCTGACTAAGCTCGCTGTCACAGTATATGGTGCATCCACCCATTGTTTATTTGTGGTGAGGGGGATGGTGGCACTTAAGTTTATTGCTTCTTATGTATAGGCAAGTGCTTTTCTCAAGAGGGTGCGTCACACAGGCTGGAAGCAGCTGCCAGTGATATAAATTTCACTCCAAGAATTTCTACTGTTACTTGCAACACCCCAACTTGATACTGGCAAAGTTGGGGAGAGACGGTGGGGCAAACTAAATGACAACTGAAACTGACAGTTAACATAGCGCCAGGTAAATACCCCAGCCCAAATTCAATCACTAACGAGGCCCATTACCATGCGGGATGGGTTAAAATCAACTCCAATAACTCAAAACAGAGCGCTGACCGAAAAAATCATGCTTAACAAGGAATAAACATGTTAAATTATAGAGAGAATGCACCCTACCTCCCAACCTCAGAAAATTTTCATTTTTGACACTTATTTAGTGCATTATACAGGATTTTGGAATGTAATATGATTCATCCATTGAAACTAAAAATAATCCATTCTGGAAGAGTACTGACACATTAATATTTCAATAGTGTCATCGTTACTAACTTCAGAATATTGTCATGCAACAGAAGTGCGATGATACAACAATCATGAACAAAATCTGAAGAGTCATAAAACTGACTTTATCTTTTAAAAAAATGAACCTTTATTTTTAAAAAGTGAACAATGCATCCAAAATGGCTGCCGAAGAAAAAGTTCGGCCTTTGTGTATTCAAACTGTCTGACAAGGACAAAGGACAAATCTTCAAAGCTAAGAGGTGTCAATTGAACCCATCCTACACCCATCCTAAAAGGTCCAGAATTGAATGTCTGCTTCTGAAACAAAAGGCTGGATTTTGTTCCTAGCCCATGCCGGATTCTATGGTGGGGCAGGCCAGAGAATCGCAGCGGCAGTGGCTGCCACAGAACCCAATGCCGGGATTGCTGGACGCGATCTTCCCAGGAGCAGGGGAGAATGCCTTGGAAAATGAAGCGTGTTCGCTTCAGGCTTGGGGACAGCCCCTCCTTTGTTGGCAATTTGTGATGCAGGGAGGACCCCCCCTCCCCCAGGAACGACTGTAAACACCCAGAACCCCCTCCCACTGGACCGATCATCTACTGGCCCAACCTCCCTCGCCGGGTCCTTCTGGACCAGACCCAGCGACCCTCCTCACCTAACTCGGGTTCAGGGTTCCATCGCTGGGCCTGGGTCTGAGGCCTCTGCAGTACTGGCAATGGCCACTGCTCCCAGTGGCACTGCTGATACTGATGAGCTGCTGGCCCTGTGATATAGAATCCTACATCTATACTGGCCAATGTTTAAAGTGATGGGGATCCTGCCTCCTTAAACATTGACCCCAAAGACCAGAGGATTGCTCCGAGGGTCAGAAAAAATGCAAAGTTGGAGTTCCCTGCGCCTTTTCGACCCGGCATTGTGAGCCCCACCTCCTGCTTAAAATCCAGCCCAATGATGTTCTGAAGTTGCCAAGTCCTGGGCCATTGTGCGATCACCATGGCTGGAGGGCAGAGTGTCTCCCATCAGGAGATAACAGAAGTAATGCAGCTTTATCTTAAAAAAAGACAGCCTAGAGAGAGACCGCAGAGAGAGACAGAGAAAGAGCAGCATCCAGCAGCTTGTAGAATCCTACATCTATACTAGACAGCAGTGAACTGGAAGTGATCCACTATCTTCAACTGAACTTTCAATTAAGAGAGAAATCTACAATCGTCTCAGGCCTGCACCCATCAAGAACTTGATTTCCAAGAGAATTCAACGGGTTTGTCATGACTTCCACCATTCTTCCCCCGACCAACCCCGACCCCTCCCTCGACTAAAAATCACGTTCCCTTTTTCCCTCTCTATCTGGCTCCTCTTGTGTGTGTGGGTGAACGAATGCATGAGTGGATGCTGTTGCGACAATTTCAGGATAAGGTGGATTGATCAGTAAACAATTGACTTGGTGCATTTTAACCTACAGGGGATGATAGAAGAAGAATTTAAAAGGGTCCAGACAGAGCCAAAAAGATTTAAAGTAGCTAAGATAAAAGCTGCTAAGGATTGAAGGAAAAACATTAGAGATATGTTTAGTTGAAACTGTTTTTTAAAGCTTTAAATAGGGACAAGGAAAGTTCCCAAACAGGAAATCCAAGAGTGAGGATGATATCTCACCCAGTTGAAGTGCACAGGGGTGTGCAGCAGAAGCTGGACAACCACCTGTGAGCAGTAGTATCCCAGAGGACATGGGGCAGATGAGGGAAACACATATCTCTGAAATAAAAGGAAAAGAGAAGGTAACATTCCCTAATGTGAACCACACTTGTGAAAAATTACTGGAAATCTAAAAGTGAGGTTGGTGTGGATCTACCCACTGAAGAATCAGATGATCAGGTGTCAAATCCAAAACTAATCAAATCCAACTATTATGAACTCAACAAAAACAAGGGGCAGGAAGAAATCCCAGATGTCTCAAAGGGGCAAAGAAACAAGGGGCAAAGAAACAATGTATCACCCACTATCACCCTAGAAATAAGAACTATCAATGTGTCACAAGCTGAACAGTTAACATCATGTATTATGAAAGCAGTAGTTAAGGGGTTAAAGCTTGTGCAGACGGGGAATCCTGCAACAAGCAGTAACAAAAAATTACATACTACAAACTTCACCAACAACCACATGCGTTTGGAGATGAATGTTCTGAAGGTAGTACAAACTGGTGGGAGATAAACTACAACCCCATTTGACAACACTTCACCAAAAGAATTACAATATTTTAATGATCGTGAGAAGAGACAGTTGCCTGAGTGAGAGACATTTTCCATAGTGAAGTTGGAAATTTAGTGCACGTGGGAATTTGGTGCAGAGGGGGAAAAAGGGGCTCCTTTTCCTATCTTTTCAGCCGTCAGCAGCTGGTGAGTCTTCTTCTTTTGACTCCAAGATAGGTGAGTGCAACTTTCTATTACTTCAGCTTCAATTATTAACGAATTGACTAATTAAAAAAATAAGGTTGTACAGAGAGGCAGAGAGGTGCAGAGCCCGAGGAGCGTCAGGACTGGGGGTATAAAATAGCGCGCCAAAACCTGGGTGGGAGAGAGGCAGAGACGAGCGGAGCCCAAGGAGCAGCAGGACCAGTGGTATAAAATAGCGCGCCAAAACCTGTGTGGGAGAGAGGCAGAGAGGAGCAGAGCCCGAGAAGCGGCAGGACCGGAGGTATAAAATAGCGTGCCAAAACCTGTGTGGGAGAGAGGCAGAGAGGAGCGGAGGCTGAGGAGCAGCAGGACTGGAGGTATAAAATAGCGTGCCAAAAACCTGTGTGAATTCGGCCAGTGGTCAGGGACAGGCGAGTGTGACTATGAGTGAGGCAGGTAGAGGGATCCGGGAGATAGTGCTGTAGGAGCCTCAGCCATTGTCCTTGTCCAACAGGTTCAAGATTCTTGCTCCCTGTGTGGACGAGAGCAGGGACTGTAGGGAGGATGAGCAAACTGACCATAGCACCATGGTACAGGGAGCCATTCAAGGGGAGGAGAAAAGAGAAATGTAGTCGTAATCGGGGGTAGTATAGTTAGGGGCATAGACACTGTTCTCTGTGGCCAGGATCGAGAGTCCCGAAGGCTCTGTTGCCCAGCTGGTGCCAGGGTTCGGGATATCTCATCTGGACTGCAGAGGATCTTGGAGTGGGAGGGGAAAGATTCAGTTGTCGTGGTCCACGTAGGCACCAACAATATTGGTAGAATGAGGTTAGAGGTTCTGCTGAGGGAATATGAGCAGCTAGGGGCTAAATTAAAAAGCAGAACCAAAAAGGTAATAATCTCCAGATTACTACCTGAGCCACGAGCAAATTGGTCAATAAGATTAAAGAGGTAAATGCGTGGCTCAAAGATTGGTGTGGGAGAAATGGGTTCGAATTCGTGGGACATTGGCACCAGTACTGGGGAAGGAGGGAGCTGTTCCGATGGGACGGGCGCCACCTGAATCATGCTGGGACCAGAGTCCTGGCGAATCGCATAACTAGGGCTGTAGATAGGGCTTTAAACTAAATAGTGGGCGGGGGGGTGGGGGGTTCAGTTGCATGGAAAAACAGGAAGTTAAAGGTGAAGGTAGGAGTGTAGGTTAGTGGTGAGGCTGATTGTTACCAAACTGCAAGAAGTATACTGGTTAAACCAGAAGACAGAAATAATAAACAGGTGAATAAAGCATCAGTGCTGAGGGACAGGTTAGGGGGTATAGCCCAAATAAGAGTTCTATATACAAATGCAGGGAGTGTAAGGAATAAACTAGATGAGCTTCAGGCGCAAATTCAAATGGAAGATTATGATGTGGTGGCCATTGCGGAGACGTGGCTACAGGATGGTCGGGACTGGGAACTAAATATACCTGGTTATAAAGTTTACAGGAGGGACAGGGAAAATGGCAGAGGGGGTGGAGTAGCCTTACTGATTAGAAATAATATCACCTCATTGATGAGGGAGGATATAATGAGGGGAAAGCATCCAGTGGAGACCTTATGGGTGGAATTGAGGAACAGAAAAGGATCTAAAACTAATAGGTGTTGTGTATAGACCCCCCTGATAGCATTTCTGAGGTGTTAGATTGTATAAATGCACAAATTAGGTAAGTGTGTAACAAAGGCAGAGTAGTATTAATGGGGGATTTTAACTTACACATGGATTGGGAGAGGCAGACTAGCACCTGTCAGAAAGGTAGTGAATTTCAGAATGTGTCCGGGATAGTTTCCTACAGCAATATGTCCGAGGTGTAACAAGGGCACAGGCAATATTAGATTTAGTTATGAGTAATGAGCCAAATTTAATTAGTAGCCTATCTGTGTGTGAACATTTACCAAATAGTGATCACAACATGATCGGATTCAAGGTAGCGTTTGAAAATGAAAAGCACGAATCAGCTACTCGAATTTTAGACTTGGGTAAGGCTGACTTTACCGGGATGAGACAGAGACTATCCACGGTAAACTGGGTAGATCTGTTAATGGGTCAAATGACTGAAGAACAGTGGAGAATATTTAAAGAAACATTTAACGAAATACAGAGCGAGTATATACCCCAAGAGGAAAAAGCTCCATTTCACAGAAAAAACAGCCATGGACAACTAAAGAGATTAGGGTAAAAGCAAAATACTGCGGATGCTGGAAATCTGAAACAAAAACAAGAAATGCTGGATTCACTCAGCAGGTCTGGCAGCATCTGTGGAAAGAGAAGCAGAGTTAACGTTTCGGGTCAGTGACCCTTCTTCGGAAGGTTCCGAAGAAGGGTCACTGACCCGAAACGTTAACTCTGCTTCTCTTTCCACAGATGCTGCCAGACCTGCTGAGTGAATCCAGCATTTCTTGTTTTTGTTAAAGAGATTAGGGATAGCATAAAACAAAAAGGGCTTACAAAAATGCAAAATGCAGCACAGATCCAGCCGAATGGGATAGATACAAAGACCAGCAAAGGGTCACAAAGCAGTTTATAAGAGCTACTAAAAGAGATTATGAAAGGAAACTTGCAAGGGACATCAAAATCAATAAGAAGAAATGTTATAGTTACATTAAGAGAAAGCGAGTGGTCAAGAACAATGTAGGCCCACTAAAAGCTGAAACTGGAGATATTGTCATTGATAATGGGGAAATGGCAGACACGTTGAACAATTACTTTGCCTCAGTATTTACAGTTGAAAAGGAGGATAACTTGCCAGACGTCCCGAAAAAATTAATAGCAGATAGGGGACAGAGACTTAATACAATTAAGTAAAACATCAGTAACAAGGAAATTAATGGAACTAAAGACTCAGAAATCCCCAGGACCTGACGGTTTCCATCCGAGGGTGTTAAAGGAAGTCAGGGAGCACATTGTAGATGCCCTAACTATAGTCTTTCAGAGTTCCTTAGATTCAGGAGTGGTCCCTCTGGATTGGAAAGTTGCACATGTCACTCCACTTTTTAAGAAGGGTGAAAGGGGGAACCAAGGAAAT
This sequence comes from Heterodontus francisci, assembly GCF_036365525.1. Lineage (NCBI taxonomy): Eukaryota > Metazoa > Chordata > Chondrichthyes > Heterodontiformes > Heterodontidae > Heterodontus > Heterodontus francisci. The sequence goes on from NC_090382.1 coordinate 97,651,877, forward strand.
TACAGACCAGTTAGTCTGACATCTGTGGTGGGCAAGTTGCTGGCGTCTATAATCAAGGATAGGGTGACTGAACATCTAGAAAAATTTCAGTCAATCAGGGATAGCAAGCATGGATTCATGATGGGAAGGTCATGCCTGACCAATCCCATTGAGATTTTTGAAGAGGTGACTAAGATAGTGGACAGGGGAATGTCTATGGATGTTATTTATATGGACTTCCAGAAGGCATTTGATAAAGTCCCACATAAGAGACTGTTAACTGAGGTAGAAGCCCATGGAGCTGAGGGCAAATTATTGACATGGTTAGGAAGTTGGTTGAGTGGTAGGCGACAGAGAGTGGGGATAATGGGTAAGTACTCCAATTGGCAGGATGTGACTAGTCATGTCCCACAGGGATCTGTGTTGGGGCCTCAATTATTCACATTATTAATTAACGACTTGGATGATGGCATAGTAAGTCATATATCCAAATTTGCTGATGATACAAAGTTAGGCAGCATTGTAGACAGTCTAGATGATAGCATAAAATTGCGAAGAGATATTGACAGACTAGGTGAGTGGGCAAAACTGTGGCAGATGGATTTCAATGCAGGCAAGTATGAGATTATCCATTTTGGACCAAAAAAGGATAGAGCAGGGTACTTTCTAAATGGAAAGAGGTTAAGTACAGTGGATGTCCAAAGAGACTTGGGGGTTCAGGTGCATAGATCTTTAAAATGCCACGAGCATGTTTTGGGCGGCACAGTGGCGCAGTGGTTAGCACCGCAGCCTCACAGCTCCAGTGACCCGGGTTCAATTCTGGGTACTGCCTGTGTGGAGTTTGCAAGTTCTCCCTGTGTCTGCGTGGGTTTCCTCCGGGTGCTCCGGTTTCCTCCCACAGCCAAAAGACTTGCAGGTTGATAGGTAAATTGGCCATTATAAATTGCCCCTAGTATAGGTAGGTGGTGGGGGATATAGGGACAGGTGAGGATGTGGTAGGAATATGGGATTAGTGTAAGATTAGTATAAAATGGGTGGTTAATGGTCGGCACAGACTCGGTGGGCCGAAGGGCCTGTTTCAGTGCTGTATCTCTAAATCAAAAATCAAGTGCAGAAAATAATCAAAAAGGCTAATGGAATGCTAGCCTTTATATCTAGAGGATTGGAGTATAAAGACATAGAGGTTATGCTGCAGCTGTACAAAACCTTGGCTAGACCCCACTTGGAGTACTGTGAGCAGTTCTGGACACCACACCTTAGGAAGGATATATTGGCCTTGGAGGGAGTGCAACATAGGTTTACAAGAATGATACCTGGACTACAGGGGTTAAGTTACGAGGAGAGATTACACAAAATAGGCCTGTTTTCGCTAGAATTTTGAAGGTTCAGGAGTGATCTGATCGAAGTCTTCAAGACATTAACAGGAAAAGACAGGCTAGATAAAGATAAACTATTTCAACTGGTTGGAGATTCTAAAACGGGAAAGTGTGACTGTGAGTGAGGCAGGTCGGGGGAATCAACAGGAAGTGATGGATGAGCCTCAGCCTCTGATCTTGTCCAATCGGTATGAGGTCCTTGCTACCTGTATGGATGAAGAGAAGGACTGCAAGGTGGATGAGCGGACTGACCATGGCACCATGGTGAAAGGTGCCATTTCAGTGGGGGGAGTGAAGAGAAATGTGCTAGTGATAGGAGATAGTATAGTCAGGGGATAGATACTGTTATCTGTAGCTGCAACTGGGAGCTCTGATGGCTGTGTTGCTTGCCCTGTGCCAGAGTTAAGGACATCTCTTTGTGGTTGGAGAGGAACCTGGAGTGGGAGGGGGAGGATCCAGTTGTCATGGTCCATGTGGGAATCAATGACATAGGTCGAACCAGAAATGATGTTCTGCTTGGAGAATTTTAGGAGTTAAGGCCCAAACTAAATTGCAGAACATCAAAGGTAATGATCTCCGGATTGTTACCTGAGCCACAAGCAAATTGGCACAGGGTCAAGCAGATTAGAGAACTAAACACATGGCTCCAAGAGTGGGGTGGGAAGAAGGGATTTTGATTCTTGGGGCACTGGCATCAGTACTCGGGGAAGAGGGAGCTATTCTGTTGGGATGGGCCAGGGCATCGGAGCAGGATAGTGATGTGGGTAACTCTCAACAGAATGGGACAGGAAGGGATAGAGAGTTTAACAAAAATTGTATATTGGCAAATAAGGTCATTGCAGGGAATAGAGGTAAAAGAAAAATGAAATGAAAGTTCCTTTATCTGAATGCATGAAGCATTTGTAATAAGATAGATGAACCTGTAGCACGAATAGAGGTAAATGATGTAGATCTAATTGCTATTACCGAGATAAGGTTACAAGGAGATCAAGGTTGGGAAATGAATATTCCAAGGTACACAATATTTCGGAGAGACAGACAGAATGGCAAAGGAGGAGGGGTATCCCTGATAGTAAAGGATGGCAAAGGAAATTAATAGGAAGGGATTTGGCCTTAGAAGATCATGAAGTAGAATCAGTTTGGGTGGAAATTAGGAATAGCAGGTGTCAGAAAAAACTGATGGGAAAAGTTTACAAGCCCCCGAGCAGTAGTTATATTATTGGACAGAACATTAAATGGGAAATTATTAGAGCATGTAAAAAAGGTAATGTATTAATTGTGGGGGACTTTAATCTGCATATAGACTGGGACAATCAAATTGGCAACAGTGGTCCTGAAGATGAATTTTTAGAATGCTTTCATGACAGTATTTTTGGAGCAATACATTGTAGAACTGACTAGGGATAGAGCTATCTCAGATCTCATATTGTGTAATGAAGCAGGGTTAATAAGCAATATCATAGTAAAAGACCCACAGGGAAATAGTGATCATAATGCCATTGAATTTCATGTTAAGTTTGAACGTGACACATTTCAATCACAACCAAGAATCTTAAACTTAAACAAAACCAATTGCAAAGGTATGAGTGGAGAACTGGCTAAGGTTAATTGGGTATATAGACTGGAAGGTATGTTGGTAAATGAACAGTGGGAAACATTTAAAGAAACAATTCAAAGTGTTCAACAAAAGTACACTCTGCTCAAAAACAAAACTCATCAAGAAAGACCCATCCGTGGCTCACTCAGGAAGTTAAGGAGAGTATTAGACTAAAAGAAGAGGCTTACAATGTTGCAAAAAACAGTAGAAAGTCTGAGGAGTGGGAGTATTTTAGAAACCAGAAAAGGGCCACCAAAAAGTTGATAAAAAGGGAAATAATAGAATGAGAGTAAACTAGCCAGCAATATAAAAACAGATTGTAAGAGCTTTTATAAGTACATAAAAGGGAAGAGAGTAGCTAAAGTAGATGTTGGTCCTTTAGAGGTAGAGACAGGAGAAATCATCATAGGGAGTGAGGAAATGGCAAAGGCAGTGAACAAATATTTTGTGTCTGTCATCACTGTAGAAAACACAAGTTCCATACTAGAAATTGGCGGCAACCTAGGGGCTAGAAAGAGTGAGGAAATTAAGGATATTGATATCAGCTGAGAAAAGTATTGGAGAAACTTAAGGGACTAAAATCTGATAGGTCCCTGGGACCAGATGGTCAACATCCTAGGGTTCTGAAAGAGATAGCTGCTGAGATAGTGAATGCGCTGGCTATGATTTTCCAGAATTTCTTAGATTCAGGAATGGTCCGTCAGATTGGAAGTTGGCAAATGTTACACTGCTTTTCAAGAATTGAGGTAGAGAGAAAACAGGGAACTACAGGCCAGTTAGCTTCACATCAGCTGTTGGGAAGATGCTGGAAACTATTATTAAAGAGGTCTTGACATTGCACTTGGGAAAGCATAGTATGATTAGAACATGTCAGCATGGTTTAATAAAGGGAGATCATGTTTGACAAATCTATTGGAGTTTTTTGAGGATGTAACTAGCAGGGTAGATAAAGGGTAACCAGTAGATGTAGTACACCTGGATTTTCAAAAGGCAGTCAATAAGGTGCCACATAAAAGATTAACAGGCAAGATAAGGGCTCATGGTGTTGGGGGTAACATATTAGCATGGATAGAGGAGTGGTTAACAGACAGGAAGCAGACAGTGGGCATAAATGGGCCAGTTTTAAGTTGGCAGGTAGTGAATAGTGGGGGGCCACAAGGATCAGTGTTGGGACCTCAGATTTTTACACTCTATATTAATGACTTCGATGAAGAGACGGAGAGTAATGTATCTAAATTTTCTGATGATACAAAACTCAGTGGAAAGGTAAACAGCGGGGAGGATACAGAGAGGTTAAGTGAGTGGGCAACAAGATGGCAAATGGAGTATAATGTAGGGAAGTTTGAAGTTGTTTACTTTGGTTGTAAAATAGAAAAGCAGAATATTTTTTAAAAGGTGTGAAACTGGTAAGTGTTGATGTTCAGAGAGACTTGGGGGTACTCGTACAAGGAACGCACAAAATTAACATGCAGGTGCAGCCGGCTATTAGGAAGGCAAATGATATGTTGGCCATTCGTGCATTGGGGTTTGAGTACAGGAATAAAGAAGTTTTACTAAAATTGTACAGGGCTTTGGTGAGATTGCACCTGGAATACTGTGTACAGTTTTGGTCTCCACATTGAAGAAAAGATATACTTGCACTGGAGGCAGTGCAGCAATGATTTACTGAATTTTTCATGGGATGAGGGGGTTGTCCTATGATGAGAAGCTGAGTAAATTGGGCCTATATTCCCTGGGGTTTAGAAGAATGAGAGACGATCTAATTGAGACATACAAGATTCTGAAAGGGCTTGACAGGGTAAAAGCTGAGAGATTGTTCCCACTGGTCAGGAAATCTAGAACACAGGGTCACAGTCTCAGGTTAAGGGGCCAATCATTCAGGACTGAGAAGAGGAAAAACTATTCAAAGGGTTGTGAATCCACCCAGAGGGGTGTGGGTGCTCCATCATTGAATACATTTAAGGCTGGGATAGATAGATTTTTGGATCGCAGGAAATTAAGGGATATGGGGAGTGGGCAGGAAAGTGGATTTGAAGCCCAAGATGAGTGAATGGCAGAGCAGGCTCGATGGGCCATATGGTCTACTGCTGATCCTATTTCTTATGCTCTTGTGTTCTCATCCAAAGGAAGGATGATGAAAAATTTAAACTTGAACCTGAAATGGATCTTACAAGCAATGTCAGCTGCAGCAGTTGTAAGATGGAGGAGTGAATGAAATAATTGTGTACAGCGGTGTGACCCAAAACCTTCTTACTATTTTCCCCTTATTTCTAAACCCCCAAAAATATAAAAATGAAATCCAAGGAATTTCATTTTTTCCCTTTTGGAGGAGGTGTCATACACAGCAGAGGTGCAATGACACAACAATCATGAACAAAATCTGAAGAGTTATAAAAGTGACCTTTTCTTTTCAAAAATGAACCTTCATTTTAAAAAGTGAACAATGCATCCAAAATGACCACTGAAGAAAAAGCTCAGCCTTTGTGAATTCAAACTATCTGTCAAGGACAAAGGACAAATTTTCAAAGCTAAGAGGTGTCAATTGAACCCATCCTACACCCATCCTAAAACATTCCAGATTTGAATGCCTTCTTCTGAAACAAAGAAGGTGTGAAGTAGTCACATCCTGGGCCATTGTGCGATCACCATGGGGGGGTAACCAGAGTGTCTCCCACCAGGAGGTGAGAAGTAACACAGCTTTACCTGAAAAGACAGTCTGGAGAGAGAGAGAGACCTCAGAGAGAAAGAGAGAGAGAGATCAGCATTCAGCAGCTTGTTTTCCAGCAAGCCAGAAGGCACATGCCCTGCTGTAGAATCCTAGATCTACACTGAACAGCAGTGACTAGAAGTGATCCACTGTCTTCAGTTGAACTTTCAATCAAGAGACAAATGTACAATCATCTCTCAAGCCTGCATCCATTGAGAACTTGATTTTCAAGAGAATTCAACAGGTTTATTGTGACCTTCCCTGCACCACCCCCCCCCCCCCCCCCCCACCCACCCCACTGAAAATCACTTTCCAATTTTTCCCTCTATCTGTCTCTTCTTGTGTGTGTGCGAGCGAATGCATGAGTGAATGCAGTTTCGGGATAAGGCGTATTCATCAATAAGCAATTGATTTCCTGCTTTGCAAACCGACAAGAAAACCCTGTCACTGTCAGTTTATTTGAAAAATAAAACACCAAGGGGTTCCTTTTTGGCCTCCTTGTCTCGAGAGACAATGGGTAAGTGCCTAGAGATGGTCAGTGGTTTGTGGAGCAGCACCTGGAGTGGCTATACAGGCCAATTCTAGAGTGACAGGCGGTGCAGGTGAAGTTGGTTGTCAGCGTATTACATAGTTGGCTCTCTCCTTACACTTCTGTCTCTTTTCCTGCCAACTGCTGAGTCTCTTCTACTCACCTCTCTTCAGCCCCGCCTTTATAGCTGTCCGCCAGCTCTGATGATCGCTGGCAACTGGCTCCCACGACTTGTGGTCATTGTCGCAGAACTTCATGTCGCGTTTGCAAATGTCTTTAAAGCGGAGACATGGGTCTGATACCAGTGACGAGCTTGCTATCCAATACGTCCTTGGGGATTCTGTCATCTTCCATGCGGCTCACATAACCAAGCCACCTCAAGCACCGCTGGCTCAGTAGGGTGTACCTGCTGCCTCGAGGCCTTCTGCATTGGAGATATGGTCCTGCCACCTGATGCCAAGGATTCTCTGGAGACAGTGAAGTTGGAATGCGTTGAGACGTCGCTCTTGGCTGACATATGTTGTCCAGGCCTCAGTGCCGTAGAGCAAGGTACTGAGGACACAGGCTTGAAACACTCGAACTTTTGTGTTCCGTGTAAGTGCGCCATTTTCCCACACTCTCTTGGCCAGTCTGGACATAGCAGCAGATGTCTTTCCCATGCGCTTGTTGATTTCTATATCGAGAGGCAGGTTACTGGTGATGGATGAGCCTAGGTAGGTGAACTCTTGAACTACTTCCAGAGTATGGTCGCTGATATTGATGGATGGAGCATTTCTGACATCCTGTCCCACGATGTTCATTTTCTTGAAACTGATGGTTAGGCCAAATTCGTTGCAGGCAGCCGCAAGCCTGTCGACGATGAGTCTCTGCAGACACTCTTTCATGTGGGATGTTAATGCAGTATCATCAGCAAAGAGGAGTTCCCTGATGAGAACTTTCCATACTTTGGTCTTGGCTCTAAGATGTGCAAGGTTGAACAACCTGCCATCTGATCTTGCGTAGAGGAAAATTCCTTCGTCTGAAGACTTAAACCCATGAGAGATCAGCAGTGAGGAGAAGATCCCAAACAGTGTAGGTGCGAGATCACAGCCCTGTTTCGCACCACTCAGGATGGGAAAGGGGTCTGATGAGGCACCATTATGCTGAATTGTGCCTCTCATATTGTCATGGAACGAGGTGATGATACTTAGTAGCTTTGGTAGACATCCGATCTTTGCTAGTAGTCTGAAGAGACCACGTCTGCTGACGAGGTCAAAGGCTTTGGTGAGATCTATGAAGGCAACGTAGAGGGGCATCCGTTGTTCGCGGTATTTCTCCTGTAGCTGGCGAAGGGAGAACAGCATGTCAATGGTGGATCTCTCTGCTTGAAAGCCCCACAGTGCCTCAGGGTAGACACGTTCAGCCAGCTTCTGGAGTCTGTTTAAAATGACTCGAACGAAGGCTTTCCCCACTGTGCTGAGCAGGGAGATTCCACAGTAGTTGCTGCAGTCACTGCGGTCACCCTTGTTGTTATAGAGGGTGATGATATTGGCATCATGCATGTCCGGTGGTACTGTTGGGTGCTACAAGGGGTTAAACCCTAATAACAAAACACACTTGCTGCAGTCAGGTGGGGAGTTTAACAGTGGGAATCACCCACATTGTACCACATGACCGTAACAATATCTTCCATTTGCAACTAAATTTGACATGACCCCCATGAGATTATTCAATTCCTTTGTGTGCTTTGTGGCACAGTGGCGCAGTGGTTAGCACTGCAGCCTCACAGCTCCAGCGACCCGGGTTCAATTCTGGGTACTGCCTGTGTGGAATTTGCAAGTTCTCCCTGTGTCTGCGTGGGTTTTCTCCGGGTGCTCCGGTTTCCTCCCACAGCCAAAAGACTTGCAGGTTGGTAGGTAAATTGGGCATTATAAATTGCCACTAGTATAGGTAGGTGGTAGCGAAATATAGGGACAGGTGGGGATGTGGTAGGAATATGGGATTAGTGTAGGATTAGTGTAAATGGGTGGTTGATGGCCGGCACAGACTCGGTGGGCCGAAGGGCCTGTTTCAGTGCTGTATCTCTAAATAAATAAAAGAAGAAAAGTTTACAAAATAATGATGAGCAGTACCAGGAATTGTAATGCCTTAACAACTGCGTATCATGCAATCATGAGCTGGAGTGGGACCCATGTGTCAGCGAATGCACACACCTCCACAGGTACTTACATATGTTCAGCCTTTGCACACAATCAAGCATGGATCCTGCATGCGGACATTGTGCATGTATCCTGCTTGCGGATATTTTGTCAGGATCCTGCGCATAGATCCTGTGCATGCATCCTGTGTATGGATACTGTGCATGGGTCCTGTGTCTGAATCTCCATATGAATCATGCACATAGGTCCAGTGCATGGATCCTGTGTATGGGTCGTGTGCATTTATCCTGTGCATGGATCCTGTATATGGATCCTGTGCATAGACCCTGCATATAGATCCTGCACAAGGATTCTGCGTATGGAAACTGCAAATGGATCCTGTGTATGGATCTCGTGTACAAGACATTCAGAAAGACGTCTGGAGTGACCTCAGTTGAATAGCCAGGTCACATGGGAAGATAGTCAACAATTAGTTTGCACAGTTGAGTCTGATTAAGAAAGGCAAAACATTAACTGAAAATACCACTTGCAATAGGAATTCCATCATGGGCTCCACAGCTCAGTCTCGAAAATAAAATGAATGATTTTTTTATGCAGCAACTTTCATTCTGTAATTGAATTTTAGATGGAAAACATTTATGTCGCTATGATTCAGGAGCTGGAGAAAATAACTAAACTAAGATTTCCTAAGCAGCGCCAATGATACTGCTGCACAAATGAGAAAATTAAGTTAAACAATAAAAGAAGGACAAACAAAGCTATTACAGTTATGGGCTCATTTCCCACTTCAGATTCCTGAGCACCAAAATCTAGCCTGACGCTCCAATACAGTAGTGAGGAAGAGCTGCACTGTAGGAGGTGCGTCTTTTGGATGAGACGTTAAACTGAGACACCATCCCAGGTGGACACAAAAGATCCTATGTTACTATTTCAAAGAAGAACGCGAGGGTTATCCTGCATGTCCTGGCCAATATTTATCCCTAAATATACTGCAGATGCTGAAAATCTGAAATAAAAACAGAAAATGCTAGAAATTTTCAACAGGTCCAGCTGTGGTGACAGAAACAAAGTTAACATTCCAGGTCTGAAAGAAAGGAAGGAAAAAGAAAGACTTGCATTTGTATAGTGCCTTCCACGACTCAGGTTGTCCCAACATGCTTTACAGTGAAAGAAGTGTCAGGTGTGATTACTGTCGTAATTCAGGAAATGTGACGGCCAATTCACACACAGCCAGGTCCCACAAACAGCAATAATGTTGGTTGAGGATAAATATTGGCCAGGACAGGGGTAGAACTCCCCTGCTGTTCTTCAAAATAGTGCCGGGGGATCTTGTATATTCACTTGAGAGGGCTGACAGGGCCTCAGTTAAACATCTCATCCAAAAGACGGCACTTCCAACAGTGCAGCACTCCTTCAGTACTGCACTGTATTGTCAGCCTAGATTTTTGTGCTCAAGTCTATGGAGTGGGACTTGAATTTAGAACCTTCTGGTTCAGCAATGAAGACTCTGAGCTACAACTGACACCCTGAAATAAAGAAACAAGAGGGGTTGAAAATTGTACCTTTTATCACAAGTGTTTCAGAGGTCAATAGAGGTTGAGTGCAATGTTCACATATTGTACTCTGTTGCAGAGATTTGCTAGTGTCAGCTGGAAGGGAGACATTTCCGGAATCATTCTTGTAGCTTTCTATTGCAGTCTCACATCATCTTCTTATTCAGCTGCTGCATTACTAATGTATGGACTGCAGATCACCTCCAGGTCCCGACCGAGGCTTATGATTAACATGCAGTATTATGTTTGCATTCAAAAATACAGATTATTTCAATTAAATGAATAGCAGATAAGGGTGCAATCTTCCTAAGCTAATAAACTTTATATCATTCCTTATCAGCACACGCAATTGTGGTGCCTACTAAATTCAGGACTGTGTTTCTTCAAGTACGTTGAAACGGCAGTGATAGAGATGGTTGAAAACCCATCAATGGTTTGCAGCTCTGCTCTACATTACCTCGTGCTCCTGTGCAGGAGAACTTAAAGCAAGTGGCAAGCTAAAATTGATCAGTTTCTAATTAAGTAGGTTTGTTTCCCATTTGAAGGGTGTAGTTTGTGTTGTTGCTGCTGGGTAATGAATCCACCATACTACCATTTCTGTCAGTTCAGGAGGAATGAGGCAGCACTGAGTAAATGCTTTGCAAAAAATAATCAGTATGTTGAAGGAATGCAGCCTTAAATGGCATTGAGATGCTTTAGAACTGATCACTGCGGTGATATCTGAATATGCAGAGATAGGCAGATACTGGAGCTTCCTGAGCACATTCCCCTACATGATTCCTTCAGAGAGAAATAAAAAATCTGAACATTGCTAGATCATTTCAAATCATGGAATTGGACGAGCCCTTGTTGAACATGGAGACTAGCTGGCTTAGTTATGGAAAAGAAAAATGTTCTCACAGGGAACAGAGCAGCACTGGCATCAGCAGCAGTGATACTTGGGCCATATTTTGCAAAATAGGCAACTAAAGGCCTGGCAGGGTAACTCTAGGATGAAACACTAATGAGAGAGCCCAGATATTAATTATAATGGTGGAGTTAATCCCACATTCTGGCCCCATATCAACATATTTTAACTTAAAATAATATTAGAAAAGCAAATCATGTATCTGAATAACTAAGCAAAAAGAAGCAGGGAGCTGAGGCAATTTTCCTCTCTGACTGCAGGTGCTAGGATTATAGTGCTCCTACCGCTTCCCAGGCTAAGATCAGATAACTCAATGCAGTTCAGAATCCAACCTCATGCCTATGGCTGGGCTACTTACTAAATAATTAGTGAGTGTGCCGACTGTGACTCAGCACAGTGGCACAGTGGTTAGCACTGCAGCCTCACAGCTCCAGCGACCCGGGTTCAATTCTGGGTACTGCCTGTGCAGAGTTTGCAAGTTCTCCCTGTGACCGCGTGGGTTTTCGCCAGGTGCTCCGGTTTCCTCCCACAGCCAAAGACTTGCAGGTGATAAGTAAATTGGCCGTTGTAAATTGCCCCTAGTGTTGGTAGGGAATATGGGATTACTGTAGGGTTAGTATAAATGGGTGGTTGGCACAGACTTGGTGGGCTGAAGGGCCTGTTTCAGTGCCGTACCGCTAAATAAAATAAAATTAGCACTCTCACCCCTGAGGCAGAAAGTTCTCAGTTTCAATCCCACTCTAGAGCACAAAATCTAGGCTGACGTTCCAGTGCAGTACTGAGGGAGTGCTGCATTGTTAGAGGTGCTGTCTTTTGGATGTGGCCCCCTCTGCTGTCTCAAGTAGTTGCAAAAGATCCTATGGCACTGTTTCAAAGAAGAGCGGGGAGTTCTCCTTGGTGTCCTTTTCTCATTTGTTCATAGGATGTTGGCATTGCTAGCAGGGCCAGCATTTGTTGCCCATCCTTAATTGCCCTTGAGAAGGTGATGGTGACCCACCTTCTTGAATGTCTGAGGTCCTTGGGGAGTAGGTATACCCACAGTGCTGTTACATAGGGAGTTCCAGGATTTTGACCCAGCAATGCTGGAGGAATAACGGTATATTTCCAAGTCAGGATGATGTGCGACTTGGGGGAACTCGTAGGTGGCTGATCCTGTTCTTCTAGGCATTAGAGGTTGCCGGTTTAGAAGGTGCTGTGGAAGAAGCCTTGGCACATTACTGTAGTGAATCCTGTAGATGGTACACACTACAGGCATGGGTCTGGATTTTGTGGCGCTGGCAAGACTCTCGGTGCCAGGCCAAAAAGGCAGGGGGACCCCCACCTCGGCCTTTTTCAAGCCCCCAGCTCCAACCGCCACCCCCAACCGGGCCTCCCCACCCAGCACAATCCTACGTTGTTCCAGAACCTAACTGTCCAGCTCTGGGATTTCCGTCCCTTTAAAGATGGGGGCTACATCTCCAAGAGCTGCCAGCCAATCACAGGGCCTGTAATTCAGCAGTATCGACAGTGCCACTAGGAGTGGTGACCACTGCTGGTACTGGAAAGGCCTTGGACTCAGGCACAGTGCTGGAGCCCCGGACCACAGGAAAGAGAGGCAGGGTAGCCGGGGCCAGTCTGGAAGGTTCCAGCAAGGCGTGGGGTGGGAGGGTGCTCGTGATGTGCAGTGACGGTGGGTCCAGGGAGGTGCAGTTTTTGCTGGCGGGGTTCCTCTGTGGGCCACACATTGTCTACAGAGGAGGGACAACCTCCCCAAGCCTGCAGGGAGAGCACCTCATATTTAGAGGCGACCTCCCTGCACGGCAGATGCTCCCCCAGCCACTGGTTAAATCCCAGAAGCAGGGGGAAGATGCCCTTAAGTGGCCGTTTATAGGATCCTTCCCCTCCCACTCCAAGTTCCTCTCCAACCCCGAGGAGATGTCCTTAACCCTGGCACTGAGCAAGCAACACAGCCTTCAGGACTCATGCTCCTACTTCGTATGTTTGTATGTTCTCAGCTACAGGCGCAGACCCAAGTGGGGATCTCTCTCTCTTCTCTCCATTTCAGCTTGAAAGCTTTCAAATCCTACCTGTTGACTGACCACCTTTGCATATTCCAGCTACAATGAGAAACCTCGTTATAGGAAATTATCCGCATCCCAGTCTGCAAGAGACCTATCAAACCAGTCATCTACCTCTTCAGACTAAAAGCCTGAGGATCACCAAATTCAGCTAGAAGCCAGTTACATCACCAAACACCACAGACTGTCTACCCTTTTCAATGGCCTCTAACTCCACCAATCTACCTTTCCCCACTCTGTAACCTATTTGTGTGTGTGTAAATCTCTAGTGTGTATGTAAGAGTGAAAGTTGGCATGTTGTTTATTATATTTATTCGTTCGGTTTAGGTGCAATAAAGTTAACCTCTTTCTTTGTTAACTCAAGAAAATCTGTCCGATTGGTTCTTGTTATGATCATAGCAAGTAAGTAATCAAACACCTAATGAATTTGCCAGTACATCAACTTTAAGAAAGAATTAAACCTGCTGTGGTCAAACAAGGAGAGGGAAAAGAAGGAAGCCCTTCAACCCTTCCTCACTTGACTGTAACAGGTGACACACAAGTCCCCCAGTAATTGTATCCTAGTTCAAACAAGGCTTATCTATGATTTTATTTTTTCTAATAGTCAAACGAATGACTCTATGTTCTCTGCAGGTCTAGGAAACAACATCCGCTGCTACCTGCTAGCCATTCTTGTATCTGAAGTATATGATTGATGTTTTGCACTGTTATGGTATTTATTAATGCTCCACCTTAACATGGATACTTGCTGGTTAGTATTGGCAGAAACTTCCTTGGCTGTTCTTACACAAATTGAATAGTATCTTGTTATGCATCAGATATTTAATGACTCAAGATTTTTTTCTTGTTAACATCTAAAAAAAATCCACATGAATACAAGTGAGTAGAAATCAAGTAAATGAATTTGAGGCTGAAGAATAAATTACATAGGCCCAAATTTTGCAGACAGTGCAGAAGTGAAGTTACTGATAAAGATTTTGTCTTCCAGCAATAGCGATGTCAACAAGCATGCTAGACTGCCAATTACATTGCAGAATTCATACAGACAGCAAGCCACAAAGTTAAAAAACACTGATCATCCTTCACTTTTAAATCATTTTACAGAGAGTGAAATAAAGATTAGGACATGCAGATGGGATTAAGGCAAAAGATGAAATGTAATAAACAAACTTACAAATTTTTAAAATACATTTTATAAGTCTGTGGATTTTGTTTTACTAAAATGGAGAAATTTGACAATGTACAAATATAAAATTAGCTTTTCAGGGTCAGAGAGGTTGGTCAGAAGTAATTATGACTTATCATGCTGTTAAAACCCCAGTTATACTTCATTTAACAAGGTACAACTTTTCCAAGGCTTTTTACAGTAAGACTAATAGCATAAAAAGTAGAATTTAGTCAATTTAAGTGATTTCTAAGATTTCCATTTGCAGGGATTTCAACAGCACACCCAATGGGGAAGCAATGATCTTTAACAGCAACTTCTGGATTTCTGCCTTTAACTGTGCATGTGCATATGCCAGATGTTGCTGTCAATTTCACATAGTAAGGATGGCGAGTTCTGACACTTTCGCCATCATTACAACTGCAAAGTCCAAGTCATATTCAATACTACCCATTACTCACTTGTCCATTGTGCAGCCTGACACTTGATGGATTATGTTTACCTTTTCCGCAGTTTCAAGTTATGCAGCATACATTTTCTCCAACCTAAAGCAGGCCTTCAAGCTCCAGTGAAAATCTGACCTTCCATTTTACCTGTATGGTTTTCAAGCAACAAAATAATTTACCAGCACATTGCATGTTTTCTGGTGTCATTCCATATGTTCCAAAGAGGGAGAGTTTTAATCAGTCACCGCTCTGTGTAAAGATTACAAATCCAGTTCCCATATTCCGCAAACCAAACACCTTGAGGTCAACTGGATGCTTGGCTGGAGTAATTGTAATAAGCACTCGGTATTTTTGACTGATAAGATAAATATTTCATATAGAAGGTCTGCGTTAAATATTTGTATATCTCAACCATGAACATAGAACATCCAAGATTCTCCACTCAGTGGATTGTCAGCAATTTCTTTATTTTCTAGGATTTCCATTGTTCACATCCCATGGATCCCATCATGGTGTTCTAAGCAATGCTCTCAGGACTAAAAAAAATAGATTAAGATACAAAAGACAATCACTTCCTCTGTAACTGCAATACAGACGGGAAACAGGCATTTGTAGTTGTAGGTAGTGAGGTAAGGTAGTAAGACTCAGATACTTTATAATGTAAACATTGTGCATTTCGGGTACAGCAGATACATGCCAGTTCTGTTGGGTAGGCATTCTTTAGGCAGTAATGAGCTTATATTAAACAGAGTTAATGGCTGGCTTAAGAGCTGAAACACATTGGAGAATATAATTAATTTCGAAGATTGTTTCTGGATTTTATACAGCAACGACAGATTATCTCAGGGGTTTCCTCAAATTATGTTTTAAATCAAAGAAACCACTTGTGGTTCAAAATAATTTTTTTGTTCTCCACAAAGGGCGGCACAGTGGCACAGTGGTGGGCGGCACAGCGGCGCAGTGGCTGGGCGGCACAGTGGCGCAGTGGTTAGCACCGCAGCCTCACAGCTCCAGCGACCCGGGTTCAATTCTGGGTACTGCCTGTGTGGAATTTGCAAGTTCTCCCTGTGTCTGCGTGGGTTTTCTCCGGGTGCTCCGGTTTCCTCCCACAGCCAAAAGACTTGCAGGTTGGTCGGTAAATTGGCCATTATAAATTGCCCCTAGTATAGGTAGGTGGTAGGGAAATATAGGGACAGGTGGGGATGTGGTAGGAATATGGGATTAGCGTAGGATTAGTATAAATTGGTGTTTGATGGTCGGCACAGACTCGGTGGGCCGAAGGGCCTGTTTCAGTGCTGTATCTCTAAAAACTAAAACTAAAGATTGCAGCAATTCAAAACGAAGGCCCTCTACCACACTCCCTTCTCAGGGCAACTAGGGATCAGGATGTGAATGGGAAATAAATGCAAGCCTTGCCAGAGTTGCTCAGCTCACAGGATTGAATTTTTACAATATTTTTAGCTGTTTGCAAGGATATTGACCATTTTAAATTACAGTCTCATTTTCTGCTTATTTCTTGAACATGAACATAAGCTTGGGGATAAGATCAGGTAGTTTAACAACATTCCTCATGTTTTCACGATCATTTAATTTAGGATTTGTATTAATATTTTAAAGGTGACTTAATTTTAGGGAATTAAATGTGTAGCTGTGAGAATTTCAACAGGTTGCAGACCAACCAAGATTTAAAGTTCAATAATCTCTCCGTGAGTGCTTCCAGAGACAGTGTTGGAGAGATGAGAGCCATAAAACAGCAGATGGGTTTGCTTAGTTGGGAGCTGAAGCCAGAAAGTCTGGGAAGAATTGCTCTGTCATTGTTAGCAATATCAATTAATCATGTGGGTATCAGAAATCAAAGAGATGTTTTGGAGTTGGAGGTAATTAGTTTAAATTGCTATCTGGGACATCCCACATATATTGAGGCCTGAATTTTACTAGCGCGCCGCAAATTGCTTTGAAGTTGGCGGTCCACACGCGTGGAGCAGCCATCTCTGAGCCCCCACAATGTTTCGCCCTGGGGCTCATTTAACTGGAGGGGGCAGAGCAGCTGCTCCGATGACATAAAGGGGGCGGCTGCTCCGTCCCCAGCAACAGCATCCAGCACCACCACGCAGGCGCTGGCGCCATTTTTAAAGGGCTTCAGACCCTTCTTTCTCATTTAAATTTTTACAGGTCCCACTTCACTGCAACTTGCTGACTAATTTTATTCCAATTTAGATTCCCGTCTCCCACCACCCCCGCACCATGAGTCCTCATTTATTACAGTGACATATCGCCCCCAAAAAGCACCTTTTGATTTCCTGAACTTTCCGCCCTAACATCAGAACCTTTGACCCGCAACCTCTTCCCATCTTCCCCACGACCAATTACTCTAATTCTCCCCACTATCCCCCTGCCCTGAGAATTTCACTCGTCCCCCCTCCCCACTAGTGCCACGCCTCAGATCCCCAAACAGGGATCCAAAGACGCGGGACTCCCAGTCACCAGCCAGAATAGTGCCTTGGGACAGCCATCGGGACAAGGTACATTTATTTGAATACATTACAATGCATTTACTTATGAAAAGTAAAGCTCCGCTGCTGAGCGACGGGGGGGGGGTGGTGGGTGGGCGGTGCGGGGGTGCAAAGAGGCCTTGCCCCCACCACTGGTAAACTGCGGTGGGGCCTTCCTGGTGTTGGGGGTCATGGCGGGCCTCTCCCAGAAGAGTTTTCAGGCCCCCCCGCTACTACCAACCCCCCCCCCCCCCCCCCCACTACTACCCCCGACGTCGGAGGGCTGGTAAAATTGAGCCCTATGTTACTATAGAGATAGAGGATGTAGAGATGCCTGTTGGTCAGGTTTTTTTTTATCCCTGTGCTTGCTAACATGGGTAGACAGTTGGTTTTTGGAAAGCAGTTGAATTTGGAAGCTGCTGGACTCAGGAGCAAAGTGGCCATCAGGAACCAGGATGTTTCTGTTTTGAGTAAGGTCTATGTTCAAGCTAGAAATACAGATTTGTGAGGTGTTGAAAGAGAGTTGGAGGATTTGCCCAGACGGATGCTAGTGGGAGAAGCTCCAGGAGATCTCATACCTCGGAAGACGGCTGAGAAATTAAGAATTTAAAAAATATTTTTAGCTGTTTCCTAAGAGCTGTGGTACACGTTGGATTGGTCCCAGGAAAAGTGAACAAACCACCGAGATCCTGTAATATAAAGGGGAACTCATGGTATGGAAGTAAATGTCAAACAGGAGAGTTCTCTGGAGATTTAGGGCTGAAGTTTGTTCAGCTCCCGACATTGGGCTCCGTGGTGGGGGATGCCGCAAGATCTGAGCGGCAGTGTCCCACCACAGAGCCTGACACCAGGAGTGCTGGCACAATCTTCCCAGCGGTGGCGAGGTTCTGTGGCGGCCCCTCCACCGCTCGGCAGCGGGACCCGACTTTAAATATTTAAATAAACTCTATGGATATATTTAAATTGAATTACCCGCGATCTTACTCTCAGATCTGGATCTTCCTTGTGACTGGCGGCACTCACGCGCCTTCACTATCCTGTCCAGGGAAAGCTGGTGCCACCAAGGTGGGGTACTCAGGAGTTTTAGTGTAGTGGGGGAGGGGAACAGGATGAATTCTGCATTTGTAGTATTTTGGGGGAAGGGATGGCCTCTGCACTTTGTGCAGTTTAGGGGAGAAGGGGTCAACTCTTCAATTTCAGTGTATGGGGAGGGTGGGTGGGAGGAAATGGGGCCAATATTTACTTTTGGTGTAGTGGGGGTGAGCAGTACAGGGTTCAACTCTGCAGTCTCTGAGCAGGGCTGGCAGCCCTTTAAAAATGGTACCAGCGCCTGCACAGAGACAGCTGGCACCATTCATGGCATCGCTGAGGCCACTCCCACCACCTGTTTGGGGGTGGGGGTCTGCCCTGCATATTTAAATGAGATACAGCACTCAAGATCATGGCAGCGTGGTGGCTTATGGCCTGTTCGTGTGGGTTGCCATTTTTTTCGCCCGCTGCTACTCCCAGTGGCGGGAAAACAAATTTCAGCCCTTAGACTTTAAAGGATACGTCTTCATGTTCTGTTAAGAGTTAAAGTTTAAAGTATGTGTTTCCAAGTTGTGGTATTAAGTAAGTGATGTTTTGCTTTGTTTAACTCTTGTACAGTTTAAAATGTGGAATTTTGTGGCATCATTCTTTCAGTACTAACTGGGTATTTGACTTTCTCTTTTTAAAATTTAACGGTCCCTAATGGGAGCATTACAATGTGAAGTAATAATTATGAACAAAACAGAAAATATAAAGTCAGTGAAGGGATTACCTGGTGCAACAATATGATAAGAAAAGAAAGACTTGCATTTATCGAGCGCTTTTCACGGCCACTGAATGTCTCAAACCAGTTTCCAGCCAAAGTGTAGTCACTGTTTTAATGTGGGAAACAAATGAAAAAAGAATAGAAATTGCAAGTTCTGGAAATCTTCAGTAAAAACAGAAATCACTGGAAGCACACAGCAGGCCAACAGTATCTGTAAAAAGAAAGAACATGTTGAGGCTTTAAATATATATCTTCAAGAGAACTAAAAGTTTTTTGCTGCTGACTTGCTCCAATTCAGCATCTGGTCCAGTGCAGGGCCCCCTACAGGGCATCTCTGGCATCTGATCATAAGAAATAGGAGCAGGAGTAGGCCATTCGGCCCCTTGATCCTGCTCCGCCACTCAATAAGATCATGACTGATCTGATTGTGATCTTAACTCCACTTTCCTGCCTGCGCCTCATAATCCTTTGACTCCCTTGTTGATCAAAAATCTGTCTAACTCAGCCTTGAATATATTCAATAACCCAGCCTCCACTGATCTCCGGGGAAGAGAATTCCAAAGATTAATGATCCTCTGAGAGAAGAAATTCCTCCTCATCTCCGTCTTACCTCTTATTTTGAAACTGTGCCCCTAATTCTAGATTCCTCCATAAGGAGAAACATCCTCTCAGCATCTACCCTGTCACTTCCCCTCAGAATCTTATAAGTTTCAATAAGATCACCTCTCAATATTCTAAACTCCAATCAGTATAGGCCCAACATACTCAACATTTCCCGGGATAATAAAAGCAAAAATCTGAAATAAAAACAGAAAGTGCTGGAAATACTCAGCAGGTCAGGCAGCAGCTGTGGAGAGAGAAGCAGAGTTAACGTTTCAGGTCTGCGACTTTCATCAGAACTTCTGCACTCATCACATCAGAATTCATTCCTGTGGCACTCCAGTTACAGTTTGCCAACCTGAAAATTACCCATTTATCCTGACTCCCTGTTTCCTGTTAGTTAGCTAATCCTCTATCCATGCTAATATATTACCCCAACACCATGAGTTCTTATCTTGTGCCGTAACCTTTTATGTGGCACCTTATTGAATGCCTTTTGAAAATCCAAATACACTACATCTAGTGGTCCCCTTTTATCGACACTGCTTATTACATCCTCAAAGAACTCCCATAATTTTGTCAAACATGATTTCCCTTTCAATCAATCCATGTTGACACTGCCTGATTGCATTATGATTTTCTGAATGTTCTGCTACTACTTCCTTAACAATGGATTCTAGCGTTTTCCCAATGACAGATGTTAGGCAAACTGGCCTATAGTTTCCTGCTTTCTGTCTCAATCCTTTCTTGAATAGAGAAGAAACAACCAATACATCTATTATCTCTGCAGCCACTTCTTTTAAGACCCTAGAATGCAGGCCATCAAGTCCAGGGGAACTGTCAGCCTTTAGTCTGTGAGCAAGGCACGAAACAGTAAGGCTCTTCAACCAATCAGACATGCAGTCTAAACCAGGAAGCCATTAGCTTAATCAGCATTTATTTATTTTAAATATAATCACCCAGCTTCACACTCTGATACTGAATAGCAACAAAGTCCCGCCCTCCAACTCATTATGAAATCATTGACAGAATAATTACCCAATCGGAAGCCTGCTTGTGTTTAATTTACAATTATCAAGTTACCGGCAGGAGCTGAGTGGGTATGATGGACAGCAGCAACTGCTAGACAGAAGTGTTGTTAAGTGCATAGTATTCCAAAGATTTTATGAGGACCCAATAAGTTGTTTCCTGTTGCAGATCCCTCATAGATATCACTGATTATGTACCATAGTTCAAGACACAATTTAAAGATATTTAATACAAATTTTCAGTCTAATCACCAGTCCAACTAATTATTTTCCCCCCTAGAAAAGTGTCAGCTTGGCTTAGTTAGGAGCACTATTATTTTTGAATCTGTAGCTTATGGGTTTAACCTCCTCTCCAATCTTGAGCCATAATGTATTAGTGAAGAAGAGATACACTTTCAGATGTGGCACCAATGGATGAGATGCTAATGCATGGCCCCAATTTTACATTTGGACGGATAAAACTAATCCAAGTGGAACTGTTCATAAAAAAGCAGGAATTCCTCTTGCTTTAATAAACATTGGGCTAGAAATTTGTGTGCCCCGGTTCCTGGGTGTCCACACCGGATCCAATCAAAGGAGTAAAATGCAATTTTGGCACACTCACCCCCATCTACATGATTGTAGTATCTGGCTAAATGTTGCTTCCTTTTACTTTGCACTGCTGGCTGCCTCTGCACTCAGCAGGGGGCCTCAGCAGGGGCTGAGCAGTGTTGTGCAGATACCATGTGGTGCAGCCAGCCTGCTCTTCATAAAAGCATTCTGTCCCTCTTAAAGGAGGCTACGCTGAATAATATTGATAGAATTTAAATGATGGGCAACTGAATAGCAGAGAGAGGGCTCCAGAGCGACAGATGTGGTGTTGGAGACATTAGTGGTGGAAATGGGCATGGTTCTGGGAGGGGGCGATGAGGAGCAGCCTTAGAAAGGTGGTCAAGGAGGTCAATTGCTGAAATCTAGACCTGAGGACCTGGCAGCAGTGCCACAATAGGTTTAATGAACTCCTGTGGGTGATTAAGGTTAGCGAATGCATCTTCATGGGATATCTTCTACCCACCACACTAACTGTTCACGCTGCTCAATACATTACGACCCAGCAGCACTCCTTTACACTCAAGACTTAGGCCTAAAATCCAGAAACTCCTTCTCACCCTCACACATTGACCAATGCTACCAGCCTCACATCTACCTCTCACTGCCTCCACATACCTCCAGCTATTCAGCTATGGCAGTAACATCACCCAAACAAAGTAATACACAATCACTGACATTCTACCCTCTCTTTTGTAGGACAAGATGGTACACAATAGAAGGCAAGAGAGCAGAACCAGCTGGGGACAAGGACGCCTGCATCTCCTGATCCCTACGGAGGAAATGGTTCTCAGTATCATGGGGCTGGCAGTGACAGTGCCTGTGGCATCAGGTGTCACTGATAACATTGAGGATGATGGTGTGTTACTGTCTTATGCCCCTTATCAACTTCCAGCTCACCCTCATCCTGCTATTTGGAATGATGTGCAAGCTGCCGATGATGTGGTAATGGACCTCTTGTTTCCAGCCCACCCCACTTTCCTTACCCCAACTTTCCTTTTCTGATTTCCTGCTTTCAGACACCCAAGAATCAGTTATAGCAGCCCAAGGAGCAAGAGAGAGAGAGCAACAGTACAGCAGTGATGAAGAGGTCCCATCACATGATCTGACACCTGTAGCCACCAGCTCAGATATTGGTGTTGCACATATTTTGGAGGTTAGTATAGACCTGGGATCAGCACACGGAAAGTCATGCAGGCACATGTGGACTGCGGCCAGGCCAGGGGAAAAGGTATTTCTTATGCCAGTTCCCTGGAGGGCAAGGTCGCAGATGAGTTCTGCCGCAGAGAAATCAGATGAGGAAATTAATTGTGTGGCATACAGGTGAGCGCTGATGGGCATACATACCGAGATGCTGGGTGCATTGTCTGGCCTGCCAGACAGCCTCCTGTCAGTGTCAAGGGGCATGGAGTAGTCCGGCTCCAACTTGTCAGAGGGCAGCGCTCAGAGCTTCCACTCTCTGCAGCCTCTGCTCCATCATCCTGCCGTGTTG
The DNA here is from genome assembly GCF_036365525.1 of Heterodontus francisci. Lineage (NCBI taxonomy): Eukaryota > Metazoa > Chordata > Chondrichthyes > Heterodontiformes > Heterodontidae > Heterodontus > Heterodontus francisci. Next base: position 97,674,326 of record NC_090382.1, read on the forward strand.
CAGACCCAGAGGCACTGGCACTATATCTGTTGCATCCTTTGTGTGCAGAGGTCACCAAATTCTCAGCCCTCACTGTCAGGATGCAGCAACACTCTCTGGCAAATTCTGGAACTCACCACAGCCCCTCTCAAGATGACCCAGACACTTTGCAATAGCAGATTGTTCTGAAAAATTACCTTACATGCACTTTAGCTGCCTGACTCTTAAGGAACAAAGAACAAAGAACAAAGAACAGTACAGCACAGGAACAGGCCATTCGGCCCTCCAAGCCTGCGCCGATCTTGATGCCTGCCTAAACTAACACCTTCTGCACTTCCAGGGCCCATATCCCTCTATTCCCTTCCTATTCATGGAATGTTAACACAGGGCCCATCTTGCATCTCTGCACCTGTTGCTTGCAGAGTGATGTATGCATTCATTGACAGTACCAGTGTGATCCAGATTAGGTACCCTGGCATTGCATTAGCTGATTGGGCTGTGTACTGTCAGGATAGTGTTGCTTCACAGGCATCTGGTGCATGCTGGGGTCACCTACACAGGTGCTGATTTCAAGGGGCCGTGCCACATCAGCTGTGCCGGAAGAGGCTGTCAGCACTGCATGCCCCAGCAAATCAGCGCTAGGCTTCCATAGCGGAGATGAATTTTTCGTCCTTGATCTTTCATGGCAGCTCCAATATATTTGGGCAAACTATTGATTGTCTTAACATGATTACAATATTCCTTTACATGTTTGCTATGAAGATGCCAAATTGTAATTGTCGTGATAGTTCACCTATCAAATTTATTTTCCAGTCTGAGGGTCTCCCAACACTTTTCATCTCTACTGTCATCTGCCGCCTGTTGAATCTATATTTACCATGGTTTGTCTTCTCTCCAGTTGTCACTACAATCTGTCAGACTGTTTTTACTATTTTGATAGAAAGAATAAGGTGGTCACATACGTTTTGGAAAATTAGTGTCAAAATGGGGTAGAGGAGGTGAGTGATCTGGGAGTACAGGTACAGAAATTACCAAAAATAGTAACTCAAGTTAATAAGGTTATAAAAATAATAAACAAAGCTCTGGGTTTCATTTCTGGAGGGCTGGAATTGATATAGAGAAGTAATGTTAAATTGGTATAGACCCTTGGTCAGACCACACTTGGAGTACAGTGAACAGCTTTAGTCTTTGTATTATAAAAAGGATACAGAGGCACTGGAGAACTTGCAAGAAAGATTTAATAGGATTATATTAGAACTTAGACGTTATACCCATCAGGAAAGATTCAATAGGCTGGGGTCTTTTCTATTGAAAAGATAAGACTGAGGGGTGACCTGATAGAGGCCTTTAAGATTACGTTAGTGTTTGATATGGTAGACATAGAGAGGATGTTTCCACTTGAGGAGTAGACCAGAACTAGGGGCCATAAATATAAGATAGTCAGTAATGAATCTGTAACTTGATACCACAAGGTGTAGGTGAGGCGGCAAGCATAGATGCATTTAAGGAGAAGTTAGATAAACTCAAGATGGAGAAAGGAAAGAAGGATATGTTGAGGAGATTAGATGAAGAAGTCTGGGAGGAAGCTCATGTGAGGCTTAAACATTGGCATGGATCTATTGGGCCAAATGGTCTGTAAATACTATGTAACATTAGATCTGCCTTTAGTACAGCCTGTCTCCTATTGAACTTACACTTATTGCAACTGATGTACAACTGACTTACATTTGGTTGGCATCTTTCCATCTATGAAATATGATGGATACACAGCAAACAATCCATTTAGGTCGGGTGTCTTCCCTTGGTGCACCTTTGCTGATGGCTGTAACGGCCAATCCTTGAGAGGCAGGTTCTTCTACAAGTGCTACATGTGAAACTGCCAAGTGACGCTCTGAGTTATCGTTTTAAATGTTAGCGCCTGTTGCCAAGCTGCTGTAGCAACTAGTCATCGTGGTAGTGCACAGCAGTCCACGGGATGTGTCACCATTTCCCTCTTTCACCAGCTAGTGACTCCCAGATGCAATAGTCGACATTTAGGGCCTTCATGTCACGCTTGCAAGCACCCTTGAAGTGGAGCTTTGGGCACCCCACTGGGTGTCTGGCCCCGGCTACCTCACCATAAAGAAGGTCCTTGGGCTTTGACTTATATTTAGTACAACACAATATGGTGTGCAGATTGCAAGCTGAGTGTGGAGATTTGCGTTTGTTGACTGGCGAGTTCGATGAAGGGGGGGAGGAGTTGCTCCATTTTTCTACTTTTTTTTCTACTTTTTTAACCCTCCAGTATTTGGTTCTTGCTTCGGTGCAGTGGAAGGAGCTGGTTGGTGAGTAACTGGTAAACTATTAGATTAGATTAGAGATACAGCACTGAAACAGACCCTTCGGCCCACCGAGTCTGTGCCGAACATCAACCACCCATTTATACTAATCCTACACTAATCCCATATTCCTACCAAACATCCCCACCTGTTCCTATATTTCCCTACCACCTACCTATACTAGTGACAATTTATAATGGCCAATTTACCTATCAACCTGCAAGTCTTTTGGCTTGTGGGAGGAAACCGGAGCACCCGGAGAAAACCCACGCAGACACAGGGAGAACTTGCAAACTCCCCACAGACAGTACCAGGAATCGAACCCGGGTCCCTGGAGCTGTGAGGCTGCGGTGCTAACCACTGCGCCACTGTGCCGCCACAATTTATTTTTAATAAATAGTCTGTAAAGTTAAGGTATGGCAGGGCAGCTCTGCTGAGTGGAATGTACAGCCTGTGGCATGTGGGAAGCCATGGACGCACCATGTGTCCGAGAAAAACACATCTGCAGGAAGTGTCACCGGCTACAGAAGCTTGAGATCTGGGTTTCGGAACTTGAGCGGCGGCTGGAGTCACTGTTGTACATCTGCAAGGTGGAGGACTACGTGGACAGCATGTTTCGGGAGGTGGTCACACCACAGGTTAGGAGCATGCAGGTAGATAGGGAATGGGTGACTGCCAGGCAGTTCAAGAGAACCAGGCAGGTGGTACAGGAGCCCCCTGATATGATCTCACTCGCTAATCGGTTTTCCATTTTGGATACTGGTGAGGGTGATGGTTCCTCAGAGCAGTGCAGTCAGAGCCACGTTTGTGGCAACACAGGTGGCTCAGCTGCACAGGAGGGAAGGAAGAAGAGTGGAAGAGCAGTAGTGATCAGGGACTCATTAGTTAGAGGAACAGACAGGCGTTTCTGCAGCAGTAAATGTGACTCCAGGATGGTGTGTTGCCTCCCTGGTGTCAGGGTCAAGGATATCACGGATCTGCTGCAGGACATTCTTCTGGGGGAGAGAGGACTGGAGAATTGCAAATGTTACACCCTTGTTCAAAAAAGAGTGCAAAGATAAGCTCAGCAACTACAGGTCAGTCAATTTAACTTTGGTGGTGGGAAAAAATAATTTGGGACAAAATCAATAGTCACATGGACAAATGCGAGTTAATTAAGGAAAACCAGCATGGATCTCTTAAGGGAAAATCATGTTTAACTAACTTGCTGGAATTTTTTGAGGAGGTAACAGAGAGGGTTGACGAAGGCAATGCTGCTCATGTGGTGTACATGGACTTTCAAAAGGCGTTTGGTGCCCAGTACCACACAACAGATTTGTGAGCAAACTTGTAGCTCATGGAATAAAAGGGACGGTAGCAACATGGATACAAAATTGGCTGAGTACAGGAAACAAACAGTAGTGGTTAATGGATGTTTTTCGGGCTGGAGGAAGGTCTGTAGTGGAGTTCCCCAAGGATCAGTGTTGGGACCCATGCTTTTCCTGATATATATTAATAACCTAGACCTTGGTGTACAGGACACAATTTCAAAGTTTGCAGATGATACGAAACTTGGAAGCATTGTGAACTGTGAGGAGGATATAGTGTAGAACTTCAAAAGGACATAGACAAGTTGGTGGAATGGGCAGACAGGTGGCAGATGAAGTTCAATGCAGAGAAATGTGAAGTGATTCATTTTGGTAGGAAGAACATGGAGAGTCAGAGGGACCTGAGTGTTTCTGTGCATAAGTCACTGAAGGTGGCAGGACAGGTTGAGAAAGCGGTTAATAAAGCATACAATATCCTGGGCTTTATTACTAGGAGCATAGAGTATAAGAACAAGGAAGTTATGTTGAACTTGTATAAGACACTAGTTCGGCCTTAGCTGGAGTATTGTGTCCAGTTCTGGACGCTGCACTTGAGGAAAGGAGTGAGGACATTGGAGAGAGTACAGAAAAGGTTCACAAGAATGGTTCCAGGGATGAGTAATTTCAGTTATGAAGAAAGAATGGAGAAGTTAGGACTGTTTTCCTTAGATTTAGATTTAGAGATACAGCACTGAAACAGGCCCTTCGGCCCACTGAGTCTGTGCCGACCATTAACCACCCATTTATACTAATCCTACACTAATCCCATATTCCTACCACCTACCTATACTAGGGGCAATTTATAATGGCCAATTTACCTACCAACCTGCAAGTCTTTTGGCTGTGGGAGGAAACCGGAGCAACCGGAGGAAACCCACACAGACACAGGGAGAACTTGCAAACTCCACACAGGCAGTACCCAGAATTGAACCCAGGTCGCTGGAGCTGTGAGGCTGCGGTGCTAACCACTGCACCACTGTGCCGCCCTTGGAGAATAGAAGGCTGAGAAGTGATTTGATAGAGGTATTCAAAATTATGAGGGGTCTGGACAGAGTAGATAGAGAGAAACTGTTCCCACTTGTGAAAGGATCGAGAACGAGAGGGCACAAATTTCAAGTATTTGGTAAGAGAAGCAAAAGTGGCATGAGGAAAATGTTTTCACGCAGCGAATCGTTAAGGTCTGGAATGCGCTGCCTGGGAACGTGGTGGAGGCAGGTTCAATTGAAGAATTCAAAAATGAATTTGACAGTTATATGAAAAGGAAGAATGTGCAGGGTTACGGGGAGATGACGGGAGGATGGAACTGAGGAAATCGCTCTTTGAGAAAGCCAATGCGGAGACGATGGGCCAAAAGGTTTCCTTCTACACTGTAATGGTTCTGTGATTCTGAGACATACAGGCAGAATGGAAAGCTTGTGCATTCAATCCCACTTCAGGACTTGAGCACAAAAACCAAAGTTGACACTCCAGTTTAGCACTGAGGGAGTGCTGCATTGTTGGATGTGCTGTCTTTCAGATGAGCTGTTAAGCCGAGGCCCCATCTTGCCTCTCAGATGGACTATTTCAAAGAAGAGCAGTGGAGTTATTTCCGGTGTGCTGGCTGATATTTAGCACTCAATCAACATCACAAAAAATAGATCATCTGGTCATTATCCTATTGCTGTTTGTGGGAGCTTGCTGTGTGTAAATTGGCTGCCACGTTTCCAACATTACAACAGTGACTACACTTCAAAAATGCATCATTGGCTGTAAAGCACTTTGGATGTCTTGTGGTCGTGAAAGGCGCTATATAAATGTGGGTCTTTTTCTTTTTGGAATGACAAAAACATCGGTTGATGATTAAACATAAAGCACATGATGACCAGTAGCCTAACCTTGTGAAGATTTATATCCGAGTTGTAACTGATGCTCCTGTTGCATTTTTAATGGAGCTTTTTAGATTGATGTCCACCAGTAATTAAAATAAAATCAAATTTAGAGAAAAAAGCAGAACTTACCTGAAAGCCACAGCATAAACAGACATGGAAGAGTCCCCTGTTCATCACAGTTTTATACAATTTCTGGAAAGTGAGATCATAGCACAAGTTACTTTCTTTCTTGTGTTTGTCTCATAACTCATTCAATATGTAAAGGCTGCATCCAGAAGGGACCTGTGGTGTACCCTCTATCCATTCACAACATAAGGCCTCTGTACAGCTTTAGGTGGATTCCGCCTGATAGCCAAGGTCACCTTTGCTCAGCTCATTGTAATCCCAAATGTACCTATTATGTGGCATTCTTCAGGGAGCGTTTAAACAGATGAGATTCAATTCAATCAAACCTGTCCACACAATTAGAATTCCAACGAATAACCAAAGTCAAATGCAAACCCAGCATCACTACGTTTGGGATTTAGTGCGAGCACATAATAGAGTGACTGTAAATGGAAAAAGACAGGATATCAATACGTTCAGGGTGAAGTGTTGGCAAAAGACACAAAGCTGACAGCACCACTGAGCCTTGTAGCTTTAGTACAGAGCAGAGAAACTGCATTGCTACATGTACACACCAGTATACATATCATTGGGGATATAGTGAAAAGATACAGCCTTGCGATTGGGCATTCAGCCTACATTGGCAGAAACTTCTGGGCAAACAGTGTGACATCATTTTCAAATGTAGCAGAGCATCATATTCCCATCATAACTAGATACTGCTTGTAACTGAATGTGTTACAGAATGGGTACAACAGCCTCCATTTTAACCTGGGGTGGGTTTGGTGTATAGAGGAGTGAGGGGAGGAGTGGAGAAGGACAGCAAAGCGATGGGAGGCGTTTTAACTTCTCATTTTGATACTGCAGATCTGTCTCCTGCTCAAAGCTGTTGGAAATGGCATAAGGGCTGGTGGGCTATAGCTTCAATAGCCTCCGATAATGCAATAGCCAGAACTGCACACAATACTCTAAAATAAAAGCAAAATACTGCGGATGCTGGAAATCTGAAATAAAAACAAGAAACGATGGAACCACTCAGCAGGTCTGGCAGCATCTGTGGAAAGAGAAGCAGAGTTAACGTTTCAGGTCAGTGACCCTTCTTCAGAACTAGCAAATATTAGAAATGTCAAAGATTATAAGCAAGTGAGCCGGGGGGTGGGGCTTGGGATAACAAAGGATAAGTTGTAGATTGGACAAGGCCACATAGCTGACCAAGAGGTCACGGAGCAAAGGCAAACAATATGTTAATGGTGTGTTGAAAGACAAAGCATTAGTACAGATAGGGTGTTAACGGACTGCAGATTGAGCAGCAGCAAGTACAAACATGAAAAAAAACAGTGGGTAAGCAAACTGAACAAACTACGATGAAATGAAATAAACAAAAGAAAAAAGATTGTAAAAAATGTAAAAAAGAAAAAATAACTAAAAATAAAAGTAAAATGGGGGGCCCATCATGCTCTGAAATTATTGAACTCAATGTTCAGTCCGGCAGGCTGTAGTGTGCCTAATCGGAAAATGAGATGCTGTTCCTCGAGCTTGCGTTGATGTTCACTGGAACACTGCAGCAAGCCCAGGATGGAGATGCGAGCATGAGAGCAGGGGAGAGTGTTGAAATGGCAAGCAACCGGAAGCTCAGGGTCCTGTTTGCGGACTGAGTGGAGGTGTTCCGCAAAGCGGTCACCCAGTCTGCGCTTGGTCTCCCCAATGTAGAGGAGACCACATTGTGAGCAACGAATACAATATACATTGAAAGAAGTACAAGTAAATCGCTGCTTCACCTGAAAGGAGTGTTTCGGGCCTGGGATAGTGAGGAGAGAGGAGGTAAATGGGCAGGGATTACACCTCCTGCGATTGCAGGGGAAGGTGCCATGGGACGGGGACAAGGTGGTGGAGGTAATGGAGGAGTGCACCAGGGTGTCGCGGAGGGAACGATCCCTTCGGAATGCTGACAGGGGAAGGGAGGGGAAGATGCGTTTGGTAGTGGCATCACGATGGAGGTGGCGGAAATGGCGGAGGATGATCCTTTGGATATGGAGGCTGATGGGGTGAAAAGTGAAGACAAGGGGAACCCTGTCATGGTTCTGGGAGGGAGGGGAAGGGGTGAGGGTAGAGGTGCGGGAAATGGGCCGGACACGGTTGAGGGCCCTGTCAACAACAGTGGGGGGGAGTCCTCGGTTGAGGAAAAAGGAGGTCATATCAGAAGCACCCTCATGGAAGGTGGCATCATCAGAGCAGATGCGTTGGAGTCGGAGATTTTGGGAGAATGGAATGAAGTCCTTACAGGAGGTAGGGTGTGAAGAAGTGTAGTCCAGGTAGCTGTGGGAGTTGGTGGGCTTATAATGGATATTAGTAGACAACCTAACCCCAGAGATGGAGACAGAGAAGTCGAGGAAGGGAAGGGAAGTGTCAGAGATGGACCATGTAAAGGTGAGAGAAGGGTGGAAATTGGAAGCAAAGTTGATAAAGTTTTCCAGTTCAGGGCAGGAGCAGGAAACGGCACCGATACAGTCATCAATGTACCGGAAAAAGAGTTGGGGGAGGAGGCCTGAGTAGGACTGGAACAAAGAATGCTCGACATATCCCACAAAAAGACAGGCATAACTAGGACCCATGCGGGTACCCACAGCAACACCTTTTACTTGAAGGAAGTGAGCGGAGTTGAAGGAGAAGTTGTGCAATGTGAGAACGTTCAGCCAGGCAGAGGAGGGTGGTGGTGGATGGGGACTGGTTGGTCCTCTGTTCAAGGAAGAAGCGGAGAGCCCTTAAACCATCCTGGTGGGGGCTGGAGGTGTAGAGCAATTGGACGTCCATAGTGAAGAGGAGGCGGTTGGGACCAGGAAACAGGAAATTGTCAAAATGACGTAGGGTGTCAGAAGAGTCACGGATGTAGGTGGGAAGAGACTGGACCAGCGGAGAAAAGATAGAGTCAAGATAGGAAGAAATAAGTTCAGTGAGGCAGGAGCAGGCTGACACAATGGGTCTGCCGGGACAGTCCCGTTTATGGATTTTGGGAAGGAGGTAGAAGCGGGCTGTCCGGGATTGCGGGACTATGAAGTTGAAAGCTGTAGACGGAAGATCTCCAGAGGAGATGAGGTCAGTGACAGTCCTTTGGACAGTGGCTTGATGTTCGGTGGTGGGGTCATGGTCCAGAGGGAGGTAGGAAGAAGTGTCCGTGAGTTGGCGTTGAGCTTCTGCAAGGTAGAGGTCGGTACGCCATACAACAACAGCACCACCCTTGTCTGCAGGTTTGATGACCATGTCGGGGTTAGACCTGAGAGAACGGAGTGCTTCAAGTTCAGAGGGGGACAGGTTAGAGTGAGTGAGGGGGGCAGAGAAATTGAGATGACCAATGTCTCGCCGACACAATACTCTAACCTTGACTAAACACTCTATTATACATTGTGGATCCAACATTCTGCAATGTCCATGTCTCTTCTTCCGTATGTAGTATTATAGCCTAAATCTCTCTCCTATAAACTGTGTGTTTGGATTTTGTGCAATAGTATAACATCAGTGATAGTGAATCAGCACCCTCTTTTACATCTCTCCCGATTTTTATTGCCATTGAATTCACTTGACTAAACGGCCAGTACATCTGTTTTAGGATAAACACTATTCCATATGCAGGAATATATATAGATAACAAAATCATAGAAATTACAACAGGAGCAAAACTCTTGCCCTACAGTGCCTGTACCGCCGTTAATTTTTCAACTATAGGTATCATGCTTCATTAGGTTTGCCTCAGTACTGGAGTGGTGGAAGTGGGAAAATGGATGGGAAATGTTATCCTGGATCTGTTGTCATTTTAGAAGGACTGCCTTCTATAATTTGAAATGTCCTCCTTTCTTAAACACTTGTCCAAATCCTTTTTGAAGTTATGTAGAAAATGGGGAGATGGGGGTGTAGTGGTAATGTCACTGAAGTAATGCCCTGGGGCCATGGATTCAAATCCCATCAAGGCAGCTGGTGAGAATTAAATTCAATTAATCAATAGAAATCTGGAAATAAAAGCTCGTCTCGGTAATGGTGCCATTAAATTGATGTCCTGCCTACCTTTGAAGGTGGATGTAAAAGATCTCAAAGAAGATCAGAGGAGCTATTGTCAGTGTCCAGGCCAATATTTATCCCTCAATCAAAATCACAAAAACAGATTATCTGGTAATTATCACATTGCTCTTTGTGGGAGCTTGCTCTGGTAAATTGGCTGCTGTGTTTCCAACATTACAGTGGTGATTGTACCTCAAAGGTACTTAATTGGCTGTAAAGCACTTTGTGATGTCCTGAGGTTGTGAAAGGTGCCATATTAATGCAAATTCTTTCTTTCATATTGTGACAGAAACCACACCTGCCAAAATGAGACATATCAATTTCGTCATATGGAACACTATTTTTGAACTGTTACTGGACTTGAAATAACTTGTTTAAAAAGACCACAACAGTGGCTGAAAAAGGTGGCTGCACATTTGTATTCTAAAGAACAGTTGCATGAAGAAGACAATGGGAGTACTCCCTGATTCAATTAGCCATTTTATCCATCGTGATGATCAACAGACATTGAGTCAGCAGCCCAGTCCCCTCACTGAGAATGTCTGGTGAGCTTGAAGGAATCCACAAATCTCGCAGGCGAGTCTGCTCTAAACAAGGAACTAGTCACATGACTAACCTGCTGGCCAACCTGCGGAATTGAATTGTGTTCACAGAACAGTTTGGGAAGAGGCTGCAACTGAACTTCAAGAAGAGAGCATCTCTCTCTCTCTGTCTCTGTCTCTCACGCAAAGTTCCAGGGACCCATGGAAGTAACTTGAGCCTCATGACAGAAGACCAGCAAAACAAGTTTGAAAGTGTGCACTGGGCCACAAACAGAACTGCAAGACTTAACTTTAATCAAAGACTTTATATCCAATCCAAAACTAGTAACTGAACTCCAGCTATTACTTCAAACCTTTCCCCTTCTTTCTCCTCCCCTGTCTCTATTTGCGTGTGTGTTTATCGTGTATGCATGCCAGTGTGGTCACATCACGTATTTTTAGTAATTTTAACTGAATTAGAGTTTTAAGGTTAATAAACTTACACCTTTCTTGTTTGAATCTGAGAAAACCTGTCTGGTTGATTTCTTTGCCATTACAATTAGAGAGCAGTGAGCAAGGACTCACTGGAGGGAAGCTAAAAACACGGTGTTTTAAAAATTAAACCCAGTTACAGCCAAACCAGGAAAAGGCTGAGAGGGGAGCCCTAAACCCCTGCCTCACCTTGTTGTAACAATATTTTATACTCACCATAACCCAATCCAGCTCATATAATCATTTGAATAGCATGCATTCCCTTATAATTATTCTGCCTCAATCATATCTCTTCAAAGCCTACATTTCTCCAATGAAAGTCCTCAATTCCTTAAACCAATCATAATTTCTAAGAGCTTAAAGACTGAATATCATTTTTGTTGCCTTCTTTGGACCTTCTCCATCTTCTAATTTCTTTGGCCTCCTTGTCTCGAGAGACAATGGGTAAGCGCCTGGAGGTGGTCAGTGGTGTGTGGAGCAGCACCTGGAGTGGCTAGAAAGGCCAATTCTAGAGTGACAGGCTCTTCCACAGGTGCTGCAGAAAAATTTGTTTGTCGGGGCTGTTACACAGTTGGCTCTCTCCTTGTGCCTCTGTCTTTTTTCCTGCCAACTGCTAAGTCTCTTCGACTCGCCACACTTTAGCCCCGCATTTATGGCTGCCCGCCAGCTCTGGCGAACGCTGGCAACTGACTCCCACGACTTGTGATCAATGTCACAGGACTTCATGTCGCGTTTGCAGATGTCTTTAAAGGAGAGACATGGACGGCCGGTGGGTCTGATACCAGTGGCGAGCTTGCTGTGCAATGTGTCTTTTGGGATCCTGCCATCTTACATGCGGCTCACATGGCCAAGCCATCTCAAGCGCCGCTGACTCAGTAGTGTGTATAAGCTGGGGATGTTGGCCGCCTCGAGGACTTCTGTGTTGGAGATACGGTCCTGCCACCTGATGCCAAGTATTCTCCGGAGGCAGCGAAGATGGAATGAATTGAGACGTCTCTCTTGGCTGACATACGTTGTCCAGGCCTCGCTGCCGTAGAGCAAGGTACTGAGGACACAGGCTTGATACACTCGGACTTTTGTGTTCCGTGTCAGTGTGCCATTTTCCCACACTCTCTTGGCCAGTCTGGACATAGCAGTGGAAGCCTTGTTGATTTCTGTATCTAGAGACAGGTTACTGGTGATAGTTGAGCCTAGGTAGGTGAACTCTTGAACCACTTCCAGAGCGTGGTCGCCAATATTGATGGATGGAGCATTTCTGATGTCCTGCCCCATGATGTTCGTTTTCTTGAGGCTGATGGTTAGGCCAAATTCATTGCAGGCAGCCGCAAACCTGTCGATGAGAGTCTGCAGGCACTCTTCAGTGTGAGATGTTAAAGCAGCATCGTCAGCAAAGAGGAGTTCCCTGATGAGGACTTTCCGTACTTTGGACTTCGCTCTTAGATGGGCAAGGTTGAACAACCTGCCCTCTGATCTTGTGTGGAGGAAAATGCCTTCTTCAGAGGACTTGAACGCATGTGAAAGCAGCAGGGAGAAGAAAATCCCAAAAAGTGTGGGTGCGAGAACACAGCCCTGTTTCACGCCACTCAGGATAGGAAAGGGGTCTGATGAGGAGCCACCATGTTGAATTGTGCCTTTCATATTGTCATGGAATGAGGTGATGATACTTAGTAGCTTCGGTGGACATCCGATCTTTGCTAGTAGTCTGACGAGACCACGTCTGCTGACGAGGTCAAAGGCTCTGGTGAGATCAATGAAAGCAATGTAGAGGGGCATCTGTTGTTCGCGGCATTTCTCCTGTATTTGACGAAGGGAGAACAGCATGTCAACGATCTCTCTGCACGAAAGCCACACTGTGCCTCACGGTAGACGCGCTCGGCCAGCTTCTGGAGCCTGTTTAGAGTAACTCGAGCAAAGACTTTCCCCACCATGCTGAGCAGGGAGATTCCACGGTAGTTGGTGCAGTCACCGCGGTCACCAGTCGGATGGACAGTATGCGTTCCGAGCCATTTGAGGGAGGCTCTATCATGCTGAGCAAGGAGTTTCTAATGGCGAAGCCCACTCCATGCTGTCTTGGTTCTTCAGGATCCGTACCCTGCCAGAAAAAGGTGTAGTCTTTCTCTGCTTGAGATCCACTCGCGGGGAGGCGTGTCTCCTGAAGTGCTGCAATGTCTACATTGAATCTACTGAGCTCGTTGTTGATGATGGCGGTCTTCCGAGAATCGTTGATTTGTGTAAGGTCTTCCGACAGGCCAGGACACATAGTTCTGGCGTTCCAGCTTGCAAAGCGAAGGGCTGGTACCTTCTTTCCTTTTTTCGTGTTGTTTGGTGCGGTGTTTCAGTCCACCTTTCGGGCAATGACCCTGAGCTCCAAGCACCATGCCAAAGACTTGCAGGTTGATAGGTAAATTGGCCATTAGCAATTGCCCCTAGTGTAGGTAGGTGGTAGGGAAATATAGGGACAGGTGGGGATATGGTAGGAATATGGGATTAATGTAGGATTAGTATAAATGGGTGGTTGATGGTCAGCACATACTCGGTGGGCCGAAGGGCCTGTTTCAGTGCTGTATCTCTAAACTAAACTAAACTAAACACCCATTGAAGCAGGTAGACTGTGGCGGGACAGAACCTTATTGACCAGGGGCTGCCCGGTTTGTGGCGGGTGGTAGCTGACCAGTGAGGTGCGATGACCTCTCCCACCGACAAAGGTTGCTACAAAAATTTCTAAATTCACTTGTAACAGCCCTCCAAAACACTCCCACAGGGGATGCTGAGACCAAGTGGGCCCACATCAGAGACACCATCTACGAGTCAGCTTTGACCACCTACGGCAAAAGTGCGAAGAGAAATGCAGACTGGTTTCAATTTCACAATGAAGAGCTGGAACCTGTCATAGCCGCTAAGCGCATTGCACTGTTGAACTACAAGAAAGCCCCCAGCGAGTTAACATCCGTAGCTCTTAAAGCAGCCAGGCGCTGCTCAAACGACTACTGGCAACACCTATGCAGTCATATTCAGCTGGCCTCAGACACCGGAAACATCACAGGAATGTATGATGGCATTAAGAGAGCCCTTGGGCCAACCATCAAGAAGATCGCCCCCCTCAAATCTAAATCAGGGGACATAATCACTGACCAACGCAAACAAATGTACCGTTGGGTTGAGCACTACCTAGAATTGTACTCCAGGGAGAATGTTGTCACTGAGACTGCCCTCAACGCAGCCCAGCCTCTACCAGTCATGGATGAGATGGACGAACAGCCAACAAAATTGGAACTCAGTGATGCCATTGATTCTCTAGCCAGCAGAAAAGCCCCTGGGAAGGACAGCATTACCCCCAAAATAATCAAGAGTGCCAAGCCTGCTCTACTCTCAGCACTACATGATCTGCTATGCCTGTGCTGGGGCGAGGGAGCAGTACCTCAGGACATCTTCTAATATCCCCCTCTTAATGCTGCCATAGCGAGGTCTTTCATAATGTAAATATATTGTGCAATTTTAATCCTGTCCACCTGGTGGAAACTGGGAGGATGGGCAGGTAAATCACCTGTGGGAAGTATCCATCAAGGTCCTGCTGCTCCTGTGAGTTCCAATTTTAATCTGTTCCAATTTTAATCTGTTCTGAGCAGGCGAGGGGTCTTCAGCAGGGACTTTCTTTAAACATGCAGATTGAGCTTTGATGACAGCATCATGGCTCATCTATTTTTGCACCTTTCCACTGGAAGTGACAACAGATACTGGAAGTGCCCAACCGTATGAGGCAATGATGACAGAATTATATTGTACATCAATATTTTCTGTTATTACCATCTTTATAACAATAGGTATCCAGTGTTGGTAAGTGATGCAGAATGTCGGAAAATATTTTAATGTCTATTCATGTCAATTCATGGGACCTCCAAGGTGAAATACATGTCTGTAGACAGGATGAGTGAAGACTAGGTAGGCTGATGGTAAATATATTCACAGAGATTCGGAGAGGAGTTATTGACTAAAGTGGTGTCAGGTTGTCAGAGAGACAATGTATCCTGTTTTATTCATACTATTACTTCACTCAGATAGATTTTGTGTTAGAACCCTTTGTTGTGCGGACTGAAGCCTGAAAGTAAAGGGCAGGTATTGGAACTATGAGGGAATAATAAAGCTGATTGATTACTGCTCCCTACTGATTATGTAGAAATGAAAAGAACTTTAGAATTATAGGATTACAAGGAATCAGACCATGTCTGAATGAGATGGCTGATTGGAATCTCAAAAGTTCACTGAATATTTGATTCTCAAATCATAAACTCAAGGTGTCGACAACAGCTTTATATCACATAATGCATAAATGTTACATCTGATTGGGTACAGCTATAACTACCCATGGAGACTTCTAGTAATAATCCAGCAAAACCACTTCTTTCAGTGTTGTACAGCAGCTTTTGCTCTGTCTCAGTTTTATATGTTTATCATTACATATATGGTTAAAACAATTTCTGCTATTTTTCACACCCCTCAATCTCTGCACGCACCCTCTGTGTCCAAGCTGGTTCCCTAAATTTGAGGTCCAATGTAAGGGGCACTATGTAAACAAAATAAAATTTCATTTTGTTTGCTCTGTGGACCTTGCATCAGGCTATGGATTATTTCCCATTTGTGAACCCCTGGAGCCCAGCACAAGCACACATAATACAACCAGAAGGATTGCTGTGGTTCAAGGAGAAGGCTTGATCCACTGAAAGAGAGCAAGAGAGACTCTGTTGGGCATCAGGCAAGGGTCAGAGGGAATAGAGAACAAAGAGATAATCTGTTCCAGGATGGTGGATGTCTAATGTTAGGACTTAGCGAGGCCACATTATAAAACAGAAAATCCTCTAAATTATGAGCAACATCATGAGGTCCACTGTTTTCTCATTAAAAGAGAAAAAGGAACCATTGTTCTTTCATTTATCCAGAGAAACGTATGGTCAAAATGTTTCATTCCAAATTAATGTTAAAGATTACTAGAAAACAAATATTAAATACAGGAATATGTCATCATCACACCAGTAATGGAAACCACAGAAATCTAGTAAACTACCTATAGAAGTACCATTCTCGGTTGCCTAGCAAGCTAAAAATATCGGCATATCCAATTTAAATGAAAAGGGAAAACATTGCCCAATTTTGACACACTCATCTGTAGATGATACAAGTTGTAGAGTATGTGAATATCCCATTCTCAGTATAAGGATAGCTCTAACTTGATGTGGGGTGAGCACTAAGCTATAGTGTAGTAATTTCAGAATTCTGAAACCAGCTGGATCAACTGCAATAGTTTTACAGTTCTGTATGCTCCGCTGCTCCTTCCTTTCGTAGAAGGTCACTGGAGCTTGGCTGCTGATTTCTTCATGTTACATAGCGTATCTAAATCAGGGGACACAATCACTGACCAACGCAAGCAAATGGACCGCTGGGTTGAGCACTACCTAGAACTGCACACCAGGGAAAATGTTGTCACTGATACCGCCCTCAATGCAGCCCAGTCTCTGCCAGTCATGGATGAGCTGGATGTACAGCCATCAAAATCAGAACTCAGTGATGCCATTGATTCTCTAGCCAGTGGAAAAGTCCCTGGGAAGGATGGCATTACCCCTGAAATAATCAAGAGTGCCAAGCCTGCTATACTTTCAGCACTGTACAAACTGCTTTGCCTGTGCTGGGACGAGGGAGCAGTACCACAGGACATGCGCGATGCCAATATCATCACCCTCTATAAGAACACAGTGACTGCAACAACTACCGTGGAATTTCCCTGCTCAGCATAGTGGGGAAGGTCTTCGCTCGAGTCACTCTAAACAGGCTCCAGAAGCTGGCCGAGTGCGTCTACCCTGAGGCACAGTGTGGCTTTTCAGCAGAGAGATCCACCATGGACATGCTGTTCTCCCTTTGCCAGCTACAGGAGAAATGCCGTGAACAACAGATGTCCCTCTACATTGCTTTCATTGATCTCACCAAAGCCTTTGACCTCGTCAGCAGACGTGGTCTCTTCAGACTACTAGAAAAGATTGGATGTCCACCAAAGCTACTAAGTATCATCACCTCATTCCATGACAATATGAAAGGCACAATTCAACATAGCAGCACCTCATCAGAGTCCTTTCCTATCCTAAGTGGCGTGAAACAGGGCTGTGTTCTCGCACCTACACTGTTTGGGATTTTCTTCACCCTGCTGCTTTCAAATGTGTTCAAGTCTTCAGAAGAAGGAATTTTCCTCCACACAAGATCAGGTGGCAGGTTGTTCAACCTTGCCCATCTAAGAGCAAAGACCAAAGTACAGAAAGTCCTCATCAGGGAACTGCTCTTTGCTGACGATGCTACATTAACATCTCACACAGAAGACTATCTGCAGAGACTCATCGACAGATTTGCGGCTGCCTGCAACGAATTTGGCCTAACCATCAGCCTTAAGAAAACGAACATCATGGAACAGGACATCAGAAATGCTCCATCCATCAATATCGGCGACCACGCTCTGGAAGTGGTTCAAGAGTTCACCTACCTAGGCTCATCCATCACCAGTAACCAGTCTCTTGATGCAGAAATCAACAAGCGCATGGGAAAGGCTTCCACTGTTATGTCCAGACAGGCCAAGAGAGTGTGGGAAAATGGCACACTGACACGGAACACAAAAGTCCGAGTGTATCAAGCCTATGTCCTCAGTACCTTGCTCTACGGCAGCGAGGCCTGGACAACGTATGTCAGCCAAGAGCGACATCTCAATTCATTCCATCTTCGCTGTCTCCGGAGAATCCTTGGCATCAGGTGGCAGGATCGTATCTCCAACACAGAAATCCTCGAGGCGGCCAACATCCCCAGCATATACACCCTACTGAGCCAGCCAGCTTGAGATGGCTTGGCCATGAGAGCCACATGGAAGATGGCAGGATCCCCAAGGACACTTTGTACAGCGAGCTCGTCACTGGTATCAGTCCCACCGGCCGTCAATGTCTTTGCTTTAAAGACGTCTGCAAACGCGACATGAAGTCCTGTGACATTGATCACAAGTCGTGGGAGTCTGTTGCCAGCGATCGCCAGAGCTGGCGGACAGCTATAAAGGCGGGGCTAAAATGTGGCGAGTCGAAAAGACTTAGCAATTGGCAGGAAAGAAGACAGAAGCGCAAGGAGAGAGCCAACTGTGTAACAGCCCCGACAACCAATTTTATCTGTAGCACCTGTGGAAGAGTCTGTCACTCTAGAATTGGCCTTTATAGCCACTCCAGGCGCTGTTTCACAATCCACTGACCACCTCCAGGTGCTTACCCATTGTTTCTCAAGACAAGGAGGCCAAAGAAGACATAGCGTATGTGTTAAGATAAAGGGCAGGTACAATAAACTATATCTCACATGAATACAACAAGCTTGAATTTGTTGGCAGATAGAGAAACAAACATGAAAGCAGCCTATTTTGTACGAAGAATTATCAACAAATTTAGAGTCATTCCTTGAACCTCCTAATGCACAGTGTATACATGACATTAGAAAGTTTATCGATTACGGTTTGCTACAAACAAAATCTATCAATTAATGTTCAAGAGTTAGTATCATGGAAGGAACAGAGTAGCCATGGTTGTTTGTCTGTGAATTTGAGCCACTGGTTTAATTAAGTTGGGGACTGTTGTCACAATTCATGATCTTGATGATTAAGTATTAAAACAAACTCTTTGAAAAAAACTTGCTCTTTGCTGTTTAGTAGAAGAAATGGTAGGAATGGAAAAAATAAAATTGTTGATTCACAGCAACTTCATGAACATAGCCTCGTTAGAACACACAGAATGCTCAGCTCCCAAGGGTCTTGTTACAATGATACTTATTAGGTTTCTTTTTAAAACCTATCTTCTCATGAAGACTTGAATGCACTGCACACAGTTGAAGAGGAAACTTTCAATTAATATATTAATGGGAATATACAATTTGTTCATTTCATTTATTATGCATGTGACGCAACACCATTTGGTCAGTGACTGCTACTGTTGATATGTGACAGGAGTCTTGCTCAGAGACCAACTGAAATAATTATGTGTAACAGCATTGTATGTGTTTTTGCATAAATCACAAACATGGGGGGAATTTTGTGCTGTCTGCCACAGTGGATTTGGTGGTGTGCGGGGTAATGTAATTAGGTGGGAGGTGTTTTATTGGATTTCCAACAGCGGTATTTTAGAGGAATTAACTTGTGGGTCGGTTTGCGATGTTACGGGGTTCCCCCAGCACGGTGGAGGATTGCAGCTTTGCATTCATTTTAATAACATGAATACTCATTACCATATGCATAGTTACAATTTAGTCCTCCCTGCCAAATTAAGTGATCGGCGAGCAATATTCCCATGCCACCCAGTTCACGATTGTTTCAATGTGACGTGCAACAGTCGGATTTGTGCAGTTGAGTCTCAGGTCTGTGCTCTTCTCTCTTTAACTCATCCGCAAAACTAACACCACCATTAGAATGGATGTTTACTTCCATGCCAGCATTGGAATGGATGTTTGCATCCAGGCTCAACTACAGCAAGGGTGGATCATCTCAGGGGATCGCGGCAAAGGCATGGGTGGGGGCAACATGGATGACCAAGGTGGGTAGTTGGGGAGGGAAGGGTGGGGCTGATCGGAGGATTGAAGAGCAGGGGAGGGTGGAGTGGAGCGTTCAGGTTGTTGAATGGTTGATATTGATGGTGAAGATGCATGTTGTTGGCTGCGCGAGTGGTGGGTGGATTGGATCAGTACTGTGTGAAGATATTTGGCAAGGGCCTCAAATGAGGGATGAATGTGGTCAATGTCGGGGAGCTATGGGGCAAATTAAGGGTATTGGCTAACAGAGGGAACGGGCACAGTCAATGGGGGCAGATGGATTCTGCAGGGGTGAAGGTCAAGACTAATGGGTGGGTATTCAGCAGCTTCATATGGAGGGGAACGGGACTCGGCAACAATGGTCAGTTCGATATCTGGTAAGATTGGCATGTCAATAGTAACGGGAGAAGGAATAGCAGGGAGGGATGGCATGAATAAATCGATGATTGCACTGTGCACAGTAATGGGGAGAAGCTCAATGGTGACAGAGGGAAGGGGAACGGTAACATTGGGACGGTCAAGGGTGATGGGTTCAAGCTGGAAGGTTGCAAGAGGTGGTTGGAAGGTGGGGAGACTTGCCCAGAATTTCACACACACCGTTTTCTCAATGATAATGGAAACCACTTGGACACTTAAAGATTGCAAGGAGAGTGGGAGGAGGCAAACAACAGTGGGTGTGTCTTCTGCCTGGCTGCAATTTGAAGGCAGATATGAGGGAGCAGTTCATTGCTTCGATGTTTCAGCTCAGTGTCAACAGAGGGCTGAATTGCCACGCTCTGCTTATTTATTATTCAGAAAAGCCACAGCAACATGGGTCTCATTCACCAAATTTGTCTCGTACCATGGGAAGGAGCAAAGGGAGCGACTAAGGAGGGCTCTTTTCCTCAACTCATGATGCCTGAGCACCAGCAACAGGCAGAACAGGAAGGTTCTTCGAATGCTCCGAATGATAACATCCAGGAACATCCTTATTGAAGACAGGCACTGGCACATCATCGCATCCTCAGGACAAGGACAAATTACCTCCAAATGTCAGAGAGGCAATGCCAGAGATGTCTAGGAATGTCACGTGAAATGGTCACAGAAATTTGTAGGATCCTGAGGCAGAACCTGCAGCTGCTCAGCTTCAGTGGGAATCCCATGTCAGTTGTCCTCAAGGTGACTGCTGGACACAATGTTTTTTTCTTCGGCTCCTTCCAGGGATCCATGGGCAACATATGTGGCATCTCGCAGTCTGCGACCCAGAGGTGCATCAACAAGGTGATCAATGCCCTTTTTCGATATGCCAATGATTTCATCTACTTACCTGTAGACGAGGACAGCCAGGCAGCAAGGTCTGCGGCTTTTGGTGCCAGTACTGCCTTCCCTAGAGTGCAAGGGGTGATCAAAGGGCCATTAAATTTCCCTGGGACCAGCCTGCTGTCTTTGTCAATCACAAAGGCTCCCACTCTTTAAACGCGCAACTGATTTGCGACCACAGGAAAAGAATCATGCATGTTTGTGCACATTTCCCAGGAAGCTTATACCAGCAGGGGGAGTCTGCAATAATAATAACAGGAATCCATGTTTTAAAAGCGCGTGCAGCAGTTCTTTTCCTTACTAACTCTGGCTGAATCTTACTGTTCTTCCCAAGAACATCAGAGTGACTTCAGCTGTCAAGGCCCAAAGCTCTGGAATTCCCTCACTAAACCTCTCTGCCCCTCTACCTCACTAACTTTGATTCAGACACTCCTTAAGATCGACCACTTTGACGTAGCTTTGGGTCATCTGCCCTAATATTTCCTTATGTGGCTCGGTGTCAAATTTTGTTCGATAATGCTCCTGTCAAGGGTTAAAGGTGGAATATAAAAGCAAATTGTTGTTGCTAAGGAGATCTACACAATTGCATTTATTGTGTAACTGGGCATAAAGGTGAAACCTTACTGTAATATTTTGAATGAATAAGCATCTGTTCCCGAAACTAGTGTCCTCGGTAGCTGGAATAAAATTCTTCCTGTTCATTTTACCTGTCGGTCCTTTACTGCACAAACTCAAGTGTTGTTTGTCATGTTTAAAATGCATCTCGAAGTGTTGCCATTAATATTTTACTACAGATGTTATCTGTAACGTGCTTAGTACTTACCAAGAAATAATGTCACTTTCTTGTGCTGTGATATATTCGTTTACAGGCAAGAAATATGCATCTAGCATCATTATTCAATTAGCCAGTAATTACCACTGCAGTCTCCCCCAGGTGCAGATGTAATAGTCAATAATGTCATTAGACATTCTCTAACTCTATTTACTGATAGCTGTGAGTACACTGTGATAAGGCAACAAATGTAAACAACATTAACTCTTCACTGCTGTGTTTCACATAGGACAATATTTTGCCAATAATACAGCTATGTTTTCAAAACTTCTTTGTACATGCATTTGGACAATTAATTAGCAATAATTTGTAAATTATCAAGACACCAATGGCTGAGTTATTAAAATCAGAATATAACTATGCCCTACAGTCCAGTATATCCCCATTTTGATTCCCAGTCAAAGCCAATTGAGGCATTATAATTTACCCTACCTGAAGCAGTGTCTCACTCCCAATTTCAATCTAGTGATGCCTGCTGGAAGAGTGCTATTATGTAGACGTTGGGTGAAAACAGAGTCAGATACCATTGTGAGGTCTCCACAGTTGAAAAATCCATCATGCTGTCAAAATCCATACTTTAAGTCCAAGTGTATCAAACCTGTGTCCTCAGTACCTTGCTCTACAGCAGCGAGGCCTGGACAACGTATGTCAGCCAAGAGCGACGTCTCAATTCATTCCATCTTCGCTGCCTCCGGAGAATCCTTGGCATCAGGTGGCAGGACCGTATCTCCAACACTGAAGTCCTCGAGGCAGCCAACATCCCCAGCATATACACCCTACTCAGCCAGCGGCGCCTGAGATGGCTTGGCCATGTGAGCCGCATGGAAGATGGCAGGATCCCCAAGGACACATTGTACAGCGAGCTCGCCACTGATATCAGACCCACCGGCCGTCCTTGTCTCCGCTTTAAAGACGTCTGCAAACATGACATGAAGTCCTGTGACATGGATCACAAGTCGTGGGAGTCAGTTGCCAGCGATCGCCAGAGATGGCGGGCAACCATAAAGGCGGGGCTAAAGCGTGGCGAGTCGAAGAGACTTAGCAGTTGGCAGGAAAAAAGTCAGAAGCGCAAGGAGAGAGCCAACTGCGTAACAGCCCTGTCAACCAATTTTATCTGCAGCACCTGTGGAAGAGTCTGCCACTCTAGAATTGGCCTTTATAGACACTCCAAGCGCTGCTTCACAAACCACTGACCACCTTCAGGTGGTCTCTCGAGACAAGGAGGCCAAAGAAGAAGAAGGAGAAGAACAGCAATATGTACAAGTTACTAAAAATCTCTCAATGTCTATGAAACCTTCCATAACAAGAGTCAATACTTTCATAAGAGGTAGGGAGAAAATGGGAATTAAAAAACAAGTATAATTTCTAACAGCTTAATTTATTCACTATGGCAAATTCTTGTAATAAGAGATCTTAAAAGACCGAATTTAAATTAGTAAATGGATTAATGTTATAGTTTGACATTTTGCCTAGCAGTTTTCATCCATGCAGAAACAAACCACCATTAAAAACAGACTTATAAAAATAAAAAGATTTGGCGCAGCTCGCAAGAACTTCAAATATCTTCTCCAGAGTATGTGCTTTTTGGAGCCCAGTAAACTGCAAGAATTCCTGACCTGATATTTGTACATGGGAACAACGAGCAGCAAGTTGCCTCTGCTAAAAAGTACTACAAAGACTACCATGTTCAACTGCGTGCAAGAATGATGTTAACAAGGACTCGAGAGGAGAGGGCGAGGTACAGGAACGATGGGCTGAATGGCCTCTTTCCGTGCTATATCCTTCTGTGAGTTAACCTGCATTCTATGACTAAGTCTTGGTTTTCCTCCAGACCGCAACATTGCCTTTGAAACTGAAAATTGACCAACAGCCTGCAGAAGGTGGCCTGAATATTACCAGCCCCAGGGTGTTGGGAACGAAAGTGGGGAGTGGAGCTGGTAAAGTAGCGGAGGGGAGGAAAGCCGCTGCATTTCCACCATGGGGCATTTTCCTAGTGGTGGGACCGGATGCAGTTTGGTTGCCGGATCCAAGGAGGTAGGCAGTTGATTAGCATAATTAAAGTAAAAACAAGAAATGCTGGAAATACTCAGCAGGTCTGGCAGCATCTGTGGATAGAGAAGCAGAGTTAACGTTTCAGGTCAGTGAGCCTTCATCAGAACTGGTAAATATTAGAAATGTGAAAGGTTTTAAGCAAGTAAAGCGGGGGTGGGGCAAGAGATAACAAAGGAGAAGGCGTAGATAGGACAAGGTCACAAAGAATAACTGACCAGAAGGTCATGGAGCAAAGGCAAACAATATGTTAATGGTGTGTTGAAAGACAAAGCATTAGTACAGATAGGGTGTTAACGGACTGAAAACTGAACAACCGCAAGTACAAACATGAAAAAAAAACAGTGGGTAAGCAAACTGAACGAACTAAGATGAAATAAAATAAAATAAACAAAAAAAAAATAAAAGTAAAAAATAAAAAATAACTAAACATAAAGTAAATTGGGGGGCCCGTCATGCTCTGAAATTATTGAACTCAATGTTCAGTCCGGCAGGCTGTAGTGTGCCTAATCGGTAAATGAGATGCTGTTCCTCGAGCTTGCGTTGATGTTCACTGGAACACTGCAGCAATGTGAGCAGAGATGTGAGCATGAGAGCAGAGGGGAGTGTTGAAATGGCAAGCAACCGGAAGCTCGGGGTCCTGCTTTCGGACTGAGCGGAATAGTTCCGCAAGGCGGTCACCCAGTCTGCGTTTGGTCTCCCCTGTGTAGAGGAGACCATATTGTGAGCAGCGAATACAGTGTACTACATTGAAAGAAGTATAAGTAAATCGCTGCTTCACCGGAAAGGAGTGTTTGGGGCCTGGGATAGTGAGGAGAGGGGAGGTAAATGGGCAGGTATTACATCTCCTGCGATTGGTAGTGGCCCCTCCCTTCCCTGTCAGCATTCGGAAGGGATCGTTCCCTCCGCAACACCTGGTCCACTCCTCCATTACCCCCACCACCTCGTCCCCTTCCCATGGCACCTTCCCCTGCAATCGCAGGAGGTGTAATACCTGCCCACTTACCCTCTCTCTCCTCGCTATCCCAGGCCCCAAACACTCCTTTCAGGTGAAGCAGCGATTTTCAGAGCATGACGGGCCCCCCATTTTACTTTCATTTTTAGTTATTTTGTCCTATCTACACCTTCTCCTTTGTTATCCCTTGCCCCACCCCCACTTTACTTGCTTATAACCTTTTACATTTCTAATATTTGCTAGTTCTGAAGAAGGGTCACTGACCTGAAACGTTAACTCTGCTTCTCTCTCCACAGATGCTGCCAGACCTGCTGAGTATTTCCAGCATTTTTTGTTTTTATTTCGTATTTCCAGCATCTGCAGTATTTTGCTTTTATTTTAGCATATTTTACGGCCCAATTAAGGGCCATTTTACGACGCCGCCAGAATTTTGCCACT
The DNA here is from genome assembly GCF_036365525.1 of Heterodontus francisci. Taxonomy (NCBI): domain Eukaryota; kingdom Metazoa; phylum Chordata; class Chondrichthyes; order Heterodontiformes; family Heterodontidae; genus Heterodontus; species Heterodontus francisci. Next base: position 97,699,161 of record NC_090382.1, read on the forward strand.
GAGTACCCGTCACATGGGGAGGCAACCAGCTCAATGGAAGCAGCCTCTCTGTGGCAGCCCAGGGGTCCATTGGAGCTGGAGATTCCATGGCTCAAAGATAGAGCTGGGGGCAGGGAAGGCAACCCCAGCAATCTTCCCAGAGGGGCTTCCCGTACAACTTGCAGCCCCCTGAATTTTTTATTTTTTTGGATTTACCTGGCCCAGCTCCCAAGGTTTCCTGCCTGCCTCAGAAGTGACCACATCTCTCGGTGGCACTGCTGAGGCTTCAGGGCTGCGGGCCCTCTGATTGAGCCGGCAGCATCAGAAGCCTGCCCGCTGTCCTTAATTGGATGGGGGATCCACAATCTCCTAATTGGGAGGCTGCCTGCGGTAAAACTTTTGAGCAGGTCCCACTGCCAGCAAGTGCAGCCTCGGGACCTGCTTTACACCGTGATGTCCACTGTAAATCTCAGGGCTATATTCCGTAGAGCCTTCAAACACAAAGCTGTCAATCAAACGAGATCAAAGACAATCTTTCAACAGCCAATTCTTTTGAAGACAATCTGGCTCTTTCTTAACAAGCTTATAATTGAATATTCAGTTAGCATGGCACCTCATTTAACAGTTCAACCCGGGATGACTAGCTGCCCCTACAGGCACAGTGAGACACTTGCACATTTTAGTCTTTCAACAAACTTAGGTTGTGGAAAAACTTGTCCAGGCAAGTTTGGTTTCATTGGAATGTATTTACAACTAAATGTTATTTCCAGACAGTATTGTGTATTGCTTAAACTCAGCATCATAGTTCTTTTTAGAGTTTAGCAATAGGACTCTATTTCAAATTCACAATACTTTGCCTACCTAAAAATTCATGTCAAAAGATATAATACAGATATATTATAGTTGGAACTGAGATGAAGCTCTATCGCATAGGAACAGAACATCTGGTCCATTTGGTCTGATGCATTCGGGGGCATATCAGAAGCCTAACACTCAGTTCCAAAAACAGGCCACATGAGAAAAATTCTGGTAAATTCCTCCTTAACCCCTGAAAGCAATCAATCAAGATCCAAGAGACTGGAGTAAGTCATGAGTTTTGCTAATCCCCTCAGTTTTAAACTTGCAGTGTCCTCCTCTCTTAGAAACTTGTCTAGATCCTTTTTGAAGATGCACAAGAACATCCTATTCCAAAGTCAATGTTCTGTGAAAATTGCTTTGATTGACGTGCGTAGCGTTAAATCCACTCGGCAATGAGTTTCGACCTTGGACTACCTCACCAAGGTCAAAGCCGATCTGTTGTTTCTGCAGAAGTGTGGAATACCACGCCTCAGCAACTATAGGCAATGGTCGCGATGGTGATCCCACGGTCCATCGATCTGGTCAGGGTTCCTCCGGCCTTGGTATTTGATGTGGTGGGCAGTCGACACCTCGTAACAGATGTAATGTACAACAATGCTCTGCTCCGGTTGATCAACGTGTACGCCCCAGTTCAATGCAGCGAGCAGCTGACCGTCTTCCAGTAGCTCCCACTGCTGTTGGCGACGTCCAGGCCGGACATTCTAGGCGGTGACTTCAACTGCATCATTGATGCAGGTGGACGATCTGTTAGTGATGACAGCAAACTGGATGCTACGTCCAGATTCCTAATGGAAACAGTAAAAGATGCCAACCTGCACAATGTCTTCAGCAAACCTGCAGATGGAGCACAGCGTATTTACACCTAGTCAAGACCAGAAGGGTCCCCCCATTCCAGGATTGATTTCCTGTTTGTGTCCCGTGCTGTCACGGTCAGATCCACTGACGTCAGGCCAGTGTTCTTCTCTGACCATTGCTTCTTACTGGACGACTGTCACTTACAGGAACACCAGTGGGTTGGCAGGGGGACATGGAAGCTCAGTGCTACACTGCTATCCCCAGCGAACATTGAGGAACTCAAAAGGGATTACAAAGGTTGGAGAACCGTGAAACCCCTCTTTGAGTCTCCAGTTCACTGGTGGGAAGCAATCAAGGAACCAAGAAGAGGTTCTTTATCCTCAAAGGTGTTCAGAGGGCGAGAGAGAGACAGAGGGAAATGTCCCAACTCCAGAAAAGAATGCAAAATCTGCTCCAGCTGCAGTCGATGGGGGTCGAGGTCAAGGAGGATCTCCAAGAGGTGAAGAGCCAGCAGGCCTCGCTCTTTGCCACAGAGGCCTCCAAGATCATCTTTTTGCCCAGAGTCCGTTCTGTTGAGCAGGATGAGATGTGCTTGCATTTCTTCTTCCAAAAGGTACACACAGAGAGCTCTGTGATCAGCAACCTGAAGGAAGAGGATGACTCGATAACGTCTTCCCAGTCTGACATACTAAGGATCAGAAAATCCTTTTATGCTGGGCTGTACGACGTGAAGCCCATGGACAGCATGGCCTCCCATTCTCTCTCCATTGTGGGTAAGAACCTGGCCATCGGGTGTGAGGTGTTCATGTTGTTGCTGTATGTGGCGCAGGTCTGGCCCACACCCCACTCCTGCGCCTGGCGGCCACCCGAGTCATTTTTCACATTATCTGGAGAACCAAAATGGACCGGGTCAGGAGGGACACGATGTTCAAACCTCTAGATAAGGGCGGGAAAAATGTACCCAATTTCGCCCTCATCCTGATGACCACCTTCATGTATGGCTGCATCAAGCTGTGCATAGAGCCCTAGTACGCAAACACCAAGTATCACTACGTGCTGAGGTTCGATCTGTCCCCGGTGTTGCGAAGGATGGGCCTGGTCACATTGCCGCGTAACGCTCCATCCAGTCGGCCCATGCCGTACCACCTATCCTTCGTGGAAAAGTTTCTGTGGAAAAACAGCTTTGACCACCAATCCATCAGGCAGTGGTCTGCATGGAATGTCCTCAAGGCCCTACAGGAAAAGGAGATGGTGGATCCTGTTGGATGGTTCCCCGAGCAGACTGCCAAAGTCATTTGGCAGAACGCCTCATCACCCGAACTTTCAAACAAGCACCAAGACGTAGCTTGGCTGGTGGTGAGAAGGGCCCTCCCCATCAGATCCTTCCTGCACACCCAGAATCTCACCCCCTCTGCACGCTGACCTCGAGGTGGCTGTGGTGGGGAAGAGACGGTTGTCCACCTCCTTCTGGAATGTGTCTTTGCAAAGCAGGTGTGGAAAGAGATGCAGTGGTTTTTGTCGAGGTTCATCCCAAGCAGCTCTGTAACACAGGAGTCTGTGCTCCACAGGCTATTCCCAGGGATGCACACCGAGATAAACTGCTGGAGGACTATCAGTTCAGTGAAAGACGCTCTTGGGTCTGCCCGAAACTTGTTGGTCTTCCAGCACAAAGAGTTGTCCACGACCGTGTGTTGCAGACTTGCACATTCCAAGGTCCAGGACTACGTGTTGAGGGATGCACTAAAGTTTGGGGCAGCGGCTGCAAAGGTTCAATGGGGAAAGACCACTGTGTAAGGACCTCCCACCAAAGTGAACTGAGGGGCTGGATCCATGGGAAACCCCTTGGGTTGTATACACCAAATATGGGTTTGCTGTAAAATGTACATTCCATGTAAAATGGAATGGAAGGGTTGTGAGGCAACTCACTCCTGTATTGAAGAAAACTGATTTCCTTTGCACTTTTTGGAATGTCAACTTGGTGCTGTTTTGAACTGTGTTGTAATGCATTTTTACAGATTTTGATTGACCAGCAGCTCTTGGCGGTGGGAATTCCTGCCCCCAACGTCCTAATCCTGGGAAAGGCCCGCTGGTTGGCCCTCAAGTATTTGACTGGCCCGTCAAAAGGTGGGCCTTTCCCAAAGAAGGCAGTGCAGGTCTCTCACTGGCTCTCCAGCTGACAGCTGAGACCCCCGTCGCTTCCATAAAATTCCCCCCATAGAATCATAGAATGGTTTCAGCACAGAAGGAGGCCATTCATCTTATTGAGTGTGTGCCAGCACTCTGCAAGAACAAATTAGCTAGTCCATCCTCCCACCCTTTCCCTGTAGCTCTGCAATTTTTTTTCCCTGTAGGTACTTATCTAGTTCCTTTTTGAAAGCCACGATTGAATCTAGCTTTCAGGCAGTCCATTCCAGATCCAATCCACTCACTGCATAAAACGTTTTTCTCCATGTCGCCCTTGGTTCTTTTGCCAATCACCTTAAATCTGCGTCCTCTAGTTCTCAACCCTTCTGCCAATGGGAAAACTTTCTCTCTATCCATTCTGTCCAGACCTCTCATGATTTTGAACACCTCTATCAAATCTTCTCTCAAACTTCTCTGCTCATAGGAGAACAACACCAGCATTTCCAATCTATCCATGTAACTGAAGTTCCTCATCCCTGGAACCATTCTTGTATATCTTTTCTGTACCCTCTCTAAAACCTTCTCATCCTTCCTAAAGTGCAGTGCCCAGAATTGGGCACAATACTCCAGGTAAGGCAAGCTAGTGTTTCATAAAGGTTCATCATAATTTTCGTGTCTTTGTACTCTATATGACTCTGTTGTAGAAGACTTTTGGATTCCCTATTATGTTAGCTGTCATTCTCTTCTCATACTCTCTCTTTGCCCCTCTTATTTCCTTTTCACTTCCCCTCTGAACTTACTATTATCTATATTTCTCCAGGCCTCAAAAAGAATGTTTAGGTCCGCCTGACCCAGGCTTTCAACCAGTCTCCTGATCACAAGGCCCTCTCGCCACCACTTACCTGAGTGCTGGAAGCATTGCTTGGTCCTCGGTGGCAGCTTCCACCAGCTGACATTGTGCTCCCACTTGTTGACCAGCTACTGGTTTCCACCGATTGTGGGTTAAAATCTCTCAGGCCTCACCCTGCCATGTTCATGCTCAGTACTGCTTGCCAACTGTCTGGGCCTCCTCCCACATGACAGTGTCCTGAAATCAAAATTGGGGCAACTGTATTCCTGGCTTTACATTAAACTGTACTAATAATACACATTAACCATTTAACACTTTAATCAATGTAAACTATTTCTTTTCTCTATGGTCATGATATGCTGTTTGTAGACCATCACTGTTTTAAGTTGGATGATCCCTAGGCACCATTCCTGCTCTGTATCCTTTGGTGGATATCCCTGCATAATATGCAAATAGCTGGAACTACTCAGACCCAATATCATCATAACACTGCATGTATTCAAAGTGAAGGATATCAGTCATACGGCCCCACTTCTACAACATACGCTGTTTATCTTATCTATGTCCCTAATTCACATACAATTTTTAACTGACTTGACAATGGTTTAATTAATGCTCTCATCCAAATCTGTTATGAAGATGGAGCAATAATCCACTGATGATGACCTTATGCCTATGCGAATGCAACCAATTCACTATCCATCTGAAAATCTGACAACCAACCCCATACAACAAGATCCAACCCAATAACCTTGAGTGCTGCACTTTATTGAAGGCTTTCTGATAATCAAAGTATTCAACATCAGTCGTTTCTGAAGAATTCAATCATTCCATGCTGGGATTATTGAATAATTGTGAATGTCTCTAGGTGATTACATATCATGTCCCTAATCATGCCATCCAGAAACATCCCTAACAACTGACATCAAACGAATTGGCAAATAATTCAGAGGATTTGATTCACTCCCCTTCTTAAATATTGAATGCATTTGAGGTAGCCTCCAGTCCATATGAAGATTCCAGGCCTCAAAGGGCTTTTAAGCACATCAGTCAATAGTTTGCATAATATGTGTGCCCTTTCTTTCAGCACTGAGGTGAATGTTATCATATCTAGCAGACCAAGCAGCCTCGAGAGCCCTTTACCTTAGCCAAGACCGTTTCTGCATTCAATCTTATGAAATTAGTAATGGGAGCAAGTTTATTTGGCATAACTAGCACCTTGGCATCATCTTCAATGGTGAGAGGAGATCCAAGATATCTATCTCATTAGCACATCAGCCATAACTTGCTCTTTAATGCCAGCATGTCCTGCTGAATGATCTGAATGCGTCCTCTTCAATTCTCCTCAATCCTATTTTGATTTCTGCCACAACTGAAAAGACTTGACTGCAATCCTTCTTTCTAATGCTCATTTGGCCTTTATAAATGTGGCTTTTGTCAACCTCAGCTGTAGCTTACATATGTCCCTACTTTCCGAACAGTTATTCTCTTCATATCCAGTATAATATTTCTTCCTGTGATTAATTAGCTTGCAAATTTCTCAATGAAACCATTTGGGTTGCACGTTAATGTTTATCCTCCTTTTTATCCAATGAATCCTCACTAGATCCAGAGGATTGGAGGTCTGCGAACACTGTACCATTGTTTAAAAGGTGCGAGGGACAGGCCAAATAATTATAGGCCTGTCAGTCTGACCTCGGTGGTAGGTAAATTATTAGAATCAATTCAGGAGACAGGATAAACTGCCACTTAGAATGGCACGGATTAATCAGGGATAGTCAGCATGAATATGTTAATGGAAGGTCGTGTCTTAATAACTTGATTGAATTTTTTGAGGAAGTAACCAGGAAGATTGATGAGGGTAGTGCAGTGGATGTGGTCTACATGGATTTTAGTAAGACATTTAACAAGGTCCCACATGGAAGACTGGTCAGAAAAATGAAAGCCCATGGGATACAGAGGAATGTGGCAAGTTGGATCCAAAATTGGCTCAGTGACAGGAAACAAAGGGTAGTGGTTGACGGCTGTTTTTGTGAATGGAATGCGGTGCCCAGTGGCATTCCACAGGGCTCAGTGTTGGGTCCCTTGCTGTTTGTGGTATATATTAATGATTTGGACTTAAATGTGGGAGGCATGATCGGGAAATTTGCAGATGACACAAAAATTGGCCTTGTAGTAAGGAGGGTTGCAGTAAAGAGGATACCTTGTAGTAAAGAGATAAAAATTGGTAGTAAAGAGGATAGCTGTAGGCTCCAGAAAGTTATCAATGGTTTGGTTGAGTGGGTGGAAAGGTGGCAAATGGAATTCAATCTGGAGAAGTTTGAGGTTATGCATTTGGGGAGGGCAAACAAAGCAAGGGAATAATCAATAAACAGAAGGATATTAAGAGGGGTAGAAGAAGTGAGAGACCTTGGAGTGCATGCCCACAGGTCCCTGAAGGTGGCAGGACAGGTAGATAGTGTGGTGAGGAAGACATATGGAATGCTTTCTTCTATTGGGCGAGGTATAGAATACAAAAATAGGGATGTCATGATGGAACTGTATCACATGCTGGTTAGGCCACACCTGGAGTATTGCGTATAATTCTGGTCACCACATTGCAGGAATGACATAATCACTCTGGAGACAGTACAGAGGAGATTTACAAGAATGTTGCCAGAGCTTGAAAGTTGCAGCTATGAGGAAGGATTGGATCGGCTAGGGTTGTTTTCCTCAGATCAGAGGAGGCTGAGGGGTAACTTAATTGAGGTGTGCAAAATTATGAGGGGCCTAGATAGAGTAGACAGGAAGGACCTGCTGCCCCTAGTGGAGAGGTCAATTACAAGGGGACACAGTTTTAAGGTGATTGGTAGAAGGATTAGAAAGGACATGAGGAAAAGCATGGTGGGAGTATGGAGTAGAGAGTATGGTGGGAGTCTGGAATTCACTGCCTGGATCGGTGGTGGAGGCAGATACCCTCAACTTTTTTAAAAGGTACCTGGACATTCACCTGAAGTGCTGCAACCTGCAAGGCTATGGACCAGGTGCTGGAAAGTGGGCTTAGATTGGGCAGTTAGTTTTTTCAGCCGGCGCAGACACGATGGACTGAATGGCCTCCTTCTGTGCCATATATTTTCTATGATTCAATGGACATTAATGATTTCCTAGCTGCCTTCACAGTATACATTTTTCTGCCTGTCTTCAAACTGTTAATGAAAAATAGGAGGATAATAACAAACAAGCATCTAGGTCTTGGTGCAGATTGAAAATCAGTTCATTAGTTACATTTATTGAGACAGAAATGATAAATTGAACTAATAGAAGTGGGAAATGATACAATTATGGACTAATGGAAGCCTGGGAGTGAGTTACACAGCAGTAACCATGGATACCCAGAAGTGAGTTCGGATGCTGCAACCTAATCATGGAGTTCAGGTGATGCTACTTCCTGTAAACAGCTTACGTATGTCATCTGAACGCAAGCAATTAAATTACTATTCCTTCATTTCCACTTGTCAATATAATTTTGGATAAAAGTTGCATTGATTCATTTACACTGTGTACTAGGACATCTTTTAAAGATTGAGTTCTCCAAACAGTTACAGATTATCAAATTATCAGAAGAAGATACTTTATTTCTTTTCCAACTTTGTTGTTTGCAAAGCATTTGTATCATCGATAACTTGCTGAATCTTTCTGTTCCTTTGCATTAATCTTACTTGTAAATAAATCAATTAATTTTAGCCTGACTAGTCTGACAGCATGGTAGTTACTGCCTTTCAGAGTTAATAGCGAGCACGGTGGGTAACTAATGTTGTTTCCAGTGCATTGATTGGTGTCCTTCCATTTACGAAAGATAATGGACAGGCAGCAAACAATCCATTTAGGTGGGGTGTCTTCTCTTGGTGCACCTTTGCTGATGGTTGTGAAGGCCAATCCTTGAGAGGCAGGTTCTGTCACAAGTGCTGCACATGAAGCTGCCAAGTGACGCTGTGAGTTGTTGTTTTTGACATTAGCGCCTGTTGCTAAGCTGCTGTAATAACTGGTCATCATATTAGTGCACACCAGTCACCATGTGTCACCATTTCCCTCTTTTATCAACTAGTGACTCTCAAGTGCGATATTCGACATTTAGGGCCTTCATGTCACGCTTGCAAACATCCTTGAAGTGGAGCTTTGGGCGCCCCACTGGTCGTCTGGCCCTGGCTACCTCACCATACAGAAAGTTCTTGGGTATGCGACTGTCTTCCATCCTGCGGACGTGTCTGATCCACCGAAGCCGCCTCCGTTTGATTAGTGCCAACACACTTGGGAGGACTGCCACATAGGAAGAAACATTTTCCCTTAGCAGAGGGGTCAATAAGCAAGAGGCATAGATTTAAGGTAAGGGGCAGGAGGTTTAGAGGGGATTTGAGGAAAAAAATGTTCACCCAGAGGGTGGTTGGAATCTGGAATACAGTGCCGAAAGAGATGGTAGAGGCAGGAACCATCACAACATTTAAGAAGTATTTAGATGAGCACTTGAAACGCCATAGCATACAAGGCTATGGGCCAAGTGCTGGAAAATGGGATTAGAATAGTTAGGTGCTTGATGGTTGGCACAGACACGATGGACCGAAGGGCCTGTTTCCGTGCCGAGTAACTCTATGACTCTATGACTATGACGTTTGTGATTTTGTCCTGCCAGGAAATACCCATAATGCGCCACAGACAGCGAAAATGGAAATTATTGAGCTTCTTTTCGTGGTAGCTGTAAGTCACCCATGTTTCACATCCATACAGCAAGGTGCTGAGAACACAGGCCTTATAAACCATCAGCTTGGTCCTAGGGGTCAGCTTGGTGTTATCCCATGTGCATTTAGCAAGTTGGCCAAATACGATAGCTGCTTTCCTCTTTGTGTGTATCGAGCTCTGCATCAAGGGACAGATTGTTACTGTGAGCCCAAGGTAGCAGAATTTTCTAACCACTTCCAGTGGGGTGTTATTTAGTGTGATCAGGGGCAGAGATGCAACACCTTGTCCCATGACCACAGTTTTCTTGATGCTTATAGACAAGGAGAACAAATTACAGACATGGGAGAGACAGTCCAGAAATCTTTGTAGGTGAGTTTCCATGTAAGCGACTAGCGCAGCATCATCAGCGTAGAGGAGTTCTCTGATCAGGACGTGATGTGTTTTTGTCTTCGCTTTCAGCCTTGATACATTGTACAGCTTGTCATCTGACCCAGTGTGCAAGTAGACTCCTTCCATATCTGCAGGGAAGGTGAAGGTCAGGACCATGGGGAAGAAGATGCCAAACAGAGTGGGGGCTAGGACCCAACCCTGTTTCACTCCATTCTTCACTCCTAAACTGTCGGAAGTGGAGTCATCAAACTGTACAGAGCAGTGCATGTTGTCACGGAAGGAGTGGATGAGACTGAGGAGCTTCGGTGGACAGCCAATTTTTCCCAAAATCTGGCAGAGCCCTGCTCTGCTGATGGTGTTGAATGCCTTACTGAGATCTATGAAGTAAGGTAAAGGGGTATACTTCTCTTGCAGCTGGTGTATGGAGAAGAACATATCCACAATCGAAGTGCTGGCACAGAAACTGTACTGGGTTTCCTAATACCATGCCTAGGCTATGCAGTGCATTATACCAGAGGTAACTGTTCATCCCATAGAATGTTATCCAACTCACAGTGCTGATGAAGGATGCAAGTTTCCATTCAAGCAGCCTCAGACTGATTATTTTTTGATGTGCACGTACTTTTGAGAGAGAGCCTGGACCAGAACAGCACAGATGATAAGGCCTACTCATGCAAATCTTCCTGTCATAGCACAATCGCAATTCACTCCTTCCAAACATTTCAGAGTTGGAAATTTGGCTTTCTGTAATCATTTGAGATATTTAGGGAATCCTTGCTGACAAATTTGATAGATTTTGCCATTCTGCATATGAATGTACTTGGCAATTTTTTGAACTGTTTTTCAAGCAGGGATAAAACCAATGTGGAAAATTTAGGCTTGGACTCTGTGTTAACTGTATCATAGCGTCATAGAGGCATACAGCACAGAAACAGGCCCTTTGGCCCATTGTGGAATGTTATTTTTCTCCATTTGTTATCTGTGAGTGCAAATAAAATATTTTACCTTGGTCAAGGAGCTTATTACTTGTGCCTAATGTGGTAACTTGTTTTTTACGTTAACTTGCCTTTTTGTCCTCTTCTTCTTCCTCTGCTTTACATAGATTTGCAGCACAAAACAGACCATTTGGTCCAAATGGTCTATGTCAGTGTTTATGCTCCACATAAGCCTCTCGTACCCTATTACATCTCATGGTATCAGCTTATGTTTCTATTCCTTTCTCTGCCATGTGCTTATCTAGCTTCCCCTTAAATGCATCTATGCTATTCACCTCAGCTACTCCTTGTGGTAGTGAATTACATATTCTCACCATTCGCTGAGTAAAGCAGTTTCTCCTGAATTTCTTACAGCATTTAATAGTGACTATCTTATAATTGTAACCCCCTAGTTTTGGACTCCTAAACAAGTTGAAACATCTTGTTGGACATATAAATACAAGAATCAGATTCAAAACCAGGAAAGGTTTAGTGGACTCAGCAATCAAAGTGTGCTGAGAGGCTAAATATCTCCATAGGACGCAAAAAATTAAAGACTAATTTGTTATTTAGTAATGGAAAAATTCCCAGTCTCAGTGATAGAGTCAGACGTGATAGAGTAAATATGGCACAGAAGGAGGTCATTCGGCCCATTGAGTCCATGCCGGCTCACTGCAGAGCAACCCAGTCAGCCCCATTACCCTGCTCTAACCCCATAGCTCTGCGAGCTTATTTCCCTCAAGTTCCCATCCAACGTCTCCAAGCTCCAAAGTGCTCATGTTTTCAATACTCTGGTGTTTTGTAGGAATCTTGTGAAGGAATTGACTCTTGCCGGGACAAAGTTTCCCCAATGCCAATTACTCTTTCCTTACCTTGCCCAGATGTTCATCTCCTTGTGAACCAGGGCAGTAGAGTCATAGAGTTACACAGCACGGAAACAGGCCCGTAGATCTGTGCCGGCATCAAGCCTATCTATTCTAATCCCATTTTCCAGCACTTGGCCCGTAGCCTTGTATGCTATGGCATTTCAAGTGCTCATCTAAATACTTCTTAAATGTTGTGAGGGTTCCTGCCTCTACCACCTCTTCAGGCAGTGTGTTCCAGATTCCAACTACCCTCTGGGTGAAATTATTTTTTCTCAAATATCCTCTAAACCTCCTGCCCTTTACCTTAAATCTGTGCCCCCTGCTTATTGACCCCTCCGCTAAGGGAAAACGTTTCTTCTTATCTAACTTATCAATGCCCCTCATAATTTTGTATACCTCAATCAGGGGTCCCCTCAGCCATTTCTGCTCTAAGGAAAACAACCCTAGCCTTTCCAGTCTCTCCTCATAGCTGAAACGCTCCAGCCCAAGCAACATCCTGGCGAATCTCCTCTGCACCCCCTCCAGGGCAATCACATCCTTCCTATAGTGTGGTACCCAGAATTATACACAGTACTCCAGCTGTGCCCTAACAAGCATTTTATACAGCTCCATCATAACCTCCGTGCTCTTATATTCTATGCCTCAGCTAATAAAGGCAAGTATCCCATATGCCTTCCTAACCACCTTATCTACCTGTGCTGCTGTCTTCAGTGATCTATGGACAAGTATACCAAGGTCCCTCTGACCCGCTGTACCTCCTAGGATCCTACCATCCATTGTATATTCCATTGCCTTGTTAGTCCTCCAAAAATGCATCACCTCACATTTCTCAGGATTAATCTCAGGCATTCCTCCTCACTATTTATGACACCACCAATTTTCATGTCACCTGTGAACTCACTGATCATACCTCCAATATCCACGTCGAAATCATTAATGTACACTACAAACAGCAAGGGCCCCAGCACTGATCCCTGTGGTATACCACTGGTCACAGGCTTCCAATCACAAAAACAACCCTCAACCAATCACCCTCTGCCTCCTGCCACTAAGCCAATTTTGGATCCAATTTGCCAAATTGCCCTGGATCTCATAGGTTCTTACCTTCTTAACCAATATCTCATGCAGGACCTTATCAAAAGCCTTACTGAAGTCCATGTAGACTACATCAACTGCTTTACCCTCATCTACCCAACTAGTCACCTCCTCGAAAAATTCAATCAAGTTTGTCAGACATGATCTCCCCCTGACAAAGCCATGCTGACTATCCCTGATTAATCCCTGCCTCTCCAAGTGGAGATTAATCCTGTCCGTCAGAATATTTTTCCAATAGTTTCCCTAACACTGATGTTAGACTCACCAGCCTGTAATTACCTGGTTTGTCCCTGCTACCCTTCTTGAATAATGGTACCACATTCGCTGTCCTCCAGTCCTCTGGTACCTCTCCCGTGGCCAGAGAGGATTTGAAAATTTGTGTCAGAGTTCCTACCATCTCCTCCCTTGCCTAACATAACAGCCTGGGATACATCTCATCTGGGCCTGGGGATTGTCCACTTTTAAGCCCACGAAAACAGCTAATACATTCTCCCTTTCAATGCTAATATGTTCAGGTATATCACAATCCCCCTCCATGATCTCTACACCTACATCGTCCTTCTCCATAATGAACACAGATGAAAAGTAATCATTTGAAACCTCACCTATATCCTCCAGCTCCACACACAGATTGCCACTTTGGTCCCTCATGGGCCCTACTCTTTCCCTGGTTATCCTCTTACCCTTAATAAAATTATAAAATTCCTTGGGATTTTCCTTTATCTTGCCCACCAGTGTTTTTTCATGCTATCTCTTCACTCTCCTAATTAGTTCTTTAAGTACCCCCCTACACTTTCTATACTCCTCTAGTGCCTCCGCTGTTTTCAGCACTCTGAATCTGCCATACGCCTCCTTTTTTTTCCTTATCCAATCCTCTATATCCCTTGACATCCAGGGTTCCCTGGACTTGTTGGGCCTACCTTTCACCTTAACAGGAACATGTTGGCCATGAACTCTCACTATTTCCTCTTTGAATGCCTCCCACTTGTCTGATGTAGACTTTCCTACAAGTAGCTGCTCCCAGTCCAATTTGGTCAAATCCTGTTTTATTATATTGAAATCGGCCTTCCCCCAATTCAATACCTTTATTTCTGGTCCATCTTTGTCCTTTTCCATAACTATCTTAAATCTTACAGAGTTATGGTCACTATCTCCGAAATGCTCACCCACTGACACTTCTACCACTTGTCAGGCTTCATTCCCTAGGATTCGGTCCAGTACTGCCCCTTCTTTTGTAGGACTTTCTACGTGCTGGCTCAAAAAGCTCTCCTGTATGCATTTTAAGAATTCTGCCCCTTTTAAGTCTTTTGCACCTCTCTGAGATTTGCCTACATATCTGCTTCTGTATCTCTCCCTGACAGTTTGGAGGCCTGTAGTACACTCCCAGCCAAGTGATTGCTCCCTTTTTGTTTTTGAGTTCTACCCATATGGCCTCATTTGAGGAACCTTCTAAGATATCATCCCTCCTTACTGCAGTAGTTGACTCCTTGATCAACAGTGCAATGCCACCTCGTCTTTTACCCCCTCACGCCTGAAGATTCTATACCCTGGAATATTGAGCTGCCAATCATCCCCCTCCCTCAACCATATCTCTGTGATAGCAACAATATCATATTCCCATGTATTAATCAACGCCCTCAATTCATCTGCCTTTCTATTAAGACTCCTTGCGTTAAAATAGATGCAATCCAGCCTTATATTATTCACTTGTGCCTGAACAAGTCTATATTTGCTCTGCCTTCCAGACTGACTCAGTTTCTCTTCTATATATGACTGTGCATCACCCCCTACTGTACCTCCACTCTGTATCCCATCCCCCTGCCAAATTACTTTAACCCCCCCACCCCCCCAACAGCACCAACAAACCTCCCTGCAAGGATGTTTGTCCTGTTCTGGTCAGGTGCAACCCATCCAACTTGTACAGGTCCCACCTTCACCTGAAACAGACCCAGTGATTCAGGAAAGTAAAACCCTTCCTGCTGCACCATCTCCTCAGCCACGCATTCATCTACTCTATCCCCCTATTCCTATACTCACTAGCACGTGGCACTGGGAGTAATCCAGAGATTACAGCCTTTGAGGTCCTGCTTTTTAATCTGCTATCAAGCTCCCTAAATTCTTGTTGCAGGAGCTCATCCCTCTTTCTAGCTATGTTGTTAGCACCAATGTGTACCACGACCTCTGACTGTTCACCCTCCCCCTTCAGAATGTCCTGCAACCGCCCTGTGACATCCTTGACCCTAGCACCAGGGAGGCTCCATACCATCCTGGAGTCACATTTGTGGCCACAGTAAATGCTGGGAGGCTATCTGACTGCAGAGACATCACAGGAAATCCCTATCCTATCCTCACTCAAATGTCTACTGATATATGCTTTCTAGCATGGGTTGCTGGATAGTAATCAGGAAGTAGAACCCTGACTAATTTCACTTTCCTAAATTAGGGGCAGTGCAGCCAATGATACATAAGAACATAGGGAATTGAAGAGCAGTAGAAGAGCAGCTGCTTCAAGCCTGCTCCTCACCAAGAATTCTGGTGCATTATGACTAAACACTTTCTTCCTTCCTCTCCCACCCAGCGGATTCCCTTGCAGCCATCTTCTGGGAGAGGCAGAAACACAGAGGAAATAAAAAGGGCTGATTATTAAACTGCTCTGGAAAATTCTTCTCCAACCCCGAAGGTGACCTAAACAGATCCAGGAGATCACACCAGAGCAGGTGGTATCTCTAAAGTACTTACTATATGATGCGATACCTGCCGCAGTCAAGAAGTGATCCAGCTCCTTCCTGAAGGCATCCATCTTGAAGCACCTGTACTGTCATCCAAGCTGAGATCTGATAACTCAGTGCAGTCTGGGAATTAAACATGGAGCTTTCAGGTCAATATGCCTCTATTACACTCTGACTTTTCTAGCTGAGCGATTGGGGAGCAAGACTGGTGAGTTTCAATGATCAGAACTGAACTCGGTTTGGATGTCTTTATTGTTGCTATCAGAAGCACTTTTCCTGGTTGTGGACACCTTTATGTCACAATGTCGGATGATTCAACAGAATATGCCAGATGGATGTATCCAAAAATTCCTTGTGCCTGCAAATAGAGGGATAACTTTAGTTAGCTCTACAGGGAACAATGCACATGAACTTCTTGAACTAAATACAGATATACGTCTTTCACCTTGTGTGTGGAAATGTCCGACAGTTCTGAGCTGCTTCACCCCCAGTTGAACCAATATACAAACCATTTATCCAGAGGAATTTGACAAGTGATGCTAACTTTTAATATATTCTAAACAGGAACAAAATCCTCCTCAGAATTCTCAGGCTTCCAGTCACAGACATGAAATTTCAATTCTGTCAGTTGATCCAATCATTGTGAAAACTAAAAGAATAATATTTCTCAAGCACCGTATCCCACAGTTTTCTAGGACAGCAACTATAATCATAGTGTAAAAATAGCACCAAAGTCACTCTCCAGTGAAATAAATCAATCTTTTACTCTAATTGTTTTTCATATTGAACTAATAAATCAACTGAGTTTGGCATTCATATTCATAGATTTTTATGAGACCAGCATTGCATATCAGAGACAGCATGTATAGGATAAGAAGCCAATTATTCCTTGTTATTTAATCCTCTCATTAACATGTCTTTTTCTTGCTGCATTTATCCAGATATGTTTGTATAGTGGATGTAAAATCCTTCTTCAATCAGTTTGTTCAATTCAGCCAGATAACTTTCATATTACTTGTTGGGCATGTCACTTTAGTTTCCTTTTTTAGACTAACAAATCTGAATTTAACTATAATAAGTCTTCAGGCATATTACTTTTTGCCCAAAATGTGTATCCAAAGTGGGGTTGCATAGTGTACGTTAATACTAACATAAAAACCATTTTAGAGATTGAGGAATATTGAAGGACATTAAATTGCTTGAAGTGCAAAACATGAACTAAACCAATGTAACTACAATTGCAAAGAGGAAATCCTGGGATACATCCAGCAACTCTATTGCCTCACATGTGCAACTATTTGAAGTTTCTCTCCTGTACTGTAGCTCTTGGGGTAAAATATATTGTAGTCAAATATAAGGTTCTCACTGTTAATTCAGATTTCGAAAAATGAACAGTAACAGTTTTCAGGTAAATAACAGGTTTCAGAAAATGCAACAGACCAGCGACATGCTCTCACTCAGTCCTCCCTTTTAATGTTAAGGCCACAGTGCCTGCAAGACCTGTGTAGGCTTTACCGTGGGCTCTTTCCAGAATAGGTTTAACTGGCATCCTAACTGCAGAGTGCTGACAAAGGTACCTCTGGCTCTATTGCCATGTCTCATCCTGGTGACAAATGCTGCTGACATATAAGGTAAACAGTACAAGTTTAAAGAGGATGCAGGAATGGAGAGACCTAGGATTTACATGCCCAAATCTTTGAAGATGGCAGGACAAGTTATCAGTCTATAATAAAAAGAAGAAATGCTGGAAATACTCAGCAGGTCTGGCAGCATCTGTGCAGAGAGAAGCAGAGTTAACGTTTCAGGTCAGAGATCCTTCTTCAGACTGGCAAATATTAGAAATGTAAAAGGTTTTAAGCAAGTAAAGCGGGGGTGGGGCAAGAGATAACAAAGGTGAAGGTGTTGATAGGACAAGGTCACAGAGAATAACTGACCAGAAGGTCATGGAACAAAGGTGAACGGTATGTTAATGGTGTGCTGAAAGACAAAGTGTTAGTACAGAGAGGGTGCGAATGATTGTAAAGCACAGAGCACTCCAAGCACAAACATAAAAAACACATTAAAAAAAACAAAACAGTGGGTAAGCACAGTGGAACCAAACTAAACAAACTGAAAACCTAAAATAAAATAACAAAATAAAAAAGGAAAAAGAAAAAAATAACTAAGCATAAAAAGAGGGACCAGTCATGCTCTGAAATTATTGAACTCAATAATTGAATTCAATAACTGGCAGGCTGCAGTGTGCCTAATCGGTAAATGAGATGCTGTTCCTCGAGCTTGAGCTGATGTTCACTGGAACACTGCAGCAATCCCAGGATAGAGATGTGAGCATGAGAGCAGGGGGATGTGTTGAAATGGCCAGCAACCGGAAGCTCGGGGTCATGCTTACGGACTGAGCAGAGGTGTTCTGCAAAGTGGTCACCCAATCTGCGTTTGGTCTCCCCAATGTAGAGGAGACCACATTGTGAGCAGCGAATACAGTATACTAAATTGAAAGAAGCACAAGTAAATCGCTGCTTGACCTGAAAGGAGTGTTTGGTGCCTGGGATAGTGAGCAGAGAGGAGGCAAATGGACAGGTATTACACCTCCTGCGATTGCAAGGGAAGGTGTCGTGGGAAGGGGACGAGGTGGTGGGGGTAATGGAAGAGTAGACGAGGGTGTCGCAGAGGGAATGATCCCTTCGGAATGCTGACAGGGGAAGGGAGGGGACGATGTGTTTGGTAGTGGCATCATGCTGGAGGTGGCAGAAATGGCGGAGGATGATCCTTTGGATATGGAGGCTGATGGGGTGGAAAGTGAGGACAAGGGGAACCCTGTCGTGGTTCTGGGAGGGAGGGGAAGGGGTGAGGGTAGAGTTGCGGGAAGTGGGCCGGACACGGTTGAGGGCCCTGTCAACCATAGTGGGGGAGGGATCCTCGGTCGAGGCAAAAGGAAGACATATCGGAAGCACTGTCGTGGAAGGTAGCATCATCAGAGCAGATGCATTGGAGACGAAGAAACTGGGAGAATGGAATGGAGTCCTTATAGGATGCAGGGTGTGAAGAAGTGTAGACAGGGTAGCTGTGGGAGTCGGTGGGCTTATAATGAATATTCGTAGACAGCCTATCCCCAGAGATGGAAACAGAGAAGTCGAGGAAGGGAAGGGAAGTGTCGGAGATGGACCATGTAAAGGTAAGAGAAGGGTGGAAATTAGAAGCAAAGTTAATAAAGTATTCTAGTTCCAGGCGGGTCAGGAAACGGCACCGATACAGTCATCAATGTACTGGAAAAAGAGTTGGGGGAGGGGTTATCAGGCTGTTAGGAAAGTACACAGGGTCCTTGTAAATTGCGGCATAGTGTACAAAAGCAAGGACGTTACATTAAACCTTTATAAACTTCTGATTAAGCCTCAGCTAAAGTATTGTTTCCAGTTCTGGGCAGCACACTTTAGAAAGGTTACATCCGAACAAACGAACATACGAATTAGGAGCAGGAGTAGGCCACTCAGCCCCTCGAGCCTGCTCCACCATTCAATAAGATCATGGCTGATCTGATTGTAATCTCGACTCCACATTCCTGCCTACCCCCGGTAATCTTCCACCCCCTTGCTTATCAAGAATCTAACCACCTCTGCCTTAAAAATATTTAAAGACTCTGCCTCCATTACCTTTTGAGGAAGAGAGTTCCAAAGATTCACAACCCTCTAAGAGAAAAAACTTCTTCTCATCTCTGTCTTAAATGGGCAACCCCAGTGATCCCTAATTCTAGATTCTCCCACATGGGGAAACATCCTTTCCACATCCAACCTGTCAAGACCCCTTAGGATGTTATATGTTTCAATCAAGTTGCCTCTTACTCTTCTAAACTCCAGTGGATACAAGCCTAGCCTGTCCAAACTTTCCTCATAAGACAACACGCTCATTCCAGGTATTAGTCTGGTAAACCTTCTCTGAACTGCTTCCAACACATTTACATCCTTCCTTAAATAAGGAGACCAATATTGTACACAGTACTCCAAATGTGATCTCACCAATTCCCTGTATAACAGAAGCATAAACTCCCTACTTTTGTATTCAATTCCTCTTGCAGTAAATGATAACATTCTATTAGCTTTCCTAACTTCTTGCTGTACCTACCTACTAACCATTTGTAATTCATGCACTAGGACACCCAGATCCCTCTGCATCTCAGAGCTCTGCAATCTCTCACCCTTTAGATAATATGCTTTTTTATTCTTCCTGCCAAGATGGACAATTTCACATTTTCCCATATTTTACTCCATTTGCCAGATCTTTGTCCACTCACTTAACCTATCGATATCCCTTTGTAGCCCCCTTATGTGCTCTACATAACGTACTTTCCTACCTATCTTTGTGTCATCAGCAAATTTAGCAACCTTACCTTCGGTGCCTTCATCCAAGCCATTAATATAAATTGTGAAAAGTTGAGGCCGCAGTTCTGATCCCTGCGGCATACCACTTGTTACATTTTGCCTTCCAGCAAATGACCCATTTATGCCCACTCTCTGTTTCATGTTAGCTGGCCCATCCTCTATGCATGCTAATATGTTACCCCCTACACCATGAGCTTTTATTTTCCACAATAACCTTTTATGTGGCACCGTATCAAATGCCTTCTGGAAATTAAAGTACAGTACATCCACTGGTTCCCCTTTATCCACAGCACGTGTTACTTCTTCAAAGAACTCCAATAAATTGGTTAAACATGATTTCCCTTTCACAAAACCATGTTGATTCTGCCTGATTACCTTGAATTTTTCTAAGTGCCTAGCTATAACATCTTTAATAATAGCTTCTAACATTTTCCCTCAGACAGATGTTAAGCTAACTGGCCTGTAGTTGCCTGCTTTATGTCTCCCTCCCTTTTTGAATTAAGAAGTTACATTTGCTGTTTTCCAATCTAATGGAACCTTCCCCGAATCTAGGGAATTTTGGAAAATTAAAACCAACTCATCAGCTATCTCATTAGCCACTTCTTTTAGGACCCTAGGATGAAGTCCATCAGAACCCAGGAACTGGTCAGCCTGCAGCTCCAACAATTTGTTCAGTACCACTTTACTGGTGATTGTAATTTTCTTGAGTTCCTCTCTTACTTCCATTTCCTGATTTACAGCTATTTCTGAGATGTTACTTGTATCTCCTATAGTGAAGACTGATGCAAAATACCTGTTCAGTTCATCTTCCAACTCCTTATTTTCCCTTATTAATTCCCCAGACTCACTTCCTATAGGACCAATGCTCACTTTGTTAACTCTTTTCTTTTTAAAATATCTATAGAAACTCTTAGTATCTGTTTTTATATTTCTAGCTATCTTTCTCTCGTACTCTAATTTTTTTCTCCTTATCAATCCTCTAGTCATTCTTTTCTGTTTTTATATTCTGCCCAATCTTCTGACCTGCAACCCATCTTTGCACATTTATATGCTTTTTCTTTAAATTTGATACTGTCTTTAACTTTTTTTAGTTAACCACGGATGGTGGGTCCTCCTTTGGAATATTTCTTTCTTGTTGGAATGTATCTATTCTGTGTATTCTGAAATAGCCCCTTAAATGTCTGCCATGTTGTCAAGGCCTTGGAGCAGGTGCAGAACAGATTTACTAGAATGGTACCAGGCTGAGGAACTTTATTTAGTTGGAGAGACTAGAGAAGCTGGGATTGTTCTCTTTCGAACAGAGAGGTTAAGGGGAGATTTAATACAGGTATGCTTAGCTATGAGGGGTTTTGATAGCGTAAGTGCTGATAGGGTTAGGTGAATTGGGGTGGGAACAACTCATGTGGAGTTTAAACACTTGCATGCACAAGTTGTGCCGAATGGTCTGTTTCTGTACTGTACATTCCATGTAATGTGTGAATGGTTCCAAGCCAAAAGTATTATAAATTATGCCTGGATATGACATTTTTCCCCTAACGTTCATACTCTAAAGTAAAAGTGTTGCATATGGTATACAAGAGCCATGGATTCCTGGTATCCCACTCTCCTAGTGGTAGTACAGAATAGTGTGATTACTGTTTGTCATCACCCATTGCTGTGGACCCTGTCCTAAATTGTGGAGACAGGATCATTTAAATACTAGTCGCAGGTGAACTATCACAGATACTGACAGATCAGTCGGAAATTTGGGATGGTACGATGCCACACCAACGGCGGAATTGAGGCACAAAAAGGGCCATAGATGAATTTTACTTGATGTTTCTTCTGCTGCAAAGGGAGCAAGTAGGCATGGTCCCTCCACAATTTATTATCTTCGACTGGGGTAGTCATGGGGCCTATACTAGGCCCTCAATGGAACCCCTGCCAGCTGTCAGCTAATGAGAGTCCTGTTGAGCCCAGCAAAGGCATAATGGCAGAATTCCTGAGGTAACCAGAAACTTCCCCATAAATGCTCCTAAGATGCAGGAAGGGCAAGTGAAAAAAACTTACTTGGTTCCCCTAACTAATATTAAATGGGGGAGAAACGGAGATCCAGGCCCTACCCCAAGTTGTGACCTCCCAGTAGGTGATCTACCTCATCTATATCGTTCCCATCCATCAGAATTTTGGCTTCAATATACATTATATTCAATAATGTACACATTTATAGTCACCTCCATGGCTGAATTTTACAGGATATTGTGTCATGTATCAACTGATGCTATTTTTTAAAACAAAATTAGATTTCTGTTACTTTGTCAGACAGATCTGTAGTGGTAATATTACAAATGATTGTAGATGATGCAGTGTTTCAAAAACTACTCTGCAAGTTTGAATGCCAAAGCATTATTAGAGATTTGTGTGTACTGATTTTCAGCTGAAGGATTGCTTTGTTGTTAAAGTGAGGCATCTGTTAATGATAGAAAGATCAGGACTTCTAACCTTTTCTATTATCACATTGAGCCTAACTATGCTGTGATGTTTGCAGAGCTATGGGGAAAGAGCAGAGGAGTGGGACTAATTAACTAGCTCTTTCAAAGAATCAGCACACACAATGAGTGGAATGGCCTCCATCTGTGTTGTATGATACTATGATGTTAATGAAAATAGCATGATGACCATAATTGGTTCAAATTGTTGCATTATTTGGTATCATAACCATGATATGAAGAGGAGGCCATATAATATGGCTAGATTAAATATACAACAGCATAACTTGCAGACTAATATAATGGGGTTCCTTGGCTCTCATCCCTTGAGCATTCTATTCCCAAAAAACAAGGCAGGACTCCCCAATTACTGGTGATTTACAATAGTTTGTAATAGGCATATATTAAAATCAAAGTAAGACAACACAGTAACTCTGCTATGTCTGAAGCAGCAGAGCATGGCTCTCTAAATGATACGCCATAAAAATTGTTTTTTTATTCATTTTCATGGGATGTGGGCATCGCTGGCAATGCCAGCATTTGTTGCCCATCCCTAATTCCCCTTGAGAAGGTGGTGGTGAGATGCCTTCTTAAACTGCTGCAGTCCATCTACTACAGGTTTGCCCACAGTGCTGTTAGGGAGGGAGTTCCAGGATTTTTACCCAGCAACAGTGAAGGAACAGCGATATATTTCCAAGTCAGAATGGTGTGTGACTTGGACGGGAACTTGCAGATAATGGTGTTCCCACGCATCTGCAGCCCTTATCCTTCTATGTGGAAGAGGTCCCGGTTTGGAAGGTGCTGTTGAAGGAGTCTTGGTGATTTGCTGCAGTGCGTCTGGCATATGGTGCACACTGCTGCCACTGTGCGTCAGTGGTGGAGGGAGTGAATGTTCAAGATGATAAATGTTCAAGATGATGGATAGGGTGCCGATCTAGTGAGCTGCTTTGTCCTGGATGATGTTGAGCTTCCTTAGTGTTGTTGGAGCTGTACTTATCCAGGCAAGTGCAGAGTAGTCCATCACACTCCTGACTTGTGCCTTGTAGATGGTGGACAGACTTCGTGGATTCAGGACATGGGTTACTTGCTACAGAATTCCCAGCCTCTGACCTGTTCTTGTAGCCAAGGTATTTATGTGGTTGGTCCAGTTCAGCTTCTGCATAATGATAACCCCCAGGATGTTGATATTGCGGGATTCAGTGATGATAATGCTGTTGTATGTCAAGGGGAGATAGCTAGATTCTCTCTAGCTGGAGATCGTCATTGCCAGCACTTGTGTGGCTCAAATGTTTTGCTTCATTTGGACATGGACTGCTTCAGTATCTGAGGATGATGCCGATCATCAGATAATCATCAGTGAACATCCCTACTTCTGACCTTATGTTGGAGGGTAGGTCATTGATGAAGCAGCTGAGGATCGTTGAGCGTAGGACACTACCTTGAGGAATTTCTGCAGCAATGTTCTGGGGCTGATATGATTGGCCTCCAACAACGACAAGCATCTCCCATTGTGCTAGGTATGACTCCAACTAGTGGAGAGTTTTCCCTTGATTCCCATTGACTTCAATTTGGCTAGGGCTCCTTGATGCCACACTCGGTCAAATGCTGCCTTGATATCAAAAGCAATCACTCTCACCTCACCTCTTGATTTCAGTTCTTTTGTCCATGTTTGGGCCAAGGCTGTAATGAAGTCAGGAGCTGAGTGGCCCTGGTGGAACCCAAACTGAGAATTAGTGAGCAGGTTATTGCTGTTTAAGTGCTGCTTAATAGCAGTGACGACGAGACCTTCCATCACTTTGCTGATGATCGGGAGTCGACTGATGGGGTGGCAATTGGCCGGATTGGATTTGTCCTGCTTTTTGTGGATAGGACTTACCTGGGCAATTTTGCACATTGTCGGGTAGATGCCAGTGTTGTAACTGTTTTGGAACAGCTTGGCTATGCGTGTGGTTAGTTCTGCAGCACATGTCTTCAGTGCTACAGCTGGGATGTTGTCAGGACCCATCGCCGTTGCACTATCAAGTGCATTCAGCCATTTCTTGATATCATGTGGAGTGAATTGAATCAGTTGAAGACTGGCACCTGTGATAGGACCTGAAAGATGGTGAGCTATGCCTGGGCAGGGCAAAGCCAGAGGAAAATCTGGGGGAGATTCATAGCAGTCCTGACATGCAAATCGGTCATCCGATCTGGGTATAGGGACGAAAGACCATACATATGAAAGTAAAAACCACAATATTTTCTTGAACTATTACACAGTTACCATTCTGTTACCTGCCCAGTGAAAAGGATCATGAAAAAAAGACAGAAAAGAGGCAGGATCAGGGAGAAAGAGTGAATGGGAGTGAAATTCATCTTGGGCGGTCATGCAAAATGGATGATAGAGAATCATCAGATAGCATGACAGAATAATAATTGTATCATTTCTTATAATTGTTATAGAGCTATTTCTTGCTTTTAAATATTTGCATTACCCTCAGGTTATATCTGGAAACATCTGCGCTTCAGGCAGCATGAAGTTTGTGTGTTGCCTGCATCAGAAGCAATTGGCCTGGGTTAATAATGCATTGCGATCCCCATGCCCATTTTCTAGCCTTATTGAGTTTCATGGCCAATGCCTATATTTATAAAGCCAAGGATCCCTCATGCTTTCTTGAAAAGCTGATCAACTTGTCCTGCCACCTTCAAATATTTCTATACATAAACCCCCCCGATCTCTGTTCCTGCATCCCTTTGAAATGGTACCTGTTAGTTTATAGCGTGTCTCCTCATTCTTCCTTCCAATATACATCACTTCACACTTCTCTGCATTAACTTTATCCTCCTAATTTCTTTGGGGACTTTTCAGTGCGAATCACTCCATTCTCTTTAAGCATATGTCCTGCAAAGCTTTGCTTCATTGTATTTCCTTCTCTTCATTCCATTCCTATCTGTCACAGCACAGATCATTATGGGGCGATTTCTTCTGTTATTACACTTGACCTAAAGGATTGTCTAGGCACAGAACGAAAAGGAAAATCAAGTAGCAGAGACTGCAATACAGCCTGCCTACTTTTCAATCCATTTAAATGAAATTAAAAATTAGTCAGCCTCTCTTACAGGCGTGCAATCAGATCACCCGATTTGAACAATGCTCCATCCAGATAGAATAAGAAATTCTGCCTGCTATCACTTCAAATGCTTTTTTTGTCCAGTGCCCACACAGGTACTGAGGAACTATCCTTGGCTCCTTAGAGTTTATCATTCATGATACTCCTTGGCAATGTTATGTAGCAATATCATCACAATATTTACTGTGGCAGGGTTTCAGAGCAGGAGGAGTAATAGTTGGAAAACCCAGAAGTGCAGGTTTCCCCAAATGCTGTAGAGTTTTAAAATCAAGGGTGTGTGTGAATTTTTTCCAATTTCCCTGCCTGCCAGCCAGCCAGATTGACAGGCTTGGTTCCTTGCAGTACGTTGAAGGCTGCGGCCCCAGGAGCAGGGAGATTTAGTGGGGTTGTGGGGAGAGCTCACGGTTGGGGGAGGGTAGAGAGTGGTTGGGGAGGGTTGATATCACAGGAGGGGGTAGCTTGTTGGGCCTGGAGGAAACACTCCTGCCTCTCCCAGCTCACAAGCGGTGCTGTAAAGGAGCTTCCCCTATTGATCCAGCCCATCTCGCCTCCTTTTGCCTGCTGTGTTCCCCAAGGCCGGGAAACACAGCCAACAGCAGTTAAGAATAGAAAACTTGGGCTGGATTTTACGTCGGGCGGACGGGAATTGGCCACCGACGTGAAGGTCGGTGGCGAACTTGCTTCCGCCTAGTCCAGGGATCCATCCCGCATTTTACGGGTCCCCAGGCGTTAATTGTCCCGAGGTGGGACTTCCACCCACTTGTGGAAGGAGGAGGTCCCACCTCATTGAGCTGCTGGCCAATCAGCGGACTAGCAGCTCTTAGCCCCAGCAGCGCCACCGGGAGCAGTGGCCACTGCTGGGACTGCATCCGAGCCGAGGACATGCAGCCAGGACTGCAGGTGAGTTTGGGTTGCCTCGCTGGGGTAATCGGTTGGGCCCCGGCGAGGCAAGGGTGGTCATTTGAGGGGAAGGGTGGGCGTCTTGGGTCCCGGGGGTGGTTGGGGAAGCAGGGGTGGCCCTCAATCGGGCACCCTGTGCCCGATTGTCAGGGCCCCCCCTGGGGCACAGAGAGGCTGACAACATTTACCAGGCGGCCTTTCCTGGCTCCAGGACCCAGGTAAAATCCCCGTGGAGGCGGGCAAAGATCCTTAAGTGGCTGTTAAGTGGCCATTTCATGGACTTGATTGGCCTGGGGCGGGCGGCCCGTTTTTCGCCCCCCCCCCCCCGCCCTACATAAAGTGGGGTAGAGGCAGGAGCGGGTTGGGAAGGCCTCCCGGGGCCTCCTGCTCAATTTTACGCCACCACCATCCAGTTCGCTGGGGTAGCGTTAAATTCCAGCCCTTGTTAAAATGGATGCATGTAGCCCTTTAAAAGGTTTCAATGACTGACCCATTTCCTGAGAGCAGATTGGTCACCCACTCCTCCTTTTGCCTCTATTAATACCAGAAATGGGTGGGTTTGAGGTGGGTTGTATTTGTATTTGAAATTTTTAAAGTATCTGTTTCCCACCTGACAAAACCCAACCATATTTGGGTATTAAAATCACTCCATAGAGTAAGCCTTCAGATGTATGCTGACCACCCAACTTCCCTTCCTGGTTCCCATGTTAACTGACATTGTTAATGGTTCTCTTTTCTCAGTTACTGACCCCCCCCTCCTTCAAATCTGCAGTTATCACCCCTTGTCTTCAAAAGATCCATCTGTTGAGCCCTCCATTTTTACAAACTACTGCATCATCTCCAACCTCCTTTACCTCTTCAAAGACCTTGAATGTGCTGCCACCTCTCATTACCGTGCCATCTTTCCCAGAACATATTTGAATCGCTCCATCGGAACATTAGAGCAGGAGTAGGCCATTCAGCCTGTCGAGACTGCTCTGGCATTCAATTAGATCATGACTGATCATCTACCTCAACGCCACTTTCCCATGATATCCCTATATCCCTTGATGTCATCAGAAAACAGTGGCGCAGTGGTTAGCACCGCAGCCTCACAGCTCCAGTGACCCGGGTTCAATTCCGGTCCTGCCTGTGTGGAGTTTGCAAGTTCTCCCTGTGTCTGCGTGGGTTTCCTCCGGGTGCTCCGGTTTCCTCCCACATGCCAAAGACTTGCAGGTTGATAGGTTAATTGGCCATTAGCAATTGCCCCTAGTATAGGTAGGTGGTAGGGAAATATAGGGACAGGTGGGGATGTGGTAGGAATATGGAATTGGTGTAGGATTAGTGTAAAAAAATGGGTGGTTGATGGTCGGCACAGACTCGGTGGGCCGAAGGGCCTGTTTCAGTGCTGTATCTCTAAACTAAATTCAGACATTTATCAATTTTGTCTTGAACATGCTCAATGATTGAGCTTCCACAGCCCTCTGTGGTAGAGAATTCCACAGATTCACCAGCCTCTGAATGAAGAATTTCCTGCTCATCTCAGTCTAAGTCTGAGACTGTGTCCCCTGGTTCTAGACTCACCAGACAGAGGAAACATCCTATCTACTTCCACCCTGTCACACCCTGTAAGTTTCAGTAAGATGACTGCTCATTCTTCGAAACTCGAGAGCATATAGGCCCAGTTTCCTCAATTTCTCCTCATAGGACAATCACGTCATTCCAAGATTAGTCTGGTGAACCTCGGTTGCACTCCCTCTCTGGCAAGTATATCCTTCCTCAGATGAGGAGACCAAAACCGTACATAATACTCCAGGTGTAGTCTCACCAAGGCTCACAATTGCAGCAAGACTTCTTTACTCCTGTACTCAAAACTGCTTGCGATGAAGGCCAACATACCATTTGTCTTCTTAATTGCTTTTAGTGACTCAAGAACAAGGACACCCAGATCTCTGGACATCAACACTTCCCAACCTTTCACCATTTAAGAAATACTCTGCCTTTCTGTTTTTTCTACTAAAGTGGATTACTTCACAAATATTCACATTATATTCCATCTGCCATGTTCTTGCCCATTCACATAGCCTGTCCAAGTCCCCTTGAAGCCTTCTTGCATCCTCCTCACAGCTTACATTCCCACCTAGTTTTGTGTCGTTAGCAAATTTGGAAATATTATATTTGGTCCCCACATCAAATCATTTATATAGATTGTAACAGCTGTGGCCCCAGCACTAATCCTTGCAGTATCCCACTAGTAACAGCCTGACATCTTGAGAATGACCCATTTATTCCCAATATCTGTTTTCTGTCTGTTAACCAATTCTCAGCCCATGCTGGTATATTACCCCAAATCCCATGTGCTCTGATTTTGTTTACTAACCTCCTGTGTGGGACCTTATCAAAAGGCTTCTGAAAATCCAAATGCCACACCCACAGGTTCTCCTTTATCTATGTGACAAGTAACATCCTCAAAAAGCTCCAACAGGTTTGCCAAACGTGATTTCCCTATGGCAAATCCATGTTGACTCTGCCCAATCATATCATTATTTTCAAAGTATCTAGTTAGCTCATCCATTATAATAGATTCTAACATTTTCCCTACTACTGCTGTCAAACTAACAGGTCTGTAGTTCACTGATTTCTCTCCCTCCTTTTTTAAATAGTGCGGTTTCATTTGCTACTTTCCAGTCTGCAGGAAGCTTTCCAGAATCTATAGAATTTTGAAAGATAACAACCAATGCATCCATTATCTCAATTGCCACCTCCTTCAACACTCTGGGATGTAGTTCATCTGGTCCTGAGGATTTATCAACCTTCAATCCAGTTAATATTTTGAGTACTACCGTTTTATTAATACTAATTTCTTTCAGTTCCTCATTTTCACAAGTCCCTTGGTTCCCTAGTATTTCTGGGAGATTTTCTGTCTCTTCCTCCATGAAGACAGACACAAAGTAATTGTTTAGTTTCTCTGCCATTTCTCTATTCTCCATTACAAATTCTCCTGTCTCTGCCTATAATGAACCCACATTTGTCCTTGCTAACCTTTTCTTTTCACATACCTAAAGAAGCTTTTACAATCCACCTTTATATCTCTTACTAGCTTGCATTCATATTCTCTTTTCCCTTTCTTTATCAGTTTCTTGGTCATCCCATACTGGATTCTAAATTTCTCCCAATCCTCGGGCTTACCACTATTTCTGACAACCTCACAAGCCACTTCCTTTGATCTAATGCAATCTTTAACTTCTTTTGTTAGCCATGGTTGATTCATCTTTTTGGTTGGACTTTTGTCTTAGAGTAATATATATTTGTTGTAGACCATGCAATACTTCTTTAAATATGAGCCATTGCCTATCTGGTGTCAAATCGTTTAGTGAATTTTCCCAATCCACCATAGCCAACTTGCCCCTCATACCTTCATAGTATCCTTTATTCATATTTAAGACCCTAGTTTCAGAATGAACTATATCACTTGTAAACTGTTACGACCGAGGCAGGAGTGCACTCTTAATTCAGTCCCACTTCTCCACGGGTCACAGCATATCAATAAATGCTCCGAAATGTTAGCGAAAACAAACAATTAGATACTCTATTTGCCCCAGAATAAAGCACACTAACCGGATTTCTTTAATCAACAACAAAATTAACTGTTTATTATAAAACCAGGTCTTAACCAATAATGAAGTAAATCAATATATGAATTGAAATATTAAAGCTCCTTATTTTCCCTAGCCCTCATGCACACACACATACATCCAAAAACTAGTTGACCGGGAAAAAAAGGATTTTAGTTTACAGCTGGTTCATTGGAATGAGAGGAAGAATAAAATAACTTAGTCTGTGTTGAGCTGGGAGGAAGTTTTTCAGTTTGACGAGGTCTCCGAAAGTTGAATAGTTGGATGTCACTCAAAGTCTTTCCAGGCGAGGTTGATGAACAGTCTGTGATGGGTAGGCATTTGAGGAAATTCAACTGCAGCAAGCTTCACATAGGTCTTCCATCAGGGATGTAGCAACAGGTGTCAGTTCTCTGTTACCCATTCAATGCAAAAGTCCTTTTTAAAGAGACAAGATTTCTGCAAGTATTCAGTGTTTCTTAAAAATGCAGGAGGCAGCAGTACCACTCTTGATGGAGGGATTCTTTACAGAGCGGTAACACTTTTTCTGGGTCTTCTTCTGATCTCCAGGCAGGTCAGAATCAAATTTCAGAATGCCTGTTTTTTTTGTCCAAACTCACTGGCTTTTTAAAGTTCAAAACTGAAACTGAAACTTCTCTCTCTTGTCACTCAAAGAGTAACTCTGAGGTCGTTTCCTTACTGGTTTCCTTGAAATTACCTGCTTTCCTGTCCTTGTTTACAAATTCAGATCCTGTTGAACTTCCTTTCAAAACAACCATAGAGCTCAGGTCTTAATGTCCACTGAAATCCTTTTTCAGTTTTTATAAAACACACAGAATTCAAAGTTTCTAATACAAAAACAAAATCCTTGTAACAAAACTTAATGTAAAATTCTATCATGTTGCGGTCACCATTTCCCAAAGGCTCCTTTACTGCAAGGTTATTACTTAGTCCTTTCTCATTACATAATACTAAATCTAAAATAGCCCTCCAATCAGGTTTCCCCCCAACTCCCACCACAGTACCAAAACAGCTCTTATCAAAGTCACAAATGATATCCTATATGACTGTGACAAAGGTAAACTATCCCTCCTCTTTAGGAAAAAGGTGAAGTTAAACTCGATTTAAGCAAAAGTGAGCAGTAATAGATTATGCCTCCCTGCATGAGTGCCTCCAGATTAGCTTTCTCCTTCAGTAGTAATAAATAAATGCCTTCTTACTTGATCAGGAGCAGGAAAGTAGAACTAAATTTGAGTGTCTTCTGTCTTTGAAAATATATATATAGAATAGTGTTAGTTACTCAAATTAGGACATTGAGCTAGAATAGCATCCATTTGTTATAATGGAATGGTAGAACTACACAACATTTAGTGGGGACAGCAATGAATAATTTTTAAAAATGAAGGCATTAGGAGAAAGTAGTGTTGTCTGTTTGAAAAGGAAAAATGAAAATGGGAACTGTAAAAGCTTGTGCCTGCTAACATTAGACTGCTGCATAGAAAAGAAAATATCTGTTTGAGCAAGAATAGTGGCG
Source organism: Heterodontus francisci (assembly GCF_036365525.1). NCBI lineage: Eukaryota > Metazoa > Chordata > Chondrichthyes > Heterodontiformes > Heterodontidae > Heterodontus > Heterodontus francisci. Next base: position 97,730,512 of record NC_090382.1, read on the forward strand.
CAGAATAGCATTTACCTGCTCAAATGAAGCTGGTATCAGACTTGCCCAATTGAATTTACCCAGTTCCAACAGAGAAATGATGCACAAAGCCAATGGAAAGACAACATAAAATGACGCAATGGGAACAATTTTCACAGATGGCACAGAGAGCACAGTTGGCATCACAGACATGGTTGATTTGGTTATCATGTCTGTCATCAGACTCAGTATGTAGTTGGTCAAGGGTGACACAGTTGTTCATTAATCAAAATCAGAGTTGGCATATTTCATATACCTATATATATATATATATATAAAAGCGTTGGAATTTCTTTTAATCATCAGACTGTTGATGGACTCCAATGGGCAGCAAAACAACACGTTATTTCATTGAAATCAAAATTCAGACTCCAGATGTAAAAATGAAAAATGAGTAAGGAATCACATGAGATGAAATCTGGATATATTGGACTGGATTTTAAGAGACCATCAAAAATGCCACACCGCAGAGCTACCGCAGCCTCCCACGGTGGCTCATTTAAATAGCTGGGCCCCCCCAACTCCCCAATCATGTGGAGGGGGCAGGCTGTCCTAAGCCGGTAATGACATCAGCTGCCTGTAAGGAGGTGTCGGCACGATTTTTAAAGGGCAGCCAGCCCTACCAGCATATTTACATTTTTAAAGATACACCCCCCCCAAAATTTACCAAATAAAATTCTAACGCCCCTTTCCCACCCCCTAGTAACAATTACATTAACTACTTGCCCTTTCCCCTGCAAAACACATAACTTTTAAATCTGACCTTCCCCCCCCCCACCCCACCCCGCCCCCGACTGCACAAAGTTTAAAGTTCATCTTTTCCCCCCATCCCCTACACTCATTACATTTATTTGACCCCATTCCCCCAACCCCAAACTGAAAGTCTTAACTCCCACCGCCACCAACCACCCCCCCCACTACCCCGCACCAGTGTCACGCCTGCTTTCCCCAGACAGGGAATTGAAGGCTTTGTCGCCACCGACGGGAGGATCAGGCCGGGCCTTCCCTGTGTCAGCCTCTGTGGCAGGCTTCTGCCAGAATGATTCTCCGGCCCCACCCGCCAAGGAGCCCGACGTCAGGGGCCCGGTAAAATCTAGCCCATTGTGTTGGATTTTGTTGTGTGTGTGTGCTGTATGTAAACATATCCAGAGGTGAAATTCACCTGGGCGGTTGCGCAAAATGGAAGCTATCGCATCGGCAGCCCATTCTATACTCCACCCAATTTCCTTTATGGTTGAATTCAATTGTAAGGACAATGGTGCAGCGTGTAAAACTGGTTGCCCTTTTGTGCTTCAGCCCAGAATGTGTTTCACCCACTGTCTATCTAATTCCTTTGATGGTTATATTCGTCCAGCTCAGCTTCTTTGTTGCAGTATTTTCCTGGTCACAAGATGACCTAATATTAATACTGTAATCTTACTGCAGATTTTCATCACTTTGTGATTTGTTTTTGTTATTGCGTTCATCGAGATGAAGGATATCCGTGCTGGAAAGTGGTTTTCACTTTTGCACACCAGCCATTCTGGAGCTGCACCAGAAAACTTGGTTATGGTCTCAGGTTCACCTGCTGTAAATGTACACTGAACATGAGAAACACTCAGATGCTTCTGATTATCAGAATCTTTTTTTTTGACCATTGCTCCTTCCCAGCGTCTCCTCTTAGCGTGAGTTGCCCTGTCACTTATCAGCCCATATATTTCTCAGTCATCCAGCTATTGCTTGGACTGTAATCTGCAACTCAATCACTCTGCCAATAAATATTTCCTTTTCTCATCACTTTTTGTACTTCAGCAATTGGAATGAATTCCAATGAGGCTTCAAAATGTGCTTTGAGTTGAGAATTTTATTTCCACTCTTCTTTCATTTCTTTGGCACAAAGAGGTTGGGGAGGAGTGTGGGGGGCTTATCATTTTGTGTTCATCAAGGTTAGGGATGGTAATTCCAGGGAATGGAGCATTTGCTTTCTAATGACAACTCTTGTGAGGCAAGGCATCTGTGCAGAACCTCGGTCAGTGCAAGTGCAGCTCAGAGAATCAGGCACAAGGGGTCAGGGAGGACGATTCATGCTCATTCCTAACTTTACACTCATGCATTCTAATCTGACTGCTCTGTCAAGCTAGACGTGGTCCCAGGATTTTGCGAAGTATCACAAAATTTATCATTTGACGTCCAGGTTATGCACTCCCAGGTCAGGTTAGATGCAGGCTAAGGTTCCTTATATCCCTAACAGTGTGCTTTTATCCCAGAAAAGAGCACCTTACCAGCCTAGATTGACAAATCTATTTATCAGCTATCCTCTAAGCTCTTTAGTGCAAAATGAATGAAATTATTGGCATTTTTGCTGTGCGAATTTGTGCCCAATGGGAACTATGGTGAGATGGTCCAAACTCTTGTCACTTAAAATCTGTATCACAGTGAGAAAATAATACTTCTGTACCCTCAAATTGGGATGGGATCAAATCCAAAACCCTTACGATACTATTATATTGATTATATCACCCAGTCTCCTCAACTCAGCTTCCTGTACGTACACACTGAAACACTTCTATTATACAGTGTAGAATATATATCTCTATATTATATCCCTTGTATTAAAGATGCATGAGAATGCCTTTTGGCACAGCACACTGCAGCAGCAGTACATTGTGACATTTGTTTTTGCCCATAAATGCCTATGTACCCAAGTGGAAATCAGGTCCCTCCAAACAAGAAGTGGGGATAAAACAGAGACATGGGGCAGAATTTTAACTAGCAAGATGGGATAGGGGCAGCTTCAGGCGCATCAGAAACCCAACATGATCACTGTTGTGTTGTAGTTTGAAATTTTAATGCATTGTGCATTGTGTACTCTAGAGACTGCTGTAGAACACACATGTTAGCAAAATGAAACTAACGCAGGAATAAATAGAAAAGCATTTATGTTCAGCTGCTGCAGTCTTTGTCTCTATCTTTGCTTCATACCCTCTACCAAACTCAACTAAACCTCACCCCAGTCCTGAGGACATTACGATGGCAACGTGGTAAACAGAAAAAAGATGGGAAAAAATTGAATAATTTCTTTCAGGTATGAAAATTTAGGAAGGTTTTTGTCTACAATTGACCAATATTGCATGCATTTAAGGTAACTAGCAACTAAATATGACTTCAATGATATTAAACATGTTGAACGGGAAATCAAAGCACAAATAATCAAAGGTTATCTCCCTGGTCGATTACGCTGAAAGCACTTGAGATAGATAGAAAGCTCTCAGAGCTGCTGGAGTTAGCAAGATCACTATTGCTGTCAGAGTCCAGAGCTACTGAAGTTGATGCTGCTAACAGTAACTACAACACTCCAATTTCAACTCCTGTGAACACTATTCATCGCTCATGTGACAAGAAACCACCTGCAAAAGCAACAACAGCCATTTCACAAACAGAGATGTGACTTATCCAAAGAATGTTCCCAATGTGGTGACGCTTACCCAGACTGGACAGAGTGCGCTGCAACTGGTAAACAGTGTAAAGCCTGTGGAAAATCCAAACACTTTTCTCTTGTTTGTCACTCATCAGCAAAATCAACTACTAAGACCAATACCAACATAAGGGTGCCACACATGTGCACCACAGTAAAAAGGTGAGAAAATGTACCTAAAGCAGAGGTGGATGACATACATGGCTGAAGGATGGCATAGATTGGGACCTGAGTATTGAATGGTGCATGACATTTAGGAAGGACAGAACGCTAGGAAAAGGTGGAGGGGTGGCTCTGTTAATTAATGATGGTATTAGCATGTTAGAATGGGATGACCTAAGTTCAGGAAACCAGGATGCAGAAGTGGTTTGGGTAGAGATGAGAAACAATAAAGGCAAGAAGTCACTTGTGGGAGTGATGTACAGGCCCCCTAACAGTAACCACATGGTGGGACAAAGTATAATGGAAGAAATAATGGGAGCCTGTCAGAAAGGTATGGCGATAATCGTGGGGAATTTTAATCTACATATAGACTGGAAAATCAGATGGGAAAAGATAGCCTAGATGAGGAGTTCATAAAATGTTTTTGGGATAGTTTCTTAGAACAACATATTCTGGAGCCAACCAGAGAGCAGGCTATACTAGACCTGGTATTGTGCAATGAGATAGGGTTAATTGATGACCTCATAATGAAGATGCCCCTAGGTAGCAGCAATCATAATATGATTGAAATTTACATTCAGCTTGAGGGTGAGAAGAATGGGTCCAAGACTAGTATTTTAAACCTAAATAAGGGCAATTATGAGGGCATGAAAGCAGAGCTAGCTAAAGTGCACTGGCAAATTAGGTTAAGGGATAGGTCAATAGAGATGCAGTGGCAGACATTTAAGGGGATATTTCAGAATACACAGCAGAGATACATTCCAACAAGAAAGAAAAGTTCCAAGGGGGGGGATCCACTAACCACGGTTAACTAAAAAAGTTAAAGATAGTATCAAACTTAAAGAAAAAGTATATAATTGTACAAAGATGGGTGGCAGGTCAGAAAATTGGACAGAATATAAAAAACAGCAAGGAATGACTAAAAGATTGATAAGGATGAAAAAATAGAGTATGAGAGAAAGCTAGCTAGAAATATGAAGACAGATAGTAAGAGTTTCTATAGATATATAAAAAAGAGAAGTTAACAAAGTGAGCATTGGTCCGATAGAAAGTGAGTCTGGAGAATTAATAAGGGAAAATAAGGAGATGGAAGATGAACTGAACAGGTATTTTTCATCAGTCTTCACTATAGAGGATACAAGTAACAGCCCGGAAATAGCTGTAAATCAGGAAATGGAAGAGAGGAAGAAACGCAAGGAAATTACAATCACCAGAGAAGTGGTACTGAGAAAATTGTTGGAGCTGGGGGGCTGACAAGTCCCCTGGTCCTGATGGACTTCATCCTAGGGTCCTAAAATAAGTTGATGCGTTGGTTTTAACTTTCCAAAATTCTCTGGATTCAGGGAACATTCCACTAGATTGAAAAATAGTGAATGTAGCTCTTTTATTCAAAAAGGGAAACAGAAAGCAGGAAACTACAGGCTAGTAGGCTTCACATCTGTCTTAGGGAAAATGTTAGAAGCTATTATTAAAGACAGTATAGCAGGACACTTAGAAAAATTCAAGATAATCAGGCAGAGTCAGCATGGTTTTGTGAAAGGAAAATCACGTTTAACTATTTATTGGAGTTCTTTGAAGAAGTAACATGTGCTGTGGATAAAGGGGAACCAGTGGATGTACTGTACTTAGATTTCCAGAAGGCATTTGATACGGTGCCATAGCAAAGATTATTGTGGAAAATAAAAACTCAAGGTGTAGGGGGTAATATATTGGCATGGATAGAGGATTGGCTAGCTAACAGGAAACAGAAAGTGGGCATAAATGCCACAGGGATCAGTATTGGGGCCTCAACATTTTATAATTTATAGAACTGACTTGGAAGAAGGGACCAAAGGTATGGTTGCTATATTTGCTGATGACAGAAAGATGGGTTGGAAAGTAAGTTGTGAAGAGGACATAAGAAGGCTACAAAGGTATATAGATAGGTTAAGTGAGTGGGCAAAGATCTGGCAAATGGAGTATAATGTGGGAAAATGTGAAATTGTCCATTTTGGCAGGAAGAATAAAAAGAAGCATATTATCTAAATGGTGAGAGATTGCAGAGCTCTGAGATGCAGAGGGATCTGGATGTCCTAGTGCATGAATTGCAAAAGGTTAAGCTGCAAGTTCAGCAAGTAATTAGGAAGGTTAATAGAATGATATTGTTTATTGCGAAGGGAATTGAATACAAAATTTGGGAGGGTATGCTTCAGCTACACAGGTCATTGGTGAGACCACATCTGGAGTACTGTGTACAGTACCGGCCTCCTTATTTAAGGAAGGATATAAATGCATTGGAAGCAGTTCAGTGAAGGTTTACTGGACTAATATCTGGCAAGAGCATGTTGTCTTTTGAGGAAAGGTTGGACAGGCGAGGCTTGTATCCGCTGGAGTTTAGAAGAGTAAGAGATGACTTGATTGAAACATATAAGATCCTGAGGGGTCTTTACAGGGTGGACGTGGAAAGGATGTTTCCTCTTGTGGGAGAATCTAGAACAAGGGGTCACTATTTAAAAATAAGGGGATGTCCATTTAAGACAGAGATGAGGAAAAAATGTTTTCTGTCAGAGGGTCGTGACTCTTTGGAACTCTCTTCCTCAAAAGGCGGTGGAAGCAGGGTCTCTAAATATTTTTAAGGCAGAGGTAGATAGATTATTGATAAGCGAGGGGTGAAAGGTTATCAGGGGTAGGCGGGAACGTGGAGTCGAGGTTACAATCGTATCAGTCATAATCTTATTGAATGGTGGAGCAGGCGCGAAGGGCCAAGTGACCTGCTCCTGCTTCTAATTTGTATGTTCTTATATTCGTATGTTTTGAGCTCTCTCTCAGACACAGCAAACAGCCATGTGTGATAGTGACCATTGGTTGCTCGGACATAGGAGGGTCTGTCAATGTCATGGGAGACAAAATGTTCAACCAACTTCAGGATTGCCCCATTCTCTGCAAACCACGAAATACGAAAATTTTACCTAACAACAGTGACAAACTGCTGAAAATCATTAGAATTTTTAAAAGGCCAGTCTCATTCAAGCAGAACAAAAGTTGTAATCTATGTCATATCAGGAAAATATGACACGCTTATCAGTTTCCTCACAGCAACAGATCTGAACAGATTGCTGTCACATACGTGATTCCTTTGCCGAACAAAAATATGCTCAAACTGTATGCTGATCACTTCACTGGTATTGACCATATGGTAGAGCACAAAATCAATCAGTGTTTGCTATGCCAAGCAACCACAATGTCAAATCTTCATGATCCTCAAAGATGTCTGAACTACCTCCTGGACCATGGATTGAAGTCAGCGTTCATTTCACAAATTTGCTCACAGGTGAACACCTACTTGTTGTTACTGACTACAAAAGATTCCCAATCATGGAATTAGTTATGTCAATTTCAACAAAAACAGTCACCCAAACCTTGACCAAATCTTGATTTGTCTTGATTAGGATCCCTCAAACAGTAAGAAGTGACAATGGGCCCCCATTCAACAGTGGTGAGTTCAGTAAGTTTGCAAACTACCTGGGGTTCATTCATAGGAAAATCACACCCTATTTGCCAAAAACTAATGGTGAGGTCAAGAGATTTAGTCAAACCTTGAAAAAAGTAATACGTACAGCTACAGCTGAGAACAAGTCTTGGAAGCAAGAGCTATATCACTTTCTTTGTAATTCCAGAGCGACTCCTCACTCGACTACTGTAAAACCTACAGCTACACTCATCTTTGCACATCCTATGATGTGAGCCACCCTGCGGAGCTAATGATCAACATGTATCCGAACGTGATCGAGAACAGAAGGATCGAATGAAAGAAAATGCAGTGAGAAACATGAAACTTAGAGCAACACTGCTAAAGCCAGGAGATAAAGTACTTAGGAAATGTGATGGTCACATTGGAAAATAAACAACCTCTTATGACATCCAACCATTTGTTGTGGACAACACAAAAGGATCAATAATCACTGCTAAGCGCAGTTCACAAATCATCACAAAAAACACATTATTCTTCAAAGCACTAAAAACACCACTCACAAGCATTGAATCCAATTCCAACATTGATACCTCAGATGAAGAACATGAGTCACATGAGACTACATCTGATGTCAGACAATATCCTGCTCGTGAGAGAAAATGCCCACCATACTTAAGTGACTATGTTGTTACAAAATGAACTATTTAGGTTTAAGTTTATTGTTTACAGTTTTGGAAACAGACCATTGAAACATGCTAAGTCTTTCATTTACTAAGAAGGGGAGGGATGTAGTATTGTAGTGTTTTGAAATTGCAATTGCATTGTTTATTGTGTACTCTAGAGGCTGCTGTAGAACACATATGCTAGCAAAGTGAACCTTAAACAGGAATAAATGGAGAAGCCTTTATGTTCAGCTGCTGCAGTCTTTGTCCCTCTGTCTTTGCCTCATATCTTCTACCAAACTCGGCTAAAACTCACTCCAGTCCCGAGCACATCACAATCACGCTCACTTCTGGCTTTTACCAGGGTGTGTTTGGAGGCACACGGGAAGCCCCTGTGGAGGTGTCAGGTCAGTAATTTAATTATGTCAAAAGACAATTAATTCTGACTTTAACCAGGTATTCTGACTGTAACAGCTAGCGCAAGGGTTTCCTGAGTTGTATGAAACTTGCCACGATGAACAAGGCGAGGGCACAGTGGGGATTCATTGCTCAGTGAAACTGACAGGCTTGAAAGTCTTTAAAGAGTAAAACTACACAGCTGCTTCCCTGCCTTTGTTACAGGACCTCTTCTGAGAGTATGTTTTCACTTGTTTACAGTTGATTTCCAACTTTTTGGAAGTCATTTCACCAATTTTGGACTTTATTCACCTTAATCTAAACTTCCCTGCTGTCAGTCTTCACTGCAGCCTGGGGGCAGTTTATGCAACTGTACTTTGGACCTCTGGTGAGGAACAAGAGGAGCAGCAACACCAACAGCACCGGGAGTAGCAGGAGCAACACCAGTAGCAGCAAGCTATTCCTTCTCCTTAGCCACATGCCACTCCACAGGACAGAGGATTGGACACAGAGATCCAGCTCGAAGGAAGAGATACCCCAGCACAGGGTATAGAGGCTGAGGATCAGTTTTCTCGAATGACTGGGCAACCGTGCCTCAGGAGGCTCAGATTTTTATGGCAAGTCATTGCTGACATCTGCAGCGACCTGAAACAAGATCTCCTTCCCAGTTGGCATGTGAATGTTAAGATCACCATAGCCCTGAATTTCTTCATCCCTGGTTCCAGGGACATCTGCAAGATTTCACAGCCTCAGTTGACCGATGCTATGCTTTCCAGCACTGCCACTTACATTCACTTTGCTACTGACAGTGAGAACAGACCTGGACAACATCCAGGCTTGGGTTGATAAGTGGCAAGTAACATTGACATTTAGCGGATTTACCATCACTGAATCCCCCACTATCAATATCCTAGGAGTTACTATTGACCAGAAACACAACTGGACCAGCCATATAAATGCTATGGCTACAAGAGCAGGTAACAGGCTGGGAATACTGCAGCAAGTAACTCACCTCGTTCTCCCCAAAGCCTGTCCACCATCTATAAAGCACAAGTCAGGAGTGTGATAGAATACTCTCCACTTGCCTGGATTGGTGCGTTCCAACAACACTGAAGAAGCTCAACACCATCCAGGACAAAGCAGCCCGCTTGATTGGCACCCCATCCATCACCTTCAACATTCACTCCCTTCACTACTGACGCACAGTGGCAGCAGTGTGCACTATCTATAAGATGCACTGCAGCAACACACCAAGGCTCCTTCGACAGTACCTTCCAAACCCGGGACCTCTACCACCTGGAAGGACAAGGGCAGCAGATGCATGTGAACACCATCACCCACAAGTTTCTCTCCAAACCACACACCATCCTGATTTAGAACGATATCACTGTTCCTTCAATGTCACTGGGTCAAAATCCTGGAAATCCCTTCCTAACAGTACTGTGGGTTTACCTACATCCCAAGGATTGCAGCTGTTCAAGAAGGAAGCTCACCACCACCTTCTCAAGGACAATTAGGGATGGGCAATAAATGCTGGCCTAGCCAGCGATGCCCACATCCCCCAAATGAACTATTAAAAAAAGTCACCTTCAGATCAACCAGCAGTCCTCGCCAATCAGAAGGGATTCCGCTCCATCAATGATCATATGTGACCATGTGAAGGTTTGCATGCACGTCTGTGCAAGATATCCTGAAAGCTGCCGGGATTCCTTCATTCTGTGCCAGTACATCTCCCACAGGTCTTTGCACCTGCACAGAGAGTGAGCAGGTGGCTTCTTGAAGAGAAGGGCTACTCTCTAAGGATGTGGTTGATAATACCAGTGAGGAGTCTTACCACTAATGCAGAGGAAAGGTACAACTGCAGCCACATGAGCACATTTAGAAAGCCATTGGGCCTGGATCGATCTGGGAGCATGCTTCAATATGTACCAACAAGGGGTGTCCAGATGATAGTGGTCTGTTGTGCTTTGCACAATATTGCACAGCAAAGAGGACTGGAGCTGCAGAAGGTGGAAGGTGAGGAAGAGGAGGATGAGGAAGAACCTGATGTGTCCAAGGAGCCAGCACTACTCACCTAGCTACCAGAGAAGCCCACAACAGACTTATTCATACACAGTTCAGATAACCTGAGTATGTGAATGAGAAAAAAGTCAAGAAAAGGATACAAAGAAAAAAAATGACAAAGAATGAAAGGAACCAAGGAACTGGAAATCAATCCATAAAAGAAAGGGAGAAAGGAAAGAAATTAGAATAAAGATATCAAGAAGAAAGAAGAAAGAAAGAATAAAACATAAAAGATTGAAAGGAGGAGGAAGAATCAAGCCTGGTTCTCTTGCTTGCAGGAAATGCTTTACTCTTGTAAGCAGTGCTTCAACGTAATAACATACCCTAGCACTAGGGTATGGTGTTAATGCTCTGCAGCAGTTTATTCTCATTGAATTTCATGCCAACAATTGGATTACTTTAGTTAATAGACTTGTTATTTATCGCTGGTTAATACATAAAAAGAGCTGTTAAGTAAATGCTGAGTAATTCATGACCTATTACTGTTCTATTTTATTAGTCAGGACATTTGTTGTTACTTAATGAAGTTTATTCTAGATAAAGTAAAATAATTTTAGGATAATGGGAAAACTGATTTTAAGAACCAGTGTTATGTGTTTTCTTTCATTCAGTCAGCTTGTGGCAGAAAACAAATAGGTGCAATTAAAAAAAATCATCAGACACATGGTAGAATTGAACATACCCCATCACCAGTGTTTGACACTAAATGGTATTTTTTTTTACAAGGCTCCAGACAGATAAGGAAGAAAACTGGAAAGGACATCAAAATTGAAGAGACATTGTGCATGTGCATGAGAATGGATAGGTAATCACAAAGCATGCTACTGCCAACACATCTTAAAGAGCAATTCATGGCCAATAGCCACTTTACCACAATGATGCTCTTTATGATTGTTCTTCCAATGCCCAGTTCATCAAATGATTGGCACTGTAATACAAGTATAGCATGCTCTCAGAATGATTTGATTTAAATATTAAGATTTAAATATTATGTACAGGATGCATAACAATGAAGTTATTAATTTTAACATCTACATCAGGCACAGGAAACATTTGCCTCGCTACAGCAAGTCTCTGCATCCTACAGCGAAACAAACATGTATCTTACTCTTGGACTAAGTACAGATTGAAACCAATGCTCCCAAAATTGCAGCAGAATCCCACTGTTAGTCCAGCAGGAGTCTAACTGCCCTAAAGTCAGACTCAACCCGAATGCCAAGTCCAGGAGTTGGGCGATACTTCAGGGAAGGTCTTGTGGCGTGGAGCACCCATTAGAAAATTGATGTAAGTGGTAGAAGGATTCAGGAAGTTCCCACTCCCAGTCTTTCAGTCGTGACCCTGTGTACAATTGGTGCAGGTAGGCCCAGTTTTTTTTATTCGTTCATGGGATGTGAGCGTCACTGGCTAGGCCAGAATTTATTGCCCATCCCTAATTACCCTTGAGAAGGCGATGGTGAGCTGCGTCCTTGAACCAGTTGCACCTGCTCAAGTCTGGCAGAATTGGGGAGGGGGTATTTGGGGGTCCAGACTGGCTGGGCTTGGACCGCTGAAGATCAGTGCCAATAAAATTTCTGGGGGAGGGCTTGAAACAGCCTTCTTTGTAAGTTTACCTTGATTGTGGATACTTATGTGGGTATCCAGCACTCACACCCTCACCTGCATTTGCCCCTCCACCAGGCTAACTAGCTGTTCTTAGCATATTCGGTGTGGGGGAAAAACAGATGACCTTTCAAATCACTAAATTCCTGCTCATGGAGGCCTCTTCTTCAACCACAATAACTTTTGCCGGGTGGGTAGTGTAACTCCTCACCAGTGTACTCCCAGGATAATTGACGGGAGAGTGCCCAACCGATGATCTCAGTCAATGAACTGGACATCACAGAGGTACAACTGGGCTGGTTATTTTCCTCAAGATCATTACCAAAGCAACATCTCAAGAGTTGGTAGCAGGTTAGATGACATCCTTTTTAATGATTTAGCTCAAATCTAAGTTTCAAGATTGTAAATAATCTAATATTTATGGATTCAAAAATAGTTGAATTAAAACTTTATCAAGTGCACAATTAAATGCTTGCTCGAAAATATTGCTAATGTGTGTAATGGGATAATTAGTGCTGATGTGAAGGAAAAAGAAACAATAATCACAGCCAAATGATGTTGGGAATTCACAGTTGCTCCCTATCTTTCTTATCTACGACCAGATGTTGCTCCTAATACCATTGTGAATGGACTTTTGAAAAGATACTAATTATGGAGATGTACAGCCTTGGAATGCATTGCATGCCATCATTTGCATAAGCACCTGCTTGTAATGCAATATCAGTCCAAGGGTCAGTATTAGGACCACTGCTCTTTCTGAAACATATTAAAGATCTGGACTTGGGTATACAGGGCATAATTTCAAAGAAGACACACAAATTCAAAATGTAGTAAACAATGAGGAGGATAGTAACAAATTTCAAGAATACATATACTGGTGAAATAGGCACATAAGTTGCGGATGCACCTTATCTCAGAGGAGTGTGAAATGGCATATTATGATAGGAAGACTGAGGAGAGGCGATATAACAACAATTTGTATTTATACAGTGCCTTTAACATAGTAAAGCAGGAGGGTTATCAAGCTCTCTAAATCCAAAAAATTGAGAAGCAATTGTGGGAGGCTGGGTTTATACTTCTTTCAGAGCCATGCTACTATAAGTGATTTCCTGCATTAACTTCTAACTCTAGTCTATTGTATTATGCCTCTGAGCTACAACATCTATCATGAATTACATGTTCTTTCTATACTTCAAAAATGCAGTCCAACATGTCCTCTTCCTCTTGGCTGTTCACTATGTTGAAATCAGTACTAAGTGCACCTTGATTAATGCCTACTCTAAGATACTTCCTCGGACATTAAAACTGTGAAACTTTCTATTCCCCGTGGTCCAACCTTCTTACATTCATAGAAGATAGATGCAAAGTATTCATTAAGAACCATACCAATATCTTCCACGCCTACACATAGGTTACCTTTTTGGTCTTTTATGGGCCTAACTTTCTCCTTCATTATCCTGTTACTCTTCATATATTGATAAAACATCTTTGGATTCACCTTGATTTTGCAGGTAATTTCAAATCCCTATCATGTCACTACTTCTTAATTGTTCTAGTTTTTCTCCTGCTCACTTCAGATTTGATGATGACTTGCTCTAAAGCCCTGGCCTATCACCTAAGTTACCAAAACAAATAAAAATTGACTGAGGAGAGGGAGGTAATCGATTCAGAAGCTTCTGCAAATGACTTTCTATTACTTCATGGCATGTTGGTCAGTGCAATGAGACAACAGCAGTAATACTACAGAGCAGGGTTATTGCCTGTTCCTAAAAAAAATTTATTTCATTTTTTTCCCATTGATTTCCCCATCTCCCTTGAAGGTTTTGACCACCTCTTGAGCCATGATTCAGGCTCAAGTTTATTTCTACCCTCTCACTAATGTGACCATTATTCTTGTGTGGGCTCAGCACTCCATGTTGGCAAGCTATTCAACACTAGGTAACACCACATCCTGCACTCTAATGTCCACATCTGAGCACATTCAGCAGAGCACTCTGCATCACATTTATTAATGGGAAATGTCATCCTGGCTGAGGTCTGCCAACTCAGCATAGGCAAGGGACTGAAATTGGAATCATATTCTTATTGCATTGTTACATTTTTTATGACGTGTAGGTACTACTGCTTCCTCAGGCAAAATCAATTTTGGGTACTAGATAGTGGATGGGAATACACTGTTGTGCTCAAGTGGGATTTAGAAAATGTCTTATTTTGAGATCCCTTCATTTCTGTTTACTTTCAACAAGTCAATATCTGTCTCTTGGAGATGTTCCGCAACATAACTTCTGGGCTTTCTTACTAAAACAAAAATAAATGACTGAGTAGAGATGGAGATGATCTATTTTCGAACAAGATTGTCAATGTTTAACCTGATCTTAATCTTTAAAGAGTTCATTTGGCTAAAAGGATGGGTTCTCATAAGAAATTAAGAGAGGTAGACAGCATCCCAACAGCTTTCACTTCAAGTCATTGAAGCACAGCATTGGTACTTGTCATCTCTGTCTTTGACAATAATTTGCTTTATCTTATGCATGATTTGACAAACGTTTTTCAAAACCTATTGTATGTTTTACACACATGACTTTCCTTCGTAAGTCTCTTTGGAAGGGTCGGCACAACATTGTGGGCCGAAGGGCCTGTACTGTGCTGTACTGTTCTATGTTCTATGAAAACAGGCTTTTCACTTAGTCCTCCTAAAATTGAGCATGGGTCTGTTTCTGAACCCTCCTCCCAATGGCAGAGCAACAACCTGCACTTATATAGTCCCTTGAATATAACAAAACATCCTTAAGGCCCTTCACACAGGTGGAAGGGTAAGACAGGATAGGCATAAAACAGGAGTTAGATTTAGGGTAGCGCCTGAGGTTTTGAGGAAGCTTTTAAAGGTTGGGAGAAATGTACATATGAGGATTAGGAAGAGCATTCCAGGATGCGGGGCTACAATCTGTACCACCATTGGAAAGTAGAGAGAGAGGATTGTACAATAGACAGGAATCAGAAGAGTGGAGAGTGAAAACTGGGATGTAGGCTTGGGAGATGTTATAGAAGCAGACTTAGGAAAGGAATGTGGGGTTTAAAAATGAAGAAGACAATTGTGAAGTCAATGTACTGGGAGATGGAGAGCCAATGGAGGTCAGCAAGGATAAAGGCAATAGTTGAGTGGGCAATTGTGGCAGGAAGCAGCTGACTTGAGTTTTGACATTTTGGAGATTCCTTCTCTTCAAGGCAATACAAGCCTATTATTCATTACTTTTAAGGTTGGCGGATCAAGTCCCAAGGCACAGACTTGAGCAAATAATCAAGGCTGGGACTCCAATGCAGTACTAAGGGAGTGCTGTAATGTCTATCCATTCAGGTGGACTTCGAAGATCCCATGGCACTACTTGAAAAGCAGGCTTGTAACTCAATTCTCATATTTCTCTTTTCCTAAAAGGATGGAAGGTTTATCACTCATTTGTTCGTAATCAGTATTCCAAATTCTCCTGTCAGTTCAAGCTGAAGTTTAATTTCCTTATATTATTTCTGCACAATTATGCTACTGAATTCTTCAAAAATTGGAATCCTCACATAATGAAAATGGAGCACTGTTCTCCTGATGTTTTACCATCAATCCAAACAGGAATAGATTGTTCAAATCACAACCTCCACTGTAGTACATCTTCCTTTGAACATTGCTATTTTCAACATTGTTATTTTCAACCTGATTACTCTTCAGTGTTTATGCAGCAGCTAAATCTCAGGATATGATTTTTTTTTTCTTTTTTTTAAAAATCTTCAAGGGCTTTCATGACTATCAGTAAGCCTGCTATGTAAAATTAAGATGGATACAGCAAACATCTTATTTCATTATGCTTGCAGTAAACACTAACCTTATGTATGCTTGAAGCAAAGCCAATATTCATATTTCTGTGCAAGTATTCTCCCTAATCATCTTGCCCCAGGTGTTCCACTCTGCTCGCTTTGTCAGCTTTTAACTGTTACGATATTGGGACCCATTTTAATCTACTCTGCCCAATGGGAAACTGACAAGAACAGATCAAGCGCCTGCTTCACACCTAGAGTTGCCAACTCTGGTTCGATGTATTCCTGGAGGCTTCATCACATGACCTCACACTTCCTATTGCACCACCCAGTCAAATAGCCATTTCCTTTTCCCATCTGCAACATTTTCTACCTATTAAAAGTAAGTCTTCAAAGAAAATGAAAATAACTCAAGTTTTTTAATGCCCTTGTTACTTCTCTCCTGCATGCAGTGATGCTTGGGAGATTAATCTTTAATTCCTGGCAACTCCAGGACAACCCTGGAGGGTTGGCAACCCTATTTACACTGCACCCCATTTTGTTTTTCATTGACTTTAATAGAAAATAAAATCATGCCGAGAGCAAAATAAGTGCCTGATCTGTTCCTGTCAGCTTGCTTCTGAAAAGAACAAAGAACAAAGAAAATTACAGCACAGGAACAGGCCCTTCGGCCCTCCAAGCCTGCGCCGATCCAGATCCTCTACCTAAACATGTCGCCTATTTTCTAAGGGTCTGTATCTCTTTGCTTCCTGCCCATTCATGTATCTGTCTAGATACATCTTATAAGACGCTATCGTGTTCGCATCTACCACATCCGCTGGCAACGCGTTCCAGGCACCCACCACCCTCTGCGTAAAGAACTTTCCACGCATAACCCCCTAAACTTTTCCCCTCTCACTTTGAACTCGTGACCTCCAGTATTTGAATCCCCCACTCTGGGAAAAAGCTTCTTGCTATCCACCCTGTCTATACCTCTCATGATTTTGTACACCTCAATCAGGTCCCCCCTCAACCTCCGCTTTTCTAATGAAAATAATCCTAATCTACTCAACCTCTCTTCATAGCTAGTGCCCTCCATACCAGGCAACATCCTGGTGAACCTCCTCTGCACCCTCTCCAAAACATCTACATCCTTTTGGTAATGTGGCGACCAGAACTGCACGCAGTATTCCAAATGTGGCCGAAACAAAGTCCTATACAACTGGAACATGACATGCCAACTCTTGTACTCAATACCCCGTCCGATGAAGGAAAGCATGCCGTATGCCTTCTTGACCACTCTATTTACCTGCGTTGCCACCTTCAGCGAACAATGGACCTGAACACCCAAATCTCTCTGTACATCAATTTTCCCCAGGACTTTTCCATTTACTGTATAGTTCACTCTTGAATTGGATCTTCCAAAATGCATCACCTCGCATTTACCCTGATTGAACTCCATCGACCATTTCTCTGCCCAACTCTCCAGTCTATCTATATCCTGCTGTATTCTCTGACAGTCCCCTTCACTATCTGCTACTCCACCAATCTTAGTGTCGTCTGCAAACTTGCTAAGCAGACCACCTATACTTTCCTCCAAATCATTTATGTATATCCAGCACGGATCCCTGTGGAACACCACTGGTCACACGTCTCCATTTTGAGAAACTCCCTTCCTCTGCTACTCTCTGTCTCCTGTTGCCCAGCCAGTTCTTTATCCAACTAGCTAGTACACCCTGGATCCCATGCGACTTCACTTTCTCCATCAGCCTACCATGGGGAACCTTATCAAACGCCTTACTGAAGTCCATGTATATGACATCTACAGCCCTTCCCTCATCAATCAACTTTGTCACTTCCTCAAAGAATTCTATTAAGTTGGTAAGACATGACCTTCCCTGCACAAAACCATGTTGCCTATCACTGATAAGCCCATTTTCTTCCAAATGGGAATAGATCCTATCCCTCAGTATCTTCTCCAGCAGCTTCACTACCACTGACGTCAGGCTCACCGGTCTATAATTACCTGGATTATCCCTGCTACCCTTCTTAAACAAGGGGACAACATTAGCAATTTTCCAGTCCTCCGGGACCTCACCCGTGTTTAAGGATGCTGCAAAGATATCTGTTAAGGCCCCAACTATTTCCTCTCTCGCTTCCCTCAGTAACCTGGGATAGATCCCATCCAGACCTGGGGACTTGTCCACCTTAATGCCTTTTAGAATACCCAACACTTCCTCCCTCCTTATGCCGACTTGACCTACAGTAATCAAACATCTGTCCTTAACCTCAACATCCGTCATGTCCCTCTCCTCGGTGAATACCGATGCAAAGTACTCGTTTAGAATCTCACCCATTTTCTCTGACTCCACGCATAACTTTCCTCCTTTGTCCTTGAGTGGGCCAATCCTTTCTCTAGTTACCCTCTTGCTCCTTATATATGAATAAAAGGCTTTGGGATTTTCCTTAACCCTGTTTGCTAAAGATATTTCATGACCCCTTTTAGCCCTCTTAATTCCTTGTTTCAGATTGGTCCTACATTCCCGATATTCTTCCAAAGCTTCGTCTTTCTTCAGCCGCCTAGACCTTATGTATGCTTCCTTTTTCCTCTTAGCTAGTCTCACAATTTCACCTGTCATCCATGGTTCCCTAATCTTGCCATTTCTATCCCTCATTTTCACAGGAACATGTCTCTCCTGCACGCTAATCAACCTCTCTTTAAAAGCTTCCCACATATCAAATATGGATTTACCTTCAAACAGCTGCTCCCAATCTACATTCCCCAGCTCCTGCCGAATTTTGGTATAGTTGGCCTTCCCCCAGTTGAGCACTCTTCCTTTAGGACCACTCTCGTCTTTGTCCATGAGTATTTTAAAACTTACGGAATTGTGATCACTATTCCCAAAGTAGTCCCCTACTGAAACTTCAACCACCTGGCCGGGCTCATTCCCCAACACCAGGTCCAGTATGGCCCCTTCCCGAGTTGGACTATTTACATACTGCTCTAGAAAACCCTCCTGGATGCTCCTTACAAATTCTGCTCCATCTAGACCTCTAACACTAAGTGAATCCCAGTCAATGTTGGGAAAATTAAAATCCCCTGTCACCACCACCCTGTTGCTCCTACATCTTTCCATAATCTGTTTACATATTTGTACCTCTATCTCACGCTCGCTGTTGGGAGGCCTGTAGTACAGCCCCAACATTGTTACCGCACCCTTCCTATTTCTGAGTTCTGCCCATATTGCCTCACAGCTCGAGTCCTCCATAGTGCCTTCCTTCAGCACAGCTGTGATATCCTCTTTGATCAGTAATGCAACTCCTCCACCCCTTTTACCTCCCTCTCTATCCCGCCTGAAGCATCGATATCCTGGGATATTTAGTTGCCAATCATGCCCTTCCCTTAACCAAGTCTCAGTAATAGCAATAACATCATACTCCCACGTACTAATCCAAGCCCTAAGTTCATCTGCCTTACCTACTACACTTCTTGCATTAAAACAAATGCACCTCAGACCACCAGTCCCTTTGCTTTCATCATCTGCTCCCTGCCTACTCTTTTCCTTAGTCACGCTGACTTCATTATCTAGTTCCTTACAGGCTTTAGTTACTACCTCCTTACTGTCCACTGACTTCATTTGGTTCCCAACCCCCTGCCACATTAGTTTAAACCCTCCCCAACAGCGTTAGCAAAAGCACCCCCAAGGACATTGGTTCCAGTCCAGCCCAGGTGTAGACCGTCCAATTTGTAATGGTCCCACCTCCCCCAGAACCGGTCCCAATGTCCCAAAAATCTGAACCCCTTCCTCCTGCACCATCTCTCAAGCCACGCATTCATCCTGACTATTCTTTCATTTCTACTCTGACTATCACGTGGCACTGGTAGCAATCCTGAGATTACTACCTCTGAGGTCCTACTTTTTAACTTGGCTCCTAACTCCCTAAATTCTGCTTGTAGGACCTCATCCCGTTTTTTACCTATATCATTGGTGCCTATGTGCACAACAACAACTGGCTGTTCACCCTCCCCCTTCAGAAAGTTCTGCAGCCGATCTGAGACATCCCTGACCCGTGCACCTGGGAGGCAACATACCATTCGGGAGTCTCGTTTTCGACCACAGAACCGCCTATCTACTCCCCTTACAATCGAATCCCCTATGACTATAGCCCTTCCTCTCTTTTTGCTGCCCTTCTGAACAGCAGAGCCAGCCACGGTGCCATGAACCTGGCTACTGCTGCCTTCCCCTGGTGAGCCATCTCCCTCAACAGTATCCAAAACAGTATCTGGGGTGAGTTAGGTGATAATTACCCCCCTTAGGGTTAGTATTTACAGATGTTCCCATATCTTCAGTAAGTATCATTGTTTCACATCAGTATAAGTATATAATTGAGTGGCATTCCCTCAACAACCAGTATCTCATTATACATCAGTTAAGCAAGCACTTATGACACAAACTGTTCCAGTCAAGACTGTCACACTCATGCAAAATGCAGCGATTGGAAATATAAGCACTCAAACTGAAGAGTTATAAAATGGACTTTTTCTTTAAAAAGTTGACAATGTGCTGAAAATAAAATGGCCACAGAACGTCAAATCTATACTGTCTTACTGTCTGGTAAGAACAAAAGGATACATCCAAAGCTAGGAGGCATCAATTACACCCATCCTGAACCCATCAAGAGACATTTTTGAAATAAAAACAAGAAATGCTGGAACCACTCAGCAGGTCTGGCAGCATCTGTGGAAAGAGAAGCAGAGTTAACGTTTCGGGTCAGTGACCCTTCTTCGGAACTGATAAATATTAGAAATGTCACAGGTTATAAGCAAGTGAGGTGGGGGTGGGGCAAGAGATAACAAAGGAGAAGGTGTAGATTGGACAAGGCCACATAGCTGACCAAAAGGTCATGGTGCAATGGTAAACAATATGTTAATGGTGTGTTGAAAGACAGAGCATTAGTACAGATAAGGTGTTGACGGACTGAATATTGAACAGCAGTAAGTGCAAACATGAAAAAAAACAGTGGGTAAGCAAACTGAACAAACTAAGATGAAATGAAATAAATGCAAAAAAAAGATTGTAAAAAATGTAAAAAAGAAAAAATAACTAAAAATGAAAGTAAAATGGGGGGCTGTCATGCTCTGAAGAGACATTTTTGAATTGAATAGGTTCTTCTGACATAAGGTGTGAAGTAGCCACATCCTGGGCAATTATCGGTCATTAGAGGGAGGAAGATCTATATCTCCCACCAGAGGCAAGATGTGAGACCATTTTGACCTTAAAAGTAGCTCTCTGGAGAGCGAGAGAAAGAATCAGGACAAACATCATGAAAGACTGTCCAGCTGAGAGCTGGGTGAAATCCAACAAACCAAAGAAGGTGCCCTGCTGTGAGTTCTACATTTCAACTTATGCAGCAGAGAACTGAAAGTGATCCCCCTGTCTTCAGTCTGAAATTTCAATCAACAGAGAAATCTACAAACAACACAGACCTGCAACTTTAAAGAGAAATTGACCTCCGAGAAGATGCAACAGATTTACCATGAACCCCGAAAACCTACCTTACTTCAAACCACTTACCCCTTTTCCTCTCTATCTGTTTCTTCTTGTGTGTGTGTGTGTGTGTGTGTGTGTGTGTGCGTCTGTGTGAGTGAGGGTGCAATTGTAATCATTTTGGGATAATGAATAATGCTCAATAAAGAATTAATCTTCTGTTTTAAACCTATAAGAAAACCTGTCGCTATCTGTTTATTTAATAAATAAAATAAAACAAAAGGGGTTAAAACCCTAGTAACCAACACTTGCTGCAGTCAGTTGGGAACCTACACACCTCACCATGTGGTCGTAACAAGACGGAAGATAGTGCTTTGTCAGATGAAACGTCTATCGCTGCTGTATTCCTATATAATGGTTTAAAAACCTCAATAAAGTTATTCCTTTTTCATTCAAGCTTGGATTAGAAAGAACCCTAAAATATATGCAAAGTAAGAAAATTTACTGTAAAAGGGGTTCTCTCACAAAAAGGTAAGGAAACATAGGAATCAGCGTTGGCCATTCAGCCCCTCGAACCTGTTCCTCCATTCAACTGGATCATGGCTGATCTGCAACCTAAGTGACCTAACTCCATGGACTGAATTTTATGATCCAGCTGCTGCTCCTGGTGACAGGTGCGCAAAATGGCAGCTTGTCACGTGAGCGGCCGTGCTGCAGCGATTATGCAGAAGGCAGCCATTTTGCATAATGGAGCTGCCCATCTCCCCAATCACATGGCGGGGAAGGCAATGGATGTGCTGTTCACGGCGTCACCTGATATCGAAGCAGGTGCTAAGCCATCTTTAAAAGCCTGCCAGCCCTGCATTCACTCTCCCCGTGGATTCTACGGAAACTCACTGAAGCAAAACCTCTGTACACATCCAAAGATTTCTACCTCAACAAGCAGCTCCCCCCCCACCCCACAGCATACCTCTGATCATGTCAGAGGTCCGAGCAAGCCCCTTGCAGGTTCTCCCCATTCACACACAACCCCCTTGCAGAGCTCCCCTGGCACGCATCACCCTCTTGGACACTCAGCATAGCAGCAATGGCTGCTGTAACCCCCCCACTTCCCCGATGCTACGATGGCTAGTTTACCTTTCCTTTCACAGCACTGAGGCCTCTTGCATCAGTGTCGCCAGCATTTCAGAGTTGCGAAACTGAAGGCACATCATTGCCGCACTTCATCCGCAAAATTGTGGGACATTCATTGGATGCAGTGAATTAGATTCAAATGTATTGAAAACAGCATTTCAGGCATTTAAATTGCAATGCTGTTGTATCGGGGCATAAGTACCGCCATGGTATTTCCCTGCCTCTGACAGAATTGACACACTGTGTTACGGCGCCGGGTTTTGTGGCGGATGGCTCCACAGAGATTCTTTTCTCCCCCCCTCCACAACACTCCACCCCCCACCCCCCACCCCGCCACTGAACCCGTCTCAGACAAGAGAACAAAATTCAGCCATGGTATCCGTCTTTACCCCATATCCCTTAATATCATCTATCAACATCAGATTTAAAATTAATAATTGATCTAGCATCATTTGCTATTTGCAGAAGAGAGTTCCAAACATCTACCACCCTGAGAAGGGTAGAGGAACAGAGGGACCTTGGAGTGCATGTCTACAGATCTCTGAAGGTAGCAGGACAAGTAGATAAGGTAGTTGAGAAGGCATACGGGATACTTTCCTTTATTAGCTGAAGCATAGAACATAAAAGCAGGGAGGTTATGCTAGAACTACATAAAATGAGAATTAGGCCACAGCTAGTGTACTGCGTAGAGGTCTAGTCATTGCATTACAGTAAGGATGTGATTGACTGAAGGAGATTCAGAGGAGATTTGTGAGGATGTTGCCAGAACTGGAGAATTTTAGCTGTGGTAGATTGAATAGGCTGTGTATGTTTTCTTTGGAGCAGAGGAGAATGAGGAGAGAATTAATTGAGGTTTATAAAATTATGAGCTACATAGATCCAATGAATCGGAAGGCATTATTTCCCTTAACGGAGAGATCAATATCGTGGGGCATAGATTTAAAGTAGCTGGTAGAGGATAAGAGGGGATTTGAGGAGAAATTATTTCACCCCCAGGGTGTTGAGGAGCTGGAACTCACTGCCTGATGGAGTAGTAGTGGCAGCAATCCTCATCACATTTAAAAAGTACTTGGATATGCACTTGAAGTGTCGTAACCTCAAGGCTACAGACCAAGAGCTGGAAAGTGGGATTAGGCTGATATCTCTTACTTGGTCGGTACAGACATGATGGCCTTCTTCTCTGATTCTATGTTTCTTCGTGAAAGGAGACTACCAATCCGCAACCTGCACTTCTGTTCATCTCAACTCTTTCACTCTCACCAAATTCAGACAGAGGGCAGGACACAAATTGATTGTAAATGCGAGTGAATTACAGTTAAACCAAGGAAATATCCCGTTCGACAGACAGTACACAACATCCTACTTTGTCAAAAAAAGTTGTGCACTACTGATAGCAACATGCATCTTCATCCCTGAAGCAATACAACCAGTTGTAGGGTCACAGAGGTAGGAATAGAGGTTTGGAAGACAGCTAGAGAAAAGAAGCAGATAAAAGTTGCAAAGCTGTGGATGGGGAGGGTCAATACAGGATTGAGTTGAACCATGGTGCTCCCACTACAATTGAAAAATCAGCCTACAATCACTGTTTGGGTTTAGACATGAAGACTGTCCAGCAGGGCAAGGTGCTAAAGGGTGTCTAATACTCATGGAATCATACTCCATCAGTAATCAACCCCTTCAATGGGGTAGGGAGGGGAAAAGTAGAAGAAAAATAGCTTTTAGGAAAAAACAAGTGAGTAGGCAGCCGAGCATAAACAAGAAATAAAAACAGAAAATGCTGGAAATACTCAGCAAGTCTGGCAGCATCTGTGGAGAGAGAAACAAAGTTAATGTTTCAAAGCAATGACCTTCGGTAAGAACTGGAAGTAGTTAGAGATGGAACAGCTTTGAAGCAAGTACCTGTTACAATTCTAAAATTCTTCTAAAATTCTTCAGTTCTGATGTAAGGTCATCGACCTGAAATGTTGGGCTGCGTTTTATGTGGCCACTACCGTGAAATATGGTGGCGTGCACACGCGGGATTTACTCCGTGGAGCCGCGGCAATATTATACACGGCGGCTCATTTACATGGGCGGGGCGGGGCTCCAACCCCGGCAACGGCTTCTGGTGCCGTTGCGCAGGCTCCACCGCCATTTTTAAAGGGCTTCCTTTAAAGCCTGACCTGCCCCCAGAACCCCGCCCCCCACCACAAAACTTAGGTATATGCAAATTATTTTAAAATGTCCCAAATGCTGTGGTGATGAAATGCAGATTTCAATTCGATTTTTAAAAAAAACCTGCACTTTTTTTACAGTTAGACCCTAATTATTCCTGCCTTTCTTTGCTTGGGCACTGTCCAGGTGCCATGTAACCAAAGTGTCCAAGGTACCTGAATTTGATGGGCTGAGGAAATTAGATCGACCAGTTTGTAAGACCCTCTACCTGGTATAAAGGTTCTAGTCTTTATTCTGGGTATTAATGGCACAGAACAACATGGACACTGTTCCACATTTATTTTACCAATAAGCAATAGTACATACTCATGATAATACCAGTTGCTGAGCAGCCCTGCGAGCTGGAATCCGTCCCGTTGGTCAGTCCACCGACGAACCTTCCATGCCGACCATGCCACCCTAACCACTGTAGCAAAGGTGCTCCTGTGGGCTCGCTCTTTATATCCTTTTTTGCCATCAAAGTGATTCCTGACAACACAGCCGGCCACTGACGTCATCAAGCTGCGCCAAGGTGTGCACTTGCGCCGACGGGCTCCTGCTCTATGTGCATGCGCTGCATTCCAACTTGCCAGGACTGGTTAGCGCATGCACCAATGATATCATCGCGTGACGTGAGCATCTTCGGGCCTGGTCGGCCTCTGCGCATGCGCTTTACGCGCACAGCAATGCGACGCTAACGTATTCACCCATGTGTCAAGCTCCGCTCTCCCCCTTGCTGCTCTCTCCGGCCGCTCCGCTCGCACCCCCCTCGCTGTTCTCTCCAGCTGCTCCGCTCCCCCCCTCGCGGCTTTCTCCGGCCGCTCCGCTCCCCCCGCCCCCCCTCGCTGCTCTCTCCGGCTGCTCCGCTCACCCCCCCTCGCTTTTCTCTCCGGCTGCTCTGCTCCCCCCCACCTCGTTGCTTTCTCCGGCCACTCCACTCCCCCCGCCCCCCCCTCGCAACTCTCTACGGCCGCTCCGTTCCCCCCCGTCGCTGCTCTCTCCGGCCACTCCGCTCTTTCAGCCACTCCGCTCCCCCCCATCCCTGTCCCCGACCCGCTTGCTCGCCCCCTGCCTGGCCTGCTCTGCTCCCCCCTTTCACCGGCCTGCTCCGCTCCCCCCCCCATCCCCACCCCCACCCCCATCCCCGGCCTAGTCTGCTGCACCCCCCACCCCCGGCACATCCCCCGCACCACTCACCCCCGCCCCTCCCAGTCTCTAGCCCGCTCCGCTCCCCCCCCCGCCCATCGCGGCCCGCAGGCTTTCTCCCTCCCGCCATTGTGTGCTGCCATGTGTTTAGGTCAGGTTGCCTTCGTGTGATTATTTGAGCAGTGTCATCTTTAGTCCTGGAAGCTGCCTGAAGTCGCAGACTGTGATGTTTTTGTGGCACATGCTGCATTTGTGCATGTGCCACTGCAGCACCACCTAGTGGTAGCGTTGTCAGCAAACACAGCCTTTTGCCATGGCCCAGTTCCATATAAGGTAAAACCTGTTTTTAACTCCTTCAATTGGTCTGCAATTACCTCACTGTCCTTTTCAAATCAAGCCAATTACCTCTCCAGGTGGTGGCCAACTTGGGCTCATGTGGGAACTTCAAGGTCCAATGATTCAGATAACAAAGACAGTTTCTCTGCTTCGTTATCTTGAGCATCGTTATCAATTTTCAGACTGGTACAGACAGACTATTTTTAGCTGTTAACGAGCAAGGCCTGGATCTGTTCCCGATGAAAGCACTTTTTCAGTTTAATTAGTTTTTCAGACCTTGCTAATTCTGTCATGACAAGAATTGACCAGCTTGCCTTGTCTCTTCAAGCCCACAATAATGTCTTTGGTCTGGGTACTCCAATGCTCCAACAGACTCCACACACACACACACAGGACTCCACCACAACCGGTCTACAATCATTAAGACAAAAGAAATAAAAGAACAGTTACATGGTTAAAAATGATTGTACATTAAAAGGTAAAATAAGACATTGGCTTACAAGTTGCACTTCTGGTGCAGTCCTGATTCTTGGTAGAACTTTGAACCAAGAAATGGTACAGTCTTCAGGGTCTTTTAACTGCTGTGTTCCAATAGCAGTTGGGAATGGTACCATAGTGGCTATGTTACTAAACTGGTAATCCTGCAGTGAGAACTAATGAGTTCGACTCCCACCACAGCATTTGGGGAATTTAAATTCAGTTGATTAAATAAATCTAGAATTAAATAGCTAGTATTAATAATAATGATTATATAGCAACTGGATTGTGAAAAATACAATATGGTTCAACAATGTTTTTTAGGGAGGGAAATCTGCTGTTCTTACCTGGGCCAGCCTATATGTGACTCCATACTCTCAACAAGGTGGTTAACTCTAAAATGGCTTAGCAAAACACTCAGTTGTACTAAAACATTACAATCACTGTGGGAGCATCTTGACCACATGGACTGCATTGGTTCAAGAAGGTGACTCACCACCACTTTCTCAAGGGCAATAAATACTGGTGTTCCCAGTGATGTGCACTTCCTGTGAATTAATTTTTTTTAAAAGCCAAAACGCCTGCAAGCCTAAAGATCTATAGGGAGGCCAGGGGCTTAAATTTCATGGATTCATGCCTTCCGTGCTTTTCTGCCTGGCCCCCTGAGACCCTCTTACCTGAAAATGCAAGTTATCATGGCAGATTGTTCTAAAAATGGGCAAGCTTTTACAGCTCTGAAAGGAAATGGAGCTGGACAGGTCAAGAATTTTTCTTCATGGCTGAAATGGCCTTTCAACTATTGTAGATACAGGCACATGACAATCTCTTTGGAGATGTAACAAAAATCTGCATTGGCCACTCTGCCCATAAAAATTCTCCTCCTTTTCTGTTGCCATAGCAATGCTGAATTTGGAACCAATAGCCATCTCTGGCATCCAGTTTTGCTATAGCAGAAATGGCAGCATATATACTGTAAGATGTATTTCCTTACTAGCACCTGGTTAAAATATGCCTGCGGTAGAGCATGCCCCCAACACAAATTCCACTGCCACCTATTATAGATTTGATGAAAATGGACTGACTGAGGATCACAGATCCCATCCTTTTTGACCAAAACCTACTGCTGTCTTAGAAGGTCCATGTTGCAACAAAGCTAGTCAGCAAAACCTTTGTCTCAGCTGTGCTCATACACTACCTTTTGTACCATCACCCATAAGGGGCAATATTATGGCATTATTAATCTGATCACACCATCTTGCTCTTGCTTTTCTGTTTACTATCCTGGCAAGTTGTCCTTCACTACACCTCAAAGCAACAGTGATGAATGATCATTCCCATCAACCTGTGGAAATAGTTATGGACATGACAAAGGATGGAATAAGGAAAATAAACATTTGGCCCAACAAGCCCATCCCTCCACAGCCCATGTATGGACTACTCACTCATGAATTATTCCTGATCAAATTAATGTCATTGTTGTGACCAACCGCTCCTGTCAAAGCCCTCAATCAAAATATACGATTCTGATTGTGGTGGGACCAACGCACTGTTAATTCAATCCCATCATTCCACAGATCGGCTAACATATCATTTAAAACTTTCCAAATTAAAGAAAGACCCACCAAATTGTGCCATCTATCAACCCTCCGAATGAGGCTAACCAAACCAGGTGTCTTTAAATCAACAGATTAACTCTTTAATTTAAAAAAACTAAATTCTTAAACACTATAGACATTTAAAAATAGAAAAAATTAGAGTCCTTGCAAATTTACAGTCCAATGTTGTTCAAAGTCTTTGCAGAATGTTGTTCGAAGTCCTCGCAGAATGTTGTTCGAAGTCCTTGCATAATATTGTTCGAAGTCCTCACAGAATGTTGTTCGAAGTCCTCGCAGAATGTTATTCGAAGTCCAGCGAATTTCAACAATTAACGACTTACAAACACTTTCAACAGAATCAATCTGACTTTAGAGTTTTTGAGGGATAAAAGATTGTCACGAAGTCTAACTTCCCTTTCTTCAATTTAAATTACCAGAGATCTCTTGGCTTGACTTTGTAGAATTTTGAGAGATAATAATTAAACAGACAAAAATCCTATTTCCTTCAGTTTAAATGGTTGAGAACTCTTTCAGTGCTGACATCACAGCTGTTTCTGTGTCTTCTGTCTGCCTATTCAAACTGTCTTACTAACTGCCAGTTCAAACTGAATTGTAACAAATGTATCGCATCAGGCTCACTCCCAGTGGCTGTTTCCATGGTATCAAGAATGCACCCTTTGAATCATAGTCTCCAAATGCTGTTTCTCAGGCAACGAAAATGCACCTTCCCATAACTCCTAAGGCTCGCTGGCTCTTAAAGCAATACTGATCCCTTGCAAGCCTTAAAGGCAAACCACATATTCCGAAAAAAAACTACAGGACCATGACATCATATAGAAAAGTTTTGCAAGCTTGACTCACAAGCAGCACTCTAGTCTCTGAGTAAGATAATCATGGGTTCAAGCCCTATTCCAGAACTCGGGTACATAATCTAGGCCAACTACTCAGTGTAGTGCTGAGTGGGCTCTGCATTTTTGAAGATGCTGTCTTTTGGATGATACATTGGATGTTGTGCCGACCTGTTCAGGAAGTAAAAGATACCAGGATAAAATTCAACTTTTGAAGTCAATGTAAGAGAATATCAGGCAGTGTGTGTACAGGCAGCCAATCCACTGTCACCCATTTTGCACCTTTGCTAAAGTTCAATTTTACCTCATAATGCACTGAAGATGAAGTAGGGTGAGAGGAGGCTCATGTGAAGCATTACCCCAGCAGAGAGCAGGTGGGCCAAATGGTATGTTTTTGTGTTGTAAATTCTATGCAATTATTAAAAGAAGAACAGGAAAGTCAGTTCTCCCTCATTTCAGAGCAGCATTTATTCATCAACTAACATCAAAAGACAGATTATCTGGTGATTATCACATTGCTTTTGTCATGATCCTTTTTTTTCCTCTCCTCAGAAAATATGCTGTGTGCCTTTAAGGCTGTAAGAGATCAGTATTCTTTAAGGCAGCCAGCTTCAGAAGTTACTGGAAAGTGCATCTTGCTTGCCCTGGATGCAGCCATACAGAGAGGGAGAACAGGACATGCAATGTTGCCGTTTGACTTTGAAAACTGTTTGTTCAGAGACAGTTGGGTCACAGATTGTTCTGGCACATGAAGGAAAGAGGAGAGCTCTCCCACAGTCTATTTAAACCTTATTTATTATTCCCTGTCAGAATTTTGAAAAGCCAGATTAATTCTTTAAAAAAAAGCTATTTGTTGATCTGCTGTGTTCATCGCTGGAAAAAAGAGCAAAACTTCAACTGCTAAACAAAACTACTGAATGTCCTACCATTGAAGAACCGGTTTTTCCATCGGACAACTTTGAAGACTTCATGCAACCTTAGACAGCTTCTACACTGAAGATTCCATTTTGGCAGGAACATAAATCTGCAAAGACTTTATTGTTATTTCTAATTTTTTGGGCAGCTAATTAAACACCAAATACTGATAGTTTGGGTATATGTATGCGAATGCAGGAGTTAGATTTTTAAATAAGTTGTAAGGTCTTTAGATATTGGTTTATCTT
Organism: Heterodontus francisci; assembly: GCF_036365525.1. Lineage (NCBI taxonomy): Eukaryota > Metazoa > Chordata > Chondrichthyes > Heterodontiformes > Heterodontidae > Heterodontus > Heterodontus francisci. Next base: position 97,760,479 of record NC_090382.1, read on the forward strand.
AGTAGTGTTTAAGAGTTCGGTGTTTATTTTCTAATAAACGGTTATATTTGTTGATTTCTAAAGATACCTGGTTTGGTTCACCTCATTCAGGGGTTTGCTAGCTTGTTCAATTCGGCTGCTGCTTTCTTTGATTTAGGAAAGCTTAAAGATATGTATGATGCTACCTGTGGAGTGACAGAACTGAATTGACAGTGCGTGGCTCCCACCACAATCAGAATCATATATTTTGATTGGGGGCTTTGTCTTGAGCCATAACACTATTGTGAGGCCCTTGCTGTGGAGAGAATTGGCTATTGTGTTCACCTACATAACAACAGTGACAACACTTTAAAAGTATTTCATAAGCTATTTTGGGATATCCTGTGGACATGAAACTTGCTAAATGATTGCAACATATTTATTTTTTCTTTCTTACATACCTTTCAAGCTCTCCCCTGCCCAACAAAGAAGCATAGAGTAAAACTGGCTTTTAAACAGTTTTTCACATTGTAAACTATTCACACTTGACTTGTTACCTTTTTTTTTGCTAGACACTTCCATGGTCTCATAATTCATAATGTCCCACACCCTTTAACCATCCCTGTACATGCTTATTTGTAAAACATTCAAATCCATAGAGCTAATAGCAGTCGGAGAAACCGAAATTTCTGTTTTTATTTCAGCTAATGGAAACAGCTCGGAATCATCACTCCCAACAGATTGTAAAAATATGCCTGACTGATCATTTCAACCAGATCACAGTAAAAGTTTTGATTTTTATTGCATGGACAAGTACTTTTATATAACTGGAATGACATTTGTAGAGGCTCACAGAGAACAGTTTGTCAGGCATTTGGTCAAGTGGTTGGAATTTATGCTTGTACTGTTTTTCTTAATTAAGATACTGATGCATTTATTTTTGTTGTGGGTACACTGAGTTTGGAAGTGTACATTGATAGGAATAACAATAGGAATAAGTTGCTTGGTCTTAGTTCCTTGGGCGTGACTGGTCTACTATACTCAGTGATTGCAAGACCAGCTATCATTTGGTGACTGAATAACTCTTGCATAGAATGATTGAATATAAGACAATGACTAGAACCTATGCAAAAGAATTGGGGAGGTGGTAGCATAGTGGTAATACCACTAGACTAGTAATCCAAAGCCTAGGCTAATGCTCTGGAGACATGGGTTTGCATCCCACCGCAGCTGATGGTGAAATTTGAATTCAATTTAAAAAACAAGTTTTGACTTTTTTTTTTTGGTTTTTCAGTAAATTTGTTGGGAATTTAGAATAGTGGGAATGGAGGTTAAGGCAGTTGTATGTTCCTCCTGCAGAATGTGGGAGGTAAGGGTCACCAAGAGTGGCCCTGCTGACTGCATCTGCGGGAAGTGCACCCAACTCCAGTTCCTCGAGAACCGCGTTAGAGAACTGGAGCTGGAGCTGGATGAACTTCAGATCATTCGGGAGGGGGAGGGGGTTATTGAGAGGAGTTATGGGGAGGTAGTCACACCTCAGGTAAAAGAAGTAGGTAGATGGGTTACCGTCAGGGGAAGGAGAGGGAACCAGCAGGCAGTGCAGGGATCCCCTGTGGCCGTTTCCCTCAACAACAGGTATACCGTTTTGGATACTGTTGGGGGGGACGACTTACCAGGGGTAAGCAATGGGGTACAGGTCTCTGGCACAGAGTCTGTTCCTGTTGCTCAGAAGGGAAGGGGGAAGAGGAGCAGAGCATTAGTCATTGGGGACTCCATAGTTAGGGGAACAGATAGGAGGTTCTGTGGGAATGAGAGAGACTCACGGTTGGTGTGTTGCCTCCCAGGTGCCAGGGTTCGTGATGTCTCGGATCGTGTTTTTGGGATCCTTAAGGGGGAGGGGGAGCAGCCCCAAGTCGTGGTCCACATAGGCACCAACGACATAGGTAGGAAGAGAGATGGGGATTTAAGGCAGAAATTCAGGGAGCTAGGGTGGAAGCTTAGAGCAAGAACAAACAGAGTTGTTATCTCTGGGTTGTTGCCCGTGCCACGTGATAGCGAAGCGAGGAATAGGGAGAGAGAGGAGTTGAATACGTGGCTGCAGGGATGGTGTAGGAGGGAGGGTTTTGGTTTCCTGGATAATTGGGGCTCTTTCTGGGGTAGGTGGGACCTCTACAAACAGGATGGTCTTCACCTGAACCAGAGGGGTACCAATATCCTGGGGGGGAGATTTGCTAGTGCTCTTCGGGGGGGTTTAAACTAATTCAGCAGGGGAATGGGAACCTAATCCAGTGTACAGGATGTTGAGAGTAGTGAGGTCAGGGATAAGGTTACAAGGACGCAAGAGGGCACTGGCAAGCAAGAACTTGGTTTAAAGTGTGTCTACTTCAACGCCAGGAGCATCCGGAATAAGGTGGGTGAGCTTGCAGCCTGCGTTGGTACCTGGGATCTTGATGTAGTGGCCATTTCGGAGACATGGGTAGAGCAGGGGCAGGAATAGATGTTGCAGGTTCCGGGATTTAGATGTTTCAGTAAGAACAGAGAAGATGGTAAAAGAGCGGGGGGGTGTGGCATTGTTAATCAAGGAGAGTATCACAGCGGCAGAAAGGACGTTTGAGGACTCGTCCACTGACGTAGTATGGGCCGAGGTTAGAAACAGGAGAGGAGAGGTCACCCTGTTGGGAGTCTTCTATAGACCTCCGAATAGTTCCAGCGATGTAGAGGAAAGGATAGCGAAGATGATTCTCGACAGGAGCGAGAGTAACAGGGTAGTTGTTATGGGGGACTATAACTTTCCAAATATTGACTGGAAATACTATAGTTCGAGTACTTTAGATGGGTCAGTTTTTGTCCAGTGTGTGCAGGAGGGTTTTCTGACACAGTATGTAGACAGGCCACCCAGGGGCGATGCCACATTGGATTTGGTACTGGGTAATGAACCCGGCCAGGTGTTAGATTTAGATGTAGGTGAGCACTTTGGTGATAGTGATCACAATTCGGTTAGGTTTACCTTAGCGACGGGCAGGGACAGGTATATACCGCAGGGCAAGAATTATAGCTGGGGGAAAGGAAATTATGATGCGATTAGGCAAGATTTAGGATGCATAGGATGGGGAAGGAAACTGCAGGGGATGGGAACAATCGAAATGTGGAGCTTATTCAAGGAGCAGCTACTGCGTGTCCTTGATAAGTATGTACCTGTGAGGCAGGGAGGAAGTTGTCGAGCGAGAGAGCCGTGGTTTACTAAAGAAGTTGAAGCGCTTGTCAAGAGGAAGAAGAAGGCTTATGTTAGGATGAGACGTGAAGGCTCAGTTAGGGCGCTTGAGAGTTACAAGCTAGCCAGGAAGGATCTAAAGGGAGAGCTAAGAAGAGCAAGGAGAGGACACGAGAAGTCATTGGTGGATAGGATCAAGGAAAACCCTAAGGCTTTCTATAGGTATATCAGGAATAAAAGAATGACTAGAGTTAGATTAGGGCCAATCAAGGATAGTAGTGGGAAGTTGTGTGTGGAATCAGAGGAGATAGGGGAAGCGTTAAATGAATATTTTTCGTCAGTATTTACAGTAGAGAAAGAAAATGTTGTCGAGGTGAATACTGAGATTCAGACTCCTAGGCTAGATGGGATTGATGTTCACAAGGAGGAGGTGTTAGCAATTTTGGAAAGTGTGAAAATAGATACGTCCCCTGGGCCAGATGGGATTTATCCTAGGATTCTCTGGGAAGCCAGGGAGGAGATTGCAGAGCCTTTGTCCTTGATCTTTATGTTGTCATTGTCGACAGGAATAGTGCCGGAAGACTGGAGGATAGCAAATGTTGTCCCCTTGTTCAAGAAGGGAAGTAGAGACAGCCCTGGTAATTATAGACCTGTGAGCCTTACTTCGGTTGTGGGTAAAATGTTGGAAAAGGTTATAAGAGACAGGATTTATAATCATCTTGAAAAGAATAAGTTCATTAGCGATAGTCAGCAGGGTTTTGTGAAGGGTAGGTCGTGCCTCACAAACCTTATTGAGTTTTCCGAGAAGGTGACCAAACAGGTGGATGAGGGTAAAGCAGTGGATGTGGTGTATATGGATTTCAGTAAGGCATTTGATAAGGTTCCCCACGGTAGGCTATTGCAGAAAATATGGAAGTATGGGGTTAAAGGTGATTTAGAGCTTTGGATCAGAAATTGGATAGCTGAAAGAAGACAGAGGGTGGTGGTTGATGGCAAATGTTCATCCTGGAGTTTAGTTACTCGTGGTGTACCGCAAGGATCTGTTTTGGGGCCACTGCTGTTTGTCATTTTTATAAATGACCTGGAAGAGGGTATAGAAGGGTGGATTAGTAAATTTGCAGATGACACGAAGGTCGGTGGAGTTGTGGATAGTGCCAAAGGATGTTGTAGGGTACAGAGGGACATAGATAGGCTGCAGAGCTGGGCTGAGAGATGGCAAATGGAGTTTAATGCGGAAAAGTGTGAGGTGATTCACTTTGGAAGGAGTAACAGGAATGCAGAGTACTGGGTTAATGGGAAGATTCTTGGTAGCGTAGCTGAACAGAGAGATCTTGGTGTCCAGGTACATAAATCCCTGAAAGTTGCTACCCAGGTTAATAGGGCTGTTAAGAAGGCACATGGTGTGTTAGCTTTTATTAGTAGGGGGATCGGGTTTCGGAGCCACGAGGTCATGCTGCAGCTGTACAAAACTCTGGTGAGACCGCACCTGGAGTATTGCGTGCAGTTCTGGTCACTGCATTACAGGAAGGATGTGGAAGCTTTGGAAAGGGTGCAGAGGAGATTTACTAGGATGTTGCCTGGTATGGAGGGAAGGTCTTACGAGGAAAGGCTGAGGGACTTGAGGTTGTTTTCGTTGGAGAGAAGGAGGAGGAGAGGTGACTTAATAGAGACACATTAGATAATCAGAGGGTTAGATAGGGTGGATAGTGAGAGTCTTTTTCCTCGGATGGTGATGGCAAACACGAGGGGACATAGCTTTAAGTTGAGGGGTGATAGATATAGGACAGATGTTAGAGGTAGTTTCTTTACTCAGAGAGTAGTAGGGGCGTGGAACGCCCTGCCTGCAACAGTAGTAGACTCGCCAACTTTCAGGGCATTTAAGTGGTCATTGGATAGACATATGGATGAAAATGGAATAGTGTAGGTCAGATGGTTTCACAGGTCGGCGCAACATCGAGGGCCGAAGGGCCTGTACTGCGCTGTAATGTTCTAATTCTAATTCTAATCTAGTCTAATGGTGACCATGAAACCATTGCTTTTTATTGTAAAAACCCATCTTGTTCACTAATGTCCTTCAGGGAAGGAAATCTGCTGTCCTTACCTGGTCTGGCCTACATGCGACTCCACAGCAATGTAGCCAACTCTTAAATGCCCTCTGAAATGCCTGGCAAACCATTCAGTTCAAGGGCAAATAAAGATGAGCAATAAATGCTGCGCTCGCCAGTGATGCCCACAAATGGAATTAAAAAAAAATTATCCTTCTGATCGGAGTACAGACATCAGCCATCCATCTGTGTAGTTTCCAGTGGTACTGCATCAGTTGCTGCAAATATTTTATCCAAAGATGCTGATTGCTACAGATATCTGTTGAGATCCATGTCATAAAGGAAATGATAGTGTGACTACGCACAAGTATTGTAAACTATTCACACTTGATTTGTTGCCTTTTTTTGATAGACGCTTCCATGGTCTCAAATATTCATAATCCATAATGTTCCACACCCTTTGACCATCTCTGTCTGTGCTTATTTGTAAAACGTTCAAATCCATAGGGCGAAAGGCGGTAGAAGAAACGGAACATTTCCAGAAATTTCTGTTTTTATTTCAGCTAATGGAATCAGCTGTGATTCATCAATCCTTATCCAGTTGCTTCTGCATGTGACTTGTAGCAAAACAGGAGCCTATAAATCCAATATTGTGTCTGGGACCACGTGCTCATAATGCTTTGTTAGAGCGCTACGCCTGGTAAAGGTTCGAAAAAGAATTGTCTTGGGCCTATGATTGAAATAGCATTAAGTTAAGTCCATTTCATATGCAAGGAGGGGGCTGGATGAAATTGCAGAGTTTGGGGGTGCAAAACCATGCAGAGATTTATCAATAAGAACGAGGATTTTAAATGTGATCTGTTGGGAAACTCGGAGCCAGTACAGATGCGCGAGCTGGACTCTAGTGTCATTCAGGATACGTGCAGCAGAGGTTTGGACAAGTATGAGATAGTGGAGGAGGGAGAACGGGAGGGCAGCAATAGAACATTGGAGTCGTCGACTCTGGAAGCAACAAAGGTATGGATGAAGTGTTAGGTTCGGAGAAGGGCAGACAATATAATGGACCAGTAATTAAGGAGTCTTGGTGATGTGGGGTATAAAGTTCAGTTCAGGGTTGAACAGGATGCTCAGATTATGGATTGTCTGGTTCAGCCTGAATGAGAGGCTGGGGAGAGATCAGTGGAATCAATAGCAAGCAGACTGTAAACATAAGCTTTGGTATCCTCAATGTTGACACTTGATATTGAACAGACAGCACAGGCAGTCGATGGGTCCAGAGAAGTAGGTGTCATCAGCATACCTGTGTAAATTGACCCTTTATCTGCAGATAATGTCTCCTACAGACACTTCATGCAGATAAAGAACAGGAAGAGGCCCAGGGGTAGGCAAGGGAAGCTATTGCTGGCAATATACTGGCTGCGTTCTGATAGGTAGGAATGAAACCATAAATGTGTAAGTCTCATGTAGCTGTATGGTGGAGACGAGGTATTAGAGGAGAACGGTGTGGTCAACAGTATCAAATGATGATAAGAAGAAATAAAACATGACGATCACAATCATAGTGGATGTCCTTTGTGTAATATTACTTGTTTCTTTGATACGTGAACTATTGTAAGACTCAAAGGACTCCAAGCAATATCCAAAGAAAACATGCTTTTTAATTATACTTTAACTAGAACATATATATAGATGGCTGCCCGCCAGCTGACTTTAAAGCGGAGACATGGACGGCCGGTGGGTCTGATACCAGTGGCGAGCTCGCTGTACAATGTGTCTTTGGGGATCCTGCCATCTTCCATGCGGCTCACATGGCCAAGCCATCTCCAGCGCCGCTGACTCAGTAGTGTGTATAAGCTGGGGATGTTGGCCGCCTCGAGGACTTCTGTGTTGGAGATACGGTCCTGCCACCTGATGCCAAGTATTCTCTGGAGGCAGCGAAGATGGAATGAATTGAGACGTTGCTCTTGGCTGACATACGTTGTCCAGGCCTTGCTGCCATAGAGCAAGGTACTGAGGACACAGGCTTGATACACTCGGACTTTTGTGTTCCGTGTCAGTGCGCCATTTTCCCACACCCTCTTGGCCAGTCTGGACATAGCAGTGGCAGCCTTTCCCATGCGTTTGTTGATTTCTGCATCTAGAGACAGGTTACTGGTGATAGTTGAGCCTAGTTAGGTGAACTCTTGAACTTCCAGAGCGTGGTCGCCAATATTGATGGATGGAGCATTTCTGACGTCCTGCCCCATGATGTTCGTTTTCTTGAGGCTGATGGTTAGGCCAAATTCACTGCAGGCAGCCGTAAACCTGTCGATGAGACTCTGCAGGCACTCTTCAGTGTGAGATGTTCAAGCAGCATCGTCAGCAAAGAGGATGAGGACTTTCCGTACTTTGGACTTCGCTCTTAGACGAGCAAGGTTGAACAACCTGCCCCTGATCTTGTGTGGAGGAACATTCCTTCTTCAGAGGACTTGAACACATGTGAAAGCAGCAGGGAGAAGAAAATCCCAAAAAGTGTGGCCATAAAGGCGGGGCTAAAGTGTGGCGAGTTGAAAAGACTTAGCAGTTGGCAGGAAAAAAGACAGAGGCGCAAGGGGAGAGCCAACTGTGTAACAGCCCCGACAAACAAGTTTTTCTGCAGCACCTGTGGAAGAGCCTGTCACTCTAGAATTGGCCTTTATAGCCACTCCAGGTGCTGCTCCACACACCACTGACCACCTCCAGGTGCTTACCCATTGTCTCTCGAGATAAGGAGGCCAAAGAAGATATATAGATATATATACATACAAACAGTTACTGCACGAGCTACATCTCACGATGTTGGGCTATACCCACAGCTCCCTGGTCATGTGTAACATGACATCACTTCCTCCGATGACCGTCACTTACAGCTCATAAGGTGGTCCCACAACAGTTTGTGACGTTGACTATGGCTGCTTTGTTGGTGTGAGGAGGGCAGAAACTGGACTGGAGTGATTCAAATAAAGACATGAGAGAGAAATGGTATGGAGATGGGAGACATGTTCAAAGACTTTAAGAGAGGAAAGGAAGGTTCAAAGAGTGTTTTGAAGGGTGAGGAACAGTGTCTGAGCAAAGGGAACCATTGACAATGTCAGCTAGCATGGGGGTCAGGAAACGGAGTTAAGGGGAAGAGGTTTGATGGAGCATGAGTTGGGTCTGATAGACAATATGAGCTTTGGAAAAGCACCAAAGATAATTAGCAAAACTATAGTGAAGGATGGCAATTGTAAGATAGAGTAGGCCAGTGACTGAGGACAGGTGGGGAGAAGCAGCGGAGGCAACTGCATGGTTAGTCTTGATCCTGAAGATGCAGAAGTTTGTGAGCTTCTCAGATATTTCCGATTTGAAGTGAGGGAGTGGAGGGTGAGGGTGAAGGGTTAAAGAAATGGTTGATCATGGAACAAATTAGCCTGGATTGTCCCGTTGCGCTCCAGGGTAATCTTTAAGTCGACATTTTCAGCTGTGAATAGTAATAATAACATAATCTTAGCATCCTGTTCAACCCTGAACTGAGCTTTGTACTCCACATCACCAAGACTACTGAATTACAAGTCCATTACAGGTCCACCGTTTTCCTAACCTAACACTTTATCCATGCCTTTGTTGGTTCCAGAGTTTAAGGAGGTCAAACAAGAAAGAGTATGAACTTGAAGGCAAATTATTGACCTGGTTAGGAAATTGGCTGAGTGGCAAGAGATAGAGAGTAGGCAAAGTGGGTAGGTACTCTAATTGGCAGGATGTGACTAGTGATGTCCTGCAAAGGGCATATTTATTACAGACTTAGCTGATGGGATAGAAAACCATATATCCAAGTTTGCCAATGACGCAAAGATAGGCAGCATTGTTAGCAGTGCAGATGGAAGCATAAAATTACAAATCAACATAGTGAATGAGCAAAACTGTGGCAATTGGATTTCAGTGTAGGCAAATATGAGATCATCCACTTTAGACTTAAAAAGGATAGAACAGGGAACTTACTAAATGGTAAAAAGCTAGAAACAGTGGAGGTCCAAATATACTTGGAATCCAAATGCATAGATCATTAAAATGCCATGAACCGATACAGAAAATAATCAAAAACACTAATGGAATGCTGGAATGCTATATTTTAGAGGGCTAAAATACTAGGGGCTAGAAGTCATGCTTCAGCAAGATGAAACCCTTGTTAAAGCACTACTGGAATACTGTCAGCAGTTTTGGGCACCACATCTTAGGAAGGCTATATTGGCCTTAGAGGGAGATTTACCAGAATGATACCTGGACTTAAATTGCAAGGAAAATTACATAAATTAGGGTTATATTTCCTGGAATTTAAATGGCTAAGGAGTGATTTGATTGAAGTTTTCAATATATTAAGAGGAACAAATTGGGTAGATAGAAAATATTTCTACTGGTTGGGGAGTCTTGGACTAGGAGGCATTGTCCAAAAATCAGACCCAGACCTTTCAGGAGTGAAGTTAGAAAACACTTCGATGCATAAAGGGTGGTAGAAGTTTGATCTGTCTTCTGTAAACAGCAATTGATGCCAGATCAATTGTAATTTTAAATCAGAGATTGATAGATTATCCGAATTTATTAAGGGTATGGAACAAAGGTGGGTATATGGAGTTAGATCGCAGATCTGCCATGATCTCATTGAATAGTGGAATAGGCTTGAGGGGTTAAATGGCTATCCTACTCCTATCTTCCTATGAGTAAGCAAGGCCTGAAAAATTATGACATTTTCAGTGTATTTGAGGCCTAAAATATAAGGAAATGTTTTTGCTTTAAGATCCATCAACGACAATAAAGTTGTTAAACTTAACCACCGTTCCCATTTTCTCAGACATCATGTGCTGGTCATGGAGGCTGCACCAAAGCACTGAGGATGGGAAAGGTGTGAGCTGGTGCTTGGGATGGGGATGCCCTATTAGTACAATGACAGCAGGGTGGCCAAAAACCAATGGCGTCTACTGACCTTTCTGCTCTACATTCCCAGGCCATGTGAGCCCGTTCCCCCTTTGCCAAATTTTCCATGCTACTCTCCCCCACTGCTATTCTGCTGTCATTATTTACACCTCCTCTGAACCCATCCTTTGTTTCTTTACTTATCCTATTACCACCCACTTTTGCATTGCACCATCATCCTTTTTGTCATTTAATCACTCCTGCCTTCCAACCAATCGCAGACCTTCCCATTTACTGATTCCTCCTTTCCCCCTTTTCCTGCCTCTGTACTTGCTTAAAACCTGTTACATCTGTAATCTTTCTCCAGTTCTGCTGAAAGATCATCAACCTGAAAAGTTAACTGTTTCTTTCTCCACAGATGCTGCCTGACATGTTGAGTGTTGTGTAGCATTTTCTGTTTTCATTACTAAAGTTTAATTGGTAGGTTATTTGCTTGCCTTATGAATCCACAGCCTGTTTGGCACAGACTGCCGGCACTTTCCCATAATCGTGGGAATGGTAGCATAGTGGTTATGTTATTGGACTAGTAATCCAAAAGCCTGGATTAATGATCCAGACATCAGAGTTTAAATTTCAACATAGTAGCTGGGGAATTTAAATTAAATTATATCTGGAATAAAAAGCAAATATCAGCTATGTGACTACAAAACTACTCCATTTCCATTGTAAAAATCCATCTGATGCCCCTTTGGGGAAGGAAATCTGCAACCTTATCTGGTCTGGCCTACATATGACTCCAGACCCAAAACAATGGGGCTGATTCTTAACTGCCTTCTGCAATGGCCTACCAAGACACTCAATTGTGTCAAACTGCTATGAAAGTCTAATAAGAATAAAATTGGATGGACCACATGGCATCAGGCACATCCAACCCTGCTCACTAACATTTGGGGACTTGTGCCAAAATTGGGAGAGCTATCCCATAGACTAGTCCAGCAATAGTCTGACATAATTATACTCACTGAATCATACCTTTCAGCCAGAGTCCTCCAGCACCATTCCTGAGGTGGCAGCACAGTGGTATACAGTTGAGAAGGAGTGAGAGTCCTCAACGACAGTACCCCACCTTGACACTGAGAACACCCTCTATCATGTTATGTGGCACTACCACCGTGCTAAGTGGGATGAATTCAGAACATAACTAGAAGATCAAAACTAGGTACATACAAGGCACTGTGGACCATCAGCAGCAGAATTGTCTTCCACCAGATCTGTAACCTCACGGTTTGATATATCCCTCATTCTACCATTGCCATCAAGTCAAGGGACAAACCCTAGTTCAAAGAGGAGTGTAGGAGAGCATGTCAGGAGCACTAAAAATGAGGTGTCAGCCTGGTGAAGCTACAATGCATGACTACATGCAAGCTAAATAGCGGAAACAACATGCTATAGACAGCTAAGCAATTCCACAAGCAATGAATCTCATCAAAGCTCTGCAGTCCTGCCACATCTAGTTATGAATGATGGTGGACAATTAAACAACTAACCAGAGGAGGAGGCTCCACAAAGATTCCCATCCTCAATGATGGCAGAACCCAGCACACCCTATGGAAAGGATGCAGAGGAGATTTACTAGGATGTTGTCTGGTATGGAGGGAAGGTCTTACGAGGAAAGGCTGAGGGACTTGAGGTTGTTTTCGTTGGAGAGAAGGAGGAGGAGAGGTGACTTAATAGAGACATATAAGATAATCAGAGGGTTGGATAGGGTGGATAGTGAGAGTCTTTTTCCTCGGATGGTGATGGCAAACACGAGGGGACATAGCTTTAAGTTGAGGGGTGATAGATATAGGACAGATGTCAGAGGTAGTTTCTTTACTCAGAGAGTAGTAGGGGCATGGAACGCCCTGCCTGCAACAGTAGTAGACTCGCCAACTTTAAGGGCATTTAAGTGGTCATTGGATAGATATATGGATGAAAATGGAATAGTGTAGGTCAGATGGTTTCACAGGTCGGCGCAACATCGAGGGCCGAAGGGCCTGTACTGCGCTGTAATGTTCTAATTCTAAAAAAAAAGGCAAGCTGAAGCGTTTGCAACCATCTTTTGCCAGAAGTGACATGTGGATGATCCATCTCAGCCTTCACTTGAGGTCTCCACCATCACAGATGCCAGTCTTCAGCCAACTTGATTCAGTTCACTTCAGATCAAGAAATGGCTGAGTGCATTGGATACGGAAAAGGCTATGGGGCGTGACAAGATTTAAGGTGTAGTGGTGAAGACATATGCTGTAGAATTAGTCGATTACATAGCTAAGCTGTTCCAGTACAGCTGCTGGCATCTACCCAGCAATGTGGAAAATTGCCCAAGTATGTCTTGTCCACAAAAAGCAGGACAAATCCAATCTGGCCAATTACCGCCCCATCAGTCTACACGCAATTATCAGCAATGTGATGGAAGGTACTGTCGACAGTGCTATAACACGGCACTTACTCAGCGACAACCTACTCACCATTAGAGCTTTGGATCAGAAATTGGCTAGCTGAAAGAAGACAGAGGGTGGTGGTTGATGGCAAATGTTCATCCTGGAGTTTAGTTACTAGTGGTGTACCGCAAGGTTCTGTTTTGGGGCCACTGCTGTTTGTCATTTTTATAAACGACCTGGATGAGGGTGTAGAAGGGTGGGTTAGTAAATTTGCGGATGACACGAAGGTCGGTGGAGTTGTGGATAGTGTCGAAGGGTGTTGTAGGGTACAGAGGGACATAGATAGGCTGCAGAGCTGGGCTGAGAGATGGCAAATGGAGTTTAATGCGGAGAAGTGTGAGGTGATTCACTTTGGAAGGAGTAACAGCAATGCAGAGTACTGGGCTAATGGGAAGATTCTTGGTAGTGTAGATGAGCAGAGAGATCTTGGTATCCAGGTACATAAATCCCTGAAAGTTGCTACCCAGGTTAATAGGGCTGTTAAGAAGGCATATGGTGTGTTAGCCTTTATTAGTAGGGGGATCGAGTTTCAGAGCCACGGGGTCATGATGCAGCTGTACAAAACTCTGGTGAGGCCGCACCTGGAGTATTGCGTGCAGTTCTGGTCACCGCATTATAGGAAGGATGTCGAAGCTTTGGAAAGGGTGCAGAGGAGATTTACTAGGATGTTGCCTGGTATGGAAGGAAGGTCTTACGAGGAAAGGCTGAGGGACTTGGGGTTGTTTTCGTTAGAGAGAAGGAGGAGGAGAGGTGACTTAATAGAGACATACAAGATAATCAGAGGGTTAGATAGGGTGGATAGTGAGAGTCATTTTCCTCGGATGAGGATGGCAAACACGAGGGGACATAGCTTTAAGTTGAGGGGTGAAAGATATAGGACAGATGTCAGAGGTAGTTTCTTTACGCAGAGAGTAGTAGGGGCGTGGAACGCCCTGCCTGCAACAGTAGTAGACTCGCCAACTTTAAGGGCATTTAAGTGGTCATTGGATAGACATATGGATGTAAATGGAATAGTGTAGGTCAGATGATCGGCGCAACATCGAGGGCCGAAGGGCCTGTACTGCGCTGTAATATTCTAATTCTAATTCTAATTCTAATTGCTCAGTTTGGGTTCTGCTCAGTTCCATACCTCATCACAGATTCAAACATGGACAAAATATCTGAATTCCAGAGTGAGGTGAGCGTGATCACACTTGACATCAAGGCAGCATTTGAATGAGTGCGACATCAAGGAGCCTTCGTAATATTGAAGTCAATGGGAACCAGGGGTTAAATTCTGCACTGGTTGGAGTTATACCTAGCACAAAGGAATATGGCTGTGGTTGTTAGAAGCCAATTAGCTCAGCCTCAAGATTTGCTGCAGGAGTTCCTCAGGTTATTGTCCAACGCCCAACTATCTTCAGCTGCTTCATCAATGACCTTCCCTCCAAAATAAAGTCCGATGTGGGGATGTTCACTGATGATTGAACAGTGTCCAGTTCCATTCATAACTCCTCAGCTACTGAAGCAGTCTGTGCCCACATACAGCAAGACCTGGACAATATTCAGGCTTGGGCAGATAAGTAACAAATAACATTCGCACCACACAAGTGCCAGGCAATGACCATCTCCCCTTGATGTTCAGCGGCATTAACATCACTGAATCCCCCACCATCAATATCCTGGGAGTCACCATGGACCAGAAACTTAACTGGACCAGCTACATAAATACTCTGCTACAAGAGCTGGTCAGACACTGGGTGTTCTGCAGCAAGTAACTCACCTCATTACTCCCCAAAGCCTGTTCACCATTTACAAGGCACGAGTCAGAATTGTAATGGAATATACCCCACTGAATGAATGCAGCTCCAAATGCACTCAAGATGCTCAACACCATCCAGGACAAAGCAGCCCGCTTGATTGGCACTGTTATGACCTCAGTGAGATGGCTAATGTTGAAACACAAGATATGAACTCCCCAGACCAATTTGAAGAATTACATAAGATTTCAGGTTTTCAGACTTTTATTATAACAACCAAACTAAAGGAAATCCCTATTAATGAAATAGTACTTTGTAAGTAGCTGATACCCCAAATTACAAAGAAAGGCATTTTCCTTACTTATTAAAACACTTGAAAACCTCACACCACACTTATACATTACAGAGCCCTCTTTGATGGCAAAATCTTTGCGGTTAAAAGTCCCAAATTCCTTCCAGTTGCAATGTATTAGATCTCCCAGACCGTTCTCAAAGTCAATGTCCTCTTTGCTCACTTCTCTGAACACTTTTGACCTGGACTTCTGTGAATAAGGTGATCCCTGGTGCTCCTGTTGGTCTTTTATTTCTCCGCAAATCTCAACTTTCAAAACAAGTTCATGTCGCCACAGCCTTTTACTTTATCTGTCTTCTGACAGCAGATGTTTCCTTTTATTCCCTTGAGGTGGCCACTGCTGGCCATCTTCCTTACAGCCTATCTGTAAGTTTCCAACTAAATTTGAACTAAAGACCCATTCATGACTAACCACAGACCAGACTGGATACCTGTGAGTTGAAGCAAGCCCAACAGATTTATTAAGATATTTCACAATAAGTACAAAGCATAATACTTAACAAAGGCAGTGGTATACAGTCAGTTCAGTTGAACATCGGTCTGCGGTGTTCCAATCGACTGTGTGACGTGTCTCTTCACGGTTGACTGATGATCTTTCATTCTTCTGTTGTTGGTGTGCACCAATGTCTTGAAGCATCTCACTTTTATCCTTTTCTGGGTGCTGGTGCCTTGTCATACTAACATGATTAGATTTGGGTTACATCATTGTTGACCCATGACCATATGATGGCTCAGTAAGGTAACATGATTGAATTAGAGTTATATGAATCAACCTAACATGATTGACTTGGTCTGATGTCATAATCTCTTTACATTTCAGTCCACAGACCCTCACATGTTTTCCTCTTCTTCCTAACAGTTCTTGCAAAAGATTCCAACGGTCACGATTCCGCATAGCATTTCAAAGCATTTCCTAGTACAACAAATTCTAAACATTTTACAAGATATATAACCACATTTACTTGTCCAAGGCATTGATACATCTAGTTAGACCATTATTTTGCTTCTTAACATAATGACTTGTTCCTTAAACTTCAACACATGTTATAAATCATAATACTATGAAACTGCTATTTCAGCATAAGGTGTCAGACAGACCATGTTTGTCACATGTTTAACTACTTTTGTCCTATCACATCTTGCTCAACCACATTATTTAACAACCACAGTTGGTTTAACCACATTCTTCAGCAACCACATCTTGACATTTTCCAGACACGATTAACAGTCATACTTTACCTACTGAATTAACAATCACGTATCGCTGCTTGGCATTTCATACACTTATAAAAATTCACCTAAATCGACATGTCTGCCTTCAGAGAATCTGTTGAATTTATCTGGAATCAAAAGTCAATAGCCAATTATCCTTTTCCAATATGAAAAGTTCACAGTCAGGATACAGCAGAGCCATCAGGGCTTTCCATTGTTTCCAGGTATTAGTATGCTATCTACAAGGTTCACTACAGCAACTTGCCAAAGATTCTTCCACAGCACCTCCCAAACCTGCGACCTCTACCGCCTAGAAGAACAAGGGCAGTAGGCACATGGGAACACCACCACCTGCAAGTTCCCCTCCAAGTGACACATCATTCTGACTTGAAAATATTTCGCTGTTCCTTGATTGTTGCTCCATCAAAATCCTAGCATTCTCTACCTCAAGCATTGTGGGTGTGCCAATACCACATGGACTGCAGCATTTCAAGAGAGAGACACACCACCTTCATTTAGGGATGGGCAATAAATGCTGGCCTTGCCAGTGATGCTTACTTCTCATGAACAAATGAAAAAAAGCCTATTTGCCATTGGATTGCCATAACTTTCCTACAGGCTCTTTGCCTTTCAATGCCTGCACTTGAACACAGTCTCCATTTTCCAAAAGGCTGCTGCCCTCCATTTTTATGTGTTCCTAGATTTTTCCTTCCAGAGTCTCAGGACTGATGTGGAAATGCTTATTGTCTGCTGATTATTTGTGCAGGTTGAAATAATTTTTGGGGCAATGTCAGTGAGATTTGTGCTTTGAACACCTTAATCTGAAAACTCTGTTGCATTGACGACTAGCAAACAGGTTAAATCTCACCAGACGAGTGACTGATGCTGCAGTTTGAAGCATGGCCAAGTATTCAAAAAAATAATTTTATTAATTTAATGCAAGTTGAAAAGATTTAGAGGAAAGTATGGTGATGCAATGACATCACCAGTTACACCCATATTTACAAATCAAAGAGTTTTGTGAGATACTAATCCAGATTAAACTGCTCCTTAATAATGAATAACAGTGAGGTATAAAGAACAGTATTAAATATCAGAACAATTACATTTCAATCCTTCTTGGATAACATTGGGGAGCTGCTATGATGGAAAGTATGATTAAAAATAAAATACATTATAAAGTCTGAAGATTTGTGTGTTTTATTCTCATTATAGTTTATTGTTGTTAACCCTTTTCTTGGGCTGGTCATATACTGTGATGCTGAGACTAATACTATTTGATCTATAATATAAAAAGTTATGTACGTGTGCAGTTATCATTTTAAGCAGCACTTAATTTCTTCATTCTGTCAGACAATTTCTGTCATGTGTTTCTGTCATAATTTTATTGACCGGGTCAGCCATTTCAGACTGAAAGAAGGAGAAATTTCATCACTCCAAGGGTTGTGCATATTTGGAATTCCCTACCTGATAGGGCTGTGGATACCTTGTATTAAGTATATTCAAGAATGAAATTGATAGATTTTTGGACACTAAGGGAATCAAGGCATATGTGGATAGGGTTGGAAAGTGCATTTAAGGTAGAAGATCAGCCATGATCTTATTGAATAGCAGAGCAGTCTTGAATATGGCCTACACCTGCTCCTATTTCTTATGTTCTATAATTTATCTGTTTTTAACTGGTCAGGTTCTCTGAGCCTTATCCTTGAGGTAGCTATCATTGTGGAGTATATTCCCTGAAATACCAAACTCCTTCAAGTTCGAGCTCCAGTCAGCTCCTTCCCCATTGCTTTCACTCTTAATCCACAACTGAACTGCAACTTCCCTCCAACTACCATAACTTTGAGATCCAAGTGCCATTACCTTCCCCTGTCTGTAACCAGAACTGTCTCCTCCTAGTGCTCTGACATCCTGAACTGCTCAGAGGTCACTTTCTAGAGTGTTGGAAGTCACATGCCTGACTTCTGCCAGGAAATAGCCTCCTGTTCTTCAGCCCTTGCACCACTTAATTCATTGTTACTTTTTTTTTAAAGCAGTCAACGCACTGATGAAATTAAAGGTTGTTCCCATGCACCAGACTGGGTGAGGCCTCAGGGCTCAACGTCATTTTGATGTTGAAAATGAAAATGTACCCCCGTTTTGTCACACAGGAGATTGACTAGAACTGCAATATTCAAGGTGATATTCTACACAAATTCAAATCTTGACCCTAAGCTACAAAACTAAATTCTTAAAAGACAATTTTAACTGAAGAAAAAAATGTTAAATACTTCAATTCTGCTCGCAATTTCCCCAATGTCTTGATACCCATTCTCTTAATTTCCCACATTATTACTTTAACTTTACTTTCTTTCTGCATATGCAACTTAATCTATTATTCTGTAAGCTGTTTCCCTCGATTTTCAACTCTTTGTTTAGCTTAAGTCTTTTCTTTGGCATCGATCTTTCAATCAGATGGTAACAGCAATATTTTAAAATAGGATTTTGATTGGTTAAACTTCAGCTCCAAGAATCATTTTCTTTCAATGAGAGATAAGAAGAGTGAGGGCTGACATAGACACCTTATAGACATGTAGAGGTCCATTTCAAGTCAAATAAACAGGAAACACGTGAACAGAAGAAAAAAAGTTAACATCCTGTTCAATAAATAATCTGTTCAAAAAACTTTTCTTCACTTGTCACAAATTCACATCAAAATATTAATAGAACATTTTCAATCCACAATTTTTGACCTCCAACTATGGGGGAACATTTTCCAAAATATAAATGGTTTTACCTTGATATCACCTTTAATCTGTTGTAGTTTAGTGGATTGTAGAAATAATATATAAGAGGACTGTGCCCAATATGGGCTAGAAACGCTTAATCTGCATGAAACAGGATTTACTTAGCTGGAATTTAGAGCGACAATTACTCAGTTGATAGAAAAGAATACAAATGTGTATCGAGAGAAAAGAGGTTGGGATTTTCACTTTTATTTTGCCAACAGTTCGTGCATTGTTTTTCTATCATTTTATTTTGGATCATTTAAGTTAACACAATAGACCACCTACTAAGAGGTGGTGCTGCTTTTTCCTAGTGCGATTCACCCAAAATTGGTGTAACCAACACAAAATATCACAGATTTTCAAACGCAAATTGTGTTCAGTACAAATCAAGTTCCTGCGATCCTTTGCACTTGTTTTAAAAACACACTGGAAACAGGCCCTGCCACAAAACTGGTCACTGCCTCAGAGCAAATTAATCACCATTGGGAGTTTCCGCTAATTGAGTGAGATCGCTGGCCTTCAAGAAAGCTCTAAAAACTAAACTGGATTTTTTAGGATGCAAGGACATTAACAGACATACTTTAAAAACTTCTGAAGATTTTTTTAAAATTTACAAAGCAACTCATTACTGTATTTCAATATAACTCGCAAATGGTTCGGTATAGTTTTTTTAAAGTCACTTTCAGTTATTTGCGATCAGATTACTCACTGGTGGTGGGCTAGACACTATTACAAATGTTTATTTTTTGTGGCAAACTCATTTTCAGCTGTATTAATCAAACTGTGCAAAGTTACCAATCTTAAATATATCAAGGAATATTTTTAAAGTAAATTTTTAAAAAATACTTCAAAGGCACAACCTGATTGCACTGGTTCATGGCAGATTTTACATTTGGCAATAGGCAAATGTGTCTGAGCAAAAATTTGAGAACAAAATACTTTTCCAAACTGGCACAATTTTGGGCGCAATTTGCACCTGGATCACCGATTACATCTAAAATAAAACTTATAGGGCCCATGAACTAACATAAACTAAACTTAAAGTAAATTGAATAAGTCTGGTCCTTATTGAGATAAAATATTGGGCAATAAGCAGCGTCTCATTAAAGGTAATGAGAAGCCAATAGAAACAC
The DNA here is from genome assembly GCF_036365525.1 of Heterodontus francisci. Classification (NCBI taxonomy): domain Eukaryota; kingdom Metazoa; phylum Chordata; class Chondrichthyes; order Heterodontiformes; family Heterodontidae; genus Heterodontus; species Heterodontus francisci. Next base: position 97,780,282 of record NC_090382.1, read on the forward strand.
AGAGTACAATTTGCTGAGAATATCTCACGTAACTATAAAGCTTTTTTCAAAATGACACATAAAATCAAAGAACATGCAGCACAAATAGTTTGGAGTCTAGGTGACAAATAAATCATAGTTATAAGATTTTTTCAGGGCTGGATGCAAAAGGAAATGGGGTTGAGGGAGGCTTAGGGGATATGAAAGAACAAAGAGAGAAGAAGAACAAAGAGAAAATTACAGCACAGGAACAGGCCCTTCGGCCCTCCAAGCCTGCGCCGATCCAGATCCTCTCTCTAAACATGTCGCCTATTTTCTAAGGGTCTGTATCTCTTTTCTTCCTGCCCATTCATGTATTTGTCTAGATACATCTTAAAAGACTCCATCGTGCCCGCATCTACCACCTCCGCTGGCAACGCGTTCCAGGCACCCACCACCCTCTGCGTAAAGAACGTTCCACGCATATCCCCCCCAAACTTTTCCCCTTTCACTTTGAACTCGTGTCCTCTAGTAATTGAATCCCCCACTCTGGGAAAAAGCCTCTTGCTATCCACCCTGTCTATACCTCTCATGATTTTGTACACCTCAATCAGGTCCCCCCTCAACCTCCGTCTTTCTAATGAAAATAATCCTAATCTACTCAACCTCTCTTCATAGCTAGCGCCCTCCATACCAGGCAACATCCTGGTGAACCTCCTCTGCACCCTCTCCAAAGCATCCACATCCTTTTGGTAATGTGGCGACCAGAACTGCACGCAGTATTCCAAATGTGGCCGAACCAAAGTCCTATACAACTGTAACATGACCTGCCAACTCTTGTACTCAATACCCCGTCTGATGAAGGAAAGCATGCCGTATGCCTTCTTGCCCACTCTATTTACCTGCGTTGCCACCTTCAGGGAACAGTGGACCTGAACACCCAAATCTCTCTGGACATCAATTTTCCCCAGGACTTTTCCATTTACTGTATAGTTCACTCTTGAATTGGATCTTCCAAAATGCATCACCTCGCATTTGCCCTGATTGAACTCCATCTGCCATTTCTCTGCCCAACTCTCCAATCTATCTATATTCTGCTGTATTCTCTGACAGTCCCCTTCACTATCTGCTACTCCACCAATCTTAGTGTCGTCTGCAAACTTGCTAATCAGTCCACCTATACTTTCCTCCAAATCATTAATGTATATCACAAACAACAGTGGTCCCAGCACGGATCCCTGTGGAACACCACTGGTCACACGTCTCCATTTTGAGAAACTCCCTTCTACTGCTACTCTCTGTCTCCTGTTGCCCAGCCAGTTCTTTATCCATCTAGCTAGTACACCTTGGACCCCATGCGCCTTCACTTTCTCCATCAGCCTGCCATGGGGAACCTTATCAAACGCCTTACTGAAGTCCATGTATATGACATCGACAGCCCTTCCCTCATCAATCAACTTTGTCACTTCCTCAAAGAATTCTATTAAGTTGGTAAGATATGACCTTCCCTGCACAAAACCATGTTGCCTATCACTGATAAGCCCATTTTCTTCCAAATGGGAATAGATCCTATCCCTCAGTATCTTCTCCAGCAGCTTCCCTACCACTGACGTCAGGCTCACCGGTCTATAATTACCTGGATTATCCCTGCTACCCTTCTTAAACAAGGGGACAACATTAGCAATTTTCCAGTCCTCCGGGACCTCACCCGTGTTTAAGGATGCTGCAAAGATATCTGTTAAGGCCCCAGCTATTTCCTCTCTCGCTTCCCTCAGTAACCTGGGATAGATCCCATCCAGACCTGAGGACTTGTCCACCTTAATGCCCTTTAGAATACCCAACACTTCCTCCCTCCTTATGCCGACTTGACCTAGAGTAATCAAACATCTGTTCCTAACCTCAACATCCGTCATGTCCCTCTCCTCGGTGAATACCGATGCAAAGTACTCGTTTAGAATCTCACCCATTTTCTCTGAGTCCAAGCATAACATTCCTCCTTTGTCCTTGAGTGGGCCAATCCTTTCTCTAGTTACCCTCTTTCTCCTTATATATGAATAAAAGGCTTTGGGATTTTCTTTAACCCTGTTTGCTGAAGATATTTCATGACCCCTTTTAGCCCTCTTAATTCCTCGTTTCAGATTGGTCCTACATTCCCGATATTCTTTCAAAGCTTCGTCTTTCATCAGCCGCCTAGACCTTATGTATGCTTCCTTTTTCCTCTTAGCTAGTCTCACAATTTCACCTGTCATCCATGGTTCCCTAATCTTGCCATTTCTCTCCCTCATTTTCACAGGAACATGTCTCTCCTGCACACTAATCAACCTCTCTTTAAAAGCCTCCCACATATCACATGTGGATTTACCTTCAAACAGCTGCTCCCAATCTACATTCCCCAGCTCCTGCCGAATTTTGGTATAGTTGGCCTTCCCCCAATTTAGCACTCTTCCTTTAGGACCATTCTCGTCTTTGTCCATGAGTATTTTAAAGCTTACGGAATTGTGATCACTATTCCCAAAGTAGTCCCCTACTGAAACTTCAAACACCTGGCCGGGCTCATTCCCCAACACCAGGTCCAGTATGGCCCCTTCCCGAGTTGGACTATTTACATACTGCTCTAGAAAACCCTCCTGGATGCTCCTTACAAATTCTGCTCCATCTAGACCTCTAACCCTAAGTGAATCCCAGTCAATGTTGGGAAAATTAAAATCTCCTATCACCACCACCCTGTTGCTCCTACATCTTTCCATAATCTGTTTACATATTTGTACCTCTATCTCACGCTCGCTGTTGGGAGGCCTGTAGTACAGCCCCAACATTGTTACCGCACCCTTCCTATTTCTGAGTTCTGTCCATATTGCCTCACTGCTCGAGTCCTCTATAGTGCCCTCCTTCAGCACAGCTGTGATATCCTCTTTGACCAGTAATGCAACTCCTCCACCCCTTTTACCTCCCTCTCTATCCCGCCTGAAGCATCGATATCCTGGGATATTTAGTTGCCAATCATGCCCTTCCCTCAATCAAGTCTCAGTAATAGCAATAACATCATACTCCCAGGTACTAATCCAAGCCCTAAGTTCATCTGCCTTACCTACTACACTTCTTGCATTAAAACAAATGCACCTCAGACCATCAGTCCCTTTACATTCATCATCTGCTCCCTGCCTGCTCTTCCCCTTAGTCACACTGACTTCATTATCTAGTTCCTTACAGGCTTTTGTTACTACCTCCTTACTGTCAACTGACCTCCTCAATTGGTTCCCATCCCCCTGCCACATTAGTTTAAACCCTCCCCAACAGCGTTAGCAAAAGCACCCCCAAGGACATTGGTTCCAGCCCGGCCCAGGTGTAGACCGTCCAATTTGTAATAGTCCCACCTCCCCCAGAACCTGTCCCAATGTCCCAAAAATCTGAACCCCTCCTTCCTGCACCATCTCTCAAGCCACGCATTCATCCTGACTATTCTTTCATTTTTACTCTGACTATCACGTGGCACTGGTAGCAATCCTGAGATTACTACCTCTGAGGTCCTACTTTTTAACTTGGCTCCTAACTCCCTAAACTCTGCTTGTAGGACCTCATCCCGTTTTTTACCTATATCATTGGTGCCTATGTGCACAATGACAACTGGCTGTTCACCCTCCCCCTTCAGAACGTTCTGCAGCCGACCTGAGACATCCCTGACCCGTGCACCTGGGAGGCAACATACCATTCGGGAGCCTCGTTTTCGACCACAGAACCGCCTATCTACTCCCCTTACAATCGAATCCCCTACGACTATAGCCCTTCCACTCTTTTTCCCGCCCTTCTGAACAGCAGAGCCAGCCACGGTGCCATGAACCTGGCTACTGCTGCCTTCCCCTGGTGAGCCATCTCCCTCAACAGTATCCAAAACGGTATACTTGTTTTGGAGGGAGATGACCGCAGGGGACTCCTGCGCTGCCTTCCTGCTCTTTCTCTGCCTTTTGGTCACCCATTCCCTTTCTCCCTCAGCAATCCTAATCTGCGGTGTGACCAATTCACTAAACGTGCTATCCACGACCTCCTCAGCATCGCGCATGCTCCAAAGTGAGTCCATCCGCAGCTCGAGAGCCATCATGCGGTCTAACAAGAGCTGCAGCTGGACACACTTCCTGCACGTGAAGGAGTCAGGGACATCAGCCGTGTCCCTGGGCTCCCACATTGAGCAAGAGGAGCATGACACGGGTCTGAAATCTCCTTCCATTTTTAATCTTAAGCTTAACTTAGTTAAATGAAAAAGGAACGAAAAGTTTTTACCAATCACGATAAAACCAGAGAAATAGAAAAAGCCTTACCTTATATACACCCCACCGAGTCCTTTTTTTTGGTTAGAGGAGGAGGGCGGGTGGGAGACACTACAAGTGTGGTGTCTCGGGTTCAGAAACCGCCCAAATATATAGCGTTTTACTTACCCAGCAGCCCCCTGGCCTCCGCCGAAAACAAAAGGAAATTAAGTTTACTTTCAAACTGACCTTCCCAGCTGCTCACTTGCTCGCACTCTGCTCCCGAAAAAGCTGCTGCAATGAAAGGAAAGTTATTTTAAACCGCCCAAATATATAGTGTTTTACTTACCCAGCAGCCCCCTGGCCTCCGCCGAAAACAAAAGGAAATTAAGTTTACTTTCAAACTGACCTTCCCAGCTGCTCACTCACTCGCACTCTGTTCCCGAAAAAGCTGCTTCCCAGCTGCTCACTCGCTCGCACTCTGCTCCCGAAAAAGCTGCTGCAATGAAAAAAAAAAATATGAATGGTGAAATGGATCAGGAGAGATTTTAATTTGGAGCAGAATTTGGGAGTGAGTTGATTGACTAACCGCCCAGGACCAGCGGTCAGCAAAGTGTCCGTTCACAGAAACCAGTGTCCGTGGTAAACAATTTTGCAGTCCGTGACTGGTAATTTCACAGATGAGAAATTTCCCATTGGATTCTTCAGACCAGGTTTTAAAAAATTGTAAGTGTCAGCCTTACATCTGACAGGTGCTGAAGCAGACCAGCGCTTCTGAACTTCAGACAGATTTGGGGTCTTCCGCAGGCTTTTTAAAAAAGTCGGAACCCGCTGGAAAACCATGAATCTGTTTGAAAATCAAAATCGCTGTTCCCAATGTCAGCAGTGGTCAGAGCGAAAGTGGTGGGGGGAGAGAGAGTGGGGGGTGGGGGAGAGAGTGGTGGGAGAGAATAGGAGAGGGGGGACAGAGAGAGAGTAGGTGGGAGAGGGAGACTGGGGGAGAGACTGGGAAAGGAGGACAGAGAAAAAGAGGATGGAGAGACTGGGAGTGGGGGGACAGACAGAGAAATATTGGGGGAGAGAGTGGGGGGAGAGAGTGGGACAGTGCAGGCAGAGAGACTGTGGGGGAGAGAGAGTGGGGACAGAGAGAGAGAGTGTGGGGGACAGAGAGAGAGTGGAAAGAGACAGAGAGTGGGAGAAGAGAGAGTTGGTACAGGGAGAATGGCAGGAAAGAGAGGGGGGACTGAGAGAGAAAGAGAGAGGTGGGGGGATAGAGAGAGGGAGAGGTGGGGGATAGCACAGAGTGGGGACAGAGAGAGAGGGGCAGAAGGAGAGGGGGGTACAGAAGGAGAGAGAGCGGGGGGTGACACAGAAGGGGCAGATGACACAGAGAGGGGGAGACGACATAGTGAGGGGGCGGGAATGACACAGAGGTGGATGACACATAAGTGGATGATCAGCCATGCATATAGAATGGCGGAGCAGGCTCGATGGGCTGAATGGCCTACTCCCTCTCTTATGATCCTATGTGAGGGGGGGAGGGGGAACACAGAGAGAGGGCCACAGAGAGAGACAGAGAGAGAGAGACAGATGACACAGAGAGCGGAGGGAGAGAGAGCAATCAAGATCACGCCTGACAGATGGACATCTATCAGGCAGACTCCGTATCATGACACAAGTGCGTATGCAGAAATTGACTACTTGTACAAGCAAAATAATGCTGGGTATCTCACTAAATTAGTGTCCAACTTAGTGAAGAGAAAGTAAGTCAATAAATTAGTCTTCTCATTTAAAGCTTCTTCACAAAAATTCACATTTGTTGTTGCTTTGATTAATAGTAAAATACATTTTCATGCCTTTATCTTTCCAAAATTGTCTCACCAGCCCCCTAAGTAAGACAAAAATTGTAATGTGGCCCCCCATGAAAAAAGGTTGGACACCCCTGCTCCAAGCCTTTAACCTTGTGCTTTAAAAAAACTTAACATCTAGATTATTTTAAAACACAAGTTTAAAGGCTTGTGTTATGTAAACTGATTTTAAAATGGCAAAAGTCACTTAGAGAATGTTTCGATTTCTACGCTCTGGCATGTATTACTTTCACTTGCGAAACAAGCTCAGTGACATGTTGAACTTTTATTTCTATATAAATGCCACAATTCTGTTGCTATCCATTTGGAATCACAATGTTCCAGAAATTAGATTAGATTAGATTAGATTAGAGATACAGCACTGAAACAGGCCCTTCGGCCCACCGAGTCTGTGCCGACCATCAACCACCCATTTATACTAATCCTACACTAATCCCATATTCCTACCAAACATCCCCACCTACCTATACTAGTGACAATTTGTAATGGCCAATTTACCTATCAACCTGCAAGTCTTTTGGCTTGTGGGAGGAAACCGGAGCACCCGGAGAAAACCCACGCAGACACAGGGAGAACTTGCAAACTCCACACAGGCAGTACCCAGAATCGAACCCGGGTCCCTGGAGCTGTGAGGCTGCAGTGCTAACCACTGCGCCACTGTGCCGCCCCAACTGTACTGAGGGGAAAACAGGCACGAAAATCCAAGGAATCTCCAGAAGTCAGCACTGTAAGTTCCTTATGAATACAAGAGTATGGTTTATTGGGATGAGTGATATTGGTGAAAACAGGATGCTGCTGACCCGTATACAATAGTTAGTAAATACAATGTAATGGGTAGAATCTTACAGATAGTGACTAAATATTTTGTAATTGAATATTAGATGCAGTACCAACCACATAACGTTTTGCAGAAACGCTTTTTGTTAATAATTATCATGTCAGAGCTGAATCGGAATTGATAGTGATAGACTGAGATATAGACATAAGTGAATTTAAGAGAATCGCTTTATTGGAGGAACTGAAGGGTGCTCTTTATTTGTAATTGTGTTTATCTGAGTTTGCCACTAGCTTTGGTGACAAAATGACATTTAGTCCATGAAAGATTCTGTTGTTTCCGTATTTTAAAATCCAGGACCCAGTTTAACAGCCTATCAAGATGAATAAATGAGTCTTGGCTACCTGCAGTTAATCTCTCTGTCCCTACCTGTCCCACTCTGTTTTTCTGTTTTACATGACTCTTCTGAAATACTATCTGTTCCATCCTATAAAATTCTTTTGATTTGGAGATCACGGCCCTTTTATTGGCTGCCCTGTCATCAGGCACATATTAGGTGGAGACGTTGCACAAACATTGACCATCACAGATTAAATTGTCTTGTGATGACAGCAGTGTGAGAAGTGGTCCATCCTCCTATCACTGAATTTTCTACTGCCTCACCTCAATAACCACAATAACAATTCTCTCCTTGAATTTAATGGTTTATTGGATGAATTTGCACTCCTGACACAGCGTGAATCTACTGAGGTCATCTGATAAGGTCCATCTACCACTCTGTGACATGGTGTAGCGAGCTCTATTCTGTCAGCAAAGGTAATTTGCATTTGGCATTGCAAACTATTTGCTTGCTAGCTAGCTAATACAGTTGTACTGCTCTCCATTAATGTTTGCATGTTTAGCTACTTTATTTATGTGTTTTAAATTGGACTGTGTTTTGATGGCATTAGATTGGCGATATGCTTTATATACAAATTAATTGCCCCTATATCCAGGACTGAGTAAATAATTTTGTCAAATGTCCGTGGTGCAACATGTCAGTGCCTATCCCTGCCCTGGACCTTGGCAGTGGGAAGGCCTGGCAATTTTAATGCAAGGGCCTTATCTGCATGCTGCTGGTCTGCTGCCCACCCAAAAGGGGCAGTACCATTTGCGGTTGGGTGGGGGGGGGCGGGGAATGGGGTAGTGTGCTGCCGGCCAGTGTCAAAGGAAGAATCGCTCGCACTGAGGTAAGTCTTCGAGTTTTATTCATTTCTCTACTCAAGAAGATTGATGTCTATCCAGATAATGGTCTATCACTTTGACATAATGAAATGGGAATTTATGGAGACGTAAAACCAACTAGTAGATAAGAGGAATTACCTGTACTCAGATCTGTCACTAAAAGCTTACGTACATCTCAAGGCAAGATTAGACACTGTCAAAGATTTGGGAAGTTGGGACACTATGAGAGTGATCTGAGGTGTGAAAGTTGAAATAATTTAGGGTAAGAAGGGTTAAAAGACTCAAAGTGCAACACTTACAAATAATGCTATTTTATTTGTTAGGAAAAATTGACTAATTCTTTAATAAAAGAGGTAACCCAATTTTGACAGGCAAAAGAAGTTGAAAGTTGAGAAAATTGCTGAGATTATATTTTTCATATTTGTGGACTTCAAATGAAGCTCTGGGCAGTGAATAGTTCCTCCAATAGATTGTAAGTAGAGAAAAATGCATAGAATTTTTGAATTAATTTCTTTTTTGTGTGTGAGAAGCTGCTTAGGGGATTATTTGTGAAAGGATAATGTAGAGTGGGTGGAAAGGATTAGTGGAAAAGATTACCCATCCCTAATTGCCCTTGAACTGAGTGACCATTTCAGAGGGCATTTAAGAGTCTACCACATTGCTGTGGGTCTGGAGTCACATGTAGGCCACACCAGGTGAGGATGGCAGATTTATTTCCCTAAAGGACATTAGTGAACCAGATGGGTTTTTACAACAGTCAGCAATAGTTTCATGGTCACCATTAAACTAGTGTTTTATTTCCAGATTTTTTATTAATTGAATTTGAATTTCACTATGTGCCATGGTAGGATCCAAACCCATATTCCCAGAGCATTAGCCTGGGCCTCTGTTTACTAGTCCAGTGACACGACCACGATACCACCACCTCCCCTCAGTTGTTGCTTGATTTCTTCCAGCTGTTCTTTTGATCGTTTGGTGTTTGGTACTTTCTATAGTTTAAAATAGTAAAAGTCTACAGGGTGGCAGGTGCTGAACGACTTATTACTGACTTTAATTCTTCTACACAAATCAGCTTCTCCCAGATATGGATGCACTAGCAAGCAACCCCCTTGGAATACAGTATGGCTTGGAGATTGAACAGAGGCCAAACAGAGCAGACAAGCTGCTTGAAGAGGGAAGAGGAGAAGGGGGAAGAAGAGTTCTCAGCAGAAGGCCACATCCACATGGGGCTGAATTCTAATCGCGCGTCACGTTCCCCAGCGGCACGCTTTCAATTCGGCAGCCTACCGGCACGGGAAAGCCACCAGGGATCCCCCGTGATATTTTATGCCAGGGATCATTTAAATAATGGGGGGAGCGGTGGAGTGGCCGCCGCATCCCTAGCAACGACGTCCGGTGCCACTGCGCATGCGCCGGTGCCATTTTTAAAGGGCTTTAAGCCCTGGGCAGAACTTTTAATTTTTAAAGGGACCAGGAATTTAATTTTTAATAAAAAGAGTAAATTTCTTGCAAGCTTTTTGACAGGCTTCCCAATGGACCAAGCAGTTTGATATGCATATCAAGCAGCCACCCCATCTTTGTCCTCATCTGAGACCCCTCTTCTGCAAATGTCAATTGATGTTAGATCAATTGTTAATTTTAAAACGGAGATTGATAGATTTTTGTTAAACAAGGGTTTAAAGGGAGGTGGGGCAAAGGTGGGTAGATGGAGTTAGGTCGTGAATCAGTCATGATCTCATTAAATGGTGGAACAGGCTCGAGAGGCTAAATGACCTACTCTTCTTCCTATGTTCCTTGGATGTAAATATTAGTGTAAAACAAGTGGAATTCAGCATAAACAATCGCTCCCAGTGAAACAAGTCGATTATATGCCATTTTCCTTCTTCAAGTCCTTCATTGTCTTCTTGGTATTATGAAAATTAAAGTTTGAAACTATCACATTAACATTTATGCACATTAAGCACAGCGTGTTTAAGAAAATACAATTATGGAAGCTTTTCCCTTTTTAATGTCAGTTTACTGAAAGAAATGCCAAAAAATAATTCAGACATAGAAAATACAGTGAAGGTGAAAGTTTTAAAATTTCTTCAAAATAATGCCCCAATATAGATATATCAGGTCCTGTTGTACTGAACATATTAGGTGCAAACTGATATCTGTTCAGACCTGATGTAAGTACAGGAAACTCACGTTCTCTGGTTATTTGTATAGTGGCGGAGCTATGTTCACTAACTGAATGAGGTTTCAGCAGACGTAACTCAGGAGTAGAGCAAATGATTGAGGAAATTCACGAATAGTAAGGGGTTGGCATAAAACCAGAGCAAGTCACTTACATGCAAATTTCCACAGAAAAACGCGGTGCAACACAATGTGTACACCACATCTTTGCCAAAAATAATGAGAAAATGAGGAAATGATGAGGACTACGAGGACGAGGTGCTGAGTGACACATAAAACGTGGCGGTAGTGGATGCCTGAGACCAGGAGGATCGGGAGCTGAGGGAGGGCAGAACAAGGTACAAAACCTGATGGGAGAGGAAGCCCGAGACCAGGAGGAGTGGGAGCTGAGGCCAACTGAAACAGAGGTAGAAATTGAAAGAATGACATCAGATTGATGTCAGATTGACATCAGAATCAGTCAGAGAGAAAGGAGAAGCAGAACCTGAGGGAACTAACATCAGTATTGAGGGTAAGTACTAAGGTCATAATCCGAGATAAAGAACTGGAATAATTAAACTGGGATTAAAAAGTGTGAAGTTTACAGTTTTAAAGTCTTATACTTTATCTCTGATAAATTTAGATAGTAATCTAATAAATAGAGGCATAGCAGGGCACCTCAGTCCCGTTGAATGCACCTCCTGTGTCATGTGGGAATGCCAGGACACATCTTGTGTCCTGCACAACTACATGTGCAGGAAGTGTCTTCAGCTGGAGGAGCTTGAGCTCCATGTTTTGGAACTTCAGCAGCAGCCGGCATCACTGCAGTGCATCTGCGCGGCTGAGAGCTACATGATAGCATATTTTAGGAGGTACTCACCTCACAGCTTAAGAGTGTGCAGGCAGTGAGGGAATGGGTGACTGCCAGAAAGACAAGGAGGAACAGACAGGTGGTGCAGGAGTTCCCTGAGTTCATCTTGCTCACTAACCAGTCAATACTGATGAGGCCAATGGTTCCTCTGGAGAGTGCAGCCAAAGCCAAGTCCACGGCACCTTTGGTGGTTCAGCTATATGGGAGGTTATTGGGGATTCCACAATTAGCAGAATGGACGGACATGTGGACGCAGATGTGTTGATATGTTGCCTCCCTGGGTCCAGGGTCAAGGATGCCACCCAGCAGCTGCAGAACCTTCTGAGGGGGGAGGGTGAGCAGCTAGAGGTCATGGTCCACAACAGTACAAATGGCATAGGTAGAAAGAGGGATGAGGTCCTGCAGGCAGATCATATGGAGTTAGGAAAGAAATTAAAAAGCAGGACCTCAAACGTAGCAATCTCGGGATTACTCCTGGTGCCACATGCTAGTGAGTACATAAATAGGAGGATAGTAAAGATGAATACATGGCTGGAGAGATAGTAGAGGAGGGAGGGCTTTAGATTCCTGGAGCATTAGGACCAGTTCTGGGAGAGGTAGGACTTGTACAAGCTGGACAGGTTGCATCTCAACAGGGCTAGGACCAATATTGTCACAGGGAGGTTTGCTGGTGCCAATGGGGAGAGTTTAAACTAGCTTAGCGGGGGATAGGAATCTGAGCATAGTTTCAGAAGGGAGAGAAGAAAAGCTAGAAATGGAAGACAGAAAATAAGTAAGCAAGTATGGAAGGTCGAGGAAACAAAGGCTAGAAAATATACGACAAAGGAATTGTTAGGTCATTGATACTTCAATGCAAGGAGTCTAGTGAATAAGGCCCTTGAGCTGAGGGAACAGACAGAACTTAGTGGTATATCATAGCTATTATAAAAGCATGACTTAAAGAAGGACAGGAATGGCAACTCAATATTCCTGGTTTTGGAGTTTTCAGGTAAGATAAAGAGAGAGATTAAAAAGAAGGGGGGGGGGTCACAACATTGGCTAAAGAAACAATATCTGTAAGGAGTAATGATACACTAGAACAGGAGTGTCTAATGTTTTTGCATGAGAGACCACATTATAATTTTTGTCCGACATGGGGCTGCTGGTGAGCAAATTTCAGAAGGTAAAGGCATTAAAAAATTTTCTTACTATTAAATCAAAGCAACGACAAATGTGCATTTTTATGAACAAGCTATAAATGAGAAGGTAAATTTATTTTTAACTTACTTTCTCTTCACTATGTTGAATACTGATTTTGTGAGATACCTGGCATTGCTTTTTCTTGCACAATGTCTGCTTGCATGCTTGATGTAATGATGCAGAGTTTTCCAAATAGATGTCCATCTGTCAGGACTGATGTTGATCTTTTTCTGTCTCCCCCCACCCCCCCCACCCCACCCCATGTCTCCCTCTCTCTCTATGTGTTTCCCTCTCTCTCTGTCTCCCCCTGTCCCCTCCAGTACTGTACCCCAGTGTTATACAATAACAAATCTGTCCTCACCAATAAGATAACTCAGTATTATACAGTGACACCTGTGCAGCAATGCAGTGGAACATCCATTAGTGCTGTAAATATTTCACAAGGGCTGTGTTTGCAATGTAATGGGTTCTTATTGGTAATAACAGGCCAGTTAGGAACAATGGGGAGGATCCAGGCAGGTGATGTGACATTTCCCATCAGAAAAAAGAACTGATGAGCATCACCTCTGCTAGGGTTTCTGTTGAGTCTCCTGCCCAACCAGGGTCTCGATTGGGGGCCTTGCCAGTGGGCTCCTTATTCCTACAGCATCATTTCTCAGTACCAGCCTCGTAACACTGGTGAGTCATAGCCGTCACTCAAGAGGAAACAGGGGAACAAAAACAAGATGTTAAATTCCCACTGAGACACGTGCTTATTAACGCTAGAAGAGCAACTGGCTGCGGAGCAACTGTCCCCACATGCTCAGGTTAAATTGCTCACCTTCTTCAGCAGTTCGTGAGGCAGATAGGACAAGCATGCGATATCCAGCACTACAGTCTAGGTGAGTGTTGTGACCACCACACTGCCAGTGCAGCCGAGCATGACCAGCCTGCTATCAGTCACACAGGATTGGCGGGCCGGATTCAAACTGTTGGCAGGCCAGATTTTGGCCCGCAGGCCGTATGTCAGACAACCATGCACTAGAAGAACCAGCAAATAAGAATATAATGACCTGAACCGACAGACAAAAAAAGGGCAATTACACAATCGGGGGTGCACTATAGATCACCAAAATGTCAGAGGAAGATAGAAGAGCAAATATGTAGGCAATTCCTCAATGATGGGGGAGCCCAGCACATCAGTGTAAAAGATGGTCATTGGATAGACATATGGATGAAAATGGAATAGTGTAGGTCAGATGGTTTCACAGGTCGGCGCAACATCGAGGGCCGAAGGGCCTGTACTGCGCTGTAATGTTCTAATTCTAATTCTAATTCTAATAAGGTTGAAGCATTTGCAACAATCTTCAGCGAGAAGTGCCAAGTGGATAAACCATTTCGGCCTCCTCCTGCAGTCCCCAGCATCACAGATGCCAGTATTCAGCCAATTCAATTCACTCCATGTGATATCAAGAAATGACTGAAGGCACTGGATACTGCAATGGCTATGGGCCCTAACAACATTCCAGCAATAGTACTGAAGACCTGTGCTCCAGAACGTGCCGCGCCCCGAGCAAAGCTGTTCCAGTACAGCTACAAGACTGGCATCTACGCACCAATGTGGAATATTGCCCAGGTATGTCCTGTACACAAAAAGCAGGACAAATCCAACCCAGCCAATTACTGCCCCATCAGTCTGATATTATCATCAGTAAAATGATAGAAGGTGTCATCGACAGTGCTATCAAGCATACTTGCATAGCAATAACCTGCTCAGTGATGTTCAGCTTGGGTTCCACCAGGGCCACTGAGCTCCTGACCTCATTACAGCCTTAGTTCAAACATGGACAAAAGAGCTGAACTCAAGAGGTGAGGTGAGAGTGACTGCATTCGGCATCAAGGCAGCATTTGACCGAGTATGGCATCAAGGAGCCCTAGCAAAACTGAAGTCAATGGGAATCAGGGGGAAAACTCTCCGCTGGTTGGAGTCATATCTAGCGCAAAGGAAGATGGTTATGGTTGTTGGAAGTCAATCATCTCAGCTCTAAGACATCACTGCAGGAGTTCCTCAGGGTACTATACTAGGCCCAACCATCTTCAGCTGTTTCATCAATGACCTTCGTTCAATCACAAGGTCAGAAGTGGGGATGTTCGCTGATGATTGCACAACGTTCAGCACCATTTGTGTCTCCTCAAATAATGAAGCAGTCTGAGAAGAAATGCAACAAGACCTGGACAATATCCAGGCTTGGGCTGATAAGTGGCAAATAATATTTGCGCCACACAAGTGCTAGGCAATGACCATCTCCAACAAGAGAAAATCTAACCATCTCTCCTTGATATTCAATGGCATTACAATCGCTCAATCCCCCAGCACCAACATTCTGGGGGTGACTATTGACCAGAAAATGAACTGGAGTAGCCATATAAATACTGTGGCTACAAGAGCAGGCCAGAGGCTAGGAATCCTGTGGTGAGAAACTCACTTCCTGACTCCCCAAAGCTTGTCTACCATCGACAAGGCACAAGGTGGGAGTGTGATGGAATACTCTCCACTTGCCTGGATGGATGAAGCTCCAACAACACTCAAGAAGCTCGACACCATCCAGGACAAAGCAGCCCGCTTGATTGGCACCCCATCCACAAACGTCCACTCCCTCCACCACCAGTGGCAGCAGTGTGTACAATCTACACGATGCATCGCAGCAATGCTCCAAGAATCCCTAGACAGGACCTTCCAAACCTGTAAATTCCAGCACCTAGAAGGACAAGGGCAACAGATGCATGGGAACACCACTACCTGCAATTTCCCCACCATCCTGACTTGGAACTATATTGCCATTCCTTCACTGCTGCTGGGTCAAAATCCTGGAACTCCCTTCCTAATAGCACTGTGGATGTACCTATCCCACGTGGACTGCAGCGGTTCAAGCAGGCGTCTCATCACTACCTTCTCAAGGGCAATTAGGGATGGGCAATAAATGCTGTCCAGGCCAGCGACGCCCACATCCTTTTAACAAATAAAACAAATTGCTGAGAAGTTCTGAGTACGGCAATAATAGCAGGGGATTTCAACTACCCTAATATTAACTGGGATAAAATCAGTGTAAAAATTATTGAGTGCACAGAATTCTTAAATTACTTTCAGAAGAACTTTTTGTTGCCAGTATGTAGCAAGCCCAATCAGAGAAGCGGCAGTTGTGCAGTGTTCCAGTGAACATCAACGCAAGCTCGAGGAACAGCATCTCATCTACCGATTAGGCACACTACAGCCTGCCGGACTGAACATTGAGTTCAATAATTTCAGAGCATGACAGCCCCCCACTTTACTTTCATTTTTAGTCATTTTTAGTTATTTTTTCTTCCTTTTTTTTACATTCCTTTTTACATTTTTTACAATCTTTTTTTGCATTTATTTCATTTCATCTTAGTTTGTTCAGTTTGCTTACCCACTGTTTTTTTCAGGTTGTTTTTCTTCAGGTTTGCACTTGCTGCTGTTCAATATTCAGTATATTCACACCTAATCTGTACTAATGCTTTGTCTTTCAACACACCATTAACATATTGTTTGCCTTTGCTCCGTGACCTTTTGGTCAGCTATGTGGCCTGGTCCAATCTGCACCTTCTCCTTTGTTATCTCTTGCCCAACCCCCACCTCACTTGTTTATAATCTGTGACTTTTCTAATATTTGTCAGTTCCGAAGAAGGGTCGCTGACCTGAAACGTTAACTCTGCTTCTCTTTCCACAGATGCTGCCAGACCTGCTGAGTGATTCCAGCATTTCTTGTTTTTGTTGCGGCAGTTGTGGACTTAGTTTTAAGGAATGAAGCTGTGCAGGTGGAAGGGGCATCAATGGGAAAGCATTTTTATAGTAGTGTCCACAATTCAGTTAGATTTAACAAAATTATGGAAATGGATTAAGAGTAAAATGTTTAAATTGAGGAAATGTCAATTTTACTAAGCTGAGATGTGATTTGGCAAAAATGGACTGGAAACAGCTACTTGAAGATCAATTAGTGTCAGAGCAGTGCAAGGCATTCAGGGAGGAGATAGAGAGGGTTCAGAACAAATATGGTCCCACAAATAAAAAGGGTGGGAGTCACAAATCTAGACCGCCTTTCTCTACAGCACCGCCGCCCCCCCCCCCCCCCCCCGACCCTGCCACTCCCCCTGGAAGTCAAAGAGCATACAGGACAGGTTAAGGCAAAAACGGAAGATTATGTCAGATACTGAGAGCTCACTATTGCAGAAAGCTTATAGGAGTATAGAAAATGCAGGGGTGAAATTAAAAAGGACATTAGGAAAGCAAAGCGAGGGCATAAAAATTGGCAAGTAAAGTCAAGGAAAGCCCAAAGATGTTTTATAAACACATAAAGATCAAGAGGAAAATGAGGAAAGAGCAGGGTCTATTAGAGTCAAACAGGTAACCTGTGTATGGAGCTGGAAAATGTGGGCATGGGTCTCAATGAATACTTTGGCCAGAATTTTTCACCCCCTCACAGTAGTGGGCCGAAGGCAGGGAAGGAACATATAATTGTGTGAGAGGCGGGGGGTGCTGTTCCCGTCGTCTTCCTATCCCCGCTGTAATTTTACGAGTGGCGGGGGAGGTGACAAATAGCCTGCCATCGCCAGGCTAATTGAGGCCCTTAAAAGGCCAATTAATTGCCACTTAAGAGCCATCACCTGCTGTCGCTGATATATTACCAGAGGCAGGTGGGCATTTTGTCAGCTGTGGAGGCCGCCAGCAACACCAGGTGGACTCCTTGTGGGTGCAAGGGGGGGACCCTGCTTATCTGCCACCCCTACTAGTTCACCTCCCACTGCCTACCTGATTTACCCCCACTACCCTCACCCAGCCAATTGTCCCTGGCAAGACCCAAAACTCCCCTTGCTTTTTTCGGTGCCAGCATCCATGATCCTCCGGAAGCTGGGTGCAGTCCCATTATTGGCCACTGCTCCCAGTGGTACTGCTGGGACTGAGGCATTGCCAGTCCCCTGACTGGCTGATCGCTCTTGGAGGCAGGACTTCCTGCTCAGAGGGGCGGAAGTCACACCCAAAGCAATTAAGGGCCTGGGCCACGTAAGATCTCTGCGTGGCTCCCAGACCCGGCGGAGGCGGGCTCGCCCCTGACTTTTAAGCCAGTGGGCGGGGCCTCTGCCCCGAGGTAAAATTCTGGTCTTAGTCTCTGTCTTCACAAACGAGGGGGCAATGCAGACAGTACAGTTCAGGAGGAGGAGTATGAAATATTGGTTGAGATAAATATAGTGAGAGAGGTTATTAAGGGGTAAGCACTTTTGAAAGTAGATAAATTGCCAGATCCGAATGAAATGTATTCCAGGCAGCTAAGACAAGCAAAGGAGAAAATAATAGAGACTCTGACCATCATTTTCCATTCCTCTCTTGCTTTTGGCATGATGTCGGAGTATTGGAGAACTGCTAACATTGAACCATTCTTTAAAAAGGGAGAAAGGGATAGATCGAGTAATTAGAGGCCAGTCAGCCTAACCTCAGTGATGGGTAAATTATTGGAAAAAATTCTGAGGGATAGTTTAAATTATCATTTAGAAAAGCACGGATTAATCGGGGATGATCAGCATGGATTTGTTAAAGGAAGATTGTGTGATTAGATTGAAACTTTTGAAGATGTAACAAAGAGGGTCAATGAAGGTGGTGCATTTGATGTAGTCTATATGGATTTTAGCAAGGCTTTTGATGCAAAGTGATTCCTGACAACGCAGCCGGCCACTGACGTAATCAGGCTGCGCCAAGGTGAGCACATGCGCAAACGGGCTCCTGCTCTCTGCGCGTGCGCTGCATTCCAACTTGCCAGGACTGGTTAGCGCATGCGCCGATGATGTCATCGAGTGACGTGTGCATCTTCGGGCAACGCGCCTGGTCGGCCTCTGCGCATGCGCTTTACGCGTACAGCAATGCAATGCTAAAGTATTCACCCATGCGTCAAGCTCCGCTCCCTCCCTCGCTGCTGTCTGCGGCCGCTCCGCTCCCCCCTGGCCCCGGCCCACTCGCTCGCCCCCTCCATGGCCTGCTCCACTCCCCCCCCACCCCACCCCACTCCCCAACTTTCACCAGTCCGCTCCGCTCCTCCTACCACCCCGCAAGACTGTGACACCTAGTGGCAGTGTTGTCAGCAAACGCAGCCTTTTTGATAAGGTCCCACATGGCATACTGGTCAGAAAAGTAAAAGCCCATGGAGTCCAAGGGCAAGTGCCAAATTGGATTCAAAATTGGCTCTGTGGCAGGAAGCAAAGGGTAATGGTCGACGGGTTTTTTTGTGACTGGAAGGCTGATTTCATTGGGGTTTCACAGGGTTCAGTACTAATTCCCTTGCTGTTCATGGTATATATCAACAATTTAGACTTAAATGTAATAGACAATATTACAACATTTGCAGATGATACAGAAATTGGCCACTTGGTTGATAGTGAGGAAGAAAGCTCTTGGCTGCAAGAAGGTATCAATGGACTGGTCAGGTCGGCAGAAAAGTGGCAAATGGAATTCTTTTCTTTATTAGCTCAGGCGTAGAACATAACAGCAGGGGGGTTATGGTAGATCTGTATAAAACTCTAGTTCGGGCACAGCTGGAGTACTGCATACAGTACTGCATTACGCGAAGGATGTGATTACACTAGAGAGGGCACAGAGGGGATTTATGAGGATGTTACATGAATAGAGAATTTTAGCTATGAGGAAAGGCAAGATAGGCCGAGATTGTTTTCTTTGGAGCAGAGGAGACTGATGGGAGATTTAATTGAGGTGTATAAGATTACAAGGAGATAGAATGAATAGAAAGGACATATTGCTCTTAGCAAAAAGGTCAATAACCAGTGGGAATAGATTTAAGGCAATTGTTAGAAGGATTAGAGGGGAGTTGAGGAGAAATTATTTTCACCCAGGGGGGTGGTGGAGTCTGGAGCTCACTGCCTGAAAGGATGGTAGAGGCAGAAAGTCACAATGCATTTAAAAAGTACTTGGACATGCGCTTGAAGTGCCGTAACCCTCAAGGCTACAGACCAAGACCTGGAAAGTGGAATAAGGCTGAATAACTCTTTTTTTTCAGCCAGCACAGACACAATGGGCCAAATGGCCTCCTTCTGTTCGGTAAATTTTCTTTGTTTCTATGAAATTCCAAGCTATCATGTAAGAGATGGATCCTGAGAGATGCACCAGAACAATAAGTCTCAAGAAGAAAGACACAGCAGGAAAGTGACACTAAGTGAGGAAGCCACTCCTAGGCTACCTTGCAGCACTGCCATTTAGAAGCACAGCAGGAGGGACAATACAACAATTCCACACAATTGATTTCCGTTTTATTCTTCAAATAAACTGCAATTTAAGATGTCCCTTACTTGAGGAGGTTAGAATCAAAGCCATGTTAATTCCTCAAGCAGTTGGATGGCTGTGTCAATATTTCAGGCATTATCATTTGCCTGGCAGTTTTCCAGCAGCTGGTGTTTTAAACATTTGTCTTTCCCTGGCGAATGGTGTCAATGCTGGTGTTTTGTATGCTAGTGTTTCTTTTGACAATACAGACTCTTGCTTGGCAGTATATTGGCTGTTTCAGGTTCTGGCTGGTTTCAGAGCTGGGTTTTTTTAAAGGTGGGCACAAAAGAGGGAATCAGTGCCGATGAACCCAGTGCTTTTGTGGATGTTGAACCTGTTGCTGCTAAGCAATGGCACTTCGACTTCATCACATGACCAGCTCTGGACCAAACAGGTCTCTTTGTGGAGTGGGCTCAGAATTGGGGAGGGAGGGAAGAAAGGAAGGAAGGAGTGAAGTCACCCTCAGTGTTCTCACTGCTGTAATGTTGCTCTGTATTGTATATTTTCAATTAATCAATAATACATAGGAGGTACGATATTTTCAAAGTCAAGTCCATGTCACTGCAGTTTGAAGCACTTGTTGGAATATATTATATAATAAATACATGGGAAGGCAGTTGTTTGACTTCTTTCTGTTGCAGACTACCCTCAATGTAAATGGAAAGCAAAACTATACCTGCAGTTTTTCTTGTAAGGACATTATACTTACAAGTGAGTTTTGTCCATTAGCGAATTCATATCCAGAAACTGCTATTGTGACTGCACAAATACTTTTATGTACATTAAAAATAGAACAATATTTAAGGAGCACATGACAAAGCAAAAGAAAACTGAGAGATTGAGTGTTTGCAACTATCTTCAGCCAGAAATGCCGAGTGGATGATCAATCTCGGCCTCCTCCTGAGGTTTCCACATCAGGGAAGCCAGTCTTCAGCCAATTCGATTCACTCCACGTGATATGAAGAAATGGCTGATTGCACTGGATATAGCAAAGGCTCTGGGCCCTAACCGCATTCTGGCTACAGTGCTGAAGACCTGTGCATCAGAACTAGCTGTGCCTCTAGCCAAGCTGTTCCAGTCGAGCTATAACATTGGAAAATTGCTCAGGTATGTCCTTTTCATAAAAATTAGGGCAAATCCAATCTGGTCATTTACTGCCCCATTGGCCTTCTCTCAATCATCAGCAAAGTGAAGGAAGGGATCATTGTCAGTGTTATCAAGCAGTGCTTATCTACCAATGACCTGCTAATCGATGCCCAGTGGTAGGGTCTTGATAAACCCTAGTGTCCAAATAATTTAACATTGATCTGAATTGGTGGCAGTGATTAAACTTTATTCAGCACATCTAAAACTTGCTGAATTGCAGCATCTGAGCAGCAGGTTTCAGTACCAAAAAAATCCCGCAAATGCAAAGTACTCTAGATGCTGAAAACGTGAAATAAAAACAGAAACTGCTGGAAATATTCAGCAGGTCTGGCAACATCTGTGGAGAGAGAAACAGAGTTAATGTTTCAGGTCGATGACTTTCCAGAAATGTTAGCTCTCTTTCTCTCTCCACAGATGCTGCCTGACCTGCTGAGTATTTCCAGCAGTTTCTGTTTTAATTATATTACCCCGTTATGCCCTGGATTGAAGTTGCAATGATAGAAAGAGGTCTATGCTCTCTGGCCCGTGCTCCTGGCTGTGTCCTCTGAGCATCTCTTGACTGCACACTTTGACCTGTGCCCCTGGCTCCGTCCGCTGAGTGTCTCTCTTCCTGAAGTCTTCTACACTTTCTGACTGTCCATACCCCCTTTTTATAGTCCTTTCTTAATTCAAACCCATTAAATTTCGCTAGCCCAATCATTGACTTATACCAATCATGCTACTGTCCAGTTACAGAAATGCAAACTCACAATGTCCCTGATTGCTCAAGTTTCAAACACTTATTTTGACTGTTGGGACTGTTATCAATTAAGCTACTGTAATACAAAGAAACAGGTCTCGAGAGTTTTGGATTTTTCTGATTACATCCAAATTTATCGGGTCAGTACAACTATTGTAATACAAAGAAATGTGTCTCCACTATAAGTAGGTTGGCTCTTTTGATCACACACAAAACTGATACGTTCACCTGCCTATTCTTGATTCCCATGGGAACATTGCTGCCTCTGTTTACTGTCCGAGACACTCCTTTGTTGATCGGTGACTCTTTCACACAGTTCTAGCCATTTAGAATTGTCTTTGAATTATCTTGCTTCTCCTTCAATTCTTGTCAACTTCCATCACTCCATAAAACTGCCATCTGCTGGTGCCAGCAGGTCTGTGATCACGCAAGCAGTTAAATATCGCAATGGTGTAATGCATCCGCATATACATACTTCAATTAAGCAGTTATTCTTATTAATCAATTGATAGACACTGGAGGGTTCTCAGATAATCCCATCATCATGATTCTGCAAGAACCAATCAGCCCCAGACCTCTTTACAGCCTTGGTCCAAACATGGACAAAAGAGCTCAATTCCAAAGCTGAGATGAGAATGATTGTGTTTGACATCACGGCAGCTTTTGACTGAGTCAAGGTGCCCTAGCAAAATTGAAGTCAATGGGAATCAGGGCGAAAGCTCTCCACTGGCTGGAGTCATACCTAGCACATAGGAAGACATCACTGCAGAAGTTCCTCAGGGTGGTGTCCTAGGCCCAACTATCTTCAATCGCTTCATCAATGGCCTTACCTCCATCATAAAGTCAGAAGTGGAGATGTTTGCTGATGATTACACAGTGCTTAGTTCCATTTGCAATTCCTCAGATATGAAGCATGACCAGGACAATATTCAGGCTTGGGATGATAAGTAGCAAGGAACATTCATGGCACCCAAGTCCCAAGCAATGACCATAGAATCATGGAATCATTGAATGGTTACAGAACAGAAGGAGACCATACAGCCCATCGAGTCTATGCCAGCTCTCTGCAAGAGCGACTCACTTAGTCCTACTCCTCTGCCTTGTCCCTGTAGCTCTGCAAATTTTTTCTTTTCAGATAATTATTCAATTCCCTTTTGAAAGCTACAATTGAATCTGCCTCCATCACAGGCTCAGGCAGTGCATTCCAGATCCTAACCACTCGCTGTGTAAGAAGTTTTTCCTTATGTCGTTGTTGCTTCTTTTGCCAATCACCTTAAATTGGTATCCTCAGGTTCTCAAATTTCTGCCAATGGGAACAGTTTCTACGTTTCCACTCTGTCCAGACCACTCATGATTTTGAACACGTCTATCAAATTTCCTCTTAATCTTCTCTCCTCCAAGGAGAACAGCCCCAGCTTTTTCAAACTATCCATTTAACTGAAGTTCCTTATCCCTGGAACCATTCTTATAAATCTTTTCTGCACCCTTGCTCATGCCTTCACATCCTTCCTAAAGTGTGGTGCCCAGAACTGGACACAATACTCCAGTTGAGGCGAAACCACTTGTCCACCACTGTTCACAATACTTCCAAGTTTTATGTCATTTGCAAATTTTGAAATTGTGCCCTATAAACCCAAGTCTGATTCTTCGCAGGTGAAGATCATGGGAATGCTTGTCCCTGTGGTGGTTGGCATGATTGTTGGTGACTGAATTCTTGATTTGCAGGCTCTTGAGCAGTTGGGGCAGAAGAACTCCTGGTTTGGAGGGGCCCTGGTATGAGCAGACACCTTCCGTTGTCTGAACCTTTCTGCAGCAGCCTCGCGTCTGTTTGTTTCAAACTTGTAGGCTGCTTCCTGGGTGTTGTGCACCAGCTGTCTCTTTTGGCAGCTTCCTGATCCTATACCCGTTGGTGAATGTTAACCAGAGGGAGCTGAGCTGTCTTTTCAGCTGGTCTTTGAACAATTTGCGAGGTGCACCTCACTTACCGGAACATAGTTCACCATGCAACACTGCTTTTGCGTTCTGGAATCCTCAACGCATGACACATGTCCTGCCTAGTGCAATTGACATTGTAAGAGAATGCATTCAATGCTGGGCATATTGGCTCTGTTGAGGACTTCATTGTTTGTGATGTAGTCCTGCCATTTGATGTCATGATGGATCAAAAACAGCACTCCAGCAGTTGCATTTGTTTTCTGTACAGAACCCATGATTCTGAACCATACAAGAGGGTGGTGATAACCTGAATTTTGGTAGAGCTGCATAGTGAATGGTTTCACCAGACATGTTTCGAGAGGCTGCCAAAGGAGTTGTTGGCTTTGGACAGTTGATTGTCTATGTCCTTATTGACAGTGACTTCATTTGAGATAATGCTACCTCGATAGGTAAACTGTTCTACAGCATTGAGGTTGCTAATGTCAAGTCTCGGTCATAGATATATATTAGAAAAACAACAATCCTAGTGACGACCCCTGGGGACCCCCACATCATACCTCCCTCCAGTTTGAATACAACTGTTCACCATTATTCTGTTTCCTGTCATGCAGCCAATTTCATATCCATGCTGCTGCTATCCCTCTTATTTCATGGGCTTTAACTTTGCTGACAGGTTTGTTATGTGGCAATTTATCAAATGCCTTCTGAAAGTGTATGTACACCACATCAACTGCATTACCCTCATCAACCCTATCCAATAAGAAAGATTCTAACCATCTTCCCTTGATATTCAATGGCAGTAGCATTGTCAATCTCCCCCGCCCCCAATCAACATCCTGGGGGTCACCATTAACTAGAAACTTAACTGGGCCAGCCACATAGGTATGGTATCTATAAGAGCAAGTCTGAGGCTGCACATTCTGCAACAAGTGACCCATCTACTGGCTCCCCAAAGCTTCTCAATCATCTACAAGGCGCAAGTCATGAGTATTAATGAACAATCTGGGCTTTCCAGGTAAATTATTCTACTTATTACATTAGCTTTACAAAAAAAAAATTATTGCTCAGTAATGGCAGGGCAGCTCGGCCATGTGGATTGTGCCTCCTGTGGTATGTGGGAGGTCGGGGATGCATCATGTGTCCTTGACAGACACATCCGCAGGAAGTGTCACTGGCTGCAGAAGCTTGAACTCCGGGTTGCAGAACTCATGCGGCAGCTGGAGTCGCTGTGGCACATCCGTGAGCTAGAGAACTAGGTGGGTAGCACGTTTCAGGAGGTAGACACCCCGGAGCTTAAGAGAGCATAGGCAGAGACGGACAGGGTGGCTGCCAGACAGACAAGAAGGTCAAGGCAGGTAGTGCAGGAGTCCCCGGAGAGCATCCTACTTTCTAACCGGTATTCAGTTCTGAGTACCGATGGGAGAGAGGGTTCCTCTCGAGAGTGCAGCGAAAGTCATGACCAGAGCACCATGGGTGGCTCAGCTATACAGGGAGATAGGAGAAAAGACAAGAGAGCAATAGTGGTAGGGGATCCTATAGTTAGGGGAACAGATAGGTATTTCTGTGGTCGCAGACGTGAATCCAGGATGGTATGCTGCGTCCTTGGTGCAAGGATCATGGATATCACTGAGTGTTTACAGAGCATTCTGGAGGGTGAGGGTGCATAGCCAGAGGTCATGGTCCACATTGGTACCAATAATATAGGAACTATAGGCTGAGTTTAGGGAGTTAGGAAAGAGATTAGCAAACAGGACCTCAAAGGTAATAATCTCCAGATTGCTCCCAAGCCACGTGCTAGTGAGTATAGAAGTAGGAGAATACATGAGCTGCATGCGTGGCTGGAGAGGTAGTGCAGAAGGAAGGGCTTCAGATTTCGAGGGCATTGGGACTGGTTCTGGGGAAGGTGGTACAAGCCGAACGGTTTACACCTGAACAGAACTGGGGCAAATATCCTTGCAGGAAGGTTTGCTAGAACTGTTGGGGATGGTTTAAACTACTTTGGCAGGGGGATGGGAACCTGAGAGCAGTTTCAGATAGGACAATTTCAGGGCAGGGAACGGGAGGCAGAAAATTAGCGAGTGACTCTGAAAGACAGAAGAAGCAAAGGTTAAAAAGTGTGCCGCAAAGGAATTTGACAGTATTAAAGGGTATTTATTTCAATGCAAGAAGTATAATAAATAAAGCCGATGAGCTGAGGGCGCAGATGGACACATGGCAACATGATATCATTGGCTTAAAGAGGGGCAAGAATGGCAGCTCAACACCCCTGGAATTAGAGTTTTCAGGCCGGATAGAGAGGGAGATAAAAAAGGAGGGGCTGTAGCATTATTAGTTAAGGAATCAATAACAGCTGTGAGGAGGGATGATATGCTAAATGAATCATCAAATGAGGCCATATGGGTTGAGCTCAGAAATAAAAAAGGAGCAGCCACACTACTGGGAGTGTACTACAGACCCCCAAATAGTGAGAGGGAGACAGAAGAACAAATATGTAGGCAAATTTCTGAGTGCAAAAACTATAGGGCAGTAATAGTTGGGGATTTCAACTACCCTAATATCAACTGTGATTCAAATAGTGTGAAGAGCACAGAGGGAACAAAATTCTTGAACTGCATTTAAGAGACCTTTTTTAGCCAGCACGTAACAAGCCCAATGAAAGTGGGTGCAATTCTAGATTTAGTCTTTGGTAATGAAGCTGGGCAAGTGGATGAAGTCACAATGGGTGACCATTTTGGAGATAGTGACCATAATAGTTAGTTTTTAGCATAATCATGGAAAAGGACAAAGATAAAACAGGAGTAAAAGCTCTAAATTGGGGGAAGGCAAATTTTACAAAACTGAGAGGTGATCTGACGAAACTGAACTGGATACAGCTACTTAAAGGAAAATCGGTGGCAAACCAGTGGGAAGCATTCAAAAGCGAGATACTACTGTCACAGAGTAGGCATGTCCCCACAAAGATAAAGGATGGTACAGCCAAATCTAGAGCCCCTATTTATCTAGAATCTTACAGGGTAAGTTAAAGCAGAAAAAGAAAGCTTATGATGATCACAAAAAACTTAATACTTTAGAAAGCCTAGAGGAGTATAGAGAGTGTAGGGGTGAAGTAAAAAAGGAAATTAGAAAAGCAAATAGAGGACATGAAAAATTATTGGCAGGTGAAATCAAGGAAAACCCGAAGATGTTTTATCAGTACATTAAGAGCAAGAGGATAACTAAGGAAACGGTAGGGCCTATCAAGGATGTACAGGGGAACTTATGCGTGGCTGCAGAAGATGTGGGCAGGGTTCCTAATGAGTTTTGTGTCTCTGTCTTCACAAAGGAGAGGGATGATGCAGACATTGTAGTTAAGGAGGAGGAATGTGAAATATTAGATATGATAAGCATAATGGTAGAGGAAGTACTAGAGGGTCTGCATTCCTTGAAAGTGAATAAATCACCAGGACCGGATGGATTGCATCCCAGGTTGTTAAAGGAAGTCAGGGAAGAAATAGCGGACGCACTGAGGATCATCTTCAAATCCTCACTGGATGCCAGAGGATTGGAGGTCTTAAACCATTGTTTAAGAAGGGTGTGAGGGAGAGGCCAAATAATTCTAGGCTGATCAGTCTGATCTCAGTGGTGGGTAAATTGTTAGAATCAATTCTGAGGGACAGGATAAACTGCCACTTAGAAAGGCATGGATTAGTCAGGGATAGTCAGCGTGGATTTGTTAAGGGAAGGTCATGTCTTTCTAACTTGATTGAGTTTTTTGAGGAAGTAAGGAGCATTGATGCGGGGAGTGCAGTGGATGTGGTCTACATGGATTTTAGTAAGACATTTGACAAGGTCCCGCATGGCAGACTGGTCAGTAAAATGAAAGCCCGTGGAATACAGGAGAAGGTGGCAGGTTGGATCCAAAATTGGCTCAGTGACAGGAAACAAAGGGTAGTAGTCAACAGATGTTTTTTGCAAATGGAAAGCAGTTTCCAGTGGTGTTCCACAGGGCTTAGTTTTGGCTCCCTTGCTGTTTGTGGTATATACTAATGATTTGGACTTAAATGTGGGAGGCATGATTGGGAAATTTGCTGATGACACAAAAATTGCTGGAACTGTATAAAATACCTGTTAGGCCACAGCTGGAGTATTGCATACGGTTCAGGTCACCACATTACAGGAAGGACATAATTGCTCTGGAGAGAGTACAGAGGAGATTTACAAAAATGTTGTCAGGCTTGAAAATTGCAGAAATGAGGAAAGATTGGATTGGCTATGGTTGTTTTCCTTCGAACAGAGGAAGCTGAGGGGTGACTTAATTGAGGTGTACAAAATTATGAGGGACCTAGATAGAGTAGACAGGAAGAATCTGCTTCCCCTAGCGGAGAGGTCAATTACCAGGGTGCACAAATTTAAGATGATTGATAGAAGGATTAGAGGGTACATGAGGGGAAACTGTTTCACCCAGAGGGTGCTGGGGGTCTGGAATTCACTGCCAGGAACAGTGGTGGAGGCAGAAACTCTCAACTCATTTAAAAGGTACCTGGACATGAATTTGAAGTTCTGTAACCTGCAAGGCTATGGACCAGGTGCTGGAAGGTGGGATTAGATTAGGTGGCGCAGACTCAATGGGCTGAATGACCTCCTTCTGTGCTGTAATTTTTCTATGGTTCTTTGGTTCTATGGAATGAACTCCAACAATGCTCAGAAAGCTTAACATCATCCAGGACAAAGCAGCCACTTGATTGGCACCCTATCCACGATCTTAAACATTCATTCCCATGGTGCACTGTCGCTGCAGTGTGTATCATCTACAAGATGCACTGCAGCAATCCACCAAGGCTTCTTCAACAGCATTTGACAATCCCATGACCTCTACTATCTAGAAGGTCAAGGGCAGCAGGCCAATGGGAACACCACCACCTACAAGTTCCTCCTCAAGTCACACACCATCCTGACTTGAAAATATATAAAAAGAAAGAAAAGCTTGCATTTGTATAGCACCTTTTATGACCACAGGATGTCCTAAAGTGCTTTACAGCCAATGAAGTACTTTTGAAGTGTAGTCACTGTTGTAATTCAGGAAACACAGCTGCCAGTTTGCATGCAACAAGCTCCCACAAACAGCAATGTGATAATAACCAGACAATCTGTTTTTGTGATATTGATTGAGGGATAAATGTTGGCCAGGACACTCGGGATAACTTCCCTGCTCTTCTTCGAAATAGTACCATGTGATCTTTTATGTCCACCTGAGAGAGCAGACAGGGGGCTGCATTTTGTTCTCCCTCAGGCTTCGGGTTCTGTGGTAGGGGAAAGGTTCCTGAGGATGGCTCTGGATGAGGTCCGCCATGGACCTCGGCGCCGGGAGGGCCCAGCCCAATTCTCCCAGTGGCAGCGAGGCTCCTTGGTGGCCCCCCCTGTCACTGGGCGAAGGGACCACAATTTAGATATTCAAATGAATAAATACTAAATATTCAAATACATTTTCATAGATCTATCTGCGATCTTGAGGGTGGTGGCCAGCATTCCCGTGTCTTCAGATCCCATCCGGGGAAACGAGGCACCACACTGGTGGGAGGCAATAGGAGGTAAATTTGTCAGTGCGGGAGTGGGGAACAGGGTCAAATATACGTAATGGGTGTTGGGAATGGTGGGAAGGATTGAACTTAAACTTTGTGCAGTTTGTGGGGGCGGGAAGGTCAGATGTAAAAGGTAAGTGTTTTTAAGGTGGGGGGGAAGGGCAAATAATTATTTTAATTATTGTAATTAAAAGATGTTTTACCAATCCATTAAGAGTAAGAGCATAACTAAGGAGACAGTAGGGCCAATAAAAGACCAAAAAGGTAACCTATGGTGGAAGATATTGGTTTGGTTCTTAATGAATACTTTGCATCTGTCTTTACAAAAGAGGGGGACAAGGCAAATATTGTAGTTAAGGAGGAAGAGTGTGTAGTATTGGATTTCAATAAACATAGGGAGAGAAGAAGTATTAATGGGATTAGCATCATTGAAAGTTGATAAATCACCAGGGCCAGATGAAATTTATCCTGGACTGTTAAAAGAAGCAAGAGTGGAAATAGCAGAGGGTCTGGCCATCATTTTCCAGTCCTCACTGGATACAGGTGTGGTGCTGGAGGATTGGAGAACTGGTAACATTATACCTCTGTTTAAAAAGGGAGTGAAGGATAGACCGAATAATTACAGGCCAGTCAGTCTTGCCTCAGTAGTGGGCAAATTATTGGAATCTATTCTGAGAGTCAGGATAAATTGTCACTTAGAAAGGCACAGGTTAATCAAGGATAATAAGCATGGATTTGTTAAGGGAAGATCTTGTTTGACCAACTTGATTGAATTTTTTGAAGAAGTAACAAGGAAGATAGATGAGGGTAGTATAGTTAATGTGATCTACATGGATTTTCGCAAGGCTTTTGACAAGGTCCCACATGGAAGACTGGTTAAAAAAACAAAATCCCATGGGATCCAGGGAAATTCAGCAAGGTGAATACAACATTGGCTCAGTGGCAGGAAACAAAGGATAATTGTTAACGGCTGTTTTTGCGACTGGAGGACTGTTTCCAGTGGTGTTCCGCAAGGCTCAGGACTGAGCCTCCTGCTTTTTGTAGTATATATTAACGATTTGGACGAAAATATAAGGGGTATGATCAAGAGGTTTGCAGATGACACAAAGATTGGCCGTGTGGTAGATCGCAAGGAGGATAGCTGTAGCCTGCAGGAAGGTACTGAAGGTCAGATGGGCAGAAAAGTGGCAAATGGAATTCAACTTGGTGAGGTGATGCATTTGGGGAAGTCAAACAAGGCAAAGGAAAACACGATTAATGGGAAAATACTGAGAAGTGTAAAGGAAGTGAGGGACCTTGGAGTGAATTTCCACAGATCCCTGAAGGTAGCAGGACAGGTCAATAAGGTGCTTAAGAAGGCACATGGAATCCTTTCCTTTATTAGCCGAGGTATAGATTACAAGATCAGACGAGGAGGCATAGATTTAAAGTGATTGGTAGAAAAATTAGAGGGGCGATGAGGAAAAACATTTTCACCCAGAGGGTGGTGGGGGTCTGGAACTCATTGCCTGAAAGGATAGTTGAGGCAGAGACCCTCAACTCATTCAAAAGGAGTCTGGATATGCACCTCAAGTGCCATAATCTGCAGGGATATGGACCAAAAGCTGGAAGGTGGGATTAGAATAGGTAGATCGTTTTTCAGCTGGGACATACACAATGGGCCAAGTGACTTCTTTCTGTGCCTTAAACTTTCAATGATTCTAATTGTTATGGGAGGAATGGAAAAAGGGCGTTAGAAATTTATTTATTTAATTTTGCGGGGGAGCACTATAAAATTTAAATTGGGTGGCAGGGCTGGCTGCCCTTTAAAAATTGCACCAGCGCCTGCGCACAGGCAGCTGATGCCATTGCTGGGGACGGACAGCCCACCTCCTCCGCATGATGGGGGGGTGCGGGCTGCCCCAGTTATTTA
Source organism: Heterodontus francisci (assembly GCF_036365525.1). Lineage (NCBI taxonomy): Eukaryota > Metazoa > Chordata > Chondrichthyes > Heterodontiformes > Heterodontidae > Heterodontus > Heterodontus francisci. The sequence goes on from NC_090382.1 coordinate 97,811,166, forward strand.
AATGACGTGCAGCCTGTGCAGGCGGGCCGCCATTTTTTAAATCCAGGCTAGGTTTATCATCTCATCTGAAAGACAGCACCTCCAACAGTGCAGTGCTCCCTCAGTACTGCACTGGAGTGTCAGCCTTGATTTTTGTGCTCAAGTCCTGTAGTGGGAATTTGAACCCATAACTTTCTGACTCAAGAGGCAAGAATGCGAACAACTCTTTGTGTCCTTTCTGTGTGTAAATTAGCTGCCATGTTCCTTTGTGTGAGTAACTCACCACTTGACACCCCAAAGCTTTTACACCATCTACAAGGCGCAAGTCAGGAGTGCACTGGGTGAAAATTCTGCTACTCCCTCCCTAACAGCAGCGTGGGAGAACCTTTGTCGCAGGGACTGCTGCGGTTCAAGAAGGCAGCTTACCACCACCTTCTCAAGGTACGTTAGGGATGGACAATAAATGCTGGCCTAGTCAAAGGCACCCAGATCCCATGAATGAATAAAAAAAAAGTGAAACCTTAAGCTTCACTTCATGACATCCTCTGCCTTATTTCCCTGTGGTTACTGTAGTGTGACAAGTTCCCAGTTACTTGTTATTCTCATGCATCATGACTGCTGTCTAAACACTTATAGCTAATGCATTATACATTAACGCTATTGTAGGACCTTAATAACTCTGTGATTCTTTTCTATGTCCTTATATGGATTGCCATCCCCAGGTAGTTTGCAAGTGCTTTCTAGAAATAGTTGAATAACAACCTGCAATGTATAACAAGACATCTTTTCTGGATAATGCATTTTCAAATTATGATAGAAAAGGGGTAAATGTACATTCGCCCATATTAAACAACAGCACATTTTACAACAACAGAAATCAAAACCTTTAAAATTAAGAGATTAATTGACACATATGGATTTAAGCAACAACATAAGTTAAACAAATTCCCTGTTTAGCCTCACTCACACAAGAAACTGTTGAGCATGGATTGACATGATATGTTGTGCAATACTGCAATATACACAGCATATTTTCAGAAAAAACTCCAAGGATGAAACGTAACTCATTTTCATTGATGTTTTCTATATTTTATAACTGAGTACTAAAAGGAAATGTAATAAACATTAGTGCTGTCTACTGCACTGCAAACACAGTGGGCTGGATTTTAAGGAGCCCTCGACGTCGGGATCCATGGTGGGGCGGGGGGGAGGGGGCCTGAAGATGGCCCCGGGTGTGGCCTGCCACGGACGTTGATACTGGCAGGGCTCGGCCTGATCCTCCCGGTGGCGGCAAGGCACTGTGCCCCGCCGCTGGGCGACGGGACCTCAATTGGAATAGTCAAATCAATTGAAATAATTAATTTCAATATACTCACGCTTCCTCTTGATGGTCCACAGCGATCATTGGCCCGGCAGCTGGCACTCCCGCACTTTCGGATCCCTGTCCGGGGAAAGGAGGTGCAATACTGCTAGGGAGGGGCGACTGGGTAAGTTTATCAGCGCGGGGGTGGTGGGGGGGGGGGAATGTGGGAACGGGGTCAAATAAATGTCCTGGGTGTAGGGGATGGTAGGAAGGGTTGTAGTTTAAAGTTTGTGCAGTTTGAGGGGGAAGGTCAGATGGTAAAGGTGAGTGTTTTGGGAGGGGGTGGGGGGGTTGGTGGTGAAGAGCAAATAATTTAATTTAATTGTTTTGGTGGAGTGGGAGAAGGGCAAAATAAATGTATTCATTTAATTTTATGCCATGTATCTTTAAATATTAAAAAAAAGCAAGTAGGGCCGACAGCCCTTTAAAAATGGCGTCTGCGCCTGCCCCTGCGCACAGGCAGCTGATGGGGATGGATAGCCTGCCCCCTTCACGTGATCGGGGGTGGCCTGCCCCAGTTGTTTAAATGAGCCGCTTGAGATCACGGCAGCTCTTTGGCATGTGGCCCGCACGGGCAGGCCGCCATTTTTGATGCTCGCTGCTGAGATCGGCTGCGAGCTTATAAAATCCAGCCCAATGTATGTGCATATTTCTTTGCATATACATTCATTTGAAACACTGAGTGCAGATACATTAAAAATACCTCCCAGAAAGTACTGAAAACAGCTTCTTTTCATGGTACAACTCGATGTTTTAAGATTCTGTTCTTCATTCCTGAACTTGGCTATCATGTCACTGCACAACCTAGCTCCTCATTATATTCAATCAGTGGCTCACTTTCACGATGTACCTTCATCTCCTTAATCCACAAGATTTTCTTCACATACTTCTATTCCAAAGGACTAAAGATTTTTCTCTGCGTGCCAGTGACAAGACAGAATGGGACTGGTGATGAAATCAGAATCCCTGTATGATATGTCAGATCATTTGATAGCACCTTCACTCTCACCCTGCCTTCTGCCTTATTCCTTTCTTCTCCTTACCACAAACATTCACACCTCCTCCCCCAAATTCTCTGGCAGGAATGTTACGCCTCCCGGGAGCAGCCTGGGAGTCTGGGGGGGTGGTGTGGGTGGGAACGTAAAATCAAGTAGGAGGGGGGAGGGTGCCGCAATCATTGCCGACCCATCTCTGCTGGTATTTTACGGTGGGGGGATGTGGTGGGCTGCACACCTGCCCATAGTCCAATTGAGAACCTTAAGTGACCAATTAATGGCCACTTAAGGGTCTCTTCCTACCGCTGATGGTATTTATAGGCCTTTTCACCACCTGGGGAGGCTGCTCAGTGAAATCTGGTGGCCTCCCTGCGAGTTTGGTAAGGGGGGTGATTCCCTCATGATCAGGCACCCTATGCCACACAGAGGGCCCTTCCAGTGGCATGTGTCACCCGGCTGGAAGACTCCCTGCCCCACTCTCCCAATCAACCCTCCTCCCCCTCACTTGGGCCTGCCTGGTTGGTCACAGTGATCCCCGACTCCACTTACCTGCACTCTGGGCCTCCTCGATGACTGCTGCTGCATCAGTCCCAGACATGACCACCACTGCTGGGACTGAAGAGCTGCCGGCCTGCAGCTTGGCTGGCAGCTCTTGGAGGTGGGACATCCTGTCTCAAAGGGGCAGAAGCCACAACCGTAGACAATTAATTGCCTGAGCCATGCAAAACAGTATGGTGGCTTCCAGGGTCGGCGGAAGTGGGCTTGTCCCAGACTTTCCAGCTGGTGGGTGGGGCCACTGCCTTCTCATTAAATCCCAGCCATGCTCACAATTTGAGTTACAACCATGACTGGACAATCTATTGCATCAATCTTTACTGGCGAAATGTGTCTGAAAACACTTTACAAGATTTGGAAACAATGGGCGGGATTTTGGATCATCTGAGATGGCGGGATTGGGGGCGGGCGGTCCTTAAACCTGTCCCCCGGGTTGGTGTGTCTGTTTCCTATCACGAGACTGGCAGGCTCAGATTTTGAAAGGCGCCAATGGTAGCTGGAAGAAGCAACCCGCCAAACCACTTAAATGGCCACTTAAGACTATTAATGAGCTTGTTATCAGCTCGTTTAAGGGACAGGCTTTGGCTGAGACTTATATCCGGGTGACGGGGTTCTTGACATTCAGAAAACGCAACACCGAGAACCCCGTGTTGCCTCTTCTGTGGTAGGCCCGCCGAATCAAATGCCAATTAAGCACTTAAGTGGACAATGGCGGGCCTTCCACAGGATCAAGGATCCCGGTGACAGATGTCCCACCCTCTGAGAGCTGTCGGCCAATCAGTGGCCGGCTGCCCTTTAACTGAGCAGCACCACTGCGAGGGTGGTGGCTGCTGCTGGTGGAGCACCCACCTGCGACCCAGGAGTGGCGCTGGACCTAGGCCACAGATAGGTATGGGCAGGGGGGTCTCATGGGGTGGGGGCCGTGGAGGAGGTGGGTGTAAGGGCGTCGGTAGAAAAGGCAGGGGTTGGCTCTCAGTGGGCCCCCCTTCCCAATGCTGGGTCCCTCGCTCAGGCACTAAGTGCCTTTTAATGAGGGACACGCCACCTCCACTGGAGTTGACAAACAGTCCACACGGCTTTTCCTGCCATACTTCCCATGTGGTGACAGGGCAACCTGCCGCGGGGCTAATTGCGGCGGCGGCAGAATGAGGCCCTTACTTGGGCATTATTTGCCCAGTTAAGAGCCTCAATTGGCAGCGGGGCAGGAAGGCAACTCACAGGAGGAGATGGTTTTCTGAATGCACCTGTTACCCTTGCCTTTCTAGGCATTGGAGGTTGGGTATTTTGGAGATTATATAAAAGAAGCCTTGGATTTGTTTCAATGCATCCTGTAGCTAGTACACACCGCAGCCACAGTACTTCAGTGGTAGAGGGAGTGGATGTGTCAACTAGTGGATGACCTGGCTAATCCATCTCTGCAATTTACTTTAGGTAACTATTTTGGCAATTCATCTCAAGTATTTACTCTGGCAATCACTGCTGTGGAATCTATTCCATCGATTGACCCTGACAATCTGCCTGTTCCCCTCTCCTGGAATCATTTAATTTATTGAATCAGCCCAACAAATTCACCTGAGAAATCTGGCCTGGAATTGATATTGTCGGAATCAACCCTGGAAATAAATCTGGGAATCTAGCTATAACATTCACATTGATTGCAAGACATACTGACACATTATCCAGATAATTCATTCTGGCAGTCAACTGACATTTTGTTTTGAATACCATAAAACAGCGTTGTCCAACATTTTCGGGCGGGGGGCCACATTACGATTTTTGCTTAGCCCAGGGGAGCTGGTGAGAAAATTTCAAAAGATAAAGGCATTAAAAATTTATCTTACCAATAAAAACAACAACAAATGTGCATTTTTGTGAAGACACTTTAAATGAGAAGACTAGTTCATTGACTTACTTTCTCGTCATCATATTGAAAACTGATTTAGTGACATAGCTGGCATTACTTTTGCTTGCATAAGTAGTCAATCTCTGCCTGCACACTGTAGAGATGATCAATGATTTCAAGAGGAAGTTGGATGGCCACCTGAGAGAAATAGACTGACAGGGCTATGGGGATCGAGCCAGGGAGTGGGAGGGACTACATAGCTCAGGCGAGAGCCGGCATGGGCTCAATGGACAGAATGGTCTCTTTCTGTGCCGTAAGTAAATGACTCTTTGACTCTCTCTCCCTCACCCCCATCTCTCTCTCTCTCTCTCTCTCCCCTCTGTCTGTCTGCCTCTCTGTCTCCTTCTCCCCCTCACCACCTACCCTCTCTTTGTATCTCTCCCCCCCTCTCTCCACCCCCATGTCTCCAGTCTTCCCCACTCCCCGCTCCGTGTTCCCTATAAAATGATGCAGCTCACACTATCATTAGTTTTAAGATTGAAATGTTGCAGCACAAACCATAAAATTACAAGCATTTAGACTAGGTCCAGAAAGGCACATTGTGCCAATATTACCAAGCCTAGTAAAACTGAGCTGACACATAAGTCCTGATGTTTAACTCTGCCGGCCTGGCAGAAACTGGGTGGACTGTTAAAATCAGAACAACAAATTCTCCCTACCCATCCTATTGCCTTATATGTAATTCTAACTTACTGTTTTTAGCAAGACACATGTAGGAAGTTAGTGGAATCCTTCTTTAAATATGCAAAGAGCTCGGATGACATCATTGAGCCCTGACTACAATTTTAATGCCAGGCCTGAATGGATAAGCCATCATTGCTTCCCCACCAGACGAACCTGCTGGCAAGTGGATCGGTGAACAGAAAAGGCCCAGAAGAGGAAGTTACTTCTATTTTTCTTTTTGGTTTCCTATGCAGTCAAGAAGGGCAGGACTGCTCTTCTGGCTCCAAGAGGAAACCTTGGGCTTTCTCTGTATGGAGTTTCCATCCCCATCCAGGCTGTGATGCCCTCTTGACACCACCACCCCCCTCGCCCCATGGATTAACTTCAATGCCTAGTACCCTGGCACAGACCCTTCGGGTCTACTGATATCTGAAATCCCACATCCACCTGCTATTTAGCCAGCATTTCTTACTGAGTATGGATGGGAGACCAGCATGGAGACAGACCAGGGAATTAAACTTTCCCAGGACTCAAGTTGTGGGATTGGGTGGGGGAAGCGGTGGGGGGGGGGGGTTAGGTGAGGATGTTTTGTCATCTGCCTTGACTCTCACAAGCATAACACCTGCCAGCAGCTAAGAGCCAGGCTGAAGACCACACCAAAATCACGACTTCAACTTAGAACTCAAAGTATAGATCGCTGTATTCTGTAATTGGATTTCGAGAGGAGCTAGGATGTGCACTTGACTGAATTGTATTGCAGTAACTGCACTAATTAAAGAAGCAACACTATTCTGCGAATCCTTATTTAATTAGTCAACATGATCCTTGGTCAATTTTTCTTTACAGCACAATGACTTATAGTTGCAGCTACAGGCATCAATATAAACTGGTTGTTGGAGACCTCGAGTGCCATTGATCGATGAAACTCTTTCAGAAAATGAGTGAGAAAAGAACTGTTTTATAATTTATACCATTATACCATTTACTGCCCTGAATATCAATAGTCTGATCCCTGAGCTAGTGCCTCGAATAGCTTAGCCCAGCACAGTATATCCATTCAAGTACAGCGACGCTTTAAAAAAAAAGCCAGAGTAAGTCAAATGCATGACATCTTGGCCAGAAGATATGAAGCCAGCTATTTTCCAAGCCGCTTGAATGTGTAACGGGCTGGACTGGTTCCCAGGTTGGTCGGCATTGTAAGTTGTCATCTGCGACAAAAAGTAATTGTTGCTCTGCAATGCTGGTATAGAGCCCTTCACAGCGATGCCTTTTGTGGCTGATGGTGAAAATAATTCAGACACAGATATGGATCCAGGTAGTTGATTGGAAGGATTAAACTCTGAAAAGCACTGCAACAACAATTTATCCATTCCGGCATGCACCTTTGTCGTTGGTCTTAAGAAAAGAAAAGATTCTAAAAGGAAACCTGCATGGGTTGTTTACTTTCCTCTGGTAATACACTGGTTAACATACAGCACAATATGCAGTCATTCAGTCCATCTAGCAATGCAAAACTGGGCATCTATGAGGTGCTGTGAGCCATCAGCAGCAGTAGAATTGTACTCAACCACAATCTGTAACCTCATGGCCCGGCATATCCCCCACTCTACCATTACTATCAAGCCAGGAGACCAACCCTGGTTCAGTGAAGAGTGCAGGAGGGCATGCCAGGAGCAGCACCAGGCATACCTCAAAATGAGGTGTCAACCTGGTGAAGCTACAACACAGGACTATCTGCGTGCCAAACTCCGTAAGCAGCATGCGATAGACAGAGCTAAGCGATCCCATAACCAACGGATCAGTTCTAAGCTCTGCAGTCCTGCCACATCCAGCCGTGAATGGTGGTGGACAATTAAACAACTAACTGGAGGAAGTGGCTCCACAAATATCCCCATCCTCAATGATGGGGGAGCCCAGCACATCAGTGCGAAAGATAAGGCTGAAGCATTTGCAACAATCTTTATCCAGAAGTGCCGAGTTGATGGTCCATCTCGGCCTCCTCCTGAAGTCCCCAGCATCACAGATGCCAGACTTCAGCCAATTGGATTCACTCCGCGTGATATCAAGAAACAACTGAAGGCACTGGATACTGCAAAAGCTACAGGTCCTGATAATATTCCGGCAATAGTACTGAAGACCTGTGCTCCAGAACTTGTCACGTCCCTAGCCAAGCTGTTCCAGTACAGCTACAACACTGGCATCTACCATGCAATGTGGAAAATTGCCCAGGTATGTCCTGTACACAAAAAGCAGGACAAGTCCAACGCGGCCAATTACCGCCCCATCAGCCTCCTCTCAATCATCAGTAAAGTGATGGAAGGTGTCATCAACAGTGCCATCAAGCATCACTTGCTTAGCAATAACCTGCTCAGTGACGCTCAGTTTGGGTTCCGCCAGGGCCACTCAGCTCCTGACCTCATTACAGCATTGGTTCAAACATGGACAAAAGAGCTGAACTCAAGAGGTGAGGTGAGAGTGACTGCCCTTGACATCAAGACAGCATTTGACCAAGTATGGCATCAAGGAGCCCTAGCAAAACTGAGGTCAATGGGAATCAGGGTGAAAACCCTCTGCTGGCTGGAGTCATACCTATCGCAAAAGAAGATGGTTGTGGTTGTTGGAGGTCAATCATCTGAGCTCCAGGACATCACTGCAGGAGTTCCTCAGGGTAGTGTCCTAGCCCCAACCATCTTCAGCTGCTTCATCAATGACCTTCCTTCAGTCATAAGGTCAGAAGTGGGGATGTTCGCTGATGATTGCACAATGTTCAGCACCATTCGTGACTCCTCAGATACCGAAGCAGTCCGTGTAGAAATGCAGCAAGACCTGGACAATATCCAGGCTTGGGCTGATAAGTGGCAAGTAACATTTGTGCCACACAAGTGCCAGACAATGACCATCTCCAACAAGGGAGAGTCTAACCATCTCCCCTTGACATTCAAAGGCATTACCATCACTGAATCCCCCACTATCAACATCCTAGGGGCTACCATTGACCAGAAACTGAACTGGAGTAGCCATATAAATACCGTGGCTACAAGAGCAGGTTAGAGGCTAGGAATCCTGTGGTGAGTAACTCACCTCCTGATTCCCCAAAGCCTGTCCACCATCTACAAGGCACAGGTCAGGAATGTGATGGAATACTCTCCACTTGCCTGGATGGGTGCAGCTCCAACAACACTCAAGTAGCTCAACACCATCCAGGACAAAGCAGCCCGCTTGATTGGCACCCCATCTACAAAACATTCACTCCCTCCACCACCAACGCACAGTGGCAGTAGTGTGTACCATCTACAAGATGCACTGCAGCAATGCACCAAGGGTCCTTAGACAGCAGCTTACAAACCCACGACCTCTACCAACTAGAAGGATAAGGGCAGCAAATTCATGGGAACACCACCAAGTTCCCCTCCAAGTCACACACCATCCTGACTTGGAACTATATCGCCGTTCCTTCACTGTCGCTGGGTCAAAATCCTGGAACTCCCTTCCTAACAGCACTGTGGGTGTACCTACCCAAAATGGATTGCAGCAGTTCAAGAAGGCAGCTCACCACCACCTCCTCAAGGGCAATTAGGGATGGGCAATAAATGCTGGCCTGGCCAGCGATGCCCACATTCCATGAATGAATAAAAAAAAATGCTTGTGCTGGTCTTATTTATGGAAGAGCTAACCAATTAATCTCACTCCCTATGGCACTGCATATTTTCATTTTTAACAATCTATCCAATTCCTTTTTGAAAGCTACTATTAAATATGCTTATATAATATATTAAAAGCAAAATACTGCAGATGCTGGAAATCTGAAATAAAATCAAGAAATACTGGAACCACTCAGCAGCTCAGGCAGCATCTGTGAAAAGAGAAGCAGAGTTAACGTTTCGGGTCAGTGACACGTCTTCGGAACTGAGAAATATTAGAAAAGTCGCAGGTTATAAGCAAGTGAGGTGGGGGTGGGGCTAGAGATAACAAAGGAGGTCTAGATTGGACCAGGCCACATAGCTGACCAAAAAGTCACGGAGCAAAGGCAAACAATATGTTAATGTTGTGTTGAAAGACAAAGCATTAGTACAGATTAGGTGTTAATACACTGAATATTGAACAGCAGCAAGTGCAAACCTGAAAAAAAAAGTGGGTAAGCAAACTGAACAAACTAAGATGAAATGAAATAAATGCAAAAAAAAAAGATGGTAAAAAATGTAAAAAAGAATGTAAAAAAAAAGGAAGAAAAAATAACTAAAAATGAAAGTAAAATGGGGGGCTGTCATGCTCTGAAATTATTGAACTCAATGTTCAGTCCGGCAGGCTGTAGTGTGCCTAATCGGTAAATGAGATGCTGTTCCTCGAGCTTGCGTTGATGTTCACTGGAACACTGCAGCAATCCCAGGACAGAGATGTGAGCATGAGAGCAGGGGGGAGTGTTGAAATGGCAAGCAACCGGAAGCTCAGGGTCCTGCTTGCGGACTGAGCAGAGATGTTCCACAGAGCGGTCACCCAGTCTGCGCTTGGTCTCCCCAATGTAGAGGAGACCACACTGTGAGCAGTGAATACAGTATACTACATTGAAAGAAGTACAAGTAAATCGCTGCTTCACCTGAAAGGAGTGTTTGGGGCCTGGGATAGTGAGGAGTGAGGAGGTAAATGGGCAGGTATTACACCTCCTGCGATTGCAGGGGAAGGTGCCATGGGACGGGGACGAGGTGGTGGGGGTAATGGAGGAGTGGACCAGGGTGTCGTGGAGGGAACGATCCCTTCGGAATTCTGACAGGGGAAGGGAGGGGAAGATACGACTGGTAGTGGCATCACGCTGGAGGTGGCGGAAATGGCGGAGGATGATCCTTTGGATATGGAGGCTGATGGGGTGAAACGTGAGGACAAGGGGAACCCTGTCACGGTTCTGGGAGGGAGGGGAAGGGGTGAGGGTAGAGGTGCGGGAAATGGGCCAGACACGGTTGAGGGCCCTGTCAACCACAGTGGGGGGAAATCCTCGGTTGAGGAAAAAGGAGGTCATATCAGAAGCACCATCATGGAAGGTAGCATCATCAGAGCAGATGCATCGGAGACGGAGAAACTGGGAGAATGGAATGGACTCCTTACAGGAGGTAGGGTGTGAAGAAGTGTAGTCGAGGTAGCTGTGGGAGTCGGTGGGCTTATAATGGATATTAGTAGACAACCTATCCCCAGTGATGGAGACAGAGAAGTCGAGGAAGGGAAGGGAAGTGTCAGAGATGGACCATGTAAAGGTGAGAGAAGGGTGGAAATTGGAAGCAAAGTTGATAAAGTTTTCCAGTTCGGGGCGGGAGCAGGAAACGGCACCGATACAGTCATCAATGTACCGGAAAAAGAGTTGGGGGAGGGGGCCTGAGTAGGACTGGAACAAAGAATGCTCGACATATCCCACAAAAAGACAGGCATAACTAGGACCCATGCGGGTACCCATTGCGACACCTTTTACTTGAAGGAAGTACGTGGAGTTGAAGGAGAAGTTGTTAGGCGGAGGAGGGTGGTGGTGGATGGGGACTGGTTGGGCCTCTGTTCCAGGAAGAAGCGGAGAACCCTCACGCCATCCTGGTGGGGGATGGAGGTGTAGAGCGATTGGATGTCCATAGTGAAGAGGAGGCGGTTGGGACCAGGAAACTGGAAAATGTCAAAATGACGTAGGGCGTCAGAAGAGTCATGGATGTAGGTGGGAAGAGACTGGACCAGCGGAGAAAAGATAGAGTCTAGATAGGAAGAAATAAGTTCAGTGGGGCAGGAGCAGGCTGACACAATGGGTCTGCCGGGACAGTCCCGTTTGTGGATTTTGGGAAGGAGGTAGAAGCAGACTGTCCGGGGTTGCGGGACTATGAGGTTGGAAGCTGTGGAGGGAAGATCTCCAGAGGAGATGAGGTCAGTGACAGTCCTTTGGACGGTGGCTTGATGTTCGGTGGTGGGGTCATGGTCCAGAGGGAGGTAGGAAGAAGTGTCCGTGAGTTGGCGTTGAGCTTCTGCAAGGTAGAGGTCGGTACGCCATACAACAACAGCACCACCCTTGTCTGCAGGTTTGATGACCATGTCGGGGTTAGACCTGAGAGAACGGAGTGCCTCAAGTGCAGAGGGGGACAGGTTAGAGTGAGTGAGGGGGGCAGAGAAATTGAGATGACCAATGTCTCGCCGACAGTTTTCAATGAAGAGATCAAGAGCGGGTAAGAGGCCAGGTGGAGGGGTCCAGGTAGAGGGAGAATGCTGGAGGCGGGTGAATGGGACTGAGCGGAGATGTTCCGCTCATTTCTCCACCCATTCCAGAATATAACAACTCACTGGATAACAAAAATTCCCTTCATCTCCCCTCTGGTTCTTTTGCTAATTATTTTAAATCTGTGTCGTCTTGTTACTGACCCTCCTGCCTGTGGAAACAGCTCCTCCTTATATACTCTCTCATCGCTCTTCATAATTTTGAACACCTCTATTAAATGTTCCCATATCTGTCACTGGACTAAGCAGAACAATCTGATCTTCTCCAGTCTCTCCACGTAACTGATGTCCCTCGTCCTTGGGGGTATTTTATTCATATAAAATCCCTTTGTGAGCTATCTTAACACTGTTATTAGTATTGATTTGAAATTATTTTGTTGCAAGTTAACAACTGAATTCACTTAAGTACGTTCAGAATGAGAATTTAATGGGCTGAATTTAATGATCCTGCCGCCGCGTGGAAAATGGCAGCAGTCCCGCATGTCATGTGAGTGCCTGCATCACCGCGATTACATGACAGCCATTTAACATAATAAAGGCGGCTGTTTCCCCCAATCACATGATTGGGGCGGCAGACAAGACAGCGGAGCAGTTGCTGGTGCCATCTTTAAAATCCTGCCAGCCCTGCATTCACTCTTTCCTTCCATTCCACAGCAGCTCATTCATCGGAAACAGTTATAAAATCACATCAACTTCAACAAACATCTCCCCTAGGAGGACTCTTAAGGATGTCAGAGGTCAAAGCAAGGGTGGTTTCCCTGCTGACTCTCTTCCAGGCTGCAAGGGAAAGGCGGGAGGTTCTCTTCCCCAACGATGGCAAGAAGAGGTCCTCCCGCCTGAACAAGCAAGCTTGGATGGAGATCACAGAGGAGGTCAGCAGCCGTGGGATCACCCAATGCAACTGGGTGTTGTGCAAGAAGAGGGTATATGACCTCCTGCATTCAGTCAAGGTAAGTGTTACTTTCCAAAGTTGCTTTGTGGGATTTGGGTGCCACTACAGAGTGTGTGAAATGGTAAGGGTGCCACTGCCATTCTAAAGACAGTGAGATAATAATATAATCATGACAGATGCATGGCTGCATCTGTGAAACAAGTCACCCTTGTTTAAGCCCAAGTAAATCCCATGTCAGGGTGAGCCAGCATGAGATACATTACATCCTCCAGTTGGTGACGAGGGGCCCATGTTAGCAGAACTGTCATGGTGAAACGTATGCCAATTTATAATTGTAACATCCTTCCTCTTGCCGGAGAAGAGGGCCCATAACAAGAGGGAGGCAGCCAGGACTGGTGGTGGAGTGTCAGACATATGTCCTCTCAGCCAGGCCGAAGAAGAGGCCCTAGAACTCATGAGGAACCAAGGTGAATGCCCTATATCAGACAGGGAGACTGGGGTCTCTGCGCAAAAGAGTGATTATTGTCGAAAAAACTATTCGTGATAGAGAGCCACCTCAGGCATTTTTGCCATAACGGGATATGGGCACCCTAACCCACAGAAGTTTTTGTTCTATCATGCAGGGCAGCATTCACAGGTGACTGCAGCACCAGAGGGACACCTGTCAACCTCTGAGGAGGAGTAACACTCTGAGAATGCACTATCTCATGCCTCTTCTGCACCTCCCACCAGTGCAGATACTTTCACCTTGGTGGGAATCTACTCGGTTTGAGAATCAGGATTACTAGCTGGTGAGAGCATTGCACATCTGCCCAAGCAGCTGGCTGAGACTGCGACAGCCCAGATCTCCAATACTTGGAGAACTGTGGGTAGCCAGGCCCATGCTGAGCCCCAGGCTGTTGATGAACCCCTGTTGTCAACAGCACAGCACTAGTTGGACTTGCAGGGAGAAAGGTTGGCGATCCTCTTGGAAAGCCAGATTCCACAGATGCACCAGGATCTGCAAACCCTCACCTTAGCCATGAGCTCAAACCAACTGAGGCAGGGCGAGAGAAGGACCAGGAACCTGAAGACTTTTCCTGCTCCTAGTCCTTCTCTGGTGAGCAACAACGTTCCATTGAGCCTTGAGAGGGAGGAGGAGAGGCTATGCTCCAATTCTGCGGTCTCCTCTCAGGGTGCTTTGAGTGTGGACGCTGGCTCCTCACACCCCTCTGCCAGTGATCCCAGCTCCAGCAGCCATGCTGCTTGAGGAGAGTCCTGCACCCATCCAGGAAACCCTTAGACAGCCAGGGCACTCCAAGCGTCAGGCACCCAGAGGACACCCACCAAAGTCATCTCAGGCCAAGGGGCAGCTGATCAGCCGCCTGCCTCTAGCACAGCTGTTTGAGCAGAGATCACACTGTGTAGGAGCATGCACAAGCGTATTAAGAATATCACCTAGCCACACATGGGTATTCATGGGTGACACAAATATGTTATGTGCAATATAACTAAACCCTCTTTTGTGCCAATCATTAGCCATCATTGTGTGAAAACCAGCTTCCACCAGGCCTTAATTGTGAGCCTCTGAATTGCACCATATCCCTTAGTGCTGTGCCAATGTGACCACGACCCTCATTATCATGGTCATGTGAGTGAAGAAGTAATTAAAATATGCTCTCTCATGGGCACTAGCGCACAATGCAGCTGGTTGGCATTCAGGTAACACAGATGGGATAGGAGGCAAAAGACTGCATGCATGAAGGTCAGTCTTTAATGAATTATCATTGAGTAGACATCAAGGTGGCTGAAAGCCGGTCATTGTGAGGTTGTCTCTTGCCTCCTTTGCGTGTCGCTCACCATTTCCGACCCCCGTCGCCATATTATCATCTTTCATATCTGCTTGGCCTTGTCTATCCTCCATATCCTCTTTGTCAGAGGATGTTTGTCACTCAGACATATCTTCCTCATGTAAGGCCTCCCCCAGGTAGGGCTAGATTGTGCAGTACGCAGCAGGCCACCACAAGACACAAGGCCCTCGCTGAGGCATGCTGCAGGGCTCCACCAGGTCAATCAAAGCAGTGTAACCTCATCTTCAGCAGCCCAACAGCCTGCTTGATGGTCGCTCAGGTGGATCCATGACAAGTGTTGCACCTCTGCTTTGCTGCAGTGCGAGGTTTCCTCACAGGCGTCAGAAGCCATGTTTTCAATGGGTAGCCCTTGTTGGGGAAGGAAGAACAGACTGGAGGATTGTATCTCATTTTCATGAAAAAGCCACTGGCATGATGATGTGTTTATTGCAGCAGCAAGGGTTAAGGGGAAATTTAAAACAAGTGTTTTGCACCTCTGATTCCACATCACTCACACACTGATGAGTGTTGAATGTTGGAAGTTGAGCAGCATAAATTCGCTATTATCCTCCCAAACCGCACCCCCCGCCCCTCCCACTTTAACAAATGTGGTACAGTTATGAAGTATGACTTCTGCACTTTCCAAGTTCTTTTTTATAAATCATTCACTTATAATCATTTAATCATTATTTTTTGCAGCAGTTTGATACAAATGAGTGGCTTGCTAGGACATTTCAGTGGGCAGTTTAGAGTCAATCACATGGCTGAAGGTCTGGTGTCATGTATAGACCATACTGGGTGAGGATAGCAGATTTCCTTCCTGAAAGGACATTAGTGAACCAGTTGGGATTTTCTGACAATCTGGTAGTTTCATAGTCACCATTACTGAGACTAGCTTTTTATTCTAAATTTTTATTTAATTAACTGCATTTAAATTCCCTAACTGCTGTGGTGGGATTATAAACTCACATCTCTGGATTATTAGTCGCGGCCTCTGGATTACTAGTCCAGTAACATAACCACTATGCTACTACATCCGTCAGGTCCTAGGTCTGAATTCTAAGTGGGGGCCTTGTCAGAAAATTGCCAATTGGAATTAAAGTGAGATGTTGATTTTTTGATCCAAACTGAAACACCCATTTCCAGAGCAGCTACTGAACTGGAGTTGCATCATTTGACTGGTATTGTTGCTGTGGGTTGCAAACCCATATTACATCCATGTCAGCACACAATACACAAAGGATCCTACGTGATTATCAGATAGAACTTTAAGATGCTTTGCTGCTTGACAGCCATTAAAAGTAAATGCCAAGTGCTGATTGAGAATCCGTCTTCAACAGCAGTGAAACAGTCTGAGATCACACAACAAACAATGCTGGAAGCAGCAGATATTTTTCCTGGATTGAAGCCAGCATGAGCTCTTTTAAATATAAAAAAAGAAACATCTCCTGTCAGCAAGTGTCCCCAAGTATAGGTCTCAATACAGCTTCATCAGTGTGAAATAGATCAAAAATGAAGGAAGTAATTCTTTCCTTGGTCACTCCTACCTCTTACAAATCATCCTAGAATTTTCCAGTAGTTAAGTTAGAAAGTTATGGGTTCAGTCTTCACTGCAGACTAAGCACATAATCGGCTAACACATCAGTGGTCTATTGAGAGAATGTTGCAAAGTTTGAGATGCGGTATTGAATGAGATATTAAGCTGGTGCCTATCTGCCTGTTCAGATAAATGTGAAAGTTGCCACTGCAGTATTTGAGAAAGAACAGGAGTTCTCCTGATGTCTTGACCAACATTCATTTCCCAATCAACATTAGCAAGAAAAAGGATTATCTGGCCAATTACTTTATTTCAGGTTTGCAGCAATTGCAATTCACTGTCATGTTTGCTTACATAACAACAGTGACTAATTGTAAAATGCTTTGGGATGTCCTGAGGAAGTGATAATATGCTAAATAAATACAAGATGTTTCTTTTCCTTTCTCGCTCTTAATCAGAAAGAAAATCTGAAAGAACGTGAAATTGATCAGGCAGTGAATTTTGTGTAAGTTTTCTCTTTTTAATCTTATTACTTACACTAAATTTGAACCACTGAAGAGGCCTGCCCACAATCCTCACAAGTAGACAGGTAGCTATCAGGGACATACGCATCAGTAGACTCAAATCATCCCTAAAATTCCACAGACCTCCCACTGCACTCCCACCATATCCCCTGTGGCAATGTGGCAGAAGGCCTGCGAACTAGTTTAGGAAATGGTTTATCTGGATCCTAGACTCATACTAGAATTCTCATGAGGCCTTGTTGAGGCTCTTGCAGCAGAAAAGGACAGAGGGGCATAGCCAAGAGCAGGTACTCCCAGGCCATGACGCTCCTCGTTCACCATCTCAGGAGGCAGCTAGTATGCCAAGAAAAGGAAGAGGAGCAGCAGATCTGGAATCTAGTTAGAGGATTGCAGCCTGGACAGCTAAAGATGTTAACCACTGAATGCATTATTTTGCTGTCTATAAATGTTTTCTTGTAGGAGAGGGTGCCCACGGCACCCTTAGCTGGAGTGGACCAATTTTGGCTTGGATTCCCACTCTCATGGGATAGGCAGGTTCCCGAGATGCACCTCTAGTCATCCACCATCGGAATGTAGATCAGAGAAGCACCCCCTGACCCTGGATACTCAGGCAGGGCCAGCAACAGTGATTTACATTTTATATGATTCCAGTGTTAAGTGCCAGCAACACCAGCCTTTGCATTTTTGTGTTTTTTTTCTGAAGAAATTATGGTGTATCTTTATCTGGGTCTGATCCTTCTTTCCGAAGCAGCCTTAAACAGAAAATTGGACTCTCCTCAACAGAGAACCAGGAATAGAGCAAGTCTTCGGCAGAATTCAAAGGGTTACTGAAAGGAAAACACCTGAAAAATGAAGCTTCGCTCTTGGTAAAAATGAAATGCAAAAGTTTCATTGACAGCAGAAGAGTGGAAATGGAAAATAAGCAGCTTCTGTTGTATCTTGGTGCAGTAGAGTGCTTCCCTTGTGACAACCCAGATTTCAGCAGCTGCATGCTGAAGTAAATGAGTATCTGAATCCCACCAGAACAGGGCATTTATTCAAGCATCTTTACAGATAACACAACCAAGTATGACAGGCAAAAATAAAGTAGCAAAATGAAACTTTAAAACAGCTGTGCATAGTTAAGTGAGGAGCAGTTACCTTGATGGATAAATAATACCAACAAATTATGATTGATTGCAACCTAAAATGTTCTGTTTTGAAGGAAAAATCCTTTGGCTGAAAGCCAACACTTGTGCAATTTGGTTGAATTTTAAATCAGTACTCAGACTGTGGTGCTCTTTATCTTTCCATTTCTGAAGCTTTCCCCCATTTTCAGCCTGTTACTGATAACAGTTTCAGCAAAATACAAGTATTGCAAGAAAGCACAATTGCTGTCGGTAGCTTGGAATGGGCTGTCCATGACAGAGATGTAGTTACCGGATTTACATTGCTTTTATAACCATATACAAAGTATAGCCTTATTATGTGCACTGATAAGATGATATCCAGCAAGTGGATGAATGGTTTACACCAGAACATGCTACGTAGTTTGTAACTGTTTGAGCAAACAGCACTTCTTGTCTCTCAAAAAATTGCTTTTCATATGTCAAGCTGCATTCAGTACTGCATCAAAAACTGGTAACGAAAATATAAAAACCTGCTGTGAATTACAGATCCTAGGCTGGCAAAAGTCTACTGTCCTTAGATAAGACTTGCGACAATCAACCTGAAGCCTAACATGTTGATAATTGGAGAAAGTGATATTACAATCTCTACATTACTATTTCACAAAATGCTATTTCAATGGATTCAGTCAACTAATCTAGTTGAAATGCATTTCAACTTAGAGAAAATTTCACCTATTTTGATGACCCCAGAAAACTAACAAAATTACATAACACAATAAGTCATTCTAAAACATAGGCGTTGAAAGGACCCATACAGTGATGTATGGAGCTTCCAGATGCAGTATTAGTCAATTCCTGCCTGATTTAGGAAAAAGCCTTAGTGGTTCAGAGCACAGTTTAGGCAGCTTGTGCATTTACAAATCCGATTAACACATTGCAAGCTAATAAAAAAGAATCATGGCCATGGAAATAAATAAATTCTTTTGTGCATTCTATATCTATCTGAATGTTTTGAGAATATCTATAAATAAATTCTTTTGTGCATTCTATATCTATCTGAATGTTTTGAGAATATCTGTCACACTTCAAATGTCATATTTCAAAGTGTGAAAGACAGCATGTAATTTTAGGCAGAGTTCCTTAGGACAAATAGACTCTGTGGTCTTAAAGGGACAGAACAGCTTAAGGTTTCACCTGAGCAACAGAATAATACATTGTATATTACAATTGTATAACCTACCTGTCATTAGATCTGTCTTATCATGAGCAATGCTGTGGACGGTCTGCTAATTTGTCCTGGCCAATATTTATCCCTCAATCAATATCACTAAAACAGATTATCTGGTCATTATCACATTGCTGTTAGTGAGAGGCTCCTCACAGTGTGAAAATTGGTTGTCATGTTTCCTACATTACAAACAATGACTACACTTCAAACAGTTCTTCATTGGGATGTGCTGAGGTCATGAAAGGCACTATATTAACGCAAGTTCTTTCTTTCTTCTAAAAGATGGCTACAATTAATGTCTGGCCTTGTGATTTGGGGACTCAACCAGTTTTCTGTGAACCTAGAACGAGGCTGGATCCCTGATCAGCATTGACGTGCACTAGCACGATGACATTCAAGACAGAAATCAAGAAACTTTTGGGTACTGAGGGAATTTAGGAATATGAGGATAGTGCAAGGAGATGAAGCTAAGGTAGCAGATCGGATGATCTTGTTGAATGGCAGAGAAGGCTTGATAGACCAAATGGCCTAGTCTAGCTCCTATTTCTCATCTTCTTATGTTCTTATGAGCTGAATTGCCTCCTTCTGTCCTGTATTGATGCTGTATGATTCTATAAACTTCTTGTATCTGGCTCTGAATCAACACTTAGCAATTTGAAATTCACCCAACTTTATACAACTATATTTGTCTATCAGAATTCAACCCACCCATATTTCAATCACATAATCATGAATCCACTATAAACTTCTGCAAACTGAAATATGAGAATCAATTGGTATACTTCACCTCTTTAGGAAAAATCAGGACAATCAGGGTCTACTGCATTGATACGGTGTGCATGCATGCTGTGCTGTTAGGGTGAAAACTGGGATGGCATGACTACAGCGAATGTATCAGTTTGCTTGTGGTCAATACCAAACTTCATGAGCATGTGACATGTTTTGGACACAAACAACTAGAACTGCACAGAAGAATGACTTCCATGCCGCTAGTCAGTCAAGCCAGGGTGCTTAGACACAAGGTGGATACTATACCAATTGTCAGAGAGGAGCTGGTTTCCAAATTTATTGTCATTCTTGCCCAGATCTAAAAAAACTCACGAACAGATAAAAGAAAAAAAAACTTGCATTGATATAGCATCTTTCATTACCTCAGGATTGGTATTCAGCTCCTCCACCAGGTCCAGTAATGCAGAAATACATTAAGGATTCCGATACATTAAGCTCATCCTTCTGATAGATTTCTGAAATGATTGGAAGCTGTGGCTGAAATTAAACATCTCCACAAGTTCAGTTGCAAAGTGCTTTTCAGCCAATTAAGTACTTTTGAAGTTTAGTCATTGTTGTAATGCAAGAACACGGCAGCTAATGCATGCACAGCAAGGTCCCACAAACAGCAATGTGATAATGACTAGATAATCTACTTTTGTGATGTTGGTTGTTGGATAAATATCAGCCAGGGCATGAGGGAGAATTCCCCTACCCTTCTTTGGAATAGTGCCATATGATCTTTTGCATCTACCTGAGTAGGTATCTCATCCGAAATCTAGCACCACCAACATTTCAGCACTCTGCTGATGTGTCAACCCCCATTATGGGCTCGAGTCTCTGGACTGGGGCTTGAACCCAAAACTTGCTGACTCAGCGACAAGTGCACTAACTGTTGAACCACATCTAACATCGCTTAAAGCAACACAAACGTCCCTCTAAATAAATAGCTACATGATAAAATCACAGTCCATTAAGATGGTTGATGTTATTTGAAATCATAAATTGGGTTGTAGAGGTCGTTTCCATGTTGAGAGTACCTGGGGAGGGAGGATAGGAACATTTCCTTGAGTCACTATTCATTAGTGAAGACAGTTATAGTTGGAAGATTTCTGATGTTTGCTATTCTACCAAAATCATAACAGGTGTTCTAAAATAATCTTCTCATTGTGTTTACACATAGAAACTAGAGGAAATATTCCCTCATTATAATGCCATCCTTAAACTGCAACAAATCCCGAGCAATGACAGTTAAAATGTTAGCTGAACTTCATCATTCTACATAAAAAGTAGCTGCAGTAAGACTATTACAAATTGAAATATGTTCTGGAATAAAGCAATACATTCTAATGACTGACCTGATTGGTATTCAGCTCCTCCACCAGGTCCAGTAATGCAGAAATACATTAAGGATTCCGATACATTAAGCTCATCCTTCTGATAGATTTCTGAAATGATTGGAAGCTGTGGCTGAAATTAAACATCTCCACAAGTTCAGTAAAGCTCACTTACCTCAGCAATCTTTCTCTCCTTTGAAACACAGGATGTAAAGTCTTGTGCCCAATGCCGGAGGGGCTTGGACCTGTGCCAATAACCTTCAAATTCTGATGCTTCTATTAGTGATTATGCTTAAGTTAATATGTGTCAGCTGTTCTGTTGGCAGGTGCACTACTGTGTGTTGTACTGAGTTCCAACAGAGCATGAAGGTTGACTCCCTGGTCTAGTTTTTTTTTATTCATTTGTGGGTGTCACTGGCTAGGCCAGCATTTGTTGCCCAGCCCTAATTGCCCTTGAACTGAATGGCTTGTTAGGCCATTTCAGAGGGCATTTAAGAGTCAGTCACATTGCTGTGGGTCTGGAGTCACATGTAGGCCAGACCAGGTAAGGATGGCAGATTTCCTTCTCTAAAGGGAATTAGTAAACCATATGGGTTTTACACCAATGGCTTCATCCTTAGACACAAGAAACAGGAACAGAAGCAACCCATATGACCCATTGAGCCTGCTCCGCCATTCAATATGATCATGGCTGATCTGGAGCTTCAATTCCACTTTCCTGCCTAGACTAGCTTTTAAACTCCAGAATTATTATTTGAGTTCAAATTTCACCATCTGCTGTGGTGAGATTTGAACTTATGTCCCCAGAGCATTTGCCTGGGCGTTGGAATATTAATCTAGTGACATTACCACTACTCCACTGCCTGCCCAATATCTAATAAAGAAGGGTTTTGATAGAGGTAAGGGTAGGCTATTTACTCAGATTAGGAAGTCACTGATAAATCTCAATTTGGGTGGCTAAGGTCACTAGAATTGCTCTGGAGTGGAGGAGGAAAATAAAAATTCTGATCATTATCCAGTGATATCTGCTGAAAAGTGCACACATGTGTATATTGTGTGAGCATAACATTGGAGTCAGCTGTGATTCCCCAATAGCCAAATACCTGTCCATGGTTATTGCTCAGGCTTAGAAAGAATAGCTGCTTGGACAAAGTAGTGAACGGTCATCAACGGTCATAGAATGGACCAATAGATAAAATCAGTGTCTTCAAAAGAAGAGGAGAGAAAATTCAAGCAAGAAAAAGAAACAAAATACAAGCATCTTATCACAGAAGACAAGCAAGATCTATGGAAATTTACAGCACAGAAAATGGTCGTTCGCCCAGCATGGCCGTGCCAGCTCTTTGCCAGAGCAATCCAATCTAATCCCATTACTCTGCTGTCTATCCATGGTATTGTATCTTCCTCAGCTTCAAATATTTATCCAAGTTTCCCTTAGAAGTTGCAATGACCCCTGTTTCAGCAAGGAATTCTTTGCTCCATGCACTTTCTACATAGCAAAATTTCTTCAAACATCTCTCCTCACTCTCTTAAGTGACTATTTTAAATTGATGACCCTCTTTATTACTGACTTCCTAACCTGAGTAAATAGTCTACCCTTATCTCTATCAAAACCCTTCTTTATTATATCTCAGCCATCTCTGCACCAATAGAAATAGTTCTAGTATTTCAAGTTTCCCTTCAACAACAACAATGGTCCTTATTTACTTAACACCTTTAACATAATAAAAGGCCCCAAAGTGCTTCACAGGAGCATTATGAAACAAATATCACACTGAGAAACATAAGGAGATATTAGGTCAGATGACCAAAAGCTTGGTCAAAGAAGTAGGTTTTAAGGAGTGTCTGAAAGGAGGAAAACGAAGTGGAGAGACGGAGAAGTGTAGGGAGGATATTCCAGAGCTTAAGGCCTAGGCAACTGAAGGTGGTGGAGCGATTAAAATCAGGGATACACAAGAGGCCAGAATTAGAGGAGCACAGATACCTTGGAGTGTTGTGGGGCTGGAGGAGATAACAGAAATAGGGAGGGGCGAGGCCATCTTCATAACTATTGTTTCCCATCCAAGGCAGTATTTTGGTGAATCAATGTATGCTTTGAATATCTTTAATATCTTCCTACAATGCAGCACCCAAAGGTGCTCATAGCACTCTAATGAAAGCTAACCAATGTTCTGTACTGCATTTTGATCAGGACAGTTCATTCCTTGGCTCACTTTTCAGGTTTCCAGAGTCATCACTATCAATGGCATTAGCACAATTTGTGTTCAATCATGCACGTTGCCCCTTCCATCTGTGAAGATTAAAGAAACACCTGATGTTTGAAGCATAAACCCATGTGTCATCTGTGGCTCAGCTGGCAGCACTCTGAGTCAGGAAAGCTGTGGAATCAAGACCCTACTCCAAAGACCTAACCACAAAAGTCTAGGCTGACACTGCTGTGCAGTACTGATGGAGTGCTGCACTGTCAGTTGCCATCTTTTGAATGAGACATTAAAAACCAAAGCCTTGTCTGCTCCTTCAGGTGGACATAAAAGATCCTATTGTGGTATTTTGAAGATAAGCAGGGGAGTTCTCCCTGGTGTCCTGGTCAATATTTATCCCTCAATCAACAGCACTAAAAACAGATTATTGTGTCATTATCACAATGCTTGTTGTGGGATCTTGCTATGTATAAATTTGTTTCCGTGTTTCGTACGTTACAACAATGACTACATTTCAAAAGTACTTCATTGGCTGTACAACATTTTGCAACTCTGGTTGTGAAAGGCACTATATAAATGCAAGTTCTTCATTTCTTTTCTATGAAGAATCAGATTAAAATTAGTTCTTCATCAGACTGCAAATAGTGCTTGGTGGGAGTTGGAATCACCCTCACAGGCAAAACTGGATTGCATTCTTTTGGCTGTTTTCTACAGGGAATAGACTTACTTTGAACTTCACATAGAAGCTTTTTGATTAGAGCTCCCTAATGAATATCTCAGAAAAGAACACAGTATTGCACATTCAGAATATTGACTCAAATAGCTTGCCTTTCCTTTAAACTTCAGGCTATCAATCCAAATCAGAAATCACATCAAGAACAAAGTAACTTGTGTTTGATAACTTTGTGAAGCTATAAGTATGCGAGACAGACTTACTACATGTGCAGCTGCAGTCACAGTCTTTATTACTGATATAACATCGTGGGGTGGAATTTTACTGCCCAATGGTGACAGGCTTGGAGGCTGGAAAAATGGTGAGAAAATGCATTGGAGTGGATACCAAATGTCTTCCTGCCGCTGGCCAAATTTCCCAGGACAGTCATCCAGCTGGATTGGAACTGCACAGGCCAACAGCAGGCATTCAATTGAGCCTGTTAAGTTGTCAATTGAAGATGATATTCCATAGCGTTTAGAGACAGTTGAATGTTAGGTGAATATTGGATAAAACAAACAGCCATTCAGTTCTAATAATAAAAGCAAAATACTGCGGATGCTGGAAATCTGAAATAAAAACAAGAAATGCTGGAACCACTCAACAGGTCTGGCAGCATCTGTGGAAAGAGAAGCAGAGTTAACGTTTCAGGTCAGTGACTGACCCGAAACGTTAACTCTGCTTCTCTTTCCACAGATGCTGCCAGACCTGCTGAGTGGTTCCAGCATTTCTTGTTTTTATTTCAGCCATTCAGTTCTGCTGCATTTACAAGCAGGAAGACTCAGGGCAGAGATTGAAAGACAGGGACCTTTACAGGGATTGTTGAGCGGAAGGCCACTATGGAGGCTGTATCTGCAAGAGTATCTTCCAGGTCCCCTGCAGCAAGTACAGGCAATGCAAGGCGGGGGTGAGAGCCATTGCGCTGTAAAGGCTTCAAAGGGAGATGGGTGCTCGGCACTCAGAGTTTGGCTCCTCCAGTCAGGAGAAGAGTGGGAGAGAGAGGCTGCATCAGCCACATGGAGAGGGACAGCAGCAGTGAGAGGAGCACCAGTGGCATGAAGCTGTGATGGAGCGTGGATGAAGAGGGTGCATTGGGGCAGTAAGGCAGGTGAATGTTCGAAGAAGGCAGTACCCAGCGGAAAGAGTGTACAGAGGCTTAGCTTCATGGAGATGTTAGAGCACCAGTGTCTGCGAAGACTGTGTCTGTCTATGGAATGCTGGAGGAGGAGTTGAGGCCACTGGGATATGGTGGGCACCAATTGCCTGTGGTGGAGTATTTGACTATGATGCTCAATTTTTTTTGCTACAGGGTCATTTCAGGGATAGTTTAAAGTAGTTTGTGGTATCTCTCAGTCAGCAGCCCATCACTGCAGCAAGCAGATGACGGATGCCTTGTTCGAGAGGGCAGGGGAATGCATCAGGTTTCACATCAATCAGGCAAGTCAGGCTGAGAGGGCAATCTGATTCAGTACCATAGCCGGGGGTTGTAGACTGCATGTAAGTACAAAGAACGACGAACAAAGAAAATTACAACACAGGAACAGGCCCTTCGGCCCTCCAAGCCTGCGCCGATCCAGATCCTCTACCTAAACATGTCGCCTATTTTCTAAGGGTCTGTATCTCTTTGCTTCCTGCCCATTCATGTATCTGTCTAGATACATCTTAAAAGACGCTATCATGTTCGCATCTATCCTGAGATAGTCCCAGGTGCCTCAACTGTTCACTCCACCAGAACACCTTCATGGATGGATCCTGGGTGACAAGGGTTATCCACTAAAGACATTGCTACTCACACCAGTGCAAAACCCCAACACTGAGGCAGATGAAGCCTAAGATCGTTGCCCCGTGTCTACAAAGGTGAGCTTAAAGCAGGCTAATTGGCCCTCTAAAAATGTGGTTCAGATGCTTAGACCACTCTGGTGGAGCTTTCCAATACAGCTTCTCAAGGGTCTCCCGAATCGTGGCAGTGTGCTGTGCTCTGCACAAGCTGGCACAGTAGGGAGGAGCTGAACTGGCGATGGACGAAAATATTGGGCATACCACCTCCTCCAAGGAGGAGAATGAGACGCAAATGCATTTAACATCAGGATCTGCCTACTCGGCATATTTCCAGCACACGGTCCTAACGCCCACGCTATTGCCCTCATCAAAATGGCACCTGGCAGAGGCCGTCCCAGAAGCGCGCACACGCCACGGACCCCATTGTGCAACAGAAACAGCACCCATAGTCCCAAAAATACGGGCACTTTGGAGGTGAACTCTGTGCCTCCGCCCCATAAATTGAATAAGAAAAGTATTTGTACGATAAATGTCTTAAATCTTTGCATTTTCTAAATGTACTATCTTACCTGATAAATTCAGTGACTAACCTTGTTTAATTTCCATGCCCAATTTCAATGTCAATGACAGTTTAAAGATGGTTTTATTTTTAAGTCTTTGTTTGCAAGATCACTTGCAGCTAAATGCGGCTTTGAGTCATAAAGGCTTTTATGTAAACTGATTAATACATCATCAAGAGAGCAGTTCCAAGAAAAGAGCATAATGTTTCTGTCCAAAGACAGTTACAAATTCTTCTGGCAATATTAATCTATATACAGGATTTTATGGACATATATACTTCAATTAAACTATGCAAATAAGTACTAATTACCACAGCTTTTGTTTCAAATTCAAAAATATTCATTCTTGGTAATACCAAGGTACAGTTACAGGAGCAGAGACGTAATTTGTTATTTTTAAAGAATAATACAGCACAGCCATAACCCAGAAACAATTACTCTGTCATTTTGCAAGGCTTCACCCTGAGGCGAAAGAAATACTGACTGAAAAGGAGTCAACTGGGGAGCGAACTGCTCATTTACATTTATTTTCCAATAATGTTTAATGGTTTAAATGGGTGAAATTTCTCTTTGAATAAAACACAAAAAAGTTCTTGCTTTTCCTCTAAAACTAATGGGGCTGCAAGCTAAATTGTGTTCTTAGGAAATTGTACATTTCAAAGCCACACAGTTCTGGACTTTTGTTAACATAACAATAATTATGGAGAGTAACATTCTCCAATTACTTTTGTTGAAAGAGGAATCCTATGGTAGAATTGTCTGTCGTCATTCTAATATTACTTGTCCTTTGGTGTGTGAGCTGTTGTTAAGATTCACAGGACTACAAGTAATATTCAAAATAAACACTAGGGTTTTATTATAACAGAACTGGAACATATATGTAAATAATAAATGCAGGAGACAGACTTGAAAATGTCTTACGATGTTGGGCTCCACCCACAAATAACTGGTCATGTGTGATTCAGCATCACTTTCTCTGATGTAGTCCCACAACGTCCCCCTTTTTCCCAAAGATAAAAAAATTCATGAGAAACAACAACGTTGTGGTTTGGATGAATTATACGTGATTGAACAAAATGTTATTTACAGATAAGCAATTTAACAGTCTCTAAATCATAGAGGAGGTTTGCTTATATGTCTGGATCTGGTAGTCATGAATCTCTTCCCTCATTTGAAAAGCTCGGTAAAATGATGACTGGCAACATAGCCACTCACTGGCAATCCCTCTGGCCTCCTGGTACTTGCTGCAAAGAACTGAAGTCTGAGGAGAGACTCCTGGTCATACCGTCTCCTTATGCCAGGACTGCCAGCTTTTTGCCTTCCTTTACATGCACTGACCCGAAACACTCGACCTGGACATGTTCTGCCATTTTTGATGCGGTACGGACTTCATGTACAGTGGCAATTCGTAGTCCTCGCATGTTGGAAGGCCTGTGATGGCTGGTCCAGTTGTGTGCACAAAGTAGAATGTTTGTGATACGCTGCACTATGAGGTTATTATTCCAATACACTTGATTGGAGAACCATTGTTGTCCGTCAGCCTAACTGTGGTGGGTTGCACCATAGATTCCCAGTTCCTGGAGTACATGTCCTTCATTATATGAATTGGCAGAATATTTGCACTTGCTCCAGTGTTGACTTTTACTTTGAGCTTGTGCTTGCCACTCTTTAGTGGAGATATAAGCCCGATCATGGGGAATGCCTCAGATTGTGCAACAGCATTGACATGTTGATCCAGATTAACCATGTGGAATGCTTGCTTGGTGTTCACATGAGTGCACTCTTCAACAGTGTTCTGGCAATTTGTCATTCTGCTGATCTGATGTACCTGCTTAGACTTGTGTTGCGTGTTGGCATACCTCTTATTGTGCTTGCCATCCTGTCTTGCAGACGTTGTCTCTGCCTGTGATCGGCCACCATTCCTGTGTGTAGTATCTGAGCTCAGCCTTCTGCACTACCTTGCTCAATGACCTTGCATGGCATACACTGTACACAATCCCGGTATGCCAGACAGCTGTGAATTGGGTGAGTCAGGCCACATTTGCCACAAGGCTTAGCAGACTTCTGCACCTTGGTACCCTTACTGATTGTTGTAGCTGTCCCCAACGCTTGTAACTGTTGGCATTCAACCATGATAGCTTCAAATTTCCTTCCATCATGGAGTAAGGCATCTATGCTATGCCCTTTCTTCTTTTCTTGCAGGTCTTTTTGAAAGGCCTCTAGTGCGGTAGACGTGATTATCAGTTCTATAACTTGTTCTGACAATTCAGTATCAGCAAAGTTACAGTATTAAATTTTGTCTTGGCACCTTGCAACACACTGGTCAATGGAGTCATCTTGCTTTTGCTGGTAGGTCATAAGCTCAAGCCTATGCACTTGGAGATTTAGCTGTATCCCAGTTGCTGCTCCAGGAATGTCCAGATTTTACCAGGGTCCTTCAGGTCCTTGTCTGACAATCCTGAGGTATTGAGCAGTTTCAAACCTTCGCTGCCAAGTGCAATCTTAATTTTTGTAGATTTCTTCCCTGTTTCAGTGATTTACAGGTCTAGGAAACATAATTTTATTTACGATTGGAATAGTTTAAATGCAGATGCTCTGTCCAACACTTTCCAGTCCATTACTGGGCATCTGAGAGCCATTGTCATAATAATCCTTTTATTTATATGCATATATGGCTTTTACTGGTATTTTTCACAGGAAGAGTCTTTTGGTGCCCTTATGAGAGAAATCACGGCATAGGGAGTGGTAAAATTCTACGGGGAGAGGCCCGCCCTGACCCGCAATGTCAAGAAGGGCCCGTCGCATATTTCCGGCGTCGGGGGAAGCTCGGTGCTGCAGCCCCCACCCGCCGCCTGGCGCGGGCCCTTCATCAACATATGCAAATTAACACTAATGAGATGCAAATAAACTTACCTGCAGGCGGCAGTCGTCCCACACTGATTTTATGGCCGCCATTCGTGCTCTGCGCGCCTTCGGAACTCCGTATGGAGCTCATAGGTGAGAACCTGGTGGGGATGGGGGAAGGAATAAAATTTTCAGGGAGGGATGGAGGAGTGGGGAAAACAATTTTGATTGGATGTGGGGTATGGTGGGAAGGGGTTGAAGGGTAAAAGATTGAAGGTGGGGGGAATTTCAGGTAGGGAAAAACTTAAGTGTTGGTCATTTCGGGCAATGAAATGACCATTGGCAGGGTTAGGGAAGGGCCTTCACATCTTTATTATTTCTTAATAAAAAATTACACTTTCGTACTTTTAAATATTGAAATTAATTGTAAGGGCTTAAAGCCCTTTAAAAATGGTGCCAGCGCCTGCGCGGTGGCGCCAGACGCCCTGACCAGGGCTGCAGCTGCGGCTCCCTCTACGCCATTGGGGGCAGCCACTCCACCCCCTCTATTTAAGTGAGCCTCCGCGCATAATATTGCAATGGCTCATCAGCGGCACTTACGTGTCAGAAGGCAGCCAAGTTCAAAGCGCGCCACCGCAGAGTGCGGCACGCTTTGAACTCAGCGGCCTTCCGACACGGAAGTGCCGCTGAGGAGCCATTGCAATATTATGCGCGGAGGCTCATTTAAAATTCAGCCCCTGGTACCTGCCCCCTTTTAACAGCTATAGGCACAGACAGGCTGTCTGTTGACACAGTTGTTTTTTTGCAACAGTTTGTTTTTTTCAAAGAGAGCTTTTTTAAAGAGTGTCTGCAGTTACTTGCAGCTGCCACAGTCAGTCTTCGTTTTTAACAGTGCTGGACATCCCAGTGGTGCTGTCTATTTATCCCACTCTTTTGGGCTTAGGCCCCACCCATGAAGGAGAAAAAAAATGGGAAAGCTGAAACAATAACGGCTTCAGCAACAGCTGTTAAAACCTTTCTACCTACTGCCAGATAGTTGAAGATTCTGATCTCCTAGCAAATTGCCTGCTATATTTACAGAGTTCCAACCTCCCGGGGTCCTGGATGTGTCCTCACTAACTGCAGTTTTGTGGGGTCTCCTGCCAGCTGCTTTCCTCCAGTCCCTTGAGCCACTCAGGTAGGCAGCTTGCTGTCCCATGTTCTCTCTTTTGATGTATTCTTGAGGAAAATCAAAAGTTGCCATGATATGATGCTCAATGATCTTCAGAAAAAATAAATAGATCCCGATGCTGCCAACAAGCAATATTACTTGTCCTTTGGTGTGTGGTCTATTGTTAGGAGTCACAGGACTACAAGTAAGATTCAAAATAAACGTGGTGTTTTATTATAACAGAACTGGAACATATATCCAAGTAAAAATTACAGGAGCTGGACTTGAACATGTCTTACTATGTCGGGCTCTGCTCACAACTTGACATCACTTCCTCTGATGTAGTCCCACAACAGTCATAAAAGCAAAATACTGCGGATGCTGGAAATCTGAAACAAAAACAAGAAATGCTGGATTCACTCAGCAGGTCTGGCAGCATCTGTGGAAAGAGAAGCAGAGTTAACGTTTCGGGTCAGTGACCCTTCTTCGGAACTGACAAATATTAGAAAAGTCACAGATTATAAACAAGTGAGGTGGGGGTTGGGCAAGAGATAACAAAGGAGAAGGTGCAGATTGGACCAGGCCACATAGCTGACCAAAAGGTCACGGAGCAAAGGCAAACAATATGTTAATGGTGTGTTGAAAGACAAAGCATGAGTACAGATTAGGTGTGAATATACTGAATATTGAACATCAGCAAGTGCAAACCTGAAGAAAAACAACCTGAAAAAAACAGTGGGTGAGCAAACTGAACAAACTAAGATGAACTGAAATAAATACAAAAAAAGATTGTAAAAAATGTAAAAAGGAATGCCAAAAAAAAAAGGAAGAAAAAATAACTAAAAATGAAAGTAAAGTGGGGGGCTGTCATGCTCTGAAATTATTGAACTCAATGTTCAGACCGGCAGGCTGTAGTGTGCCTAATCGGTAGATGAGATGCTGTTCCTCGAGCTTGCGTTGATGTTCACTGGAACACTGCAGCAATCCCAGGACAGAGATGTGAGCATGAGAGCAGGGGGGAGTGTTGAAATGGCAAGCAACCGGAAGCTCAGGGTCCTGCTTGCGGACTGAGCGGAGATGTTCCGCAAAGCGGTCACCCAGTCTGCGCTTGGTCTCCCCAATGTAGAGGAGACCACACTGTGAGCACCGAATACAGTATACTACATTGAAAGAAGTACAAGTAAATCGCTGCTTCACCTGAAAGGAGTGTTTGGGGCCTGGGATAGTGAGGAGAGAGGAGGTAAAGGGGCAGGTATTACACCTCCTGCGATTGCAAGGGAAGGTGCCCTGGGACGGGGACGAGGTGGTGGGGGTAATGGAGGAGTGGACCAGGGTGTCGCGGAGGGAACGATCCCTTCGGAATGCTGACAGGGGAAGGGAGGGGAAGATGCGACTGGTAGTGGCATCACGCTGGAGGTGGCGAAAATGGCGGAGGATGATCCTTTGGATATGGAGGCTGGTGGGATGAAAAGTGAGGACAAGGGGAACCCTGTCACGGTTCTGGGAGGGAGGGGAAGGGGTGAGGGTAGAGGTGCGGGGAATGGGTCGGACACGGTTGAGGGCCCTGTCAAAGACAGTGGGGGGAAATCCTCGGTTGAGGAAAAAGGAGGTCATATCAGAAGCACCGTCATGGAAGGTAGCATCATCAGAGCAGATGCGTCGGAGACGGAGAAACTGGGAGAATGGAATGGAGTCCTTACAGGAGGTAGGGTGTGAAGAAGTGTAGTCGAGGTAGCTGTGGGAGTCAGTGGGCTTATAATGGATATTGGTAGACAACCTATCCCCAGAGATGGAGACAGAGAAGTCGAGGAAGGGAAGGGAAGTGTCAGAGATGGACCATGTAAAGGTGAGAGAAGGGTGGAAATTGGAAGCAAAGTTGATAAAGTTTTCTAGTTCGGGGCGGGAGCAGGAAACGGCACCGATACAGTCATCAATGTACCGGAAAAAGAGTTGGGGGAGGGGGCCTGAGTAGGACTGGAACAAAGAATGCTCGACATATCCCACAAAAAGACAGGCATAACTAGGACCCATGCGGGTACCCATAGCGACACTATAGGTGTCGCTATGGGTACCCGCATGGGTCCTAGTTATGCCTGTCTTTTTGTGGGATATGTTGAGCATTCTTTGTTCCAGTCCTACTCAGGCCCCCTCCCCTAACTCTTTTTCCGGTACATTGATGACTGTATCGGTGCCGTTTCCTGCTCCTGCCCCGAACTAGAAAACTTTATCAACTTTGCTTCCAATTTCCACCCTTCTCTCACCTTTACATGGTCCATCTCTGACACTTCCCTTCCCTTCCTCGACTTCTCTGTCTCCATCTCTGGGGATAGGTTGTCTACCAATATCCATTATAAGCCCACTGACTCCCACAGCTACCTCGACTACACTTCTTCACACCCTACCTCCTGTAAGGACTCCATTCCATTCTCCCAGTTTCTCCGTCTCCGACGCATCTGCTCTGATGATGCTACCTTCCATGACGGTGCTTCTGATATGACCTCCTTTTTCCTCAACCGAGGATTTCCCCCCACTGTGGTTGACAGGGCCCTCAACCGTGTCCGACCCATTCCCCGCACCTCTACCCTCACCCCTTCCCCTCCCTCCCAGAACCGTGACAGGGTTCCCCTTGTCCTCACTTTTCATCCCACCAGCCTCCATATCCAAAGGATCATCCTCCGCCATTTTCGCCACCTCCAGCGTGATGCCACTACCAGTCGCATCTTCCCCTCCCTTCCCCTGTCAGCATTCCGAAGGGATCGTTCCCTCCGCGACACCCTGGTCCACTCCTCCATTACCCCCACCACCTCATCCCCGTCCCAGGGCACCTTCCCTTGCAATCGCAGGAGGTGTAATACCTGCCCCTTTACCTCCTCTCTCCTCACTATCCCAGGCCCCAAACACTCCTTTCAGGTGAAGCAGCGATTTACTTGTACTTCTTTCAATGTAGTATACTGTATTCGCTGCTCACAGTGTGGTCTCCTCTACATTGGGGAGACCAAGCGCAGACTGGGTGACCGCTTTGCGGAACATCTCCGCTCAGTCCGCAAGCAGGACCCTGAGCTTCCGGTTGCTTGCCATTTCAACACTCCCCCCTGCTCTCATGCTCACATCTCTGTCCTGGGATTGCTGCAGTGTTCCAGTGAACATCAACGCAAGCTCGAGGAACAGCATCTCATCTACCGATTAGGCACACTACAGCCTGCCGGTCTGAACATTGAGTTCAATAATTTCAGAGCATGACAGCCCCCCACTTTACTTTCATTTTTAGTTATTTTTTCTTCCTTTTTTTTTTGGCATTCCTTTTTACATTTTTTACAATCTTTTTTTGTATTTATTTCAGTTCATCTTAGTTTGTTCAGTTTGCTCACCCACTGTTTTTTTCAGGTTGTTTTTCTTCAGGTTTGCACTTGCTGATGTTCAATATTCAGTATATTCACACCTAATCTGTACTCATGCTTTGTCTTTCAACACACCATTAACATATTGTTTGCCTTTGCTCCGTGACCTTTTGGTCAGCTATGTGGCCTGGTCCAATCTGCACCTTCTCCTTTGTTATCTCTTGCCCAACCCCCACCTCACTTGTTTATAATCTGTGACTTTTCTAATATTTGTCAGTTCCGAAGAAGGGTCACTGACCTGAAACGTTAACTCTGCTTCTCTTTCCACAGATGCTGCCAGACCTGCTGAGTGATTCCAGCATTTCTTGTTTTCCCACAACAGTCATGGTGACTTATAGTGGAATGGTTAATTACATTGAGTCAGGTGTTTCTCTTAATGAACTGCCACACACATATTAATCAAGTTGGGGAATCCTGAATAAATAAAGCCAGCCAATCAGTTTTTCACAACCCTTGTATGCACTTTATAAGTCAAACTTAAAATTGGGTTTAATGAAAAGATCTGTCAGAGTGTCTGATTTCATTATTTAGAATATCAACCTTACTATCTTCTCAAACCACAGGAATTCCAGATGATGACCATTCCAACAAAAAAATGCCCAACCACCCCTCCCTGAAAATCAACTTCAACACCATTACCAATCGCCCCATGCAGCTCCCGTCCCCTTCCCCTTAAAGCATCCCAAGAGTCACCATTTACTGGAAGCATACATGGGCCAAGCATATCGACACTGTGGTTATGAGCACATCAGATGCTGGATGCTCTATGTGGAATGGCTCACTTGATCTCTCAAAGCTTTGCCAACATTTACAAGGTTCAACAGAACAGAATCTCCCAATCCTGTGCCATTTTTGTCCAAAATGGACAAGAGCCACAAAATCAAAGGATTGCCATCACCTTCAATTTATACTCCAAGTCACACATCATCCTGCCTTGGACATATAATAACCAATCCTTCATCATCACTGAGTTACTATGCTACAATTTCCAAACCTACATGTGCTGGTATTATTTTTTTGTGCATTTGGAGTCACAAACTATGAACTCAGATCCTAGTCATGAATCCCAGTCTTGATGTTGCTTATTACATTCAATTAAACCAAAAACACAGGAATGGTTCAAGAGAATAGGGGTGAAATTCAACCCTAGCAGTTGTGCCAAATGGGCGGTGATGAATCGGCGGCTGACCCCATCCCCACAATACACTCAACTGGATTTTCCTTTCAAGTGAAGCACAAATATGACTGGCAATCCAAAATGTTTCCATGATATTTAACTGGATTATAGATTTTGAATTCCAATCTAATTTGACCTCTACCAGAGTTTTAAAGAGTGATTTTTAGTATTGGGGCCAAAAAACTGTATCTTATTGAAAGTAGGATGAGGATTTCATCCTCCCCCAAAAAATGACATATTCAGAAATATCCAATGCCAAATTCAATAGTCCAATTTATATTTCTAGCTCTCTGACTCTTTAAATCTTCAATATTGTAATAATTCTAATATCATCAGTGCTGGTACATGGCCAGTTCCAGAGAAATGTTCCCTGTTTTGTTTCCTCCCGATCTGCTAATTTTAAAAAATATTTCTATTTGCAATGCCAATTTCTCACAGAGACAGAGATTTCAACCAGCCCTGAGGAAATTATTAAAATATATTGTTTTTATGAATGTTGACTCTCAATGTTTGGGGAATGGGTGGAATAGGAAATTAGGTGCAGCTCCTATAGCTGAATAAATTTTGCAAATCACAGAACAAAAAAAGTTCAACAAACTGTTCTCCTCCTTCAACATGACTGGTATATTTAATTATTATGATACTAAGAAAATGATTCAGACCGTAAATTGTCCTGGCCAACATTCATCCCTCAACCAACATCAGAGATTATCTGGGCAATCTGCGTCCCCCCCACCCCCACCAAGGTGCTGTGTGTGAGACTTTGTTGTACATAATTTGACTGCCATGTTTCCTACATTACAACCGTGACTACACTTCAAACAATACTTCATCAGTTGTAAAGCACTTTGGAATGTCCTGAGGTCATAAACGATGTTAGATAAATGCAAGTCTTTCTTTTACAAAATCAATTATTTATCATGCCAATGCAAATGTTGCACTTTAAAGTTTCACATTGGCTGTCCAGCAATATTTCTGTATCGTACTAGTGCAATTACAAATGATTAAATCTTACATGCATGTGTGATGTATGGTGAAGGCGGGGTCATTGAATATTTTTAAGGCGGAGGTAGATAAATTCTTGTTTGGCAAGGGAATCAAAGATTATTGGGGGTAGATGGGAGTGTGGAATTATTGACAGAAACAGATCAGCCATGATCTTATTGAATGGTGGAGCAGGCTTGACAGGCTGAATGGCCTACTCCTGTTCCTAATTCGTATGGTCGTATGCAGATTTTATGCTAAGCCAGGAAGCATGGAGATGTGAGTCCTGAGATTGGGCTCTTTAAATATTGCAGCAATTGCATTTCTACATACACTTTAATGTAAAAACAAATTCTCAGGCTTTTTACAGAATTTTAGCAAATAAATGCCGAATGAGATCACGTGAATTTTGTTTATTTTCTATTTAAGTGAAGGCATGAAATTGCCTATATTTAACAGGTTAGTGTTTGCATTTAAATAGCAGACAATGTAATTTCACATGAATGCATTAAGTTAATGAGAGAATTCCTTTCAGCTTTATGTTGGCCTCTATAAAGGCAGAATCTGTTGATCTGAATTTCCATAGCATAATATCATGTATGCACACTTGTTGCTGTCTTCAAGATCTTCTTGACTTGTAAGCGTTTTGGGGAATTTTATTACATTAAAGATGCTTTTTTTCGTTCTTTCATGGGATGTGGGTGTCACTGGCAAGGCTAGCATCTGTTGTCTATTCTTAATTGCCCTTGACAACTGAATGGTTTGCTGGGCCATTTCAGAGGCAACCTCATTGCTGTGGGTCTGGAGTCACATTTAGGCCAGACCAGGTAAGAACAGCAGATTGTCTTCCCTAACGGACATTAGTAAGCCATATGGGTTTTTACAATAATCAATGATAGTTTTATGGCATCATTACTGAGATTAGCTTTCAATTCTGGATTGCTTTTATTAATTAATTGAATTTAAATTCCACCAGCTACCATAGTGGGATTTGAACACATATCCCCAGGATGTTAGGCTGGCCCACTGAGTAACCTGTTCAGTGATATTACCACTACACCACCATTTTATTAGTAGCAGATTCAGACCAGACATTTTGGCTGGATACCATGTTACAGAGCCTTATGAATTGGGGAGCACTGCCTACAGCTCATCCATTCACATTCACATCATCAGTGAAATAGATCTTAATAGTTCACTGAAGTGGAAACTTTGTACAAAATGTCTCCTCCTAATTAGTTTCTCACCAACAGTTATAAAAGCAAGAACAAACAAGGAGAACTAATTGTACTTATATTACATGCCATAACTATTTAGAATATGCCAACATTAAAAATAAAACATACTATTCAAAATATTTGTGTTTATAACTATTGAAGACTGAAAGTTCCCCACTATTCTTATCATCCTTTCTGATGGAATATTGTTTTGCCTCTTGTACAATATTTCAGAGAAGTGAAATCTTAATCAAAATGTTCCTACAATACAATAATGTAAACACAGGGTTGAGTTCCCCAAGTGATGGAGGTTAGGTTAACTCAGTCAGTTGAGTATTGCTTTCAGGTCCAGAAGGTCATGGGTTTGAATACTGAAAGATTCATTCAATGTTCCACCCTTCCAAGGTGGATAGACTGAGTGTCAGAGTGTGGGAAGTCAATAGAAGCCTGCAGGGACCTGAGAAGCTTCTTTTAACTACTTAGCACTGAAAATGGGGAAGAGCACTGCACTCAATAGTTATTTCAGGCAGGTGTTTCCTCCCCACTCCAATACTACGATGACAGAGACATGGTTGAGGGAAGGGCAGGACTGGCAGCTCAGTATTCCAGGATATAGAATCTTCAGGAATGAAAGGGGAGGGTGTAAAAGAGGAGGTGGCATTGCACTGTTGATCAATTACTGCAGTAAGGAGGGATGATATCTTAGAAGGTTCCTCAAATGAGGCCTACTGGTTAGAACTTAAAAACAAAAAGGGGTACTACATGTCTCCAAACAGTCAGGGAGAGATAGAGTAGCAGATATGCAGGCAAATCTCAGAGAGGTGTAAAAATAATAGGGTAGTAATAGTAGGGGATTTCAACTTCCCCAATATCAACTGGGATAGTCTGAGTGCAAAAGGCTTAAAGGGGACGGACTTCTTAAAGTGCATACAGGAGAGCTTTTTGAGCCAGCGTGTAGAAAGTCCCACAAGAGAAGGGGCGGAACTGAACCTAATGCTGGGGAATGAAGCCGGACAAGTGGTGTCAGTGGGGGGCATTTCGGGAATAGTGACCATAACTCTGTAAGATTTAAGGTAGTCATAGCAAAGGACAAAGATGGACCGGAAATGAAGGTACTGAATTGGGCAAAGGCTGATTTCAATATGATAAAACAGGATCTGGCCAAAGTGGATTGGGAGGAGCTACTTGCAGGAAAGTTGACATCAGACCAGTGGGAGCATTCAAAAAGGAAATAGTGAGAGTTCATGGCCAACATGTTCCCGTAAAGGTGAAGGGTAGGACCAACAAGACCAGAGAACCCTGGATGTCAAGGGATATAGAGGATTGGATAAGGAAAAAAAAGGCAGAAGCCCTAGAGTACAAAGTGTAGGGGGGTACTGAAAAAAGTAATTAGGAGAGCGAAGAGGGGACATGAAAAACACTGGCGGGCAAGATAAAGGAAAATCCCAAGGCGTTTTATAAGTATATTGAGGGCAAGCAGATAACCAGGGAAAGAGTAGGGCCCATTAGGGACCAGAGTGGCAATCTGTGTGTGGAGGCAGAGGACGTAGGTGAGGTTTTAAATGATTACTTTTCATTTGAGTTCACTATGGAGAAGGATGATGTAGGTGTAGAGATCAGGGAGGGGGATTGTGATATACTTGAACAAATTAGCATTGAAAGGGAGGAAGTATTAGCTGTTTTAGCAGTCTTAAGAGTGGATAAATCCCCAGGCCCAGATGAGATGTATCCCAGGCTGTTATGTGAGGCAAGGGAGGAGATAGCAGGGACTCTGACACAAATTTTCAAATCCTCTCTGGCCACAGGAGAGGTAACAGAGTACTGGAGGACAGCAAATGTGGTACCATTATTCAAGAAGGGTAGCAAGGATAAACCAGGTAATTACAGGCTGGTGAGTCTAACATCAGTGGTTGGGAAACTATTGGAAAACGTTCTGAGGGACAGGATTAATCTCCACTTGGAGAGGCAGGGATTAATCAGGCATAGGCAGCTTTGCTTTGTCAGTGGGAGATCGTGTCTAACAAACTTGTTTGAATTTTTCAAGGAGGTGACTAGATGTGTAGATGAGGGTAAGGCAGTTGATGTAGTCTACATGGACTTCAGTAAGGCTTTTGATAAGGTCCCGCATGGGAGATTGGTTTAGAAGGTAAGAGCCCATGGGATCCAGGGCAATTTGGCAAACTGGATCCAAAATTGGCTTAGTGGCAGGAGGCAGAGGGTGATGGTCGAGGGTTGTTTTTGTGAGTGGAAGCCTGTGACCAGCAGTGGTGTACTGCAGGAATCGGTGCTGGGACACTTGCTGTTTGTAGTGTACATTAATGATTTAGATGCGATTATAGGAGGTATGATCAGTAAGTTTGCAGATGACGCAAAAATTGGTGGTGTCGTAAATAGTGAGTGCTGGTAAGATGGGCGGAGCAGTGGCAAATGAAATTTAATCCTGAGAAGTGTGAGGTGATGCATTTTGGGAGGACTAACAAGGCAAGGGAATATACAATGGATGGTAGGACCTTAGGAAGTACAGACGGTCAGAGGGACCTTGGTGTACTTGTCCATAGCAGCAGCAGGTGTGGATAAGGTGGTTAGGAAGGCATATGGGATACTTGCCTTTATTAGCCAAGACATAGAATATAACAGCAGGGAGGTTATGATGGAACTGCATAAAGCACTGGTTAGGCCACAGCTGGAGTACAGTGTGCAGTTCTGGTCACCACACTATAGGAAGGATATGATTGCACTGAAAGGGTGCAGAGGAGATTCACCAGGATGTTGCCTGGGCTGGAGCATTTCAGCTATGAAGAGAGACTGGATAGACTAGGGTTATTTTCCTTGCAGCAAAGAAGGCTGAAGGGGGTTTGACGTATACAAAATTATGACGGGCATTGATAGCATAGATAGGAAGAAACTTTTTCCCTTAGCGGAGGGATCAATAACCAGGGGGCATAGATTTAAGGTAAGGGGCAGGATGTTTAGGGCGGATTTGAGGAAAACATTTTTCACCCAGAGGGTGGTTGGAATCTGGAACACACTACTTGACGGGATGGTAGAGGCAGGAACCTTCACAATATTTAAGAAGCATTTAGATGTGCACTTGAAATGCCATAGCATACAAGGCTACGGGCCAAGTGCAGGAAAACGGGATTTGAATAGATAGGTGCTTGATGGCTGGCAAAGACATGATGGGCTGAAGGGCCTGTTTCTGTGCTGTATAACTCTATGACTAGCACGCCTTGGCTGCGCCACTGGCCTAGGTCAATTTCTTGGATTCATCCTTTCATTAAACGATTTGTCTGGAATCCTGGCAGGATTACCCTGGGGAAACTGCCTCGATGGAGGATTGAGCACCAGTGGCAGCCTCGGAGCATGTCTTGCTGCCTCCTGTGCAGCTGAAGAAATGTTCTTGTTTAAATTTTGGAAAGGTTAGGCCTCTGGTCCACAATGAATTGTCCTTCGATCAATTACATGATTACACTCCCTTCGGGGTGGTGGGAGGATGTTGTCCTTGAGGGGTGTGGGAGTTTGGAGAATTTAAATTTTATCCTCCCCTCTGTAGTGTTTTGAAAATTGTATTTTGTCCCCTTAAGGCTACCATACACACATATACCAGCAGAGGGAGTCTGTAAGAGAAATAAAAAGGAATGCACGTTCTTACAGCACTTGCAGCTCTGATTATGAATGCTTCTTACTGAATCTTAGTGTTTAGTCCCAAGAACATCACACCCGCCACACACCACAGTCACACTAGAAATCAGGAGTGTATTGGTTCTCAGTACTCAATGTCGCTAATAACAGAAGTTATAAAGAAGGGTCCTATCATTAACATGTCATTTGAATACATCTGCTCTTAGTTAGGAATATTTTTTCAATGCCCCCAGTTACTGCCAGTTGAAAAGCTTAGTGCTGGCGAGGAAATAGGAAGTTATCAGAAGAGCTGATGCAATTTTCTACCCCCATTCACTGGAGTTCCACTGAGAAACCATCATAATCACAGTGGTAAAATCATCCGTTATCAAAAAGAGATTGGATGGACTGCTATAGGTAACCTCCCTCTCCCTCTCCGTAGAACATGTGCATTCCTGCAAGGTTCCAGCCGATTGTCCAACTAATTTCAAACTTGATAACGTAATAAATCAGTGATTCAACACACAAAAATAGGGTGAATTGTTACTTAAGATGAAACTGTTTCCACTGATGGTTGGGTGATTACTCTGAGGACATATATTTAAGATAATTGGAGAAAAATCTTGAAGAGACAAGAGGAGGCATTTCTTTATGCAGTGAGTTGCTATGATCTGGAATGCATTGCCTAAAAAAATGGTCAAGAAGGTTCAATGATAACCTTCAAAAGGATTATATACTTGAAAAAGGAAAACATTGGCAGGACTATGGAGAGAAACTGAGGAAGTGGGATTAATTGGATAGCTCTTTGAAAGAGCTAACATAGGAACAATGGACCTGTGCTGTGCTGTAAGATTCTCTGATACTATGATAACAGAACAGGTATCAGTGAGAGCTATTCATCTTATTTAAAGTCAGGAATCATCAGTCCCCATTGATGTGCTTCACGGCATCACAAATAGCCACTTCAGCCTTTACTTCATTACGTTGCCACATGCTGCATACTTCAGCTGACACATGAAGATTAGACAAAGGCTGGTACTCTAATATTTGATCGATACTTCCTTTAATATTTACGTAGATTTACAGCCTAATGATACTTGAGAGGGTGGATTTTAATGAAAAAACATTCTGCTTTGAAATAAATTCTTTTT
Source organism: Heterodontus francisci (assembly GCF_036365525.1). Classification (NCBI taxonomy): domain Eukaryota; kingdom Metazoa; phylum Chordata; class Chondrichthyes; order Heterodontiformes; family Heterodontidae; genus Heterodontus; species Heterodontus francisci. The sequence goes on from NC_090382.1 coordinate 97,852,876, forward strand.
GTAATGTGGACTTACATAAATCAATGTAAGGGCAAGATTCCTTCCATCCCCTTAAACATACAAGTTAGGTAAAACATGGCAATTTTCAAACCAGCAATCCAGGAAAGAACGACCTGAATGAAGGAATTGGAAGATTCCAGCTATTCCCACAGGAGCAGGATCATAACAGATCAAACATACACTCATTCCAACAAACAAAACCGATTGTGTAGTTGTTAAAAGATGCATGAACATCAGTTCCTGATTCTGATTGGAAATGACAGACAAACAGGTATTTGTGGTTGACTGAAAATTCTGAGCCAAATCTGCAAACAGTATATTATTCCCCAACACTAAGTGCTGTCTATTCATGTGGTCCAAAAACAAACCCATTATGACAGCTTAGATTTATAATGTTTCATGTATCTGAACCTATCTCAGACATAAATACACTAAAAATAGTCTTCATTATTACAAACTCATGGCGAGTGGAAAAGCAGCTCACCTTAACAGGGATTCTTGTTAAGGTGAGAGTTACTCCACTAGTTAGAATGCAGCCAGTATCAAAGATAAAGCTTTGTTATAATTATAGGTTCGTAGCAGAGGTTGCACTCGTAAGGGGACTGTCATAACAGATTTGCAATAACAAGGTTTGCAATAACATAATATTTGTAAGGGTGGTGGGGGGAGTAATTTTAATTCAGGTTAGGCAGACAGACAATTCAAATTCCCTGTGTGACTTAACCCCTGCAATCCCACAACCCGCCAATCTGTTCTGATATTAACCTCCCTTTCCATGCAGGCAAAAGGGTCACCCACCGAAAGGCAGAGGGATGCTGCTTAAAATATGCAGATATGGCTGAGAGCCCATGACTGCATGGACACGCTGCCCATAGCTTTCCCACCAAGCCAAAACTATCAGGAAGAAGAGCTGGAGCCGGAAGTGCTACCTTAGCTTTTTTTTTGTTTTCTTTTGAGACAGAAGGAGCAGGAACAAATTTAACACCCTGGCTCAGCTATACTTAGATCCAATAGTACATACATTTTTTGTCTGGAGGCCTGGGGTACTTAGCTCCATACTGTCTACTTGAGTGAAGTGACTGAAAACAAGAACCCCCACACATAAACAGAGCATGTAAGTTCAAACAATTCCATCATATATACTGTTATATAATCGGTATTGTTTTGATACCCCCACTGTGCTCATAGGGCTGGGTTTTATAGAGGTATCGACATCGGAATCCGTGGCGGGGGTGGGGGGGGGGCATGAAGATTGCCCCAGATGAGGCCTGCCACGGACCTTGACGCCAGTAGGGCCCGTCCCGATATTGCCGGTGGCAGCAAGGCCTCGTGGGGGCCTTCCCACTGCTCGTCGATGGGACCGTAGTTTAAATATTCAAATAAATTTGCTTACCTGCATTAATGACTTTCCCATCACCTCCTGAAAAGCCACCATGATCTTCATCCCAGCAGCCAGCACTGCCACGCCTTCGGATTCCCATCCAGGGAAACGAAGCACAACACTGGTGGGGAGGGGAGGAGGAGGTGTGTTTCTCAGTGCAGGGGGGTGGAGGGATGGGGTCAAATGAACATCACGGGTATAGGGGATGGTGGGAAGGTTATAGTTGAAAGTTTGTGCAGTTTGGGGGGAAAGGTCAGATTGTAAAGGTAAGTGTTTTTGCAGGGGCAAGGGCAAATGATTAATTTAATTGATATGGGGGGGGGGTGGGAGAGGGGCAAAAGAACTTTATTTATTTTCTTTCATTTAATGTTTCTTTAAATATTTAAATTCACCTGTAGGGGTAACAGTCCTTTAAAAATGGCGTCAGCGCCTGCGCACAGGCAGCTGACGGCGTTGCCGGGGACGGACAGCCTGCCCCCTCCACGTGATTGGGGTGGGGGGCGGCCCGTCCCAGCTATTTAAATGAGCTGTCGCACTTGGAATCACATTGGCTCTTTGGCGTGCAGCCCGCATAGGTGGGCCGCCATTGTTTTCGCACGCTGCTGATTTCGATGGCGGGCTTAAAAAATTCAGCCCATAATTTCTATTTAATTTTGTTGTGAAAATAAATCCCTAGATGAGGAAGCAATTGAATGCTGTTCCTACTTTCTACTATCAATTCTATATTATTCAATATCCGTACAGATCGAGTCAATTTTATCTTTTTTATCTGCAAGCTCTTATTACTATCAACAGATACTTTCCCCTCCTCCATAGATGGACAAATTACAACAAATTACCCTGACAACTCTCCGATACACTTTGTTCTAATTAGTCTTCTACTTGGTCTTCCTGATAACTCATCTATAAAACTCCATCCTAATAAATCACCCATTCACTTCTGCTCTGATTACCCTTCCATTAATTTCCATCTTGGTTACCCCTCTCTGCTCTTCTTGGTTGTGAGAAGAATGATGATGCACAAAAAGTCTGGATAAAATTGCAAAAAACTTATATTAATTTGATGCTGCTTTCCATTTTAGCAGCAGTGTGCACACTACTAAACAAGGACAAAGTAATGGCATTAATGCCTTCTCCCTTGTTAGAATCTTTTTCCTCCCATGTCAATACTACCAAAATCAGCACCCAAAAAGATGGCCCAGCAACAAGACACTTTCTCTCTTGTCTTCCTGCCCTCTGGTGGGAAAAACTTGGCTTTCACCTTCTGTTGCAGGTCAGATTAATGCTCACCATATGGAAATTAGTGAATGCAAACACATATCCAAATACCCTACAGCACAAAGCTCTAGCACAGCAATATGACAATAAGCTGCTCTTAAAGAAAGTAATATCCTTATTTATATAAATGCTACTTTTTCTGTTCAGTAAATTAACTCAAAAATCATTCATTCCAGACACCTTATGAAATATCATTCACACTTCAGATTCCTGTCCAGAAAGTTTAAGTCACTGTTGCATCTGTGGTGTGTGAAGTAACAGTAGTTAATTAGAATTTTGGTATGCAAATATTCTGATAATTGTGCCAATGTATTGTTAAAAAATCATCACTACTTCTGATCCTACTTTTAATTGTCGTTTTGGAGCTGCAATGATTTCATTTGCGAGAGGGAGAGAGAGGTAACCCAAGGAGCAACATCACTATCTTGGAGATATCTACAAAGCAAATCCATCTAATTCAACTGGGGAGGAACTCAATGAAGGGAAGGGAACCAGAAACAAGGAATTAAGTAAACAGAACAAAAGAATTATGGTATATGAGTTAGTGGCAGCAAATTTATAGATTCCACCACGTCTGTCATCTCTTTTAATGATACCAGATGCACTGATAATTAAAGTAGGCTCTAATGTAACAAATGCACCAAATCATCCTACTGTGCCAATTGCATGATAGTTCAATATAAACCTAGTACCTTACATCATGTTTGAAGAATAAAGACTAAAAGTCTTAGACTGGATATTAATCTCCTGCAGTTTTAACTTTTGATGGTTTCAGTAGCATTTCTGCAGCACAATTCAGTGATTTGGATAGCCTTACTTTATACAGAATTTGAAAAAAAAAACTGGTAAAGGTTATTCTCCGCTGTGAGCATTCTTCAGTAGATCTCTCATCACCCTTTTCACATATGCTAACTGCTTGGGTGACTCTGCAGTTACTGACCCTGATGTCAGTTTCAGCATTGAAATGGCAACTTGCAATGCCTAAGGTTTTAATTCCTATGCTTCAGCGAAAAGAAAATTATTATTATATCTGTTTTTGCATATTTTCTTTCAGTATTATTTTTTATATTCGTCACAATGAGGGATGTCTGTGCATTTTTTCCACCTAGAAACAGCATCTTGGAAAGCTGCAAAGTAAACTTCACACTATTCTGCCCCATCAAAGTGGCTTCACCAATTTTGAAAGATTGTCTCTAATGTGCCAATCACAGATCCCGATGTCAGATTCAGTACTGCTATAGCAGCTCTCCTACATTCTTCCATTTCTCCAGGCATCCTGCTGATCTCCTTGAGTGAGGCTGTTAATTTTGGAGCATATAATGCCAAATTAAGAGCAGTAGGTGTCAGCTGTGCCTCAGTTGGTAACACTCTCACCTCTGAATCAGAAGTGGCTACAAACCCACTCCAGAGGTTTGAGCACGGGAATCTAGGTTAACAGTCCAACACTGTACCGAGTGAGTGCTGAACTGTCAGACGTACCATCTTTCAGATGAAATGTTAAACCAAGGCCCCGTCTGTCTTCTCAGCTGGATGTAAAAGTTCTCATGGTACTATTTCGAAGAAGAGCAAGGGAGTTATTCCTGGTGTCCTGGCAAATATTTGTCCCTCAATCAGTATCAAAAAAATAGATTATCTGGTCATTATCACATTGCCGTTTGGGGGAGCTTCCTGTGCGCAAATTGATTGTAGTGTTTCCTGCATTACAACAGTGGCTACATTTCAAAAGTACTGTAAAGTGCTTTGAGAAGTTCCAAGGTCGAAAAAGGCACAATGCAAATGAAAGTCTTTCTTGGAACTCATGCACAGCATTAGGTACAGTCTGTGCCCATATCCATTTCACTCTGTATAACTATGAGAGAGGTGCCACTTTCATCATATCAATCTAGTTTTCAGAGGTATAGAATATAAAAGGTTATATAAGAGGTAATGAAGAGATTACATCAAAACTTAATAAAACTTCAGAGTTCAGTCTGCAGTATCATGTTTCACACAATAGGAAGAATATTAAGGTATTAGAGAAGACATAACATAAATGTATTAGGATGAAGTCTGGAATGAGAAAATACAAATCCAAGAAATATTGGGCCTTCTTTTATTAGGACAACACAGAATACAAGACAATATGATAAAAGCGTTTAAAATTATGGGCCAAAGGGACAGGATAGATAGGAGCAGAATGTTTGCAGTCGTTAAGGGGTCTAGATTGAGGGGCCATAGATACAAAATTAAATGCCAAAGATTCAGGAGAGAGAGGAAGATCAATTCCCTAATACAGAGACATGTACATGTACATGGAATTAACTTCCAAGTTTGTATTTGAGGCAGAAACATTGAATATAATATTATCATAAGTTAAAGAAAAAGGGGATAAGCAATATAGGAACAAGGCAATTAGGCTTATTTGCTCGCATGGAGGGTAAACATCGAATGACGACTTTTCATGTTGTAATTTCTATGGATGCGAAATTATTTCTAGATGGGCAGACAGGGCGGTATTTTATTAGTTGCATGCTGTTCACAACAGCAGAAGCGGAAGTGGGCAGCACTTCTGCTTTTGTGTTGGGTGCTGGTTCCCATGTGATTAAAATTAAAATATCATTGGCTGGCGGCGGGCACTTGAGAAACATGCGATCACGCATTGGATGAAACTTTTCATTGATGAAAGCTGCCATTATTTAACAATGCAGAAGGAACATCTGGGCTATAAAACAGCCCCCTGGACAAACAGGGATGCTCAGCATCATGGCTACTACATTCCTGGCTAGCTCCATAACTTTAGTCAAGTATCTTTTTCTCCAAGCAGCAGTTCTTGTCCCTCATCCCCAAGATGTGGTGAACGTAAGCATAAACAAAAGCATAAACAAAAGAGTTATTGAGAGCACAAAGGTGGCATGGATGTCCTTCAACCATCTTTGTCAAATTTAAATTTTTCACAATATTTCTGTTTCAAATCGTTCATGTATGCGTGATCTTCATTTTGTTTGGACTTGCTGAGTAGAAGAATGTAATGGAATGCCTCATGGTTAATGGTTAACAGAAGAGGTACGGACATTACAATTAATGTAGAAGCCACGAGGTTGAGTTTCAGTGATCAAATTTCAATGTCATTGTCCAGTTTTGTACTTGGCACTCTATAGGACATGGCTGCACCTGCAGGCCCAGCTGGCACTTCCAATTGTGCACTGTCATGATGCCTGTTACTGGCACTGTGGACTCAGTTGTTAAATGACTAGAGCCCTCCTTAGCAGCATCCTGTCCACCTACTCCTGAGGTTCCACGAAAATTGGCTATATGAGACTCAGGTCATTCTAACAACATTATTGTGTTCATAAGGCAGACAGGGAAATGAAAAAATCCTTTCCCATTGCTTTCATCCGTAGAAAAGTTGAGCAACTGTTGAACGCCATCTTGAAACGATCGTGAATCAGGTGCCACAAAATTCCCATACAACCCTCAGTTAATCTGGATGGTAGGACTTACTTTCAATTAATTAGCCATTTAGGACTGAGATGAGGAGGGATTTCTTCACCCAGAGAACCTGTGGAATTCTCTACCACGGAAAGCAGTTGAGGCCAAATCATTAAACATATTCAAGAAAAACTTCGATATAGTTCTTAGGACCAAAGGGATCCAGGGATACGGGGAGAAAGCGGGAACAGGGTACTGAGTTTGAATGATCAGTCACGATCGTATTGAATGGCGGTGCAGGTTCAAAGGGCTGACTGGCCTACTCCTGCTCCTATTTTTCCATGTTTCTAATTGTAAGCTAATGAATATTCATTGCATGCAAATGCATTTAAAGTTGGAACTTGACACGGGATGGTGTGATGGCCGACCCGCCACAAAAACGCTGCCAACTTAATCCCTGATTCTCAACCCGCCGTCGGGTAAAAGAAATTTCGACTCCCCGCCCACCATGAATGTCGCTCTTGCAGGCCCTATAAAATTCACCCCCCCCCCCCATTGTGTCTGGTACGCGTGTTTTTACATTCTGATTAATGGATTTTGACCAGAAGAGAAAGGGATTTTCAGAAAGCCTCACACTCTGCTAAATCAAACCCAAAGAAGTTCTGCTCAGGTCACAATTGTGTGCTGCTACATTTAATAGACTTAAAATGATACTCAAAACATAAACCACTGTAGAATCAACTTTGTTTGGGTATTAGGGGAACTCAGTTGATTTTTCTACCCAAACATCCTTATTTGAATCTTTGAGCTGATGTCTGGAGAGAATTATCAAACACAATTGGGGATTAAAAGTAACCAAAAGTGGTAAAGGTGTCCCAAAATGTTTCAAAGAGAACTATTGCAGGTGCATTAACTATGACTGTATTTGGCCCAATTGTATCTTTGAGATTCTAGCCCATCTCCAGCTGTGGTAGAGCAGAGAGACAAATGTCCATGCGTACCTGCAGAAGCTGTGCCCCTGTAATTTTTTTATTATTAATTCACAGGATGTGGGCATTACTGGCTAGGCCAGTATTTATTGCCCATCCCTAATTGCCCTTGAGAAGGTGGGAGTGAACTGCCTTTTCGAACTGTTGCATTCCTTGGGGTATAGGTGCACCAACAGTGCTGTTAGGAATGGAGTTCCTGGATTTTAACACAGCAACAGTGAAGGAACAACGATATACTTTCAAGTCACAATGGTGTGTGGCTTGGAAGGGAACTTGTAGGTGGTGCTGTTCCCATGCATCTGTTGCCCTTGTCCTTCTAGGTGGTAGAAGTTATGGATCTGGAAGATGCTGTCGAAAGAGCCTTGGTGAGTTGCTGCAGTACATCTTGTATATGGTACACACTGCTGCCACTCTGCATCGGTGATGAAAGGAGAAAGTTTTGAAGATGGTGTATGGGGTGCCACCCAGTGGGCTGCTTTGTCCTGTATGATGTCAAGCTTCTAGAGAGTTGTTGGAGCTGCACCCATCCAGGCAAGTGGAGCGTATTCCACCACACTCCTGACTTGTGCCTTGTAGATGGTGGACAGGCACTGGGGAGTCAGGAGGTGAGTTACTCGCCGCAGAATTCCCAGCCTCTGATCTGCTCTTGTAGCGACAGCATTTATGTGGCTGGTCCAGTTCAGATTCTGGTCAATGGTGATCCCCAGGAAGGTGGATAGTCGGTGGTTCAGCGATGGTAATGCCGTTGAACATCAAGGGGAGATGGTTATATTCTCTCTTGTTTGAGATGGTCATTGTCTGGCACTTGCTTGGCATGAATTTTATTGCCACTTATCAACCCAAGCCTGGAAGTTGTCCAGGTCTTGCTGCATTTGGACACAGACTGTTTCAGTATCTAAGGAGTCGCGAGTGGTGCTGAACATTGTGCAATCATCAGCTGACATCCCCACTTCTGGCCTTATGATGGAGGGAAGGTCATTGATGAAGTGGCTGAAGATGGTTGGGGCGAGGACACTACCCTGAGAAACTCCTGCAGTGATGTCCTGCAACTGAGATGATTGACCACCAACAATTATAACCACCTTCCTTTGTGCTGGGTATGACTCCAACCAGCGGAGAGTTTTCCCCTGATTCCCATTGACTCCAATTTTGCTAGGGCTCCTTGATGCCACACTCAGTCAAATTCTGCCTTGATGTCAAGGGCAGTCACTCTCACCTCACCTCTGGATTTCAGCTGTTTTGTCCATGTCTGAACCAAGGCTGTAATGAGGTCAGGAGCTGAGTACTCCTGGCAGAACCCAAACTGAGTGTCAGTGTGCAGGCTATTGCTGAGCAAGTGCCGCTTGATAGCACTGTCGACGACCCCTTCCATTACTTTGCTGATGATCAAGAGTATAAAGATATACTCTTTATATACAGTCATTAGACTGGTTGGATTTGTCCTGTTTTTTGCAGACAGATATACCTGGACAATTTTCCACGTTGCCAGATAGATACCTGTGTTGTAGCTGTACTGGAACAGCTTGGCTAGGGGCACAGCCAGTTCTGGAGCACAAGTCTTCAGTACTATTTCGGGAATGTTGTCAGGGCCCATTGCCTTTGCAGTATCCAGTGCCTTCAGCTGTTTCTTGGTATCACGTGGAGTGAATTGGATTGGCTGAAGGCTGGCATCTGTGATGCTGGGGACCTCAGAAGTAGGCGAGATAGATCATCCACTCAGCACTTTTGGCTGAATATGAATGCAGATGCTTCAGCCTTGTCTTTTGCACTGATGTGCTGGGCTCCTCCATCACTGAGGATGGGGATATTTGTGGAGCCTCCTCCTCCCAATTGTCCACCACCATTCACGACTGGATGTGGCAAGACTGCAGAGCTTGGATCTGATCTGTTGGTTGTGTGTATAGCATATTACAAGATGTGTTCTAATTAGTGCCAGGGCAGGCTGCACCATCTTGATATCTAAAACGCTATTAAAGGGTAAAGAAATGCTGGAATGGCAGCATCTTAGTTGTAGAGAACACTGTACTTAACTTTTTCAACCTTTTGTCGACTGCAACTAATAGATGTTCCCATTATAAATTAGCCAGATACATCACTCTATGCTGTGGACATGTCATTAGCAGTGCTCTGAATAGTAAAACATCAGATAGAAAGAAAAAAATTGCATTTTAACATTAATGAATGTGAGGGTGTGTATATCAGGGATTTTCATCTTGGCAAAGTCTACTTTAGTCCTGTATTTCACCTCATGCCACAATGATGATGTGAAAGATAATTTTGACTTTGCTTGACAGTATAAAATGGGTGATATTGAATCAGCTGCCCATTATCTCTCCTGATTTTCATTTCCATTGACTTTAATGGAAATAAAACCCAGGAGAGATATATAACGGTTTATACAGATGTATACAGCAGCTTATCTGATATTGCGCAGTTTACACTATCACTCAATGTCAAATTATCCTCAGGGAGCCTTCCTTTTAGCCATTTGCCCTGCCTACATACATAAGGTTCTTTCGTACCGACAGACTTTTCGTATCTATGGGAGAGGAATGGGTGTCAACCAAAATTTAAACTTGAATCTCTTCAGTGCAACCATTTTAGGATAGGAAAGTGTTTGCCCGTGCCACAGGATGATGGGACATAGGTTTGTGCTTGCCGTCTCCCAGATGCTGAATTCTCAGCCTTTACCATGTTGCTGTAGGGAAGCACTGAGCAGATCAAGCATTTTCCACAAGCAGAACTAAATTGAATGAAGAATTATCTTGGGTGCTTGTAGCAGCTGGCTTTAGAGCAGCCTGGTCAAGTCCAACAGGAAGCCAGCTGTCAATTATCTCAAAGAGAGATCATCCGTCGAGCCCACATTAAGGGCAAGGGGAGAAAGCACCACTTTAAAAAAAAAGAGTGAAAATTAATTGAAGTTTTACAATCTGTTTTATTTTTAAAAAATCAAATTGCATTAATGATTGTGAAGGCAGGCATATATCATGAATTTCCAACGCACATTATGGGCTGAATCTTACCAGCCCCTCGATGCAGTGGGTTGCGGCGCAGGGGCCAGTAAAATGCTGTGGGGAGAGGGGCTCACCTCATCGTACCGGTGCAGCAGGACCTCGGTGCGGCACCACCCCCCCCTCCCGCCGCACAACAGCGGCACCACAATGAGCATATGGTAAACGGTACTTACCTTTGCTGATTATGCAGCCCGCTGCCTCTCCACTGACACTTCCGGATTTTCCGATGAACGGGTGGCCGTCACGTGCCATCCCGTTCACGATTGGAAAAGGCAGCGGATCCACAGAGGCAGAAGGTTTTGCGGCAGGGGTCTCACTCTGCATACTAAAGGGAGGAGGGAGGGGGCCATTACAGGGGTTTCACTCTGCATTCTTAAATGGAGGGAGGGAGGGGAGCATTACAGGCGCCTCACTCTGCATACTAAAGGTAGAAGGGAGGGGGCATTAGAGTCATAGAGTTATACAGCACAGAAACAGGCCCTTCGGCCCATCGTGTCCGCGCCGGCCATCAAGCACCTAACTATTCGAATCCCAGTTACCAGCACTTGGCCCATAGCCTTGTATGCTATGACGTTTCAAGTGCTCATCTAATTACTTCTTAAATGATGTGAGGGTTCCTGCCTCTACCACCTCTTCAGGCAGTGCGTTCTAGATTTCAACCACCCTCTGGGAGAAATTGTTTTTCCTCAAGTCCCCTCTAAACCTCCTGCCCTTTACCTTAAATCTATGCCCCCTGGTTATTGACCCCTCTGCTAAGGGAAAAAGTTTCTTCTTATCTAACCTATCAATGCCCCTCATAATTTTATATACCTCAATCAGGTCCCCCCTCAGCCTTCACTGTTCTAAGAAAAACAACCCTAGCCTTTTCAGTCTCTCTTCATAGCTGAAACGCTCCAGCCCAGGCAACATCCTGGTGAATCTCCTCTGCACCCTCTCCAGTGCAATCACATCCTTCCTATAGTGTGGTGCCCTGAACTGTACACAGTACTCCAGCTGTGGCCAACTAGCATTTTATACAACTCCATCATAACCTCCCTGTTCTTATATTCTATGCATCGGCTGATAAAGGCAAGTATCCTATATGCCTTCCTAACCACCTTATCTACCTGTGCTGCTGCCTTCAGTGATCTATGGACAAGTACACCAAGTTCCCTCTGACCTTCTGTACTTCCTAGGGTCCTACCATCCATTGTATATTTCTTTGCCTTGTTAGTCCTCCCAAAATGCATCACCTCACATTTCTCAGGATTAAATTCCATTTGCTACTGCTCCGCCCATCTTACCAGCCCATTTATACTGTCCTGTCATCTAAGGCTTTCCTCCTCACTACTTACGACACCACGAATTTTTGTGTCATCTGCAAACTTTCTTATCGTACCTCTTATATTCATGTCTAAATCATTAATGTACACTACAAACAGCAAGAGTCCCAGTACCGATCCCTGTGGTACACCACTGGTCACAGGCTTCCACTCACAAAAACAACCCTCGACCATCACCCTTTGCCTCCTGCTACTAAGCCAATTTTGGATCCAATTTGCCAAATTGCCCTGGATCTCATGGGCACTCACCTTCTTAACCAATCTCCCATGCGGGAACTTATCAAAAGCCTTACTGAAGTCCATGTAGACTACGTGAACTGTTTTACCCTCATCTACACATATAGTCACTGCCTCGAAAAATTCAATTACGTTATTATTAAATTATTATTATTGTATTACAGTGGTCTCACTCTGCATTCCTAAAGGGAGGAGGGTGGGGGGATACACAGGGGTCTCACTCTGCATTCTTAAAGGGAAGGGGTCTGGGATTACTGGTGGGAAAGCTCTGCTGGCATTAAGGGAGGTACTGTGTACCATCTCTCCGTTAACAGTGTATGCTTTGTGTTGTTCGTGTTTGTGAGGGAGCAATGGCACACTAGGCACCCTATGTGTGGGGAGGGTGCCAGAAAGGGCAGGAACATTAAGGTTGTATGGATGGTGGGGACAATAGATTCACCTGGTAGGATCTTGATGTGGTCATGCTGTGTCACTCTGAGTATTGGCCAAGATGGGCAATGCCACGGCATGCCATATAGTTGACACAGGAAAGCAGCTGATGTACCCCTCAACACCAATCCCTTCCCTGTTAGGAACCTTCGAATACATGAAGGGTTCAACTTTATTTATCACATGGAAATTGGTATGGCTCATCCTACATTGTGTGATCCTCTTCTCGTGAGGATCCGTATGCACCGGAGGCAATATCAACAGGCAGGTGCGAGCCAATTAGAGGCCCCTGGTCATGAGCAGCAGCCCCCAAGGGTTGCCGTGCATCTACAGGCCCCACAAAACTTGCCACCAGATGTCAGAGCACCAGTGTCAGAGGTGATTGTGCATTTAGATAGGGTAGTGACATGTCTCTGTGCCCGGCTCAAGGATGACCTGCAGCCCATTGGCTTCGGTGGACATCCTGTGCCTCTGGTCCTCATTGTGGCAGCGGTTCTCAAGCCTGACACCTCTGCACCTCTTCAGAGGCCCACCAGAGACCTTTGTGGGGTCACACAGTCAGCAGTGCACTGCTGCATCAGGGAGGTCACCAATGCCCTGCACTGAAGGGCCAGTGAGTATCCGCTTCAAGACAGACTCTCACAGCCAGGCCCAGAAGCAATTGGTTTTGGCACCATTGCCGGAGAACCATAGGTTGTAATGTTCATGGACTGCACTCATGTGGCCATCAGGCCTCCCACCAGGTTACCACCTGCAGACATCACATTAAAGGAGCCCTCTCAATCTAGGTTAAGCTGGTATGTGATCACTGCAGATGCTTGCTGCGAATGTGTGACCGCTTCTCAGGCAGCTGCCATGACACCGGGGTCTTGTGCCAATCCCAGCTGCCACCGCTGTTCACTGAACTGGCTCAGATGGAGGGGTAGCTTCTTGGAGATAAGGGCTATCCTTTGCAGACATGGCTCCCGACAGTGCTGCAGAGGAGAGATACAATGCCAGCCACTGAGCTACATGAGCCACCATCAAGCAGGAGATCAGCATGCTTAAAGAGCGCCTCCAATGCCTGGATGGATAAGATGATGCCCTGTACTACAGGGCGAAAAGGCCGGCTCGTTTCTTTGCTGCTCTGCATAACTATGCACCCAATAGGGGCCAGGCCTGGCATGATGAGGAGAGACGTCAACAGGATTCCTCCTCGGACTATGAAGACACTGAGGACCTACAACATGAAAGATGCATGGGAGGGCAGAAGGCACCCAGGCTCTGCACGCAGGGCTAGCAGTGAGCTAGGGATGTACAGAAGTGACTACAGAAAGACACACATGTTGGTGAGGAACATTTCATGAAAGCAATTTACATTGCTGTGACACCCATGCATTCCCATTTGTGCCAGTGTGTTCTCTGTCAACCTCTGTAATACCTTTTATGGTCTATTTAAGTCTCACGTCCTGGAATGTGAAAGTTTAGGATTATTCACCCAGGTGCGGCACACCTACAAGAAGGAATGTTACAGTTGAGTGGGAGAAGAGGATCACAACTTCACAGCACACTGGGACACAGCAGGGTAAATATGTGGCAGCAAAGCAGAATGTGCTGGGGTCACTCAGCAGGTCAAGCAGCATCTGTGGAGAGAGAAGCAGAGTTAACTTTCAGGTCTGTGAACTTGGACAAGTTAACTCTGCTTCTCTCTCCACAGATGCTGCCTGACCTGCTGGATTTCTGCAGCACTTTCTGCTTTGCTGCCAGATTGACAGCAGCCCCACTCTTCAGTAGTCAGGTAAGTATTTCTTTGACAGCTGTCAGGAAGCAGGTGCTGGGGCGTTTCAAATAAGGACCCAGCACCTGCTGCACAACTGTCAAAGACTCTCTCACTGCGCCGAATGTCCCGCCTCTCCCCACATAATATGGGGAGGGCGACTTGGCGCCGTGATTCTAATGAACCCCCGCACGTAATATCGAGGGGGCTCTGCGAATGGCCGCTAAATGTGGGCACCCCATTGAGTTGAAAGGGCGCAGCCCGAATGAAATTCAGCCCTATTTTTTTTTCTGCTGAACTCCAATCCATGTCACACAGGGATATAAGAGCAGGAGTTGGCCATTCAGCCCCTTGGGCCTGTTCCACTATTCAATGAGCTCATTGCTGATCAGTGAACTAATTCCATCAATCTTAGACTTAAAATTAACAATGTATCTAGAATTAATTGTCATTCTAAACTCTGACCACCTTGTGTTTGTAGATGTGTTTCCTAATTTCACTCCTGGAAGGTCTGGCTCTAATTTAATAAGTCCCTTAAGTCCACTTGCCTTCTTTTCACCGCTATCTTAACAGAGTAGGTAAAAGAAAGAGTTTTGTGTAATTACTGCACCCATCAGTGTTGAAATGATTCTGATCCTTCAGCAACTTAACGTAGTCACAGGCCGGCATTATACGCCCCCCCCAAAAAAACAGGAAGGTGGCAGCGGAGGCGGGAGCAGATCGGGAAGGATTCCCCAAGTTTCCCGCTCCATTTTATGCCCCCCGCATCCCCTGCCACCTTCCTGTTTTTTTGGGGGGGGCGTATAATGCCGGCCTGTGACTACGTTAAGTTGCTGAAGGATCAGAATCATTTCAACACTGATGGGTGCTTTTGTCAGGCGGCTTCTCTCGGGCCTGGGCCGCCCGACTGGCCACTGGTAAAATCCCTGTTCTGGCGGGCGGATTGGTTGGTCTGGGGTGGGCGGGCCATTTCTCACTGCCACCCTGCGTAAGGTGGCAGCGGAGGCGGGAGCAGATCGGGAAGGATTCCCCAAGTTTCCCGCTCCATTTTATGCCCCCCGCATCCCCTGCCACCTTACGCAGGGTGGCAGTGAGAAATGGCCCGCCCACCCCAGACCAACCAATCCGCCCGCCAGAACAGGGATTTTACCAGTAGCCAGTCGGGCGGCCCAGGCCCGAGAGAAGCCGCCTGACAAAAGCAGGCGGCTTTCTGACAGCCTTGGTGGGGGGAGGGGCCCTCAGGATCAGGCACCTTGTGTCTGATGGAGGGCCGCACCCGCTGTCCCAACCACCCCCAATACCCAACACTTCGTCCATCCCCCCAATCGACCATCCTTGCCTCACCGGGACCCAACCGATCACCCCCGGCGAGGCACCAAAAACTTATGTCCGTTCCGGAGCTCCCCGACATCTTCTTTCTGATTGTTGGGTCGCAGGCCCAGCAGTGGTCACCACTCCCGGTGGCACTGCTGGGACTAAGAACTGCCAGCCTGCTGATTGGCCGGCAACTCCGTTAGGCTTGCCTTCCGACCTCAATGAGGTGGAAGTCCCGCCTCAGACCAATTAAAGGCCTGTGGATCACAAAATGCAGTCCGGATCTCCAGGCCAGGTAGAGGCGGTTTCGTCACCGACTTTTCAGTCGGTGCACAGCTCCTGGCTGCCGAGGGAAAAATTCCGGCTCTCGAGTCATTTACGGCTCAAAAGGAGGCCATGCAGCCCATCAAGTCCATGCTGGCTCGCCCCAGAGCAATCCGGTCAGTCCCACTCCTCGGCTTGATCCCCATAGCCCTGCAAGTTTATTTCCTCCAAGTAGCCATCCAATTTACTTTTGAAATCATTGATTGTATCCACTTACACCACACCTGTGGGCAACGAGTTCTAGGTCATTACCACCTACTGCGTAAAAAAGTTCTTCCTAATATTCCCCCTGCATCTCTTGCCCAAAACCTTCAATCTGTGCCCCATAGTCTTTGTACCATTTGTTCATGGGAATAGTTCTTCCCTGACTAACTTGAATAAGCCTATCATAATCTTGTACACCTTTATCAAATCTCTCCTCAATCTCTTTTGTTCTCAGGAGAACAACCCCAGCTTTTTCCAACCTAACCTTGTCGCTAAAATCCCCCATTCCTGGAACAATTCTGGTAAATGTCCTCTGCACTCTCCCAATGACCCTCAAACCTTCCTAAAGTGTGGTGACCGGAACTGGACGCAATACTCCAGTTGGGGCCTAGCCAGAGCTTTATAAATGTTCAGCATAACTTCCCTGCTTTTGTACTGAATGCGTCTATTTATGAAGCCCAAGATCTTGACTATTCTACCGTAACTATTGACCAATTCTTGACTATTCTAACGTATTCCTTTCTGGCCTCCCACTTTCTACCCTCCATAAGCTTGAGGTCATTAAAAATTCTGCTGTCCGTGTCCTAATTTGCACCACATGTCATTCACTGATCACTCCCTGTGCTCGCTGACCGACACTGGCTCCCGGTTAAACAACACCTCGATTTAAAAATTCTCATCCTTGTTTTCACCACCTTCCATGTCTTGGACCCTCCTTATCTCTGTAATCTCCTCTAGCCGTATGACCCTACAAGACATATGTGTTCCTCTAAATCTGGCCTCTTGAGCATCCCATATTTCAATCACTCCACCTCTGGTGGCCATGCCTTCAGCTGCCTAGGCCCTAAGCTCTGGAATTCCTGCTCTAAATCTCTCTATCTCCATTTTCTCCTTTAAGACACTCCTCATAACCTACCTCTTTGCCTAAGCTTTTGGTCATCTGCCCTAATATCTCCTTATGTGGCTCGGAGTCATATTTTGTTTTATAACGCATCTGTGAAGTGCCTTGGGATGTTTTATTACATTAAAGATCTTTACTAATACAAGCTGTTGCTGTTGTTGAACTATTGGGTTTTAAATGGATGTTGTCATGCAGGCCCCCACCTGCCAAGAATGGGGCACAGATATTTCGCCGCATGGACGCTAAATTTTAAAATTGTTGCTGGGAAGAAAAGAAGGCATATTACAAGGGGTGGCCAATTTCCTGACTGGAAAGACATTTTCATAGTAACAGACAGGACGAAGGGGCCACTCCCTGCTCCAATTTAATCCACAATGTACTTTTGATCACCAGACATTGAAGGTGGAGAGGCTAGGGTTCCAGGTTAACTGCTAAAATGGCCAAATACACAAACAAACGTGGTCAGACCAGCTTAGTCATATGACTAACTGGCTGTTGGAGTTTTTTGAATTTGAACTTGCCACAGAGAATTTGAACTCAGAAATCTGTTTGCTCCTGGACTGAGAACACCTCTTTCTTGTCTGTTCCCATCTCTTTCTCACGGAACTGAAGACCCATTGAAGAAAAGCCTCCTACAGTGAGCAAGGTTTAAGAAGAATACTGGGCCCCAACAAAAAGCAAGAATTACCTACAAAAGGACTACAGTGAACTCAAAGCACAGTAACAAGAAACTCTTCTGATATGGCCTCAAACCTCTCCACTTTATTTTTCTTCTGCTCTTTTCTGTCTCTATTTGCATATGCGTATGATGTATGCATGCTAGTGTGGGGTGTGGCGTGTATCTGTAGGCGTTAACCAAATTAGAGTTTAAGTTTAAGTTTTAATAAATTTCACTTTTCTTCTTTAAACCTAACAAGGCCTGTTTGTGCTCATTTCTTTGCCTTATAATTGGAAAGCGGTGAACAAGGATTCACCAAGGGAGAGCTCAAAACACAGTGTGTTTAAAAAATTAAACTGTGTTACAATAAGACCAGGTGAAGGCTAAAAGGGACCCCTAGACACCTTTCTCACCTGGTCATAACAATGTATATGGACAAGATATTCTAATCTAGATAATCTCTTTCCTGCACCACTAGTTTTATATGGACTGGTCAGCATCAGCTGGACTTCCACAGCCAGATTCTCTGAGTTTTGTGAAAAACAAGAGAGATTTCTGAGTCATCTGTGGTCTGATTGCTCTCACTTTAAGTAGCTTATCTAAAAATTACACAGTCTGTATACATCCTGAGGTCTTAAATGATTCAATTTGCAGTGATCTGCAGAGTTAGTAAAGGTTCCTTAAAGTTGAAGCATCATCTCATAGCATTCACACCAGCTCAGACGACTTTGCTTACAACTCACAAGGTTGCTGGTACAATTTCTTTATTTTGTTTTTCTGAGTTTGTTTTCACGATTGAAGATTTCTGAGGTATTTGAAATAGAGTAAACATTGGCAGACATTGCCCATTATCCTGTAACCCCTTCCACAGTACTTATAAAACAAACTGCATTTCCAATCAATTGAAAACAAAGAATTTACTCATTTTAATGCTGCGGGAATTGAAGATTTGTTTTCAAAAAAATGTACCTTCCTCAACAGTATACCAGGTTTTTACCAGATATTTATTGATAACATACTCAGGGCACATGGTTGAATGTTATATTTTTGTTGTATATTTTGCATTAGGGTTTCATTCGAAACAACAATTTACACTATATCCTTTTGCATTACACAATCTGGATGGATATGATCAGTCTGAACACGTATTTTATACTCTAACCTGCAAGACATAGGCTGCAAATTGGGCTCCGTAGTGCCGTTGGTGGAGCACCATCTCCCCAGAGAGCTCAGTCAATGCAGGTGTGCCTGTGCCCCTCTGGTTTTTCTCTGCTCTCTCCTGTTATGGACCACCTTGTCCTGCAAGAGAGTGGGAAGAATGTCAGTGAGTGTATTGAAATGTGATTGGGTGATGCGCCTTCCATAGCTGAATAGCTGGAGGTGAGTGGAAGGAGTGAGAATTGGGTGTAAGGCTGGCAGCATTGGTAGGTGTGTGAGGATGAAGTGGAGCATCTGAATGTTAGGCCTCAGTCATGATTAATAGAGATTGTTGATGGGTAAGTGATGGGGTGTTGGTGCATTGAACAGCATGCGAGGTTGGTGGTCTGGTAGGGAGGAGATGTCACGTGAAGATACATTCACTGACCTTGACCACCCATGTGAGGTCATTGAACTACTTGTGGCACTGCTGTCAGGACCTCAGTGGTAGACTCCAAGAGTTGACCTCCCTGGCCACCTGCTCCCACTCCCTTCTCAGGGTTTGCCTTGAGGGTCTCCTGCAGAAGCACTGTGTCTCTCCTCCTTTCCACCTCCTGCACTAATACCTCTAGTGCCACATCAGAAAGCCTGAAACTTTCCTTTGCCTTTTGCTTCATCTTCTGTGCTTTTGTTTCTCTCCAAGTCTTCCACAGCTAGTCAGCAGCATAGGTAATGCTCGGCTGCACCTTGATATAATTTAGAGGAGCAGACAGCACGACATTTGCATGCCATCTGATCCAACGGGACCGGGTTGTGGGGGGTGGGGGTCATCGTGCAGCATGATCCTCTTATCTAACATGGGCCTAAATGAACAATTCCCTCATACAGTCTGATGGAGCTTAGAAGATCCTGAGCAATGTTCAAGTATCAACTTTTGGTTTTCTTTCACATTACTTCACTATGATCTCAAATCGGCAGCTTTAGTCCACTCTCTATTTACCTAAAAAATTATTTGCTTCTTTCCCAGTTTGATTGCACATTTAGAATCACCAATTAATTAAATCATATTGCCAGTGTTGATAACTGGCTATTCTGACTGTGAGCCCTTAACCAAATTCCTGTATTAAGAATGATCCCTCCAAATCATAGATGACCTCTATAAATGCTAATAAATCCCATCTTTCCAAATGTTGTTTCCCATTCACATTCTGAGGACAAAAGGAGATAATCAGGGGTTGATGCTGTTTGTATATATTTCATGTCCTTTGTGAAACTTAAATACAAAAATGTTCAACTATTGGCATAAACCAAATTAATGCTTTAGGTTGGTCACTGTTTTGTTATAAATCTAAATCATATTACCCCTACAAAAGGCAATGACATTTGCTAACATGATATCAAAAGGAATTAATCAAAATTGTACTTGTAACTAATCCATTGTAATTAATATTGCAACGGCAGTATCTAATTGCAGTTACGTATTAGAATGATAACAGAATCAAATATTAAACAATAAATTAATGTAAAATTAAGTGTATGCACTGATGATCTAGATCAAAGACATTAGAATTAATTATTGGGATTTGATTCTTCTCCAACCCCTAAATTTTTATATTTTTGTCTTCTCAGTGGCTCAAGCTTGGCTGTAGTTCCATGGGTAGAAGAAACGTTCAATTCACAAACAGCCAATTGTCAGTTATGAATGATACAGGGCTATTTCTGCCATTACAGTGAAGTGCAACTCGGAATGGTTAGCCATGAGCAAAACGCTAGCCAAAAAGTCATGAATGGTTGCAATTTTCCAGGGTCGGTTCATTTGCATATTGAGCATAAGTTTCCAAAACTTTGTTGGTTTTTCATTGGCAGCTAGCCTAATGGGCGATACAAAATAGCAGCTCAATTTAATGGGATATGACCATTTAAAGGTAACTGGCCATATAGGAGGACAAAATTTGTTTCAGACTTTATAAATGCTTAAAATGGATTTGGAATGTTTCTCAATCTTTCTTATGGCTGACAGGAGGGATGAAGGTGGGAGAAGTACCAAGCAAAAGTGCGATGAAAGGAAACCCAATAAGGATGCGCAAAATAGAGTCTGTGGGCTTGTGCTGGAACAGAACAGCCCTGAACTCCCTGTTTGATGGGCAGTGAAGTGCACCTGCTGCTAATTAAAATGGTTACAAGGAAGGTTGTCCAGTTTGGCACCTCAGGGCACTGTTTCAAAAAGACAGCTGTGCACCACACTTATCAGGAAGAGGCAGCCAGGCTGAACAGTGTGAACATACCTGTAGGACACAGTAATTAAAGTAGAAGAAAATAGCAAAGCATGACGACCATGCAGTACTATTTATCACATCAATTGCCCAAGATTGCATCAAACTGTTGCCAATTAACTTATTACACAATTAATGATCACTTAAGGTAGGCCGTCATATAATTTTGCTCTATTATTGCATCACATTCGTAGCTGTACTTTAGCACTGCAAAAATGCAACATGCAACACAAAATTGGCAATGTTGCCATGCTCACACTTTCCAAGAGTTTCAGACATCAAATTATTATCACACAACCTAGCTGGATAGTGCATGGTCACTCAGTGTCCTGCAGGCTGACTATCTGTTTGCCACTGTACACGTACTTGTTCAACTTGCATTCCCACTTGCACAACAAGGTGGTACAAAATTCAACAGAACAGGGTCCAACTTGAGAAAAATTACTAATCACCTTGAAGTAAGCTAGCTGAATATTGTGGCATTCCAGACCATGGAGAAAGCAGGAGTCTGCCGAACTCAGAGCTACTACTATTCTACTCTTATGACTTGTCCCATTTCTCACTCACCAGCACAGCCAAACACACAGGCAGATGTATCACACAGGATCATGCAATGCAAACTTTTGTTTGCAAAAATTTAATGATGACTGGCATTAGTTTTATGAATTAAATTATATTCAAATCATAATACTTCTGGTGTGAAAATTCTTCTCCATATTTTGCTAAATTGCAAAGAGGTCTATAGCTCAGGAGTTATTTTGAAAGCCACAGTGGCCTGAATTAGTGCTTGCTTCAAACCTGTTACGTGACAATTGGCACTGACACCGACAGCAGCAATTGCTGATTGAATCAATCAGCGCTGCCACCTGGAAGGTGGTGGAAGGTTATTGGGGGTAGGTGGAAATGTGGAGCAATCAGTTCAGCCATGAACTTATTGAATGGTGGAGCAGGCTCGAAGGGCTGAGTGGCCTACTCCTGCTCCTAATTCGCATGCTCGTATGTTCGTAAACCTTTGGGCCCAACAGGCCTGATAATTTCTCTTGTGAGTTGTGCCCGTCAACACAAACAGGTTGAATGTGGTGGTGGAAATTTTAACCTTAAAAAATCAGCAGGTTTGGGTTGGGTGAATTAGAACATTACAGCGCAGTACAGGCCCTTCGGCCCTCGATGTTGCGCCGACCTGTGAAACCATCTGACCGACACTATTCCATTTTCATCCATATGTCTATCCAATGACCACTTAAATGCCCTGAAAGTTGGCGAGTCTACTACTGTTGCAGGCAGGGCGTTCCATGCCCCTACTACTCTCTGAGTAAAGAAACTACCTCTAACATCTGTCCTATATCTATCACCCCTCAACTTAAAGCTATGTCCCCTCGTGTTTGCCATCACCATCCGAGGAAAAAGACTCTCACTATCCACCCTATCTAACCCTCTGATTATCTTATATGTCTCTATTAAGTCACCTCTCCTCCTCCTTCTCCCCAACGAAAACAACCTCAAGTCCCTCAGCCTTTCCTCGTAAGACCTTCCCTCCATACCAGGCAACATCCTAGTAAATCTCCTCTGCACCCTTTCCAAAGCTTCCACATCCTTCCTGTAATGCGGTGACCAGAACTGCACGCAATACTCCAGGTGCGGTCTCACCAGAGTTTTGTACAGCTGCAGCATGACCTCATGGCTCCGAAACTCGATCCCCCTACTAATAAAAGCTAACACACCATATGCCTTCTTAACAGCCCTATTAACCTGGGTAGCAACATTCAGGGATTTATGTACCTGGACACCAAGATCTCTCTGTTCATCTACACTACCAAGAATCTTCCCATTAGCCCAGTACTCTGCATTCCTGTTACTCCTTCCAAAGTGAATCACCTCACACTTTTCTGCATTAAACTCCATTTGCCATCTCTCAGCCCAGCTCTGCAGCCTATCTATGTCCCTCTGTACCCTACAACATCCTTCGGCACTATCCACAACTCCACCGACCTTCGTGTCATCCGCAAATTTACTAACCCACCCTTCTACACCCTCTTCCAGGTCATTTATAAAAATGACAAACAGCAGTGGCCCCAAAACAGATCCTTGCGGTACACCACTAGTAACTAAACTCCAGGATGAACATTTGCCATCAACCACCACCCTCTGTCTTCTTTCAGCTAGCCAATTTCTGATCCAAAGCTCTAAATCACCTTCAGCCCCATACTTCCGTATTTTCTGCAATAGCCTATCGTGGGGAACCTTATCAAACGCCTTACTGAAATCCATATACACCACATCCACTGCTTTACCCTCATCCACCTGTTTGGTCACCTTCTCGAAAAACCCAATAAGGTTTGTGAGGCACGACCTACCCTTCACAAAACCGTGCTGACTATCTCTAATGAACTTATTCTTTTCAAGATGATTATAAATCCTGTCTCTTATAACCTTTTCCAACATTTTACCCACAACCGAAGTAAGGCTCACAGGTCTATAATTACCAGGGCTGTCTCTACTCCCCTTCTTGAACAAGGGGACAACATTTGCTATCCTCCAGTCTTCCGGCACTATTGCTGTCGACAATGACGACATAAAGATCAAGGACAAAGGCTCTGCAATCTCCCCCCTGGCTTCCCAGAGAATCCTAGGATAAATCCCATCAGGCCCAGGGGACTTATCTATTTTCACACTTTCCAAAATTGCTAACACCTCCTCCTTGTGAACCTCAATCCCATCTAGCCTAGTAGTCTGAATCTCAGTATTCTCCTCGACAACATTTCCTTTCTCTACTGTAAATACTGACAAAAAATATTCATTTAACACTTCCCCTATCTCCTCTGATTCCACACACAACTTCCCACTACTATCCTTGATTGGCCCTAATCTAACTCTAGTCATTCTTTTATTCCTGATATACCTATAGAAAGCCTTAGGGTTTTCCTTGATCCTATCCGCCAATGACTTCTCATGTCCTCTCCTTGCTCTTCTTAGCTCTCCCTTTAGATCCTTCCTGGCTAGCTTGTAACTCTCAAGCGCCGTAACTGAGCCTTCACATCTCATCCTAACATAAGCCTTCTTCTTCCTCTTGACTTCAACTTCTTTAGTAAACCACGGCTCCCTCGCTCTTCAACTTCCTCCCTGCCTGACAGGTACATACTTATCAAGGACACGCAGTAGCTGCTCCTTGAATAAGCTCCACATTTCGATTGTGCCCATCCCCTGCAGTTTCCTTCCCCATCCTACGCATCCTAAATCTTGCCTAATCGCTTCATAATTTCCTTTCCCCCAGCTATAATTCTTGCCCTGCGGTATATACCTGTCCCTGCCCATCGCTAAGGTAAACCTAACCGAATTGTGATCACTATCACCAAAGTGCTCACCTACATCTAAATCTAACACCTGGCCGGGTTCATTACCCAGTACCAAATCCAATGTGGCATCGCCCCTGGTTGGCCTGTCTACATACTGTGTCAGAAAACCCTCCTGCACACACTGGACAAAAACTGACCCATCTAAAGTATGGTGGTGGAGTTAAAGTCTGAGAAATCTGTTTTCCAACCCAAACCCAACTCCAATCCACCCATGTTTGGCCATAACTGAGGCCTGAAGGTGGACGGGCGACTAACCCAATCCAAGGAAGCAAGTTGGGACTTTAAATATGATAATGAGGCTATGAACTTTATTCAGGTTTTTGACTTTAACTGATCAGCCAGGTTTCCTAAACATTGGGAAACTCAACAGCTTCAATGAGGTGAGGACTTGGTTCAGAAGGTGAGTGCCTTCACTATACACAGGGGCGGCACAGTGGTGCAGTGGTTAGCACTGCAGCCTCACAGCTCCAGTGACCCGGGTTCAATTCTGGGTACTGCCTGTGTGGAGTTTGCAAGTTCTCCCTGTGTCTGCGTGGGTTTCCTCCGGGTGCTCCGGTTTCCTCCCACAGCCAAAAGACTTGCAGGTTGGTAGGTAAATTGGCCATTATAAATTGCCCCTAGTATAAGTAGGTGGTAGGGAAATATAGGGACAGGTGGGGATGTGGTAGGAATATGGGATTAGTGTAGGATTAGTATAAATGGGTGGTTGATGGTCGGCACTGGCTCGGTGGGCTGAAGGGCCTGTTTCAGTGCTGTATCTCTGAACTGAACTGAACTGAACTATACCTCCTGGATCCAGGTACCTGCCTGAGGAGTGTCCGTTATTGGGCACACCTCCCAGCAACCTTCCCCCAGAGGTCTCCGATCCTACCATGAGGCCTCCGACCTCCTCCCAGGATCAACAGCCCAATTGACCCTCCACCTCTTCCCGATCATCATCCCGATTGACTGCCCCTTCCGATTGAACCCCACCAATACCCTTCTCTCCCCTCCAATCAAACCCCTACTAATCTATCCTCCCCTCCTCCCCTCTGATATGCCAGCTTCAACACCCCCCCAATTCCCTCCTCCCACCAATCCCCAATTGACACCCCCGGCCCACAACCTCCCCGGTGTGGATGTACATGCTGCTGCGGCCTTCATTGACTGGCTCCCTATCTGACTGAAGGCCCAGCCTGTGAATCTCCCTCCAGGGAATTGATTTGTGATGTCACTGACATGCTGCGGTGTTAAAACAGTGCGTGGGAGAACCCCAAATTGCAGGTTCCCCATGATTTTCTGACCAACCCACTCCCTGCAGGTCAGGAAATTAAAAATACCCCACTGTAAATACAGACCGGGTGAATTCTGCCCATCAGCACCAACAAGCTGTTCGCTGCATAAGTAGAGTATGTTGAGCTCAATTGATGCAGGATGTTTAATGAACAGAATGAGGGGAATTGGGCCATGTGTTGCCAACATGCTAAAAACCATAGAAATGGACTCTGCCAAGCTGGAATTAACAGCACCAACAGCAGTGAGTAATATGTAATGGAGTGTGCTGAGATGAGGCAGTCAGCAGTAACAAGCTGAAAGGTATAAGAATAGAATTTGCTGAGCATTATGCAAGTAGTTGCTGGGATGTGAAGTTGAACTGTCGGCTAATGATCTCCATTGTCATTGTTAAATCATTATTTTCAAAACATGAGGGTCAGAGCTGGGGTCACTTTACTGATTAAAAACACACAAACATACAGCCAAAGAGTAAGTTTGCAAAGTTGAGTACAAAACAAGTGAAATTAAATTCTGCCATAAAACTAGATTGACAGCACAAAATGGAATTAATTTTAATAGATGACAGAAGGAGGACTTGCAAGCAGGAGTTTTGTTTAATTCATTAACAACTCTCAACCTACTCCTGGATAATATTCTACTGAACTAAATCTTGACCCAATACTTGTTGAATTACAAATGACTCCCTTTGCTCGGACATTCTTACACATGCCTTCATGTCTTTTTGATATCCATATTTTATATCCATTGTAATCATATGATCATCACTGGCTTGGCCAGCATTTATTCCCCATCCCTATTTACACTTCAAAAAGTGGTGGTGAGCTGCCTTCTTGAACCGCTGAAGTCCTTCTGGTCCAAGTACAACCACAGTGTGCAGGAAATGTGTCCAGCTGCAGCTCCTGGAAGCTCGGGCTTCAGAGCTGGAACGGCGGCTAGAAACACTGTGGAGCGTCTGCGAGTCTGAGAGCATCGTGGATAGCACATAGAGAGAGGTGGTCACAACGCAGCTGAAGGGACTTGAGGAAGGAAGGGAATGGGTGACCACCAGGCAGTCCAAGAGAAACAGGCAGGTAGTTGAGGAGTCCCCTGGGGTCCCGCTTGCAAATCGGTATTCCATTTTGGAGGCTGATGAGGCTGGTTCCTCCAGGGAGTGCGGACAGAGCCAAGCTTCTGGCACTGCAAGCAGCCTGTCTGTACAGGAAGGGGGAAGAGAGGAAGAGCAATAGTAATAGGGGATTCTATAGTCAAGGGAACAGATAGGCGCTACTGTGGCCGTCAACGTGACTCCAGGATAATGTGTTGCCTCCCTGGTGCCAGGGTCCGGGATGTCACTGAACGGCTGCAGGGCATCCTGAATGGGGAGGGTGATGAGGCAGAGGTCATGGTACATGTTGGTACCAATGACATAGGTAGAAAGAGGGATGAGGTCTTGCATCAAGAATTCAGGGAGTTAGGCAGTAGACTAAAAAGCAGAACCTCTCGGGTTGTAATCTCTGGATTACTCCCAGTGCCACATGCTAGCGAGTATAGAAATAGGAGAATAGCACAGATGAACGCGTGGCTTAAGAGTTGGTGCAGGAGGGAGGGTTTTAGATTCCTGGACCACTGGGACCGTTTTTGGGGAAGGTGGGACCTGTACAAGCAGGACGGTCTACATCTGAACCAGAGGGGGACTAACATCCTTGCTGGCGGGTTTGCTAGTGCTGTTGGGAGGAGTTTAAACTAATTTGGCAGGGGGAAGGGATGCAGACCCCTAGCAGAATAGGGATACAGCTAAACACAGGAAAGCGCACAAGTCAGAGGGAATACAGCGGAAGTAAGTTTCAAGGGAGTAAGACCAGGATGGAAGGCCTCTACTTTAATGCCAGGAGTATTGCAGGTAAGACGGATGAGTTAAGGGCAAGGGCTGACATGTGGAATTGTGATATAGTAGCCATCATGGAGACATGGTTGAGGGAGGGGCAGGATTGGCAGCTCAATATCCCGGGATATAGAATCTTCAGGCGAGACAGAGGAGGGGGTAAAAGAGGAGGGGGCATTGCAATATTAGTTAAGGAGTCAGTTACTGCAGTAAGGAGAGATGATATCTTGGAGGGAGCATCAAATGAAGCTTTATGGGTAGAGTTCAGGAATAAAAAAGGGACAGCCACATTGCTAGGTATTTATTTTAGACCCCCAGATAGTCAGCAGGAAATTGAGGAGCAAATATCTGCACAATTTGCAGAGGTGTGTAAAAATAATAGGTTAATTTTATTAGGTGATTTCAACTTTCCCAACATTAATTGGGATAGTCATCATGTTAAGGGCTTAGATGGAGTGGAGTTCTTAAAATGTATACAGGAGAACTTTTTAGCTCAATATGTAGAGGATCCAACAAGGGAGGGTGCAGTGCTGGACCTAATTCTGGGGAATGAAGCCGGACAGGTGGTTGGTGTGTTGGTGGGGGAGCATTTTGGTGATAGCAGCCACAACATGTTACAACTTAAGCTTGTTATGGAGAAAGAAATAGACAAGTTGCAAAGAAAGGTTTTGGATTGGGGGAGAGCGAATTTTAGTAAAATAAGGCAGTATCTGGCCAAGGTAGACTGGAAAGAGTTACTTGTCAGGAAATCAACAGAAGAGCAGTGGGGGGCATTCAAAAAGGAAATGGGGAGGGTACAGGCCCAACATGTTCCCTCTAGGGTAACAGGTAGGAGCAACAAGCCCAGAGAACCATGGATGACCAGAAACATTCAGGGTACGATGAGAAGGAAAAGAGAGGCTTTTAGCAAATACAAGGAGAGCAAATCAATGGAAGCATTACTGGAGTACAGAAAGTGTAGGATAGAGCTTAAGAAAGCAATTAAGAGAGCAAAGAGGGGATATGAGAAAGCTCTGGCTGGTAAAAGTAAGGAAAATCCCAAGATATTCTATAAGTATATCAATGGGAAGAGGATAACCAGGGAAAGAGTAGAACCCATTAGGGACCAAGGGGGAAATTTGTGGGTGGAGCCAAAGGACATTGGTAGGGTGTTGAATGAATACTTCACATCTGTCTTCACCCAAGAGAATGAGGATGTAGATACGGAACTTAGAGAGAGAGACTGTGAGGTTCTTGAGCAAATTGTTATAGGGAGTGACAAGGTATTGGAGGTTTTGGAAGGCTTAAAAGTGGACAAATCTCCAGGTCCGGACGATTTGTGTCCCAGGATGCTGTGGGAGGCGAGGGTGGAGATTGCAGGGGCTCTGACCCTAATTTTTAATTCCTCTCAGGCCATGGGGGAGGTGCCAGAGGACTGGAGAACAGCTAATGTGCTCCCACTATTTAAGAAAGTTTGTAGAGATAAGCCAGGGAACTACAGACTAGTGAGTCTCACATCAGTGGTAGGGAAACTATTGGAGAAAATTCTGAAGGAGAGAATCTATCTCCACTTGGAGAGGCAAAATTTGATTAGGAATAGTCAGCATGGCTTTGTCAGAGGGAGGTCATGCCTAACAAATTTGATTGAATTTTTTGAGCATGTGACCAGGTGTGTAGATGAGGGTAGTGCAGTTGATGTAGTTTACATGGATTTCAGCAAAGCCTTTGACAAGGTCCCACATGGGAGACTTATCAAGAAAGCAAATGCACATGGGATACAGGGTATCTTGATAAGGTGGATTCAAAATTGGCTTCGCTGTAGGAGACAGAGAGTGATGACAGACGGCTGTTTTAGTGACTGGAGGCCAGTGTCCAGTGGCGTACCACAGGATCTGTGCTGGGTCCCCTATTGTTTGTCATTTATATAAACGACATAGATGACTATGTGGGGGGTAGGATCAGTAAGCTCGCGGATGACACAAAGATTGGCCAAGTGTTTAACAGTGAGGTGGAGTGTCTTAGGTTACAGGAAGATATAGACGGGTTGGTCAAATGGGCAGAAAGGTAGGAGATGGAATTTAACGCTGAAAAGTGTGAGGTGATACACTTTGGAAGGAGTAATGTGACACGGAAGTATTCAATGAATGGCCTGACACTGGGAAGTTCCGAGGAACAAAGGGACCTTGGCGTGTTTGTCCATAGATCTCTGAAGGCAGAAGGGCAGGTTAATAGGGTGGTGAAAAAGGCATATGGGACACTTACCTTTATCAATCGAGGCACAGATTACAAAAGCAGGGAGGTCATGTTGGAGTTGTACAGAACTTTGGTAAGGCCACAGCTGGAGTACTGTGTGCAATTCTGGTTGCCGCATTATAGGAAGGATGTGATTGCATTGGAGGGGGTGCAGAGGCGATTCACCAGGATGTTGCCTGGGATGGAACATTTAAGCTATGAAGAGAGGTTGGATAGGCTTGGGTTGTTTTCGCTGGAGCAGAGAAGACTGAGGGGTGACCTGATCGAGGTGTACAAGATTATGAGGGGTATGGATAGGGTGGATCGGGAGTAGCTGTTCCCCTTAGTTGAAGGGTCAGTTACGAGGGGTCACAAGTTTAAGCTGAAGGGTGGGAGGTTTGAGGGGGATTTGAGGAAGAACTTTTTTACCCAGAGGGTGGTGACGGTCTGGAATGCCCTGCCTGGGAGGGTGGTAGAGGCAGATTGCTTCACATCCTTTACAAATACCTGGATGTGCACTTAGCACGTCATAACATTCAAGGCTATGGGCCCAGTGCTGGCAAATGGGATTAGGTAGACTGGTCAGGTGTCTTTAATGCATCAGTGCAGACTCGATGGGCCAAAGGGCCTCTTCTGCACGGTATTATTCTGTGATTTCTAATTAAAAATCTATCTCCTCCTTAAATTTACTCAATGTCCCGGCATCCACCACACTCTGGGGTAGTGAATTCCACAGACTCACGACCCTTTGAGAGAAGTAATTTCTCTTCATCTCTGTTTTAAATCTGCTACCCCTTATCCTAAAACTATGACCTCTCATCCTAGATTTCCCCACAAGAGGAAACATCCTCTCTCTGTCTACTTTGTCAATCCCCTTAATCATCTTATATACCTCAATTAGATCTCCTCTCATTCTTCTAAACTCCAGAGAGTAAAGGCCTAAACTGCTCAATCTCTCTTCATACGACAAGCTCCCCATCTCTGGAATCAATCTAGTGAACCTCCTGTAAACTGCCTCCAATGCAACTACATCCTTTCTCAAGTAAGGGGACCAAAACTGTACGCAATACTCCAGGTGGGGTCTCACCAATGCCTTGTACAGTTGCAGCAACACTTCCCTACTTTTATACTCTATTCCTTTAGCAATAAATGCCAAAATTCCATTTGCCTTCCTTATCTCCTGCTGTACCTGCAAACTAGTTTTCTGTGATTCATGTACGAGGACACTCAGATCCCTCTGCACCAAAGCACTCTGAACTTTCTCTCCATTTGGATAATAATTTGCCTTTCTATTCTTCTGACCAAAATGCATAACCTCACACTTATCCATGTTAAAATCCATCTGTCAAATTTTGGCCCATTTATCTAATCTATCCATATCCATTTGTAGATTTCTTATTTCTTTATTGCAACTTACTGTCCCACCTATTTTAGTGTCATCTGCTGTCTGTAGGATATGATTCAGTGAGTATCATTATGTCAGGCTATTGCTTGACTTGTCTGTGGGACAGCTCTCCCAACTTTGGCACAAGCCCCCAGATGTTAGTAAGGAGGACTTTGCAGGTGAAAGTATGCTACCTTTAGAATAGGAAGATCCTGCTCATAGGATCAGATGTTGAACGCATGGCAAGAGCAGCCAGCTCTATATCTACACAACCAACCTGAATTGCACAATCACCTGTATGTAATCAGACTGGCCATCTTATGTCAAATCAGCACTTCCTCCAATTCAACATTAGAAAAACATTGTTACCCACGCTCCCAACTTTATTGTCTTCCTTGATTTGCCTTTTGGTTGGAAGTAGATGCTTCTGTTTTTCTTTGAGATAAGTTCAAAACCTCATATCCTATCCATCATCCAACGTAACATGTTTCAACCTGTGCTATATCGCCTGCATTTGTCCCTATCTCATATCTGCTGCTAATGAAACATTATTCATAATTACCTCAAAATTTCACTCTTGAGCCTCCTTATACAACCTCCAACTACCTGTTTCCTGTCCTGAATTAAGTCTTGTTTACCCATCTTTGCTGACCTCTGTTTCCTATCTATCAGTGCACCAAATTCCCAGGAAGCAACCACGACATCTACATACTTCGACAGTCCCAACTGCCACAACTTTTCAGGCCCCCACTTGCATTCAGGGATGGATTCCCGGAGACAGGGGCTACCAAGTGAAGACATAGCTACTGACACCTGTGAGGATCCCTTGCACTGCAGCAGAGGAGAGTTAGAACACTTGCCACGACTCCACCCGAGTGACCATCACGCAGACCATTGAGTTGCTGAAGGTGAGACTCTGGGGCCTCAATTGATCCGGTGGAGCCCTACGGTATGCCCAGTGAGGGTCTTGCGTAGCATGGCGGTCTGCTGTGATCTGCACAATCTAGTACTGCAGAAGGGAGAGGCCTTGCATGGCAAGGACATGATTAATCGTCACACCTCAACCAATGAGGAGGACATGGAGGAGGCTAATAAACAGGCAGCACTGGATCTTGAACCCCTTGCACCAGAGGCCAGGCACACTGAACACCAGGCCAGGGAGGCGAGACAATCTCATACATAACTGCTTCCAGCCACCATGATGGCCTCTCAGGGTGAACTCAATAAAGACTCACCTCAGTGGATTCAGTCTGTCGCCTCCTTTCTATTTGAGTTCTGTGCCTAGCGACCAGCTTAGCCATGCACTCAGGCACATCTGAGAAGCTTACCAAAGGAGGGCTGTGACAACACGGGCAGCCCAATGTGGGAGAAGGGTGAAGGCATCATCTCATAATTAAGGCATGAACGAATAAGCATTTTTCAACAATGAATATTAACTGAAATGACTATAAAATATTATAACACAAATCAAATGGAAAATGACAGACACTTGTGAAACTCTTAGTATGTTGAGGTGCTTTTCTTGATACGTTTACATGTGCTTCTACGAGGTGTGACACCTGCAATAGCAGCTGGGCTGGAGGCAGGCTGCTGATCAGGCTGCCCCTTGGCCCATGATGTCTTCGGCAGCTGTCCTTTGGCTGCCTGAGACCTGGAGGACCCTGGCAGCCTGAGGGTTTCCTGCACAGGTGCAGATCTCTCCTCAGGCATTGAGGCTACCGGAGCTGGGCACACTGGTGAACGGGCTGAGGAGCTGCTGTCCATACTCAGAATGCCCTGAGAGGAACCCTCAACTGTGGAGGTCAGCCTCTCTTCTTCGCTTTCAAGGCTTACCTGAATCTCCCTGCTGACCAGAGAAGGAAGAGAAGCTGGAGAAGACTCCAGGCACCTCGTCCTTCTCTCACCTTGTCACTGATGCATTGAGCTCATGGCCATGTGCAGGTCTGTGTGGATTTGTGGGATCTGGCTCTCCATGATGGTTGCCAACCTCACGATGGAGGAACCCATGCGCTCATACGCCTTAGACATGGCAGCACTCATGGCATGGATGGTCTTCTCCATCAACTGCTGCTGGCTGTACATGGCCTCTGGCAGCTCCGCCAGATGTTGCCTTACCTCTTTCTGCAAATCCAACATGGCCTGTGCCATTGACATCAGAAGCTCATCATCAGCCTGGGGCTCAGCATGGGCCTGGCCACCCTCAGTCCTCCAACTGTCAGTGGCCTCAGCTGTCCCAGCCTCAGCCAGCTGCTCGGGCATGTGTGCAGTGCTTTCACCAGCTTGTGACCCTGATTCTAAGACCGAGTGCAAGCCCACCAAAGTTAAAGTATCTGTGCTGGTGGAAGTTGCAGGACAGTCATGTAATAGTGCATCCTCTGACTGCTCCTCCTCAGAGATCGCCAGCTGCCCCCCTTCAGTTGAAGCCTCCTGCGGATGCTGACCTGCATGAGAGAACACAAACATGTGTGGGTTAGGATTGTAGATCTTGTCCTGTCAGCCAGGCATGATGTGGTTTTCCAGAAGAGTATTGGATGTTGAATGAAGACGGTCCTCACTCTCTTGTGTGGAGATTCAAGTCTCACCATCCACTATTGAGTGGCTAGCACCAATGCCTCCTCCTCAGCCATCAAGTATATCTGGAATTGCTCTGTCAGTCATTGTTTCCCTATTGTTTTGGGCCCACTTGTCCTGCAAGTGGAAATAGAGAGACAGTAAGACTATGCAGGAAGAGCAAGAGAACAGTTCTGCTAGTGGCAACCACTCATCCCCTCATAGGCTTGCCTACATGGTGCCTCCCCACATCTGCTCTTAGGGGACATAATGGGGTGAGTTGTGAAAGAAGGTGGCCTGTGGCCGAGATGCATTCATGCATCTGGCAGGATGTGGTGATGCCTAACCCTCTTTGCCATTGCCTTTGTGGTGCTTCCCTCCCCATGTCGCTCTGTACCCCGCATAACCACATGCCCCAAAGAGGAGAGAGGTGTGGAGCAAAACTCTCTCTCTGCACTGCACCCATGTTCAGGGGGTGACCTCATGGCTGCTAACCTCTACGATCTCCATCCAGGCTGGCTTAGTCAGGTGGGGAAGAGGACCTCCCTCCTTTCCCTTGCAGCCTGAAGGAGAATCTGTAGGGAGGCATCGCTAAACCATGGGACCACTTGGTGTCTTGACTCTGCCATAGTGTGGCATCCTTCTCCAGGGGCGGCGGGGGCAGGGTGAGGGGGTGGGGGGCGGTGTAGGTGGTTTCAGCAGCAATCAGCAAAAAGTAAATGACTCAAAGGCAGAAATGCAAGTAAGGCTGACAGGGCTTTAAATAAGGCTCCCACATCTACTCTGGTGTCATCTGACGCTGTAATCATCGTCTCAGAGCCCACCCCATTGCGTAATTGGAGTTGCCCTGTGCTTCCATTATGATAATTGGCGCCTGCTTTGTGATTGCAGTGGGCCGACCACACACGTGATGAGTGGCGAAGGTGCCCACTTCCGGGTCTGCCACCAAAACCTACGACGGGTTAACTAAATTCAGCCCTACTTCTGCAAACTTTGACAACCCTCTGTGTTCTTACTACTCTAGTCAAAAATAAGCATAGTCATGAATTATCTTCAAAATGGTAATTTTTAGTTAGATAGATTAAGTTTAATACTCATGTGCATTTGTAATATGTTTTCAAACTATATTTAATAACTCTAAATTCTGAATTTGATATTTTAGATTTTGCTTTTATTTGGTTCCAAGAGTGGTTGTCTTTTACCAGCTAAAATAATTCTGAAGTAATATAAAATAAACATCTCTAATCAATCATTTCAGTTATCTTGAAAATGTCTTCTCAGAACAGTATAAAGTAAAACCATGACATCCTCCAACTTAATGTTTTTTTAACTATACATTTCCTCTTATTTCTGAGCTGACAAGTACCCCTAGATTTCCTTCAACTTGACCTTTAGCTATTTCAACATCATTTACATCTGTTTCTTTTTAGGTGCAATATGTTACCATCATCTGATCTACATATTTAGGTCCTTGGCTAATTTCTCCACCCATGTTCCCACAAACCACTGGAATGTCACCTCATTTTTCACAGTGAGTTCTTTGATGACTGATGAGACCTTTTTCTGCCCTGAATGACTGGCCATAGATTGAACAGTGGATCCTGGATGCACCAGGTTGGGGTCTTGATTTTTCAAGTGGGATTTCCTCACCCAGTTTTTACACTCAGCATCAGTAATTGGACGGACCTCATAGCAGGAGGGTTTTCACCATGTTTTACCTTGAGTAAGTTGTTGCCACTGTGGGCGTCTATTGTGCACAGTTTTAGAATCGCTTTTAAGCAGCCTTTATATCTCTTGTGCTGTCCACCACAAAATCAATTTGCAGATGCATGCATACAAGAATTTACACTGAGGTACACAAGAATCGTGCAGTACCTCATGAATTACTTTAATCTGTTACGTACTGTACAGGAGTTACTGACATAAGAAGATGTTGCACATGTTAGGTGTGAGTAAGTTGTCCCTTTTACCCTATTTGTATGTACATGTACAGAAATTAACATAGTTATAATATATCACATGAATTATTCCCTTTCACTAGTGTACTATATACTGTAGGTGTATAGAAGTGGACACTGGCACACTGGAATCTGATGCTGTCCTATATGTGAGCCAGGCAGAAGTGGAGTCCACTTGTTATTAGAAAAATGGGAATCAGCAAGTTTATATTCCCAAGTGCAGTGACAGAATACTATGTGCTTGGCATTGACAGCTGCCTTTAAATATAAAAATACATTACCTGACATAATGCAAACTACTTGTTAATGGTAAGAGTTCTGCTCTAATGTTCAGTGACTATTTGCTTGAACACTTCCTTCAGATTTAGATAAGGCTGGATATAAAATTTGCCTCACTGTCCATTTGTGATGCAGTGTCCTAATTTGGTGGGTTTGTAAGCCACTGTCTGCAGCTATGTGCTGCTTTATTCATTTAAAAACTACAAAAGATCCATGGAAACATTGGTGGTGGCAGGAGTGAGAAAACTAGATGAATATTATATGTTTTATGGGAATTTAGCATTCAATTAACTTTGCAATCTGACCTGAAATGTTATTCCAAATAAACTTCTTAGTGTTCCTTCAGAAATCTTTGCATTTCTTATTTCATCATGTTACAGTCCCTCCATCTCTATCTTTTTCCATCAGATTTTTGCTACCTCTGTTTTCTATGTATTCCATGCCCTGGATTCCTCCATACCTTACTTAGGCGCCTCCTCAGTATCCCTTCGTTCTGGTTTTACAATTGTAGCAATCCTCTTCAAAGAGGAAGATGTCAGTCAATGTCTAACCTGCATCATAACTTTGTAAAAACGAAGAAACAGCCCATTCTAGATTATTATGGGCAGCAGAGGCATTACATTAACTCCTTTTGTTCTGCGATGGGAATTCTCACAAATGAAGCACTTGCTCCTACTTCCAATCGTGACATAAGTTAGAAATGTGAGCAACAAAGCTATAACATGCACCCTCAACAAAATTTGGTGGAAGGTGTCATACTCTGTAGCTGGGAAATAGTTGTTCCTGGCTCAGGAAAATACCCTGCATTAAAAGAGCTTGTAGTTGTTTGTCTTGTCTGCCTCCCAGTAATCCATTTTACAAATGGATTTACAAAGGGTGGGAGTGGGTAGCACAGTAATGAACACAGCTTCCATCACCAAGTATAAAATGCTAACAGAAATTCAGCTGTTATTTCTACCCCCCCATTTTGTTTCCTTTTCTTTGCATATTTCAGCCTTAATCTTGTTTTCTCTTGTTTTTGCTTTCAGACAGCAGCTGTTCTTTATTCTGCCATTCAGACCTCCGATGGACATATCTTTCGTCTCTTTACTTGTCCCATTACTACTCCCTTTGGCTCTGCCCCACAAAATCTTTTGTCATTTAATATCTCCCGCCTTCCACCCTTTCATAGACCTACCCGACTGTTCTTTTTCCACCCTCCCCATACTTAAAACCTATCACATATTTTACTTTTCCCAGTTCTGATTAAGGGTCATTGACCTGAAACGTTAACTGTGTTTCTTTCTCTCCAGATGCTGCCAGACCTGCTGAGTATTTCCAGCATTTTCTGTTTTTATAACCGAATTTGCCAACAGGTCCTAAAGCAAAATATGAAAGAAAATACAGATCTATCTTGACAGTCTGTTCCTGAAGCTCAATGCCATCTAACCGACAGCTCAGAAATAAGCAGCAGCAGCTTTTTCATAGGGACAGGCCCTGATCCGAAACCAGTGCTATTGCAGGGAATTTAGGTGCAAAGCCCTCTGACATTTATTTGCATGCAATTTACATTCCTGCACTCTCTCAGGCCTAGCTAGGTGCAGACATCAAAAAGAGCCATGGAGGGAGTTTGAATTGAGTATTATTCAGGAGCAGAATGGGGATAAAGGATT
This sequence comes from Heterodontus francisci, assembly GCF_036365525.1. Lineage (NCBI taxonomy): Eukaryota > Metazoa > Chordata > Chondrichthyes > Heterodontiformes > Heterodontidae > Heterodontus > Heterodontus francisci. The sequence goes on from NC_090382.1 coordinate 97,890,024, forward strand.
TCTGCCCTTTTTGCCTCTATATTTCAACCATTTTCTGAGTGTGATTTGGGAAAAGGGCAGGGGAAAATCAGCCCAGTCGAATGTAAGCTCAGGCCTTTGGGAGAGGGTGTGCCTTCAAGTAAAAGCTTTCATGAAAAAAAGATGGGTACAGTCTTCTGCTGCAGCAGCTGCATCTTCAGTAGCCAAGGGAAAAGTTAACTTCATATGCATTTGTAAAATAAAATTCATCCATTCCTATTAAGCAGTTAAAATTATTCTTACACAAACCATGTAGGTTCTTTCTAATCATGATCTTGAGCATGAAAGCGACTTGATGATCTGCCCCTGGTGGATTCATTTCAAGTCCAGTCACTCATGCAAACAAAAAAGCACCTTCTATGTATTGGGACTATTCTTTCCAAGAACCTTTGTCACTCACTGACATCCAATTTTGTTACTCTGGGGACAAAAAATTCAATTTGCACCACCCTTTTCTTTCGGTACCTATACAATTGCCTGACGGAGAGAAACTGGGAAAATGACTTCATCCAGTATCATGCAATGCACTCCTCAAACTCAATCTAGGTCCATAAGAATCATCAGAGGTGACTTCCCTATCTAGTGCCTACTTCCCCCACCTACCTCAGTTCCTTTACCCAAGTTATTGAAGTGTCTGGCCTCTGCTCAGCAGTTTTGCCCAACCTGTCAATAACTTGCTTGGGGATGGGCTCCAAAATTTATCACACCAATTCATGGATTATATAGTGCAACGTTACAATCCTGTATCACACCATCTTACAGTTCCAGCTTCCCTTATGGGAATATTATGAACATGTGATGAAGCAAAGGCAGCTTGGTTTATGTTTGATGAATATCTTGTCCATATGAATCACTTTCTGTACCGATCTTAATATATCTCAATGCTGAATATTCCAAATCAGAATCCGCATGAAACCCCAGGTGCAGTACTTTTAGATACATTGATTTTTTTTTTAATAATTTATTATGACCTTGGTCCTCTCTGCTACTAAGGCCCCAGTAAACTGGGCAGGAAGGGTGTGCATGTTTCCAGCTGAAAGTGCACACACCCTCCATATTGAGACAACAAAAACAAGAGGCGTCCTTTACCCATGCCTGAAGGGGGCATTATGCACTTCATTTATGCAAATGAGGGGCATATTACCCCCTTCTCTAAGATTGGTTTGCTCTGAGGCAGCTCATGCCTGCAACAAAGAAGGTAAGTAACTTACCTGAACTTGGAGAAGGAGTGCTCCTCCTGACCCCACATGAGAAAGACCTAATCAGCACTCCAAATGATCCCACATCCATTGCTGCCCTGATCCCCGAAACTGATCTTCAGACCAAACTATGCCTCCCCTCCGAGTGCCCCAAAATGGTCACGGCCCAATTTCTAACCCTGGATTTTCACTTGCTTTTAATATTCTTTTGAAAAGATGCCCCTATAACTCTCATTGGGTTAAGCAAACAGATTATTATGGGTGGTCCTAGCTTTCCAAGCAGTGTATCCTCTTGTAATCTCCATGTATCAACTCGTGTCAATGTTGTTTTCAGTTCAGCCAGAAGGAATTTTTATTGTATTCTATTAGTGAGCCTTTTTAATATACAATTGATTTTTGCAGGTGGCTGCTTTGATCCCAAATATGTTATTAAGATCCACTGTTGAGTTTTCATAGATTGGAATATAAAAGGTCAAATCAAAGTTAAAGTTTTGATGTAGATTAAATAATTGGAAGTTATTCTTTCAGATGATCAGTTCACCTGCTCAAAAATACCAGTGTGGTGTTAACAGAAGTATGCAGCGTACCTAGAGTTGCTTGGAATTGAATATTACGCTAATATAAAGTTCTCTTGTCTGACACACAGGGGAAAAATGTTAACTGTGTAATTCGATGTTCATTTTCAGCTGTTCTCAGAGCTAATGAACACATTTTGTGGTAATTGGCTTATTTATCAAGTTCGAGTCAAAATATTTGGATTTTTTTCTCCAGTCCCTGCAACGGTATCAGTTGTTGTCTATATTGAAACAGTTCTGGTGCTGGAGAAATATGGATATTGTCTGAGGCTCCACAGTGGTGCTACATTTGGTGATAATGAGGCATTTATTTAAAAAAACATTTTTTTTTCCTCTATTTAGAAAAATAAATAAAACTCAAGGGAGGTAATTTTGACTTTGTGCAATTAGTGTAAAGCTAGTGATTAGAAAAGAAAGAAAGAAAGACTTGCATTTATATATTATTTTTTATTCATTCATTCATAGGATGTGGGCATCACTGGCTAGGCCAGCATTTATTGCCCATCCTTAATTGCCCTTGAGAAGGTGGTGGTGAGCTGCCTTCTTGAACCTCTGCAGTCCATGGGCGGTAGGTATACCCACAGTACTGTTAGGAAGGGAGTTCCAGGATTTTGACCCAGTAACAGTGAAGGAACGGCGATATAGTTCTAAGTCAGGATGGTGTGTGACTTGGAGGGGAACTTGCAGTTAGTGGTCTTCCAATGCATTTGCTGCCTTGTCCTTCTTGTTGGTAGAGGTCGCGGGTTTGGAAGGTGCTGTCTAAGGAGCCTTGGTGCATTGCTACAGGGCATCTTGTAGATGGTACACACTGCTGCCACTGTGCGTCGGTGGTGGAGGGAATGAATGTGTGTGGATTTGGTGCCAATCAAGCGGGCTTTGTGTTGGATGGCGTCAAGCTTCTTGAGTGCTGTTGGAGCTGCACCCATCCAGGCAAATGGAGAGTGTTCCATCACACTCCTCACATGTGCCTTGTAGATGGTTGACAGGCTTTGGGGAGTCAGGAGGTGAGTTACTCGCAGCAGGATTCCTAGCCTCTGACCTGCTCTTGTAGCCATGGTATTTATATGGCTACTCCAGTTCAGTTTCTGGTCAATGGTAGCCCCTAGGATGTTGATAGTGGGGGATTCAGCGATGGTAATGCCATTGAACGTCAAGGGGAGATGGTTAGATTCTCTCTTGTTGGAAATGGTCATTGCCTGGCACTTGTGCGGCGCAAATGTTAATTGCCATTTATCAGCCCAAGCCTGGACATTGTCCAGGTCTTGCTGCATTTCTACACGGACTGCTTCAGTACCAGAGGAGTTGCGAATGCTGCTGAACATTGTGCAATCATCAGCAGACATCCCCACTTCTGACCTTATGATTGAAGGAAGGTCATTGATAGTTGGGCCTTGGACACTACCATGAGGAACTCCTGCAGTGATGTCCTGGAGCTCAGATGATTGACCTCCAAAAACCACAACCATCTTCCTTTGCTCTAGGTATGACTCCAACCAGCAGAGAGTTTTCCCGCTGATTCCCATTGACTTCAGTTTTGCTAGGACTCCTTGATGCCATACTCAGTCAAATGCTGCCTTGATGTCAAGGGCAGTTACTCTCACCTCACCTCTTGAGTTCAGCTCTTTTGTCCATGTTTGAACCAAGACTGTAATGCGATCAGGAGCTGAGTGGCCCTGGAGGAACCCAAACTTAGCAGGTTTTTGTGAAGCAAATGCTGCTTGATGGCACTGTTGATGACACTTTCCATCACTGTACTGTTGATTGAGAGTAGGCTGATGGGGCGGTAATTAGTCGGGTTGGACTTGTCCTGCTTTTTGTGTACAGGATATACCTGGGCAATTTTCCACATTGCAGGGCAGATGCCAGTGTTGTAGCTGTACTGGAACAGCTTGGCTAGGGGCGTGGTATGTTCTGGAGCACGCGGCTTCAGTACTATTGCCGGAATATTGTCAGGGCCCATAGCCTTTGCAGTATCCAGTGCCTGCAGTTGTCTCTTGATATCACGCAGAGTGAATCGAATTGGCTGAAGTCTGGCATCTGTGATGCTGGGGACTTCAGGACAGCCCGAGATGGATCATCAACTCGGCGCTTCTGGCTGAAGATTGTTGCAAATGCTTCAGCCTTATCTTTCACAATGATGTGCTGGGCTCCCCCATCATTGAGGATGGGGATATTTGTGGAGCCACCTCCTCCAGTTCGTTGTTTAATTGTCCACCACCATTCACGGCTGGATGTGGCAGGGCTGCAGAGCTTAGATCTGATCCGTTGGTTATGGGATTGCTTAGCTCTGTCTATCGCATGCTGCTTACACTTTGGGGTGGCACAGTGGTGCAGTGGCTAGCACCACAGTCTCACAAATCCAGCAACCCGGGTTCAGTTCTGGGTACTGCCTGTGCGGAGTTTGCAAGTTCTCCCTGTGACCGTGTAGGTTTCCATCGGCTGCTCTGGTTTCCTCCCACAGCCAAAGACTTGCAGGTTGATAGGTAAATTGGCCATTGTAAAATTGCCCCTAGTGTAAGTAGGTAGTAGGAGAATGGTGGGGATGTTGTAGGGAATATGGGATTAATGTAGGATTAGTATTAATGGGTGGTTGTTCGTTGGCACAGATTCGGTGGCCCAAAGGGCCTGTTCCAGTGCTGTATCTCTAAATTAAAGAAAATAAAATAAAAATACACAGTTTGTCCTGTGTTGTAGCTTCACCAGGTTGACACCTCATTTTGAGGTATGGCAGGTGCTGCACCTGGCATGCCCTACTTCAGTCTTCATTGAACCAGGGTTGGTCTCCTGGCTTGATGGTAATGGTGGAGTGGAGGATATGCCAGACCTTGAGGCTACAGATTGTGGTTGAGCACAGTTCTGCTGCTGCTGATGATCCACAGCGCCTCATGGATGCCCAGTTTCGCATTGCTAGATCTGTTCGAAATCTATCCCATTTAGTACGGTGGTAGTGCCACACAACACGATGGAGGGTATCCTCAATGTGAAGGCAGGACTTCGTCTCCACAAGGACTATGCGGTGGTCACTCCTACCAATACTTTCATGGACAGATGCATCTGCGGAAGGCAGATTGGTGAGGACGAGGTCAAGTATGATTTTCCCTCACCACCTGCTGAATACCCAGTCTAGTAGCTATGTCCTTTTGGACTCGGCCAGTAGTGGTGCTACCAAGCTACTCTTGGTGATGGACATTGAAGTCTCCCACCCAGAGTACATTTTGTTCTCTTGCCACCCTCAGTGCTTCCTCCCAGTGGTGTTCACATGGAGGAGTACTGACTCATCAGCTGAGGGAGAGTGGTAAATGGTAATCATCAGGAGGTTTCCTTGTCCATGTTTGACCCGATGTCATGAGGTCCGGAGTCAATGTTGAGGACTCCCAGGGCAACTCCTTCCCGATTATATACTACTGTGCCATCACCTCTGCTGGGTCTGTCCTGCCAGTGGGACAAGATATACCTGGGGATGGTGATGGCAGTATCTGGGACCCCAGTTGCTAGTATGGAGGACTTTGCAGGGTCGACAGGGCTGGGTTTGCCGTTGTGATTTCCAGTGCCTAGGTTGATGCCGGGTGGTCCGTCCGGTTTCATTCTTTTTTATTGACTTCGTAGTGGTTGGATACAACTGAGTGGCTTGCTAGGCCATTTCAGAGGGCATGTAAGAGTCAACCACATTGCTGGGATCTGGAGTCACATGTAGGCCAAACCAGGTAAGGACAGCAGATTTCCTTCCCTAAAGGACATTAGTGAACCAGATGGGTTTTTTAACAACAATGGTTTCATGGCCATTATTGGACTAGTTTTTTAAATTCCAGATTTATTAATTGAATTCAAATTGCACTTTCTGCTATTGTGGGATTTGAACCCATGTCCCCAGAGCAATAAAAGCAAAATACTGCGGATGCTGGAAATCTGAAATAAAAACAAGAAATGCTGGAGCCACTCAGCAGGTCTGGCAGCATCTGTGGAAAGAGAAGCAGAGTTAACGTTTCGAGTCAGTGACCCTTCTTCGGTACCGCAACGTTAACTCTGCTTCTCTTTCCACAGATGCTGCCAGACCTGCTGAGTGGTTCCAGCATTTCCTATTTTTATCCCGAGATAACCTGGGTCTCTGAGCTACTAGTCCAGTGACAATGCCACTACGCCACCACCTCCTCATGATCATTGGACATCTCGAAGCACTTTACAGCCAATGAAGTACTTTTTGTATGAAGTGTAGTCACTGTTATAATGTAGGAAATGCAACAGCTAATTTGCACACAACAAACTCCCACAAACAGCAATGTGATAGTGACCAGATCATCTTTTTTTTTGTGTTGGTGATTGAGGGATAAATATTGGCCAGGCCACTAGGGATACGCCCCCTGCTCTTCTTCAAAATAGTGTCACAGCATCTTTTACATCCAGCAAGCAAGCAGATGGGGCCTCGGTTTAAATTCTCATCCAAAAGACGGCACCTCCAACAACGCAGCACTCCCTCAGTGCTGTACTGGAGTGTCAGCCTTGATTTTTGTATACTAGTCCTCGAGTGGGACTTGAACCCAGAACTTGTGATTCAGAGGCGGGTTTGCGACCAATGGAACCATGGCAGACATTACTCGGTTTATATTTGATTAGCGAAAAGGCAGCCCATTTTATGTCTCTCTCCATTTTTATTTCCATCGATGGAAGGTATCTTTGACAGTGCTATCAAGTGGCATTTACACAGAAATAACCTGGTCAGAGATGCTTAGTGTGGGTTCTGCCATGGCCATCTGGCTCCAGACCTCATTACAGCTTGGGTCCAAGCATGAACAAAAGAGCTGAATTCACAAGGTGAGGTGAGCGTGACTGCCCTTTACATCAAGACAGCATTTGACTGAGTGTGACATTAACAAGCCCCAGCAAAACTGAAATCAATGGGAATCGGGGGGAAAACTCTCCACTGGTTGAGTCATACCTAGAGCGAAGGAAGATGGTTGTGGTTGTTGGAGGCCAAACATCGAAGCACCAGGTGTTCCTCAGGTTAGTGTCCTAGGCCCAACCACCTTCAGTTGCTTCATCAATGCCCTTCCTTCCATCATAAGGTCAGAAGTGGAGATGTTTGCTGATGATTGCACAATGTTCAGTACCATTCGTGACTCCTCAGATACTGAAGCAGTCCGTGTCCACATGCAGCAAGACCTGGACAACATTCAGGCTTGGGCTAATAAGTGGCAAGTAACATACACACCACACAAGTGCCAGGCAATAACCATCTCCAACAAGGGACAACCTAACCAGCTCTCCTTGACATTCAACAGCATTACCATTGCTGAAACCCCACTATCATCAACATCCTGGGGGGTTGCCACTGACTAAAAACTTAACTGGAACAGCCATATAAATACTGTTGCTACAAGTGCAGGTTAGAGGCTGAGAATTCTGTGGTGAGTAACTCACCTCCTGACTTCCCAAATCCTGCCCCCCATTTGCAAAACACAAGTCAGGAGTGCGATGGAATACTCTCCACTTGCTTGGATGAGTGAAGCTTCAACAACACTCAAGAAGCCAGGACAAAGAAGCCAGGTTGATTGGAGCCCCACCCACCACCTTAATCATTCTCTCCCTCCACCACTAGCACACAGTGGCAGCAGTGTGTACCATATACAAGATGCCTACTGCAGCAACTCACCAGGCCTCCTTTGACAGCACCTTCCAAACCCACAACTTCTACCAACTAAAAGAATAAGGACAGCAGACGCATGGGAACACCACCCACCTGCAAGTTCTCCTCCAAGTCACACATCATCCTGATTTGAACCTAAATCGCATTCCTTCACTGTCGCTGGGCCAAGAATCCTGGAACTCCCTAACAGCATTGTGGGTGTACCTACACCAGAGGGACTGCACCAGTTCACGAAGACAGCTCACCTTCCCGAGGACAATTTGGGACGGGCAACAAATGTTGGCCTTGCCATTGACGCTCATTCCATGAAAGAATAAAAAAATGTTCATGAAAATAAAAATCATGAGAGATGTAAAATGGGCTGTTGATTCATTAATTATTTGTTCTATGCTAGTGGACAAAGTCAAAATTACTCCCAAAAAGTGCAAACTAGTCATGTGTTTGGTTCTAAACTGGAAGAGTAATTTTGTGAGCTTCAATGCATACTTCTATCACTTTATTTGGGAATTGCAAATAGAAAGCAATGATTTGTACACTAATGAACCTTACATAATTCATAGGATGTGGACTTCCTGCCCAGCTCCATTGCTCTCCCAATTTTGGCACAAGTCCCCACATGTTACTAAGAAGGATTTTGCAGGGTTGACTGGGCATGGTGTGCCCTTATGTCTGGTGCTTAGGTCAATGCCGGGTCGTCCATCTAGTTTCCGATTCGACTTTTCCATAGTGGTTTGATACATCTGAGTGGCCTGCTAGACCATTTCAGAGGGCAGTTAAAAGTCAGTCACATTGCTCTGGATCTGGAGTCACATTGTCACACCCATGCAATCCAAACTTATGAACTATAAAATGAACTTATCAAGTAAACCCGAAACAAAAACTTTTCTTGTAAACAAAATGAAGTAAGAGGTTTCTGTCAATACACATGGAACTACAAGACCCCTGAGCAAGTTTTCATGTGTGGACAAGTCTTGCAGAAGTCATTGAAGTACAAATTACCTTTCTAGACACATCCCTGAGAAATCATTAAAATACAAACTTTTTGTGGTTACGACTGATCCTCTCCAACTGATTGGTTTAACAATACTGTCACAGTCGTTTGGACTCCAAACTCAAATTCCAAAGAATGGGTATGAAAAGCATTACTGTATCAAGGTGAGATGAGAATGAATGACATCCAGACTCCATTGTCGAACCATGGCCTCACCATCAGAAACATTTATGAAGATAATGGAAAGAGAAACTATGGTCACATGACAGAAACTAGGTTTCTGATAAGGAGCTTTAATAAAAGTATATTCTGGGCAGATGCTATTGAAAAGAAAGGAGCCTATCTTAATATTTCAAGCTTTGAACTACATGTAGGCAGAGACTGGTTTGATTTTGAACTTCCTACCTGAGAAATCATACCAGGACTTCACCATTGACCTTTGGCTGGAATATAACAAGAGCAGTCTGCAACATCCATCTTTCTGAACCTCCCAAGTCTTTCTTAAGTGAGCAACGGAAAGGATTACAGGCCTGTACCGTTTCAAGTCTCCACCCCGGGAAAAAGTTTAACAGAGAACTCTTTAAAATCATCAGATCTAATGCATGTTATTTGTATAATCTCTATCTTTTCTTGAGTGTGTGTGTATCTGCATGAATGTGAAAGTGGGTTATATTGTGTATATTATGGGTTTTGTATAATAAATATTTATCTTTTAAACTTACGAGAAAACCTGTCATTTGTCTGTTCTTGACAATTAAATCACTCAGGAGTTAAAAAACACCTTTTTAAAAGAAAACACTGTCTTCAGTCAGTCAAGATGCAAAAAGCAGGTACCATCACTATCATTTTTCACCTGCTTGTAACAACATATAGGCCAGACCAGCGAAGGACATCAATTCTTTCCCTAAAGGACAGTAGTGAACCAGATGGGTTTTTATGACAATCTGGTCACATGGCTTTTTATTCCAGATTTATTTTAATTAATTGAATTTAAATTCCCCAGCTGCCAGAGTGGGATTTAAACTCATGTCTCCGGGTCATTAGTCCAGGCCTCAGGATTACTAGTCCAGTAACATAGGCACTATGCTACCATTCCTGGGAAAACCCAGGGGGTTATGTGCCCTTTAATTTAATTCACCCAACAGAATATTCAGGCATGAAGCTGTGAGACCTGATGGAGTACAGTTTGATGCATTCTGCACTATTTCCTTTCAAACAGCACTTGGAAAGGAAGATTGGCCTTGATGATTTTGCACATATAACAATAAATCACAACTAACAATTTACAGTATGAACCAAACTCGAATTAAGCAGGTAAAGGGAAATGAAGGCCAGGAGCATTATTTATATGGGGGCTTTCATGATTTTAGGATGTCTCAAAATGCTTTTGAAGTGCAGTCACTTCTGTAATGTAGATAAACTTTAAATGAGGAACAGCCAAGGATATGTGAATAAAATGAAAGTTTCCTTCAGCATATGTGATTATCAACGTTCAGATTCTTTGTGGAAAAATATAATTGTGATACATATTATTTTCTGCATCGTTGCACTGTTGCCAGTTTCATAAATTTTGTGGTACACGTCTCTTTTGTTTTCCTTGGATGAAATTGCATAGGCATAGCATTTGGCCCCACCCTGATGTCCTTTGGGAGTCTGCCTTTTAGTTTGAGAGAGTTTGGTATTTCACTGGTGTTTAATTTCTTTTGTTCTTTTTGCATTTTGGATTGTTTAAAACATTATTTTATATAGTATTTTTTAATGAATTTAGTGATATAAATGTCAAAAGTGTGTGTACATATATATGATGTGTACAGTTAATTGGATGTGGAAATATTTAACATTTGAGGAAGAGTGCTTTTAAAGGTTAGGTTTATCAATGTGGCTATTACTTTACAAGATCAATATTTACTCAGTTCTGCCCTGTGGTTCATATAAGAACAAAGAACAAAGAAAATTACAGCACAGGAACAGGCCCTTCGGCCCTCCAAGCCTACGCCGATCCAAATCCTCTATCTAAACCTGTCGCCTATTTTCTAAGGGTCTGTATCTCTTTACTTCCTGCCTATTCATGTATCTGTCTAGATACATCTTAAAAGACGCTATCGTGCCCGCGTCTACCACCTCCACTGGCAATGCGTTCCAGGCACCCACCACCCTCTGCGTAAAGAACTTGCCACGCATATCCCCCCTAAACTTTTCTCCTTTCACTTTGAACTCGTGTCCCCTTGTAATTGAATCCCCCACTCTGGGAAAAAGCTTCTTGCTATCCACCCTGTCTATACCTCTCATAATTTTGTACACCTCAATCAGGTCCCCCCTCAACCTCCGTCTTTCTAATGAAAATAATCCTAATCTGCTCAACCTCTCTTCATAGCTAGCGCCCTCCATACCAGGCAACATTCTGGTGAACCTCCTCTGCACCCTCTCCAAAGCATCTACATCCTTTTGGTAATGTGGCGACCAGAACTGCACGCAGTATTCCAAATGTGACCGAACCAAAGTCCGATACAACTGTAACATGACATGCCAACTCTTGTACTCAATACCCCGTCCGATGAAGGAAAGCATGCCGTATGCCTTCTGACCACTCTATTGACCTGCGTTGCCACCTTCAGGGAACAATGGACCTGAACACCCAAATCTCTCTGGACATGAATTTTCCCCAGGACTTTTCCATTTACTGTATAGTTCACTCTAGAAATAGATCTTCCAAAATGCATCACCTCGCATTTGCCCTGATTGAACTCCATCTGCCATTTCTCTGCCCAACTCTCCAGTCTATCTATATTCTGCTGTATTCTCTGACAGTCCCCTTCACTATCTGCTACTCCACCAATCTTAGTGTCGTCTGCAAACTTGCTAATCAGACCACCTATACTTTCCTCCAAATCATTGATGAAGATCACAAACAAGAGTGGTCCCAGCACGGATCCCTGTGGAACACCACTGGTCACACGTCTCCATTTTGAGAAACTCCCTTCCACTGCTACTCTCTGTCTCCTGTTGCCCAGCCAGTTCTTTATCCATCTAGCTAGTACACCTTGGACCCCATGCGCCTTCACTTTCTCCATCAGCCTACCATGGGGAACCTTATCAAACGCCTTACTGAAGTCCATGTATACGACATCTACAGCCCTTCCCTCATCAATCAACTTTGTCACTTCCTCAAAGAATTCTATTAAGTTGGTAAGACATGACCTTCCCTGCACAAAACCATGTTGCCTATCACTGATAAGCCCATTTTCTTCCAAATGGGAATAGATCCTATCCCTCAGTATCTTCTCCAGCAGCTTCCCTACCACTGACGTCAGGCTCACCGGTCTATAATTACCTGGATTATCCCTGCTACCCTTCTTAAACAAGGGGACAACATTAGCAATTCTCCAGTCCTCCGGGACCTCACCCGTGTTTAAGGATGTTGCAAAGATATCTGTTAAGGCCCCAGCTATTTCCTCTCTCGCTTCCCTCAGTAACCTGGGATAGATCCCATCCGGACCTGGGGACTTGTCCACCTTAATGCCTTTTAGAATACCCAACACTTCCTCCCTCCTTATGCCGACTTGACCTAGAGTAATCAAACATCTGTCCCTAACCTCAACATCCGTCATGTCCCTCTCCTCGGTGAATACCGATGCAAAGTACTCGTTTAGAATCTCACCCATTTTCTCTGACTCCACGCATAACTTTCCTCCTTTGTCCTTGAGTGGGCCAATCCTTTCTCTAGTTACCCTCTTGCTCCTTATATATGAATAAAAGGCTTTGGGATTTTCCTTAACCCTGTTTGCTAAAGATATTTCATGACCCCTTTTAGCCCTCTTAATTCCTCGTTTCAGATTGCGCCTACAATCCCGATATTCTTTCAAAGCTTCGTCTTTCTTCAGCCGCCTAGACCTTATGTATGCTTCCTTTTTCCTCTTAGCTAGTCTCACAATTTCACCTGTCATCCATGGTTCCCTAATCTTGCCATTTCTACCCCTCATTTTCACAGGAACATGTCTCTCCTGCACGCTAATCAACCTCTCTTTAAAAGCTACCCACATATCAAATGTGGATTTACCTTCAAACAGCTGCTCCCAATCTACATTCCCCAGCTCCTGCCGAATTTTGGTATAGTTGGCCTTCCCCCAATTTAGCACTCTTCCTTTAGGACCATTCTCGTCTTTGTCCATGAGTATTCTAAAACTTACGGAATTGTGATCACTATTCCCAAAGTAGTCCCCTACTGAAACGTCAACAACCTGGCCGGGCTCATTCTCCAACACCAGGTCCAGTATGACCCCTTCCCGAGTAGAACTATTTACATACTGCTCGAGAAAACCCTCCTGGATGCTCCTTACAAATTCTGCTCCATCTGGACCTCTAACACTAAGTGAATCCTAGTCAATGTTGGGAAAATTAAAATCTCCTATCACCACCACCCTGTTGCTCCTACATCTTTCCATAATCTGTTTACATATTTGTATCTCTATCTCACGCTCGCTGTTGGGAGGCCTGTAGTACAGCCCCAACATTGTTACCGCACCCTTCCTATTTCTGAGTTCTGCCCATATTGCCTCACAGCTCGAGTCCTCCATAGTGCCTTCCTTCAGCACAGCTGTGATATCCTCTTTGACCAGTAATGCAACTCCTCCACCCCTTTTACCTCCCTCTCTATCCCGCCTGAAGCATCGGTATCCTGGGATATTTAGTTGCCAATCATGCCCTTCCCTTAACCAAGTCTCAGTAATAGCAATAACATCATACTCCCAGGTACTAATCCAAGCCCTAAGTTCATCTGCCTTACCTACTACACTTCTTGCATTAAAACAAATACACCTCAGACCACCAGTCCCTTTGCTTTCATCATCTGCTCCCTGCCTACTCTTCCCCTTCGTCACGCTGACTTCATTATCTAGTTCCTTACAGGCTTTAGTTACTACCTCCTTACTCTCCACTGACCTCATTTGGTTCCCATCCCCCTGCCACATTAGTTTAAACCCTCCCCAACAGCGTTAGCAAAAGCACCCCCAAGGACATTGGTTCCAGTCCGGCCCAGGTGTAGACCGTCAGTTTGTAATAGTCCCACCTCCCCCAGAACCGGTCCCAATGTCCCAAAAATCTGAACCCCTCCCTTCTGCACCATATAAGCTTCCTTTAATCTGCCATTGGACCTTCAGCAACTCAATATTATCTACAATGGACTTAGGTCCCTTCTCCTGTGGCATTGATGGATTTCGTTTTATTAGATATATTTAGTCATCTCTTTGCTCACCTTTGAGATAATGATGGGTTCTTGTAGCACCCTTAAAGGGGTTATGGTTTCAGCCAAGGCTCAGTGAGTAGAACTCTCACCACAATCAGAAGATTGTGGGTTCAAGTCCCACTCAAAAGAATTGAGCTAACAGTCTAGGCTGACACTTCACTGCAGTACTGAGGGAGTGCTGCACTATCTGAGGTGCTGTTTTCGAATGAGACATTAAACCAAGGCCTGTCCACCTTCTCAGGGGAGTGAGTAACATCCAATAGCACCATTTTGAAGAAGAGCAGGTGAGTTCTGCCCTGGTCAATTTTGACTCTTCAACCAACATCATTAAAAACCAATTGATCATTATCATGTTGCAATTTGTGGGACCTGGCTGTGTGCAAATTAGCCGCCATGTTTCCTACCTTACAACAGTGATGACACTTCAGATGTACTCAGGTGGCAGTGAAGCAACTTGGACATCTTGAAATGGTGAAAGAAGATGTATAAATGCAAGTTCTTTCTTTCTGTCTCCTATTATAAGTGCCCATCTGTTTATTTCGCGCTACATGCACTGGTGGAATCCGGAAACCATGAGTTTGTACCGCATCATTTCCAGAATTCTGTCTAAGGGATGGCCTATTGAACTGGTATTCTGCAGTTTAATTACTGTTAATTTATCATGTAAACACAGAATAACATGATAGACTTTAGCCAAGTTCAAGCTTAATTTACTGTGGGCTGGATTTTGTAGTCCCGCACTGGGAGTGGTGGCAGGCATGGAACATGGCAGCCGTCCCGCACGTGACCCACACAGCTGCGCCACCGCGATTACACAGCGGGTGACCATTTATCATAATAATGGAGGCTGCCTCCCCCCCAATCACATGGCAGGGGTAGCATTGGCGATGCTATGAATGGTGTCACCTGATGTAGGAGCAGTGCTGGCACCATCTTTAAAAAGTTGTCAGCCCTGCAAACGGTGATTCCAAATGCAGAATTGCCCCCTTTCCCCCCATCCATAAAATAATGCAGATTTGCCCCCTTCTCCCCCTTATCCCCCTTATCCATACACACAATGCATAGTTGACACCTTCCTCACCTCGGTGGCTCCAACTTCTCATGGACAGGAAAGTGAAGGCGCTTAGTGCCACATGTTGAGCTCAAGATTGGGAATGGATGGTAAGATCACAGCAAATTATATTCAAATTAGATGCAAAGAGGTACTTACCATATCTAAAGTAGGGTCCCGTTGCAGAGCGGCGGAGGTGCCACCACAGGGCGTCACCCCGGGAAGATTGGAACCAGCAACCCTGGTGTTGGGTTCGGTGGTGGATGTTGCTGCTCTGATTCTCCGGCAACCCCCCCACCCGCACTGCAAAACCCAACAGGCTGGAATTTAAGAGCCCGCTGCTGATCTCGGTGGCGAGCTCAAAATATGGTGGTCCGCCCCACACGCCAAAGAGCTGCCATGATGTTAAGCGGGTGGTGAAAAAGGCATATGGGACACTTGCCTTTATCAATCAAGGCATAGATTACAAAAGCAGGGAGGTCATGTTGGAGTTGTACAGAACTTTGGTAAGGCCACAGCTGGAGTACTGTGTGCAATTCTGGTCACCACATTATAGGAAGGATGTGATTGCATTGGAGGGGGTGCAGAGGCGATTCACCAGGATGTTGCCTGGGATGGAACATTTAAGCTATGAAGAGAGGTTGGATAGGCTTGGGTTGTTTTTGCTGGAGCAGAGAAGTCTGAAGGGTGACCTGATCGAGGTGTACAAGATTATGAGGGCATGGACAGGGTGGATAGGGAGCAGCTGTTCCCCTTAGTTGAAGGGTCAGTTATGAGGGGTCACAAGTTTAAGGTGAGGGGCGGGAGGTTTAAGGGGGATTTGAGGAAGAACTTCTTTACCCAGAGGATGGTGACGGTCTGGAATGCCCTGCCTGGAAGGGTGGTAGAGGCAGGTTGCCTCACATCCTTTAAAAAGTACCTGGATGAGCACTTGGCACGTCATAACATTCAAGGCTATGGGCCAAGTGCTGGCAAATGGGATTAGGTAGACAGGTCAGGTGTTTTAATGCATCGGTGCAGACTCGATGGGCCGAAGGGCCTCTTCTGCACTGTATTATTCTGTGATTCTGTGATTTAAATAGCCGTGGTGGCCCACCACACCAAATCTCGTGGAGTGGTGGGCTGTCCATCCCTGGCAATGGTGTCCGCTGCCTGTGCACAGGCACTGGTGCCATTTTTAAACAGCAGCCATCTTTGCCACCCAATTAAAATTTTTTAAGTGCTACCCCCAAAATTAAATAAATAAATTTCTAATGCCTATTTCCCACCCTCCAATAAAATTTACAGTAACTATTTGCCCTTCCCCCTAAAACACCTTTAACATTTGATCTTTACCTCCCCAAAATTTACAGTTCAACCCTTCCCGCCATCTCCTACACCTATTATTTTTATTTGATACCATCACCCCCCACCCCCCAGCACTGAAAATCTTACCTCCTCACCTCTCCCCACCAGTGTGGTGCTGCCTTTCCATGGGCAGGGATTTGAAGGCACAGGAGTGCCGGCCGCCATGCCGAAGATCGCGACAGGCCCTCAAGTAAGTGTATTATAATTCATTTAGTTTATTGATTAGAATATTTTAATTGTGGTCCCATCACCCTCAGCGGGGGGCTGTCACGGAGCCTTGCCACTACCGGAAGGATCGGGCCGGGCCCTCACAGCATCGAGGTCTGTGGCAGGCCTCATCCGGAGCCATCTTCAGGCACCCCCCCTCCCCCTCATGGAATCTGATGCCTGGGGAAAACAAGATCTAGCCCTGTATGTTGTAAAGCTAAAGCACCTTTCCTAAAGACTATTCCATCAATATTTCATTTTAAATCATGTTATTCCATCCAGCTTGAAATTCCCCTTTAACCATCAATAAATAGAACAACTAAAATTAAATTTAATTTAAAAAATTCAAATACAATGAAGGTGAGCATGTATGTCATCCAAATTTTGACAGTAATAGTGATTTTATTGTAACTACTAAACCCGCTGCATAAATTATTCCAGCACAATCTAACCCAAGTTCGTAATAATGTGATTCAATGGACACTCCTACATATGATACCCCAAGCCAGTAGAATACTGGTTCAATTGTTTGGACACTTTTCAAATGGGTAGAGACATAATTCTGACTGGTGATGGAAACCTATATGACGTAGTGCTGGATTAGAATGGTCCCAAATTCAATCCCTGTCTTTGCTGAGTTTAACTGATCTCATCTGGGGCACTACAATTGCTCTTCCCATCACCCACAATGGGGAAAATGAAATCCATGCGAATGTTTGCTCGGCGCTCTAAGCATAATCACTGGGTCAAAATCCTGGAATTCCCTCTGTGGGAGTACCTTCACTACATGGACTGCAGCGGTACAAGGAGATGACTTACCAGCACCTTTTGAAGGGCAATTGGGGGTGAGCAATAAATACTGTCCTTGCCAGCAATGCCCACATCAAGCGAATGAATAAAAATAAGACAGTTTATAATCAACAGATGTAGTATTTTGTTACCAGAGAATCTTTCACCTGTGTGTTCAGTTAGTATCCAGCTGAGATATTTACATATAAATGTTAGCGTAAAAGGTTTCTCTCATTTTGATCAGGTGATTCCTCATACATCCCTTTCACCGAAGTGAATTTAGTTAAACTTTTGCTCTTCTCAAGCTAGTATCAATTTCTTCATGGTAAAAATCATAGCGATGGGGGATTTAAGTTACAAGGGTGGGTTGGAAAAACTGGTGTTGTTCTCCCTGGAGCGAAGGAGATTGAGGGGAGATTTGAAAGAGGTGTACAAGATTATGACAGGCTTAAATAAATTAGACAAAGAAAAAGCTGCTCCCATTAACTGATGGTACAAAGCCTAGGGGACGTAGATTGTAGGTTTTGGGCAAAAGATGCAGGGGTAATCTGAGGAAGAACTTTTTTCTGCAGAGAGTGGCAATAACCTGGAACTCGCTGCCCATGAGGATGGTGGAAGTGGAGACAATCAATGATTTCAAAAGGAAATTGGATGGGCACTTGAAGGAAATAAACTTGCAGAGATAAGAGGATCAAGCGGAGGAGTGAGGCTGACTGGATTGCTCTGCATATGGACTCGATGGGCTGAATGGCCTCCTTCTATACCATAAATGATTCTAAGACTCTGAGATTTCAGTGAGTTTCAGACAGAAATTGCAGAAAAATTCATCGTCACTTAGTAGTTAAAGATAAGCAACACATCTTTGGCAGCACAGACATATCAAACATTTCCTCTGGAAATAAATCCACAGTCAAGGAATGACTTTCAAATTCTAGTCACATTTATTGTGTCGCTAAACACAATAGCCAATTTTCACACATAACAAGGCCCCACAAATATCAATAAGATGAATCACCAGTTAATCATTTTTGAAGGTGTTGGCTGAGGATAAATGTTAGCCAGCACACTAGAAGAAATGCCTGCTCATCTTCCAATAGTGCTATAGGATATTATACATCCACTTGAGAGGGCCTGTTATGATCCCGTTAGGGACAGTTAGCTTTTAAAAAGAGAAAGCCAATTTCCCAGTTATTACTGAAAGAATTACACCACAAGATTTCACATTTTAAACAAAACTTTTACTATACAAGAGTCAAACAAAGCAAAACACCATGAAATTAGTACTACAATTTGGAAACACATACTTTAAACTTAAAAACTTAATAGCACACTCCCCTTTGACATTTACTTCCACCCCAAGAGTTCCCCTATATATTACAAGATCTTGGCAGTTTGTTCACTTCTCCTGGGACCAATCCAAAGTATACCACAATTCTTAGGAATTCACTTCGATTTTCTTTACTCTCTCAGCTGTCTTCCTATGTTTGAGATTTCCTGGGGGTTCTCCCATTAGCTTTGGCTAGACAAGTCCTCAAGTTTTCTTCCAACACTCCTCTTGAATCTGGACTTCCCAGCTTAAGCACTGGCCTTATTCAAAACAGAAACACCCTTGGTTTCTGATGGCCTCTTTGCCCCTGAGCCCAGCTGCTCCCAAAGCCAACTGCTTTCTCTGTGACCAACTGCCTGTCTGCTCCCAAAGCCAACAGTTTTTCAAAAGCCAACTGTTTATCTGTCAGCAAGCACATAGATCAAAACACCAGCAAGCACCTGCTGCATCATCTATCTCCATAGCATGTGGTACATGTGTGATATCCCAGATAACAGTTACCTAATTACCTCCAACTCCCAAAACATCTCTTTGATTCCTGATACCCACATGAATAATTGATAGTGATAACAATAACACAGCAACCTCTTCTAGACTTTCTGGTTCCAACTGCTGACTAAACGAGCCCACCTGCTGTAATAAAAACAGAAAGTGCCGGAAACACTCAACAGGTCAAGCAGCATCTGTGGAGAGAGAAGCAGAGCTAGCATTTCAGGTCTATGACTTTTCATCAGATCAGCACCTGCTGGTTTACAGCTCTCACCTCTCTAACTCTGTCTCTGTAAGTACTCATGGAGACATCTTTGACCTTTAAATCTTTGGTGATCTGCAGTCTTTTGAAATTCTTATAGCTACACATTTAATTCCCCAAAATTTAAAGTGTCCTCTAAAATATTAATACAAACTCGATGATCGTAACAGGCTGACAGAAATTTGGTTTACCATGTCGCCCAACAATGCAATAACACTTCAGTACTGAACTGAAATGGCAACTCAGATTATGTGCTCAAGTTCTGGAGTGGGGCATGGACCCACAGTTTTCTGGCTGAGGGGTAAGAGTACTACCACTCAGTCAAGGCTGATGTTTAATACCATGGCAAGCAGCCATATATGAAGTTTGTCACAGTTCAGTGGTCTAGCATTTATTACTGGCTTAAAAACTTGAAATGCTACTTCTGCAGGGATAAAACATTAAGTCAAGTTGATGGCTTGGGCAAATGGACACATACACACACAGGAATAATAATTTCTGGGATATTGCTTTGCCAATTCAGCCATTTAATTTTGCTGTATGTCTGTATGTGTGTATTGTGTGCAGCAGTTGAAATCAAGTTAAAAAAAATCAATTTCCATTCCCAACCTGACTTTTAGCTTGAGGGAATTGTCCAATCAAAAAGCAAAGAATGTGTGGCAACAGGAAGTTATCCAGTCAAACTGCAATAAGAGTACTGAGAATATTTATTTCAGAGCTGTTACGAACACATTAGTCCTTGGAGAGCTGTGTATGGGGCTTTGATAGCAGTGTTTGGGCCTTGGAGAATATTGTTGAGCATTGGCTAGCAGTGCTTGTGTCATGGGAAGTGAGCCACAACAGATTTCTACCAGCATGTCAGGCAGATGCTTCTGTCACACATTCAGGGGTCAAAGCTCAAAATCAGTCAACAGCAACCAGACTGTCAGCCATTTGAAAATTAGAAGCATTATTGTGTGAATATCTGGTCACATATTGCTGGTATAATACCAATTATTTTCTCGGGTATTACCAATGTAATGAATACCAGCATCAGATCTCAGTTCGGTGCAGCCATTATGTCCTAAATCCACAACTCAAATTGCTGCTAACTATAATCCAATATTTTGGAGAGCTGTTACAGCTTTAGAGGTAAGAAACATGTAGGAAGATAACATGCACATTACAGAGGTGTATCATGCTGTGTAGCATGTAAGATATAGTGGTGGCATCATGTCACCATTCATACAAAAAAACTATAAAAATAGCCCAACTTTATTTATCCCAATCCCCAGCTGGTCTAAGACTGCCAATGAGCCTGGTCCAGTTATTACACTTAGCAAGAGGTAATGGCAGCCTAAATTCAGGAAAAATATGGAGGGGAAAATGATGGAGGGTTAACTTATTTGATTACTTGTACTTAAAATGAGTGATAAAGAACAAAGAACAAAAAAACACTGAATGAAGTTTTATAGTAATTTTCATATCCTTAGGATGTGCCAAATCATCACCGAGGCAATGAAGTGTAGTCACTGTTGATCTTGCAGGCAAACATAACTGCCAATTTTTGCACAGCAAGATCCCATAACATGAATGAACAGTTGATTTGCTTTTAGGTCGTGCTGGTTAAAGATTAAATGTTGGCCAGAATGGTGGAAAACCTTGCAAAAGTGCCATGGGATTGTTTATATTCATTTGAATAGGCAGACAAGGTCTCAGACATTTTTAAAATATTCTTTCATGGGATGTGGGCACTGCTGGCTGGGCCAGCATTTATTGCCCATCCCTACTTGCCCTTGTGAAGGTGGTGGTGAACTGCCTTCTTGAATTGCTGCAGTCCATCTGGTGCAAGTACACCTACAGTGCTGCTAGGAAAGGAGCTCCAGGATTTTGACCAGTGACAGTGAAGGAACAGTGATATAATTCCAAGTCAGGATGGTGTGTGACTTGGAGGGGAACTTGCAGGTGGTGGTGAACCCATGCATCTTCTGCCCTTGTCCTTCTAGGTGGTAGAGGTCATGGATTTGGAAGGCGCTGTCGAAGGAGCCTTGGTAAGTTTCTGCAATGCATCTTGTATATGATACACACTGCTGCCACTGTGTGTCGCTGGTGCAGGCAGTGAATGTTGAAGGTGGCGGATGGTGTGACGATCAAGCAGGCTGCTTTGTCCTGGATGGTGTTGAACTTCTTGAGTGTTGTTGCAGCTGCACTCATCCAGGCAAGTGGAGAGTATTGCATCATGCTGCTGACTTAGCCTTGTGGATGCTGAACAGTCAGGAGGTGAGTTACTTGTTGCAGAATTCCCTGCTTCTGACCTGTTCTTGTAGCTGCAGTACTTAAATGGCTGGTCCAGTTCAATTTCTAGTCAGTGGTAAGGCCCAGTATGTTGATGCTAGGCGACTCAGCGATGGTAATGCCATTGAATGTTAAAGGCAGATGGTTGGATTCCCTCTTGTTTGAGATGGTCATTGCCTGGGACTTGTGTGGCTTGAATGTAACTTGCCACCGATCAGCCCGGGCCTGAATGTTGTTCAGATAATATTGCATATGGACATGGACTGCATCAGCATCAGAGGAGTCACAAAAGGTTCTGAACATTGTGCAATCATCAGCGAACATCCCCACTTCTGACCTCATGATGGAGAGAAAGTCATTGATGAAACAGTTGAAGATGGTTGGGCCTAGGGCACTACCCTGAGGAGCTCCTACACTGATGTCCTGGGACTGAAATGATTCACCTCCAACAACCACAACCATCTTCCTTTGGGCTAGGAGCGATTTCCCCTGATTCCCATGGACTCCAGTTTTGCAAGGGTTCTTTGCTGCCACACTTGGTCAAATGCTGCCTTGATGTCAAGGGCATTCACTCTCACCTCACCTCTTGAGTTCAGCTCTTTTGTCCACATTTGGACAAAGGGTCTAATGCAGTCAGGAGCTGAGTGCCCCTGGCAGAACCCAAACAGAGCGTCAGTGAACAGGTTAAAGCTGAGTAAGTGTTGCTTGATAGTACAGTCAATGACACCTTCCATCACTTTACTGATGATCGAGAGTAGACTGATAGGGCGGTAATTAACCAGGTCGGATTTGTCCTGCCTTTTGTGCACAGGTCATATCTCGGCAATTTTCCAAATTGCTTTTTAGATGCCAGTGTTGTAGCTGTACTGGAACAGCTTGGCTAGGGACGCGGCTAGTTCTGTCGCACTATTGCCAGAATGTTGTCCAGGCCCATAGCCTTTGCAGTATCCAGTGCCTTCAGCTGTTTTTTGATATCACAAGGACTGAATCAAATTGGCTGAAGAGTGGCATCTCCGATGCTGGGGACCTCGGGGGAGGCCGAAATGTATCATCCACTCCACACTTCTGGCTGAAGATGGTTTCGAATGCTTCAGCCTTGTCTTTTGTACTTATGTGCTGGGCTTCCCCATCAAAGTGGATGGGATATTTGTGGAGCCTCCTCCTCCAGTTAGTTCATGATTCGATGTGGCAGGACTGCAGAGCTTGGATCTGATCCATTGTTTGTGGGATCGCTTAGCTCTGTCTATCACATGCTGCTTCCGCAGTTTGGTATGCACGTAGTCCTGGGTTGTAGCTTCACCAAGTTGACACCTCATTTTTAGGTGTGCTTGGTGCTGCTCTGGAATGCCCTCCTGCTCTCTTCATTGAACTAAGTTTGATTCCCCGGCTTGGTGGTAATGGTAGAGTGGGGGATATGCTGGGCCATGAGGTTACAGATTGTGGTTGAATACAATTCTGCTGCTGTTGATGGCCCTTAGTGCCTCATGGATGCTAGTTTTGAGATCTGTCTGAAATCTATCCCATTTAACACAGTGATAGTGCCACACAATACGATGGAGGGTATCCTTAATGTGGAGACAGGACTTTGTCACCATAAATCTAACATCAGGCCTGAAGGATGCCACATCTTGTAGCATGGCACTTGGTCATAATAGCACTGAATAGTAATCCTATATTGGTTTAAACCTTCTGACTTATTTGCAAGATGACATCATTTGTACCTTTGCATAAATTGATACCTATTCATTTAGTGGTGCACATGTAAATTCATAGTTCCAAATAAAACCATGAGCCTCAAAATAATGCCATGGATGATACTGTTATGAAAATGATTCTATTTCTTGTTTAAAATATTTTTAAAAGAATTTATGGTTAAGTTGAATAAATGTAGACCAGGATTTTTTGTTTTAAAAAGGAAGCCGTCAAGGGAGCCGGGTTGGCAACAGTGTTGCTGGTTGTCACATGGCTCAAGTTAGGCTTAGCGCAGAAGCCCTGGCAACAAGGGCAGAAAAATGACAAAAACTCCTTTGATTGGACAAGCCCAGTCGTAACAGAGAATGCCTGGGATGGGCAGAAAAATGACAAGTTTTCTGGTTGTCAGTCAGTGCATGTGTGTGTTACCTATTGGAAGGAGATTAAATCGAATGCTGCTGAAGTGTCACAAAAGGACAGAAGTCTGCAGACTGCAACCCAGCTCACTTTCTGCAATTCCCTGAAAGAGTCTTGAAGTTCCCTGTGTTGATTCATCTTGTTTCCTGTATTTCAAGAAAGCCTGCTAAAAAATAATTCTCAACACTGCCTGAAGAGAACTATGCGAAAGATCCTGCCTGCATGTGCTCAGAGGAATGGACTGTGTGCCAGTTTGGTACAGCGTGTCTCATCTGCTATTTTTTTCCAGGGGTCGGCAAGTGATCTGCCCGGGTGTGTTTTTTGTCTGTAATAGAGCTCTGATCTAAAAATTCTTTTTTCACTTTTTGGTTAACCAGTGTATGTATATATGTGTGTGTGAGTGTGAAGGCATAAAGTAAAAAGGGACTTTAAAAATTGATTAAGGTAGAAAAGGGACTTTTAAAATTTAATGTTGAATTTGTAAAAATTTGATCTCAGTGAAATTGTTTTACTTTATTACTAGTTAAGACTTGTTTTATAATGAACTGTTAATTTTGTTGTTCAGTAAAGAAACCTGGTTAGTGTGTTCTATTCTGGGAAAAATAGTGTATCTGATTGACTGTTTCAGTAAGTGGGAAAATGTTTAAATAATATGTTGTGACCTCTGGAAAGGTGGGACTGAATTAACAGTGCACCCCTCCCACCTCATTCATAACAATACCCACAGAAAGAATTCACCTGAAATTCCTCTCTGCTATTTTAATGGAGGGTTTTGCCCACTTACTTCACATGAGCTAAAATAATTGGGTGAAAATTCAGACAAACTTTCAGTGTTGTTACACAGCATAATGTGAGGGCCACTGAGTTTTAAACTGCAGCTACACATAATGTGTAGTGTTAGTGTTCCTGTTTGTAGTTTGAAACTATGCTGTGAGATAACAGGTATGAGCAAGTTTGAAGACTTATGCTGAGCTTGCACCTAGCTAGGCGCAGGTCAGGTTATGTCGTTTTGCTGAAGCCCTGGAAATCGCAGGACAACATTGGGGTTCTCTCCACTACTGGCTGGACAGGGGCCTCCAAAGCAGCATCGGAGAATCTGGGTGCCCTATTTGCAGTGATTGAAGTCATGTCTGCGAGTTTCAAGTCTTTTCGCATTGCAGCCAAGGTAAATACAGAATGCCTTTAAAAGATCAAAAGCAAAATACTGTGGATGCTAGAAATCTGAAATAAAAACAGAAAATGCTGGAAACATGAAGCAGGTCTGACAGCATCTGTGGGGAGAGAAACAGAGCTAACATTGGGCTGGATTTTAAGAGCTCAAAAAATGGCAGCCTGCCTGTGCGGGCCACTCGCCAGAGAGCTGCCGCAATCTTAAACACAGTGGCTCAATTAGATAGCCTGGGTGGGCCACACCCGACCCCCGATCATGTGGACGGGGTTGACTGTCCATCCCCAGCAATGGCATCCAGACGCCATTTTTAACGGGCAGTCAGCCCTGCCAGCTTATTTAAATATTTAAAGAAATATTTAATAAAATTAAATAAGTACATTTCTTTTGTCTCTCTCCCACCCCCCAATAACAATTACATTTACTATTTGCCCTTCCCCCCAAACATTTATCTTAACCATCTGACCTTCCCCCTCACAGACTGCACAAAGTTTAAAGTACAACCCTTCCCACCACCCCCTACACCCATGATGCTTATTTGACCCCGTCCTCTGCCCCCTGCCCCCTCCCCCGCCGCACTGATAAACTTACTTCCTCCCCCCTCCCCACCCGGATGGGGATCTGAAGGCACGGGAATGCCAGCCACCAGTCCGAAGATCATGGCAGGCCCTCAAGATCTGAGATAAGTATAGGTAAATGCATTAATTTTAATGTAGTGATTGTGGTCCTGTCGCCGAGCGGTGGGGGAGTGGGGTGGGGGGGGGGGGGGTCGCCACGGTGCCTCGCCACCGCCAGGAGGGTCGGACCGGGCGCTGCCGGCATTGAGGTTTGTGGCAAGCCTCATCCGGAGCTATCTTGAGGCCCACCACCACCACCCCCCCACCACCCGGCCACAGATCTCAA
The DNA here is from genome assembly GCF_036365525.1 of Heterodontus francisci. Lineage (NCBI taxonomy): Eukaryota > Metazoa > Chordata > Chondrichthyes > Heterodontiformes > Heterodontidae > Heterodontus > Heterodontus francisci. The sequence continues at coordinate 97,915,616 of NC_090382.1, forward strand.
TGTTGAGGGCTGCTTAAAATCCAGCCCGTTAACTCTGTTTCTCTCCCCACAGAGGCTGTCAGGCCTGCTGCATGTTTCCAGCATTTTCTGTTTGTTATGCCTTTAAGAGATTCAGTTTATGGCCCCCTCAAAGAGGATGTAGCCATTCCAGTCCCAGCACCAATTTCTCTTTGTCCTCCAACCACATGAACAGTACATGCAGCTCGTGCCCCACCTCCTGCACACCCACTATTCGAATATCTATGCCACTGAGTCTCGACCCCATTTCCTCTTTGCTACTGCTGGCAACTAAGCATTTCCCAAGAACAATAAAGAGTAAGATCTGTCCTTACTATCATTGCCAGAAATTCCTCTGTGCTATTTAGTTACAGAGTTAACCCATTTAAAATAAAGGGTTCATCCCTTCCTCTAAAATTTCGGATGAAGTTTCCACACCATAATGCCACAGCTTCATTTCCACACCATGATGGTGTTTCAGTAAATGTCCTTTAACATTAGGGGTACTGCCTATGGAAAGTGAGCAAGTAAAAGCTTGTCTTAGACAACCAGAAATTCTTCACAAGCAGTTATAGTCTCACGCCAGGCAATGCAGTAAGGACTAGTGTAAGGCAACTCATCCATAAGAGATCAAAGCTGTCTGGCTTGTTTGATCACTTCACACATCCCAGCATTTTGCTGCAATCTCTCTGCCGTTTAATTCACTCACACCAGTATATTCCACTGGTGTTTTCTTATAGAAATCCATCTTCTGGCACAGCTGTTAGCAGAATAATACTTGTGCCAAACCTAATCATTGAATCACTTCTTAAACCTCTCTCATCTCCTCACTGTGAAAAACATACAGATGGATAGTAGCTCATATGCGTGTGCCTGCGTGGATGCAGTATGTTTACATATGTGTGCATATGCATTTCCATGTTGTGAATGTGCACCTGTGTCCGTGTGTGAATGCTTGTCCATGGCACAAAACATGTGAATTTGCTCCAAATCCTCCTGCCAGTGATTCAAGATTACTGTTTTGTCTGTCCATGGGTGGGGGTCTGACACTCAAGGAGAAATCCCATCATTTAATGCTAACTTGATCTTTACTGTTGTAACACTTGTTTGGTAAACACAACAATTCCTTTTCATCTTTGCTTTCTCCAAATTGACCCATTTTCCAGTGAAAGCTAATTAGCTATTTAATTTCCAAGTTCACAGAGGCTTGTAAGCACTGGCATCATTTTGCAGTTACACTATCCTAACCCTAAGCAGTCAGTAATCAACAATGTCTCGGCAGCGACAATTTATATCTGGAATCTGCCCATCAGCTCCTGTTTGGTAAATTATCTTCAACACCTCTGTACATACAAGGTAATCTCCTGGGGCGAAACACAATAAAACACAGATTAACACAGCTCTTTAAGCTCCCATTATCGCTAGGAATGCTAATGAGAAGTCAATTGCATTTCCGTTCTTGTTGTAATACAGCATTCAGGTGATTCCTTCCTGCTCTGGATTGATCCTTGGTGTTCAGGCGCACATGACTGTCTCATCTGAGCTAAAGGTGAATTGTGCATACAGAACTGCAGTCATCAATTCACATGGAGCCTGCCTCCACAGTCTGATGACTAAAAATTATATAAATATGTTGGATCTTGTGTGCAGATCTGACCTGCATTATGCACTAAATGAAAGAATGGATGAAATTTAAGTCAAATGAATCCTTCTTATTTCTAAAAGATGCCATAAAATACATGCTATCATGCAGGCTCCCACCTGCCAAGAATGAGGCATATTCATTTTGCCACATGAACATTAAATTTCAAATTGTTGCTGGGAAGAAGGGAAGGCCTGTTACAAGGACTGCCAGACCTGGACTGGAAAAAAACATTTCCATACTAACAGACATTGAAGGCAGGGAAGCGCATTCCATTCCCTGCTAAGATGATACAATACACAGAGCCAAGACATGGTCAGACCAGTTAGTCACATGACAAACCTGCTTGGCAACCTGGGGGTTTCTGAATTGTACAGTTTGAACTGAGAGCCTGCCTAAAGCAGAATGCTCCTGGACTGCAAAAAACCTCCTGTCTGTCTGTCTGCTCCCATCTCTTTCTCACAAGCCTCTAAATCCACTGAAGACACATGAACCCCGAGAGAGAAAAGTCTCCTACAGTGAACAAGGTTTAAGAAGAATACTGGGCCCCAACGAAAAGCAAGATCTACTGACAATCACGAACTCTACAGTGAGCTTGAAGAATCGTAACAAAAACTCTTCAGATATTGCCTCAAACGTTTCCAGTTTATTTTTTTTCTCTTTTCTGTCTCTTGCATGTGTGTATTGTGTACGCATGCTAGTGTAGGCGCGTCATGTATTCGTAGGTGTTAACTGAATTAGAGTTTAAGTTTGTTTAACAAGTTCATCTTATCTTCTTTAAACCTAAGAAAGCCTGTTTGTGCTGGTTTATTTGCCTTGTAATTGGAAAGCGGTGAACAAGGATTCACCAAGGGGGAGCTGAAAACACGGTGTGTTTAAAAATTAAACCCTGTTACAGTAAGATCAGGTGAAGGCTGAGAGGGAACCCTAGACCTCTTTCTCACCTGGTTGTACAAATGCCAAATACTGAACAGTGTCCAGATCACGATTTGCCACCAGGGCATACCTCTATGTCTTTGGAGAGCTGCACATTGATAAAAAAAAACTCATGTGTTTTGTTACAAAGATGCTTCAGCTATTACACAGCCAATTAACACAACATTCACATTGTTGCAAACTCAGTTACAACAGACAATGCCCTACATTTTGTTATTGCTAGGTACCAATACTGTTGCATGTAGCTATTGTTGGCTTTTGTCCTCTTGACCGCACAGCCATAGTTGTGAGTGAGATTCTATGGCATCATATGGGATAAAACTAATACTCACCTAGAAATTTAAGCTTCAAGGAGTCAATTACGGCAGTTAGGAGGGATGATATCTTATAAGGTTCCTCAAATGAGACCATATGGGTAGAACTTAAAAACAAAAAGGGAGCAATCACTTGGCTGGGGGTGTACTACAGGCCTCCAAACAGTCAGGGAGAGCTAGAGGAGCAGAAATGTAGGCAAATCTCAGAGAGGTGTAAAAATAATAGGGTGATAATAGTAGGGGATTTCAACTTACCTAATATCAACTGGGATAGTCTTAAAGCAAAAGGCTTAAAGTGGGCGGGTTTCTTAAAATGCATACAGGAGAGCTTGTTGAGCCAGCACGTAGAAAGTCCTACAGGAGAAGGGGCAGTACTGGGCCTAATCTTAGGGAACGAAGCCGGACAAGTGGTAGAAGTGTCAGTGGGGGAATGTTTTGGGAATAGTGGACTTAACTCTGTAAGATTTAAGGTAGTTATGGAAAAGGACAAAGATGGACCGGAAATGAAGGTATTAAATTGGGGGAAGGCCGATTTCAATATGATAAAACAGGATCTGGCCAAAGCGGACTGGGAGCAGCTAATTGTAGGAAAGTCTACGTCAGACCAATGGGAGTCATTCAAAAAGGAAATAGTGAGAGTTCAGGGCCAGCATGTTCCCATAAAGGTGAAGGGTAGTTTCAACAAGTCCAGGAAACCCTGGATGTCAAGGGATATAGAGGATTGGATAAGGAAAAAAATGGAAGCTTATGGCAGATTCAGAGTGCTGAAAACAGCAGCGTCACTAGAGGAGTATAGAAAGTGTAGGGGGGTACTTAAAAAACTAATTAGGAGAGCAAACAGGGGGCATGAAACAATACTGGCAGGCAAGGGCAGCACAGTGGTGTAGCGCTTAGCACCACAGACTCACAGCTCCAGCAACCTGGGTTCAGTTCTAGGTACTATCTGTGCAGAGTTTGCAAGTTCTCCCTTTGACTGTGTGGGTTTTCTCTGGGTGCTCTGGTTTCCTCCCATATGCCAAAGACGTGTGGGTTGATAGGTAAGTTGGTCATTGTAAAAATTGCCCCAAGTAGTGATAGGAGAATTGAGGGAAGGTGGGGATATGAGAGGGGAAAAGTGAGATTAATGTAGGATTAGTATAATATGGGTGGTTGATGGTCAATGCAACCTTGGTGGGCTGAAGGGCCTGTTTCAGTGCTGTATCTCTCTATGACTATGACTAAAATCCCAAGGTAGTTGATAAGTATATTAAGGGCAAGAGGATAACCAGGGAAAGAATAGGGACCAAAGTGACAACCTGTGTGTGGAGGACATAAGTAAGGTTTTAAATTATCACTTTTCATTTGTGTTCACTATGGAGAAGGACAATGTAGATGTCGAGGGATAGCGATATACTTGAACAAATTATTATTGAAAGGGAGGAGGTATTAGCGGTTTTAGCAGGCTTAAAAGTGGATAAATTCCCAGGACCAGAAGAGATGTATCCCAGGCTGTTATGTGAGGCAAGGGAGGAGATAGCAGGGGCTCTGATGCAAATTTTCAAATCCCCTCTGGCCACAGGAGTGGTGCCAGAGGACTGGAGGACAGCGAATGTGGTACCATTATTCAAGAAGGGGAGTAGGGATAAACCAGGTTATTACAGGCCAATGAGTCTAACATCAGTGGTTGGGAAACTATTGGAAAAAATTCTGAGGGACAGGATTAATCGCCACTTGGGGAGGCAGGGATTAATCAAGGATAGTCAGCATGGCTTTGTCAGGGGGAGATCATGTCTAACAAACTTGATTGAATTTTTCGAGAAGGTGACTGGGTGTGTAGATGAGGGTAAAGCTATTGATGTAATCTACATGGACTTCAGTAAGGCTTTTGATAAGGTCCCGCATGGGAGATTGGTCAAGAAGTTAAGAGTCCATGGGATCCAGGGCAATTTGCAAATTGGATCCAAAATTGGCTTAGGGGCAGGAGGCAGAGGGTGATGGTCGAGGGTTGTTTTTGCGATTGGAAGCCTGTGACCAGTGGTGTACTGCAGGGATCGGTGCGGGGACGCTTGCTGTTTGCAGTGTACATTAATGATTTAGATGTGAATATAGGAGGTATGATCAGTAAGTTCGCAGATGACACAAAAATTGGTGGTGTTGTAAATGGTGAGGAGGAAAGCCTTAGATTACAGGATGATATAGATGGGTTGGTAAGATGGGCGGAGCAGTAACAAATGGAATTTAATCCTGAGAAGTGTGAGGTGATGCATTTTGGGAGGACAAACAAGGCAAGGGAATATACAATGGGTGGTAGGACCCTAGGACGTACAGAGGGACCTTGGTGTACTTGTCCATAGATCACTGAAGGCAACAGTGTAGGTGGATAAGGTGGTTAGGAAGGCATATGGGATACTTGCCTATATTAGCTGAGGCATAGAATGTAAGAGCAGGGAGGTTATGATGGAGCTGTATAAAATGCTAGTTAGGCCACAGCTGGAGTACTGTCTACAGTTCTGATCGCCACACTATATGAAGGACGTGATTGCACAGGAAGATTGCAGGGAAGAATCACCAGGATGTTGCCTGGGCTGGAGCATTTCAGCTATGAAGATAGACTGAAAAGGCTAGGGTTGTATTCCTTAGAGCAGAGAAGGCTGAGGGGGGACCTGATTAAGGTATACAAAATTATGAGGGGCATAGATAGGGTAGATAGGAATAAACCTTTTCCCTTAGTAGTGGTGTCAATAACCAGGGGGCATAGATTTAAGGGAAGGGGCAGGAGGTTTCAAGGGGATTTGAGGAAAAAAATTTTCACCCAGACAGTGGTTGGAATCTGGAACACACTGCCTGAAGGGGTGGTAGAGGCAGAAACCCTCACAACATTTAAGAAGTATTTAGATGAGCACTGAAATGCCATAGTATACAAGACAATGGGCCAAGTGCTGGAAAATGGGATTGGAATAGATAGGTGCTTGATGGCCGGCATGGACACGATGGGCTGAAGGGCCTGTTTCTGTGCTGCAAAACCTCATGACTCTATTACTCTCTGACTCTTTAATTAAGGACAATCTGCATGGATTTGGAAATGGCAAATTATGACTGACAAATTAAATAGAATTCTTTCAGGAGATAATAGAGAATTGATAAATGAAATGCAGTATATCCATTTTCATTTGGCATTTGATAAGATGAAGCTTAGGAGGCTTGTTTATAAAATGAATGTACCTTGTATTAAAGGGAATGTATCAGGATAGACAGGTAGCTGATTAAAGAACAGAGAACAAAAAAAGTTAATAGACACTTTTCGGACTGGCAATGTGTAAACAGTGATGTCCTCAAGGATCAGTGTTGAGACTATTGCTCTTCTCATTATCTAAATGCTTAGAGGGGATCAAAATTTGTAGTTGAGAGATGAATCGGGAGTGAGATTAACTACAAAGAGGGCTGTAGGCAACTTCATGATGACATCGATTAGTAGATTGGGCAAATAGATATTAATGCCGGGAAATATGAGGTGATCGACATTTGGAGGAAGAATGAGAGCAGATATACTAAATAGTACAATTGTAAAAGGAGTAGAGAAACAGAGAGATTTAGCAGTTCAGATTCACAAATCTTTCAAAATGGGAGGGCAAGTTAATAAATCTGTTAAACAAAAGCATTTGAGATGTGCTATTAACACTCTCTCTGGACTAATGCTTTGTCTTTCACCACAAGCATCAAGACACTCTTTGCTTTTGTCCCAGGACAGCTTTGGTAATTAATCTCTCCTGCCCTTACCCTATCAAACACCTTCCTTTTTGTTCTCTTCCCCACCCATGCCCTCCTTCACTTGCTTAAAACCAGACCTGAAACGTTAACTCAGCTTCTCTCTCCACAGATGCTGCCTGACCTGCTGAGTATTTCCAGCGCTTTCTGTTTTATTTCAGATTTCCAGCATCTGCAGTATTTTGCTTTTATTTTAGCATTTGAGATCCTTGGTTTTATAAATTAAAAACACCAAATATAAATGCAAACAAGTCATGTTAAACCTACATAAATCAGAGAATGCTGCAGTCAGAATATTGGGCGGGATGTTTATTTAACTGTGACCATGGGACTGGGTGTGGGTGGATGCTTAAACCCATCCCTCAGGTCGGCATGCTGATTTCCCAATGTGAAACCGACATGCTCAAAGTTTGAAAGGCTCGACTGAGAGCTGGAGGAGGCAGTCCAGCCGAGTTTAATCGATGTTAAGGGCCAGTTTCGAATTTTCTTCCTGAGGCATAGGATTCACACAGGGTCCAAACCACAACAGGGAGGGGGAGGTGCAAACACAGTAGGGAGCCAGTCAGAACAAAGGGACAGCAACAAGAGGCTCCATTAAAGAGGAAAGACTCAGAAAAGGCCCTCATTCACAGGCAACCAGCTGCACAGTCAGAAGAATTATCTGTCATATCTCCTCACTCTTGCCAGGGCATTTTTGGGAAGGCAGCTTAGGGGCGGGGTGGGGGGGTGGAGATTGCAGTGGAGGGGCCCCTCTACTTACAGGCCTCATGGGTTCATGAAGATTGCACATTGCAAATGAAAGGAAGGAAGGACATAACAGGAAAAGGGATTAAGCTACTTCAAAATTGGATCGACTAGCAATGAGGAGCAGCATTTGTAGAAGCAGGGGCAGACCCCTGGGCAATCAGGGTGCAGAGCTCAGGAATGAGGGACAGGAAGGCAACAAAGGTGATGCCCTCAGCAGACGGTCTACCGCCAAAGGAAAAGCCACCTGGACATTTTGGAGTGTCAATGCTGCAGAAAGCTGTGCCTGTCAGGGCAGATTGTTGGTGACTTGTGTGCCCTCGTACAGGGTCATCTGAGAGTTGGCAGGAACTGTCACCATGGCCCTCCTGTAAAGGTTACAATAGCCTTGCAATTTTTTTTAATCTGTTCCTTCCAAGCAGCAGCAGAAGACATTGGTGGCATCTCACAGGCAGCAGCCCTTCATTGCATCACGGAGGTAATGGACACTCTGTTCGAGAGCACAGGAGATTACATTGTGTTCAAGGTGGATAGAGGCATTCAAGCTCAAAGGGCAGTGGGATTTGTTTCCATCGCCGGATTCCATCAGGTGCAGGGGTTATTGATTGCGCTCATGTGGTCATCAAAGCACTGACAGACCAGCCAGAATGATTCCTCAACAGGAAGGTGATTCCACTCGCTAAACGTCCAACCAGTCTGCAAACATAAGTGCTTTATTCAGAAAAAAAAACAGGAAGTTCTGGAAATACACAGTGCATCTGGCAGCATCTGTGGAGAGAGAATCAGAGTTAACGTTTCAAATCTATGACCTTTCATCAGACCTTTCTGTTTTTATTTCAGATTTCCAGCACCTGCTGTACTTTGCTTTTATTTAAGTGTTTTATGCAGGTCTGTGCACACTATCTTGGAAGCTGCAATGATGCCTTCATCCTTCAGGAATTGCAGGTGCTGCAGTCCTTCACGGAGCAATCGGAAATCCATGGTTGGCTGTTAGCGGATAAGACTCATCCCATGAGGCAATGGCTGATGACTTCAGTGTGTTACCCTGCCTCGGAGGCTGAGAGGCAGGACAATTGATGCCACCTTGAGCAGGCCATTGGCCTCCTGACAATGAGGTTCAGGTGTCTTGAAGAGGGAGAATGGCTGGAATTGAACAGCTCCTCAGAGCAGGAGGAAGATGAGGACAAGGAGGAGGCTGAAGGAGAACTGGTGAACGGTCACCATGCTTTGCAGGGATGTCACTGTGGTAAGCTCAGGAGGTGGAGTGCTCATCAGGATGGCAGGGACACTAGGGCAATCTCATCCAGACACATTTCATCTAAGCAATAGTCTGCAGGACATTTGGAGAGGAGATTTTCCTTCATCTGAGTGAGAGCAAACATCCATTAAGAACAAAAGACAGCAATCTTCCAATGACACAAACACTGCAAGGCTCCAGGGTCTCCACCTGGCACACTCTGCCCAAACATATTCCTTTGTTTTGCCAACCCTTATTTTCCATTCCCCTGCTTTTTTCCATGATGAAATGAAAACACACAAGTCTGCTTTAATGCAACAACATGCCCAGTGCTTTATCAAATTAATGTCATTTACAACAGAAACACCTAAGTGACCCACAAAGTGACATTACCAACATAGAGGTCTGCACTCAGGACCATTCCTACGTGCTGCTCTCCATGTGGCTGAGGACGAGGTGGAGACAGATTGCTCGCTGGTGGCTGTCTGAGATGCTCGTGGCCCTTGGCCTCATTGTGGAGGTGTCGGTGGGGGTGGAACCTCCAAAGGCTGCTACACTGGCATCATTGCTGGGGCAGCCTCTGTCACAGGGTATAACTCTTCAGATGCTTCATCCATCGGAGGAACCATGGAGGCAGATAATGATGACGGAGCCCCATGAGGGATGACTGCCTCTTCATCAACTGTCACCAGCTCAGCCCTTTCATGGCACCTTTAGTTGCTGGAGGGAGATACCAGCTGGGCACATCTGGCATCTATTCAATGCTTCATTGAGCCATTTGTGCCACTGATCGGTCAATGTTACAGACTGCTGCATGTATTCTATACATGTCAGTGTGCTGTTCCTGCATCCAGTCTCAGTGAAGATGGTGGCATCGGTCAGAGTAATTCAGAGGCCCAGGCTAACACCCTATTCGTTCATGGGATGTGGGCATCGCTGGCTAGGCCAGCATTTATTGCCCAACCCTAATTTCCCTTGAGAAGGTGATGGTGAACTGCCTTTTGAACTGCTGTAGTCCATGTGGGGTAGGTATACCCACAGTGCTGTTAGGAAGGGAGTTCCAGGATTTTAACCCAGCAACAGTGAAGGAAGGGCAATATAGTTCCAAGTCAGGATGGTGTGTGGCTTGGAGGGGAACTTGGAGGTGGTGGTGTTCCCATGTATTTGCTGCCCTTGTCCTTCTAGGTGGTAAAGGTCGCAAATTTGGAAGGTGCTGTTGAAGGAGCCTTGGTGTGTTGCTGCAGTGCATCTTGTAGATGGCACATGGGTTCAAATCCCACCGTGGCAGCTGGTGGAAATTAATTTCAATTAGTTATAAAACAATCTTGAATTGAAAGCTAGTCTCAATAATGGTACCATGAAACTATCATTGATTGTTGTAAAAATGCATCTGGTTCACTAATGTCCTTCAGGGAAGGAAATCTGCCGTCCTTACCAGGTCTGGCCTACATGTGACTCCAGACCCACAGCAATGTGATTGACGCTTAACTGTCCCCTGAGATGACCTAGCAAGCCACTCAGCTCAAGGGCAAATTTGGGATGGGCAACAAATGCTGGCCTTGCCAATGATGCCCACATCCTATGAAAGAATCTAAAAAAGTGATGTCGCATTTGGCTCTCCGTGAGGTTGGACATTCTCTCAATGGAGGAGCTCATGCGCTCAAAGCACTGAGACATTGTGGAACACATGAGATGAATCAACTCCTCCATTTTCATTCCATGACGCCGCAGTGCCTCAGGTAACTCCAACATGTGGGCACACATCTCACACTGATTCTCCAGGTAGAGCCGCTTGTTTTGTGACTCCCTAGGCTCTGCACTTCTGCCCTGCCGAGCATGGCTGTGCCTCTCCTCCATCCTCCAAGGGGGACTGCCCACAGCCAACTCTACCTCCAGCAGATTCACCTACTTTGAAATGATGTGCACTTCACCCTGTGCCACTATCTCTAATAGCATGTGAGGACCCACCGAGGTGCGAGTATCTGCGGTAGTGGAGGGTGCTGTTTTGATCAGGTGAGGAGGGGTCGAATGGTTCCCCTCTTTTCCCTTTCCTTGTTTGACCACAACAGTTTTTTTTTAATTGAAAAGGATATACTTGCCAATTCGGTGACTGTTTAACTGTTTACGCACTGTGGTCATAAAAGAACCAATCGGACAAGTTTTCTTGAGTTTAACAAAGAAAGAGGTTATCTTTATTATACTTAAACCGATCTAAGTAAAATAATAAAATATGGTCCGACTTTCACACACACACATACACACACACACGAAGTTCACACATGCACACGTATCGATTACGGAGTGAGGGGGAGGATAGAGCGGTCAAATTAAAGTCCAGAGAAATAAACAGGGATTACAGTCTGTGGAGGTTGGTGACTCGGCTGATGTAAGGCTGAACTCGGTGGTTATGCGACTGCCCCTCATGGTCCCTATGCTTCCGATTTAAAGATATAGATGGCTGATTTAGTTGTTCTCCTGGCGACAGCATCGCGAGGGTGAATTCCTTCAAGGAGTCTCCGTCTACAGCAGGGGCATCCATGGGTGGTCCCCATCAGTAAACAGAGCTCGAAGCTGCAAGGTGGATTGGAGAGAGAGGGAGGAAGGAGGGACTCCACTCGGGTCTTCTCTCATCAACATCTCAGCTGCTGTCCATTACAACAGAGAAAGCAGAAGCTTAAACACACGAAGGGTGGGCCAGTCACACGACCATCACCCAGTGATTCAATCATGGTCGTTACTAGTGTATTCCGCCTTGTAACTTAATCAAGTCATGTCTGGGAATCCCCCTCTCACAGATAGGGTCACATTGTTCAAGTGATTGGATTTAAGGCATTCCTATTATAGCTTGATGAGCTCATATATGGGAACCCCTTCTCAACTAGGAACCCATTGTCCATGCGATTAGATTTTAGATTTTTTTTTAGATTTAGATATACAGCACTGAAACAGGCCCTTCGGCCCACCAAGTCTGTGCCGACCATTAACCACCCATTGATACTAATCCTACACTAATCCCATATTCCTACCACATCCTCACCTGTCCCTATATTCCCCTACCACCTACCTATACTAGGGGCAATTTATAATAGCCAATTAACCTGTCAACCTGGCTGTGGGAGGAAACCGGAGCACCCGGAGGAAACCCACGCAGACACAGGGAGAACTTGCAAACTCCACACAGGCAGTACCCAGAATTGAACCCGGGTCGCTGGAGCTGTGAGGCTGCGGTGCTAACCACTGCGCCACTGTGCCGCCCTAAATGGCTTTAATGGTTTAATGTTTCGTCTCCAACTGTTGAATATCTCAGGTCATTGCTTTGATGCCGTGCCAAGGCGGACAGGATATGTGGTTCATTCATATTCCCAAGTTCATTGTCCTTGATGGGTCTTTGTGACATGGTGTCTCCATCTCAATGGATTGGAATGTGGAAGGTGCACTGATGAAAATTGGGGCCTCCATCTTTAACTGCAAGCTCAAGTCACCTTTAGTCTCAGTTTTTCAAATTCAATTCGGGTTTCCAGCCACTTGATTAAAAATCATCATTTGACATAAAGCACGTTTTTGTGACAGTGCGGGCTCTGAGTTGTCTTCCTCCTCTGACTCCTCCAGAACAGGTTTACAGTGTCTAACTCCTCCCCCTCTGCAGTTGATCCTATGGGAGATGTACCAGAAGGTGGTAATAAGAAATTGGCACAATCAACAGATGCATGAAATAATGAGATGACAGCTTATGAATTGACAGCTTGTTGCCCAGGGAGGATTGCCATGCATCCCTTGAACCTGAGAATGTTGAGATCTTTTCACTCTGTCTCTGTTGAACTCACATTTCTCAATCTTCAACGTTGCAATGCCTTGCCACTCCAGCCAGATCAAGGGTTAGCTGGGGGACCCCACCATCTGAACATGCCCTCTCGCTGTCCCGTGCATTGCTCTCCCGTTTAGCCTGCGAGGTGAAAAAAGATGGCATGAAGACAATGCCTCTCTCCCTTACCATTTATAGATTTTCATTCACATCGGATGTTGCAGATTTCTCCATAGCCCGCTATGTAACAGCATTCAGATAATGATCTATGCTTATGGATCATCAATGATGCCATGCACACATCTCTCCTATGGCCATGTGAACTCTATGCACCCTCAGGATCCCCTCTCTGGCAACTGCTGACCAGTGTTTCAATTGAAATATCAGAGAAAATTAGTTTGGCATAAGTTATGCAATTTTAAAAAGGGCTAGCAGTTATTTCAATGTAATTATTTTTGGTGCTGGATGATAAGTTGCATTGTTTTAGAATCTTTCACAAAGATTGCAATTGCACCATTAATATCTGATGAATACAATTACTCCATCCTGTTAAAGTAATCCCATCTGACACTGGGAAAAAGGTAAAGTGCGGAGTCTGCAGTTGTACTGTAATCATAACTATTCTTTTGACATATGCATATATTGATAGATAAACTGGCTTGGGTGTAAGAAGCACAATGTTAGACTTTGCTGACGATGTCAAAATAGAAGTTTGGCAAATAGTGACTCAGATTTTAAACAAGAAGAGGTTAGCACAGTAGACAGACATGTGACAGAATGTGGGAGAAATATAAGGCAATATATTTTGGAACGAGAAATGCGTAATGGGAGTATACATGGAATGAAGGATGCAAGTGAATATAAACTTACCTCAAAGTGTAAGTAGGCGTACTTAAAACTGTACAAAAGGCAAATGACAATTTGGGTTTTTTAAATGGGGGCATGTAAAGAGATAATAGTACATTTATATAAGGCAATGGCTAGGCCTCAGTTAGAGTAATACGTGCTGTTTTTGGCGCCCATTTCCGTGAAGGATATTAAAGCTGAGGTGAATGAAATAAATATGAAAAGGTTTAATATGAGGAGAGATTGAGACACTATTTTCACTGTGGCACATAAGGCAATAGGGAGATTTAGTAGAGCTTTTTTAAAATTATGCAGCAGGTTAATGGAGTGAATAGGGAAGGACTATGGGCTGAATTTTATTACGGCGCGCTCTGAAGTCGGCGGCCTTCAGAAACGGAAGCACCACCGCTGAGCCCCCATGATATTTTGCACGGGACCTCATTTAAATGAAGGATGCGGAGTGGCTTCCCCCAATGATGTAGAGGGGCGGCCGCTCTGTCCCCGGCAATGGCGTCCGGCACCACTGCACAGGAGCTGGCGTCATTTTTAAAGTGCTTCAACCCCTTAGCAAAAATTTGAATTCTTAAAGAGATACTATTGTTCATTTAAAAAAAAAATAAAAGCTGGAGGCCCTTTCCCAACACCACCCCACCCCCCGCGCTCCCCCCAACTATTGGTTAAAATGACAAGCATTAACTTTATTCCCACCCCAGATATTCCCCCCCAACCTCCTCATATTTTCCCTTTTTTTTTCATGGCCGACCCGACCCGACCCGAATATCGCAATAAATTTAATGATATCAAACATATTATTGTGCTCTGGTACCTTGTCCAAATGGTAATTCTTAGAATCATAGAGTCATAGAGTTATACAGCACAGAAACAGACCCTTCGGCCCATCATTTCCGAGCTGGCCATCAAGCCTATCTATTATAAATCCATTTTCCAGCACTTGGCCCTTGGCCTTGTATGCTATGGCATTTCAAATGCTCATCTAAATACTTCTTAAATGTTGTGAGGGTTCCTGCCTCTACCACCCCTACAGGCAGTATGTTCCAGATTTCAATCACCCTCTGGGTGAAAACATTTTTCCTCAAATCCCCTCGAAACCTCCTGCCCCTTACCTTAAATCTATGCCCCCTGGTTATTGACACCTCTGCTAAGGGAAAAAATTTCTTCCTATCTACACTATCTATGCCCCTCATAATTTTGTATACCTCAATCAGGTCCCCCCTCAGCCTTCTCTGCTCTAAGGAAAACAACCCTAGCCAAACTGGCTGAAGGACCTGGTGCCAAGGATGCAGTGGAAAGAAATGGGGTTAATGCACCAATGAAGGTTGGCGATGACTGGGACCTGAGCCTAAGGGGCTGATTTTAACTAGGGGTTTGGGCTAGGAGGGAAATCGCCATGGAGAGCTCAGTGTAAGGGGCCTGGGCCATATTCACTGCTGGGATTCATTTAAATATTTCGGAACATAAGACAATAGGAAATAGGAGCAGGATTTGTCGAGCCTGCTCCGCCATTCAAACAGAATGTGCGATCCTGTTCATCCGATCGGCAGCAGGCTATTCCTGCAGATAGAGTTGTGGGGAATCATGGGTGAGTCTGATCCCGTCACCAGGAACCTAACCCCCCACCCGCACCCACCAACCCCACCTTTCACAGTGATGTCCTCCAGGATGATTGCACAATGTTCAGCACCATTTGCGACTCCTCAGATACTGAAGCAGTCCGTGTAGAAATGCAGCAAGACCTGGACAATATCCAGGCTTGGGCTGATAAGTGGCAAGTAACATTCGCGCCACACAAGTGCCAGGCAATGACCATCTCCAACAAGAGAGAATCTAATCATCTCCCCTTGACATTCAATGGCATTACCATCGCTGAATCCCCCACTATCAACATCCTAGGGGCTACCATTGACCAGAAACTGAACTGGAGTAGCCATATAAATACCGTGGCTACAAGAGCAGGTCAGAGGCTAGGAATCCTGAGGCGAGTAACTCACCTCCTGACTCCCCAAAGCCTGTCCACCATCTACAAGGCACAAGTCAGGAATGTGATGGAATACTCTCCACTTGCCTGGATGGTTGCAGCTCCAACAACACTCAAGAAGCTCGACACCATCCAGGACAAAGCAGCCCGCTTGATTGGCACCCCATCTACAAACATTCAGTCCCTCCACCGCCGACGCACAGTGGCAGCAATGTGTACCATCTACAAGATGCACTGCAGCAATGCACCAAGGCTCCTTAGACAGCACCTTCCAAACACCTTCTACCAACTCGAAGGACAAGGGCAGCAAATGCATGGGAACACCATCACCTCCAAGTTCCCCTCCAAGTCACACACCATCCTGACTTGGAACTATATCGCCATTCCTTCACTGTCGCTGGGTCAAAATCCTGGAACTCTACAGTTCCTGAACAGTACAGCACTGTGGTTGTACCTACCCCAAATTGACTGCAGCGGTTCAAGAAGGCAGCTCACCACCACCTTCTCAAGGGCAGTTAGGGATGGGCAATAAATGCTGGCCTAGCCAGCGACGCCCACATCCCTGAAAGAATAAAAAAAAACGAACACTTCATGGCTGAGTTCATTGGATAGTGATCAGGGGTATGAAGCTAGTGATTTCCTTACCCCCTCCCTTTTTTAATCAACACAGATTTTGGAGGGTTGCAGGGATTTGGAGTGCTGGGGGGTGGGTGGCGGGGCGGGTAGTGGTGTACAAGGCCATGGAGAGATTTGAACATGAGCAGCACAGAGGCCAATTATCATTTTCTTACTGCTATTCCTAAGCTCAGTGAATTCAATACAGACCAGAGTTTGAATCTGGGATCAGTATTAGAGAGATTGGACTGGAAACTAAATTTCAGTGAAAAGAAAGATTGATTGATTCGAAAAATGACAGATCAGATAGTAGGCTTTCCCAGTGCTGTCTGATTGTTAATGTACAGTACTGCAGATTCCCAGTGCTGTCTGATTATTAGTCGACAGTACTGAAGATCTGCAGTACTGTTTGATTGAAGACTTCTGGTTGATCAGCGTACACATAATGGCCAGTACTTCGTATAGCCTACAAAACAAAAAAAAAAGATATGTTAATATCGACAATGTATGTTGAACAATTTCTAGTATTGACATTTAATACAATTTTACATAAAGTATCACTTTTTTAAAAAAATATTCTTACCCCAGATTATTTGATGTCATGGATGAATCTCAACCCTCCAAAGCTTTCAGAGTGTCCATCTGTCCTTTGAGATCTTTGTTCATCAGGCAGTACTGCAAAAACATACAATCAGCAAGCCCTGCTTGTTAATTGCTTTTACACACAGGACTGTCTTGTTCCTCTATAAGATTACAGTTCAGTCTTAGAAGAGGTAAAGCATCCCAGAAGCCCTGATTTGAAGTATTAAAATGCAAAACAAATATTCTAACAGCAATCAAATACAGTTATTGAACATCTTTCTTCCAACTCCTTGGGTACACAAAATTAAAGATCCCACCTCTAGGAGCTGAACTAAATTTTTGGAGATAACTTTCAAATGCACACAGTATTTCTCTTTGATGTCAGAAATATCAACCTGTCTTTTCTGAGACTTTCAAACAACGTCTTGACTGCCTCATGATTTTTAAGCAGTCTTCTCATGAGATTATCCATTTTATCTCTACAAAGAAAGACTTGCTCTTCTCTCGCACCTTTCACAACCTCAGGATGTCCCAAACCACTTTCCACCCAATGAAGGTCTTTATGAATTGTAGTCACTGTTGTAGAGTAGGAAACGCAGCAGCCATTGCCCACAGCAATCGCGTCAAACCATAGATTAAAAAGAAAACAAATAGCCTACCCCAACGAAGCATCCAATAGGCAGTTAGGTGAACATTTGATTTAGTAGTCTCAGTTACAGACATAGCAAGTAAGTAGTCACAGTTACAGACATGGCAAAAAAAAGAAAAGAACAAAAGGTGTTATAAATTGTCATGTAAAAAAAGAATAGAGTCAATAGTGGAAGGTTTAAGGGCAGTCTTCCACTGGTCGATTGTCCTTCCAGCTACACTGAAGTTCCTCTCACTGTTGCTACTGCTCGCCGGAATGCAAAGTATATTTCTAGCCAGCCTGGCCAATTTAGGGTATGCAACATAGTGTTCCTTCCACCAGCCCAACAGATCACACTTGTTTGCCATCACCAACACAGCAGGCCTCTGTGCTGTGTACTGCTGCACTTCACCATTTGTGTCCATTTCTTCACGAACATTCTCCCATTCAGCAAATTCAGTCAGTTCATTTTTGGCAGCTGCAGGTTCATCATCAACCATCATCTGCAGCAATGCACCGAGGCTCCTTAGACAGCACCTTCCAAACCCGCGACCTCCACCAACTAGAAGGACAAAGGGAGCAAATACATGGGAACACCACCACCTGCAAGTTCCCCTCCAAGTCACACACCATCCTGACTTGGAACTATATCGCCGTTCCTTCATTGTCGCTGGGTCAAAATCCTGGAACTCCCTTCCTAACAGCACTGTGGGTATACCTTTTTTTTTAATTCATTCATGGGATGTGGGCATCACTGGCCAGGCCAGCATTTATTGCCCATCCCTAATTGCCCTTGAGAAGGTGGTGGTGAGCTGCCTACCCCAAATGGACTGCAGCAGTTCAAGAAGGCAGCTCACCACCACCTTCTCAAGGGCAATTAGGGATGGGCAATAAATGCTGTCCTGGCCAGTGATGCCTACATCCCATGAATGAATTACAAAAAAACACTTTTGTTTCCTTCACAGGGTCTTCTGCTTTAAAGTTGTTGATAAGTCTGCGCACTTCAGAATGAACTTCGAACCTATCATGGCTGGACAACATTTGCAGCTGATTAAATTTAGGCCAGAGAAATGTTGCTATCTTGTGCACGTCATTTACTTCAACTTTCTTCAGAAGCCACTCTCTGTGCCGTTGCCTGACAACTGCTTGCATTGGAGTATCAGAAGAAAGTGGCATACAGAGTCGTTTAAGTTTCTCAAACCACGGAATTACCAGGTTCAATGTAGGATACTGGTCTCCCTCGAGTTCCCTCTGAGCTTCATAATATGGTCAGAGGAAATCGACCAAAAACTGTAAGACATTGGGGGCGATGTTTTCCAGCCTGTAGTTTTCCCCATGCTGTTCCAATTTTCACCACGCTGTTTCAGTTTCTCGTGCAGCTCATGATAAATATCCTGAATTGAACTCAGTGTCAGATACGCAGTACTGTACCTCATTTCTACCATTGGATTTAAAGTTTTCAACAACTGTGCAGCAAGACCAGACTGCTTAACGCATGTCACCAAGGCTTTGGCATGATGTATAGTTTCTACAACATCCAGAGCTTTGGAAGCTAATTCCGTTGGATCAAGTGAATGTCAAAGGACTGTGTTATATACGTGGTCCTGACAATCTAGACGTCGATATGGTCTAAGAGTAAGCACTATGTTAGCGCCTTGATCTGTCACCCAAACTAATTTATTTAAATTTGCTGGGTCGAATCCAAAAGTATTCATTAGCAGCTTTAAAATCTCACGTCTGATGTTTTCGCCAATTTTGGCGTCCTCCAGTAGAAACATTGCTGTTGTTAAAACTTTGGCATTAAATTTAAAATCTGTTGTGATGTAACGACCAGTTATTGACATATAATGGATTTTATGGTAGTCGTCCGTCCACATGTCAGTTGTCATTTCCACATTCACATCCTTCAGTATGTCAGTAATCTGAGAAATCAGTTGTTTTCTCTTTTCTTCAGCCACATCACGACACCTTCTTGAAAATGTAATTGGATTTGGTAACACATTTGATGCTGATATCACATGTAGCAGCCACATTGATAAGCTCTTGTACTAGCTCAACAAACCTTTCACCAGAGATAGTTTGGAAAGGTCGAATATCCTTGCAAAGAGACTCACATTTGTCTGTAATTTCTGATTTCTTGTGAGCGGGTATGTTTTTTTCGCTTGTCTGTACAAACGAAGTTAGGTACGACTGACTTGGCCCAGCTGCATACAACATTTTTCAGTGTGCCACTGCAAAGTTGAATTTCCCGTCTTTTTTCTGTCATATTTTAGTAGAGGTTTGCAAGATTTGCATTGTACAAATCCAGTTGAACTTTTACTATTGCGGAAAACAAAAGCGTTGAAATGTTTCCAAACAGAAGATTTACCTTTTCCGGCTACAGGACTTTCCACTGCTAAACATTCTCCTGCAGATAGCATTTGTTTTACATCCATAGTGTACTGTAGTGCAGAATCACTTTTGGGTGCCTGGAAAATACAGCATGAGCGCAATGACGTCACAGAGATGCTGACTCGCTCACTGCAGAGTGCGCACGTTTCCTGCCTTGACCTTAATGTTGAATGGAAGATTACTTCCCGGAGGCAATATAATCCAGCCCGACCCGACCCAAGCCCGAATGCTGAACTGGAAATATAGACCCGACGCGACCCTAACCCGACACATGTAGTTAGGTTTGGGTCGTGTCGACAGGCTTTACCACTTCCCACCATCCCCACAGCCAATAAAAAATATTTTCCCCACTACCCCCCCTTCCGCCCTGATAATTTCATTCTTTCCCCCCTCCCCACCGGTGTCTTGCCTCAGAACTCCAAGCTGAGTTCCAGAGGTGCACGAGTTGTGGTGGGCGACCATAATATCAGTGTGGGACAGCCAGTCAGTCTATGTGACTATTTACCATTTATTTGCATTCATTATATTATGCAAAGGAAGGTCGCACTGCCATCCAGGGGTGGGGGCGCACCAAGGCCTCGCTGCCGCCGGTAAAATGCAGTGGGCCCTTCTTGGCATCGGGGCGCATGGCGGGCCGCTCCCACAGGCCCTCCCCCATCACGAGCCCCGACGTCGAGGAGCTGGTAAAATTCAGTCCTATTTTCTTTGGTTGGGGAATCAGTGGTCAATTGAAAATCGCTTTGCCATTATGAACAGTTTAGGCAGAGACAATTGTCCCTCCTAAGGTAAATATTTGAAGCCAATGGAGATACAGAGCTTTGGGAAGGAAGCAGAGCAATGGGCTTAGTTTTAGATTGCTCCAAAAAAGAGTCAGTACAGATACAATAGGCCAATTGGCTGCCATCTATACAGTAAATCTTACAGTTCTGAACAAAATGTAGGGTTTCGTATGAAATGTGCCTTTCCAAAAGCAAAATACTGTGGATGCTGGAAATCTGAAATAAAACCCAAAAATGCTGGAAATACTCAGCAGGTCAGGCAGCATCTTTGAAAAGAAAAACACAGAATCACAGAATTGTTACAGCACAGAAGGAGGCCATTCGTCCCACTGTGTCTGTACTGGGTCTCCGAATGTGCAATTCATCAAGTGCCATTGCCCCACCTTCTCCCATAGCCCTGCACATTCTTCCTTTGCAGATAACTGTCTAATTCCTTTTTGAATGCCTTGATTGAATCTGCCTCCACCACACTCTCAGGCAGTGCATTGCAGACCTTAACCACTCGCTGCATGAAAAAGCTTTTCCTCATGTTGTTTTGCTTCTTTTGTCAGTTACTTTAAATTTGTGCCCTCTCATTCTCGATCCTTTCATGAGTGGGAACAATTCTCCCCTATCTGCTCTGTCCAGACTTCTCATGATTTTGAATATCTCTATCAAGTAACCTCTCAGCCTTCTCTAAGGAAAACGGTCCAACTTCTCTAATCTATCTTCATAACTGACATTCCTCATCCCTGGAACCATTCTCGTGACTCTTTTCTGCACTCTCTCCAATGCTTTCACATTTTTCCTAGAGTGCGGTGCCTGGAACTGGACACTATACACTAGCTGAGGCCAAACTAACGTCTTATACGAGTTCAACATAACTTCAATGTTCTTGTACGCTATGCCCCTATTAATAAAGCCCAGGATACTGTATGCTTTATTAACATCTCTCTCAACCTGTTCTGCCAACTTCAATGACTGATGCACATATACACTCAGGTCACTCTGCTCTTGCACCCCCTTTAGAGTTGTACCCTTTATCTTATATTGTTTCTCCATGTTCTTCCTACCAAAATGAATCACTTCACATTTTTCTGCATTGAACTTCTTCTGTCACTTGTTCCCCAATCCACCAACTTGTCTATGTCCTTTTGAAGTTCTGCACTATCCTCACAGTTCACAGTGCTTCCAAGTTTCGTATCATCTGCAAATTTTGAATTATGCCCTGTACACCAAGGTCTAAGTCATTTATATATATCAGATAGAGAAAGTTCCCAACACTGACCCCTGGGGAACTCCACTACAAACCTTCCTCCATTCCAAAAAACATCCATTAACCACTACTCTCTTTCCTATCACTCAGCCAATTTCATATCCATGATGCTATTGACCCGCAAATGCCTTCTGGGAGTTCTGGGGAATTTATACCACATTAATAGCATTGACTTCATCAGCCCTCTCTGTTACCTCTGCAAAAAACTCCAGCAAGTTAGTTAACCACGGTTTTCCCTTGACAAACCTGTGTTGGCTTTCCTTAATTAACTTGCATTTGTCCATGTGGCTATTAATTTTGCCCTGAATTATTGTTTCTAGA
This sequence comes from Heterodontus francisci, assembly GCF_036365525.1. Classification (NCBI taxonomy): domain Eukaryota; kingdom Metazoa; phylum Chordata; class Chondrichthyes; order Heterodontiformes; family Heterodontidae; genus Heterodontus; species Heterodontus francisci. The sequence goes on from NC_090382.1 coordinate 97,937,445, forward strand.
AGTTTCCTCACCACCAAATTAAATTGACTGGCCTGTAGTTGCTGGGCTTATCTTCACACCCTTTTTGAAAAAGGGTGTAATATTTTCAATTTTCCAGTCCTCTGGTACCATCCCTGAGTCTAAGGAAGACTGGAAAATTATGGCCAGGACTTCTCCAATTTCTACTCTCACTTCCCTCAGTACCCTTGGATACATTTCATTTGGTCCTGGTGTTTTATCAACTATCCTCCTTATCAATTTGAACTCCTTCTAGTGTATTAATTACCTCCTCTTTCACTGTGGCCTGGGTAGCTTCTCCTTCCTTAGTAAATACAGATGCAAAGTATTCATTTAGCACCTCAGCTATTCCCCCTTTCTCCATGTGTAAATCCCCTTTATGGTCCCTAATTAGCCCTACTCCTCCATTTACCACCCTTTTACTATTTAAATGGCTATAAAAGACTTTGGGATTTCCTTTTATGTTAACTGAAAGTCTCTTTTCAAACTTCCTCTTTGCTTCTCTTATCCACTTCTTCTCTTCCCTTCTGAACCTTCTATATTCGGCCTAGTTCTCCATTGTATTATCCACCTGACATAAGCACACTTTTTCTTCTTCATCTTAATCTCTATATCTTTTGTCATCCACGGAGCTCTGGATTTGTTTGCCCTACCTTTCCCCTTCGAGGCACTGTACATTGACTGTGCCCGAACTATCTTTTCTTTGAAGGGAGTCCATTGTTCAGATCCGTTCTTCCTGCCAACCTTTGGTTCCAGTATCTTCAGCCCAGATCCATTCTTACCCCATGGAAGTTGGCTTTCCCCCAGTTAATTATTCTTACTGTAGATTGTTCTTTGTCCTTTTCCATAGCCAACCTTATGATACAATGTTCACTGTCCCCCAAATGTTCTCCTACTGTTATTTGATCCACTTGGTCCACCTCATTCCTAAGAACCAGGTCCAGCAGTGCCTCCCCTCTCGTTGAACTGGAAACATATTGCTGTAGAAATTTTTCCTAAATACATTCTAGGAACTCTTGTCCCTCGTTGCCCTTCGCAGTACAACTATCCACAGTCTATGTTCGGATAATTAAAATCCCCCGTTATAACTATTCTTATGATTCTTGCACCTCTCCGTAAGTTCCTTGCAAATTTGTTCCTCTACATCCTTTCCACAAAGCAATGTAATTGGACCTTTTTTGTTCCTTAGCTCTAGCCAAATAGATTCTCTTCTTGACCCCCTCTGGGACATCCTTTGTCTCCAGCACTGTAAGGCTCTCCTTAATTAATACTGCCAACCTCCCCCTTTTCTTCCTTTCTTATCTTCCCTGAACACCTTGTATCCAGGAATATTTAACACCCAGTCTTGCCCTTCCTTGAGCCAGGTCTGTGTTATAGCCACAGCATCATATTTCCACATGTCAATCTGCGCCTGTAACTCACCAATCTCATTAGCAACACTCCGTACATTCACATGCATGCACATTAACCTGGATTTAGACTTTATTTCTTTCTCCATTACTCTGGCATACGAACATACGAATTAGGAGCAGGAGTAGGCCACTTGGCCCTTCGAGCCTGCTCCTCCATTCAATAAGTGCATGGCTGAACTGGTCACTTCACATTTCCACCTACCTCCGATAACCTTCTACCCCCTTGCTTAGCAAGAATCTATCTACCTCTGCCTTAAAAATATTCAAAGACTCTGCTTCCACTGCCTTTTGAGGAAGAGAATTCCAAAGAGCCATGACCCTCAGAGAGAAAAAAATTCTCCTCATCTCTGTCTTAAATGGGTGACCCCTTACTTTTAAACAGTGCCCCCTAGTTGGGGAAACATCCCCCACCTAATAACTTACTATTCCATACTCTAGTCCTATCTTTCTCTCCCAGGATTCTGTGCCCCTTGGTATTCCTCTCTGATATTTCCTCCTGGTTCCCAGACCCCTGCCAATTTAGTTTAAAGCCTCCCCAATAGCACTATTAAATCACTCTGCAAGGAACTCAGTCCCAGCTCTTTTTAGTTGCAACCTGTCCGGCCTTTACAGGTCCCATCTCCCCCAGAGCCGGCCCCAATGTCCCAAGAATCTAAAGCCCTCCCTCCTGCACCATCTTTCCAGAATTCATTTGCTTTATCCTCCTATTTCTATACTCACTTGCGTGTGATAGTAGGAGTAATCTGGAGATTATTACTTTTGAGTTAACATTTCAGGTTGATGGCCTTTCCTCAGAACCTGATCTCATCTCACTCCTTCCTCTCTTGACCTCTCTGATCTGTCATGTTGCTTGTCTGATATCCTTTATTGAATTAACAGAAATTTCCTCCATGTATTGGGAAAACTGATGCCATTGATTTCTGTTCCTGCCACAAACTCCATTCCCTACCCATTGACTCCATCCCTGTCTATGGCCACTGTCTGAGGCTGAACCAAACAGTTCACAGCCTTGGTTTCCTATTTGATCCTGAGATGAGCTTCTGCTCCTTGTATCCACTCCATCACCAAGACCACTGACTTGAACCTTTGTAATATTGCCCATCTTCGCCTTGATCTCAGCTCATTTGCTGCTGAAACTCCCATCCATGCCTTTGCTACCTCTAGACTTGACTATTCCAAAGATCTCCTGGAAGGCTGACCTCTCATATTCCTCCCTCGGTACACTTGAGCTCATCCAAAATTTTACTGCCAATAGAAGATGCAGCTGAAGAAGCCTTGACGAGTTGCTGCAGTGCATCCAGCAGCTGGTACAGACTGAGGCCATGTTGCCACAGTGATAGAGGGAGTGGATGTTTAAGAGCAGGTTAAAATTGGAGATGGTAGCATCTAGATGGGATATCAATGATTTGGTCACCTGGGCAATTTTAACTGTCTGCCATGTTCCTGTCCAGTGCTGGAGCAGAGGACAACCTGGATAATTAGCCCCAAAACGTCACTGCTGATGATGATGGGAGGAAAGAAACTAATTATATTATTAACAAAATATTGACATAGTGAATATATTCATTCCGTCAAACAAAATGGTTTGAGATGCGATCAATCCACTACAACAACAACTTGCATTTATATGGTAAAATGTTTCAAGGTGCTTACAAAGGAGCGTTACCAAACAAAATTTGACAATGAGCCACATAAGGAAATATTAGGACAAATGACCAGAGCTTGGTCAAAGAGGTAGGTTTAAAGGAGCATCTTAAAGAAGTAGAGAGAGGTAGAGGGGTGGAGAGGTTTAGGGAGGGAAGTTAGAGGCTAGGCATCTGAAGGCATGGCTGCTAAAGGTGGAGAGATGCAAAATCAGGGATGTGCATAAATCCAGAATTGGAGGAGTGCAGATATCTCGGTTGTGAGGCTGGAGAAGGTTACAGAGAGAGAGGGCGAGGCCATGGAGAGAGTTGAACACAAGGATGAGCATTCTAAAATTGAGGGATTTCTAGACCTGGAGGTAATCTAGGTTAGCAAGAACAGTGGTGATGGGTGAACGGGACTTGGTGCAAGTTAGGATATGGGCAAGTGAGTTTCAGATGAGCTCAGGTTTACAGAGAGTGTAAGGTGGGAGACTGGCCAGGAGACACGTTTGTTGGTACAATATAAACATGGAATGCAATACGTTATATGTAGTTCGTATTTAATATAATGGAGTCACTCAGGTCAGTGAAGTTGTCGAGCTATATCATACTGAGTTGTGGGATTTGCAATCTATTTTTACTTTGTGAGAGAATGCAATTGGCTGACATAAGTACACTATTCCAGAAGGTAACAGCCAGTGGCATTTCTGTCAGGAGCAGGAGATAATGTTAACTAATGACCACTGACCATCTGCTCATTTCAGTGTAAATATCGTCCCCACTCAAACACACTATAGCCAGCAGGAACCATGTCTAGGCAACTGCCCTTCTATCTGGCCACATTACCCTAAATTATCTTTCCTATAGCGATGTAGGAACTCTGAAAATGGCAGCTCCTTCAAAATAATAAAATCTGAAGTATCTTACGTTTAAACCTCAGCATCCTTTCTTAGTTGAAGGCAATAATATGAGTTTAGTAAACAAGAGAGACCATGTGGACAATTTTTAACTGCCATCCAACCTTTAACACCGGCAAACATGGTGCCAGGCAGTTGAAAATTAAAAATAAATTGCCAATTGTATGCCAGCTGAAGCCTGCCTTATACAGTTTTGAAGGCCAGCCTGCAAATGGGCAGCTGTGCTCCTGCCTGAAACAGCCTACTTGAATATGCAAATTATGGTCCTCCAACAGTTGTCATGGAGTCATCTGCAGCACAGAAGGAGGCCATTTGGTCCATCGAGTCCATGCCGGCTCTCCACAGAACTATGCAGTCAGTCCCACTCCCCGGCTCGATCCCTGTATGCCTGCACGTCTATTTCTCTCAGCTGGCCATCCAACTTCCTCTTGAAGTCATTGAGCATCTCCAGTTCCACCAACCTCGTGGGCAGCGAGTTCCAGGTCATTACCACACTATGCGTAAAAAAGTGCTTCCTCATATTCCCCCTGTATCATTTGCCCAAAACTTTCAATCTGTGTTCCCCTAGTCCTTGTACCATTTGTTAATGGGAACAGGTTTTTCTTGTCTGATTTATCTAAGCCTGTCATAATCAATGTAATCTCCCCTCAATCTCCTTTGTTCTAAGGAGAACAAACCCAGCTTTTCCAACCTAATCTTGTAACTAAAATTCTCCATCCCTGGAATTATTCTGGTAAATCTTCTCCACACCCTCTCAAGGACCCTCACATCCTTCCTGCAGTGTGGTGACCAGAACTGGACGCAATATTCCAGTTGGGGCCTAACCAGACCTTTATAAAGTGTTAGCACAATTTCCCTGCTTTTGTACTTAATGCCTCTATTTATGAAGCCCAAGATCCCATATGCTTTATTAACCACTCTCTCAATATGTCCTGCCACCTTCAAAGATCAATGCACACGCACCCAAGGTCCCTCTTTTCCTGCACACTCTTAGAACTGTGTCATTAAATACATTGCCTTTCCCTATTCCTTACACAAAATGCATCACCCCACACTTGTCAGTATTAAATTCCATCTGCCCATACAGCTAGCCTATCTATGTCCGATTGCTGGTGGTTCATGTCATCCTCACTGTTTACCGCACCTCCAAATTTGGTGTCATCAGCAAACTTTGAGATTCTGCTCTTTCTTCCAAGATCCAGGTCATTTATAAAAAGCAAAAAAAGCAGTGGTCCCAGCATTGACCCTTGGGGAAAGCACTGTCTACCATCCTACAGTCTGAAAAGCAATCACTTACTGTGACTCGCTGTTTTCTGTCCTTAAGCCAACATTTTATCCAATTAGATATTCCCATTCCATGAGCATCAATTTTGTTAAAACCAGCCTTTTATGTGGTACCTTATCAAACACTTTCTTAAAATCCATATCCAACCTTTTCTGTTACTACATCAAAAAATGCAATTAGTTTAGTCAAGCATGGGCAGCTGTGCCTTTTACAAATCCATGCTGGCTTTCCTTAATTAACTCAAACCTCTCTAAGTGTCCATTGATATTTTCCATGATTATTTTTTCTAAATCCTTACCCACCACTGATGTTAAACTAACTGGCCTGTAGTTGCTAGGACTATCCTTACACCCTTGCTTGCATAACAGTGTTACATTTGCCTTTCTCCAATCCTCTGGCACCTCCCCCGTATCCAGGGAAGATTGGAAGATTATGACAAGTCCTTCCACTAGCTGCATCCCATTTCCTTTAGCAACCTGGGATGCAAGTCATCCAGACCAGGTGACTTACCTACCCAAAGCATAGTCAGCCTTTTTTGTACTTCCCCCCTCTCAATTTCACTATCCATTGCCTCTACTCTCTCTACTTCGACTGATATTTTGTCAGCCTCCATTTCCTTCGAGAACACTTATACAAAGTACTCATTCAGTATATTAGCCTTGCCCTGCGCCTTTAAACATATATTACCCTCTCTGTCCCTAATAGGTCCCACTCCTCCTTCTACTCACTTATTATTTACATGTCAGTAGATCATTGGGTTCCCTTTTCAGTTGATTGCCATTCTATTTTCATTATCTCTCTTTGCCAGTCTTATTTTCCTCTTCACCTCCCTCTCAAATTATCATTCTCACTTGATGAGTTCACTTGATATGCATGATACACCCTCTTTTTTGTTTCAGCATCAACACACCATCCTGGATTCACATCTGCCGCCACAGAAACACTTGTCTGTTCCCCTGAATATCGAATCTCCTATCACTATGGCTCTTCCAGTCTTCCTTGTACCCCACTGTATAGCCGAGCCACTCATGGCGCCATGGCTTTGGCTGCACTCCCCAGATGAACCATCACTTTGCTCAGTATTCAGAACTGAATACCAGTTTAGTTTAGTTTAGTTTAGAGATACAGCACTGAAACAGGCCCTTCGGTCCACCGAGTCTGTGCCGACCATCAACCACCCATTTATACTAATCCTACACTAATTCCATATTCCTACCACATCCCCACCTGTCCCTATATTTCCCTACCACCTGCCTATACTAGGGGCAATTGCTAATGGCCAATTTACCTATCAACCTACAAGTCTTTGGCATGTGGGAGGAAACCGGAGCACCCGGAGGAAACCCACGCAGACACAGGGAGAACTTGCAAACTCCACAGAGGCAGTACTCAGAATTGAACCCGGGTCGCTGGAGCTGTGAGGCTGCGGTGCTAACCACTGTACCACTGTGCCGCCCCCAAGTTGGCGAGTGAGATGCACTCAGGGGTCTCCTACTGATAATAATATCCCTACCAATAGTAATAAACCTTAACTACAGTAATAATAACCTTATCAATAGTATTAACCTTACTACTGCTAATAATAAACTTTACCAATACTAATCTACCTCACCACTATTAATACACCCTACCAGTACTGAAACGTTACCAATGCATTACCTGCTTGTTTCTTCGTGACTATCTGGTGGTCACCCATTCCCTCTCTGCTGGTATACTTTTAAGCTGTGGGGTGACCACATCTATAAATGTGCTATCCATGAAGCTCTTAACCTCATGGATGCACCTCAGTGATGCAGCTGCTGCTCAAGTTCCAAAACCCGGAGCTCAATCTGCTGCAAATGATGACACTTTCTGCATGAGAGGCATCCTGGAGTTCCCACGTGGCACAGGAAGTGTACTCCAGAGGTTGCAGCTGCCCTGCCATTCTTCTATCTGTTAGATAATAAACCACAACTAAACCCTGCTACTACTCATAATAATATCCCCACCAAGAGTAATAAACCTTACCAATAGTAATAATAATCTTACTACTGCTAATAATAAACTTTACCAATACTAATCTACCTCACCACTATTAGTACACCCTACCAGTACTAAAACATTACCAATAGTAGGAATAACCTCACCAATAGTAATAAACCTCCCCAATAGTAATAGCAATAAATAGGAAATGCTCACCAGCCAATCTAATATGATTTAATGAGCAAACCATACTACTACTAATAAAACCTTACAAATACTAAAACTACCCAAGTTTTGAAAGATAAATGAGGAAAATACTCACCAACCAATCAACTACCTGTTTTCCTGTGATATCACACTTTGATTTTTCTCAGACCATGGTCGGTCCATTTCTTCTCCCCAGCTCTGTTAAACTTCCTGCTGGTCTCTCTCTCTCTGCCGCTGCTCTGTTAAACTTCCTGCTGGTCTCTCTCCCTCTGCCGCTGCTCTGTTAAACTTCCTGCTGGTCTCTCTCTCTCTCTGCTGCCGCTCTGTTAAACTTCCTGCTGGTCTCTCTCTCTCTGCCGCTGCTCTGTTAAACTTCCTGCTGGTCTCTCTCTGCCGCTGCTCTGTTAAACTTCCTGCTGGTCTCTCTCTCCGTCCCCCGGCTCTGTTAAACTTCCTGCTGGTCTCTCTCTGCTGCCGCTCTGTTAAACCTCCTGCTGGTCTCTCTCTCCGTCCCCCCGCTCTGTTAAACTTCCTGCTGGTCTCTCTCCCTCTGCCGCTGCTCTGTTAAACTTCCTGCTGGTCTCTCTCCCTCTGCCGCTGCTCTGTTAAACTTCCTGCTGGTCTCTCTCTCTCTCTGCTGCCGCTCTGTTAAACTTCCTGCTGGTCTCTCTCCCTCTGCCGCTGCTCTGTTAAACTTCCTGCTGGTCTCTCTCCCTCTGCCGCTGCTCTGTTAAACTTCCTGCTGGTCTCTCTCCCTCTCTGCTGCCGCTCTGTTAAACTTCCTGCTGGTCTCTCTCCCTCTGCCGCTGCTCTGTTAAACTTCCTGCTGGTCTCTCTCCCTCTGCCGCTGCTCTGTTAAACTTCCTGCTGGTCTCTCTCCCTCTGCCACTGCTCTGTTAAACTTCCTGCTGGTCTCTCTCTCTCTCTGCTGCCGCTCTGTTAAACTTCCTGCTGGCCTCTCTCTCTCTGCCGCTGCTCTGTTAAACTTCCTGCTGGTCTCTCTCTGCCGCTGCTCTGTTAAACTTCCTGCTGGTCTCTCTCTCCGTCCCCCGGCTCTGTTAAACTTCCTGCTGGTCTCTCTCTGCTGCCGCTCTGTTAAACCTCCTGCTGGTCTCTCTCTCCGTCCCCCCGCTCTGTTAAACTTCCTGCTGGTCTCTCTCCCTCTGCCGCTGCTCTGTTAAACTTCCTGCTGGTCTCTCTCCCTCTGCCGCTGCTCTGTTAAACTTCCTGCTGGTCTCTCTCTCTCTGCCGCTGCTCTGTTAAACTTCCTGCTGGTCTCTCTCTCTCTGCCGCTGCTCTGTTAAACTTCCTGCTGGTCTCTCTCCCTCTGCCGCTGCTCTGTTAAACTTCCTGCTGGTCTCTCTCTCTCTGCCGCTGCTCTGTTAAACTTCCTGCTGGTCTCTCTCTCTCTGCTGCCGCTCTGTTAAACTTCCTGCTGGTCTCTCTCTCTCTGCCGCTGCTCTGTTAAACTTCCTGCTGGTCTCTCTCTCCGTCCCCCGGCTCTGTTAAACTTCCTGCTGGTCTCTCTCTGCTGCCGCTCTGTTAAACTTCCTGCTGGTCTCTCTCTCTCTGCCGCTGCTCTGTTAAACTTCCTGCTGGTCTCTCTCCCTCTGCCGCTGCTCTGTTAAACTTCCTGCTGGTCTCTCTCTCTCTGCTGCCGCTCTGTTAAACTTCCTGCTGGTCTCTCTCTCTCTGCCGCTGCTCTGTTAAACTTCCTGCTGGTCTCTCTCTCTCCGTCCCCCCGCTCTGTTAAACTTCCTGCTGGTCTCTCTCCCTCTGCCGCTGCTCTGTTAAACTTCCTGCTGGTCTCTCTCCCTCTGCCGCTGCTCTGTTAAACTTCCCGCTGGTCTCTCTTTTTCTCCTTCCCGCCACTGTGCTAAACTCACATTGTTCTGTCTCTCTCTCTGCCACTGCTCTGTTAAAATTCCCGCTGGTCTCGCTCTCTCTCGCTTCTTCCTGCCGCTGTTTTAAACTTCCTGCTGGCCTCACTCTCGTCTCTCTGTATGATCTTGTTTGCAATTTTCAGAACCTATAGACAATGTGTTTTGCACAACTCTGTCCTTGGTACTAAGCCTTTAGTGGCCTTACCAGCCATCCTTAAAGCAACTACTGGAGGGAGCTCACAAAATGGCTCCTATTCCCTTCCTAACATCACTGTGGGTGTACCTACACCCTAAGGACTGCAGCGGTTCAAGAAGGCACATCCCATGAAAGAATTTTTAAAAATTACATTTTTCATTGTGAAAATGTGGCAGACATATTCGACATGTTCATTAATAATTGCATTTCTGCATTAAATATCAGAAGTACGCATAAAAGCTCCACACAGGAGCAGGCCAGGAAAGAAATAATACATGGAGGAACAGGTCAGGATCCTGGCAAAGAGGAGCGTCAGTAGAACAGGTCAGACCTGGCAAAGAGATGCCAGTGGAACTGTCTAGAACCTTGGCAAAGACGATTAGAAAGAACAGGCTAGGTTCCTTTAAGTAAAAGTATTGGACAAAAGCCTGACCTCTGACAATGTGGAGTACTGAAGAAGCAGGAGGATCTGACAAGGCTGTTGTGAAGAGGAACCTAAATTATCTAACAATATATATTTAGGATGTCTCCTTCATTAAAATTACCAAAATAGATTTTTATATCATGGTGAAGTTCAGAATGATTAAATTCTAGTGCACATCTACTCAAAAGTGCAGTGCAGTACTAATTGCACACAATTTTTCTGAGTCAGCTTAATGTTGAAATATCTCACAGCTTGCACTGGAGCTTTTGCCTTGTGCAGGGATTAATAATCTATCCCAGAAGTGAGTCTTCAGCAAATTCAATTCACTTCACATCATATCAAGAAACATCTGGGCACATTGGATGCAGCAAAGGCTATGGACCCCAACAACATCTCAGCTGTAGTGCTGAAGACATGCTCCAGTAATAGTCGTGTCATCTACTCGACAAAGGTGGCATCTACTCGACAAAGCAAAATATTGCTGAGTTATGCCCTGTCCACAAAAAGTAGGACAAATCCAATCAGGCCAATTAACACCCATCAGCCTACTCTTGACCACCAACAAAGAGATGGAATGGGTCCTCAACAGTGCTACCAAATGTATTTACACAGCAATAACCTGTTTATCGAAGATCAGTTTGGGTTCTGCAAAAATCACTCCGCTCTGCAACTCAGTTCAACCTTGGTCCAACTGTGAACAAATGAGCTAAAATTCAAGAGGTGAGGTGAGAATGACTGCCCTTGACATTGATACAGCTTTTGACCGACTGTGGCATCAAGGAGGCTGAGTAAAATTGAAGTCAATGAGAATCAGAGGGAAATCTTTCCATTATCTGGAATCATACCTAGCATAAAAGAAGATGGTTGATTTGTTGGAGGCCAATCATCTCAGCCCAAGACATCGCTGCAGAAATTCCTCAGGGTATTATGCTAGGCCTAACCATCTTCTACTGCTTCATTTACCTTCCCCCCAACACAAGAACAGAAATGGAAATATTCACTGGTGATTGCACAGGATTCCCTTCTTTTCGCTCAAATAATGAAGCAGTCTGTGGCCTCAAGCAGGTGGCCTAGTCAACATTGAGGCTTGCGCTGATAAGTGACGAGTGACATTACTGCCACACTGCGGCACAGTGGCGCAGTGGTTAGCACCGCAGCCTCACAGCTCCAGCGATCCGGGTTCAATTCTGGGTACTGCCTGTGTAGAGTTTGCAAGTTCTCCCTGTGTCTGCGTGGGTTTCCTCCGGGTGCTCCGGTTTCCTCCCACAGCCAAAAGACTTGCAGGTTGATAAATTGGCCATTATAAATTGCCCCTAGTATAGGTAGGTGGTAGGGGAATATAAGGACGGATGTGGTAGGAATATGAGATTAGTGTAGGATTAGTATAAATGGGTGGTTAATGGTCGGCACAGACTCGGTGGGCCGAATATCAATAAATAAAAAATAAAAAACAAGTACCAGGCAATGAACATCTCCAACAAGGGAGAGTCTACCAACATCCTCTTGACATTCAACAGCATTAACATCATGAAATGCCCCATCATCAACATCCTGGCAGGGGTCACCATTGACCAGAAACTTAACTGGAGCAGCCATATAAATACAGTGGGTACAAGAGCAGGTCAAAAGTTGAGTATTCTGTGGAAAGTGACTCACCTCTTCATCCTGAAAGCCTTTTCACCATTTACAAGGCACATGTCAGGAGTGTGATGGAATACTTCCCACTTGTCTGCATGAATACAGCTCCAACCACAATTAAGAAACTCAACACCTTCCAGGATAAAGCAGCCCGCTTGATTGGCACCCCATCCATCACCTTAAGCATTCACTCCTTCCACCACTGGTGCACCATGGCTGCAATGTGTACCATCTACAAGATGGGTCAATATCCTATGGGCCCTCCCTATGTAACAGCACTGTGGCTGCACCTACACCACAAAGACGGTAGTGGTTCAAGAAGGTAGCTCATCACCACTTTCTTAAAGGCAATTAGGTATGAGAATTTAATGCTGACCTTGCCTGTAATGCCCAGATCCCATGAATGAATAAAAAAAGGGAGCTAGCATAAGGGGGCTGGGTGGGGTCGCAGTTTGAAAAGGAAACCAAAAGGATCATTTAAAGGGACGTGGCCATTTAAGGGCCTGTAATTCAAAGGTTAGTTGTCCTGTTTGGGAGGGCGAATAAGATTCTTATACTTTTAGGAAGTTTATAAAAAATATTCTAACAGAAAGCTGTTTGAGAAGTAGAGTTGCCAATCCTCCAGGATTGGCCTAGAGTCTTCAAGAATTGAAGACAGTACAGCTGCAAGTGTGAAAAAGTATAGGGGAAGTAAAAAATGTTGCTTTTTAAAAAATAATTTTGTTTATTAGTTAGAAAAATATTGGCGACGGACAGTCAAAAAGCATTCAATTAAGTAATGAAGAGTTGTTTCACTTTCCAATTGATGTGGGAAGGCGATGCACACGTTGGGTGACCAATGGTGGGACCATTGTGGGGGCGGGGGAGTGGGGGTGCGCAGGAAGTCATGTCATGATACCTCCAGAAATATCTTCAACCAGAGTTGGCAACGTTAATGAGAAGAGACTAAATACGCCCCGCAATTACATATGATCCTTTCTTTATGACCATTCAACAACAACTTCTCAAGGGCAATTAAGGATGGGCAATAAATGTTGACCTAGCCAGAGATGCCCACATTCCATGAACGAATAAAAAAAAAATGGATTTATATAGTATCTTTCACACAGTAAAATGGCCTCTGTAGGGAAAAGGTGTCATCTGTAACAGCCAGAAAATTGCATCAACTATCCATCGAAATACTTTAATGTTAATGTTGCTGCATGCATTCTGAGCCCTGAAAGCAATTGTGACAGAAAGGGGTCAGTTTTATACCACACCGTTCCCTGAGCAGAGCTTTGTGTTCTGGACGCGCATAATTGGGAGTTCAGGCATGTGCCAAATTCCTGATAATCTGCTCTTGGTTTGCAAAGCTTTCTGTCAAAACAAAAATGTATCTCAAACTGTGAGCAAGCACACGAAATGCAACCAGGCAAAAAATTACAGGTGGAAAGAATTGGAGGCAAAACACCTCTATGGCTTTCCCCCCAAATTTTTCACCTCCTTCATACATCTGCATAACTGGTGAATATGATCTGAAAGCCCACCTCATCATCTGATCAGAGTTCACTTGCCAACCAATCAGTAGTCTCTTCGCATGCAATATTTTATATTTAGAGATACAGCACTGAAACAGGCCCTTTGGCCCACCAAGTCTGTGCCAACCAACAACCACCCATTTATACTAACCCTGCAACAATCCCATATTCCCTACCACTGATGTACACTAAGGGCAATTGATAATGGCCAATTTACCTATTAACCTGCAAGTCTTTGGCTGTGGGAGGAAACCAGAGCACCCGGCGAAAACCCACGCGGTCATAGGGCGAACTTGCAAACTCCGCACAGGCAGTACCCAGAATTGAACCCGGGTCTTGGAGCTGTGAGGCTGCAGTGCTAACCACTGCGCCACTGTGCCGCCCTGTATAAGTCACTGTATATTCCCTTACATTGGTTATTCTCGCGGATTTTCTTGATGAGTGCAAGACAAAAGGCTTCGACGACATCTCTCTATTTTCAGCAATACTCAAGTTCTGTACGACCAAATGACTATTTATTAAACTTTATTAATATTCTAAATTATATCACTATTATATTCCTATGTATGGAATCATAGGTTGGTAAAAATTTATGTGACCAGTTGTAATTGTAAGTAAGCAGGGTTACTACCAGTAGTTCTCTTTGTTTCGACTGCTTTTGTAACAGGAGTTTGATGTTATCCAATAGTAGCTCTGTGTGTACTTTTTATAGTTGAGCTGCAGGAGCAGTGCACTGTGAACTTTGCACTTGCATCAACTTGGAGTAGCCAACTGTGAAAGATTCACAAGTTATATATTCATTTAAGTAATACATTTTGAGATAAATAACAAGCAATGGGAGCACATACTCAAAAGAAAGATGCTGAAGTGTGCGGATGAAGAGAGAAATCTAGAGGTTCAAATATATAATTTCATGAAAGTGCAACTGTAGGTAGATGAAGGCATATAAAAAAGGCAGCAATATTTTTAATTTTAATAAATAAGAGCAGAGGGACAAGGGTAAAGAAGTAAAAACAGATGTGTACAAATGCCAATTAAACTGTGGTTAGAATGTTTTTGGGGGGCTCCCCATTGTAGAAAGAGCAATAAAATCCTGGACAGGGTACAACATAGATCCACCAGAATGATGTCTAGGATTGGGAAATATCATTTTGAGCAGATTTGAAGACACTGGGACTATTTCCATTGTGGCTGAGAAGGCCAGAGATTTACTGGGGGTTTGATAGTCTATAGGGAAAAGTTTGTTCCTCTGTTTGGTAAACCGCTGAAAAGGGGTCATCAATGTAAAATTATCACTGAAGACAGACAATAGGAGAAATTTATTTAATCACAGATTGTTAGAGCCTGAAATACTTTGTCACAGGGAGTGATTGAGGCAAAGTTTACTGCAGCTTTTAAGGAAAAAAATAGATAAGTATTTGAAACAGAGGAAGATAAGGGAGTACATCAGTGGGATTAGTTTTTGATTGCTCTCGCAATAAGTTTTTTTTATAGAGATGTAGCACTGAAACAGGCCCTTCAGCCCACCAAGTCTGTGCCGACCATCAACCACCCATTTATACTAATCCTACATTAATCCCATATTCCTACCACACCCCCAACTTCCCTACCAATACTGGGGGCAATTTATAACAGCCAATTGACCTATCAACCTGCAAGTGTTTGGCTGTGGGAGGAAACCGGAGCACCCGGCAAAAACCCACACGGTCACAGGGAGAACTTGCAAACTCCGCACAGGCAATACCCAGAATTTAACCCAGGTCACTGGAGCTGTGAGGCTGTGGTGCTAACCACTGCACCACTGTGCCACTCTGAGTTGGTAGAGACACAATGAGGTGAAAGGTCTCCTTCTGTACAATTAAGTTCTATGAAATTGTTTATTGAAAGTAAGTTCAAATTTGATGAATTCTTCCAAGAAAAGTAATGAAATCTTGAAGTAAAATTAACCTCTGACTGTATGATCTGGAATGTCTGATTAAAGGTGTTATAGGCTGACACATCAATGCAGTATTGAGGGAGTGCTGGAGATGCCGTCTTTCGGATGAGGTGTTAAACCGAGGCCCCATCAGATCATACTGGTGGGCATAAAAGAATCCATTACTTTGATGATTTGTTTTGAAGTGTTCCAATTTATTGCTCCAGTACAGACTGTGTTCCTAAAATGACACTGTTTGTGCTTCTCTTCCTCTTGTCTGAGCACAGTACATCTTTATTTCAGGTTTGCTG
Source organism: Heterodontus francisci (assembly GCF_036365525.1). Lineage (NCBI taxonomy): Eukaryota > Metazoa > Chordata > Chondrichthyes > Heterodontiformes > Heterodontidae > Heterodontus > Heterodontus francisci. The sequence goes on from NC_090382.1 coordinate 97,952,734, forward strand.
ACAATGGCGCTTTGGATCCAACTACTAATGGATGACATGCTTGTCAAGACATTGTAAGGAACTTTAGACAAATGGCTTTAGGCAGAGTTATGTTTGCATCCTTATTTGTCTCTGAAGTAGACTTGAAAAGGAATGGGGACTAAAAATATCTTGGAATCGATTTATTAGCTCACTCGCCCTAAAGACGTGGTTTGACTGTATACCTTCAATTAACTTCTGGTTCAAAAGGTAAATAGTCCTCAACATTTCTGCTATTTATAATATACAATAAATATTGTTTTCTCAGATTTTTAATGACTTATTCTAGCTTTTACATTATTATTCTTGTCTTTGTTTATTTAAAGAAATATTCCAAGCTATTGATTTGTTTCTGGCAAATGTTAAGGACAGCTAAGTGAGATATCCTGCTTTACCACTTACTATAATGATATGGGGATAAAATTCATTCACATAGTGCCACTTCTAGCAGCGTTACGCAGACTTATGTTGATTCCCAGGGGCAGGCAGTGCCGTGGGCCACGAGGTGCGTGGCCCATGTGGCATTCTTTAGTGATATCATTGAAGAAACCTGCCTACAGTGCTGTCTACCCTCCACGAGATTGACGTCTCAGCATAGCACTGCTTACATGAACTAATTTCTTCCTCCTTATCATTAAACAGTCCTGAATTCTATACATTGTATTTTAATCAGTACTTACAAGTGCTCACCACTGTTCTTTCCATTTGAGAATGACGATGAATATTTACAGCAAATTATATTAACGCACAATTAAGCTAAAATTAAACAGTTGCAGTATGTTTTGTATGAATTTATTAAATTCTGCAGAAGAGGTATTTGTCTTCATTTTCAGCAGTAGAGAGCAGATAGACACAGGAGCTCACAACTGTAGGATTTCAGTATCAGTTAGCAATTTCTGTAAAAATGCCTGTGGGAGGATGTCAAAAATTGCCCGTGAATAGAGCCAATAGGGGTCGGCACATTCGACCAACAATAAGAGTGTAATGTCCAAAAGTAATAGGTAATGCAAAAGCTCAGCTATAACAGCAGCTGGTGCAGAAGGAAATGCTTAACTTTCGCAGTGCATGGGTAACTAGACAGTACCTAGTGTTTCAAAATATGATACGCAATAACAGCAACCATCTAAAATAACAAAAATGTAGTTTACGCTCATAAGGCACCTCACACTAGGTTACTTCACAAGATAGAATCTTATGGTATCAGTGGGAATTTGATACGCTGAATTAGGAATTGGTTACAATCCCATGGCCAAAATGTTGTAGCAAGACTTGGACAACATTCAGGCTTGGGCTGATAAGTGGCAAGTAACATTTTCACCACACAAGTGCCAGTCAATCTCTCCTTGACATTAGCTCGCTGAATCCCCCATTACCAACATCCTGGGGGTCACCATTGACCAGAAACTGAACTGGACCAGCCATATACGTACTATGGCTACAAGAGCAGGTCAGAGTCTGGGGATTCTGTGGCAAGTAACCCACCTCCTGACTCCACAAAGCCTGTGTACCATCTCCAAGGCACAAGTCATGGATGTGATGGAATACTTCCCACTTTCCTGGATGATTGAAGCTCCAACAACACTTTTTTCCCAAAAATATACATTATTCACAAAAATCTGTAAAAAAAATGCATTATAAAACAGTTCATAACACCACCAAGTTGACATTCCAAAAAGTGCAAAGGAAATCAGTTTTCTTCAATACAGGATTGAGTTGCCTCACAACCCTTCCATTCCATTTTACCTGCCATGTACACTTTACAGCAAACCCATATCTGGTGTAAAAACAAGAAATGCTGGAACCACTCAGCAGGTCTGGCAGCATCTGTGGAAAGAGAAGCAGAGTTAACGTTTCGGGTCAGTGACCCTTCTTCGAAACTGACTCGAAACATTAACTCTGCTTCTCTTTCTACAGATGCTGCCAGACCTGCTGAGTGGTTCCAGCATTTCTTGTTTTTATTTCAGATTTCCAGCATCTGCAGTATTTTGCTTCCATATCTGGTGTATGCAGCCCGAGGGGTTTCCCATGAATCCAGCCCTGAGTTCACTTTGGTGGGAGGACCTTACACAGTGGTCTTTCCCCATTGAGTCTTTGCAGCAGCTGCCCCAAGCTTTAGTGCATCCCCCAGCATGTAGTCCTGGACCTTGGAATGTGCCAGTCTGCAACACTTGGTCGTAGACAACTCTTTGCGCTGGAAGACCAGCAAGTTTCGGGCAGACCAAAGAGTGTCTTTCACCGAATTGATGGTCCTCCAGCAACTCCAGCAACACTTAGGAAGCTCGACACCATCCAGGACAAAGCAGCCCGCTTGATCGGCACTCCACTACCACGTTAAACATGCACTCCCTTCACCACTGATGCATAGTGGCATCAATGTATTGTGACGGAAACCACACATGCCAAATGGAAATATTAATTTTGTCATATGGAACACTGCTTGAAACTTTTTATTGGACATCACAAATAACTTTTAGAAAGCAGAACTGAACAGCTAAAAATGGCCACACACATTTGCATTTGAGAAGACAAAGGCTGGCTGAGAGACAGAGGTAAACTACCCAGTCTACAGATGCTGCCAGACCTGCTGAGTGGTTCCAGCATTTCTTGTTTTTATTTCAGATTTCCAGCATCTGCAGTATTTTGCTTCCATATCTGGTGTATGCAGCCCGAGGGGTTTCCCATGGATCCAACCCCTGAGTTCACTTTGGTGGGAGGGCCTTACACAGTGGTCTTTCCCCATTGAGCCTTTGCAGCAGCTGGAACAATGGGGGTGCTCCCTGATTCAATTAGTGAGATTGGTTTTGTCAACAGTGGTGATCAAAAGACATTGACACCCTTTGACTTTGAAAGAGCAAACCCACCCCCTCCCCCCCCCCCAAGTAAGTATGAAGAGCCTTGAATTTCAAAGATCCTTTCAGACATTGCTGTTTTAAACAAAGAGATGGTCACATGACGTATCTGCTGATGTAACCCTGAGGTTTTGAATTGTGCCTCAGAGTGAACAAGAGACTGGAACTGAACTCCAAGGAAAAGCATCTCTCTCTCTGACTCTCTCTCTAGCAAAGTCCCAGGGAAACCATGGTGGCAGCTACTACACCTCAAGACTACATAACTTTACAGGCAACCACCGAGAAGCCTGAAATTGTGGTCCCAGTGAGGACTCCAAGACTTTAACTTCAATTAAGGACATTACAACCCAGTATCTGAATTCCATTTATTACAAAATTTACTTCAACCTCCCAACTCTTTCTTCCCCTCTGTAATTATTTGTGTGTGTGTGTGTGTGTGCGCCTCTCGTATGCGTGTGAGGGTCGATGCATTGCGTATTTTAGTCATTTTAACTGGTTTAGAGTGATAAGGTTAATAAACTTACATCTTTCTTGTTTAAACTCAAGAAAACCTGTCTGATTGGTTCATTTGCAATTATATTCAAGCAACAGTAAGCAAGGGCTCACTGAGGTGGTAAGCTAAATCACTGTGTTAAAAGTATAAACTCTGTCATGGCAAAACCAGAGAAGGGGTGAAAGGGAGAGCCTGAGACCCCTTCCTCACCTGGTCATAACAGTGTACTGTATACAAGATGCACTGCAGCAAATCACCCCCGCCTCCTTCAAAAGCACCTTCCAAACCAGCAACCTCTTCCACCTAGGACAAGGAGAGCAAGTGCATAGGAACACCACCACCTGCAAGTCCCCCTCCAAGCCATACACCACCCTGACTTGGAAATATATCGCCGTTCCTTCAGTGTCAATGGATCAAAATCCTGGAACTCCCTCCCTAACAGCTCTATGGGTATATCTGCACCAGATGGACTGCAGCAGTTCAAGAAGGCAGCTCGCCACTATCTTCTTTAGTGATTGGTGGAAAGATTACAGGGAAGATGAGGAAAAGCATTTTCATTCAGGGGGTGCTGGGGTCTGGATCTCATTGCCTGAAATACTCATTTCATTTAAAAGGGGCCTGGAAGTGCACCTGAAGTGCTGTAACCTGCAGGGCTGCGGACCAAATGCTGGGAAGTGGGATTAGGCTGGGTGGCTTTTTTTATTCGGCCGGTGCAGACACAATGGGCCATGTGGCCTCTTTCTGTGCCGTAAACCTTCTATGATTCTACCCTCTCAAGGGCAATTAGGGATGGACAACAAATGCTGGCCTTGCCAGAGACATCCACATCCCATGAAACGAATAAAAAAAGTAGTTAACGGTAGTGAAGTTTGTAGGTTATGTAGTCTGTAGTGGTGTCCTCTTGCCCCAGGATCAGTTTTAGGTCCGTTACTGTTCACTGGTTTTATTAATTATATGGCCTGTAGTGTTGGGGTATGTCAGTAGGTTTGCAGATGATATTAAAGCCAGTGCAAGAGTTAAGACACAGAGGAGTGCAATTTATACAAAGAGATCTAGAATCACTAAGGGAACAGGTCATATAATGGCAAATGGTATTTAACCTTGATAAATGTAGTGTCATACATGTTGTTAGGACCACCACAGAATACACTTATCCATCTACAAGGAACTCTATTGAAAGCAGTTTCGTGATGTTATAATGCACAGATCACTGAAGGTCAATGGCCAATGCAAAAAAAATGGGCTGCATTTTCTGGTGGGTGTTGGGACCCCGTTGGTGGGTCCAAATGGGAGTTCTGAGCCTGCCCATATTGTCAGTGCGTCTTCCGGTGCAACCTTCCGGGTGGTCGGCTCCGCACTAGCCGTCCTATCAAATGCGGCTGGCTCCTGATGCTGCAGGCCCAATCAGAGAGCCCAATCAGAGAGGCCAGCAGCCCCACCAGGAGAGGTGGGTGTGCTGAGGCAGGCAGGTAAATGCGAGGGTACCTCTCTTTGCATTGGAGTTATAAATTTAAAAGCCCGAAGCTGTTATGACTATCAGGATGGAAGGGAAAACTCTCTGCGGGCCTATTCACAGATGGGGCTGCAGCCTTTCATCCCCGTGGCCCCATCATTGGGGCTTGGGGCCTCTGGCTCTGATGACGCCCTGGCCTGCCACAGGGAAGCTGCCTCAATTGAGCTGGCATCCTCGGCACATGGTGGGTGGCCACTCTGATGGCACTAAAATACTGGCACTGGTGAAAAATGTACCCTATGTGCGGCCTTAGTTAGCCCAGATGGCTGCCCATTTCCGTGGAGCAGGCAGATGACCCAGTTCCCAGCCGGCCCCTGGACAAGTCCCTCAGAACTGGGAATGCATGGGGAGCTGTTCCATTGCGGCACCCTCCCTACTTTCTCGCCCCCACCGCCCCCCACTGCTTCCAATTCCATCTCCATGGGATCAGGAAAATCCAGCCTGATGTAGCTAAAGCTAACAGTGTATTAGGTTGTCTTAGTAAAATCATTCAGTACAAATCAAAGAACACCATCATTTGTCATCATGTAGGTCATTGGTATGTGGAGTTCTGTACCCAGTTTTGTATCTCTCATATGGTGGGTAATATTGTGGCCCTAGAAAAAGTTTAGAGGAGAACTACAAGACAGATTGATAGCCTGCAAAACCTTAGTTATACAGATAGGCTTGAAGAACAGAGTCTTTTGAGCAGTGTTAACGAAGAAGAAATCTGATAGAAGCTTTTAAAATAATGGAAAGGTTATATTGCAGCTTGTTGAATGGGTGAGATTTTAACCCATTCAAAACCCACCTACTTGCACAGAGCTAAAATTGGGGACCATTATTGCAGTTTGAAAGATTGGGGAGGACCAAGGAATATGCATTTAAACAATGCAAAAATATGAATCGACTGGATGTTAGGTGGTTCTTGTTTTCCCAGAGTCTAGTGAATCGATGGAATGAAGTGGTAGTTGGTGTGGTGGGTGCTGATTCTCTGCGCGCCTTCAAGATGGAGCTTGAACTGATTCTTGACTGGAGCAGGGATTGCATCCTATAAAAGGTAAGTGGATTAACAGATAACAAACACTTGAGCTGGATCGCCAAAGCCCGCTGGGAAGTAGGTGCCCACGCACAATTTGATGATCACGTGCTTGGAGGTTGGCAGCGGGTCCTGCCGCCTCTGGAACACAAAGCTATTCCTAAAGCGATACTAAAAGGGAGGGAACAGCAAGCTCACATGCGTCCAACTAATTGCCTGTTGAGCTAATTGTGGAGCTCATTACAGGCTTGTCAGCAACAGTTAGCGATTTTCAATAGAAGGGCATGGGGAGAATGCCATGTCTGGATCACGGCAGGGTTTAGAAGATGTGAACAGTGCAGAGTACCATGATTGTTATTGGAAGTGCTGATGAACATGATGCAGCCATCCAAAATAAAGTTCAGTTGCTCCAAAAGTATCACAGAGTAGCCATTGCTGGAGCTGTAAGACTTGCTTTTCTCAGAGGTGAGTGGGAGTAATCTCAAGAGGGACATGAGGCTGCTTGCATCTCTGGGGCTTTTGGGGTTGGCAGGGAAGGCCTGGTGAATGCACAAAGCCCAGCTGAGAATGATCAGGTGGGAACAGGCTACTCTGACATTGGATGGAGCAGCTAGGGTGAGCGTCAGCACATGCAATCTCCTGGCAGCAGGTGGCCAGAGGAGCACAGCGGAGGTGGGGAGGCTGCAAAGGGAGGAAGCCACAACCCAAGACATCAGGTCTGCCATCAAGAGTCAGCTACCGACAAATGACAGAGAACCAGCACCATAGGAGGCTATGCCTATCAAGATAGATGGTCTCCGACCTTTGTGCTTTGATGCACGATGACCTGATCCTCGCAGCCCCTTGGCAGTCCCTTACCTGCAACCAACAAGGTCGCCATCGCCCATAGAATTTCTATGCAACAGGTTGTTCCAGGGATCAGCTACAGACCTAGGTGGCGTCTCGCAGTCGGCAGCTCATCATGCCATCAGGCAGGTCACGGATTCAGGAGGTGGGGGACTACATCCACTTTGACACAGATGGGCTTGTGCAGGCACTGGGGGCATAGGATTTCCCCTCCATTGCTGGTTTCCCCTAGGTGCAGGGGATCATCGATTGCACCCATGTGGCCATCAAGGCACCCAGTGACCAGCCAATGAGATCCATCAGCAGGAAAGGCTTCCACTCCCTCAATGTCGAACTGGTCTGCAACCACAACAAGAGCTTCCTCCATGTGTGCATTCACTTTCCTGGCAGCTGCCATGACCCCTTCCTCCTTCGTCAGTCCAGGCTGGCTCGGATCTTCACTCCATCCTCCAAAGTGCATGGCTGGATCCAAGGGGACAAGGGAAATCCTTTCAAGCGATGGCTACTGACCCATCAATGGCAGCCCCAGACAGAGGTGATACAACGAATGCCACCTGCTCAGCTGGCCAACTATTGAGCAGGCCACTGGGCTTCTGAAGAAGCAATTCTGGTGCCTGGACCAATCGGGTGGTGCCCTCCAATACTCTCCTGCAATGGTCTCTGTATTTGCGGTGGTCTGCTGCGCTCTCCTTAACATGGCCCTCCGGAGAGGTGTAGACCTTGAGGAGAGTGAAACCCTGGAGCACTGGGTGAGAGGTGGAGGAAGAGAGGGCAGAGGGGATAACATTGAACAGAGAGGTAGCCTCCTCCTGGGAAGAGGATCACCCTTCTCTCCCTCATGGACTCCAGCATTAGATCCAGGTTGGCATCGAGGAAGCGAGTTGTCTGCCCTGCCTCTAATGCCAGGCCTCCAGCTCCCCTGTGACATCTTGCTTCCCTCTCGTGCAGTGGAAGGCTTTGTCACAAGCCACAGATCTCTCCCTCAGGACTACAAGCAGCCTCAGTGATGGTTACCGTGGGGTGTCTATATGAGCCCCACACTTCATCTGACCCACCTCCATTCCCAGCTCCAGTGGCTCCAAGTGGACAGGAAACACAGCTCATATCATTTAAGGGCTTACTCATTTGAAAATCTGAACCTGAATCAGTTTCCCAACGGAGGCGGGTTTCTGACTCAAAACCTGACCGGGCTTCTGTTTTCCGCCTCCACAACAAAAATCCAACCCTCGGTCCATATGATCTCCTGGATTGATTGTGATTGCCTGAGAGAGTCGGAGAGGAATTTTCCAGAGTTTTTTTTTCCTTTATTGACCCTGTGTTTCTCCTTTTTTTGCCTCTCTCAGGAGATTACATGGCTGCGGAGGAGGTGGGGGAGGGGCATGGGACGGAAGGTGGATAGGAAATGTCTAGTCATGGTCCTTCAGCCATCATGAATGTAGGGCAGGCTTTCTGGAGTAGCTGATATTTTCATATGCTCTTTACATGTGGCATGTGAAAAACTAACTGGAGCAACATATGCTACCAGGTAACATCTGGCAGAAGCATGATATAGTGGAAAGAATTGGACCATTGCAACATGATGTATTGGATCTGACCAAAAATCATATACAAAGGCATGATAGCATATGGTTTGCATAGAAACATTCTGCATTCTGCTCAGCAACTCTTTATCAACAACAAATTGCATTTATATAGTGGCTTTAACATAGCAAAATGCATCCCAAAACGTATCACAAAGGGTATCAAAAATATATTCTTTTAATGCACTGGTTCTCTTTTTCTTTTGCTTCTATTTGGTATGGGAGTCAGATGATTGAGGTTAAAACAGTTATTTCATTCAGCCACACAACTGGTTTACTGAGGCTAGGCCAGCTATAATACCAAAATGAAACCAGCATGAAGTAATGCCAGAGAACCACAGACACGTACAACACAAAAGGGTGTCATTCAGCTCATTGTGTCTGTGCAACTCTTTGCTACAGAAATCCAAAATTAATTCCACTGCCCTGCTCTCTCATGTTAGCCATATCCACTTCAAATATCTATCTACTTTTCCCATAAAAGTTGCAATCATCTCTGCCTCAACTATTCCCTGCAGCAATGCTCCAACAATGTTCTATGTAAAGAAACTTTTCTAACCTCCCTCTTCATTCTCATAGAGAATTTTATATTGACCTCTTACACTGACTCCCAATCACAGGAAATAAGGGACTGGAATTTATATGCTCGTTGCCGATCTTGGCAGCAAGCTTCAAAAATGGCGGTCCGCCCATGTGGACCGCATGCTGCGGAGCCGCCGAGATATTCAGTATGGCGGCTCATGGAAGGGGCGGGCAGCCCGTCCCCGGCAACGGCATTAAGCACCACTGCGGAGGTGCCAACGCCATTTTTAAAGGGCTTCAATTCCTACATTACAATTTAAATTTTTAAAGACCCAGTGATTTTAAAAATGAAATAAATTTATCCTACCCCTCTCCCATCCCTCCCCCTCCCCCCAATAATAATCTGCCCTCTCTGCCATAAAAACCTTGACCTTGCGCTCCCGACCTTGCCCCCCGCAACGTTCATCAGATTTAATCTTTACCCCTTCCCACCATCCCCTAGACCAATGAAATTAGTTTTACCCCACTCCGCCCACCCCCCGCACTGAGAAACTTACCTGCTCCCCCCTCCCCACCAGTTTTCCACCTTGGATCACCGGTTGGGGATCCAAAGGCACGAAAGTGCCAGCCACCTGCACTAATATTGGTGCGGCACGGACGGCGGGAGCGCGACGCTCATTAATGCAGGTAATTACATTTTTTTTGCATATGTAGATTTGGCTCTAGTCGCCGAGTGGCGGGGGCGCCACCACGAGGCCTCGCCACTGCCAGCAATATCGGGCAGGGCCTTCCCGGCATCGAGGCCCGTGGCGGGCCTCTGCCGGAGGTATTTTCCGGTCCTCCCCACCATGACCCCCCGACATCAGGCGGGCTGTAAAATCCGTCCAAGGGTCTTTTTTGTCCTTTTTCAAAATTTTGCTACTTTCAAGTATGATATACAAAATGTGAAGGATTCGCTAACGGCAAGACTTTTCTATATATGGTTATCATTTGTTTTAAAACACTTGTTGTGTTGCTAAATGGTGTTACGGAAAGAAGTGCAATCTGCTTTCCAGTTTGGAGAATTCCTTTCTTGCTGTAACAGTGTCCATTAATTGAACATAATAACATAAGAAATAGCAGCAGGAGTAGGCCTTGAGCCTGCCCTGCCATTTGATAAGATCATAGCTGATCTTCTACCTCAACTCCACTTTCCCGCCCTATCCCCATATCTTTTGATTCCCTTAGTGTCCAAAAATCTACCAATCTCAGTCTTGAATCTACTGGCATCCACAACTCACTGGTGCAGAGAACTCCAAAAGATTCTGAGTGCAGAAATATTTTCTAACCTCAGTACTAAATGGCCGAGCCCTGATCCTGAGACTGTGATCCCTAGTTCTAGACTCTCCGGCCAACAAAAACAGCCTCTCAACATCTACCCAGTCAAGCCCTCTAATTATTTTATATGTTTCGAAGAGATCACCTCTCATTCTTCTAAATTTGACATGCAATATTGTTAATCTTTTGAAACTTAGTAATGAGAGTGAACAGCTTAGATGCTGACTACACTAGAGGGGAGATTTTCCACTCTGGGCGCATGCTGGCAATGTATTTTGGAAATTGTATATATTGAGCGCTTGATTTTCCAGCTGAGTACTGCGTAATTTCCTGATAAGCACTCCTGCAATACACTGAAAACAGCAAAGCCAGAAATCTGCTCTTATATATCAATCTACATGAATTTAGCAGTTAAAACAATGCTGGGTTCATTAAAAAGGTACTATAAATAAATTGATCTCATATATAATTCGCCAACCCCTGTCTTCTTGTCAATATAATTAGCAAAACAGGGTTGGATTAAGAATCAAAGGCTAGATAAAGTTAAGAGATAAAGATAACAAAAACAGACAGCATACTTCTGTTCATAATACAGTGAGAGTGAAGTGCCTCATAACAAAAAGAATGGGACAATGCCTGTTTTTTTCTCTGTACTTAATGAAATCACAAGTTTCAAAGGCATGTGTTTCAGCAATTTTGACAACAGGTTGTTAATCATGAAGAAAAGCAAGCAATTTTCTATTTCTCATTAAAAGAATTTCACCCCTCAATGAGTTAGTCTACCTCAGAATACTCTACAGTATTTGTGATAAATTACACCATTGTACACTCGTTGCACATGAATCTGGTACAGCTACACCTGCACGCATTAATACACTCTGCTGATGATAGTCTGACTTCAATATGACACAGTGCCCTTCAGTCGAAGTAAGAGTGAAGAACAGTTTTTAAAATTAGAAAGCAATCCTTTATGCAAATCACATATAGTCAAAACTTGCTGGATGTTTCACATTCTGCATGGCCTCACGACAGTCTCATGGATTTCTATACACAGCTGCTGCTGAACTGAAGGTTTATCAGGAAAAAGGCATACATGAATGAGACAGACAAAAGGGTAAATTGACTGACCTGCAGGCGAAGGAAGAGCGATTTGGACACTCAATGTTCCAGTGTTATAGGCCTACCTCTATCCATATCCCTTTGAGCAAGAGTCCCTGCTGGATGTGTGGGAGCAGTAAGTTTACCAAGAAAAATAAAGAGATCAGGCCAGATTTTGCCGTAGCAGGGCCTCTAACAGTAGCTGCCCTTAGTTAGACTTACCTTGCACCCTGCAGCCTACAAAGTTGCTGAAGGTGTGAGCTGATAATGTTGCAGCGAGGAAATCAGGGCATTTGGGGACTGAGTGAACAGGACAACAACAGGGTATCTCCTTAACCAATGAGATTTAAGAATTGAGTAATAAACACAAGAAGGACAGAGAAGGAGGGTGAATTAGAGTGTGTTAATTTGACATCAAATCAGACTGAAAGAGAAATAAAAAAGGGAAAGAAAATTCAATTAAGACAGAAAAAAAATAGGAAATGTAATTTGTTAAAAGGTCAAAATCTTCCCTTTGTTGTGAAAGTGCATCCTTATTTTTGTTAAGTTTTTTTGAGGACTCGTATTTAAATTGTGGAAATGGATCCATTTCGGAAGGCTGAAGATTTCATAGATTTAGGACTCTTATTTTGTTGAACATTCCCTGAAAGGACACTTGAGATGCTGTGTTTGAAAGCAACCTTTACTGGACATCATATGCCTGAAGATAAATAAACAACAGAAACCTTGGTGACTTGGGGGAGATGTTTATAGAGAAGTGACATGTCAAGATTTATGAGTGATCAGCAGGTTCTGACCTGTTGTTTGGGTGTTCGCTTCTGAGATATTGTTTTTGGTTCAGTTGGGGTATGGACTGTGTTTGAAAGCAGTCGGAGATCAATGTGCCAAGAGAAAAACACCCGCTCATCTCTTTTACTATCGCTTTGTAAAGACCATGCGAATCCAGCATGTGATAATTGAACCCCCCACCCCGAAGCCACATTTCTCCTGGAAAGCCTACCCGACTATTTCTCAACATCTCCAGAATGAACTGCTCCTGAAAAGATCCCAGTGACCTGTCTCCATGTACCCAGACACCAGACCAAAAGGGACAACTGACATCATTCCATATGTTCTGTTTTTTTCTTCAAGAGTTACCAAGTACTTGGCCAAGGTATTTTTTTATATATATAACAGAGCTCTGCAGAGAAAACTGCTTTATTTTTTCTGTGTGTGTGTAAGTTTGCATGTGGGGGATTTAGAAAGGGAACTTTCATATTTCAATCTGTGTGTTAATGCTTTGCTTTGTTACTGGATAAGTCTTGTTTATTATAATAAACTGCTAATGTTGCTGCTTATTAAAGAAATCTGGTTGATGTATTTTATTCTGGGTGTAGAGTAGAGTCTATGTTTGACCACATTGGCAACTGGGTAAGCATTTAAATATACATTGTGACCTGTGGAGAAGTGGAACTAGAAAAGATAATTGGGGGCTCAGTGCAGGATAACCCAAAGCTGATGATGTGCAATTGTAAGTGGGGTAATAATAATTGAAAAGGGAAAAGTTAAAAAACAGCTTTCTTGTACATTAGAATAAAGTTTATATTACTGGAATGTCTTTGTCAGTTGCTACGACCTTTCTGAAAAGGAGAATTTATCCCTGAGTGATTTGAAAATCTTAGCCAATATCATTGGCAGAAAAATTGGGATTAGATTTAAAACCAGGAGCTAAGAAAGCATACATAATTGAAGGAATAGCACACCATTTGCAACTGGAAGAAGGCAATCCAGATGGTAGTTCAGTTGAATTAGCTAGGATTCAGTTTCAGTTGAAGCAGCTTGAGCTTGAAAAAGCAAAAGAAATGGAAATGAAAAAACTTGAGCTTGAAAGAGAGGAAAGGACAAAAGACAGACAAAGAGAAAGAGAAGGAAATTGAAGATGTACTACATTCTGAAAGTATTTCCATTTTTGTGAGGACTCGTGTTTTAAAATTGTGGAAATGGATTCCTCTGAAGAGATTCCATAGATGCTGGACTTTTTTTTTAAAGGTCACTGGAAGGACTTTGCGACTTTGTTTTAAAGAACTGGAAGTTACTTGTCTTTAGCTAAGTAAACAGCAGGTGCCTTCTGACTATGGAGTTGTTTAGGGAGAAGTGACATGTCAAGATTTACGGTGGTCAAGAGTTGGTTTCGGTTTGAATATTGTTTTGAGTCAGTTGGGTTTGCAGCCTGCTGAGAGAAGCATTTAGTTCATCCTTTCTCCACCTCTCTGAGAAACCCTGAGATTCCAGTGTGTGATAGCTGAAATTCCTGAAGCCACATTTCTCCTGGAAAGCCTGCCAGACTAATCCTTAATGTTGCCTGAAGAGAACTGCCACAAAAAGATCCCAGTAACAGCCGTCTATGCGTATTTGGGACACCAGAAAAGGGACAATTGATATAATTCCATATCTTATCCTTTTCCTTCAAGTACTTGGCCAAAGTTTGTTTTTTGTCTTTTTTTTTGTAAAGTGATCTCTGCATAGAAAACCTCTTTATTTTTTCCTTTAACGTGTGTGTGTGTGTGTGTGCGCGCGTGCCTGCTGGGCTTAGTTAGAAGGGAACTCTTTTATTTCAATTTGTGTGTTAATGCTTTGCATCTTTACTGAATATGTCTTGTTTCATAATAAATTGATAATTTTGTTGTTTATTAAAAAAACCTGGTTGTGGATTTAATTTTGAAATAAAAATAGAGTATATAATTGGCCGTAGAGGTAACTGGGTAAACATTCAAATATATGTTGTGACTATGAAGAAGTGGAACTAGAGAAAGACAGTGCACTGCTCTCGCCTCAGTCGTAACAATATACGTTCTAGTTCAGTTATAATACAAACCCACATTTTTTGGGGATATTTCTTGCAGTCCTGTGAATCATACAATAGTTCACATACTAAGGGAACAAGTAATATCACAGTGTCCAAAGCAGAAACTCTACCCAGGGTAGTTATGAAAAGTCAAGTGACTATTTCATTGATTATCCCGAGCAAGTTAAGCATGGTTCTGGACATAATTAAAACTTCTTAAAATTATCTTCAAGTGACATTATCCTAGAAATTTGTCCGCACAATGCCTGTTTTCCAGACACTACTCAGATTACTAAGGCCCCAATATAGTGGACATGAAGCATGTGCTTATCTCCGGCTGAAAATGTGCCATCCATCATATTGGGTAAGGACAAAAAAAATTACTTATGTGCATGTGCCTAACACCTGTTTAAAAACCCCTCCTCAAGATTATTTTTACCCTGAGGCAACTGGTGCCAATACTGGCTACCCTCAAGCAAACCAGGCCTACAGATTGCCATTTGGCCTAACCAAGAAGGTAATATGTAATTCTCCCGACCCTACATTAAAGGAACTGATCGCTGTCACTTCTCCCCACTATCATCACCCCCTATGTCATCATCCCCCATTGCTTTTGCTTCTGGCCCTGAATTCCTATCACCCTCCCAACCTCCACGATTTCCAGACGCCATAACCCTGCCCTCTTCCGGATCCAACCTTGACTCCCGTGCAGCAACACCTGATCCTTACTTGATCCAATCCCTTGTCCCTGATAACGATCCTGATCCCAGATCAGACTCCAGGCCCTAACCCTTGTCATTGATCCAGTCATTATCACATTGCTGTTTGTGGGATCTTGCTTATATGCAAATTGGCTGTTGGGTATCCGACATTACAATAGTGACTACACTTAAAAAAAAACTTCATTGACTGAAAGGCACTTTGGATTGTCCTGAGATTATGAAAAGTGGTATATGAAAGCAAGTCTTGCATTTTTTCTTTATACCAGGCTTCTGGCAATATGGGCCATTTTCATGCATGAGCGAAATACAACAGATGCTGGAAATCTGAAAGAAAAAAAAGTGCTGTAAATACTCAGCAGATCTGGCAGCGTTTTCCACAAGAGAAAAATGGTAAATGTGGACTATTTTCATGCCTGGCCTCGTTAGCTGTATGAAATTTTAGAATCCTAGAACTATAGAATGGTTACAGGACAGAAGGAGGCCATTCAGTCCATTGTGTCTCTGCAAGAGCACCTCACCTAGTCCCACCATCCCCACCCCCCACCCCCCACCACCTTTTCCCCATAGCCCTGTAATTTATTTTCTCCTCAGTTAATTAACCAATTCTCATTTGAAAGTCACAATTGAATCTGCCTCCACCACACTCTCAGGCAGTGCATTCCAGATCCCTAATCACTTGCTGCAAAAAAAGTTTTTCCTCATGTCGCCTTTGCTTCTTTTGCCAATCACCTTAAATCAGTGCCCTCTGGTTCTGGATCCTTCTGCCATTGGGAACAGTTTCTCCCTATCTACTCTGTCCAAACCCCTCATGAATTTGAACACCTCTATCAATTCCCAGCTTCTCCAACCTATTCATGTAACTGAAGTTCCTCATCCCTGGAACTATTCTTGTGTATCTTTTATGCACCTTCTATAATGCCTTCACATCCTTTTTAAAGTGCAGTGGCCAGAAATGGACACATTACTCCAGTTTCAGACCCTTCTTAATCAACATCCTTGAGGTCAATGGATGCTAAACAATCCACAGGAGATGCATTTTTTAGTAAGTACAGGCCATTTACAACTTTCATTTCCTATGAATGCATTCATATTTTTGAGGTTTAGAAGCAGGCTGTTCTCTTATAGACCTCATTCTGTAAGGCTAACAATTGTTTCTTGGCAGCAATGAAGGTTCTCCCAATATGTAGGAAACATCGGCCTGATTTATTTTGTATTATACTTGTATTTATTATCAGTAACAATGGAGAGAATTATATATTGAGTTATTTCTGTGATTGCAGATTACTGAAATTGTTTGAGCTCAATGTTTGCCTTTAGTGTAGTCCTTGAGAGCATTACCACCACACAACCAACATTTATCAAATATTATTTTGCTCTAGCCATAGTCATCTCTCCCCATTAGAGAGAAAATTGGGGATGTATAGCTTGAGGGTCACCACTCCTCAAGCGTGGGGCAAGGCAAGGAGGCAAGAATACTTTTAATCACATCATCCCACAATAATATTGTAATCCAATTAGAAATGGGACAAAGGACAATAACTTGAGATCAGTTGGGATCTGATCAATGACCTGCCAACTTTGAATACGTCAACCATCAATGTGAACTGCTCTTGAGACTTAATCAATTGCTGGTCTTTGAACATTCAATTCAGCTGTACCTGTATGCAACTGTAGAAACATCCAGCAAGCTTACTGAGATTTAACCAACAGATGAAGGTAAATCGGCAATATTAAATCAGTTGTTTAGGTATTATCATCTCCTATTAATATAATTACATTTCACCTACCTTTAAGTCACTTGCTATTAAGTCACTTAGAAACAGTTTGTGAAATCATCACTGATTTTTATTTAATCTACATGTTTGCATATTGTGGAGAGATTGTAATAATTTTCACTGATTCTCTATTCTTTGACTTCTTAAGCACCTTCAGCCGAGTTTAAAGTGCAGTATCACTGATTGCCAGCCTCTATTGTAAAATGAAAAACCAAGTTGTAGAAGAATAATGTTATTTTTGTTGGTGACATTTAGGGCAGATTAAGGATGATAATTCAAAAATTAATTTGGAATTCACATTGGGATCATGAGCATTTCGATCATCTAAATTCAATAACGAACAGGTGAGTACATCACTGAAGAATTTTTCTTAGAAACCTAGAGCCCAGGTCGCTTCCAGAAACAGGGGAAAGCCTCATCCCAATATTAAAATGAAGGTTCTGCACCTGTTTTAGGACCATTTGTAAAATGTTCAAGCTCCAATTAGTTTTTCCATATCTTTAGTGACCGAACCAGCTGTCCTTAAAGGGACTACTGGAGGCTGCCAAAGAAATGTCAAATAATATTTTTTGTACTTCCTTCAACGCAGAGCCAGGAGGAATTGGAGACCTTCTCATACCTCCACATTAATACCAACGGCTGCTGTCAACCTGCTGTCCCATTTGCTTCCAGCAAGGTAGTCACCCCTAATTGGACCACAGCAATTACTAAAATGGAAACCAAGCCTAATTTCTGTTCAGCATTGAACCTCCTGGTTTGGTCATGTGCTGAAAGTGCACAATCACCAAAAGCGGACCATAATGGATTTCCACTCCTAAATAAAATACTAAAAAACAAAAACTTCTCAATCACACTTTAAATGGCTTAAACATCTCCTCTTCTACCCTTTCTGATACGCAAGACGAGCATTTTGGACTGGTACACTATCCCCTGCTAGGAGGCAACAGTGCATTTGTCCTTACCATGTACTGCAAGTCATGGTCCAACTTAATTAGAACATCCTATGATGTGATGAGAAGAAGACATGTCCATCAGACCAAAAGTATTCCCACCCTGATGGCTCCATCCCTATCTGCCCTTCATACCTTCCTGATCAGCCACCTCAGCCACTCCTGGTTTTCTGCTCAGTGCTGGCTCTAGCCACACGTGCCCAAAGATGGCGGGGGGGGGGGGGGCGGGGGGAATTGTTCCAGCTAACTAAGATGGTGGTGATAATGGGTCATGCTTATGTTCATGACTGAGCAAACCAAATGAGTTGGTTGGCCTCCAAATTCTTCCTAGGCCAGTCAGATGTAGAACTACCTGCTGCTACAGCTTGATTTTTCTGTTAATTAAACTGGCTGATTGTTTATTAAAGAAACCCGGTTGGTGTGTTTTATTCTGGGATAAAAATAGAGTCTATGACTGACCGCATCGGTAAGTAGGAAAAAATTTAAACATATGTTGTGACCTGTGGAGAAGTGGAACTAGCATAAACAGTGCACTCCACCTGCTTCAGTCAGGACAACAAGCAATAAATTGTTCTTATAGTCACTGATTTGTAGTTAAAGAACAATCCATCAAATTTCACACAGGCAGGTCTCACAAACAGCAATGAGGTAAATGATAATCTGTTTAGATGGTGTTAATTGAAGGATAGTTATTGACCAAAACACTGGAAGAACTTCCCTGCTCTGCTTCAAGTAGTGGCATGCGTCATTTTATATCTGGACAGGCAGACTGTCTGGATTTTGTATCTTATCCAAATGGTAGTATCTCACTAATGCAAAAGCTGGAAATCTGAAACAAAAACAAAAAATTCTGGAAATACTGAGCAGGTTAGGCAGCATCTGTGCAGGGAAAACAGAGTTAATGTTTCAGCTCTATGACCTTTCATTAGAACTGTGTCAAGCTAGGTCCCCACCTGCCAAGAATGAGGCACAGTAATTTTGTCATGAACATTGATTTTTAACTATTGCTGGAGCGAGGAAATGACTTGTTAAACAGACCAGCCATGGCTGGAAAATACATTTGCATATGAACAGACAGTGGCTTTGTAGACAAAGGACCATTCCCTGACACATTCAACCCACAATGGATGCTGATCACCGGACAGTGAGGGGCTGGGGAAGCACATTCCAAGGCCTGCTGGGGTAATGCAATCCACAGGGGTCAGGTCTTGTTAGACCAGCTGGTCACATGACTAATTGGCTGTTCGAGGGGTCTTTTGAACTAGCCACAGAGAGTTTGAACTGAGAAAGACTTTTTGCTCCTGGACTGAGAAGATCTCTCTCCTATCTGCTCCCATCTCTTTCTCACAAGCCTCTGAATCCACTGAAGACACATGAACCCCAAGAGTGAAAAGTTTCCTACAATGAACAAGGTTTAAGAAGAATACTGGACCCCAATGAAAAGCAAGATCTACTGACAATCAAGGACTCTACAGTGAGCTCAAACAATCATAACAAAAACTCTTCAGATATTACCTCAGACTTCTCCATTTTATTTTTCTTCTCTTTTCTGTCTCTATTTTGCATGTGTGTATCGTGAATGCATGCTAGCGTGGGCACATCGTATATTCATAGGCGTCAACCGAATTAGAGTTTAAGTTCAAGTTTAATAAATTTCAACTTTTCTTCTTTAAACCAAAGAAAGCCTGTTTGTGCTGGTTTCCTTGCCTTATAATTGGAAAGTGGTGAACAAGGATTCACCAAGGGGAGCTAAAAAACCCACGGTGTGTTTAAAATTAACCCTGTTACGGTAAGACCAAGTGAAGGCTGAGAGGGACCCCTAGATACCTTCCTCACATGGACGGAACAAAACTTTGGGGGCTACTGTCCTGGATTTTACCCACAGAGAAATGAGAGAAATTGGAAGTGGGAAGCCATATTATTCCCAATCAAAAAAGAGCAAGATTTCAATACAGGGTTTCTTGTGGTTGTGTGTGACTGAGTACTAACATGTCTGCAACTGAAGCAAGTAGCTCTCCAAGCCAGGGTGAAGTAACTTGGGAGAAGTTAAAAGTACTGTCTATGGAGGGGTTGAGGAAGATGGCTGAGCAGTATGGGATCACTGTATGTGGCAAGGCTAGGAAGTCTGAACTCCTAAGGCTAGTGGTCAACCATTTTGCCCTTGAATCTGAAGAAGCAGAAATAGGGTTAGAAGCAGAGTCCGACAGGGTATTGTTAGCAAAGATACAATTGGAACAGAGGAACCTTGAAATTAGAGGAGGGGGAGAAAGAAAGAGCCTTCCAGAAGGAACGTGAAGAGAATGAAAGGCAGGAGAGGGAGAGAGAAAGAACCTTCCAGAAAGAATGCGAAGAAAGAGAGCTAAAGCAGCTTGAGTTAACTAGGGGACAATGGAGTAACCCCAGCGAAAGCATGGCCGATGAGTTTGCTTTAATTTTTCAGTTGGCTCCCAGGGGCGAACCTTTCCTAGTCACCCCCACAAATCTGAAAAGGACAAAGGTCATAGGAGCCCAAGCAGTACTGGGAGAGAAATAAAAGCAGGAGACACAGGGGGCCCTCCCTTAGCCAAAAGGAAGGTGGTATGAGCAGTAAGAGTGAGACCCAGCGACCCGTGTGCTTCCATTGTAATAAGGCAGGTCACTTAAAAGCTGACTGCTGGAAACTAAAGAGAAAACCACCAGGGTTAATCAGGGCACACCCACTCAGTGAAGAAGTGAACCTGATGGAAAGCACAGCAGAACAAGCTGTGGCTTTAACTGCAGTAAGATTGAGACCCAGGAGGCTTACTACTACAGGTGCAGGAAACGTTAATAGGATTCCTGAAGGTTATCAGGGTTTTGTGTCTGAAGGGAAAGTAATTCCATACCCCTCGATTGGGGCAAGCAAGACCATAGTAATTCTCAGGGACACTGGGGCCACTAGATCCCTTTTAATGGGAAAAGGCCTGACCTTTCCCCCAGAGAGTGCAGTGAACACCAGAATGGTAGTGAATAGTATTGGAGGGCAGTATATGCCTGTACCTGTACACCAGGTGTACCTGGAGTGTGACCTAGCTTCGCGACCAGTGACCATAGGGATTGTCCCTAGTTTGCCTGTGGACGGGGTTGACCTGCTCCTAGGTAATGATCCGACGGGGGTGAAGATGATAGCCCCCCCATTAATGAAAGAAAGACCGCAGGAGGTCAGAGAGACAGGGCTGTGGCAGGAGACAGACCCCTGCAGTTTCCCTGAATGTGTAGTGGATCAGGCACCCAGAGGAGACTGAATTGGCACTGCAGGCAGATGACCAGTTCTGTCTGTCTGAGGCTTTCTTTGGAAAGTTAGGAAATCCAGGGAATGAATTAAATGGATTTTCCTTAGCAGAGGCTCAGTGAGCTGACCCAGTATTGCGAGAGTTGGCACAGGCTGCTCAGTCTGAAAGTGAAGGAGGAGTCCCTGATTGCTACTATTTAAAGAATGAGGTACTGATGAGGAAATGGAGTTCACTTCATAGACCTGAGAGCATGGAGAGGGCTGTAGTTCACCAGTTAGTGGTGCTGCAGAGGTACTGGAGAGAAATATTAAGAAGTGCTCATGAGACTACAGTGGCTGTACTGGCCAGTATACGAAAGACCAAAGCCCACATAAGATATTTGTTTGACTGGCCAAAACTCCACAAAGGTGTGGTGGAGTAAAGCAGGAGTTGCCACATGTGTCAAGTTGAGGGGAAACTCCAACCTACAGATAAACCTGCACCCCTAAGTCCTGTACCAGTGTCAGGAGGACCCTCCAGCAGAGGGCTGGTGAACTCTATGCGACCCCCGCCAAGAGCAAAAAGGGACAGGCAGGCACAAGGCTGGCAAAAGGTTAGACAGGGATGGGGAAAAAGTGACCAGGAGGGCAGTTTAAAGGAAGTCCAGGAGGAATCCCGGATGAAAACCCCTACTGTCTGGTCAGCCAATCCCAAAAAATGTGAAATGTTAGACCCCACATCCTCCTACGTAAATGCAGACACTAGAAGCACGCCACCAGAGTTGCTAACAGCATTTACAGGAACCTGCAGAGACAAAGAAAGACCTCTAGCGGGCAGAGAAACCGTGAAAGTGATGCCTCACCTAGGGGAGGGCAGCAGAGTCTGCACAAATACCTGCAGGCAGGAGTGTCCCAGAGGACCAAGGGGAAATTAGCAAAGAATCCTCCCCCACAGTCAGAAAAAAAGTGAACCACCCATCCTGCTAAAGTCAAAAGCCTTTGCGTGACTTTGCCAGGCACTGAAAGAGAGTTCAGGATAGACCTGCCCACTACTGACTCTCCTGAAAAAAAAAATTCCAACTCAGGGTTAGTTAATCCTAATCATCAAAGACACCCTAGGCAGTCATGGAAATGGGCAAACTGAAGAAAAGCTTCCCCAAAAACCACGTTTATTGGGAGGCCAGAAAACGGGGAAATTAAAGCAGCACTGGCACTAAGAAAAGACAAGCTGTAATAGGCTTTAGAATTTATGAATGAATGGGAATGAATGAGAGAAATGCATGTATTTTTCTGTATCTTATATTTTCTTTCAACCCTTTTAATGAAATGCGCCTTTTCTCAAATCACATTTCATTCGGCTGGGTGTGGTAGAGTCATCCACCTGCCAAGAATGAGGCAAATTAATTTTGTCATGAACATTGATTTTTAACTGCTGCCAGAGCAAGGGAATGACTTGTTAAACAGATCAGCCGTGGCTGGAAAATACATTTGCATATGAACAGATGGTGCTTGTGTAGACAAAGGACCATTCCCTGACAAATTCAGCCCACAATGGATGTTGATCACCGGACAGTGAGGGGTGGGGAAGCGCATTCCAGGGCCTGCTGGGGTGATGCAAATCCACAGGGGCCAGAACTGGTTGGACCAGCTGGTCACATGATTAACCGGCTGTTCCAAGGGACTTTTGAACTAGCCACAGAGAGTTTGAACTGAGAAAGACTTTTTGCTCCTGGAATGAGAAGATCTCTCCTGTCTGTTCCCATCTCTTTCTCACAAGCCTCTGAAGACACATGAACCCCAAGAGTGAAAAGTCTCCTACAGCAAATAAGCTTTAAGAAGAATACTGGGCCCCAATGAAAAGCAAGATCTACCTACAACCAAGGACTCTACAGTGAGCTCAAAGAACTATACCAAAACCTCTTCAGATATTGCCTCAAACCTGTCCACTTTATTTTTGTTCTGCTCTTTTCTGTCTCTATTTGCATGTGTGTATCGTGTATGCATGCTAGCATGGGCGCATCATGTATCCGTAGGCGTCGACCAAATTAGAGTTTAAGTTCAAGTTTAATAAACTTCAACCTTTCTTCTTTAAATCTAGAAAACCTGTTTGTGCTGGTTTCTTTGCCTTATAATTGGAAAGCAGAGAACAAGGATTCACCAAGGGGGAGCAAAAAAACACAGTGTGCTTAAAATTAAACCCTGTTATGGTAAGACCAGGTGAAGGCTGAGAGGGACCCCTAGACACCGTCCTCACTGGGTCGTAGCAACTGTTTCTGTGCCAGTACCTCAGTAGCACAGCAGAAACCATAATCCTTTGACTTGGAAGTGAGTCAAGCTGAGAAAGGAGTTCTCTTGAAAGCAAAATTGCGAAGACTAGAGATATTACTCTCTGATAAGTTGGCATTACCAAAGGTTTCATACCTTACCTCATGGTTTTAACTGAGAACAGCGATCACATTCATTTGAACTGACAGCACATAATTTAGCTGGTATACCAAATCTTCCTTTAATTCTGTATACCAGTAAAAACTTTGCTAAATATGAATTTTCAAAGACACTGCCAATCAGACCATTCACTGAAGCTCCACTCAATTCTTGTATGGTTTTCAGCTGCAATAGTAGCACCAGAGGAAGTGGTGGTGCAGTGGTAATGTAACTAGACTCGTAACCCAGAGCCGTGGGCTAATGCTCTAGGCACATGGGTTCGAATCCCACTGTAACAGATGGTGGGAATTTGAATTCAAATAATAAATCTGGAATTAAAAGACCAGTTTAGTGGTAACCATGAAACCATTGTTGATTGTTGTAAGAACCGGACAGAGTCAATCTGCTGTCCTTACCTGGTCTGGCATATAGATGACTCCAGACCCTCACAGCAATGTGGTTGACTCTTAACTGTCCCCTGTAATGGCCTAGAAAGCCACTCAGTTGTAAGTTTAAAAGGAGGAATGAAACCAAATAGAACACCTGGCATTGACCTATGCACTGGAAATGACAAAAGCAAATGCAGCCCATTTGTGGGACTAGAAGTCCTCCTTACTAACATCTGGAGGCTTGTGCCAAAACTGGGAAAGCTGACCCACAGAATAGTCAACCAACAGCCTGACGTAGTAATACTCATGAAATCATACAGACAATGTTCTACACACCACCATCACCATCGCTGGGTTATATCCTGTCCCACTGGCAGAACAAACCCACTGGTGGTGGCACAGTGGTATACTGGTGGGAGGGAGCTGCCTCAACATTGACTCTGGAACCCATGTAGTCTCATAGCATCAGGTCAAATATGGGTAAGGAAACTTCCTGCTGATTATCACTGACTGTCTGCCCTCGGCACCAACACAGAGTAGCAGCAATGTGTACTATTTACAAGGTGCACTGCAGCAACTCACCAAGGCACCTTCCAAACCCGTGACCTCTACCACCTAGAAGGACAAGGCTAGCAGATACGTGAGAACAGGATCTGGCCAAAATGGACCAGGAGCAGCTACTTGTAGGAAAGTCTACATCAGACCAGTGGCTGTCATTCAAAGAGGAAATAGTGAGAGTTTAGAGCCAACATGTACCCGATAAGGTGAAGGGTAGGACCAACAAGTTCAGGGAACCCTGGATGTCAAGGGTTATAGAGGATTGGATCAGGATAAAAAAGGAGGCGTATGGCAGATTCAGAGAGCTGAAAACAGCGGAGACACTAGAGGAGTATAGAAAGTATGAGGGGATACTTAAAAAAGTAATAAGGAGAGCAAAGAGGGGACATGAAAAAACACTGGCAGGATAAAGGAAAATCCTAAGGAGTTTTATAACTATGTTAAGGGCAAGAGGAGAACCAGGGAAAGAGTAGGGCCCATTAGGGACCAAAGTGGCAATCTGTGTGTGGAGCCGGAGGACATAGGTGAGGTTTTAAATGATTACTTTTCATAGTGTTCACTATGGAGAAGGACGATGTAGGTGTAGAGATCAGGGAGGGGGATTGTGATATACTTGAACATATTAGCATTGAAAGGGAGGAGGTATCAGCTGTTTTAGCAGGCTTAAAAGTGGATAAATCCCCAGGCCCAGATGAGATGTATCCCAGGCTGTTACGTGAGGCAAGGGAGGAGATAGCAGGGGTTCTGACACAAATTTTCAGTGGGATGACACCACTCTGAAATATGGCATATTTCCAAAAATGCTGCATAATTTTTTTTTGGTATACTATATAAATACGTCACACAACACAATTCGAAGCAACACATATTCAAACAGATTTTAGAAGTACCTTTTACATTATGCAAGCAAAAAAGAAATTAAAACATTACCATATTAAATACTGCTTGCCACCGTTCACCTTTACACATCCATTGTATTTCTGTGCCTCCAATGTTTGTTTTCACTGTGTCCGTCGCAAATACTCACTGGCAGCCTCTTTGTGCTGATACGACATTGGACATTTGGAAATCAAACAAAAAAAGAAGCAGTTCGTGTCAGAAATGCAAAAAAAAACTGGTCTGAGAATGAATCCCTGTGTGTATTGACATTGTACCATTAGCCCATATTGGGAAGGACTTGGTGTATGCAGTGAGTAATAGCAAAATCAATAACCTGTATGCCACAATAATGATGAAGAGCTATAACTTCCTTGAGCTTTCTGAATAAATTATGTAAAGATTGTGTTAGATAATGCTTTTTGTATGATTTATGATCATGCCTCTATAAATTACCATGAATTATCAGTTGCTCCATACTGGACAGGATATTTTGTAAATGCCTCCCACCATTAGGCTTCCAACTCCTGAGAATGTTTGATGATTCATAATGGAAGAAAGTCAAGTATGTCAGTAGGTGGGATGAGATGCTTGAATGAAAATACTGAGTGATCTGCATTCCTCTGTTCATGAAACGTACAACGAAAAGTGAACATGCATAACATTTGGGGAAAATAATGATGAAAATAGAAACAGGTTAATTATTTGTTTGTGAGCCTCAAGAAAATGGAAAAATCACAGTTGAATTTGAGTTGCTGAAAGTTTAGACTGTAAAATCAGGGCAGAATTCTGAGTAGCAGGAGCAAAGTGATTAGTATGGGAGTTTTCTGCTATTTTCACTTCCGACATCTTACATGTTGGGGGTGAAATTGAACATGGGCAAGCACGGAAAACAGGTGGAATTGTATTTGGTGATCATTATGGAACATTATGATCCATATTCAGTTGTATTGAACTCAGTGGAACTGAATATCGGGCAACGCATCTAACAGGATACTGATATGTTATGGCCTGTTTTACAACCCGCCCATGTCCAATTTCAGCCCCATTGTATTCTTGTTAAAATTTCCCATTAAATCTTACTTCATGTGCACATGTCCGCTGTGCTCCTATGTTATGCTAATATTTATGTTTTCTCTATAGCTTCTTCAGTGTCTTCTCGCAGGTCCTTTGAGTGGAAAGGTTGGGGACTGCAAACGAAGCAAGGGAATACGCAATAAATGAGAGGACATTGAGAAGGGTAGAAGAAGTGAGAGACCTTGGAGGGCATGTGCACAGGTCCGTGAAGGTGGCAGGACAGGTAGATCAAGTGGTGAAAAAGACGTATGGAATGCTTTCCTTTATTGGCCGAGGTTATAGAATACAAAAGCAGGGTGGCACAGTGGTTAGCACCACAGCCTCACAGCTCCAGCGACCTGGGTTCGGTTCTGAGTACTGCCTGTGCGGAGTTTGCAAGTTCTCCCTGTGACCGTGTGGGTTTCCACCAGGTGCTCTGGTTTCCTCCCACAGCCAAAGACTTGCAGGTTGATAGGTAAATTGGCCATTGTAAATTGCTCCTCATGTAGGTAGGTGGTAGGAGAATGGTGGAGATATGGTAGGGAATATGGGATTAATATAAATGGGTGGTTGTTGGTCAGCACAGACTTGGTGGGCTGAAGGGCCTGTTTCAGTGCTGTATCTCTCTCTATGACTATTACTCTATGGATGTAACACTGGAACTGTATAAAGTGCTGGTTAGGCCACAGCTGGAGTACTGCATACAGTTCTGGTCACCACATTATAGGAAGGACATAATTGCTCCGGAGAGAGTGCAGAGGAGATTTACAAGAATGTTGCCAGGGCTTAAAAATTGTAGTTATGAGGAAAGATTGGATCGGCTAGGGTTGTTTTCCTTAGAACAGAGGAGGCTGAGGGGTGACTTAATTGAAGTGTACAAAATTATGAGCGGCCTAGATAGAGTAGACAGGAAGGACCTGTTTCTCCTAGCAGAGAGGTCAATTACCGGGGGCACAGATTTGAAGTGATTGGTAGAAGGATTAGAGGGGCCATGAGGAAAACTTCTTCACCCAGAGAGTGGTGGGTGTCTGTAATTCACTGCCCGGATCGGTGGTGGAGGCAGAAACCCTCAACTCATTTAAAAGGTACCTGGACCTGCACCTGAAGTGCTGTAACCTGCAAAGCTACGGACCAGTTGCTGGAAGGTGGGATTAGATTGGGCGGCTAGTTTGTTCAGCCGGCGCAGACACGATGGGCTGAATGGTCTCTTTCAATCTCATAACTTTTCTATGGTTCTAATGGAAAGGCCATCATTGTTGCTGTAGTGACACATTGCCATGCTTGGGGCTTTCCTTGCTGTGCTTGGCCATTAAATTTAAATAATGTTATCTCCATTACTATTTTGAAAAGCACTTATGAAACTTCCTTGCTGAGGCTGGCTCTGCATTGCAAATATTTTCTATTACTGCCACAGACTGCATGATTGTCAGTTTAGTTCGGTGGTAACATTCTGAATTAGACGATTGTGGTTCAAGTCCAGGACTTGAGTGCATCATCTAGGCTGACAGTTTAGTGCAGTACTGAGGGAGCACTGTATCATCTTTTGGATGTAGCATTAAGCTGAGGATCTGTCTGTGTGTCAGGTGAACATAAAAGATGCCATAACACATTTCAAAAAAGGGATTGCTTGGTGGCCAACCTTCCTCCAATCACAGGCCTTACTCCATGGCCACCTTGCAAACTGCCTGATTGACTGTATCCCAAATACTATCAAACCTCATTTGCCTATTCCCAACCTCATGTTTCAAGGGCCTAGGCCTCTCTAGCTATTTCAAGTGCCTGCAGCTGAAACTGCTGGTTCTGCTCTCCAATGTCAGCATGAGCTCCAGCCCAGTCATTCCTTCCCAGGACATGTCTGCCTCTGCCCAATAGCCCCACATGCTAAAACCAGGTCCCCTACCCTCTCCTAGTTTCTTCCCCCAGCTCCATGGTCCAGCTTTTCTCTTGCTTGCAGGCTGTAGAAACTCCAACAGTCTATTTTCATCTGCTTCTGATATAATACACAGCATCTCAAAGCTCAGGTCTGATACCTTTCTGTCCTAATTATTCTTTCTCCCTCTACTCACTCATTCCCAGAAAAAGAAGCACACAGGGGAGTACGTCTTTCAGTGAGATTCAAGAGGTGACTCAAAACTCCTTTGTTCAATCCACATACTTGTACATTAACTTCGCATGACATTCCCCGCATCAGCTATTTTCACACATTCACTTGGCCAGCTGCTTATTTCAACATGCGCCTTCCTTTGTCATTATCAGTTCTTCCTTAATCTTCTAACCATCCCAAGGCCATTTGATCGCTCAATTCTCTCCTTTGATGCTGTCCCTTCCCCCAGTCACGTCTCCCTTTAATTATATCTTCATATGGCTCATGGCTCCGCACTTCTAAATAACAAGTTGAGGTTATACATTATTTACAGTGTTAGCAGTTTTCAGCATCCCTCTTGCTAATTATCCCCTGATTCCCGACTTCACTACCTATATCTATATAGTGCTGCTTGGTGACTTAACTGAGCTGCAGAACATTATGAAGATAGTGGCCACTCCAGACCATGCTACAATGGAAGCCCCATTGACCATAACCCTAAATGCAGGGATGGCTTCCAAAATAAACTGACTGGAATTGTACTTCAATAAACAGCAGTCTGTATATTTGGCCTGCTCCAAGCAAAGGTTCATTTATTTATACCATGTGTGAAAGAGAAGACTTGAAACATGTCCCAGAAAGGGTTTCACAAATTATGGGCAGAAGTCTGATATGGAATTGTCTAAGGAGCAGTGAAGAACCACAAGAGAAGAGAAAGATGAGCTACTGAAGTCTTCAGCAGAAAAGGATTTTTTGAAGCAAGGAAGCCAGGTTAATATTCTGTTCAGAATAAATCTCCACATGACAAATGACGGTAACAATAATAGGTTCACAACTTGGACTGGCTATTTGCTGTGCCTGAAATGTGCCTGTCATCTGTATAGCTTTTAATTCTTTTCATAGCGCTAGTCTATGGGCTGAATTTTAAAGGAATAAAATGGACGGGAACAAAGGCATAGTCGGGACGTAAAATCAGGATGGGACATGTCGGTCAGGAAGTTAGACATTGTGATGTCCCGTCCTGATTTAGGCCATGGTGGCAAACACGGAAGGCGGAGGTCCGAAGGCGAGTGGCCATGGCTCTGAAGCTCACCATGGCACTGAACTTCTATCATTCTCGGGATCCACGGGGACATGTGCGGAATCTCAAAGTCAGCGGTTCATTGATGCATCAAGGAGGTCACTGATGCCCTTTTCATGTGGGCCAGGAACTATGTGCGCTTCCACATGGATCCTAACTCACAAGTTGAGAGGGCGATTGGGTTCGGGGCCATTGCTGGATTCCCCCAGGTGAAGGGGGTCATCGACTGCACATATGTGGCCACCAAGACTCCTGAACTGCAGCCAGCTGCCTTCATCAACAGAAAGACTTCCACTATCACAATGCACAACTGGTCTGCGACCACAGTTAATGGATGCTCCAGGTCTGAGCATGCTTCCTGGGAGTTACCACAATGCCTAAATCTTGAGGAGGTCCCAGCTGCCTAAACTTTTCCAGCCTCCGTCCAGCCTTCAGGGATGAATCCTTGGGGACAAGTGCTACCCACAGAGGACATGGCTCCTGACGCCTGTGAGGAACCCACAGATAGACGCAGACGAGAGATACAATGCCTGCCACGGGCCGACGTGAGCTACCATTGAACAGCCCATTGGTCTGCTGAAGATAAAATTCAGATGCCTAGATCTATCCTCTGGAGCCCTTCACTATGCCCCGGCAAGGACCTCGCGTATTGTCGTGGTTTGTTGTGTGCTGCACAACCTGGCCCTTCAGAAGGGGCAGCCGATGAGCAATGAGGAAAGTAAGGAGCAGACTGCCTCCCCGGACAATGATGATGCAAAGCGGAAAGATAGGAAAGCCACACCAGATGAAGGACCCCAGGGCAATAGGAGAGATGCCTTGAGAGATGCACAAGCAAGGTTCTCAAAGCCCTTATACATTCACATTTCCTTTCGATCCTTATTACCCCTTGTACCTTCACCAATAAAAACCTACATTTATGCAGCCATGTTGTCGCCTTCCTTCCTTAAGGATGCATTGAATTATTGAACATTCAAGCAGAGCAGATATGGTAAGGCTCCAGAGTTGACCCCTCGCAGCATGTTCATTTGCCTCCAGCCTCTTCACAGTTGCAGCTTTGTGCCCCATGGAGACCTTATTCACTTTCTTGAGAAGGTGCCCCTGCTTCTCTGTCCGCCGGCCTTCTTGAAGTTCAGCCACCTCCATCAGTGTTAGAACATGCAGCATAGGCAGCCATCGCCGGTCTTGGCTTGCTCTCTCCAATTGTTTTCTGCCTTCTCCTGCATAGTCCCCAAGTGACATCACTCCCAATACATAGACTGCTGGCAGGTAGTTGCCACTGATGTGGGCACACAGACATCTTCTGCATGTCTCCCCTTTCCGGGGACCTTGCGAGATAGTACTACGACAGGGGACCTCATTTCAGAGCCACCTGGCATGCCGCTGCCAGTCAGTTTGCATCCCCTGACCCTTTGTCCCAGTCTGGGGGGAGTTGATCCCTCTCCTTGCACGAACTGCCCCGATTTTCCAGATGCAAGGCCCAAAAGGATGAAGGCATTAAAAGGTACTCGCTGTCACAGCCCAGATGAAATCGTTGAGCCACTTTCAGCACTGAATCCATGTATGCTGTGTGCCTCACAGCTGCTGACCTCCTCTGCAATCCGGAGCCATGCCTGCTTGGTTTGGCTCCCAGGTGTCCTCCTCCCGTCCCTCGGGAACAAGATATCCCTTGTCTCTTTTGCAGCCTGCAAAGGCACCTGGAGGGAGACATCAGGGAAGCCCAGGGCCTCCTCTCAGCCATCTCTAAATATCCACTATGAGCTCGTCCTCTTCCTGACCTTCAGAATGCAGACTTCAATGCAGAGCTGGCAGCCCTTTAAAAATGGCGCCAGCACCTGCTGAGGTGTCACCTGACACCATGCTTCCTGCCTCCAGGCCTGATGCCGACCATGCAATTGATGGAGTTTACGGCTCATTATACTTAATTGGCCGGCTGCTGTTGAATTGCGTGTGGCCAGTCGCTCCTGCCCTCGATGTGCCTTGCACCTGGTTCCGGTCCCGGCAGCCGACTGGTGTCTCCATATTAAAATTTGGCCTGTGTCTTGTTCATTATTCCATTAAAAAATGCAGTGAATTCAATTTGTAAGGGAATTGTCCTGAATGTATTTCTACAATAGTGCTTGCAGTGAAAATTATATGATAATTTAAGACCCTTTGTGTTTCATGCCTGATTCTCCAACTTATAAATGTCTCCTCAGCCCTTAATTGAAAAAAGTGAAGATGATAGTTATGAGGTAGCTTTACCAACCTCTTGGGATGATGATGGCTTCTAGCTCCATGCCCTGGACATCCTAAGGCTCTGTTTCTATAACAGGATGTGTAGGATCTGCTTTTGGGATAGCTTCTGTCAGTTGTGCAGAGATATATGATGGTACAGGCTTGGAGATGGCATAACAGCAACCATCTGCCCTGGGTTGATGCACTCATGACTTGCTGGGTGCTGATTCTTCATATAGGCTACTGAGCTGGTCGAGCAAAATTGCTGCACTGCAATGAGATCTTGGAATCTTTCACCCATGGTTGGCTAGATTTTGTCTCCAAATGCCTTGAAGCAAGCCACTGTTACAGTGTGAACCTCAACCATTCAAAAGCATGAGTGAGTGCATTCCATAAAGATGCTCCTACTGTGGCAATAATTGCAATTTATTGCAACCATTCCTTTGTGCATTCACTTTTGAGGGTAGATCTTTAACTCCCCACCTGAGCATTGCGGATTGGCTGCCAATTATGGAAACCAATGGCAATGAAAATCGGGCAGTTTCTGTAACAAGCGGTCTATACACAATGCCTATGTTGTGCCGGGCAATGAGTTGAAAATATATCCATGGTTTGAAAAATAACCCAACTCATTGATTGACATTTGGCCTTGTTTCATGAAAATGCCAATCAGCCTACTTTTTTGAAAATTGGGGATTACAGTATTCAACAAGAAGTTTCATTGTTACAATCCCACAGATCATGCTAATGTATGATTAGATATCAGGCAGTAAATATGAGCTCCTGATCATAAGGGACACAGGATCTGCTTATGGAGTGACACTTTAAGTACACTGCATGGTGTGAAACTATTTCCATAAATCTGCTTGCTGAAATATACCCACTTCAAAATCCAGTCTCTTCTCACCATTTCTAACAATGCCTGCAACAATAACAAATATTGCTCTGACACGTGCTATTTTCAAGCATATCTTTGGGCTTGACTTTATGAGGTGGGGCCAGAGGCGAGGGGGGCACGGAGAATTGCAACGGGTGGCGGGGGGCAGACAGCCCATTGCCTCCCCATTGCCAAGTGATCTTACTAGGGACAGGATAGGCTGATGACAGCCTTTTCACTCAGAGGCCAATTGAGGCCCGAAAGTGGCCTATTAATGGTCAAATAGAGGCCTCTTCCCTCTGCTGCTGAGATCTTACCAGTGGAGGGGTGGCCTCCGCCATGCAGGGAGTCTCCCTGTGGGCTTGTGGGGGTTCCTCCTCCATGGGCAATCTGTAGCCCACAGAGGACTCCTGCTGGGAACCACTTCAGCCCCTAGGACCCCCCTCCCCCTGGGATGGGGGTTGGGAGGCAGGGGTTTTTAGGAAAAGGGTCGAGGCAGGGTTCTTCTTTCCTTTTCAGTCTGGCATTGGGATCCCCACCTTCTAGACAAAATCCATCCCTTTATGTGGCTAGTCTAGTCATTGCATGTCATTCTTTGTATTCTTCATATATGTTTATATGAAGATATTCTAACTACTGTCACTGTGCAGCTAGTTAACTCTATACCTGTGGCACAAGAGGTAACAGCATATTCATTTAACATTTCTCATTAAATTATCTTTATCTTCCTATAATGTAGGATGTGATTGCTATATTTATGTGTAGTATTACTAAAATAGTAGATTGAGACAAAAAATCTGCCTCAAGTTCTCATTTCAGTACTTTCGACCACATGGCACAGATCCTGCTTAATTTTTGCACTTCTGACAAGATACAGCACCTTCTTCTCGACTTCATCCCTAAGCAAGAGAATCATTGATCTCCTCTTTTATCCTTTCCCAGATTTAGGACTCAGTGCTGTGCTGTTGAAAGTCCCATTTTTTCGATGAAACGTTAAACCAATGTCCTGCTTGCCCTTTCAGATGGAGATAAAGGATCCCATGACATTATTGGAAGAAGAGCATGGGATTTCTTCTCAGTGTCCTGGCCAATATTTATCCCTCAACCAACATTACTAAAACAGATTCTCCAGTCATTATCACATTGCAGTTCATGGAAGCTTGCTGTGAGCATATTGGCTGCTGCATTACCTTGATTATAACAGTGACTGCACTTCAAAAGTACTTAATTGATGGTAAAGAGCTTTGCAATGTCTTAAGCTTGTGAAAGGCTCTATATAAATGCGAGCTTTTTCTTTTTATGATTTAGCAGATCCTCTGTTTTCTGATTGTCCCCATTGTCTCACTCCCTTTACAAGAGCCTTCACACCATCGTCGCTAATTATTGGTTTCCTTCACATCTTGTCTGCTCCATCACTCACAAATTTCCTGTTGCATAGCTAGATTATCACTAGATGTATGTCTCATACTAACTTAAGAGGTATTTCAGAGTACAATTATGATAGGTGTATTCTGGTTAGTTTATTTGCTATGTGTATCATATCACAGAAATCACTGTGGGTGAAAATTGCATGGTCCAATGCATTCAATGGAAAGTCAGTGCAAAACAATTAAAACTCAATTATCATTTTTCTGCGTGAAAATTTATATGCTTTAGCCTTCAAATTGGATGCTATTAGAATCTGCAATTTATTGTTCACCTATATAACACTGTCCAGATAATAGAAAATAGCTTCCAATCGTAACTCACAATGAAAGTATATTGCTGGGCTTATCATTGATTTACTACCTGAGTACTTTCCCTGCCTGACAAAACATCTATTCTGATCAGAATATCCAACATGTTACGTAAATCATGTAATTGTAGCATTACATTGCTTTATAATATGCAGCCACTTTGTGTAAACAGGCATCCAAAAAAAAGTTAGTAGAGAGTGTTGTGTGAAGAGTAACTGACCAAACTGAGCCAGTATAGATCAGATGCCTCACTTGCTTGTCAGTAGTCAGGAATGCTCAATTCCGGTGATCAAATGACAGGCCATGGATGGAGACTCACTTTGGGTAGATTTTCAACTCACTGCCCACTGATTTCAATGGAAATTAAAATCACGCAGTTTTCTATATGGGGCAACTGATCTGCAATGTCAGTTATACATACAGGTGGCAACCTATAAATCTACCCTTTATATCAAAGATTCCTCACCTAGAGGGACCTGGATCACACTGAGGGCATTGTATCCTGCAAGAACCAATGACTTTGCAATTGGTAGATAAAAAAAGCTATCAGCGACTTTCCTCATCATTGAAGAGTTCTTCCCAATAACCTCTCCAAGAGTGACAGCATTGGTCTTCAAAGTGTGCCAGTTCCTTCAGCAGGATTATTGCTTTCCTGTTTTATTGCTAAACCAACAGGCTTAGGCTTTTCAGGCCCATCACACCAGTTTTACAATAGATCAAGAGTGACAGGGCTAGAATTGTGCTCTACAGCAGCCTTACCTCGCCTGTTCTCTTTTTCCGGGAGACAATCCTGGTATTGCCAAATGCATCCACCCATGTGTGGGAAGGTCTATGCAAATCACTGGATAAAGATGGAAACTCCCGTGTTTCCCGCAATTTATGCTGTTTTAACAGTGGATGCTGGTGTTGCTTGTTAAATCCCATTGTCCAACATTCAGATGTCATTGGAGGGCCTAATTAAAGAAAAAAAAAGGCTTGCAGTTATATAGCACCTTTCACAACCACCGGACATCTCAAAGCACTTTACATCCAATGAAGTACTTTTAAAGTGTAGTCACTGTTGTAATGTAGGAAACACTGCAGCTAATTTGCACACAGCAAACTCCCACAAACAGCAATGTGATAACGATCTATCTTAGATAATATATTTTCCTGATTTTGATTGAGGGATAAATATAGGGCAGGACACCGGGGATAACTCCCCTGATCTTATTCAAAATAGTGTCATGGCACCTTTTATGTCCACCTGAGAGGGCAGACAGGGCCTCATTTCAAATTTCATCTGAAACATGACACCTCCAACAGTGCAGCACTCCTTCAGTACTGCAATGGAGTGTCAGCATAGATTTTTGTGCTTAAGTCCTGGGGCATTTCATCCTGCCCTTGGAGATGGAAATGGAGGTGGCAGGGTGGGGGTGGCAAACAAAATGGCAAGAGGTGCCATTCCTGTCATTGGTCCGGGCTCCCTGCCATTTTGTCCGGGGTGGGGAAGGCTAAGGACAGAGGGGCCTGCTGCCGCATGGAGATGCCACCAGATGAGACCTGGCAGCCTCCAAGCGAGGTTGGGGGTGTCTGTCCTTTTGGGGGGCAATTCATGGCCCCAGAGGCCCCCTCAGTGGCGAAAGCCACCCTCCTGGCAAGAACTGCCTGCACCCTCATCAATCTCTGCCCCAACCCACCCCCTCACCGGGGCCAGCCTGAATGGTCCTGGCAACCCTGAGCCCACTCACTTGTCCCAGGGTCTCCATCATCATCTCCTTTGCAGGTCTCCTTTAGTACCGGAGTGGTCACTGCTCCCAGTGGCATGTCTGGTACTGCAGAGCTGCTGGCCCTCCAATTGGCTGGCAGCTCGGGAGCTTGTCCCTTAAATCCCCAATGGGGGGTAGTTAATTGACTGCTTGCCATTAGATTGCAACGGGGTCCGAAAGAGGGCCAAGGCAGGTTCTCCCCCCACCTTTTGGCCTGCCACAGGGACCCCTGTTGTTGGAATAAAATCCGGCCCCAGAATGCAACTTGACTCAAGGGTGAGAATGCTACCAACTGAGCCACAGCTGACACCTTACAGAACAGAAGCATGGGCAAGGATTTAAACTGCTTCTATACAGGCTCCAACATGAACATTCTAAATTTTACACTAGAAAAGATTTTGCACAGTACTAATTCAAAAACAAGTTTGCCTACTTCAGGAATATTTGAAATTGAAGGCCGTTTTCCATTGTCTTCTTGGATCTTTGGCTTTCACAATGAGCCCACTTACCCTGCAGTAAGGTGTCACAGCAATAGCCCTCCCCGACACACCAAGAATGACACAGATACTCACTCATAGTTTATGGTGGCTGTATCAGACTAATCAGCCACAAAGTATCTCCCAAAAGACCTCTAATAATTAAATTAATATTGTTAATTCTCTCATGGAAATATCATCCTGTACTAATAACACATCTGAGAATTAAAATCACGCTGTACAATATTAATAAACAACCCTTAATGTATTTATCTAAAATTCCTTTGTCTGCTTCTTCAACGTTACATTTAAAAGTAAGAAAAATTTCAAGAGTATTTTGATATATCTGTTACTAAAACTGCACAACGCAATTTCAACCTACTGGTGTCAATACAAAAATGCATTGTTGGCAAAATATGGACCCAAGACCGAGTAAGACTCTCATATCTTTAAAGTATAAATATTATTCAAAAATAAGAGATAGCAGAAACCAAATTCAAGGCTGTCGCTTAATGCAGGGGCTAATATGATGGTTATAAATTGTATTGGCTTTGCTCTACTGCTTTATAATGCCAGATTAATTCAGTCATTCAATTATTGCCTTGTAGTTCACCCTTAAGTAACTATTATTCTATGGATAAACCATCTGAACCTCTCGAACAGATTACTGTCTTGTAATCACTTCCTGATATCCATAATTCAATTGCAAAACAGTTGTAATTTGTTAGTTTGGTAACAGTCTGTAATTCATTCTGAGGCATTCCCCCATTCTACAGATAAACAACCTGAACCCCTCAATTTTAATCACTCCCAAGTTATCCATTATTCTCCATGTAATTAGTCTATGCAATGAATTTTCAATTCATTAATCAGTCCCAGAAATAAAATATAACATCGATATTGTGGCAGTAAGTCTATACCAACATTTATTTAGTGGAGTTTACAGGCAGCTGTCATAATCTTTAATCAGTTTAAATGTAAATACAAGATTGAATCTAAGAAAAAGCTCGACACTGCTTATAAACGTGGTTTGTGTGTGGCCCTTAAATCACACGTCTGCAGGCATGCTTGCATGAACCTCATTATCTCTATTACATATAAATATTTGTGGCTAACAGGAATATTGCTATTTGATTCATTATTTTCTGATTACAATATTAACAATATATAGGGCAATTTTGGCATTTTCCGATAGTGTAAAATAGTCAATATTGGATTTGCTGCGAGTTATGCATCGCTTCCAATTGTCATTACCACAGAGATGCATAATGGACAGCCATTATACCATTTTACACTATCATACAAAGTCAGAATTACCTTCATATTACCTTCAGTACAAAAAAATGACTCTGGTGGCTTTCAAGGTGTAAGCAATGTGATGAAACATTGCAATCAGTAAGCATAGTTTGGCGGTCTAATTCTTAACTCATGAATCCTCACACTTACTTTTAATGAAGGTGAGTCTTTCTTTTACCAGATATTTCCTCTTCCTTGTGTCTCCCCACGGCATGAACCATATGTGTGAAGCAGGTGGGAGAAGAGACATCCTATTCTGTAGCCATATGCATATTATTTTGGAACTGGCTGCAAAGCAGCCTTGGTTTCCTTCTTCCCATCATGCTTACTTTTTCTCAGAACCTCTTCAAAGCAGTAAAACTAAGCTTGGAAACTAAAAGCAGTCATTGGGCTATAACCCACTGATCTACATTAATGTTCCAAAGTAATGTGCTACTTTGCTACTCCCATCCCCAGAATTACCTGAAGTCTTTCATTTGGTCCAGTTTGATCTCACCTTCAGTTACTTCCATCAGGTTTGGCCTCATTCATACATTTATTTGGTAGCATCTATTGCATTGAATGTGATCTCTGCCCCATGAAAGAAAAATAAAATAAATAGCATTTTTAGCACCTTACATGATCTCACGATGTCCCAAAGGGTTTTACAATGAAGTACTTTGAAGTCATAGAATCAAGGAGTCATTTACAGCACAGAAGGAGGCCATTCAGCCTATCGGGACCATGCCGGCTCTCCACAGAGCAATCCAATCAGTCCCACTCCCCCGCTTGATCCCTATAGCCCTGCAAGTTTATTTCCTTCAAGTTCCCCCTGCATCTCTTGTCCAAAATTTTCAATCAGTGTCCCCTAGTCCTTGTACCATTAGTTAATGGTAACAGCTTTTCCTTGTCTAACTTATCTAAGCCTGTCATAATCATAATACATTTCTACTAAATCTCCCCTCAGTATCCTTTGCTCGAAGGAGAACAACCCCAGTTTTTCCAACCTAACCTTGTAACTAAAATCCCTCATCCCTGGAACCATTCTGGTAAATCTCCTCTGTACCCTCTCAAGGACCCTCACATCCTTCTGAAAGTCTGGTGACCAGAACTGGATGCAATTCTCCAGTTGGGGCTTAACCAGAGCTTTATAAAGGTTCAACATAACTTCCTTGCTTTTGTACTCTATGCCTCTATTTACGAAGCCCAAGATCCCATATGCTTTACTAACCACACTCTCAAAATGTCCTGCCACCTTCAATGATCGATGCAAATGCACTCCCAGCTCCCTCTGTTCCTGCATACTCTTTAGAACTGTGTCATTAAGTATATATTGTCTCTCCCTATTCCTTCTGCCAAGGAATTCCATCACCTCATACTTGTCAGTATTAAATTTCATCTGCCACTTATCTGTCCATTCTGCGAGCCTATCTGCGTCATGTTGCAGGTGGTTCATATATCCTCACTGTTTGCTGCACCTCCAAGTTTGATGTCATCAGCAAATATTGAAATTCTACTCTGTATCCCAAGATCCAAGTCATTTATATATAGCAAAAAAAGCAGTGGTCCTTGGAGAGCACCACTGTCTACCATCCTCCAGTCTGAAAAACAACTATTTAGTATGACTTGCTGTTTCTGTCCTTTTGCCAACTTTTTATCCAATTAGATACTGACCCTCCTATTCCATGATCCTCAATGTTGTTATTCAGCCTTTTATACCTTATCAAACGTTTTCTTAAAATCCATATTAACAACATCCACCATATTCCCTTCATCAACCCTCTCTGGTACTTCATCAAGAAATTCAATTAGATTAGTCAAGCATGATCTCCCTTTTACAAATCTGTGATGGCTATCCTTAATTAACTCAAACCTCTCCCAGTGTCTGTTGATTTTTTTTTCCGTTTCTAAAACCTTACCTACCACTGATGTTAAACGTACTGGCCTGTGGTTGCTAGGCTGTCCTTACACCCTTCCTTGAATAAGGGCGCCACATTTGCCACTCTCTAATCCTCTGGTACCTCCCCATATCCAGGGAAGATTGGAAGATTATGGCATGCCCTTCCGCTATCTCCATCCCACTTCCTTTAGCAACCTGGGATGCAAGCCATCCAGACCACATGACTTATCTACTGAAAGCATAACCAACCTTTTTAGTACCTCCCCTCTCTCAATTTTTACATTATCAATTGCCTCTACTCTCTCCGCTTCTACCAATATTTTGTCAGATTCCTCTTCCTTAGTGAACACTGATACAAAGTACTCATTTAATATATTATCCTAGCCGTGAGCCTCTAAAATATATTATCCTCTTTGTCCATAATAGGACCCAATCCACCTCTTACTACTTACATGCCAGATTTTTGGGTTCCCTTTTGGTTTGACTGCTATTCTATTCTCATATTCTCTCTTTGCCAGTCTTATTTTCCTCTCCACCTCCCCTCTTGACTTATTGTATATGGCCTGGTTCTCACTTGAAGAATTCACCTGACACACATCATATGTCTTCTTTGCTGTTTCATCATAATCTCTATTTCCCTTGTCATCCAAGGATGTCTGTTATTGGTTCCCCTACCTTTTTCCCTTGTATGAATGTACCTAACCTCTCTTACTTAAAAATAACCCATTGTTCTGATACAGCTTTTCCTGTCAGTCTTAGGTTTCATTTTACCCTGGCTAGATTCCTTCTCATCGTGTTGAAATTAGCCCTCTTCCAATCTAGATGTTCCACCTTATTTCATTCCTTGTTTTTCTGTATTACTAGTCTAAACCTTATGATACAAGTGCTTCCTGACAGACACTTGTTCCGCTTGGCCCACCTCATTTTCTAGCACCAGATCCAGCAATGCCTCCTTTCTAGTTGGGCTGAGAACATACTGATCAAGGAAGTTCTCCTGAACACATTTCAGAAATTCCTCCCCCTCCTTACCCTTTACTCTAACATTATCCCAATTGATATTTGGGTAATTAAAATCCCCCAATATAACCACTCTATAGTTCTTGCACATCTCTGTGATTTCCCTGCAGATTTGCTCCTCTATCTCTCTCACTATTTGGAGGCTTATAGAACATCCCCAGTAGCATATTCATACCCTTTCGCTTCTCAGCTCTAACCAAATGGATTTTGTCCTTGCTCCCTCAAGGACCATCTCTTTCCAACACTACAATGTCTTCCCTAATCAGTACTGCCACCCCACCTCTCTATTTTCCTTCTCTATCTTTTCTGGACACTTTATATCCTTGTCTATTAAGCACCCAGTCCTCACCATTACCTTTCCATTATTGCCATAACATCATATTCCAATATTGCTATTTGTGCTTGTAGTTCACCAAACCTATTCACCATACTTTGTGCTTTATGCATTGTAATCCTGTCTTTGCATTCTTCATAGTCATTCTCAGTCTGCTGCCACCTAATAAGGAAATACTCCCCTCTCTAGTACTGTCCAACAATCTCACATTATGCACATTATTCCTCTTTTCTACTTCAATATGCTGGTGCCCAACCCCCTGCCAATTTTGTTTAAACCCTCCCCAACTATACTAATGAACCTCCCCACGAAGCCGTTGGTCTCAGTCCTGTTGAGGTGCAATCAATCCCTTTTGAATAGGTGCCTTCTGCTCC
Source organism: Heterodontus francisci (assembly GCF_036365525.1). Lineage (NCBI taxonomy): Eukaryota > Metazoa > Chordata > Chondrichthyes > Heterodontiformes > Heterodontidae > Heterodontus > Heterodontus francisci. The sequence continues at coordinate 97,993,906 of NC_090382.1, forward strand.
AGAACTGGTCCCAATGCCTCAAGAATCTGAAGCTCTCCCTCCTACACCATGCTTTAAGTCACGCATTGATCCTCCCTATCTTCCTATTTCTACTCTCGCTAGCATGTCGCATTGGGAGTAATCCAGGGATTACTACCTTCAAGGTCCTACTCATTAACTTCCTCCCTAGCTCCAGAAAATCAGACCGTAGGATCTCAATAGCTGCTCTTACAATGTCGTTGGTACAAAGCATGCCACAACTTTTGGCTCACTCCACCCTCTCTGAGATGTCCTTTACCCTGGCACCAGGGAGGCAACACTCCAAGTAGGACTCATGATAACAGTTACAGAAATGCCTGTCTATCCCCTTAACTATGGAATCTCCTATAACAATTGTATTTCTGCACTTTGCTGTTCCTCCTGTGCACTCCCTTACCCATTGGTTCCATGGTCTGGGCTGCACTCCTTCAAGATGTCGTCACTCTCAGAAGTCTCCACTGAGAGTGGCACACACCCCCAAGACTCCTGCACTTCCTGCCTCTTCCTACTCTTTTGGATGGCCACCCACCTATTATCCTGAGCTCTCACTGTGGGGTGACCACCTCCTGGAGCGTACAATCCAGAAACCCTGAGCTTGAGCTGAAGCAGCTGGAGACACTTCCTACACACGTGGTCACCAAAGGCATTTGAAGTGTCCTGAAGTTCCCACATGGTGCGGGAATTGCAAGCAAGAGGTCACAGCTGCCCATCCATGATGTTTAAAAAAACCCTCTTTTGCCTTTTTAGCAATCTATTTAGTACAATGTTTAAATTATCAATTTTAATTAATATCTCTAGACCTGCTTATATACTAATTACAACACTTACTGTTATTCTACCCTGATCGAATAGTTTTAATTTCCCAGCTCCTAAGTTGAACCAATATCCTAGTTTGGAGAGAAAAAAGAGAAAAATACTCAACAATTAATTACTTACCTTCTTCCTTGCGACATCACATTTTGCTTTACTTTAGAACGCAGGCTGTCGGTGCCTCCCCCTCAGGCCCACACTCTTATCCTGCCACTGGTCTCACTGTGCTCTCTCTCAGGCTCACTCCTTTACACTGCCGCCATTCTCGCTATGCTCCCTCTCAGGCCCACTCAGTGTCATCACTGTTGTAATGTTGGGTAGCAGAACAGCTACTTTGCAAGCAGTAAGGTCCCACAAGCAGCAATAAGTTAATGACCAGCTAATCAGTTTACTGAGTAGAAAAATCCACTGGGTGTCATCTGATCTCCTCTACTTAGAATATAGAATTATAGAATGATACAGCAGAGATGAAGGCCATTCAGCACACTGTACATGTGCCAGTTCTTTAGTAGAGCCCTGTAATTAATCCCACTCCCCTGCTCTTTCCTTATAGCCCTGTAAACTTTCCCCCGGTCATAAAACCGGTCATGAATTTGAACTCCTCTATCAAATTTCCTCTTAACTTTCTCTGCCATAAGGAGAACAACCCCAGCTTCTCCACTCTCTCCAAATAACTAAAGTTCTTCATCCCTAACACTCTCCTTTATAAAGTGCGGTGATGAGAATCAAGCACAATACTACAGTCGAGGCCTAAACAATGTTTTGTAAACATTTAGCAACACTTGCTTTTTTTTTACACTGTGCCTCCATTAATAAAAACAAGCATCCGTTATGTTTTTTCAACAATCTTCTCAACTTGTCCTGCCACTTTCAAAGATTAGTGTACATACATCCCCAGATCTCTCTGCTCTTGAACCCCCTTTAAAATTGTACCATATAGATCATGTTGCCTGTCCTCATTCTTCCAACTGAAATGCATCATTTCATTACTTATTCACTGTCTTCCATTGGCCCGAATTTGTGGTCAGCAGTAAAGTTATGGTGCACGTCACTGACCTTGAAGAAAGTTGCCCCCAAAAATCTACTGATCTCTGTAGCATGGATTTAACTTTTCACGACATTAATTTTATTATGGCGACAACTATCAGGGATCTCTGGTGTCCGGAATCAGTGATGTCACCAGACAGGCTAAGCAGCCGATCATATTCAAGAATTCTCATAGAAACCAACAAGTAAAATGCTCTGATAATCCTACACATTTTAATCATTTTATAGAAGGTGTAATAAAGATAGGAATATACACATAGGATTAAGTTAATAGCTAAAATACCAGAAATAAACTTTAAAAAAGTGTATTAAAAACCTATGAAATTTCTAACAGAATGGAGAGATTTGATATTCCTCAAATATAAAATTAGCTATTCAGGGCTAGAGTGGTTGTTCAGCAGTAATTCTGACTTAGTACGCTGTTAAAAACCCAGTTATACTTCAATCAACATGGCGTGACGTTTTCAGGAGTTTTTACAGCGAGATGATAAAGCATTAAAAGTGGAAGTTCATATCAATTCATTTGATTTCTGAAGGTTTCCATCTGTGGGGATTTCAACAGCGTACCCTGTGGAGGAGCAGAGAATCACTAACAGCAACTTCCGGATTTCCACATGTCTCCTGTGTGGATGCCAGAAGTTGCTGTCAATTTCACAGTTGCAATGGCGATGAATGCTGACAGTTTCACCATTGTAACAACAGCAAAATACAAGCCATTATGTCAACTGGAATGTTACCTTCAGACTAACTTGATCATTTTACCTAGCCCAAGAATTCAGATTCAGCTGCCACCAGCCAATTAAGCCTAATGAGCCACAGACCGTGAGATAAAGGCCTGCTACCCGACCCGAACCCAACAGGACCCAACGACATGTGTCAGGTTTGGGTCGGGTCGGGCCCCTCTTCTGCGTCCGGATTTCGGGCTTGGGTCGGGTTGGGCTCGGGTTGGGTCGGGCCGGACACACACGGTAAGTGCTCTGCTGGTAAATATTAAAAATAAAAAACATAGCTGAGCTGGGAGTCCGGGATGAAACTGAGTCTGCGCAGTGAGCGAGTGACATGACTATGACATCATCATGCATGCGCTGCAGCTTCATGGAGCTTCCCAGTTGGAAGGTAAGTAAAGGGATAGTCGGGTCAGGCTCGGGTCGGGTCGAGTAGGGTCGGACGCGGGTCAGGTCGGGCCCGGGATGTAATTGGAGGGACTCGGGCCAGGTTGGGCTTGGGTCCGCTGTGGATCAGTCGGGTTCAGGTGGGGTTCTTTTTCCTGACCTAAGAAGGCCTTTACCATGAGATTCCGCACGTGTCCCTGTGGATCTCTGGAATGATCTGGTGGCATAGAAGTTCAGCGCCAAAGTGACCTTCAGGGCATCAAATTTCCACCAAGTTCCTTTGGGCACAGCTCATCCTGCATCATGGCACACAGGGCTGTAACAGCCTCCCTGGGGAGGCGGTGTCTTCGGTGGGACTGCTTCTCCAACATCTGAAGGTTGTTGAGCCATGACCTGTAGCCCTTCTCTGGAGGGTAGCTCCTTCTGCGTAGGTCAGCTCCATCTCGCTTTCACTTCTGTGCCCTCCTCCACCGTCTGGAGGGCATCGAGAGGGTAAACATCAAGGATCTGGTAGGGTACCGAAGGGAGGGCTGTGTGCACTGTGCCAGGAGTGAGGGGAAGGTTGGTTGAGTTGTGGGGGTTGTCATTACAAGGAGGACAACGGGCAAATGACACCTGGGCAAGGCTCACAAGTGTTGTTAATGCTCCTGTGCACTCACAGGCCGTTGCGGTGCTGCTGCAGGTACCTGGCCCTCCCTCCTGCTCAGCTACACCTCGTCTTCGACAGGGTCCCTGGAGGCTGGATGAGTGAGGCCTATGATAATAAGTGGCCTCTCCCTGAAAGGCAGTCCTTCCCTGATAGTGGCCCCTTCTTGTTGCCCCCACTTGTGAGCTTTGCCCAGGTGTCACTTGCCCGTTGCCTGACTTGTAATGGGACCCCTGCAACTCAACCAACTTTCCCCTCACTCCTGACGCGATATGCACAGCCCTCCCTTCCTTACCCTACCAAGCCCTCAATGTTTACCTTCCCAATGGCCTCCCCTTTCAGCCAGCCATGTTCTGCCACCTCCATGTAGCATCCTTGATGGAGACGAGCCTCTGCAGCTCTGTGAGAACAATGCCATCTATAAAATTCAATCCAGACCATAAAAAGGCTTTTAATTGGCCTCTAAAATACTTCAGTTACCTGCCCGCTGCGTCACCTTCAGACTTCCGCTCTCCTTATTTGCCACCATGGACAAAATCGGGATGGGATGTCACAACGTCAGACTTCCTGTCCGACTTGTCCCATCCTGATTTTATGTCCCCCACACTTCTGTTCCCATCACTTCATTCCCTTAAAATTCAATCCAAAATGTTTTATATCAACCAATAATCTCCAGATCTTACATTCCCTTTAAATTGGAATTGATGCTGAAAAAGTGATTGAGATACAGGAGCATTGTTAAAGTACTTAATCTGCCAGGGAAATTTAACAAAAATCCTACTCCTACAAAGCACGGGCCCATGTCACTGCATTAATTTGTGTGCCTACAATGAACATATAGAAATTATACATGGTGCAGTGATTCATCTTGACTTCTAACAACTGATTAAAGGACCCCTTGCTGAACATTGATCGTGGCACAGTTGACTGTTGCTTCCCTCATTTCACCAGCCTTGGCGCACAGTTTGCTGCTTATCTCACTCTTGTGGTCGTCCTGTTCATCTTTGTTTTGTTTTGCTCAATCACCTATGAATATCAAACTGGCCCTATGTGTTCTGGTAACAAAGCACACTGTGGGGTATAAAAGAAAAAGAATTGCGCACTGCTCCTGAAAATAGTACAACTTCCAAGCAGCTTGAAGTGCCTTGTTACTTCCAGCCATTCCCTGTTTAGTCAAGGGTGACATGGTGATTTCTAAGTTTCAATCCGAATGAACCAGGATTTGTTGCAAAGAAACAGCTGTTAATATTCTAAATGGCTGCAAACACGGGTTGAAACTTACGCAGAAAGACGGTGGCTCCAAGCATTAAGAAGTTACGGGTGGATTTGGGGTCGCGAGGGACTGGGGAGAGTGGGGTGTTGGTGCGAAATGAGGCAGCATCATCAGTGGGAAATGTCGAGATTTTTTAATGTTGTTGCTGGTCCTGGCCACAGTTAATCAAAAACCATTTAGCATGGTTTCCATAAATTAAAAATGGCAAATGTACTTTTATGCAGCTCCCTAGTCTTGATCATAATGGTCAATAAAATAGATTCACGGGTTCAACAAGCAATGTTTTACAGCAATGCATCATGTTCTCCTTTTTCCGTTTCATAAAATTGAAACACTAATGTCAGCCTGTGAGCTAATGAGTCATATAGGAATATCGAAACACCATGTAGCTTTGAAGCCAAGGGCATCATTTTTCATCTTTCATTACATAACTACATAAGCACTTTAGAGATTTCACTGGTAATGATTAAATGCAGCCTATATCAATAATAAGTCTCTCAGAGTAAAATTTATCCTTCTCTCTACAACTCCATCCCCCACCAGGACGATTTGAGGGCTCTCTGTTTCTTCCTTGAACAAAGGCCCAACCAGTCCCCATCCACCACCACCCTCCTCTGCCTGGCTGAACTTGTTCTCACATTAAACAACTCCTCCTTCAACTCCACTCACTTCCTTCAAGTAAAAGGTGTTGCTATGGGTACCCGCATGGGTCCTAGTTATGCCTGTCTTTTTATGGGATATGGCAAACATTCCTTCTTCCAGTTTTACTCAGGCCCCCTCCCCCAATTCTTTCTCCGGTGCACTGATGACTGTATCAGTGCCATTTCCTGCTCCCGTCCCGAACTGGAAAACTTCATCAACTTTGCTTCCAATTTCCACCCTTCTATCTCTCCATCTCTGGGGATAGGTTGTGCACTAATATTCATTATAAGCCCACCAACTCCCACAGCTACCTCGACTACACTTCTTCACACCCTGCCTCCTGTAAGGACTGCATTCCATTCCCTCAGTTTCTCTGTCTTCGATGCATCTGCTCTGATGATACAACCTTCCACAACAGCACCTCTGATATGTCTTCCTTTTTGCTAAACTCAAGATTTCTCCCCACTGTTGTTGACAGGGCCTTCAACCGTGTCCGGCCCATTTCCCACACTGCTACCCTCACGCCCTCCCCTCCCTCCCAGAACCACGACAGGGTTCCCCTTGTCCTCACTTTCCATCCCACCAGCCTCCACATCCAAAGGATCATCCTCCGCCATTTCCGCTACCTCCAGCATGATGCCACCACCAAATGCATCTTCCCCTCCCCATCCCTATCAGCATTCCGAAGGGATCATTCCCTCCGCGACATCCTGCTCCACTCCCCCATTACCCCCGACACCTCGTCCCCTTCCCACGGCACCTTCCCATGTAATCGCAGGAGGTGTCACACTCTCTCTGGACTAATGCTTTGTCTCTTACCACAAGCATTAACACACGCTTTACCTTTGTTCCAGGACAGCTTTGTTATTTAATCTCTCCTGCCCTATCAAACACCTTCCACTTTGTTCTCTTCCCCACACCCCACCTCCCCTTCACTTGCTTAAAACTTAATTCTTTTCTAACTTTTGCCCTTTCTGATGAAAGGTCACAGATTTGAAAACGTTAACTTTGTTTCTGTTTCCACAGATGCTGCCAGACCTGCTGAGTATTTCCAGCACTTTTTGTTTTTCTTTCAGATGTCAAGCATCTGCAGTATTTTACTTTTATTCATCCTTATATTTGCAGTTTGCCAGAATATGGGATAACTGCTTCTCTAATAAATGCTGGTCCCGGTTTTCAACTCCTGTTTTGGTTGCTCACTAAAACGTCAGCAAAGAATTTTAACATTCTCTCTGTTTCTAAAATGACTGTTCCTTAGTTGTTGATTAGGCTTGTTATATTCTGCTAGACTGAGTCACTTTATTTTGATTAAAAAGGTTTGTATCAATTCAGCACCTTTCATGACCTCAGAATGTCCCAGAGTACTTTACAACCAATTCATTACTTTTGAAGTATAGTCATTGGTGTGATATAAGAAAAGTGAAAGAACCATTGAGAAAAGAGAACCCAAAGCAAAGTTTGAAAGTTAGCCAAAAATGCCCTAGAAAAGCAAAGATAAGGAAGCACCTTCATATCTTTAACTCATACCATCGAGGGAAAGTTCAATCTTTTTTGCATTTGCTTCTTTTAATGAAAATAATGGGCATGAAATAGTGGACAAAATACAACTCATTTTTCTTTTTCTTTTTCTTTGTAGAAATCCACTTACTTGACTGGAATTGAGTGTGATATTCATATGTTTGATACACTACGAGACTGATGTGACAAATATATTAGGCAGGATTTTACCACAGGCTTCGGGACTCTGATGTCGAGACCAAATGGTGGTTCAGGGCCTGCACAAACTGGCAACGGAGCTGGCTCAGCAATTTTTCCGGAGGTAGCCTCCTGATTGGCTGCCTCTGGGCTCATCATTGTTTTGGAAGTGATTCTGTTTCCTTTGTTAAAATATTTTTTGAAGAACTCATAGACAAACTGAATAAATGTGGGACCAGTTTTTTTTTCAAGAGGGCACTGAAAGGATTAGTTGGCAACAATGTTTACTGGTTATCACACGACTCAAGTTAAAAATAGAACAGAAACCCTGGTAATGGGGAAAATGTGGCCAGAGAAGTCAGTTGCGCCCCTTGATTGGACAAGCCCAGCAACAGTACAACACACCTGAAAGGGCAGAAAAACTCATAGGCTTTTGGTTGTAGTAGTCAGAGTGTGTTTTACCTTCTGGAGTGAGCGGCTGATAAAGTTAACCTGCTGCTGAAGTGTCAAGGAAGGAGAGAAGACTATAACTGAGCACGCTTTCCAGCATTCTCTAAAAGAGCTTGAGAAGTCCACTGTGGCAATTCATCTTGTCTCCTGTCTTTGAAAGAAAGCAGATCAAATTACTTCTCAACGCTGCCTGAAAAGAACAGTTCTAAAAGATCCCAGTGACCTGTTTACATGCACTCATAGGCTAGACTGTATGCCAGTTTTTGAACAACATATGTCATCTGCTGTTTTCTGCACAACTGAGCAAGAAATCAGCCCAAGTGTTTATAGTCTGTAACAGAGCTCTGAATTTAAAAAAATCTTTTTATTTTTCCGGTTAACTGGTGTATGTATGTGTTTGTGTGAGTGTGAGAGCCTAGGGTAAAAAGGGCACTTTATAATTTAAAATCTGTATGTTTATGCTTTACTTCATTACTAGTTAAGAATTGTTCTATAATAAACTGATAATTTTGTTGCTCATTAAAGAAACCTGGTTAGTGTGTTCTATTCTGTGAAAAATAGAGTATATGATTGACTGTATCAGTCAGTGGGAAAATTTAAAAATATATGTTGTGACCTGTGGAGAAGTGGGACTTGATTAAACAGTGCAGTCCTCCCACCTCAGTTGTAAGACCATGGTGGGATGTAGATGTTGCTGGTCCAATCAGAGGGCCGACAGCTCTGAAGCCTCGGCAGCCCCATCAGGAGAAGTGGGCACTGCTGAGACAGGTTGGGGATCAAGAACATGCTTCCATTGTGAGGTGCCCCCAGACAGGTAAGTGACAATTAAAAAACTTAGGGGCCAGGCGAGCAGACCCTTCCAGATGGCTCTTTGGGTCCGCTGAGGCAGCCTCCCCTGCCCACGGCCCCCTCTCTGGAGCATGGAGCCTACAGCTCCAAAGGCCCCCCAGACAACCACAAGAAAATCACCCTTAATTGTGCCTTTAATTATTTAAATTGGCTGTCTGCCTCCATTTGGCCAGCAGCCAGGCGGAACTGCACCGGGGAGCTGTCCCGAAGTGCTCCCTGCTAAATTTCCAAGCTTCCCAGCCCACCAACCCAGGGCCAGGAAAATCCTGCCCATTATGTAAGAAATCCAGAATCAACAAATGACTGTCCTGTGAAAACCAGGTGGTATAAATCCTCCATGTCGACATCTCATGGCAAGAACATTACAAGGACACATTATTCAGGTAACCCATAAATGAAAAACTTTCTTGGGAGGAAACAAAATATAAGAAAATGTATTTCTATGTGTGAGAAAGCAGTTTTTAGTGAATTATAGTCAGATCCAAATGCTTCTGATCAAATAGTAATAGGCCAAAATCATTGCATGCTGCAGTATATCAAGAAAGCAGTGCAATTGGAGATGCAGATAACACAATTGTTCAGCTCATATGGGTTGGAAGAAAGCCTTCTAATAGAAATAAAAAAATGCATTTAGATAGTACCTTTCACAATCTCAGGACATCCCTATGTGCTTTACAGCCAAATTAAGTACTTTTAAAGTGTAATCACCATTGTAATAGAGGAAACAACAGCCAATTTTGCACACATCAAGCTCCCACAAACAGCAATGTGATAATGACCAGACAAGCTGTTTTAGTGAAAGCAAAATACTGCAGATGTTGAAAATCTGAAATAAAAACAGAAAGTGCTGGAAATACTCAGCAGATCAGGCAGCATCTGTGGAGAGAGAAGCAGAGTGAACGTTTCAGGTCAGATGAAAGGTCACAGACCTGAAATGTTAACTCTGCTTCTCTCTCCACAGATGCTGCCTGACCTGCTGAGTATTTCCAGCACTTTCTGTTTTTATTTAAGCTACTTTCGTGATTTTGGTTGAGGGATAAATATTGGCCAGGATATCAAGGAGAACTTCCATGCTCTTCTTCAAAAATAGTGCTATGGAATCTTTTATATCCACCCAAGAAGGCAGACGGGGCCTTGGGTTAACGTCTCATCCAAAAGACGCTACCTCCGTTAGTAACCTGTCAGTATTGCCTAGATTTTGTGCTCTAGTCTCTGAAGTAGGACTTGAACTCACAACCTTCTGACTCAGATGTGAGTCGACTGAGCCATTGTTGACATGAGGGCTGCATTTTAAAAGCCGAACGCCGAAATAGGTGGAGGGTGGAAAAATATTCGGCCCGCGCACAAGGAGCCCATGTCGCAGAGCCGCCACGATTTCAAACGTGGCAGCTCACTCGCATGGTCAGGGGGCCGCCCCCCCCCCCCACCCCCCAACCGATGATGTGGAGGGTGCAGGTGAAATGTCCCTGGCAACGGCATTCGGTGCCAATGCGGAAGCATCGGTGCATTTTTAAAGGGCTTAGAGCCATAAGTGAGCATTTAAAATTTTAAAGGAACAATATATTTTAAGTTAATAAAAGTAAGTGAAACATTTTTCCCATCCCCTCTCACACTCCCCCAATAGCCTTACATTAAATTCATTGCCCGCTCGCCCCCAAAACGATGTGACCTTCCCAACCTGCAAAGTTCATGAACTGTAACCCTCAACCCCTTCCCATCATCCCCCCAACCAATCCCAAGCATTTTAACTCTGCTCCCTACCTCCTGCACAGAAAAAATCACCTCCTCCTCCCTCCCCACAAGTGTCACGCCTCGTTTCCCCGAACAGGGATTCGAAGGGGCAGCATTGCCGGCCGCTGGAATGAAGATCTCAACCTGCTGGCAGAATCGCTGCAGCCTGCATATTAATTAAAGTTAAGTACCCATTTGCATATTATAATGCATGTCCCGTCGCCGAGTGGTGGGGCGGCTGCCATGAGGCCTCGGTGCCGCTGCTGAGATCGAGACGGGGCTTGCCGGCGTCTGGGTTGGTGGTGGGCCTCATCCATTGCGATCTGCATCCAACCGCACCCCCCACCGCCACCATTCCTGGCGTTGGAGAGCCTTTAAAATCCAGCCCGCAGAGTGGAACTGGATCTCACCAAGAAAAGGAAAACTAATCAGATGGTAACTTCCCCAGTGATATACCTGGTAAAGGAAATATGCAACTGGGCCATATAGAGCACTGTCTGTGCAGATCAGCTGACCTAAGCCAGGGCACCAGTTGGCCAGGGTTCTCTTGTATGTGTGTGTGGGAGCTGGATGAGGACATGACTGACATTGTCTGGAATGGACATTGTGGATGAGTAAGCTGCCAACATTCATTAAGAAAGCTGATAAATGAACCATGCACAGGTGAGGGGTTGCCCAGTACCCAAGGTATCATAACCCAGTGAGACGTGCTATGAAAAGGAGGAGAGAAAAAAATTTACAGGGAAAAGTGGCAAAGAAATATTTTTCTATTAAAGACATATTCAGTAGCATGACATGGAACAAGGAATATATTGGAATAAACAGCCTCCTCGTGTTAGAGCAGGAAATCAGAAGCAGCACATTCACCTGGAATTGATTGCCATTACATCAATGGAAGATTAGCAGAGTTCACCAATGGCTAAAAATTTCTGTGTATACTTTTTCTCCAGCGTTACAATTGGAGATTAGCGGAACCCTTCCAATTTATCTCCTGGCAGTGTTTAGGAAACTGTCAGTCTAGTGCAGCAGCTTTTTGGAATTTTACATTGAGGTTGACTGAGATTTAGTACGGTCATGAAGGCTGATGCTTTCATGAAAAGATCTGCTCCCAGAGTCCTACCATATATGATGCCAATTTAATAGGTAGATGTTCAGAAGCTGTAATCTAATTAATGATAAGTGAGTCCAGTAGTAATGTAAAAAGCAGCATTGTTGGTGCAGGAAGCTTACGAGGAGTATTCATAGTCATCGCAGTCATCAGTCCCTCAAAATGAAGTTGACGTCTGCCAGGGTTTATGATTTGTATGTCTTCAGGTGACTCAGCAAGCCAATTCTGGAACCACAGGTCTTTGCGCAGAGGGGACCTGAGGATGGAAGCTTCTCGAGCCAGGGTCCTGTTCTCTTTCCTTCTGTTTTCGATGCTTCCCTGCAGCAGAGTTTATGTGGTCAGTTTCCAACTGTGTTGTAGCTTGTTGGATGAGGCATCACCATGGCACATTTAACGGCAAGTTCCTCCCATGTACTGATGTCAATTTGTCCTCTTTTCAATGAGGTCTTCCGAGTGTCCTTAAAATGTTTTTTCTGTCCTCCTTGAGATTATGTGCCATCCGTAAGTTGAGAAACGAGGATCTGCTTCAGAAGCTGATTATTTGGCATGCGGATGCAGTGTCCAGACCAGTGGAACTGATTTCACATGATCATGGTCACGATAATGGAGGAATTGGCTTCAGTGAGGTTGCTGGAGTTTGTTTGCCTGTTTTCCCATTTGACTTTGAGTATCCTGCAGAGACACGGCTGATAGAAATTCTCCAGCAGCTGGAGGTACCTTTGATAGCCTCACTGTCATATAGAAGAGTGGTGACAACAACAGCGTTGCAGATTAAAGCTTTTGTCCTCTTATGGAGGTCTCTGTTGTCGAAAACATGATTTTGCAATTTTTGGAAGACTGCTCTGGCACAGCCGATTCTGTGCCGGATCTCCACTTCAATGCTGACTGGGTTTACAACCAAAACTCTATCATCCTGTTATAAATGTACCATGTACACAGGGTGTCAAATTGCTTAGATTTCAATCCTACGTCCCCCATATCAGGAAAGCTGAGGCTACACCATAAAATATGTTTCTGTATTAAGGAAGCATAACATTCCTAGCCCCCGAGAGGTGCCTCCTATCCTGCCTCTGAGAAGATAATCATTCTTCTTTATGTGTTTACCACATTCCAGTCCAGGATGTAACCTTGGTACCTTGCACATCCGGCACTTCACTGCTATTGTTAACCTATTGCTACTTCACTGGAATTTCCTGGATGAAACAATATGGAAACCTTGGGCTGGCTTTCACACAGGATGAACCAGCAATATCCAATGTTTTGCACTTAGAAAACTTTGATGATCCAATTTGACAGCTCAGAAACATAGATGGCTATGGCATCTAGGAACATCATTTCTTCCATCCTGTCTTATGCTGTCTTTTCCTTCTGTTCAAGAGAACTCACAGCAACCATGAACTCACCTTAGATTTTAGAGATCTGCTAATTTCCCTGAAAGTAGTGAGACACTATAGTTTCTGGATTGTACTGTGTAATGTGTGCTTTTGTTGTCAAAGTTAGCTAAAGAAAGTTATCAAGCGGGAAGTTCTAGAAACTGAAGTATCCCATTATTAGAGCTGATGCATTCTGGGAAATTAGGGACGCTGCATGTACTCAATCCGCACAATCTAAATTTGGCTCACAGCACTGGACAAAAATATCAAGTCCAAACCCAGGCTTTTGAGAGTGCCATCAGCTTTCAAGTAAAATAATTCAATTGCTAAATGTAATCATACTATTGGGAAATGTATATGCTATGTTATGTATTTATTTAATTTAAATCCATATTTTGGACATTAGAAATTTAATTTCCTGAGAGAAAAACAATCAAAGTCGATTTTAAGAAATTTGAGGTTAACTAATGGCCAGAACTCAAGAGTGATGAGTTTATATAAGTGATAACATTTTACATAACGAGTGGTTAGGATTTGGAATGCACTGCCTGGTAGGGCATTACAAACAGATCCATTAGTAGCTTTCAAAAGGATAAATACTTGAAGGAGTCAAAACTGCAACAACGTAGAGTAAGAGCTGGAGAGTGGGACTAATTGGATTGCTCTTTGAAAGAGCTGGCACAGGCTCAATGGGCCAAAAGGCCTCCTTCTGCGCTATGGTATTCAATGATTCTATGAACCAGCTGACACACAAAAAGTGCCACACAAACATAACAACTGGAAATCAAGTAGATTGGAAATGTACAGACATAAGATTTTAGTATATAGATAAAAAAACAAGTATTAGCAGAAACGATAATCTTCTAGCTGGAACTCATTTAGGATCATGCATCTGCTTCCCACACTCAGAGCTCAAAGGTGTTTTAGAAAGTGTTGAGAGAAAAACAACACAAATGATTCCAGGATTAAGAACCACCTGCTATATGAACACTCTGTGCAGAGAGAGCCAATGTTTGGTCTAAAATAACAAAGGAGAAGGGTGAAAAATACTCCTTGCCTTTTTTAAAAAGAAATGTCAACAGAGATGAAAATAACGAATTACTCAGTAGTAATCTACTAATATGATACCTGGAACGGTAATGTGAACTGAATATTTGAGAAATTGTGAATTTTTGCAAATAATTTCATTTGATTTTTAAGATTACATTTTGGATAGGTCCAGCCTTAATAACCCCATTTTAATGTCCTGTTGACATGTTGTGATACAGGGAAAGCTTTGACACTTGTACTAAGCCTTGAAATTAATTAAACTCCCTCGTTTCTGAAACATTACCCCATTAACCTAACGCAGCTCATTTATGAAGCAATTGATTTGTTTCCCAATGGCACAAGCAAATGTACAACAGCTGCCCAAGTGATCTCTACCTGCTTCATTGCTGCACTGTGTAAATGAAACAAACAAGAGTTGCAAGATTGACCACATTAAAGGCCCTTAAAAAACAAATCACGTCGATTTTTAAAACTATGTGTTGTTGAAAAAGAAATTAATCAACCCTATTCAAAACAGGCAGCTGGAGATGAGAATCTTAATGACTGCTTCTGGCATTGGGTTCAGGCTATAGGTTAACATAACTGCAGGAAAGGCAAGAATTTTCTATTAGTCAGCACCTATACTGCTCACTTAAACAAAATTACAAAGATAAGAAAGGCTGTGGAGTTACCATTGAATCAAAAGGCCAGGTTAGTGTTGGAACTGTACAGTACAGCATTGTTATGAAAGTGTCAGCAGGTATCAGGCACAGATAAGAAGTCAAAAAGTGTCAAAATGATTGCTTCCTTATTCTACCTGCCATTTGCAACGTGAACTTTTAAGCACTTGTGAATTACTTAGAATTTACAGCACTGAAACAGGCCATTCGGCTCAACTGGTCTGTGTCAGTATTTAGGCTCTGCATGAGTCTCCCCACTGTACTTCATCTCACCCTATCAGCATTTCCTTCTATTCTTTTACTCCCTCATGAACTTGTTTAACTTTCCCTTAAAGGCATCTATGCTCGGAACACCTACTGTCCATCCGACTGCTCACCACCTCTGGTCCAGTACACCTACTCAGCATCTATGCTCCAACACTCTGCTCCCCACATGAAGCTAAAGATCAGTTCTACGAGGAACTCCATAATATCATTAGCAGCATCCCCAACACCGAACACCTATTCCTGCTGGGGGACTTTAATGCCAGGGTTGGGGCCGACCATGACTCATGGCCCTCCTGCCTTGGGCGCAATGGTGTTGGAAGGATGAATGAGAATGGGCAGAGACTGCTTGAGTTGTGTACCTATCATAACCTCTGCATCACCAACTCGTTCTTTCACACTAAACCCTGTCACCAGGTTTCATGGAGGTACCCAAGATCGCGTCGTTAGCACCAGCTAGACCTCATTGTCACAAGGCGAGCCGCCTTAAACAGTGTTCAAATCACACGCAGCTTCCACAGTGCGGACTGCGACACCGACCACTCCCTGGTGTGCAGAAAGGTTAGACTCAGATCAAAGAAGTTGCAGCATTCCAAGCAGAAGGGCCACCCGCGCATCAACACGAGCAGAATTTCTCACCCACAACTGTTACAAAAATCTCTAAATTCACTTGTAACAGCCCTTCAAAACACTCCCATAGGGGATGCTGAGACTAAGTGGGCCCACATCAGAGACGCCATCTATGAGTCAGCTTTGACCACCTACGGCAAAAGTGCGAAGAGAAATGCAGACTGGTTTCAATCTCATAATGAAGAGCTGGAACCTGTCATAGCCGCTAAATGCATTGCACTGTTGAACTACAAGAAATCCTCAGCGAGTTAAAATCCGTAGCACTTAAAGCAGCCAGAAGCACTGCACAAAGAACAGCCAGGCGCTGCGCAAACGACTACTGGCAACACCTATGCAGTCATATTCAGCTGGCCTCAGACACCGGAAACATCAGAGGAATGTATGATGGCATTAAGAGAGCTCTTGGGCCAACCATCAAGAAGATCGCCCCCCTCAAATCTAAATCAAGGGACATAATCACTGACCAACGCAAACAAATTGACCGCTGGGTTGAGCACTACCTAGAACTGTACTCCAAGGAGAATGTTGTCACTGAGACTGCCCTCAATGCAGCCCAGCCTCTACCAGTCATGGATGAGCTGGACATACAGCCAACCAAATCGGAACTCAGTGATGCCATTGATTCTCTAGCCAGCGGAAAAACCCCTGGGAAGGACAGCATTACCCCTGAAATAATCAAGAGTGCCAAGCCTGCTATACTCTCAGCACTACATGAACTGCTATGCCTGTGCTGGGACGAGGGAGCAGTACCTCAGGACATGCGCGATGCCAATATCATCACCCTCTATAAAAACAAAGGTGACCGCGGTGACTGCAACAACTACCGTGGAATCTCCCTGCTCAGCATAGTGGGGAAAGTCATTGCTCGAGTCGCTCTAAACAGGCTCCAGAAGCTGGCTGAGCATGTCTACCCTGAGGCACAGTGTGGCTTTCGTGCAGAGAGATCGACCGTTGACATGCTGTTCTCCCTTCGTCAGATACAGGAGAAATGCCGCGAACAACAGATGCCCCTCTACATTGCTTTCATTGATCTCACCAAAGCCTTTGACCTCGTCAGCAGATGTGGTCTGTTCAGACTACTAGAAAAGATTGGTTGTCCACCAAAGCTACTAAGTATCATCACCTCATTCCATGACAATATGAAAGGCACAATTCAACATGGTGGCTCCTCATCAGACCCCTTTCCTATCCTGAGTGGTGTGAAACAGGGCTGTGTTCTCGCACCCACACTTTTTGGGATTTTCTTCTCCTTGCTGCTTTCACATGCGTTCAAGTCCTCTGAAGAAGGAATTTGCCTCCACACAAGATCAGGGTGCAGGTTGTTCAACCTTGCCCATCTAAGAGCGAAGTCCAAAGTACGGCAAGTTCTCATCAGGGAACTCCTATTTGCTGACGATGCTGCTTTAACATCTCACACTGAAGAGTGCCTGCAGAGTCTCATCGACAGGTTTGCGGCTGCCTGCAATGAATTTGGCCTAACCATCAGCCTCAAGAAAACGAACATCATGGGGCAGGCGTCAGAAATGCTCCATCCATCAATATTGGCGATCACGCTCTGGAAGTGGTTCAAGAGTTCACCTACCTAGGCTCAACTATCACCAGTAACCTGTCTCTAGATACAGAAATCAACAAGCGCATGGGAAAGGCTTCCACTGCTATGTCCAGACTGGCCAAGAGAGTGTGGGAAAATGGCGCACTGACACGGAACACAAAAGTCCGAGTGTATCAAGCCTGTGTCCTCAGTACCTTGCTCTATGACAGCGAGGCCTGGACAACGTATGTCAGCCAAGAGCGACGTCTCAATTCATTCCATCTTCGCTGCCTCCGGAGAATACTTGGCATCAGGTGGCAGGACCGTATCTCCAACACAGAAGTCCTCGAGGTGGCCAACATCCCCAGCTTGTACACACTACTGAGTCAACGGCGCTTGAGATGGCTTGGCCATGTGAGCCACATGGAAGATGGCAGGATCCCCAAAGACACATTGTACAGCGAGCTCGCCACTAGTATCAGACCCACCAGCTGTCCATGTCTCCGCTTTAAAGACGTCTGCAAACGCGACATGAAGTCCTGTGACATTGATCACAAGTCGTGGGAGTCAGTTGCCAGCGTTCGCCAGAGCTGGCGGGCAGCTATAAAGGCGGGGCTAAAGTGTGGCACGTCAAAGAGACTTAGCAGTTGGCAGGAAAAAAGACAGAGACGCAAGGGGAGAGCCAACTGTGTAACAGCCTCGACAAACAAATTTTTCTGCAGCACCTGTGGAAGAGCCTGTCACTCTAGAATTAGCCTTTATAGCCACTCCAGGCGCTGCTCCACACACCACTGACCACCTCCAGGTGCTTACCCATTGTCTCTCGAGATAAGGAGGCCAAAGAAAAAAAAAGGCATCTATGCTATTGGCCTTTACTCCACGTGGTACCAAGTTTGGCATTTTATCCACTCTCCTGAATTCCTTATTGGGTTTATTAATGACTTCCTTATATTTATGATTGCGAGTCTTGAACTCCTGCATGAGTGGAAGGATTTTCTCTCCATCTACTCGATCAAATCCCTTCATAACTTTAAAGATCTATTAAGTCACTCCTCAGCTTTCTCTTTTCTATAGAATCGAGCCCTTTCAGTCCTTCAGTGGAATTAGGAGTGAGAAGTACAGCAGCAGCAGATATCAACACAATAACAACACAGACTACAACACAAACTTGTTTCCTCTACAAAGCATTAACAGGAGAAAGAAATTCTGATTCTCAGTCATTTTTAAGTAGCCTCATTGCCATGCAGAAATTATGGTCCAAGTGTAAAAAGGTTCTTCGATTTCCATTTTCCATAAATTATCACAGGCAGCTAATGTCATGATATTCATTAGCATAGGTCAAGCACCTCACTGCCACTCACTGAGGTGATCAATTCAAATATCTTTAGTTAACATCCAGTTAAATGCCTTAACTTGCTGCCTGCATGAAATTCAGTTTCAGCACATCAGCATTGCATTGAAGTTGGGCAATAACATTATGTGCCTACTACCAGCATTACAAATATTGCAAAGTGTTTAGATCCCCAGTTGTACAAAAACAGGTCCCAAATGCATTTGTTAATAAGTTTTTTCAGTGCATACGTATATGTGGAAGGAATAATGCACACTGTAGCGAAGCAGTTTTCCAAATTAAAATAGCTTTACGAAGAAATAGGATATGTTACAACCGACCGCTCCTGTCAAAGCACCCAATCAAAATGTACGATTCTGATTGTGGTGGGACCAACGCACTGTTAATTCAGTCCCGTCGTTCCACAGATCGTATCATTTTAAAAAACTTTCCAAATTAAAGACCCAGCCAAATTGTGCCATCTATTCACCCCCCTGAATGAGGATAACCAAACCAGGTGTCTTTAAATCAATAAATTAACTCTTTAATTGGAGGAACTAAATTCTTTAACACTATGAAGATATAAACAACATTTTAAATAGAAAAAATTAGCGTCTTTGCAAATTTACAGTCCAATGGGCGGCGCGGTAGCGTAATGGTTAGCACCACAGCCTCACAGCTCAAGCGACCCTGGTTTGGTTCTGGGTACTGCCTGTGTGGAGTTTGCAAGTTCTCCCTGTGACCGCGTGGGTTTCTGCCAGGTGCTCCAGTTTCCTCCCACACACAAATACTTGCAGGTTGATAGGTAAATTAGCCATTGTAAATTGCCCCTAGTGTAGGTAGGTGGTAGGAGAATGGTGGGGATGTGGTAGGGAATATGGGATTAATGTAGGATTAGTATAAATGGATGGTTGTTGGTCAGCATAGACTCAGTGAGCCGAAGGGTCTGTTTCAGTGCTGTATCTCTCTCTGACTCTATGTTGCTTGAAGTCCTCACAGGATGTTGCTCAAAGTCCTCGCAGGATGTTGCTTTCCTTCTCCAGCAAATTTCAACAGTTAATGACTTGCAAACACTTTCAACAGAATCAATCTGACTTGAGAGTTTTGAGGAATAAAAGATTGTCACAGTCTAACTTCCCTTTTCTTCAATTTAAATTACCAGAGATCTCTGTTTTGGCTTGATGTTTTAGAATTTTGAGAGATAATAATTAAATAGACTAAAATCCTCTTCCTTCAGTTTAAATGGTTGAAAGCGCTTTTTCAGGTGTGCTCATCACAGCTGTGTCCTCTGTGTCTGTGTCTTCTGTTAGGACAAACTGTCTTCAACTCATAAGCCAGTTCAAAACTGAATTGTAACAAATGTATCGCATCAGGCTCACTCCCACTGGCTCTATCTATGGTAACGAGAATGCACCCTTTGAATCACAGTCTCCAAATGGCTGTTTCTAAGGCAACAAAAATGCACTTTCCTATAACTTCTGAGGCTTGCCGGCTCTTAAAGCAATGCTGATCCTTTGCAAGCCTTAATGGCAAACCGCATATTCCTGAAAAAACTACAGGACCATGACAATTCGCATGGGTCAAGCATCTCACTGCCACTCACTGAGGTGATCAATTCAAATATCTTTAGTTAACATCCAGTTAAATGACTTAACTTGCTGCCTGCATGAAATTCAGTTTCAGCACATCAACATTGCATTGAAGTTTGGCAATAACATTATGTGCCTACTACCAGCATTACAAATATTGCAAAGTGTTTGGATCACCAGCTGTACAAAAACAGGTCCCAAATGCACTTGTTAATAAGTTTCTTCAGTAATACATATATGTGGAAGGAATAATGGCACACTGTAGCTAAGCAGTTTTCCAAATTAAAAGAGCTTTACGAAGAAACTGAGTGGTGTCCACATTGGTGCCTCCATGCAGAAGCCAACACAACTGAGAAGAACTGAGCATGTTCCTGGCTAAACTGTGCTGACAATGTTGTTACTGTATATAACATAGAACTATGCTTTAAGAGTACACGCATGGGAAAACTTAAAATTCAGTGTCACGACTTTAAATTTAAAAAGTGGATTGGCTGAGGTCATCCTGATTCAGTGACCTTGATATGGCACAGAGCATGTGTTTTGCTATTGGCTCTAAACACAAACATACCAAACAATATAACAATGATTGGTAAACTAAACAACGGGCTCTTTATTGAAGAATAACAGGATTCTAGGAGAGCTCTTGAATTCCTGTACTACCTGCTGACTATCACTGCTCCAACTATTGTATCACATGTTAACTTGCATCACTTCTTCTGATGATGTATACTAAACTATTTACATACTTAGTAATATGTTAATCAGTATTAAAGCAATTAAAGAAATATCACAACATTCCCCTTTTCTTAAATAGAAAAGTTACATAAATTATGAGCTATGTACATAATGAAATAGGATAATTGTCCTCATTGGCTACAGGTGAGGTCCCAGAGGACTGGAAAATAGCCAATGTTGTTCCTTTGTTTAAGAAGGGTAGCAAGGATAATCCAGGAAATTATAGGCCGGTGAGCCTTACGTCAGTGGTAGGGAAATTATTAGAGAGGATTCTTCGGGACATGATTTACTGCCATTTGGAAACAAATGAACTTATTAGCGAGAGGCAGCATGGTTTTGTGAAGGGGAGGTCGTGTCTCACTAACTTGATTGAGTTTTTTGAGGAAGTGACGAAGATGATTGATGAAGGAAGGGCAGTGGATGTTGTCTATATGGACTTCAGTAAAGCCTTTGACAAGGTCCCTCATGGCAGACTAGTACAAAAGGTGAAGTCACACGGGATCAGAGGTGAGCTGGCAAGATGGATACAGAACTGGCTCGGTCATAGAAGACAGAGGGTAGGAGTGGAAGGGTGCTTTTCTGAATGGAGGGCTGTGACTAATGGTGTTCCGCAGGGATCAGTGCTGGGACCTTTGCTGTTTGTAGTATATATAAACGATTTGGAGGAAAATGTAGCTGGTCTGATTAGTAAGTTTGCAGAAGACACAAAGGTTGGTGGAGTTGCGGATAGTGATGAGGATTGTCAGAGGATACAGCAGGATATAGATCGGTTGGAGACTTGGGCGGAGAAATGGCAGATGGAGTTTAATCCGGACAAATGTGAGGTAATGCATTTTGGAAGGTCTAATGCAGGTGGGAAGTATACAGTAAATGGCAGAACCCTTAGGAGTATTGACAGGCAGAGAGATCTGGGCGTATAGGTCCACAGGTCACTGAAAGTGGCAATGCAGGTGGATAAGGTAGTCAAGAAGGCATACGGCATGCTTGCCGTCATCGGTCGGGGCATAGAGTATAAAAATTGGCAAATCATGCTGCAGCTGTCCAGAACTTTAGTTAGGCCACACTTAGAATATAGCGTGCAATTCTGGTCGCCACACTACCAGAAGGACGTGGAGGCTTTGGAGAGGGCACAGAAGAAGTTTACCAGGATGTTGCCTGGTCTGGAGGGCATTAGCTATGAGGAGAGGTTGGATAAACTCGGATTGTTTTCACTGGAACGAGGGAGGTGGCGGAGCGACATGATAGAGGTTTACAAAGTTATGAGCGGCATGGACAGAGTGGATAGTCAGAAGCTTTTTCCCAGGGTGGAAGAGTCAGTTACTAGGGGACATAGGTTTAAGGTGAGAGGGGAAAAGTTTAGAGGGGATGTGCGAGGCAAGTTCTTTACACAGAGGGTGGTGAGTGCCTGGAACTTGCTGCCGGGGGAGGTGGTGGAAGCAGGTACGATAGTGACTTTTAAGAGGCATCTTGACAAATACATGAATAGGATGTGAATAGAGGGATACGGTCCCCAGAGGTGCAGAAAGTTTTAGTTTAGGTAGGCATCAAGATCAGCGCAGGCTTGGAGGGCTGAATGGCCTGTTCCTGTGCTGTTCTGTTCTTTGACACAGAAGATCTTTGACACTTTGAGTATTTACATATGTCTGGACTCTGATTAATTATTCAAGTGTCTCTAAAACATACAGGTGGTCTGCTGACTCGACCTGATCTGGTAACAGTTAAACTTTGCTAAGATCTGGAATTGTCAATTCTTTTCTCTCGACTTGTAGGTCTAGACTGACAATTGTCTTGTACTTGAGTGTTGTATGTGTTATTTTCCTTAACTCCACTCTCAGAACTTTAATGTGAACGTATTCTTTACGCTACAGGAGTGTTAGGTATGATACTATCGGATAACTCTCTCAGCTGACATCTATTCCTTCTCAACGTTGCTCCATTCAGGGTGGTTAACACATATGATCATGGTTCATTACAGATCTTTGACACTTTCACAGGGAACCATGTCTTCTGTTATGGGTGGATCACTCTGACCTTCTGTCCAACCTGTCGAGGAGGTAACTCCATGCCTGCATGTTTGTCATGAGTGATTGTCATTTTCTCTTGTCTTACCAATAATTTGTCTTGGACTGATGATTAGCTGATCAAATGATGATTCGGAAAAGTTGTCCTGACTTGCCTTCTGAACATGATCTCTGCTGGGGATGGTAATCCCATATCTAGTGTTGTTGCGCATAGGTGCACCATTGCTATTTCAATGTCTTGGTTGGTCTTCTTACATTTCAAGATTAGTGATTTTACTGTCTGCACCACCCTTTCCGCTAGTCCTTTTGGCCTTGCATAGCATGGAGATAATAACATGATTTACAGCCCATTTTGCACACATGTCTTGAAATGGTATACTGTGGACCGTTATCCGACACTATCTCCTCTGGGGAACCAAAAAGACTGAAAATTGCACTCACCGTGTTTGCTACTGATGTACTTGATGTATTCCTCAGTTGGCGAATGATAGGAAATTTGGAGACATGGTCGGTAATAAGTAAGAAGTCATCACCTCTGACAATAAATAAGTCAGTAGCTATTCTTGACCATGGATGTGATGGAATATCATGAGGATGAAATGGTTCTGTGCGTTGGCTTGGCTGATGCTCTTGACATGCATTGCACACCCTCACTGCTTGTTAAATATCATTATTGATCCTTGGCCAATAAGCTGCCTCACATGCAAGTTGCCTTGATCTTTAATACCCATGTGATTGTGATGTATTTAGGTAAGGATGTCTTGACGAAGCGCTTTTGGTATCAATACTTGTCTACCCTTGAAAATGACTCCACTCGATATCCCTAATTCATCACGATATGGCCAAAAGGTTTTGAGCTATTTGGGAACCTCTTGCATTGTTTCTGGCCATCCACTGATGATGTGCTGCCATAATGCCCTGAGGACAAGATCTCTGGAGGTCTCACTTTGGAGCTCTTCATGTTTGTTCTGTCCAAAACGCAGTAAGTCAATGTTGTACATATCTTCTTGTTCCATACCTACTTAGTCTACTTGGACATCCAACGGTATATCTTCCGTCCTCTTGGGGTTGGGTAACCTACTCAATGTGTCAGATATAACCATGAGGTTTCCAGGTTTGTATTGGATCTCACAATCATACCCCTGTACTTTGATTCACAGTCGTTGGAGTCGAAGTGGAGCACTGGTGAGTGGCTTTTTCCAAATGATTGCAAATGGCTTGTGATCAGTCTCGACTACAAAGTGTTTGTCAAATAGGCATGTATAGAATCTGGTAATACCGAACACCAATGCCAATGTTTCTCCATATATGTTGGAATAGTTCGCCTGAGCGGTGACAAACTTTTAGAACCAAATGCAATTGGTCTACCTTCCTGTAACAGACATATTCCAAGACCCTTTTATGAAGCATCGACTTCGAGTGTAGTTTCTTTCATAGAGTTGTTATATTCTAAACATGCTTCAGCACAAAGTGACTGTTTTTAATGAATCAACCTCATGCTGATGATTTTCATGCCACAAGAATGGTGTATCTTTCTTGAGAAGTTCACACAGTGATAATGCTTTCTCAGAGAAATTTGAGATATATGTTGCTTGAGAAGTTAAACAGGCCCAAACACCTTTGTAAATTTTCTTTATATTGACGAGTAGGCACTGATTGTACATCCTCAACTTTACTGGGATCCAGTCATATTCCAGTGTCAGAATAGATTGAATCAAAGAAATTAATATGGCTCATATTGATAGAACATTTTCTGCTATTAAACACGAGGCCTTCTCTTCTAGCTGTCTCCATTAGACTATGAAGATTCTTTTCATGCTCTTCCTTGGTACTTACCATGACCACTATGTCATCCACAATGCAAACACAGCCAGGAACACGCTTGGTAATGCGATCTATATATTGTTGGAATAAGTATTGACTCACTGACAGACTGAAAGGTAACCAAAGAAAGCCATACCTCCCAAATGGTGTTCTGAATCTTGTTAGTTCCTGTGAACCTTCAGAAAGGTGCATGGACTAATATCCATGTTTTACGTTCACCTTTGAGAAGAACTTGGTTCTATAACAAACCTTGGGTTGAGCTCCTCTAAAGTAGGTATCTTATGAAGACACCTTTTGAGTGCTTGAATTAATCTTCTGGGCTCCAAGCATACTCTAATGGTACCATCTTTCTTAATTACAGTGGTTCTGGAGCTACACAAATCAGTGTGTTTCTGAACATGGCAAATAATCCATTGTTATTCCATCATGTCAAGCTTGGCCTTTATCTTGTTCTTTTGTGTGGACAGTGCACTTCCGTGGTGGATCTATGGAGGGAACTGTGTCATCTTTCAATTGAAGAACAGTGACTCCTATAAAACGGCCCTTGGGGTGAAATCTATCTGGGTATTTCTGTTGCAGATCTTGAATAAACTCGATAGGGTTACACTTACCCTGATTATCTAGCATTGATGCTTTACTGATCTTGTGAATCATCATGATCCAGAGTTCATTGCATGCTGGTAGTCCTGCTACTGCTGGACCACTGGTGTCAATAACATAGAAGAGTTGTGGCGATCATGCAGAACTTCCATATCTGCACTGCAACTTTAATGCTCCCATGCAGCAGATTGATGAACGGTCATATGTAGTGAGTCTAGCTCTTGTTGGCTGTATCATAGAATCCCAATTTACTTGAGAGTATCTGCAGTGGTATAATGTTGGCGCTTGCCCCAGTAACTATCTTTAGTCATAGCTTGTGCTTTCCACTTTTGATAGGACATGTAATTTCAACTGTGGTGAAAGCTTCCAGTTGTGTGATTGCATCCATGTGCTGTATGACTGTCACTGTATGGAAAGCTTGTTCAGTTTCTAGCTCAAGTTGGCCTCTTTCAGTGTTTTCTTTGCTGTCCAGGTCTCTGTCTATCTCGTGGACGTTCCTGTGCTTGCTATGGTACTTTGTGAATTCTTTTTTATTACTGCCACTACGTGGCTTCTGACTGCTTTTTCGCTGCCAGATCTTCTACACTGTCTTGCCCAATGTCCCTTTGGACCACATGCCTTGCAGGTATCTCTGAATGCAGAACAGTTATGTGGCTGATGTATTAGACTGCACTTACTCTCTCGAGGTGCTTTGGCTACATCATCTATGATGGTTGCAGTTCAAAGCGCTTGTATATATTGACTGCTCACAGCTATGGCTTCGCATTTTCTGCCATCTTTCAGTAGGCTGTCAATGCTGTATCCTTTTTTCTTATCAAGCAGCTCCTTTTGATATGCCTCTATCTGAGTCAGTGCAATTACCAGCTCTATTATTCTCTGAGAGTTCTGCATCTGAGAAATTGCAATCTTTCCCTTTTTCTTGATATCTACTGACGAACTGGTCGCTAAGTTTTTTTAGACAGTTGTCAGGCTATCAGTTCGAGTCGATGGATTCTGAAGTTGACTTTCAATCTTAACTGATCTTCCAGCATTGTCATGAGTTTAAATGGGTCTTTTTGGTCTGTTTCTGACAGTCCAGAAGTGTTGATGTGATGGAGATGTTACGACCAGGTGAGAAAGTTGTCTCGGGGTATGTTACTGTCTTCACCTGGTCTTATTGTAACAGGGTTTAATTTTTAAACACACTGTGTTTTGAGCCTCCCCTTTTGTGAATCCTTGTTCACAGCTTTCCAATTATAAGGCAAAGAAACCAACACACCAGGTTTTCTGAGGTTTAAAGGAGAAAAGTGAAATTTATGAAAACTTAGACTTAAACTGTAATACGATTGACGACTACGGATATACGCGCACCCACACTGGCATGCACACATGATATACACATGCAAATAGGGACAGAAGAGAGGAGAAGAAAATATAGTAGAGAGGGGTTGAGGCAATATCAGAAGAGTTGTTTGTTTTCTGTGCTTCGAGCTCACTTGATTGTAAGTAATCTTGCTGTTCGTCGGGGCCCAGTGTTCTTCTTAAACCTTGTCCACATAGGAGACTTTTCTCTCTTTGAGGTTCACCTGTTTTCACAAGATTCAGTTCCATGGGAAAGAGATGGAGGCAGACAGGACTGGAGAGGAGGTTCTGCTCCAACTGGGAGCACACAGCTTTCTGAGTTCAAATTCTGTTTTTCCAATTTAAGACTCCACTAGTTGGCCAGCAGGTGGTCACGTGCCTGAATGGTTTGACCAGGTGTCTTCTGTGTATTGGGGCAGGGACTGGTTCCTCATTGTTCCAACACTGTCTGTTACTATGTAAATGTCTTTCCAGTCAGGGGCTTACAATTTCAAGTTTTACTGTTCATGTGGCAAAATAATGTGTGCCTCAGTCTTGGCAGGTCTCTGTCAGGCAAGCCTGACAGAGACCTTCATTGCCAATCGTTATCTTTATTTTTATTGCTTGCTTGTCAGATTCTGTGACGGCAAGGTCTAAAAAGCATAACTCCATATGCTGGAATTCATGAAGGACACACAGAACCTTTCGATCCATAGCTGGATATTTCATTGTTATAGAGTCAAAAATGCTTGCTTCACAAGAATTCTTTTGCGAAGACTTTCCCCTTAAATTACCGTTCTTTGACAAAAAACAATGCATGTTTTCTGTGCCTGCAGCACTAAACCTCAGCCATGGCTTGAGCTCTGTGGCTGCTTTCAGCCTCTGCACAGGGAGATTCCGCCCACAGAGCTTTCTCCGGCAGGAAATACCTGACGCTTAATGGTGCTGCAGTCTCGCAGCCCTGATTTAGATCAACTTTTTTTTTTCAGCTCAATTCCGCCAGAACGCTGCCTTTCTGTTTGGCTACTGTTCCAATAAAATTCCCCTTTCGATTACTCACTCTCTTGGAATACCGATTCTCAAAGATGATTTTTTAATCTGGTCCTAAACATTGCTGTCGCTGCTTCTTCCAGATGTTTTCAGTGTTGTCCCAGGCTTTTATGATTTTTCCTATTGCCCATGATGTCGCACTTGTGTTCGCTGTCACTATGTCAAACACCAATGCTAAATATAAAAGCAAAATACTGCGGATGCTGGAAATCTGAAATAAAAACAAGAAATGTTGGAACCACTCAGCAGGTCTGGCAGCATCTGTGAAAAGAAAAGCAGAGTTAATGTTTCGGGTCAGTGACCCTTCTTCGGAACTGACAAATATTAGAAAAGTCACAGGTTATAAGCAAGTGAGGTGGGGGTGGGGCAAAAGATAACAAAGGAGAAGGTGTAGATTGGACAAGGCCAATGCTAACACGCTGTGCATATCCGCATCATTGCCACCGTAATGTGTTATTGGCTCTTAACATAAATGTAACAAACAATATAACAATGATTGGTAAACTAAACAAAGTCGTCTTTATTGAAGAATAACAGGTTTCTAGGATAGCTCTTCAGTACACGTGCTACCTGCTGACTAATACTGCTCCAACTACTGTATCACATGTTAACTTGCATCATTTCCTGTAATGATGTATACTAACCTATGTGCATATTCAAAAGTATGTTAATAAGTATAAAAGCAATATCACAACAGCAGGGGAATCAATTAAACATCTCTGAGAAAAGCCACATTTCTTGTGCAATAATATAGACAAAGGACCTGTTTATGCCTGCATCTGGCAATAACGTTCGGCTCACTGACCAGAAATTCTTTAATGACTTGAAATTTAAAAATAAAATCAAACTAACACATGGTGCTAGTTCCTTTTCTTCTATTTTAACTGATTAAAGTGTCCATGTTAACTTCCTGCATCTGCTATTTTAACACAATTGTTAACCTAGGTTATAATTTGGTGTTTCTGGACCTTATGTACAAGATATTAATCGATCTTTGGGTGAACAATGAACTTTTTCCAATCGAAATATACACTTGAAATCGTACTCTTCTGATCTGTGCAACTGATGGAAAGCACCATACAGACAGATCCTTACGTCAGACTAAAACTAGGATTTCGTGTTCATTCAGAAGATTAAATAGATGTAAAAAATAATACATTTAGTTAGATGATAGTCATGCACTTAACTTTGAGATCTTTTTTAAAACAATAAAATTTCTGAAATCTAGCACTTCACTTACCTAATTTTGGAACACATATCTGTGATGACAAGATTCACTTGCTACTGAAGCATCACAGCAATTAGGCTTGGCCCTCAAACATATCAGTAAAGTAATAGAAGCATTGAAGAACAAAGGCTCCTGTTACAAAAGTGCTTCCGTTTTTGTTAAAAATATTTTTTTGAGAATTCATAGTCAAACTGAAGAAATGTTGGACTAGTTTTTTTTTCCAAGAGGGTCATCAAGAGAACACTTGAAAGGACTTGTTTGACAACAACATTAACTGGTTGTCACATGACTCAAGTTAAAAATAGAACAAAAACCTTGGCAACTGGGAAAGATGTGTGCAGAGAAGTGACAGGTTAGAAGGTGGACTTTCTGTTTCCAGCTTCATTGTTGAATTGGTTGGAGTTAAAAAAAACTGAAGGACAGAACCCCAGCTCAGCCCAGCCTGTTTCATCTCTTTAAAAAGCCTGCAGAAAAAGGAAGAGAACTTCCTAGGAGGGAAGAGAATTCCCAAGGAAGGAGAGAAGACAACAACCCAGCTCAGCTTTCCAGCACCTCTCTAAAATACCCAGAGTAGTTCACTGTATCAACTCATTTTGTCTCCTGTCTTTGAAGAAAAGCCTGCTAAATTAATTCTCAATGCCACCTGAAAATAACTGTTCTGAAAGATCCCAGTGCCCCATGTATGTGTACTTGGAGGCCAAACTGTATACCATTTTTGTAACACAATATATCTCATCTGCTGTTTTCTTCAAGAATGAGCAAGTATTCAGCCCAAGTGTTTTTTTGTCTGTAACAGAGCTCTAAACAAAATTCCTTTTTATTTTTCCGGTTAACCGGTGTGTGTATGTGTGAGTGTGAGGGGCTAAGGTAAAAAGGGAACTTTAAAATTTCAATCTGTGTGTTAATGCTTTACTTCATTACTGGGAAAGACTTGTTTTATAATAAACTGATAATCTTGTTGTTCATTGAAGAAACCTGGTTAGTGTGTTTTATTCTGGGAAAAATAAGAGTATCTGATTGACCATATCGGTAAGTGGAAAAATTTTAATATATGTTGTGACCTGTGGAGAAATGGAACTAGAATAAACAGTGCACTCTTTGCCTCGGTCGTAACACTACTAATGTTTTTGCTTCTTTTCCTTTTAAACTCCAAGTAACTGAAAGGAAGTTTTCAAAAAATTTAACTTTGCAATTAAAGAAATCAAAATAAATTTCAAATGCATAAGAGTGGCCTTTCAGAATCTTGATTCAAGCTTTTCACATATCTCAGGGCAAAGTAAAATTTGCCGCAATGGGTCCCCTCATGGGAGAGCTATCACAGAGGTCAACTATAATTGTACAGGCCATTGATCGAAATAATTAATATTGATCATTGGGCTAATATCTGATATCAAATGTCTTCCAATACTTATTATGCAATCCACATAAATAGAGGTGAGTGAATCATCTGACTCCTTGAAGTGAGTATTTGCATACCAGACAGGGTTATTAATTCTTCACTTTCCCTCAAGGGAGAAACAAGGACAGCAGAAACATTCTTCTACAATACAGTCACTGAAAGCATTCTAAAATTATTACAATAATATAACAGTTACAATTTCCTGTAAAAATATAGAATATTGAGCTTTTTGTAATCTAGGTCAGCATGGATCCTCTGATAGGTCACATTTAAAACAAACAAGTTAAAAGATGTATTAAAATCACGTAGACAAGAAAAACATTGACACAAATGTGTTAACCAGCAAGCTAAAAGGTAGTGTACAAGTGGAAAAGAAACCTCCCTGAAATAAAACAGAAGCAGGTTGGAAAGATGATGACAAGGAAAGAAGAGAGAAAAGCAACAAAATATCATCAAATCAAAGCTACCTGAATCTGGCTAATGGATTACCTGATCAATGTCCTAATATAGCTGGATTCAGTAGGTGTGAAGCTGGCATTTCTGACTATAGCAACAGAGACTAACAATATTTTATTACACAAATAATACTATGTGAATTGATAAGGAACTTTATCATGTGAAAATATCTCAAAGTTCCTCACCCCCATTAATTACTTTGGAAGTTCTGTTTGTTTTTATGTTTGCAAAAGAAATCCTTTAGACTCCATTATGGTCTACCTATTCATTATTTTTAGAATCCTTGTCATCTGCATGAGGTTATCTGAGATCCTCATAATCTAGTGGTGGACCTGAATGAATTCCCAAGTGGTGTTGGTGGATGAATTGGTCTGAGAATGTCTCTGTCCAATTGCTTCTTGTGAAATGGATTCAGTCATTCAAATCCAAGGTACAACTTGTATTCCCTAACACGTAAATTTTTGAAATTCATTTGTGGGATTCGAGCATTGCTGGCTAGGCCAGCATTTATTCCCCATCCTTACTTGTCCTCAAGAAGGCAGTGCTGAGCTTCCTTCTTGAACCGCTGCAGTCCATGTGGTGAAGATACACCCACAGCGCTGTTAGAGAGGGAGTTCCAGGTTTTTGATCCAGCGACTGTGAAGGAACACGATATAGTTCCAAGTCAGGATGGTGTGTGACTTGGAAGGGAACTTGCAGGTGGTGGTGTTCTCATGCGTCTGCTGCCCTAGTTCTTTTAGGTGGTAGAGGTCTTGGATTTGGAAGGTGCTGCGGAAGAAACCTTGGCGAGTTGCTGCAGTGCATTTTGTAGATACTCATTGCTGCCACTGTGTGTTAGTGGTGGAAAGAATGAATGTTTAGTTCTTATCCTAAGAATTTCTTATCCCCCCCCAGCTTCTTTCTTCATCCTTGCTATTCCTGGACAAAGTAATTGGGATAAAATAAAAGCAAAATACTGCGGATGCTGGAAATCTGAAACAAAAACAAGAAATGCTAGATTCACTCAGCAGGTCTGGCAGCATCTGTGGAAAGAGAAGCAGAGTTAACGTTTCGGGTCAGTGACCCTTCTTCGGAACTGACAAATATTAGAAAAGTCACAGATTATAAACAAGTGAGGTGGGGGTTGGGCAAGAGATAACAAAGGAGAAGGTGCAGATTGGACCAGGCCACATAGCTGACCAAAAGGTCACGGAGCAAAGGCAAACAATATGTTAATGGTGTGTTGAAAGACAAAGCATTAGTACAGATTAGGTGTGAATATACTGAATATTGAACAGCAGCAAGTGCAAACCTGAAGAAAAACAACCTGAAAAAAACAGTGGGTAAGCAAACTGAACAAATTAAGATGAAATGAAATAAATGCAAAAAAAGATTGTAAAAAATGTAAAAAGGAATGCAAAAAAAAGGAAGAAAAAATAACTAAAAATGACTAAAAATGAAAGTAAAGTGGGGGGCTGTCATGCTCTGAAATTATTGAACTCAGTGTTCAGTCCGGCAGGCTGTAGTGTGCCTAATCGGTAGATGAGATGCTGTTCCTCGAGCTTGCGTTGATGTTCACTGGAACACTGCAGCAATCCCAGGACAGAGATGTGAGCATGAGAGCAGGGGGGAGTGTTGAAATGGCAAGCAACCGGAAGCTCAGGGTCCTGCTTGTGGACTGAGCGGAGATGTTCCGCAAAGCGGTCACCCAGTCTGCGCTTGGTCTCCCCAATGTAGAGGAGACCACACTGTGAGCAGCGAATACAGTATACTACATTGAAAGAAGTACAAGTAAATCGCTGCTTCACCTGAAAGGAGTGTTTGGGGCCTGGGATAGTGAGGAGAGAGGAGGTAAATGGGCAGGTATTACACCTCCTGCGATTGCAAGGGAAGGTGCCCTGGGACGGGGACGAGGTGGTCGGGGTAATGGAGGAGTGGACCAGGGTGTCGCGGAGGGAACGATCCCTTCGGAATGCTGACAGGGGAAGGGAGGGGAAGATGCGACTGGTAGTGGCATCACGCTGGAGGTGGCGAAAATGGCGGAGGATGATCCTTTGGATATGGAGGCTGGTGGGATGAAAAGTGAGGACAAGGGGAACCCTGTCACGGTTCTGGGAGGGAGGGGAAGGGGTGAGGGTAGAGGTGCGGGGAATGGGTCGGACACGGTTGAGGGCCCTGTCAACCACAGTGGGGGGAAATCCTCGGTTGAGGAAAAAGGAGGTCATATCAGAAGCACCGTCATGGAAGGTAGCATCATCAGAGCAGATGCGTCGGAGACGGAGAAACTGGGAGAATGGAATGGAGTCCTTACAGGAGGTAGGGTGTGAAGAAGTGTAGTCGAGGTAGCTGTGGGAGTCAGTGGGCTTATAATGGATATTGGTAGACAACCTATCCCCAGAGATGGAGACAAAGCAATTGGGATGTGCTTGTTGGCCCCACTGGGCTTTGCAGTTCAGTTGTTTGTATACCAATGCTGGAAAGTGCACCTTGTAGAAAAGCTTCAAAACTTGCCCACAAGATGGCATGTGCCTCTTCACAAGTCTGATTACAATGAAAATACAGTGACATGTCCTGCTTCTAATTTGTTCTGAATGATAGGGCATAACTTATGATTTTGAATGACGAGCACTTCATCCATATATAAGACATGATTCATTGCTCTAACTTAAGGTCATCTTCCTTTTTTCAGCAAATTTTTGTTAGTGTTTTCACTGCACATTCTATTAACTTTACAGGAATAGCGGTGTTAAAATTAGCATAAGGCATTTCCCATTAATGGTGGTTTGTGTCGAAACAAGGTGTATACCCAATGTAGAAATGGGAATAAGATACGAATAAAATCACTTTCCTCCAGGAGGGAAGTGTCACTGTAAATAACTTCCCTGAAAACAAGAGCAGTGAAGTTGTTTCATTGGCACAGACTACAAGTGAGGCAGAGAAATAAAGAATACTCTCTTGGAATGATGAAGCCCCGAGCAGGGATGAGGAAGATGGGTTATTTATGTGACAAATCTTATGTGTTACATGAAGAAACACATTTGTGAGACAGGCTGATAATTACTATGCTTAAGGAAGGCTTCCCTCCACTCAAGTGAAATTATTGGGCAGAATTTTACAGAACACCCGACATCGGTGGTAGTGGCTGGGGGTGGGGGGGGAGCTGAAAAATGCCTCCTGGAGAGGGTCGCCATGCATCCCGACGCCGGCAGGGTCCAGCCCAATATTATCGGTGATGAGGCCTCATGGCCTCATTGATTTTTTAAATTAAATGATCCTTTCTATATTTAAAATCAATGGTCGGGCTCAAAGATCATTAAAAATGGTGTCATCACCTGCGCACAGGCAGCTGACGCCATTGCCGGGATGGACAGCCTGCCCCCTCCATTTCATCAGTGGGGGTGTGGTGGGGGGGTCTGCCTCGGCTATTTCAGTGAGCCGCCGCACTTAATATCATGGTGTTTTTCACCCGCCGCGATGTTGGCAGCAGGACTATAAATTTCAGTCCCATGTCTGTAACTGAAATTTTACTACTGTTGTAAATTGCCATAACAGTTTTGTTTTCTTAAAAAAAAACTAAAAGCTCCACTTGGAGAGGCAAAATTTGATTAGGAATAGTCAGTATGGTTTTGTCAGAGGGAGGTCATGCCTAACAAATTTGATTGAATTTTTTGAGCATGTGACCAGGTGTGGAGATGAGGGTAGTGCAGTTGATGTTGTTTTCATGGATTTCAGCAAAGCCTTTGACAAGGTCCCACATGGGAGACTTATCAAGAAAGCAAATGCACATGGGATACAGGGTAACTTGATAAGGTGGATTCAAAATTGGCTAAGCTGTAGGAGACAGAGAGTGATGACAGATGGCTGTTTTAGTGACTGGAAGCCAGTGTCCAGTGGCGTACCACAGGGATCCCTGCTGGGTCCCCTTATTGTTTGTCATTTATATAAACGACATAGATGACTATGTGGGGGGTAAGATCAGTAAGTTCGCGGATGACACAAAGTTAGGCCGAGTGGTTAACCATGAGGTTGAGTGTCTTGGGTTACAGGAAGATATAGATGGGATGGTCAAATGGGCAGAAAAGTGGCAGATGGAATTTAGCGCTGAAAAGTGTGAGGTGATACACTTTGGAAGGAGTAATGTGACACGGAAGTATTCAATGAATGGCCTGACACTGGGAAGTTCCGAGGAACAAAGGGACCTTGGCGTGTTTGTCCATAGATCTCTGAAGGCAGAAGGGCAGGTTAATAGGGTGGTGAAAAAGGCAAGTGGGACACTTGCCTTTATCAATCGAGGCATAGATTACAAAAGCAGGGAGGTCATATTGGAGTTGTACAGAACTTTGGTAAGGCCACAGCTGGAGTACTGTGTGCAATTCTGGTCGCCACTTTATAGGAAGGATGTGATTTCATTGGAGGGGGTGCAGAGGCGATTCACCAGGATGTTGCCTGGGATGGAACATTTAAGCTATGAAGAGAGGTTGGATAGGCTTGGGTTGTTTTCGCTGGAGCAGAGAAGACTGAGGGGTGACCTGATCGAGGTGTACAAGATTATGAGGGGCATGGACAGGGTGGATAGGGAGCAGCTGCTCCCCTTAGTTGAAGGGTCAGTTACGAGGGGTCACAAGTTTAAGGTGAGGGGTGGGAGGTTTAAGGGGGACTTGAGGAAGAACTTTTTTACCCAGAGGATGGTGACGGTCTGGAATGCCCTGCCTGGGAGGGTGGTAGATGCAGGTTGCCTCACATTCTTTAAAAAGTACCTGGATGAGCACTTGGCACGTCACAACATTCAAGGCTATGGGCCAAGTGCTGGCAAGTGAGATTAGGTAGACAGGTCAGGTGTTTTAATGCATCGGTGCAGACTCGATGGACCGAAGGGTCTCTTCTGCACTGTATTATTCTGTGATTCTGATTCTGTGATTCTGTCTGTGTGCCCTCAAGACTAAGAAGAAAAAAAATACCTTCTGCGCATTGAATGGGGGACATTTGGTGTTTGAAGGGTACAGGGCAATTAGTATCCAAGCAACAGCAAGATTTTATGACAATCTTATGACTCCTGGGGAAAAAAATGTTAGTTGCAGTTCTGCAGTGAAACAGGACACAAAGAGAGCTGTGAGCAGTGGCT
The DNA here is from genome assembly GCF_036365525.1 of Heterodontus francisci. Classification (NCBI taxonomy): domain Eukaryota; kingdom Metazoa; phylum Chordata; class Chondrichthyes; order Heterodontiformes; family Heterodontidae; genus Heterodontus; species Heterodontus francisci. The sequence continues at coordinate 98,029,447 of NC_090382.1, forward strand.
GGAGATCTGAGTTGCTGGTAGACCAGAGAAAAAGGCCTATTTTCTCTGAAAATAAGCTTTACATTTCAAAGGAAAAGTACTACATCTAAGGTGAGGTTTTGACCTGCCTGAAGAGAAAGGAAGAGACCCAGGGAAAAGAGGGATTGCTACCCTCTGTGGAAAAACCCTGCTTTGGAGAAAGGAAGTCTGTTTTGGGTGTAGAAAAGTTGCTGTTGCATTCATTCAAGGATTCCTGCCTGAAGAGTGAATTCTGTAATTACAGTGCTCTGTGGAGAAAGTTCCTTTGCTAAGAATAAGTCCTGTTGACTTTTGTGTTTTTGGAAGCTCCTGCAATCTCAAGAAAGTTTCTACAGTTAGACTGCTACTTTAAAATGTAAATAGCCCTGTTGCTACAACCTGTTGCTAAAAGATCCGTGTGATGCCTGCTGCAGAACGTCTACCCATAATAGACAGTTCACTAGTTTCACCTGGAGAGGCTTCGAGTGGCATCTGACTATTTGACTGTGGGACACCTCACCGATCCAAGAAAATACAACCAAACATTACAACCCAGTTATTTATTTATTCCTAAGAGACTCTTGAAAGTCAACTTAACCATTTTCCATGGTTAACCATTGAATGTATGTGTGTGCATGAGGGTTAGGAAGATTAAGGAGTTCTAAAGTCTTTTCATACATGTAGATACATCTCCTTATTGTTTAAAACTTGGTTTATTAATAAATAGTTAATTTTGTTGTTGTTTAAAGAAAGCTGGTTTAGCCTGCTTTATTCTTGGGTTAAATAAAGTGAATAATTTGGTTATTTTTCTGGTAGGTGGGAAACTTTGATAATATGCTGTGACCTGTGGAGTAGTGGGACTGAATTAACAGTGCATTACTCCCACCTCGCTTGCAACAAAATAAATAATTCAGTTGCTTTTGTTACAACCGAGGCAGGAGGAGTACACTGTTTATTTTAGTCCCACTTCTCCACAGGTCACAACATATATTTTAAAATTTTCCCACTTATCGATACAGTCAATCATATACTCTATTTTTCCCAGAATAGAACACCCTAGCCAGGTTTCTTTAATGAACAACAAAATTATCTGTTTATTGGAAAGCAAGTCTTAACCAGTAATGAAGAAAAGCATAAACACACAGCTTGAAATTTTAAATTCCCTTTTTTTAAACGTTAGCCCCTCACACTCACATATACACATCTCCACACACCGGTTAACTGTAAAAATAAAAGGGATTTTATTTAAATTCAGAGCTCTGTTACAGGAAAATAAACACTTGGGCTGTATACTTGCCCATTCCTGAAGAAAACAGATGAGATATATTGGGCTGAATTTTATTAACGCACCACACATCACTGCAGCGTGCTTTGAAGTCAGCAGTCCGCCTGAGTGCTGCGGGCGCCGCTGAGCCCCCAAAATATTTCACGTGGGGGCTCATTTAAATGGAAGAGGTGGTGCGGCTGCCCCCAATGACGTAGAAGAGGCAGCCACTGCATCCCAGGCAGTGGTTTCTGCCATCACTGCGCAGGCGGTGGCGCCATTTTTAAAGGCCTTCAGGCCCTTCATTTTTATTTGCATGTTTAAAGGTGCCATTTTGGCAGAAAGTGCAGAAAATTAATTTTAATTTATCTTTGATTACCCTCTCCACCCCCCCACCCCGCCCCCCCCCCCACTGAGTTCTCATTTCATAAATTGACATTTCCTCCCCAAAAATCACTTTAGAAATTGCCCACCTTTAACCCCCCACCTTCAGAACATTTGACCCTCAACCCCTTCCCATCATCCCCAAAACCAATCAGAGTGGTTTTCGCCCACTCCCACACCCCTCCTGACCTGAAAATTATACTCCTCTACCCTCCCCACCTGTGTCTTGCCTTGAATCTCCAAAGAGGGAACGGAAGGCGTGGGATTTTCGACCACCAGCCACAGTATCAGTGTGAGACGGCTGCCCAGTGCAGGGAAGGTAATTAGCATGTACTTGCATAAGTTTTATTAGGTAAATGAAGACCCTGTCGCTTGGTGGCGGGTGGGGGGGGGGGTCCGCAACGAGGCCTAGCTGCCACCGGTACAATGAGGCGGGGCCTTCTCGGTGTTGGGGGTCATGGCGGGCCTCTCCCAGAAGAATTTTCAGGGCCCCCTGCCATGACCCCTGATGCAGGAGGGCTCATAAAATTCAGCCCATTGTGTTCCAAAGCTGGCATACAGGCTAACTTCTGAGTACACATAGACAGGTCATTGGGATCTTTTAGAACAGTTCTTTTAAGGCAACATTGAGAAGTAATTTAGCAGGGTTACTTCAAAGACAGGAGATGAGATGAATTGACACAGTGGACTTCTTAGGGTCTTTTACAGAGTTGCTGGAAAGTGAGCTGTGTTGTGGTCTTCTCTGATTCCTTGACACATCTTCAGCAGCAGGAGCTAACTTTATCTCACTCCAGAAGGTAAAACACACTGACGCTATAACCAAAAGCTTGCGAGTTTTCTGCTCCCTCAGGTGCGTGCTGCTGCCCCCGGGCTTGTCCTATCAGGGCGTGTGACTGACTTCTCTGCCCACATCTTCCCCTGTTACCAGGGTTTCTATTCTATTTTAAATTGAGTCATGTGACAACCAGTAAACATTGTTGCCAAAGCAGTTCTTTCAGTGACCCTTGATGACTCTCTTTCTTCAGTTTTCTATGAATTTCTCAAAAAATATTTTAACAAAAACACAGAATCACTTCCAGAACACTTTACACAAAAAAGATAATTTCCATGATTTTAATTCAGAACCTAGGTGTCGCTGGCTGTAGCTGAATTCCATAATGGATGGATCTCCCACTCTTACAGGTAATAAAAGTTAGATTGCATTGCGAAATTGCAGGTTTTCTAAAATCTTTGGTCTACTGAATCGAAAAACTAGCATGGAAGTGACCTGGTTCTCCTAGTTTGGATTCCAATGACTTCCAATAATCTCCCTCCATTAAGCCTTTAGCTCTGGAAATTGTCCCATCATACAAAGTGACAGTTATTTTTCACTAAATGTGAAATGATGGGCTGTGGGCCCAGCATGATGTTGGTGTATGCTGTGGGTGATACCAGACTGAATCCTCAATTACAAAGAAAACAGAACTATGAGACAGGATTACAATGCAGATGTGTAAACGCACAAAATGTGGTGAATAAGATTGGTGAGCTACAAGCACAAATAGCAGTAATAGAATATGATATCGTGGAAGAACAGAAATGTGGCTGAAAAATGGCAAGGACTGGGCGCTTAATATACAAGGATATAAAGTGTTCAGAAAAGATAGAGAAGGAAAAAAGGGAGGTGGGTGGCAGTACAGATTGGGGAGGATATTGCAGTGTTGGAAAGGGAGGATGACCTTGAACGGGCAAGGACAGAATCCATTTTGATTAGAGTTTGAGGAGCAAATGGGTATGATCATGTTACTAGGGGTATTCTATAGGCCTCCAAATAGTGAGAGAGAGAGAGAGGAGCAAATTTGCAGGGAAATCACAGAGATGTGAAAAATCTATAGAGTGGTTATATTTGGGGACTTGAATTCCACAAATATCAATTGAGATAATTTTAGAGTAAAGGGTAAGGAGGGGGAGGAATTTCTGAAATGTGTTCAGGAAAACTTCCTCGATCAGTATGTTCTCAGCCCAACTGGAAAAAGAGGTATTGCTGGATCTGGTGCTGGGAAATGAGGTAGGCCAAGTCAACCAAGTGTCTTTCGGGGAGCACTTGGGTAAGAGTGACCATAGTATCATGCAGTTTAGACTAATAATGGAGAAAGGCAGGGAACAAAATAAGGTAGAATGTCCAGAGTGGAAGAGGGCTAATTTCAACGCAATGCGAAGGGACCTAGCCAGGGTAGAATGGAACCAAAGACTGACGGGAAAAGCTGCATCAGAACAATAGGTAATCTTTAAGGAAGAGATACTTCAGGTACAGGCTAGGAACATTCCAACAAGAGCAAAAGGTAGGGGAACCAAGAAGAGGGCTCCTTGGATGACGAGGGAGATAGAGATTATGATGAAACAGTAAAAGAGAGTATATGGTACATGTCAGGTGAACTTATCAAGTGAGAACCAGGCCATATACAATAATTTGAGAGGGAGATGAAGAGGAAAATAAGACTGGCAAAGAGAGAATATGAGAATAGAATGGCAGTCAACATAAGAGGGAACTCAAAGATCTTCTACCAGCATGTAAATAGTAAAAGAGTAGTAAGAGGTGGAGTGGGACCTATTAGGGAGAAAGGGGATAACATATGCTTAGAGTCGCAGGGGAAAGCTAATATACTGAATGACTATCAGTATTCATTAAGTAAATGGACTCTGACAAAATATCAGTGGAAGTGGAGAGAGTAGAAGCAATGGATAGGATAAAAATTGAGAGCGGGGGAGGAACTAAAAAGGCTGGCTATGCTTAGGGTTGATAAGTCACCAGTTCCAAATGGCTGGCATCCCACGTTACTAAAGGAAGTGGGGATGAAGATAGCAGAAGGGTTTGCCATAATCTTCCAATTGTCCATGGATATGGAGGAGGTGCCAGAAGATTGGCGAGTGGCAAATGAAACACCTTTATTCAATAAAGTCCTAGCAACAACAGTCTAGGTAGTTTAACATCAGTGGTGGGTAAGGTTTTAGAAACAATAATCAGGGAAAATATCAAAGGATACTTAGTGAGGTTCGAGTTAATTAAGGTTAGCCAGCATAGATTTGTAAAAGGAAGATCATGCTTGACTAATCTAATTGAGCTTTTTTGATGAAGTAACAGAGAGGTTGATAAAGGGAATGTGGTGGATGTTGTTTATATGGATTTTAAGAAAGCATTTGATGAGGTACCACATAAAAGGCTGGTTAACAAAATTGTGGCTCTTGGAATAGGAGGGTCAGTGTCCAATAGGATAAAATCTGGTTTAAGGACAGAAAACAGTGAGTCATAATACATGGTTGCTTTTCAGACTGGAGGATGGTAGACAGTGGTGTTCCCCAAGGATAAGTGTTCAGACCATTGCTTTTTTGCTACATATAAATGACTTGGATCTTGGAATACAGAGTAGAATCTCAAAATTTTCCGATGGTACCAAACGTGGGGGTGCAGCAAACAGTGAGGATGATATGAACCACCTGCAACAGGACATTGATAGGCTAGCAGAATGGGCAGACAGGTGGCAGATGAAGTATGACAAGTATGAGGTGATGCATTTTGGCAGAAGGAATGGGGAGAGGCAATATATACTTAATGGCACAGTTGTAAAGAGTGTTCAGGAACAGAGGGACCTTAAGGTGCATGTGCATCGATCTTTGAAGGTGTCAGGTCATATTGAGAGAGTTGTTAGTAAAGCATATGGGATCATGGGCTTCATAAATAAAGGCATTAAGTACAAAAGCAGGGAAGTTATGCTGAACATTTAAAAAGCTCAGGTTAGGCCCCAACTGGATTATTGCGTCCAGGAGGGTGCAGAGGAGATTTACCAGAATGGTTCCAGGGATGGTGAATTTTAATTACAAGATTAAGTTGGAAAAACAGGGCTTATTCTTCTTAGAACAAAGGACACAGAGGGAAGATTTAATAGAAGTGTACAAGATTATGATAGGCTTAGGTAAGTTAGACAAGGAAAAACTGTACCCATTAACTAATGGGACAAGGACCAGAGGACACAGATTGAAAGTTTTGGGCGAAAGATGCAGGAGGAATATGAGGAAGCATGTTTTTATGCAGGGGCTGGTAATGACCTGGAATTTGCTGCCCATGAGGGTGGTGGAAGCAAAGACAATCAATGACTTGAAAAGGAAGTTGGACGGCCACTTAAAATAGACTTTCAGGGCTACAGGATCGAGGTGGAAAGTGAAACTGACAGGATAGCTCCGTGGAGAGCCGGCATGGACTCGATGGCCTGAATGGCCTCCTTTGGTGCCTTAAATGACTCTGAGTCTATGACTGCATGGGATGGATTTTGGGGAGGGGGCGGGGCACCCGGCATTGGGCCGAAACAGCAGGGGTCCCCTGCCTCGGCCTTTTCGTGCCTACCACCCCCCACCCTAGAGCAATTTTATGGTGTTTTGAAGATTAATTGTCCTGCACCAGGATCCCCATCCCTTTTAAGACAGGGATCCCATCTCCAAGAGCTGCCAGCCAATCAGAGGGCAGTCAGCTCAGCAGTGTTGGCAGCACCACCAGGAGCGGTGGCCACTGCCAGTATTGCAGAGGCCTCAGACCCAGGCCCAGCGCTGGAAGCCCACACCTCAAGTAAATGAGGCAGGGTCACCAGGGCCTGTCTGGAAGGCCTCGGTGAGGAAGTTGGGGGAGTGGTCATAAAGACCTGGGGAGGGGGTTCTGGGAGGTGCATTGTTTCCCAGTGGGGCCCTTCATGGGCCACAGGTTGCTCACGGAAGAGGGACCCTCCCTCCCCCAAGCCCACAGGGAGGGTGTTTCATTTAAAGGTGCCCTCCCCACATGGCAGCGTTACTAAACATTTCACTTCCTGTGACTCCATGATGCAGTTGGTTTACACACTATTGTTTCGCCTCTGGAGTCTGGGTTTATATAAATCCCAGACGAAATGAAACAAAAGTTACCTGCCCTGGTCACTGCTCCTGTTGGCCATATTTGAAATGAGCTACTTCTGAAACCTATTTCTGAGTTAAATAGGCCACTTAAGAGCCTTAATTGGCCTCTGGAAGGGAAGGTCGTCATCGGCCTATCCCACCCCCAGCAAGATCATTTGGTGACAGGGCAGCAACCGCTCTTCGCCCTTGCCATGATTCTATGCGCCCCCTGCCACCTCTGATCTCGCTTCAGGGGGCCCCATAAAATCCAGCCCTATGACTCTAGTCTTTAATATTGGCTGAAGTTAGTGGATGCATGATCCCACATTAGAGTTTATATAGTTATTTTGGGGTTGGAGTAAATGAATACTTCCTTCTAACCTATCACCTTAAGGACAGCACAAAGACATGACCATGCGACCCCACTAAATGTCTTCTGGTTTTGAAAAGACAATACTAAAACCTAACAAAAAGATGAATATAGTTAAAAAGCCTTCTGCAGTATCCATTCAGCGCTGAGCTTTGATAGAGTTAATTTGGTCACGGTGTAGGAGGTGAAGCTGCAATCAGTTAAGTTTTCTGAGTTAACAGCTTAGCCAGAATCTTGAAACCGCAGTTTCGCAACAAATCACCCTAACAGGTCTGTTCCCAAGAAAGCTACCATTGGATTACACACAGCATTTAGAAACCATTCGAACTTATATAATCCAACCTTAGTAAGCACATTCATTATTATTAACTGTTGAATCAAACATCTAATATTGGTTTAAATAATTAAACTCTAATATTGCAAAATCAATTACTCCTTTCATCAGAACAGAACTGAAAACAGTTTTCAAAGTTGTTTAAGTCATATATATATTCATAACCAGTGATATTACAACTGTTAATTATTTATAACTGGGATATTATAGTTCCATTAATCATTTATCTTTACTTAAGCATGTTGCATTTATCCAATAGTTCTTGGGATGGAACTCTGAAGTTCTGGTGCCCATGAGATTGTACTAAAAAGCCCAAGTCGTAAGACTGCAAAAAGAGATTCCAGTGTCCTTGTGGCTATGTGCATTCTTTGGACACTCTAGATAATGTATGAGATTGTTTTTGCAGGTTGCAGCATAGTCCATGTGTATGTTCTAGCAATTGTAAGGTGGAAACATGCCCTTACTTAAAGTTTTGTTTTCCCATTTTATTTCCTCAATTTACTGCCAGTCTGCAAAAAACTTCATAAAGGTCAAGTGGTTCATTTCAGTTAAACTACACAATTCGTCACATTTTCCATTGATTAGATTAACTCCCAATCAGCATTACATATCAAGCTAATGGCTAAAGTGATAACTATGCAAGATCCATAGGTTACTGCCCTAGATGATTCAGCCTATACTTCTTGGATAATTAGTGATGACAGTTTTCAAATGTACTAGAACATTTCAATTCCTGTGACTCCATGAGGCAGTTGGTTTACACACTATTGTTTCACCTCTGGAGTCTGGGTTTATATAAATCACAGACAAAATGAAGCAAAAGTCATCTGTCCTGGTCACTGTTCCTGCTGGCCATATTTGAAATGAGCTACTTCTGAAGCCTATTTCTGAATGTGTTCTGACTCACAGAACAAAGCTGCCAATCAATTGACAATGTCAATTAGAGAGGCCATAAAGATGGCTGGCACAGAAAGTGGAAAAGGTCACAGTGATGCCGTTAGGAGAAGTGCTTCAGAAAGTGACATTGAGGCTTATTATGGTGGCAAAGAGAGCTTTCTCTTGGTTCTGGCTATGTCCTAAATTCCTGGGGTTGCTTGATGCTGGTACTGACTTTCCCAGTCTTCATTGGGGATGTTGGAGGGTGAAAGAAATTAAACAAAGAAATAAATTTTTAAAAGATTTACTTAATATGGAGGCTACTCCTCTAATTGAAAATGGCTCAAGGGAACCCTCAGGATATCAGCAAATCCTTTTTGTGAAGGATTCAGTGGAAATAGAATACCATCTGCTACAAAAAATGTCATCCCTTTTTATATAAGGGGCCATATTTTCCCTCTTTGGAATAAGTATTTAAATGTTCTTTTTCTCAAAGACCTCAATGGGTTGAAATCAGAATGGCAAATGTGTACAATTTTGCAATGGGAGATTACATACTGCAAAATTTCACTAGCAGGAATGACATTAAATATCAAGGCGAGGTCATTAGATTCTCTCTTGTTGGAGAAATCAATGGGGATCAGGGCATGGGGAAACTCTTCAGTGACTGGTGTCATACCTGGCACAAAAGAAAGTGGTTGTGGTTGTTGGAGGCCAATCATCTCAATCCCAGAATGTCACTGAAAAATTCTGCAGGTCAGCTACTGAGGCCCAACTAACCTCAGCTATTATAGCAATCAAATATCTTCCCTATCATAAAGTCAGAAATTGGGCTGATTGCTAGTTATAGCACAGTCTTCAGCTCCACTGGCAATTTTTCAGATAATGATGTAATCCATACTTCCATGCAGCAAGACTGGGATGACATGAAGGCAATGACTATGTTTTGAACTTATGTTCCAGAGATGAAAGGCCAGGGTCTAACCCATTCACCACTCAGCACCTGCAAGATTCATGTGTAGACCAATTATCCTGGCATTAACAGGACCAGTTGCTCATGTGACCTGTAGGTGACTTCATAATATTTCTTGTTGATTTTCATATTAGCCAGTGATTGCTGTGTGTTCAGTTGATGTATTACTATGACCATCAGTATGTATGTGCCTGCAATGATTTTTTTTTTAAATAGGCCTATTGCATGGAACCTCTTCACAGTAAAGGCTGAATGCACCAAAACCACAGTTCAAGGTCACTTTATGGTGGCATATATTTTAACTTCAGTATATTCTGATGTTTTAGCAGATGAATGCTATCATACTTAAAACTTGTCTTTTGTATTGTCATAAACCATAAATTCATATCAAACCAAATACAACAAGGCCAGTGTATAGCTTCAGTGTGACAAAATCCACTTCCTCCCATTAATAATATTGCACAGTTCAATGATGATGGGTTAAATGTGTTTTGCTGTACTCTCCAAAAGTACTGCTGCCTTACTCATGAATATCAACTTCCACTGTAGTGTTAAGTGTAATTTTCAATCTATAGTGTCATGCAGACCCCCACCTGCCAAGAATGAGGCATATTAATTTTGTCACATGAACATTGATTTTAAACTGTTGCTGGAGTGAAGAAAGGACTTGTTAAAAAAATCACCAGACACTTGGCTGGAAAAACATTTGCATACTAACAGAGAGAGCTTGGAGAGACAAAGGACTATTCCCTGGTCCACTTGACCCAAAATGGACTGTGATCATCAGACATGGAAGATGAGGAAGCTCACATTCCAGGATGATTGCTAAGATGGCAGAATCCACAAACAGATGTGGTCAAACCAGCTAGTCACATGACTAACCTGCTGGGCAACCTGGCGTTTTTATTAACTGTGCCACAGAGAAAGATTCAGAAGGCAGTTTGAAACTGAAGCTGAAACAAGCAAGTCTCTTGCCTAGCTGTCTCTCTCTCTCACTTTCTCCCATGCCACCGGACCCCGGAAGACACGTAAACTTCAAGAGAGAAAAGGCTTCTACATCGGAACAAGTCAAAGCGTGAACTGGGCCCCAACGAATTGCAAGACTTACAGGCAATCAAAGACTCCACTTTGAACTTAAAGGACTGTAACTACCAGATATTGTCTCAAGATTTTCCCCTTTATTCCTTCTACTTTTTCTGTCTCTATCTGCATGTGTGTTTATCGTGTATGCATGCTAGCGTGGTTGTGTCGCATATTCGTAGTCGGTAACTGGATTAGAGTTTAAGATTAATAAACTTCTACCTTTCTTGTTGAAATCTAAGGAAAACGGTTTGATTTATTTGCCGTACAATTGGAGCAGTGAACAATGATTCACTAAGGGGGAACTAAAAACACAGTGTTTTAAAAATTAAACCCTGTTACGGTTAAACCAGGCAAAGGCTGAAAGGGAACCCCTAGACCCCTCTCACCTGGGCATAACAATAGCAACAATCTGTCTTTGTTCTTATCTCAGTCCCTTCCTCGCAGACAGTCCAGTCTTTAAGTCCTGTGGATCACTACAGATACAGACTGAAATAAACTGGTTTGACAGGAAATGTAGGTAAGGGGTCTGAAATGTCATCAGTACTCATTGATCAGATTACTAGTCTATGACAATCACATTGAAAGAATTATTGCCTACTTTTGACTAAGGCCTCCAGTGCACTGTCTGAGAATCTTGGAGCCTGCATTCTCCCATGCTGTTTCATTCTCCATAGTTTCCCAGGTCAGATTCACTTCATGCACAACTGCCAGGACCTCCTCCAGATATTATGCATCTCCTATTTAAGACGTGCAGACTAGCTTTAACTAGTGCTAGCAAGTTACAATTTTGGGCCCTTTGCTGATGCCTGCAGGCAATGAACAGTGTGGCTAGTGCTGGTTGCACTCAGCAATCATTCAAATTGAGCAGGCAGCAGGGAGTTGGCATGCTGCCTGCATTACATTGAATGGGCACATGTTAGTCACGCACTGCAATCCCCCACTTGTGTTCAGGGGCTATCCAATTTAGATCCCTTATTGCTTAAGAACAGATATAATTGACCACCTGAGTTCGTTTAAAGATCAAACTGATCTAACTCCTCCGCTGAAAGCTATATTTTACTGAGGTGCCTTGTCAATATTTCAGATCAGTTTGTCCCTGCAAGGTAACCATCATTTTCTAAAAACTAAATTAAATACCCTATTCATTATTATGGGGTATATTATAGCTGACACATCATTTCTCCATTTAAGAATAGCTATAGGCTTGAAAATGGACTATATGTTGTTATCGTACTGATGTTTAACATTTTGTTTAAAATTCCAATCCTTGGTATTGTAATAAGGTATTAACCCATTTAAAATAAGCAGGTTAATCCTTCTGTTGAAATAACATTGAGGGTAATTTGATATTTACATGTTAAACATCTGAATGCAAACATCATTCAGAGTCAATTCCAGGCTATTGACTATTCCTTAATGAATAAAGCTTTCTGCCAGGTATGCAGGATGAGATTTGAATGCACAATATCTGAGCTATTAGCCCATTACCATAACCAATATACTACTGTACTTCATATAAGGTATTTACATCACAGTACAGAAATGACCACATGACCAGCATCTGATCATTAAATTGCCTCTGGTTAAGTGCCATCTATATTTTCTCTTCTGACTCAAAGAGCAAGTCCTAAATTAGGACAAGTGACCCAAAAGCTTGGTGAAAGAGGCAGATTATATATTATAAAAGGTGTGTGGTATTAGATATTTTTAATTCACTGTGGGCTGAATCTTCTGGAGGCTGAAAGTCTTTGTGAGGCAGGAGCATTTTTGCATTTCAACCCTGCTCGCTGCCGCAGTGCGCCTTTTGGTTTAATTTTACAGTAAGCGCCCACCGCGCTTGTTGTCCAATTAGGGATGGTGGGCAGGTTCAGGAGGATGGAGGTGGATACAGTGAGGCCCAATGCATGAGTGACCAGCAGCTCACACTCTGTCACCAGTGTGAGTGCTGCTGTGGCCAGACAGCAGAAATGGCAGGGACGTAATGGAGGTGCCATCATTATTGGGGAGTGGTTGCCACTGCATCAATCCCAGCACTATTGGAGACATCAGTTCTAGAGTTGTGATTTTAAGTGGAAGTAAGGTAGGTAATGATGACAGCCTGTTAAACATGCCAGAAATGTCAAGGCAAAACAACAACCGCTTGAACTAGTGTCCTAGGAATCATGGAATGCTGCCATTTAAAAAAAAAATTTCCTCACTCCACTACTCCTTTAGGCTACAGGAACAGGGGTGGGAATCCACAGGCAGCTGTGGTTTCCCAGCACCTGGGATGGATATAGAGCAGGACAGCGCGGACAGATATCCTGAGACCTCCAACATCAGCGGTATCATAATGTTCGTCCCACAGTCTTTCCATTCCCTCAATGCAAATAAAGCCTCTTATTGCTGAAAAATGTCACTCTGCGAGAAAAGTGCCTTCCAGTACGGTATGGCCTAGTGAATCATAGAAACATAGAATGGTTACAGCACAGAAGGAGGCCATTTGGCCCATCAATTCCTTGCTGGCTCTCAGCAAGAACTGGTGGATATACAATTAAAAAAGAACAACAGACAACTAAGGAGTCAGCTTAAGCCATTTCTTTGGCTGATGTTGGGGCTGTTCTTTATAAATTTTAAGCTTTTAGAACATCTGATATTGGAACATGGGAGCTTTGATCAATGTGGCTCAATGAGATTTTCTTTGCAGTGTGGAATGTTGTGGATAGCTGAAGCCAATAGAAATGTGTTTTATACATACCGAACTTAAACGTACAGCAAAAACAGTGAAACATTAGTTACCTGGACATTTAGAGACAGGAAGGGAGTTCATAACTCTGAAATGGCTGCACTTTTACAGAATTAGTGCCTATATGACGCATTTCTGAAAATTGATCATATTTGGGGTAGGGGACATCCTTTCCTGACAACATTACCAAGGCCCCTAACCCAGTATCTTACAGTAAGTGTTCATTTATGTCATGTTTACAAAACATCATTTCTTATATTATCCTTGTTCATTTAATATGGATGTTATGCCATGGGATGATACTAACACACAAATATTTAGCAAGTTTGTCTGAAACCTTTCTCTGAATTATGTGAGCAGAGGTATTAATTCATTTAAGATAAATTGGTTAAGACCTCTGCTGAAAGAGTGGCAAGATATAGTTCAGATGAATACGTCAAGTGTTTGCTGGCTCATATCCCATGATGGAATTTCAGGGCTACTTGGAGTTTAGCATAATAGATTGTGGTCATAGAATGAGTTTAACTGGAAAGTTAAATACTTCCTCAACACCAAGACACCAACTACACTCTAACATTTTCAGTTAATTTCTCCCAACACTTGGGATGATGTTGAGTTGGCATCACTTCAAAATGAAGTCTGAGACAAATGCATCAGCTGCAAAGAAAACATCAATAAAACACCCCAGGAGACAGACAGAACACCACTGCCTGCAATCAAAGCATTGGGGGGGAGTGTGGCCATCACCACCGGGGGTGGGCCCTCCGGGGGTCCTGGATTGCCCCCAAAGGAGGGACACTCCCGACCCCCCTAGGAGGCCGCCAGGTTTTGCTCAGCGGTGTCTCCCCATGGCCCTTCTGCCTTTAACAAAATTAAGGCAGAAAGAGCCCCTTCAGTGGCCATTAATTGGCCACTTAAGGGCCTCAATTGGCATGAGGAGGGAAGGCTGGTCTTCAGGTCTGCCCCAGACTAAATTGGAAGGCATCAGGAGGCGACGGGCACTCCAACCTTGCCTTCCCATGCAATTTTATGGGCCCCCCTGCCTCCATTCCCATCTCTAAGGGGCCCATAAAATTCAGCCCAATAATTCCTGGCTAACCTAGCCATAAAGCTGAGTCACAGATCTTAAAGGTCTAAGATGCTGGTTTGAACTGCTTTAAATTAATTACATTTTACCAGAATACTGAGGTTAAAGGTAAAGGAAAAAAATCTTTTGTTATATTCATTGGTTATATTTAAATGCTATTCTTAATATATACATACCTGATCAACATCACTGTCGTGTCTTGCATGACAATAACTTAGGATAGCATTGGACTTAACTTAGTATGTGAATAAAAGAAGAGAAAGGCTTATCATACTATAACACCTTTCATATTCTCGTGATACCCCAAAGTGTTTCACAGCCAAAGAATTGCTTCGTAAAATGTAACCATTATTATTTTTGCCAGCAAGCACAGCAGCCAATTAGCGCACAGCAAGGACTCAACAAAAAGCAAACAGTTCATTTGTTTTAGGGCTCCTAATTGAATGATAAATGTTGGCCTGGCCTGGTGGTTTGCTATAATGTAATATTGTTACGTGCTTGATGCATGCACTAGTGTATTGTGCTGATATTTTCTAGTAACATCGACATTTGGTGAACACTGCAACGAGCTTAGTTGCACAAACATGTCCTTTGGTTCTCCTCTGCATCACCCATCATTTTCATTTCACAACAGAAAATACAGGCTTGCAAACTGCACTCAGACCTCCGAAAATGCTGCTACATTAATTGCTATGGCAGAGCTGAAAGACTACTAAATGCTGTTTGGCGTGAGAGCTTTATGAGTACAGTGGGGGAAAGAAAACTCAGAACACATACAGGATGAGTCAGCGCAGGCAAGAGGAAGACTACCTAATAGAAAATGTGAGCATGTGAAGTCTGTTAATGATCTTTACCACCATACGCAACCCCATCCCACCGACCCCACATCCTGCCCCATTTGATTGAATGATTTTTGTACTTTTATGTGGTAGTTGAGTGAGTGAAGAAAAAATTGAAAATGTTATTAATGGCAGAAAAAGAGAAAAAACCTTTGGCAGTCTCACCCAATAGAGAATGATTTCTTTTCAAATATTAAAAATCTTACCAGTGCAGTATTGCAGAGGGAAACAATCACTGTGTTTTTAAAATAAAATTCAGTTGAGCTTCCATAATAAATTAGCTTCCGCCCCCCTCTTTCGCAGTGCATCTGATGTGCATCACAGCAAGTGGAAGGAGAAGAATCTCCTAATGAGTTGTCACTTGAGAACATCAGATAACATTTTGGCCCTGAATGCACAGTGTTCATTTCTTTGATTGGATTCAGTTGCTGAGATTTACAAAAACAAAACTCAGTCTAAAAATTCCAAAGTAAGATACTTTTAAGGTGGGTGAATTTGTTAATAAATTACCAATGCTCAGATTCCATTCCAAGACTGGGTTCAATTTGCTGATCTCAGCCAGCGTGGTAATTGGAAATCTGGAAATGCCTCAGTGCCCCTAAATTAGAGTTGGGGAAAAAATCCTCAGGGTTCTCACTTCTGAAATATTTAGAAACCTAGAATGATATAGAAATTGCAGTATAGAAACAGGTCACTCAGCCCAAATGACACATGGTGGTGTTTATGCCCCACAAGAACCCTCTCTCATCCTAATTCACCTAACCCTATCTTATATCGTTGCATTCCTTTCTCCCTCATGTACTTACCTAGCTTCTCTTTAAATGCATCTTTGCTGGAAAATGTGCTTGTTAAGAGAATTAAAGATCAGACATGGCTGTGATGCCTCCATGGTCTAATCACCTGCCGACACTCACTGTCTTGAAACACATATGAAGAACAGATCCCTTGGATGACTAAGGTGAGGACGGCTGGTACTCATGTACTGCCAATTCTTCACAAATGACTACCTTCAGGAAAGAAAATTGGAGTGAGGGTGCGGGAGGAATTTTCAGGTGAAAAACAAGATAATGGGCTGGATTTTATGGGCCCTCGTTAGGCGGGATCAGAGGCAGAGGGCCCATAGAATTGTAATGGGTGGCGGGGGGTGGAGGGCCTGTCGCTTCCCATTTTACCAAGCAATTTTGCCAGAGGCGGGATAAGCCAACGACAGTTTTCCTGCCCAGAGGCTAATTGAGGCACTTAACTGGTGTATTAATGGCCACTAAAGGACCTCTTCCCACCGCCACTGGGATCTAGCCACTCCCTGCAGGCATTGGGGGTGGGCCCTTCTCCAGGGACAATCAATAGCCCAGGGAGTACTGCTTTCTGAACTGGCCCTGGTGACCCCATCTCACTTACCTGAGATACGGGGTTCCAGGGCTGGACCTGGGTCCAAGGCCTCTGCAATACCGGCACTGGCCACTGCTCCCAGTGGCGCTGCCAATACTGCTGAGCTGCTAGCCCCGTGTTTGGCCAGCACCTCTTGGAGGCGGGATACTCATCTTTAAAGGGACTGCAATCCTGGTGCCAGAAACTTCGCCTCTGGAACAACGGAGGATCTCGCCGGGGGGGGTGGGGGGCGTGAGAAGGCCGAGGCAGGGTTTGCCCCACCCTTTCGGCCCAGCGCTGTGAACCCCGCAACCTCCACAAGATCCCGGCCAATGTTTCAAATTCACCCAAATCGTGGAACATTTTTAATCTAAACAGCTAAGAATAAAACTGCTGTTGAGAATTATCTACCTATAGAGACTTCCTGATTTCCATTGATTCCAATAGAAATGAAAATGAGTTAGTTTCTATATGGGAGGCCAATTCCCAAAGCTAGTTAAATGCCCAGGTGGCAAGTTGAAAATCTACTGTCATCAAAATGGAAATACAGTTCTTGCTAAGTCGTCGTTTTCTCAGAACCATCCTATTAAAAGCAATAAGGCTGGCTGCTCTTTCACAATAGTTCAATGCTAAGTGGCAATCAGTGTATAAATATCCTTAGATCATTACTGTATAATCACGGAAATAAATAAATCTTCCATTGTTTGGTTTTCCCTCCTTCTTGTCGAACAGAAGCATTCTCCACATTTTTCAGTGTTACGTTTTATTTTTTATTCTTGATCCCAAGGGAAAAGGGGAGTCAGAAGCTCAGATCATTTTTCAGATCACTGCTTCTTGCATTTTAAGTCTCTGCTGCCTCTCTCAGACTCAGTTAAGAATCTCATTTAGATTCTTCCCTTATTCTGTCTTGATTCACGATGCACAACTTGTTAGGAAGACGCTGCACTAGACCAAGCATCTAACAGCAAACCTAAAATGGTTCAAAATTTTGAGTTTGGATATTAGTGATCATAAAATGTCATCAGATCTTACTAGCTGGCGCTAGACATAATAAAATGAATGTTCCTGATTGCAGAAGAGGTGATTTTAAGTCAATGAGGCATGAGCTGGGGAGGATAAATTAGAAACTAATGCTGGAGGGGAAAAGCATTTTGTGAAAATGGAACATTTTGAGGTATCTCTCAGCAAAAATACAAATTAATTGTGGAATCAAGGTGAATATCAATACCAAGACCAAAAGATCTAAGCAGTTAATTGGAGGCTATGAAACTAAATGTTTTTTGAAAAAATATTAAAGAAATTTGAAGAATTAAATAAGATATCGTAAAGCTAATCAGAAGTGAAGAGAAAACTGGATATTAGAGGAAATGAAAGGAGCTCTGTAGGTAGATTCACAGCATGAAAAATCTGAAAAGAATTTCTGCTCAAAGCTGTTTTATAATGAAACTTTTGTTATTTTTTCACTTTCATTTGTGTACAATAATATGTATCTATAACAAGATGCAAATAGAATGAAAAAATCACCCTTCTGACCTCTTACAGTTTAACTTAATGGAAATCCAATAGACAGGGATAGCTATAAAATCAAGAAAAACAACAATACCTTATATTTAGAGTCATAGAAAGAAATAGAGTGGTACAGTCATTTACGGCGTGGAAGAAGGCCATTCGGAAATTGAGTCCATGCCAGCTCTCCATGGAGCTATGCAGTCAGTCCCACTCCCTGGCTTGATCCCCGTACCCCTGCAAGTCTATTTCTCTCAGGTGGCCATCCAACTTCTTCTTGAAGTGATTGATCATCTCTGCTTCCGCCACCCTTGTGGGCAACGAATTGGAGGTCATTACCATACGCCGCGTAAAAAAAGTGCTTCCTTATATTCCCCCCTGCATCTCTTGCCTAAATCTTTCCATATGTGCCCTCTAGTCCTTGTGCCATTTGTTAATGGGAACAGTTTTTCCTTGTCTAACTTGTCTAATCTTGTACACTCTTATTAAATCTCCCCTCAATCTCCTTTGTTCTAAGAAGAACAAACCCAGTTTTTCCAACCTAACCTTGTAACTAAAATCCACCATCACTGCAAAATTTCTGGTAAATTTCCTCTACACCCTGTCAAAGACCTTCACATCCTTCCTGCAGTATGCTGACCAAAATTGGACACAATACTCCAGTTGGGGCCAAACCAGAGGAGCATAATTTTCCTGCTTTTGTACTCAATGCCTCTATTTATCAAGCCCAAGATCCCATATGCTTTACTAACCACTCTCTCATTATGCCCTGCCACCTTCAAATATTTTGCACATGCACTCCCAGGTCCCTCTGTTCCTGCACACTCTTTAGAACTGTGCCATTAAGTATATATTGCCTCTCCCTATTCCTTCTGCTAAAATGCATCACCTCACACTTGTCAGTATTAAAGTTCATCTGCCATCTCTCTGCCTACTCTGCTAGCCTATCTATGTCCTGTTGCAAGCGGTTCATATCATCCTCACTGTTTGCCAACCTCCAAGTTTGGTGGTAACAGCAAATTTTGAGACTCTACTCTGTATTCCAAGATCCAAGTCATTTATATATAGCAAATAAAAATCAGTGGTCCCAGCACTGACCCTTGGGGAACACCACTATCTACCACCCTCCAGTCTGAAAAGCAAGCATATACAGGAACTCACTGTTTTCTGTCCTGAAGCCAATTTTTTATCCAATTGGACACTGATCTTCTGATTCCATGAGCCACAATTTTGTAAAGCAGCCTTTTATGTGATACCTTATCAAATGCTTTCTTAAAATCCATATTAAACAACATCCACCACATTCTCTTCATCAACCTTCTCTGTTAACTCATCAAAAATTTCAATTAGATTAGTCAAGCGTGATCCACCTTTTACAAATCTATGCTGGCTATCCTTAATTAACTTGAATCTCTCGAAGTGTCCGTTGATATTTTCCCTGATTATTGTTTCAAAAACCTTACCCACTACTGATGTTAAACAAACTGGCCTGTAGTTTCTAGGACTGTCCTTACACACTTTATTGAATAAGGGCATCACATTTGCCATTCTCCAAACCTCTGGCACCTCCCCCATATCCAGGGAAAATTGGAAGATTATGGAAAGCCCTTCCGCTATCTCCATCCCCACTTCCTTTAGTAACCTGGGATGCAAGCCATCCAGACCAGGTGACTTATTTACCCTAAGCATAGCCAGCCTTTTTAGCACCTCACCCTCCCAATTTTTATCCTATCCATTGCCTCTACTGTCTCTGCTTTGACTGATATTTTGTCAGCCTCCATTTCCTTAGTGAACACTGATATGAGGTACTCATTAATGTCATGGAACTTTTTTTTCCTCCTCTGTTTAAAACAGTGTGCCTTTAAGACTCTGTCTAAAAACAGTGTACATTTAAGACAGAGAGAGAGAAGTTGTTAGATTCTTTGAGAACAGTGTGCTGGCAGCAAGCCTGTTTCCTAAGTAACAGCAGGAGATGTGCTGAATTGTTTCAATTTAACTGTGTGCAGGGACTGACTGAAACCAGTCTGATCCAGAACCCAACGAAGTGTGCTTACGAAAAAAGAAGCTGTCGATATCTCAGGAAATCTACATTGAGCTCAGACTTTGTTTACCTAAGGAAAAAAAACCCTGGAAAGAACATTTTCATTGTTGGAAGTAGTAAAATCCATTTTACTTTGAAACTCTAAGAAGTCTCTGCTATAGAATTGACTCTCTATTGCCTGTTTATGTTTGCTGGAATTCTCAGTAAATGTACTACCAAAAGACTGCCAATTTTAAAATCCAAGTAGACCTATTGCTGTGCTTCTCATTAAAAGAACTGTGTGACGCCTGCTGCAGCTGAAATATTTTGAATGCCTATCTATTAAAGACTGTTTAGTCGAATTCGCCTGGAGGCTTGAGTGGCATCTGATTACTGTACTCTGGGAGATTACTCATCAACTGGAAACGTAACCCACCAGAACTTAGAACACAGATTCTTATTTTTATTTCTAAGAAACACCTTTTTTAACAACTGGTTAACCGTTGTACTTTGGCTGTACGTGTGTGTGCATAGGCTTCGGATAAATAAGAAGTTATAAGGTCTTTAGACATGAATTTATCTTCATAGAGTATAAAACTTAGATTATTAATAAATAGTTAATTTGCTGTTGTTTAAAGATATCTGGTTTGATATATTTTTATTCTAGGGGTTAATAAAGTGTTTAATTTGGCTATTTTCTGGTTAGGTGGGAAAACATTAATAATTTGCTGCGACCTGTGGAGTACTGGGACTGAATTGACAGTGCATTGTTCCCGCCTCGGTCGTAACATTAAGTATATCAGCCTTGCCCTGTGCCTCTAAGCATATATTACCCTCTCTGTCCCCAATAGGCCCACTCCTCCTCTTGCTATTCACTTACTATTTAGATGCGGGTAGAAGATCTTTGGGTTCCTTTTTATGATGACTGCCATTCTATTTTCATATTCTCTCTTTGCAAGTCTTATTTTCCTATTCACCTCCCCTCTCAATTTATTATATATGGTCTGATTCTCACTTAATGAGTTCAGCTGACTTTGATCATGCACCCTCTTTTTTTGTTTTATCATCATTTTCATCTCTCTGGTAAACCAAGGAGGCATGTTCCTGGTTCCCCTATCTTTCACCCTTGTTGGAATATTCCTAGCATGTACCTGAAGCATCTCTTCCTTAAAGATAACCCATTGTTCTGATCCAGCTTTTCCTGTCAGTCTTTGATTCCATTCTACCTTGGCTAGATCCCTTTTCATTGCGTTGAAATTCGTCCTCTTCCAATCTAAACATTCTACCTAATTTTGTTCCTTGCTTTTCTGCATTACTAGTCTAAACCTATGATACGATGATCACTCTTACCCAAGTGCTCCTGATGGACACTTGGTACACTTGGCCCACCTCATTTCCCAGCACCAGATCCAGCAATGCCTCTTTTTCTAGTTGGACTGAGAACATACTGGTCAAGGAAGTTCTCCTGAACACATTTTAGAAATTCCTCCCCCTCCTTACCCTTTACTCTAAAATTATCCCATTCGATATTGGGGTATTTTAAAGTCTCCCAATATACTCTATAGTTCTTGCACACCTCTGTGATTTCCCTGCAGAGTTGTTTTTCTATCTCTCTCTCACTATTTGGAGGCCTATAGAATACCCCTAGTTGCGTGATCATACCCTTTTTCTCCTCAACTCTTAACCAAATAGATTCTGTCCTTGCCCCTTCAAGGACATCCTCCCTTTCCAGCACAGTAATGCCTTCCCTAATCAGGACTGCCACCCACCTCCATATCTTCCTACTCTATCTTTTCTGAACACTTTATATCCTTGTATATTAAGCACCCAGTCCTCGCCATTTTTAAGCCATGTTTCCGTTATTGCCACTATTTATATAATGATTTAAGATAGTAAATCATCCCAAGGTGTTTCACAGGAGCAATATCAAGTAAAAGAAAGTAATAAGTGGTACTAAAAATGCTAAAAAGAAATAGTTTCACAAGATACCAAAACTGACAGCAAAGGTTTTTATAAATATACCACATACTGTAGTGTAAGGAGGTAAAGGGTTAATACTGTTGACAGTGAGAGTGATCCCTCCCACTGTAAGAGTGCTGATCTAACAGTCACATGGTATGGGCTTAAGGAGAAGAGATAGCAGCACAGAGGATGCTAGCTTAGGAGGCTTGTGCAGACTGTACATAGCAAATGTAAAAATTCAGAATTGTTAATAGACTTTATCTGGAGTCTAAGACGTTCTCCAGAATGCCCTAGCAATGCTACAAATACAACAACAATGGTAAAAATGCAGTAAAGCAACATTAAAACTGTGGTGAACAACAGAGAAATTTAAAGATAAATATTGGCCTGGTACAGTAAGAAAATTACTTACCTGCTAAAGAGGCTGTGAAGAGCTTGGGAGCTGCAGTGAGTCAGAGCACAGAAAGACAGGCTGCACCACAGAAGCGTGATGGTCTGCAAGTAGAATCCAGCGATCGGATGAGTCACAATACTGACACTCTTGGATTGGGTTAAAAGCCCTTTGAAAAGCTTGAAGAATTTCTCTCAAGGCATTTGGCTCTTAAAATGAAAAAAAGGGGAAAAACCTAATTCTTCACTTGAGCTGAACATGAGGGCGAAGAGCGGGAAACCCCCAAAAATCACAGAAACTCCCAAAAAGCACGGGAAACCCCCGAAAACAGCAGGTTGACTTCCATTAAAGCAACTAAGTCTTAAAAAACAAACTGAATTTCTCAAAGAAAGGGGAAAACCCTAGAGAAGCCTATCAAAACAGTGGGGAACTCCCGAAAACAGCGACAACACCTCCATTAAAGCAAGCAAGCCCTGAACAAATATACAAACAGGATTTCTTAAACAAAGGGGAACACCCTAAAAAGTCAATTAAAGAAAACAATATAGCTTCAAAATTTGGAATGTCTGAAAGCTTCCATGATCAAGAAGGACACAATCAGGTACAAAATTGATCCTTATGGAGGAAAAGGTTCCTAAGGTTTTGGTTTGCTACTCAGCTCCATACCAAATCAGAAGTGGAAAAGTGAACACCCGTTTGTATTCAATAGGTGCAATTGCGGATGAGGTAATTGTCTGACAAAGGATCAACAAGGCTTCTGATAAATTTGAAGAGGTACTTCAAGTCTTTGATAAATATCTTTTCAGCAATAAAATCTTGGAAACAGCCAAATTTAATAAGCAGATGCAGAATATTGGTGAATCCATAGATTTCTACATTAATGATCTGTATAGATTGACAGAAGGATGTGAATACGGCGAATTAAAGGCAGATCTAATTAGAGACAGGATAGTCATCAGCATAGCTGATGAATCCTTATCAGACCTATAGCAATTCAAGGAAGATCTTACACTGGAAAAGACCATTCAGATTGTAAGACAAGCTGAAGTTGGCAAACAGAATAGGGCCATTCTACGGCTGAAGTCAAGCCATGGATGAGAAGAAGTCCAATGCCTGTACAGTTTGTGAGGCCAAAGTCAGAGAAACATTTCACGGAAAAAAAACCACATACAGATGAGAAGGTGCATGACAGATGAAAACCATGCCAACATTGTGGAGTCAGCAAGACCCACATATGGGAGCAGTGTCCAGCAAGTAAAGCCAAGTATTTACATTGTAAAAAAGAAACTGGACATTATGGAAAAATGTGCCAGAACAAAATTTCTTTGCTTCAGAATACAAAGCAGAAGGCCTTCATGCAAAGAGCAGCGAATCAAGTGCATCAATATCCAGATGAGAAAAAAAAAAGAGATTTTCTGGGAAAAATTAGTAACTGAGATCAAGATTTCTGGATGGCGGACATCTATGCGAGTGGACACCTCATGAATTTTAAACTTGACACAGGGACTGGTGTCACAGTACTGTCTGACCAAGAGCCATGGGTGATGAGACATTGTCTACAACTGGCAGATATATGGTTGCATGGTCCAGGCAGGTAACAACTGAGATTAAGAGGCAAACCCCAAGCTATTCTTCCGCATAGATGAAGACAACTGGTGGAGACCTTATCTATCTTGCATAATCAAGAATTTTCCATACTGAGTAGAAATGCATGTTTAGAACTGCACTTAATTAAGAAGATAGATGAAGTCAAGAAAACAAAGGTAAACAATTGCTTTCAAGCAGAATACCCAAAGCTTTTACAGGACTCGCTCCCACTATAAAAGTGATGAAGAAACAGTCACATGGTATCGGCTTGAGGAGAAGAAGAGATAGCAGCACAGAGGATGCAAGCTTAGGAGGCTTGTCGAGAGTGTATATAGTAAATGTAAATAATAAACAGTTGTAAGCTGACTTTATCTGGAGTCTAAGACTTTCTCCAGAATGTCCTAGCAATGCTACAAATACAACAACAACAGACAAAATGTATTCTAGGGAAATGCTGTCTTATTAAAAATATGTGCAGTGAGACGATAATGGGCAATTAGAAAATGGCAGACTTGTTAAATGAGTACTTGGTACATATTTTTACAGTGTAGGAAGAAGACAAAATACCAGAATTATAATGGAACTTCAAAACAAATTACTACATCTAAGTTTTAAAAAAATCATAATGGAGAAAATCATGGGACTTAAGTTAGACAAATTTCCAGGACCTAATGGTTTCCACCCCAGAGTATTAGCAAAAGTACACGAGGAAACTGCAGATGTGTTAGTCATAATTTTGTAAAACTCTAGAGTCATAGAGTCATAGAGTTATACAGCGCAGAAACAGGCTCTTTGGCCAACTGTGTCCACGCTGGCCATCAAGCCTATCTATTCTAATCTCATTTTCCTGCACTTGGCCCGTAGCCTTGTATGCTATGGCATTTCAAGTGCACATCTAAATACTTCTTAAATGTTGTGAGGGTTCCTGCCTTGACCACCCCTTCAGGCAGTGTGTTCTCGATTCCAACCACGCTCTGGGTGAAAAACGTTTTCCTCAAATCCCCTCTAAACCTCCTTCCCCTTACCTTAAATCTATGCCCCCTGGTTATTGACATCTCCACTAAGGGAAAAAGTTTCTTCCTATCTACCCTATCTATGCCCCTCATAATTTTGTATACCTCAATCAGGTCCCCCCTCAGCCTCTGTGCTCTAAGGAAAACAAACCTAGCCTATCCAGTCTCTCCTCATAGCTGAAATTCTGCAGCCTAGGCAACATCCTGGTGAATCTCCTCTGCACCCTCTCCAGTGCAATCACATCCTTCCTATAGTGTGGTGACCAGAACTGTACACAGTACTCCAGCTGTGGTCTAACTAGCGTTTTATACAGCTCCATCATAACCGCCCTGCTCTTATATTCTATGCCTCGGCTAATAAAGGAAAGTATCCCATATGCTTTCCTAACCACTTTGTCTACCTGTGCTGCTGCCTTCAGTGATCTATGGACAAGTACACCAAGGTCCTTTTGACCCTCTGTACTTCCTAAGGTCCTATCATCCATTCTATATTCCCTTGCCTTTTTAGTCCTCCCAAAATGCATCACCTAACACTTCTCGGGATTAAATTCCATTTGCCACTGCTTCGCCCTTCTTACCAGCCCATCTATATCATCCCAAAATCTAAGGTTTTCCTCCTCACTATTTACGACACCACCAGTTTTCGTGTCTTCTGCGAACTTACTGATCATTCCTCCTATATTCATGTCTAAATCATTAATGTACACTACAAACAACAAGGGTCCCAGCACCGATGCCTGCGGAACATCACTGGTCACAGGTTTCCAATCGTAAAAACAACCCTTAGAGTCATAGAGAGTCATACAGCACAGAAACAGGCCATTCGGCCCATCATGTCTGTGCCGGCCATCAAACATCTACATTCTAATCCCATTTTCCAGCACTAGGCCCATAGCCTTGTATGATATGGCGTTTCAAGTGCTCATCTAAATACTTCTTAAATTTGTGATGGTTCCTGCCTATACCACCTCTTCAGGCAGTGCGTTTCAGATTCCAACCACTCTCTGGCTGAAAAAATGTTTCCTCAAATCCCCTCTAAACCTCCTGCCCCTTACCTTAAGTCTATGCCCCCTGGTTATTGACCCCCTCCGCTAAAGGAAAAAGTTTCTTCCTATCTAATCTATCAATACCCCTCATAATTTTGTATACCTCAATCATGTCCCCCCTCAGCCTTCTCTGCTCCAAGGAAACCAGCCCTAGCCTTTTCAGTCTCTCTTCATAGCTGGAACGCTCCAGCCCAGGCAACATCCTGGTGAATCTCCTCTGCACCCTCTCCAGTACAATCACATCCTTCCTATTGTGTGGTGACCATCACCCTCTGCCTTCTGCCACTAAGCCAATTTTGGATCCAATTTGCTAAATTGCCCTGGATCCCATGGGCTCTTACCTTCTTAATCAATCTCCCATGCAGGACATTATCAAAAGCCTTACTGAAGTCCACGTAGACTACACCAACTGCTTTACCCTCATCTACACACCTAGTCACCTCCTCGAAAAATTCAATCAAATTTGTTAGACACGATCTCCCCCTGGTAAAGCCATGCTGACTATCCTTGATTAATCCCTGCCTCTCCAAGTGGAGATTAATCCTGTCCCTCAGAATTTTTTCCAATAGTTTCCCTACCACTGATGTTAGACTCACTGGCCTTTAATTACCTGGTTTATGCCTCGTTGAATAATAGTACCACATTCGCTGTCCTCCAGTCCTCTGGCACTTCTCTTGTGGCCAGAGAGGATTTGAAAATTTGTGTCAGAGCCCCTGCTCTAACTTGAAGGATTATGCGTTTTGAATGGAAAATTGCAAATATCACTATTATTAAAGGAGGAAGGGAAAACAATGTAACCACAGATCAATCAGTTAAACATCAGTTGTGGGGAAGTCACTGGAATTGATTATCAGAGACAAAGGGGAGAATTTTATGCTCACCCCCAAGGTGGTGTATGAAGGTGGGGAGAGCATATAATCAGACGGGATGGTAGCAGGGTGGGGGGTGGTGTTGGGGGCCGCCACCTTCCCACCTCCATCCAAATTAAGTCCAGGGCGGTAAGGCTTGTAAATGTCCTTCCTTCGCTGTCGCCAACTGAAGCCATTCCACCATCACCGGAATTAACCCAGCGATGGGCGGGCATGTCGCTGCATGGGGAATACGCCAAGCAAACCCATGCAGGTTGTTTGTTGGCTCCTGGGGTTTGGGTGGGGGAACATCTCTCATTAAAAGGCACTTAGTGCCTGAATGAGGTGCCCATAGTCAGGAAGGGGGATACCTGCTGAGTGCCACTGCCCTGCCCTTGTGTCAGCCCCTCTACAACACCCTCCCCCGCAAAGCCAACCCACTGAAACCCCTCCAGCCCCAACTTACCTGTGGCCTGGATCCAGGGCCTTGGGTGAGTCTAGTACCTGCAGCAGCCACCACCTCCACAGTGGTGCTGCTCAGTGAAAGAAATGCCGGCCTCTGATTAGCTGGCAGCTCTCAGCAGGTGACACTTCCGCCACCAGGATCCTCGATCCCGGGGAAGGCCTGCCATTGTCCACTTAACTGCCTAATTGGTACTTGATCCAGCAGGCATTCCCCAGAGGAGGCAATGTGGGGCCCTCACCGACACTTTTGCTGGTGGTCGGTAACCCTGTCGCCAAGCCAAAATCCCAGCCAAAGTGACTTTGCATTTGGACAACTATAAGCTGAAAAAGAGAGTCAGCATGAATTTCTAACTAATCTAGTTGAATATTTTGAGGGGATCACTCTCATGGTGGATAGGGGAGTGTCTCTAGATGTTGTCTATATGGACTTCCAGAAGACATCTGGTAAGGTTCAGCACAAGAGATTATTAGCAAAAGTAAAAGCCCACGGAATTGGAGATATCATTATGATATGGGTTGGTAACTGTTTGGGAGGTAGGAAACAGAGAGAAGGGATTAAGGGAATGTATTTATATTGGTGGGATGTGACACATGGTGTTCCCCAAAGATTTGCATTGGGATTTAGCTTTTCAACACATATATCACTGACTTGAATGAAGGAATAGAGAGTTGCATATCCAAGTTTGCAGGTGACACTAATTTCAGATGCACAGTAAACTGTATCGATGGGAGCAGGAAGTTACTTAAGGTCATGGACTAAGTGAGTGGGAAAAATTATGGCAGATGGAGTTTAATGTTGGGAAGTGTGAGGTCATTGAGTTTTGATCTGAGAAAGACAAATTGGATACTTTTAATAATAACAAACTAGGAGCTGTAGAGGAACAAAGCAGTTTAGCCATCCACATACGCAATTCATTGCAAGCCAGCATAGAGAAGCAATAAGTAATCAAAATGGCTAAAAGAATGTTGGCCTTTATCTCAAAGGGGTTGGAGTTCAAATGTGACAAAGTGTTGTAGCACTTCCTCAGAGTCATGGTCAGACCCCATCTGGAGAACTGTTCAGTTTTGGGCACTAAATATATGCTGGGCTTGGAGGGGGTATGTTGTGTTATTGGCTCTTAATGCAAACATACCAAACACTATAACAATGACTGGTAAACTAAACAAAGTCTTCTTTATTGAAGAATAATAGGTTTCTAGGATAGCTCTTCAATACACATGCCACCTGCTGACTAACACTGTTCCAACTATTGAATCACATGTCAACTTGTATCACTTCCTGTGATGATGTATATTAAACTATTTGCATATTTAGCAGTATGTTAATCATTATTAAAGCAATCAAAGCAATATCACAACAGGGTACAGTGTAGATTAACCAAAAACATACCAAGGCTTAAAGGGTTAAATTATGAGGACAAGTAACAGAAACTTGGTTTGTATATTCCCTTGAGTTCAGATGGTTGAGGGATGATCTAATCAAGAGCTTTAAAATGATAAAAGGATTTGATATAGTAGATCCATAAAAACTATTTCCTCTGGTGGTGGAATCCAGAACAAGGGACCATAATCATAAAAACAGAGCCAGGTCACTTTAGCAGTGAAATCAGGAAATATTTTTTCCATACAAAGGCTAGTAGAAATCTGGAACTCTCTCCCTCAAAAGGCTGTGGATGCTAGATGTTCAGTAGATGGATTGATAGATTTTTAGTAGGCAAGTGTATCAAGGGATACGGAACAAAGGCAGGTAATTAGACTTGACGTACAGATCAATCATCATCTGAATGAATGTCAGAGCAGGCTCAAGGGGCTGAGTGGCTTCCTGATGTTCCTGTGCTCCTAGAAAATAAGACCAGCTCTCAACATAGTAACCCCTTCCCTCCCTAGTTTTCAGCTTTTATCCTGCTTTGTACCCTTTTGTATTTTCCTCTGCCCTCTCCTCAGTTATATGATCATGGAAAGCATTTGTTTTAAACTTCACTCGACTAGTTCTTCCTCTTTTCATAAAAATAGGAGAATTACCAGCTTTTCATTGTTTCTTGTGACATGATAATTAAATCATGAAACACATTAGGGTTAAAAAGTGTGACTTCCAGGAATACAATTTTGTTAGTGATAATCAAAATAAGCTGTCATTAATGATGCTTCTGCAATAATGATATAAGGCTCTGAAATAGCCAAGATGCTAGAGAACTGGTATTAATATAAAAGTTTGTTAATACAGTTATAGAATACACACATTTTGCGCAGCACAGTTTAACAAAATGTGTGAATAGTTTATGTACTATCTTGTCAGTGTGCTATTAGTATTGAATGAGGAAAGTAGACTCTAGGTCAAAGTAACAGGAGTTTATTTACAGGGGTCATCTTACTAGGGTATCTACATGAACACTGAGCAGTACAGACTCGTGACATCACATCCTGTGATGATGCTTAAGGTCTGTACCCAAAAAACAGCTTATATACATTATACTGCACTTTATACCTGGCTGTTACCTATTGGTAGCTGGTATCAGAGCTTAAAATCGATTTTCGGTATGGGAAGATGATTTCCAAATAGTTAAAGGGTGGTTTATCCAGAGTGTCTATTGACACCACTGTGTCAGCCAATGTGTTGCAGGTGAGGCGGGACTTACAACAGGACTTACAGCACTTACGGCTCAACAGGGCAAACAGCAAAGCAAATAAAATCTATTTGCAGAATCTATACAGAAAAGAGTATTCATGAACTGCAGCAAACAGAACTCACGGCAAAACTGCAGCAACTTCTTCCGATAAAAGCACAGTGGAATCTCTAACAAAATGGAGTAAGTGGATTTCTGATGAAAGGTCACAGACCTGAAGTGTTAACTCTATTTTTATCTCCACAGATGCTGCCTGACCTGCTGAGTATCTCCAGCATTTTCTGTTTTTGTAGCAGTAAGTGGAGGATTGTTACATATTACAAATTATGGGCTGGATTTTACATTTTGGTGGTGGCTGTAAATAATGGCGTGTGGGCTGTACTTTGTGGAGTCGCCGTGATATTAAACATGGCGGCTCATTTAAATGGCCGGAGCGGACTGCCCCATCCCCAATGTCGTGGAGCGGGCAGGTGGTCCATCCCGACAATGGCATTGGCACCACTACACAGGCGCCAATGCCATTTTTAAAGGGCTTCGAGCCCTGCATTGCAATTTAAAATTTAAAGGGACATTTGTTATAAAAAATTAAATAACTTGATCCTGATCCTCTTCCCCCTCCACAATAACCAATGAATTAGGTACCTGGCCTGTCCCCACCCCGCAAAACACTCACCTGGTGCACCTGACCTTTCCCCACCAAAGTTCCCAAACATTGTTCTTTACCCCTTCCCACCATCCCCTACACCAAACAAATCACTCGAACGGAGATGCGAAGGTGCGGGAGTGCTGGCACGAATATCGGAGCAGAACGGATGGTGGGAGCGGTTAAGTAATTAATTCCTTCATTTGCATTTTAAAAAATATGTTAATTTGGCTCCTGTCGCTGAGTGGCGCGGGGGCCGCCATCAGGCCTCGCCACTGCTGGCAATATCGGGCCAGGCCTTCCCAGTGTTGAGGCCCGTAGCAGGCCTCTGATGGAGGCATTTTCCAGCCCTGCCTGCCATGACCCCCTCCGATGTCGGTGGGGGGCGTGGGGGGTGCGGGTTGTAAAATCCAGCCCTATGTGTGTAAAATCAATCCCAGTCGCTTGCAGCAGGGCAGTCTCCAAGCATGACTGATGAGGAAATTGTCCAATCATCTCCATTCTGCTGTGAATAGTGGTGTTACTATATGCAACTTGGTTTGTTACAGAGAGTATGAACTTCATGTCATTAACTCAAATGACCTGTCATTCAGTTATTTGCCAACATATATTGCACTGAAAGGTAATTTGATTAGGTTGGAAACTGCCCTGCTTCTGTCACTGGGCGCATGGCAACACAAGTCATATGTGCAACAAATATTTTGTTTATGCAGAGCACTGGGGCTAAAAAAGCATCTCTCATATATTGTCCTACTATTGCTATATAAGCTTTGCTGTCTAAACTCCAAGGTGCTATCACAGCCCACTGAAACTCTGTTAGTGAGTGGATACAGGCAATTATGATGGAGTGATAGTCCTACAATGTTCTATGCTCAAAAAGACCAATGGTTACTGAGAGGAGATATTTTCCAGTCATGAACACAGGAGCAACCAGTATGTACTCATGTTAAATGCAGTTCTATGTAGCCACAGAGCCCTTCTTAAGTGACTGCTGGCACTGCCTCTGAAAGCGATGAGCCAACAATAAGTACAGCAAAGCAGATTCCTGACACTCATCCAGGGGTTGCTGCAGATAGCTGGCCTACATCCATTGTAGCTAGCCAGCTTTCTATTCAGTTACGCATCAGTGTAAAGTAGTCGGGCAGATGGATAATGAAAATGATGAAATTAATAACCCACATGGGGCAAATAGAAAAGAAAACACTCAAAACATATATTCCATAAGTGCTGAAAAATTCAAAAAGATTAATTCACTTTCAATGCATCTTGCAGTCTGTCATTCTGGCATGTTTTCATTGTGAGGAGCAGAAGAGGAAACATATAGCAACTGACTCTCGAACTATTCCTGCAGATGCCTGGGAGATCCTTGTGGCAGAAAGGGTGAGAACAGTAGTGACCTTCACAGTCCTGATATAACATTGCGACAAATCTTGAATAGGTGGCACACCTCAGTCGCAACCCACCTCCTGAGGCTGAGATTTATCCACCATGTTCAACTCACTGATTCTTCTGTTGTGGTCCAGGGTTATAGACATTATCTTCTGTGAGTCACATGATTCTTGGCCACCCTCTTGTCCTCCTGCTCCACAGCAATACATCAACTAATAGCCGTTAAGTCTATGGTAATGGGCAGAAAACTCCATACTGTTAACTGCTGTTGAGATATTTTGAAATCTTACCATCAATTTAAGTCACTGAGGGTGCAATTCAACTTCAGCGTGAGGGGAGAAAGGACGGTTGTGAATCAATCATGCATTATGCATTGTTGAAGTCAATGTTATATTTACGCGGGGTTGCTGGATATATTATGTATATCTGATTTATCTCAGAGCAATGCAGATATCACACTTGTATTAAATCATCAACTCGTTTATTTACAGCACTTTAAAATATCTCAGCTCTTACAAGATCTCAGCTTAATGTCTTCTCAGAACGGTCTGTGTCTCTTTTAGTTTCAGTTTCAAACTTTTGAGCTCCACCCATAGGCTTAAGCAATCAAACACCGTAAACACTGATCAGACCAACACAATCAAACCCAGCTCAATCAAACACTACAGTCAAAAGAAAGGAAAATGAAGCAGGTGTAAATAACAAGTGATCAATCTATTATTGCCCATTTTGCGCACTCACCAAAGTTGAATTACACCCTCTTTTAGGCAATTTTTGATAATATTTGTTTATTTTTGCAATAGGTCAGAATCTTCAGATTCAGGTTCTAACCACAATGCTCTACTTTATAAGTCATGCACACGTTTTCACGAAAATGGGTGACGGGAGGAAATGTGGCCAGTGTGAGGTGGCATGTTCACTTTATTGGTGCTACCATATTGGCATGTTTCTGAAGCCAGCGACTAAATAATCTTTTTTTAATACCTCATTCATCCTCACTTCTCAGAACAGTTTCCTGCTCTGTCAGTTGCAGTGCCATATCTCTGGACAATAGCTAATGCTATTCCAATCTTTTTAAAAAGTTCAAAAGCACAAGCACACAAGTCTGAGAGTGGCAGGCTTGTTGTTTTGACATCTAGACTGAAAAAGTGACTGACATCTACAGCAAAAGAAATATTAGAGTCTATTATAAAGGCAGCACTTGAAAAGGATCTGTTGATAAAAGCAATAAATCTAAGCCAACATGAGTTGATTAAAGGAAAAGCACAGTAAACAAAATTATTTGAGGTAATAGTAGAGTTACTGAATGACAGCTAGTGATGTTGTTGATATATCCTAACATTGCAAAGTTTCAAATAAGTCAATGAATAAACCACATAACTAGGAACAAAGTCCAGCTATCGGTGGTAATCTTTATTGAGAGCTGCGATCAAAAGGAGCTATACCCAAGAAGCCCTTATTTATTTGGCTGAAATTATTATAAGTAGAATGTCTACTTGTGGAGGAAAGCAGAATGTTTTATGGAAAGGGATATAACCAAAGGAAAGCAGCATTGTGGTAGTACCTTCACCACATGAACTGAAACAGTTCCAGAAGGCAGCACATCATCACCTTCTCAAGGGCATCTAGGGATGGGCAATAAATGCTGTTCTTGCAAGCAATGCCCACATCCCAAGAATCATTATTTTAAAAGTCCATTAATTAACAGTTAATGATTTTGAAACTCGAGGTATTACATTGACGTTACAACCGGGGCGGGAGGAGTGCACTATTTATTCTAGTTCCACTTCTCCACGGGTCACAACATATATATAAATTTTTTCCCACCTATCGGTATGGTCAATCATGGACTGTATTTTTATCCCAGAATTAAAACATACCAACCAGGTTTCTTTAATAAACAACAAAATTATCAGTTTATTATAAAACATGTCTTAACCAGTAATGAGGTAAAACATAAACACACAGGCCGGACCTTTACGCCACCCCAATGAGCGGAATGGTGGCGGGGAGGTGGCGTAAAATGGAGCAGGAGGCTCTGGGAGACTTTTCCGGCCCACTCCCACCTCTGCCGCCCTTTACATAGGGCGGTGGGGGTGGAAAACGGCCCACCCGCCCCAGTCCAATCAAGGCCCTTAAGTGGCCACTTAACGGGTACTTAAGGGCCCTCGCCCGCCTCCATGCGGATTTTACGCATGGCAAGCGGGCATCCTGGAGCTCATTGGGCACAGGGTGCCCGATGGAGGGCCGCCCCCACTTCCCCAACCACCCCCAACTCCCACCATGGAACAATTAAAGCCTGGGGACCCGTAAAATATGGAACATATCCCCAGGCGAGGCGGAAGCGGGTTCGCCACCGACTTTTACATCAGAGGCCAGCTCCCGTCCGCCCACCATAAAATTCCAGCCACAGATTGAAATATTAATGTTTTTACCTTAGCCCCTGACACTCTCTCTCTCTCTCACTCACACACACACACACACATACCGGTTAACCGTGTTTTAGAGCTCGATTACCAAAAAAACAGACAAAAAAAAACACTTGGGTGAAATACTTCCTAATTCTTGAAGAAGAAAGAAAAGATATGGAAAAATGTCCTTTGTTTTACTTTGGTGTCCCAAATGCATATAGACGGCTATAATTGGGATCTTCCTAGAACAGTTCTTTCCAAGTGATGTTGAAGATCAGTTTGGGTAGTCTCTCTAAGAAGTGCAGCTACAAAGGTTTCAGATAAGCCTTACAGCAGAAATGAAGCAACAAGGGTTTCAGTTCCCACACATTCAGTATGCAGGGTTTCTTCAAATACAGAGGGAAAAAGGAGACTGACACACTGGATATGCAGGGTTTCTTTCCAAGAGAAAGAAAAAGATGAGTTGGGTTTCCTTGGCAGAAAAGAAAACTGTCTTCCAAGCAGTTTACCCTCCAACTCACTGTCCAAAGTGAAATCAAAACAATGTCACAAGAATTAAGCCTCTTGATCCCTATAAATCTTGACCTGTCATTTCTCTGTAAACATTTCCTCCAAGTCAAAACAACAAGCTCCCGGCTGGTACCTTATCTGAAAACAGGTGCCTTCCTGTCTGGGCTTGTTTAAAAAAAACACGAAGATCAGCATCTCCTCAAGCTTCCAGATGAATCAATGTCCATAATTCAACTATAAGTCCTTAAAAACATACTTTACAAAAAAAAGATGCACTCTCATAACATAGAATATACAGCACAGAAACAGAATGTTTGGCCCAATCAGTCCATGTCACTATTTATGCTCTACAGGAACCCCTCCCATCCTTTCTCATCTAACTCTATTGGCATAATCTTCTATTCCCTTCTCCCTCATGTTCTTATCTAGCTTCCCCTTAAAATGCATCACTACTGTTCCTCCTCCTGATGTTTACAGCATCACAGATGTCAATTTTTAGCCAATTTGGTTCACTGCATGTGATATCAAGAAACTGCTGAGCTAAGGTTATGGACCCCAACAACATCCCAACTGCAGTGTGTGGACTTGTGCTCCAGAACGAGCTGTGTCTCTAGCCACCAATTCACCAATAGCCTGCTCACTGATGCTCAGATTAGGTTCTGCCAGGGCCACTCAACTCCGGACCTCATTGCAATCTTGGTCCAAACATAGACTAAAGAGCTGAATTCCAGAGATGAGGTGAGAGTGACTGCCCTCGACAACAAGGCAACATTTGACCGAGTGTGGCATCAAGGATCCCAAGTAAAACTGAAGTCAATGGGAATCATTAGGAAAATTCTCCACTGTCTGGAGTCATACCTAGCACAAAGGAAAATGATTAGGGTTGTTGGAGGCCAAACATTGCAGCCCCAGGACACTGTTGCAGGAGTTCCTCCAAGCAGTGTCCTAGCCCCAACCATCTTAAGTAGCTTCATCAATAGCCTTCCCACCATCATAAGGTCAGAAGTGGAGATGTTCACTGATGATTGCACAATGTTCAGTTCCATTTGCAACTCCTCAGATAATGAAGCAGGCCTTGCTCGCATGCCGTAAGATCTGCACAGCAATCAGAGTTGGGCTTATAACTGGCAAGTCATAATGGCATAGAAGGAGGACATTTAGCAAATTGACTCCATGCCAGCTCTCAGTGGAGCAATCCAGTCAGCCTCATTGTCTTGCTCTATCCCCATAGCCCTGAAAATTAGTTTCCTTCAAGTGCTCATCCAATTTCCTTTAGAAAGTATTAATCATCTCTGCTTCCACCACCCTCATAAGTAGCGAGTTCCAGGTCACTACCACTTGCTGTATAAAAAAGTTTTTCCTCACATCGCTCCTGCCCAATACCTTAAATCTGTGTCCTATAGTCCTTGTACCATCAGCTAATGGGAACAGCTTTTCTTTTTCTACCTTATCTAAACCTGTCATAATCTTGAACACCTCTATCAAATCTCCCCTCAATTTCCTTTGCTCCAAGCAGAACAACCTCAGCTTCTCCAACCTAACCTTGGAGCTAAAATCCCTCATCCCTGGAACCATTCTGGTAAATCTACTCTGCACCCTCTCAAGGAGCCTCACATCCTTCCTGAAGTGTGGCGACCAGAATTGGATACAATACTCTAGTTGTTTTCTAACCAGTGCTTTATAAAGGTTCAGCATAACTTCTCTGCTTTTATACTCAATATTTTTATTTATGAAGCCAGGATCCCATATACTTTGTTAACTACTTTCGTAATATATCCTACCACCATTAAGGATCTGCACACATGGACCCCAAGGTCCCTCTGTCGCTGCAAACCCTTTAGAACTGTGCCATTAAGTTTACATTGCCTCACCCTATCCCTTCTGCCAAAATGCAGCACTGCACACTTCTCTGTATTAAATTCTGTCAATTGTCTGCCATTCTGCTAGCCTATCTATGTCCTGTTGCAGTCGATTTGTATCATCCTCACTGGTTTGCCACACCTCCGAGTTTAGTATATCCTAATCTGTGTACTAGTCTGTGTAATACTGATGTTATGTGTGTTAGGCTGGGCACTAGGCTGTGTAACAGCTTAGGTCAGGCATCAGGGAAAAGCAGAGTTAATGTTTCAGGTCTGTGTGACCTTTCATTAGATGCTTTCACAGATGCTGCCTGACCTGCTGAGTATTTCCAACATTTTCTGTTTTTGTTTCAGATTTCCAGCATCTAGTGTATTTTGCTTTTGTATTAGGCTGTGTAATGTTTACGCATGCTGGGTGCTGGACGCCAGTCTGTTTGTAGCCACATTGTTGAATATTTCTTTTTCTGTCTTGCGTTTCAGAGAGGCAGAAAGAGGGATCAGGTCCTACAGGCAGAGTTCAGGGAGCTAGGAGAGAGATTGAATAGCAGGACCTCAAAGGTAGTAATCTCTAGATAGAGCTGATGAATATGTGGGTAGAGAGATGGTGCAGGAGGGAGAGCTTTAGATTCCTGAGGACAGTTTCTGAAGGAGGTGGGACCTGTACAAGCTGGACGGATTGCATTTCAACAGACTAGGGACCAATATCCCCGCGGGGGGTTGGCTAATGCTACTGGGAGGGTTTAAACCAGCTTGGCAGGGGCATTGGGAACCTGAGAGTAGTTTCAGAAGGGAGAAAAGTTGAAA
This sequence comes from Heterodontus francisci, assembly GCF_036365525.1. NCBI lineage: Eukaryota > Metazoa > Chordata > Chondrichthyes > Heterodontiformes > Heterodontidae > Heterodontus > Heterodontus francisci. The sequence goes on from NC_090382.1 coordinate 98,066,721, forward strand.
ATGGAAAACAGAAAATTTGTAAGTATGTTTGAAAGGCAGAGGAAACAAAGGCCAGGAAATAGACAAGAGTTTTGATATCTCTGTGGGAGTTATGTTATGATTTTCTCATCTGTCAGTTATATAGACAGTTTCAAATCCAAAAGTTCTGGAGTAATATATCAAAACTCAAACACAACACACTGGATGAAAATCAAGCAAAAGCCCGCCAGTATACCATACTTGGCAACTGGTGCTGTAAAGCGCTTCTGACAAAGCACTATCAATTATATTAATGAGGGCAAGAAGCCAGGAAAGCTACCTGCAAACACTCTACATAAGCAAATATAAAACAGTGACGTGGCATCAATTAAGGAAACAGATGGCAAACTCACCTCTGACCCCACTGCGATGAACAGGGAATTTCCAAGCTATTGCATCTCATAACCACATGCAGAGAAATATGACTGCCAGCTCAAGATCATTCACTGGCATATTATACCCTGCAGAAATTCCAAGTTCGCCTTCTAATCCAGCTGACTACAGGAGGCAGGGAATATGGATAGATAGACACACTCTCAAAAAGATCTGGTTAGCATCTTTATACAGCATTCTGGCTGGAGACCCAGATGGCCAAAAACCATGACTGACATCACAACTCCTATAGATTTGAGCAGTGCCTGCTGGGTCTAGTCAGTGAATGGGGACTTTCACCCCCTGCAATCATGCTTTCATTATATTCACTGCTAGTTAATCCAAAACTCTGCTGCCCATATCCTATCCCACACCAAGTCCCATTCATTATTTCCCCTGTTCTCACTGGTTCGCGATCCTACAACACCTCAAATTTAAAATTCTCATCCTTGTGTATAAAAGTCTGTTAAGGCCTCATCTCTCCCTATGTCTGGAACTTCCTTCAACTCCACAATTCCTTGCTACAAATTCACCATACTTCGAATTCTGAATTGGGCGGCGCAGTGGTTAGCACCGCAGCCTCACAGCTCCAGGGACCCGGGTTCGATTCTGGGTACTGCCTGTGTGGAGTTTGCAAGTTCTCCCTGTGTCTGCGTGGGTTTCCTCCGGGTGCTCCGGTTTCATCCCATAGCCAAAGACTTGCAGGTGATCGGTAAATTGGCTGTAAATTGCTCCTAGTGTAGGTAGGTGGTAGGGAATATGGGATTAATGTAGGGTTAGTATAAATGGGTGGTTGTTGATCGGCACAGACTCGGTGGGCCGAAAGGCCTGTTTCAGTGCTGTCACTATAAAAAAATAAATAAATAAAAAGTAAAATGACCTCCAGTGCACCCCCTTCCCTTTGCCTTACTATTGATAGCCATGCCTGATCCCCATATTTTGAAATACCCTCCTTAAAGCGTTCTGCCTTGTCACCTCCCCCTCCTCATTAAAACCCACCTCTTTGACCAATATTTGGATCACTGCTGTAGTATTTAGCTGTTTGGCTTGGTGTCCTTTTTGTTATTGATTATGCCTCTGTGACATGCCTTGGGATGTTTTTTGCATGCCAAAGGCACTTTTTAAATGCAAGTTACTGTTCAAAAAAATTGTACGCATTTTAACTTCTCATTGGGCCATGATTCATATTGTTGTCTCTAATCCAGCACCCATTCACTATTCCTTTTTCAGCCGTTCTGTTCAAAACATAATTTTTATTCTTAGTGATTTTTTTTATATCATCAGCCCTGGAGAATGAAACACACTTACATTTTTCACCAGTGTCAACCAAACCTAGGTTGGTTATAGTACAGGTTGGCCAGATACAAAGGGGAGATTCCTCCATTCTGCTTCAACAATTTGCTTTAAAGCTTAAATTTACCAACTACTGCACCAGAGCGAATTCTTCAGTCTCTCATATCAGCTACACTAATTGCCTCTTTAAGTGAGATTGACAATTTAGTGTTAAGTCTGTGCTGTGGATCCAAGGACACTAGAAATTGATTTGAGATTGATCATCCTCATTTCACTTTATACTCTTATGGCCAACAGAGAGACACAACTTTACTGCTAAGCCATGTTGACTGACTATTCATGTTCTCCAGAATCATAACAAAGGTTCTGTAATGTGAACATTTTTTTTTGTTATATGTTTGTATGGGGTGGGGGAAATGGTGATGTGGAGGATGGTACAGGAGACTTGGATGACTGATAACCACTGCTCCTTTTTAGTGAAGCAGAAAAATGTGCTTGTAAAGTAAATTCCACTTTAATTTTTCATATAAATTTGCATGAATTTTCATGGTATTTGCATAGTTGTCCCAACAGAGAATTTCTGGCAAGTACAAATTTATTTTTAATGTATGCAAAAATATGTTTTATGTGGAAATTCCAATTATAAGTATTATAATAAAAACCCATGCTACTCATAGAGTTGACTTGAGTATTTTCAAAAACATAATTATCTCAAAATTGATCATCAGCACCACTGATATTTGGGGATACACTCATCTTTGCTCTTTTCAATCAACACTTCCTGAGTATATCATCAACAATAAAGCCAAGCTGGGCCAGAGTCTGTACATAATGTAGTCCAAAAAACTCTCCAAAGATCTGAATCAATGCTACTCTGCAGTGAGGTTCTCTTCCTTGATCAGCAATCTAAACAGTGCCAGCCCATATGGAAGCCATACTCTCCCAAACAGGATAGACAGATGCCAGTTAACAGTGAGTCCTCTCTACAGCAAGCTAGGCAAGCAGGAGTCCATAGTTAGGTCTGTTATTCGTAAGAAACTGGACTAACATGTGTCCATAGTGAGGCTTCTGTCACTTTACCCAAAGAACTCGATCAGGACCCGTCAAGAGCTATCTATCTCAGTGACTGCCAACCCATAATGATGACAAATAACCAGCAGACCACAGTGTGATCTTTCTCTCTACCCCATCATTTAACCAGTTGTTGTCCTATACAGACTAGATGAGTACCAGCACACAGTGAGGCCTTTATCTCTCTGTATCTTATAGAAATAGGACTCTGTGAGTTCACCGTGAAGTCTCTCTCTTTTTCTTTCCGCTCCATCTAAGATGAATCTACATCCATTCAGGCTTCTCTCGCACCCCCCTTAGTCCCATAAACTGACCAAATGTTCTCACTCTTCTCCCCTCCAACTCCAAGAAACTGGGCAAGCATCAACTAATAGCAATTTGAATCAGTCCCTAGTGAGGCATTATTTATCTCCAAGAAACTGCACTAGTATCAGTCCAGATGAGATCACTTTCCCTGAATGAAGCCGCATGAGTGTCAGGGGAGAATGAGAGTTATCTTTAGCAAAATGAAGAAGTTCCAATCCACAGCCTTTGAGGGTTCTGTACTTTTCAGTTCTGTCGCTGCAGCTCTATAGTGAGACCTGTCTGCGGATCATCCATTTTTTTTTGCACTAAGGCTCTAATTCCTCAATGAAAACTCTTTGTTCAGCCTACTCACTTTCTATAACTCTCCTTGGCTAAGTCTGCATGTCTTTTTCTTGGTACTCACTCAGCTTAACACTATTTTCTGAGTTGCATCTGTGACTACTTTACATGTGTTTGTCACACAGAATCACTCGTATGTTGTAAGAATCCTGGGAAATCCTTACTTTGGGTTTTCTTGCTAATTAATGAGAACTAACATAAATACTATGACTGACTGTACACTCCTTTAATTTCATTGTTCCATTTAATCTTATGCTGAACTATTTTATTCCTGCTTGTGATACACTCTGGGTAAAAGCAGCTGAGAGGTGATTTGATGGCGAATTGCGGTTTGGGTCTTGGTTGACCACATTGTGAAAAGGTAAACTTCAGCAGAAATCTAGCAGAGTGCATAAACAGGCAACCTGCTGCATGAGAATATAAGCTGGTTACCATTTTACCCCAGGTACTTTCCCTCAAATATTGTGCAATCTGGCCTTACTCTTGATATCAATGACAGATAACAAGGGCACATAAAGTATTTGTTCTCACAAACTATTTACCTGTAACCCAAACTACAGATATACGCACTGTACTGGCAGTTGGTAACCCCGCGTGCAAGAGTTCGTCCCCGGGTGGTGGGTCTACCAAACGGGTTCTGTTCACGTGACCAGTGACTGACCAGGTCACTCTTCCCGACTATAGCAACAATGTCCTTGTGGCCTTTGGCTTTATACCCCTTTCTGATCCTGGTCCCTCAAAATATATGGTAATGTCTCGAATTGGGTCATCTAATTGGGTTTCAGTGCCTTATCAATCCCACTATGGCTAGGCAGAACCACCTGCACTGAGCAGTGTTGGGGGTGGGGGGTGGGTGTGGAAGAGGGATCCTTAGGTGCATACCAGCAATGGATGTGATATCTGCTTCTTGAAAACACAGGAAGACAGCCATTTATACATATTCCGAGAGGCCATTGTCTATGAGAGCTGTTGTAGACAGAGTGTCTGATGTTGTAATAATCTGGGGCCACCACATAAATGATATGTCCTGACTTGTCTGTGTGTGTGTATAAGTCCCTGATCAGTAAAAGCTGTCCTTTTTTAAAAGTCCAAAAGTCCCAGCGATGATGTCTTCAGTCAGAATTCTTCTCCCTTCATCCCGATGTCCTCCGCACTCCGTGTTCCTACCAACCTTTGTCAAACTCTGCACAAGAAATCACCAAATCCCAGTTTACCTCGGCAACAAGCACATTTCACAATTTGATAGAGGAGTTACAAGAAAATAGCTGCATAAAAACATTATGTAAAAATACATTCCTCTTACAAGAAGTAAAAATAAACACCTTAACAAAATTCCAGAGACCCAAACTGAAGGCAAAGAAAACAATGGTGCCTTGAATCCTAGACAAGATGCCTGGGTGCCAAAGCCACCATGTTTTTCAAGCTCAGCATTGAAATGTTTATAAACTGATAAGAATCTGAGTGCGGGAAGCCCAAGATCTTGAGAGTTTGACCTGGCTTGGGCAGGAACAGATGATTCAGTGAAATCTTTTGTAGTTGAGACGTTCAAAGGGAGTGCGGTATTGGATTAAATCGGTCTCCATAGGTTTTGCTGTGTAAAGAAATTATAGGAGGAGATTCCCTGAGCACTGAAATTGTAGAGTTTTTACGTGTTGCATTGACTGTTGCGGTGGTACCTGGGCACGAACAGGGATTATATTGGAAAATCGCACTTATACCCAGAGTGTAATGGTAATGCTGTTGCACTTTGATATTACTGCTCAGGCATTAGCATATTAGCCCAAACCCAGAGGACTATTTTGCAAAGAATTGAACGCTTAACTCTATAGCTTAAATATATCAGGGACAATTGAAGCCCATCAAAATAAACAATGGGCGGAACTGTCCTATCTGCAGGCACTGAGACTATTTGGATGGCAAGTCAATGAATAATTTTCAACATTTACTGCCCATGTACACAATTTTTTGCATTTTACATTCTAATTTACTGTTGGGGCTATGTTGATTAATTCAATGGGATGTACGATATGATTGGGCAAGCTGAACTGCTGACTTCTCGTGAAGATGGTGACTTGGTGATTGTGACAAGTTTTAGGTTAAGCTGATGTACAAACTCCTACAAAGGATGTAGATGAATTAATCAGAGGAAAAAGTTCAGGAATCTGCTTCAAAGATGGTTTTGTGTAAAACATTGAAAGAAATTGCGCATGATCATACACTGCAAACAAAAATATTGCAAACTTAATGGTAATTAAATGAAATTCATTATACATCTACAGATTTTGGAGTTAACATTCCATTGTTTAGCATTACAAATATTTTAATAAATACTAATTTAAAAAATGACCTCTGGGGTTGATTGTGACTGTCCTGGCAGGCAGGAAATGAACGTTAGTGGGTTGGCAACCTCTTTTACACCCCATCTGATTTTCCTTTCAATTGGATTCACTATCAAGTGGGGTGTAACATGGAAAACCAATTCGCTGCTGCCTGTTTCCCTCCTGGAGGGAACAGTTAAAATCAGCTCCACTGTATTAAATATTTAATAGTGAAGAGGTTACTTTGAAGTTCCTTATCCATTTCTATTTTAATAATTAGAGCTGAAAATTAAAATATTCTTAATATATTCATTCTGATGATGTGGGTGTTGCTGGAAAGACTGGGATTTATTGCCCATCCACTAGTTACCCTACTGAGTAACTTGGTAGGCCAATTCTGAGCATAGTTAAAAGTCAACCACATAGGTTAATGATGCACTATCACTTATAATGCTGATTTAAGATATTACAAGGTACTTACTTACAAACCTCAACTTTTTTCCTTGTAATGCCTTAATGTGGGAGTCGTCAACGTTGACTCTGGACCCCATGAACTCTCATGGCATCAGAGCAAACATGGTCCAGGAAACCCCCTGCTGATTACCACCTACTGCTCTTCCTCAGCTGATGAATCAGTGATTCGCCATGTTGAGCACCACCTAGAAGAAGAACTGAGGGTAGCAATGGCATAGAATGTACTTTGAATGGTGGACTTCAGTGTCCATTACCAAGAGTGGCTCAGTATATCACTACTGAACGAGCTGGCCAAGTCCTGAAGAACACACCTGCCAGACTGGGCACACGGCAGGTGGTGAGAGAACCAACAAGAGGGAAAAAACTACTTAACCTTGTCTTCACCAATCTACCTGTCCATGACAGTATTGGTAGTAGTGACCATGCACAGTCCTTTTAGAGACAAATTCCCATCTTCACACTGAGGACACACTCCATTGTGTTGTGTAACATGACCACTGTGCCAAATGGGATAGATTCAGAACAGATCTATCAGCTTAAAAATCAGCATCCATGAGGCGCTGTGGCTATCAGCAGCAGCAGATTTGTATTCAACCACAATCTGTAACTTCAGGGCCCAGCATATCCCTCACTCTATGGTTACCATCAAGGCAGGGGATCAACCCTGGTTCAATGAGCCCAGAACATCAGTGCAAAAGACAAGGCTGAAGCATTTGCAATCATCTTCAGCCAGAAGTACCAAGTGAATGATCCATCACAGCCTCCTCCTGAGGTCCCCAGCATCACAGATGCCAGTGTTCAGTCAATTTGATTCACTCCATGTGATATCACGAAACGACTGAAGGCTATGGGTCCTGACAACATTCCGACTGTAGTACTGAATACTTCTGCTCCAGAATTAGCCACGCATCTAGACAAGCTATTCCAGTTCAGCTATAACACTGCCATCTACTCAACAATGTAGAAAATTGCCAAGGTATGTTCTGTCCATAAAAAGCAGGACAAATCAAATCCGGCCAATTACCGCCCCATCAATCTACTCCCAATCATCAGAAAAGTGACAGAAGGTGTCACTGACAGTGCTATTAAGCGGCACTTACTCAGCAATAACCTGCTTATCGATGCTCAGATTGGGTTCTGCCCAGGCCACTCAGCTCCAGACCTCATTACTTAGTACAAAAGAAGATGGTTGTGGTTGTTGGAGGTAAATTATTTCTGCCCAGGACATCGCTGCAGGAGTTCCTCAGGGTAGTGTTCTAGGCCCAAACATCTTCAGCTGCTTCAGCGGTTACTTTCCCTCCAACATAATGTCAAAAGTGGGGATGTTTGCTGATGATTGCAAAGTGTTCAATTCCATTTATGACTCTTCAGATACTGAAGCAGTCTGGACACACATGCAGCAAGACCTGGACAACATTGAGGCTTTGGCTGATAGGTGGCAAGTAACATCTGTGCTGCCTAATGAGAGGTAATGACCATCTCCAACAAGGCAGAATCTAACCATCTCCCCTTGATGTTCAATGGCATTACCATCGTTGATTCCCCCACCACCAACATCCTGGGGGTTACCATTGACCAGAAACTGAACTGCAGTGGTCATATAAATACTGTGGCTACAAGAGCAGGTCAGAGGCTGAGAATTCTGTGGTGAGTAACTCACCTCCTGACTCCCCAATGCCTGTCCGCCATCTACAAATCAGGAGTGTGATGCAATACTCTCCACTTGCCTGGATGAGTACAGCTTCAACAACACTCAAGAAGCTCAATACCATCCAGCACAAAGCAGCCCACTTGATCAACACCCTGTCCACTGCTTTAAACATTTACTCCCTACACCACTGGTGCACACTGGCAGCAGTGAGTATCATATACAAGATGCACTGAAGCAACTTGCCAAGATTGCTTTTACAGCACCTTCCACACAAGTGACCTCTGCCACCTAGGTCAGCATAGGAACACCACCACCTGCAAGTTCCCCTCTAAGTCACACTCTATCCTGACTTGGAACTATATCACCGCTACTTCACTGTCACTCGTTCAATATCCTGGAACTTCTTTCCTAACAGCACTGTGGGTGCACTTAAATCACATGGACTGCAGTGGTTGAAGAAGGTGTCTCACCACCTCTCAAGGGCAGTTATTGATGGACAATAAATGCTGGCCTTACCAGCGGCACTCACATCCAATGAACGAATAAAAAAACTTGGCATAAAGCTGTAACCCTATCACTTGGCTATGTTGAAACTGCTTTAAAGACTCAATGGTCTATATCCTTCAGACCACCTCACCAAGATTTTCTTGGTGGATCTAGGGCAGGCAGGAGCAGGTAGCTGCCTCGGAATGTGCTACACCATTCTCCTAGTCCCTGGCCCTCATTTCCTTGGTCCCAGTGACACAGAATACTTCAATCAATATATGGGCAGGCATATATAAACAGTATGAAATATGGCCTATGTTGTGTTTCCTGACAGTTGTGCTGTTTGAATAAAAGAAAAAAAAAACTTTCATGACCTCAGGGCATCTAAAAGCACTTTACAGCTAGAGAATTACTTTTGTAGTATAGTCACAGTTGTAATGAAGGAAACATTGCAAGCAATGGTCATCTATCTGGCAGCAAGGAGGCTGCCTACATCCCCTTGCCGTGGCAGGCCCCTGAGGCTTGTTGCATCAGAACTCCACCCACTTTACATCAAACCCCCATAGCAGAGGCCAAGATACCCACCTCCAGTGCACTAAGAGCAGCAGTGCCAGAAATCTCTCTGCAATTAGGGTACCACTTTCACAGTGGACAGAAGGCTCACCCTGAATCTCATGTCAAGGACAAAAGGCCCAATTAATAGGAATGGGGAGTGAAAGGTCTAGGTCAGTATATCCAACCATACAAATAAATGTTTGCTTCGGACAATTTGATTGGATGTGCAGAACTAAGTAATAAAGTGAGCAGGTTTTCATATGTCTTGTGGTTGCCCATTGACAGTGTAACATCTCTGTCAAGCAGTCAAGCCCGAACTCGCAAATGCTTAGCATCGTGTTCAGCTGATCTATACTTTTGCCACTAACCTCTAGCCTGTTAGTGTGCTGGTGCTACAAATTTATTGGTAGGTTTGTGATTTCCAAATTTTCAGTCTGTTGTCAAAATGAAGTTATTTAGAAATGTGAACTGTATATCCTTACTTTCGAAAGAGCAGGGGAATGGGATTAATTGGATAGCTCGTTCAAAGAGCTGGCATAGTCATGATAGGCCGAATGGTCTCCTTCCATGCTGTCAGATTCTATGGTGGGGAGGGATTGGACACGGAATTTTTATCTTTCATTTCCTGCCTGGCAGCTGACCAAATTAACAGGCTGGCCCGCTGCCAGGTGGGAAAACCCAGGCAGGGGTCCAGTCCAGGACCCTTGGTGATGATCTCTGGCAATTGGGAAGCAGGGAGGGAGTGAGAGATCGGGGTTTAGGGGTGAGAGAAGGAAGCATTCACAGGAGGGACGGCGGGAAATATTGGAGACCATCACAGGAGAGGGCAAGCTAAAGGGTGGGGATAAGGGGGCCATATCATCTTGCTGTCTTGCTGTCATGTCAATCTGGATGAACTCCACTGGTCTTCTATAAATGCTGTCTGTCACCTGGTGAATACAAGCCACCTTGGGTGGCATTACACAGATCCACCACGACTACCAGAAAGGGAGTTTGTGAGCAGGTGGCTCACAAACTGGCTGCCGTAATAACTTTTACAACCACAGGCAGAACTCTAAAGTTGGGTGATCTAGACTCCAGGTTGTCATGCAAAGGTGGCCTGTTACTCCTATAGCCTCTTTGGTGTTACGCACTCTTCTCATGGGATGTTCATAAGATTTGCGTGGTACATGATTTCTTTTGGGAGAGATTATTCTCCTCAAATGCTGCTTCACCCTCCTTTCCTCCAGGCTGTCGAGCAACTCCTCCTCCGTTAGAATAACAAACAAGGGAATGCCAATTGGGAATCTCATAAATGTAACTCAGAGCTTCTTACTATGTGCCTTGGGGGGAGAAATGTAGCAGTCATCTCATGAGCCCAAAAGCATGTCAGAGGTAAGGTCAGCTCCGTCCAAATGCATGCAAATATATCCATTCCAAAATCTCTTTCGTGATCCTAGCAATCACTTTTAAAGCTCCTACAGACTTTTGGCTTCAAAGTAAAGTACTTCTGCCAGTATCAGCTGATATTGGCAACAAATATGCCTCTTTTATTTCATTGTGAATTACTCTTAGTACATCGGGAGTTGTTACTCATTGGTTTTGGGAGCATTCCTTCTCACATCTATACATTATAATAAGCTCCCAGCATCATTAGCATAGGGCAAAAAGCTGATGTAAATTTCACTACAGAAAATACCATTACACTTGATGCACACCCCAAACTTGCTCCACATTGGGACTAAATTTGAGGCTTAATATAAATGTACTTGAAAGAATAGAATAGCTGTCAAATTCAACTGACGGTAATCAGCTGGGAATGAAGAAAAGTAAAGAGAACAAAGTTCATACATAACTTCCCAAAACAGCACACTCTGCAAATCCTGTGTGCCAAATTGTTTCCTCAGGGTCTGTGTGTCATTGCATAGTAGAATTATATCAATATTGGGGCATAACACACTCCAGAGGGTCACTACCTGGGCACAGGTATCACTTCAATGTCCATCACCAAGAGTGGCTCAGTAGTACCACTACTGACCGAGCTGGCCGTATCCTAAAGGACATAGCTGCTAGACTGGGTCTGCGGCAGGTGGTGAGGGAACCAACAAGAGGGAAAAACATACTTGACCTCATCCTCACCAATCTGCCTGCCGCAGATGCATCTGTCAATGACAGTATTGGTAGGAGTGACCACCGCACAGTCCTTGTGGAGACAAAGTCCCGCCTTCACATTGAGGATACCATGCATCGTGTTGTGTGGCATTATCACCGTGCTGAATGGGATAGATTTCGAACAGATCTAGCAATGCAAAACTGGGCATCCAGGAGGCGCTGTGGGCCATCAGCAGCAGCAAAATTGTACTCAACCACAATCTGTGACCTCATGGCCCGGCATGTCTCCAACTCTACCATTACGATCAAGCCAGGAGACCAACCCTGGTTCAATGAAGAGTGCTGGAGGGCATACCAGGAGCAGCACCAGGCATACCTCAAAATGAGGTGTCAACCTGGTGAAGCTACAACAGAGGACTATCTACGTGCCAAACTGTGTAAGCAGCATGTGATAGACAGAGCTAAGTGATCCCATAACCAACAGATCAGATCTAAGCTCTGTAGTCCTGCCACATCCAGCCATGAATGGTGGTGGACAATTAAACAACTAACTGGAGGAGGTGGCTCCGCAAATATCCCCATCCTCAAAGATGGGGGAGCTCAGCACATCAGTGCGAAAGATAAGGCTGAAGCATTTGCAACAATCTTCAGCCAGAAGTGCCGCATTGATGATCCATCTCTACCTCCTCCTGAAGTCCCCAGCATCACAGATGCCAGACTTCAGCCAATTCTATTCACTCCCCGTGATATCAAGAAACGACTGAAGGCACGGGATACTGCAAAGGCTATGGGCCCTGATAATATTGCGGCAATAGTACTGAAGACCTGTGCTCCAGAACTTGCCGTGCCCCTAGACAGGCTATTCCAGTACAGCTACAACACTGGCATCTACTCGGCAATGTGGAAAATTGCCCAGTATGTCCTGTTGACAAAAAGCAGGACAAGTCCAACCCGGCCAATTACCACCCCATCAGCCTACTCTCGATAATCAGTAAAGTGATGGAAGGTGTCATCAATAGTGCCATAAAGTAGCACTTTCTTAGCAATAACCTGCTCAGTGATGCTCAGTTTGGGTTCCGCCAGGGCCACTCAGCCCCTGACCCCATTACAGCCTTGGTTCAATCATGGACAAAAGAGCTGAACTCAAGAGGTGAGGTTAGAGTGACTGCCCTTGACATCAAGGCAGCATTTGACCGAGTATGGCATCAAGGAGCCCTAGCAAAACTGGAGTCAATGGGAAGCAGGGGGAAAACTCTCCGCTGGTTAGAGTCATACCTAGCACAAAGGAAGATGGTTGTGGTTGTTGGAGGTCAATCTTCTGAGCTCCAGGACATCACTGCAGGAGTTCCTCAGGGTAGTGTCCTAGGCCCAACCATCTTCAGCTGTTTCATCAATGACCTTCCTTCAATCATTAGGTCAGAAGTGGGGATGTTTGCTGATGATTGCACAATATTCAGCACCATTCGCTACTTCTCAGATACTGAAGCAGTCCGTGTAGAAATGCAGCATGACCTGGACAATATCCAGGCTTGGGCTGATAAGTGGCAAGTAACATTTGTGCCACACAAGTGACAGGAAATGACCATCTCCAATAAGAGAGAATCTAACCATCTCCCCTTGACATTCAATGGCATTACCATCGCTAAATCCCCCACTATCAACATCCTGGGGGCTACAATTGACCAGAAACTGAACTGGAGCAGCCATATAAATACCGTGGCTACAAGAGCAGGTCAGAGGCTAGGAATCCTGCAGCAAGTAATTCATGTCCTGACTTCCCAAAGCCTGTCCACCATCTACAAGGCACAAGTCAGGAGTGTGATGGAATACTCTCCACTTGCCTGGATGGGTGCAGCTCCAACAACGCTCAAGAAGCTTGACACCATCCAGGACAAAGCAGTCCGCTTGATTGGCACCCCATCCACCACCTTCAACATTCACTCCCTCCACCACCGATGCACAGTGGCAGCAGTGTGTACCATCTACAAGATGCACTGCAGCAACACACCAAGGCTCCTTCGACAGCACCTTCCAAACCCACAATCTCTACCAACTAGAAGGACAAGGGCAGCAAATACATGAGAACACCACCACCTGCAAGTTCCCCTCCAAGTCACTCACCATCCTGACTTGGAACTATATCGCCGCTCCTTCACTGTCGCTGGATCAAAATCCTGGAACTCCCTTTCTAACAGCACTATGGGTGTACCTACCTCACATGGACTGCAGTGGTTCAAGAAGGCAACTCACCACCACCTTCTCAAGGGCAATTTGGCATGGGCAATAAATGTTTATCAGGTCATATGTATACACTCTATCCTGTATATTTAATCTCCTGAGCAAGTTCAATAATAACAGGTAGAGTTTCCTAGATAAAGCTCTGAAATTTCTCCTCTTTCCCCACGGAAAAAGCTCTGGATGTCAAATTAAATAATACAATAAAGGCAAATTTCACAAATATTTCCATGGCCCTGACAGCACGGGAAGTATTGTATTACAGATTTTTTAATCATCCACTGTCTCGACTTCACTCATAGCTTTTAAATGTTCCTAACCAGATGTTCATTCAACTATGTCTAAAGGAGTTTGTCAACAGATCATTTTCTGCTTTTTTGATGAGTGATCTCTTCAATTTCGCTACTGCTCTATGGGAGAAAGGTCGAACAGTGGAGAGGAGGGAGATAGTCCTATCTCTAGTCTCACTGGAGTATTGATTGAGCGCCACAGTATAGGAAGGATATTGAGCTTTAGAGAGAGAGTGTAATGCAGATTCACTAGGATGCTACCTAGAATGAGAAAATACAAATATGAAGAAAATCTTGAAAAATTGGGTCTTGCTCTTTGGAGCAGTGCAGATTATAGGATGATCTGATAGAAGTTATTAAAATTATGAAAGGATGGGACAGAATATATAGAAGAAGACGGTGGTAGTTGAGGGATCAAGAATGGGCTACAGCTACAAGATCAGAGCTAAGAGATTTAGAACAGAAAGCAGGAGAAACCTCTTCACACAGACATGTGAGGATTCACTTCCAGGATTGGTGGTTGAGGCAGAAACTATGCCAACATTCAGTAATAGATTGGATAGGTGGATGATGGAAAGGCATTGAAATAATATGGGAACAGGCTGAGTAAAAGTGAATAAATCTATTTGATCATGTGGAGAGGAAAAACAAATGTGCATTGATAGGGCTGAATGGCCTTTTTCCTTGTTGTAACTTTCTGTATTTCCATGATGTGTGCCCTAGTTTTGTAATTACAGTATATATTAAAGAACCAGCTCACAGCTACCTTATTGTGACCTTCAACTTTATCAAAGATGATAATGACAACAATAGCAATGGGAACTTGAATTTGAAAAGCATACTTAATGCAGAAAATATCACGAGTATATCACAGATAGGTGTTAGAAATGGATGTTAGCCAGAAAGAGAAAGATTAGGAGATAAGGTGGAAAGCTTGTATGAAGAGATAGGTTGCTGAGAGAATGTTTAAAGGTGGAGAACAAGGTGGAGAGAGGAAGAGTTCTAGGGAGAGAGTTCAGAGAGCAACATCAATACAAGTGAAAATATGAGCACAAATGGTGGGATGAAGGGAGATGGATAAAAAGCCAGAATCAGACGAACAGAGCTTTCAGAAAGAGCTATGCAGAGACTTGGGCAGGTAAAGCATAGAAAGGCCACGGAGATATTTATAGATAAGGATGAGGATTTTAATGCTTGGGGGACAGGGATTCAGTGAAGGTCAGCATGGACCAGCATGGTAGATGAATGACAATCAGTGTGGGGCAGGACGCAAGGTAGGCTTTAAAGCTCAGCTCAGGCTCAAGTATTATGCCTAGATTATGATTTTTTGGGGTTTGTCCTGAGAGATTGGCCAATGGAAGCAAGAGAGCAGAGCTTACGATGAAGACCAAAGACATTGGCTTCAGTGGTGATGATTTTGAACTACAGGAAACTTTTTGCTCATTCAGAATTTGATATCAGGCTAACAGTCTGTCAATATGAAGATAGTTAAGAGGTCAAGACTGTTGGTGAAGAGGTAGAGTGTTGTCAACATACATGTACAAGATAACCCCATGCCTGAAAATAACATTGCCAAGGATGACATATAGATCATGAAGAGGAGAGGGCTGAGGCTAGATCCTGGGGATTCCATGTGACAGCCAGAGGAGGGAAGAGAAGCCATTGCTGAAGACATTCTGGCTTCATATGACAATGCAGGATTTCAACCATCTGAAGTTCGTCCCATGCAATTGGACAAAAGAGGAAATGTATTGGAAGAGGCATGATCAAACATGCCAAATGAAGCTGTTAGGTCAAGTCGAGTAAGGATAAAGCAGCATGAATCCAGTCATGTAAGTCATTCAAAGTTTTGACAAGGGCTGTTTTGGTGCTGTGATATGGACAGAAGCTGGCTGCAGGGTTTCAAAGAGAGAATTTCACGGCTGTCTTTGAAAGTGGGAGTCAGCAACTTATTCGAGAGCCTTAGAGTGGAGATAAGGTGATAATTGGAGTTGGCAGATGGGTCAAGGTGTTTTCTTTCACAGGAGGGGTAATAATGACAGTTTTGAAGGGAAGAGGAATGGTGCCTAAAGAAAGGGAACCATTTATCATGTTAGCTAACATGGGAGCTATGAAAGGAAGTAGTGGGGACGGAATTAACAGAGCAAGTGTTGGGACTTGTGGATGACTTGTGGTGCTTGGTGAGACAGGGGGAGGGAAATCAAGGAGAATTTGCAAGAAGACAATAAAGCCTAATTGTGGCCCCCTCAATCTTTTTGTAATGCAAACAATTCAAATTCTGTGAGCCTTTTAACAGTCAGTATTATAACTTTTCTCAAATACAGCATTGCCCTCTTGAAAGCAGAAAAAAAGAAAAAAAGACCTCAGGAAATCCCAAAACCAATGAGTACTTTTGAAATGTAGCAAACGTGGCAGCCAATTTGCACACACCAAGCTCCCAAAAACAGCAACGAGATAATGACCAGATAATCTGTTTTTGTGAAGTTGATTGAGGCATAAATATTGTCCCGTACACCAGGGATATTTGAAATGAGAACAGAAAGTACTAGAAATACTCAGCAGGTCTGGCAGCATCTGTGTAGAGAGCGAAACAGAGTTAACGTTTCAGGTCTGCGACCCTTCATCAGGATCGGCAATAGTTAGAAATGTAACAGTCTTTGATCAAATGAAAGGGGGGAGGGGGGAAGTAAGATAAGAGGGAAAGACAGTGATAGGATGGAGGGGAGAGAGATTAAATGACAGGTGTTATGGAACAGACTGCAAATGGAATGCTAATTAGTTGTAGCTAAAGACAAAGCATGAGTCGAGAGAGAGTGCTAATGGCAGAATAATGAACAGCTCTGTACGAAAGCAAAAACATGAAAAATAAGTTAGTGACTAGCACATGGTTTAAAATAAATAGATAAATAACAATAATATATATATATAAAAATAAAATAACAAAATATAATCAAATAAAAATAATAAATAAATAAACAATGATGGGGCTCATGGTCTGAAACGATTGAACTCAATATTGAGTCCAGAAGGCTGTAGAGTGCCTAATCGGAAGATGAGATGCTGCTCCTTGAGCTTGCGTTGATGTTCACTGGAACACTGCAGCAGGCCGAGGACAGAAATGTGGGCATGGGAACAAGGTGGAGAATTAAAATGGCAAGCAACAGGAAGCTTGAGATCATGCTTGCAGACCGAGCCGAGGTGTTCTGCAAAGGGGTCACCCATTCTGCATTTGGTCTCCCCAATGTAGAGGAGACCGCATTGTGAGCAGTGAATACAGTATACTAAATTGAAGGAAGTACAAGTAAATCACTGCTTTACCTAGAAAGAGTGTTTGGGGCCTTGGATGGTGAGGAGAGAGGGGGTAAAAGGGCAGCTATTACTCCTCCTGCGATTGCATGGGAAGGTGCCGTGGGAAAGGTAAGCAGTGTCGGGGGTGATGGAGGCGTGGACCAGTGAATTGTGGAGGAAATGGTCCCTTCGGAATGTTGACAGGGGAGTGGAGGGGAGGATGTGTTTGGTGTTGGCATCATGCTGAAGGTGACAGAAATGGCAGAGGATGATCCTTTGGATGTGAAGGCTGGTGGGGTGGAAAGTGAGGACAAGGGCAATCCTGTCACAGTTCTGGGAGGGAGGGGAAGGGGTGAGGGTAGAAGTGCGGGAAATGGGTCAGACACGGTCGATGGCCCTGTCAACCACAGTGTAGGGGAATCCTTGGTTGAGGAAAAAGCAAGAAATATCAGAGGTGCTGTTGTGGAAGGTTGCATCATCAGAACAGATGTGTCGGAGACGGAGAGACTGGGAGAATGGAATGGAATCTTTACGGAGGTAAGGTGTGGGGAAGTGTAGTCAAGATAGCCATGGGAGTCAGTGGGTTTATAATAAATACTACTGGACAGCCTATCTCCAGAGATGGAGACAGAGAAGTCAATGAAGGGAAGGGAATTGTCGGAAATACACCATGTGAAGGTGAGGGAAGGGTGGAAATTGAAAGCAAAGTTGATTAAGTTTTCCAGTTTGGGGCAAGAGCAGGAAGCGGAACCGATACAATCATCAATGTACTGGAAAAAGAGTTGGGGAAGGGGGCCTGAGTAGGACTGGAACAAGGAATATTTGACATATCCCACAAAAAGGCAGGCATAGCTAGAACCCATGCGAGTACCCATTGCATCAACTTTTATTTGGAGGAAATGAATGGAGGTGAAGGAGAAGTTGTTCAATGTGAGAACAAGTTCAGCCAGGTGGAGGAGGGTGGTGGTGGATGGGGACAGGTTGGGCCTCTATTCAAGGAAGAAGCAAAGAACCCTCAGACCGTCTTGGTGGGGGAATGGAGGTGTAGAGAGATCGGACGTCCATAGTGAAGAGGAGATGGCTAGGGCCAGGAAACTGGAAATTGTCGAAATGACGTAAGGCATCAGAAGAATCACGGATGTAGGTGGGAAGAGACTGGACAAGGGGAGAAAAATAGAATCAAGATAGGAGGAGTTCAGTAGGGCAGGAACAGGTTGAAATGATGGGTCTACTGCGACGGTCCTGTTCATGTATTTTGGGAAGATGATAGAAGTGGGCTGTTCAGGGTTGCGGGACTATGAGAAAATGAGGTCAGTGGCAGTCCTAGAGACAATTGCTTGATGTTTGATGGTGGGATCATGGTCCAGGGGGAGGTAGGAAGAAGTGTCGCAGAGTTGGTGCTCAGCCTCTGCAAGGTACAGGTCAGTGCGCCAGACAACAATAGCACCGCCCTTGTCAACAGGTTTGATCACAATGTCAGGGTTAGACATGAGAGAATGGAGTGCAGCAAATTCAGAGGGAGAGAGGTTAGAGTGAGTGAGGGGGACAGAGAAATTAAGACAGCCGATGTCACACCGACAATTTTCAATGAAAAGATCAAGAGCAGGTAGGGATCCAGGTGGAGGGAGAGTACTGGAGATGGGTGAATGGGCCCGCTAGTTGGGGGGAGGAGTCCTGGTCAAAGAAGTGAGCCGGGAGGTGAAGGCAATGAAAGAAAAGCTCAACATCATGTCCAGCGCGAAATTCATGAGGTGGGGGCATAAGGGTATAAAACTGGGTCTTTTGCTAAGTATGGATCATTCAGCGTCAGAGAGGGGATGTTCAGAGGATATTGTGAATACACAGCAAGGGGTGAGGTTAGGAGAAGGGTTGGGGGTCAGAGGGAAGGGAAGGGGAAGAAAGATCTAGAGGGGCATGATATCCATGAGTTGCTGGAGTTTGCGTTCCTTAACACCTGAAAGGAAGAGAAAAAGTTTGTTGTTAATGTGTCAGATAAGGCGAAGGACGAAATGAAACTGTGGAGCAGACAGCTGTGAGATAAGGTGAGTTGTTGCTGCTGGAGAGAGAGGTTGAGTGCGTGCATGTGCGGGTGCATGGTACTGAGTGTGGATCTCAGGATGCAGCGAGAACAGCAGTCTGAGGAACGTTGTATGTCTCAGAGATACCTGTAATCCTGGGTGGATTCGAAACACAAAGGATGAAACTTCAGTTGGAATCCACGCAGAATAGGTCAGAGCTGGAGACAGTTGCTGAGGAAGGAAATGTGGCTGTGAAAACGAGTTTTAGCAGAAACCTTATCAAACACCAGGAGGGAAATGGAAAGCAATGAAGGTGAGTACCAGGGATATCTCTTCTTTGAAATAGTGCCATGGGATCTTTCATGTCCACCTGAAACAGTAGCTGGGACCTTGGTTTAACATCTCATCTGAGAGATGGGTGCCAAAACTTACATACTACCTGCTAAAGGTGGCTTTACCCAAGAAAGATACTGGCTGTAAATAAGCTGTCCTAATTTACAATTATTTACCCTTGAGATGTTTCCCGGAATAAGATTGTTGGCAATGGCTTCACAGCGACTGAATATGAGCAAGTTATTTTCCTTTCCAATTATGTCAACAAATATTCATTCACTTTGAAAATGCTTCATTTTTCCTGGTCCATTATTATGCATTTATTCACATTAATATCTGTCTGCTCTTCCTTAACTTATCTACTCCATTTAACATAATTCTTATCTTTTGCATTAGTTACCTGGCAACATAGCTTGGTAAACATCAGTAAATATATGGATAGAAATACAGAATAATATTGTACACTGGAGAAAGAGCAGTCTTGTTAATTTACAGTTACAGTTTCCAGTAACCCTCCAAAAATATGTCTTAAAATGTTGAAATATTGCAAGACAGAGTGAAATAGCATTGATATATAGGGTAGCAATAGATACATCAATAGGAATCCTTAAACATCCCAGCTGTTAAAATATATATTTCAGTATTAATGAGATGGATCATATGAATAGCAACTTGTAAAAATTGTGCATTAAGAAGGATAATTTTGAACTGAAGGAAGCTATTAGCCATCAAGAATTTGACGTCAGGCAAGTGATTTAACAGAATGGAAATAGTTAAGAGGTCAAGAGAAGTTGTGAAGAGCAAGTGAGTGTCATCACAGATGAAGTCATTCAATATTTTGACTAGTAACCTGATCAAGGAAAATCAGCGTGCTCCAGTAAGGCTGCATCTACACTTCAACTGTGTAGTTTCAGATCATATTGTGATAAGGGTAAATTTGACAATAGATAGATTGAAATTCTGTGTGGCCCATTGACTTGCATGCCCCAATTCTTCATCATTGAGTTCTATGCCAAGGGCACAAGTCCATCAACTCTACCCAAAAGGCCAGAATTTTACCCCCCCCCCCACCAAAATGAACGGGCTGGTGACAGGGGGACGTAAAATTGAGCGGGAAGCAAGGGGCCGTTGCAAATTTATGTGGGGAAGCAGCGGCGAGAAACGGCCCGCCCGCCCCAGGACAATTAAGGCCCTTAAGTGGCGAATTAACTGGCACTTAAGGGCCTCCTCCCGCCACTGCGGGTATTTTACCCCTGGCCGGCGAGCGGCTGAGGCCTCAAGAAGCCTGCCATGGTGAAACCAGGTGGCTTTCTTGTGGGCTGGGAGATGGGGCCCTCCTGATTGAACACCCTGTGCCCCACGGAGCACCGCCCCCAAATCTCCAAAGGCCTTCAACGCACAACACTTCCCCCGCCCCCCCAGCTGAGCCCCCCTTGCCTCGCCTGGGCCTGACCGATTGTCCCTGTCGAAGCCCTAAAAACGTACCTTTTTTCTCGGGGCCGTCCTTCACCTTCTTCCGATAGCTGGGTGTAGTCCCAGCAGTGGCCACTGCTCTCAGTGGCGCTGCTGGGACTAAGAACTGCCAGCCCATTGATTGGCTGGCAGCTCCATTAGGTTGGACCTCCTGCCTCAAGGAGGTGGAAGTCTCGCCCAAGACCAATTAAAGGCCAGGGAGCGAAAAATCCCAGTCTGGCTCCCCATGCATGGCGGGGGCGAGGTCACTACTGACTTTTCGGCCAGTGGACGGGGCCTCCGGCCAGCAAGAATTTCCAGCCATAGTCTACTGTATCTGACCTGACACTGGATCAAGCAAAGTCCTCACCATTTTTAAGCCACCTTTCCATTATTGCCACTGCATCATATTCCCACATGACTGTTTGTGCTTGTAGCTCACCAACCTTGTTCACCACACTTTGTGATTTACATACATGCATTGTAAATCTGTCTTTGTATTCCTCATCCTTCTTAGTCTGCTCCCATCTAATATGGAACTATTCCCTTCTCGTGTATTATCCAACACTCTCACTTTATGCACTTTATTCCTTTTCTTTATTTCCATATGCTGTTTAAACCCTCTCTAACCACACTAGTGCACCTCCCCGCAAGGATATTGGTCCCAGTCCTGTTGAGGTGCAACTCATCCCTTTTGAATAGGTGCCTCCTGCCCCAGACCTGGTCCCAATGACCCAAGAATCTGAAGCCCTCCCTCCTGCACATGCCTCAAGCCACACATTGATCCTCCCTATCTTCTTATTTCTACTCTCGCTAGCATGCAGCTCTAGGAGTAATCCAGAGATTACTACCTTCAAGGTCCTACTTTTTAAATTCCTCTCTAGCTCCTGAAAATCTGATTGTAGGACCTCATACCTGTCCTTGCTATGGCGTTGGTAACAATGTGTACCACAATTGCTGGCTCATTCTCTTCCCCCTGCAGAATATTCTGCACCCTCTCTGTAATGTCCTTTACTCTGTCATCAGGGAGGCAACACACCATGCAGGACTCACGTTGACGTTTGCAGAAAAGCCTGTCTGTCCCGTGACTATGGAATCAACTATAAAAAATGCATTTCTACTCCTTGTTGTTCTGTCCTGTGCAGTCCCTTGCCCATTGGTGTCATAGTCTGGACTGCACTCCTTCAAGGTGTTCTCACTCCTTGAAGTCTCCAAAGCTGAGTATCAGTTTGAAAGTGGCACATACCACAAAGACTCCTGCACTTCCTGCTTCTTCTGACTCTTCCAAATGGCCACCCATCTACTATCCTGAACTCTTACTGTCTCTGGGGTAGCCACCTCCTGGAACATACAATCCAGGAAATCCTCATCCTCCCAGACGCGCCGCAGTGACTCCAGCTGCCCCTTAAGTTCGTAAATCCTGAGCTTGAGCTGAAGCAGCTGGAGACACTTCCTACACACATGGGGCTGAATCTTCTGTGACCGCCGCCTATGTCGGTGAAAAAAATAGCGGCCCACTCATGCAGGCTGCATGTTGCAGAACCACCGCAAACTTCCGTGCTCATTTAAATAACCAGGGCAGGCTGCCCCCCCCGATCACATGGAGAGGGTGGGCTTGTCATCCTGGCAATGGTGGAAGCTGCCTGTGCCCCGTTTCTCCACCAGCCCCCCTGCACTGATAAAATTACCTCCTCCCCCTCCTCACCAGTGTGGTGCCTCGTTTCTCTCAATGGGGATCCGAAGGTACGAGTGTGCCGGCCACTGGCATGAAGATCGCAGCGGGACATCAGGTGGCAATGGAAGTATCATTAATTCATTAATTTTAATTTACTTAAATATTCAAATGGGGGTCCCATCGCTGAGCGGGGGGGGGGGGGGGGTGGTGCCGCAATGAGGCCTCACTGCTGCTGCTAATATCGGGCTGGACCCTCCCAGTGTCAGGGTGTGTGGTGGCCCTCAACTAGAGGCATCTTCAGGCCCCTCCTGCCACAGACCCCGACGCCAGAGGGATAACAAAATCCAGCCCATGGTTCCCCAAGACAGGTGAGGTGTCCTGAAGTTCCCACATGGTGCAGGAATTGCAAGCAATGGCTCTCAGATACCCGCCCATGATATAGCTAAGTTATCGGACTGCTTATCCAACATCGCCTGATCTCCCGTTGCGATCTTTGGGCCGGTCATCGGCACTCCTGCGCCTTCGGATCCCCATCCAGGGAAACGAGGCGCCACACTCGTAGGGAGGGAGGAGGAGGTAAGTTTATCAGTGCGGGGGGTGGGGGGGGTACGAGAGTGGGGGAACGGAGTCAAAGTAACATGCATCATAATCTTTCATTTTAAATCTTTAATGAAAGAATTCAGAAAATATCCACAGTGAAATGGGAAATATAACAATATTAAACAAGGTAATCTTTTTCCTGTCCAAAGCTGTCTCTTGGGAGGACTAACTCAGACAAAGTTACCTAAAAACACAAGGGTTTTCCTCTGTGGTGCATTTTTTATTGAGAAGTGACTTAATATAATTTAGAAGCCACAATAATTTCTTCTTCAAAGGATATGGCCGTGGGGCCTGAGACATACAACTCAGAGACAGCAACACTAAGAATACAGCTAAGAAACAGTTTGCTCTGATCTGGTGATTGAAAATACAAGAGTTAGCCCAGGCCATTTTGGACCACTCTGGTCCAACTTAACATTCACAAATTGCAAGTCAGCACTCTAAAGCTAAAACATTGGACTCATGATAATATTATTAAAGGGTTTAAAGTCTTAATGGTAGAATCATAAGATTTTACAGCACAGAAGGAAACCATTTGGCCTATTGTGCCTGTAAAAGAGCTGGTCAATTAGCCCTGCTGTTTCCCCAACGCCCTGCAAACATTTCTTTGCAAGTATATGTCCAAGAAAGAGTTAACAAATTACAAGATTTTCAAAGTGATATCAAACCTTATTTTAATATATTGGGATAAAACAAATTTCTTATGAAAATAAACTAATTATCAAACTTTCATTACAACACATCCTTATGATTGCAAAATCCACTATAATAAATTATAATATATACTTCTTGGGGAGTGCTACGACCAGGTGAGAACGGGGTCTAGGGTTCCTCTCAGCCTTCACCTGATCTTGCTGTAACAGGGTTTAATTTTAAACACACCATGTTTTAGCTTCCCCTTGGTGAATCCTTGTTCACCTCTTTCCAATTATAAGGCTAAGAAATCAGCACAAACAGGCTTTCTCAGGTTTAAAGAAGAAAAGTTGAAATTTACTAAACTTAAACTCTAATTCGGTTGACGCCTATGGATACATGACACGCCCACGCTAGCATGCATATGCGATACACACATGCAAATAGAAACAGAAAAGAGCAGAAGAAAAATAAGGTGGAAAAGTTTGAGGCAATATCCGAAGTGTTGTTGTTACGGTTCTTCGAGCTCACTGTAGAGTCCTTGATTGTAGGTAGATCTTGCTTTGCGTTGGGGTCCAGTATTCTTCTTAAACCTTGTTCACTGTAGGAGACTTTTCACTCTTGGGGTTCATGTGTCTTCAGTGGATTCAGAGGCTTGTGAGAAAGAGATGGGAGCAGACAGGAGAGATCTTCTCAGTTCAGGAGCAAACAAACACTCTGAGTTCAAACTCTCTGTGGCCAGTTCAAAAGAAAACCCTGGAACAGCCAGGAAGTCATGTGACCAGCTGGTCTAACCAGTCCTGGCCCTTGTGGATTATATTCTCTTTGGCAGACCCTGGAATGCGCTTCCTCACCTTTGATGTCTGTTAATATGTAAATGTTTTTTCTTTCAGCCATGGCTGATCCCTTCAACAAGTTATTTCCTCGCTCCAACAACAGTTCAAGATCAATGTTCATGACAAAATTGATGTGCCTCATTCTTGGCAGGTGAGGGCCTAGCATGACAGGGAGGATGTCCATTGAGCAGACAAACTGGGGCATAGATGGTTTCTAATCACAAAAAATAGAATAGTTTTACATTTGCTTTTATTTTAAGCATGGAATTTATCACTGCTTCATTTTTTAAAGCTAATCAATAACCATATTTCATTCCATGCCTTAAAGAGTTTTATATTTAGAATCACCCACGGAAAATAAAGCTGGAAAAATAAATGAGAAAAACTTCCAGAGATTCAAAACCTGAAAATTGATAACTCAGCCTTTTGACACAAACAAAGGAGAATGTGAAGTGGAATTAGCCTGTCTGCAGTGGCATTTCTATTAATACGGAGCATATTATGAACTAGTTACTCTGCCATTAACTCTGTTTCTGCCTTGTATTAGAATGCAAGTAGTAAATCACCAATTCAATCAATGATCAACAGACAAGCCTGACTAAAACAAGACAATTTTGCACTGTTTCTTTGTATATTAGACATATGCCCTATTACACCAATTTAAAATAGAGTATAATGCCTCCCATGAGTAAGAGAAAGGTTTAGTCATGAAACTGTAGTTATATATCCTAATATGTATTAAGCGATGTATTTTTACAAACTGTTAGGAGTCATTAACAATGAATGCTGCAGTTACTGAGGAGCTTTCAAATTTAGGAGCAATGTATAATTTGTTGAATCCAGACCATTTCTACATGTGAACTAGAAACAACCTGAAACATTTCTCCAAACACTGCAGTAATTAAAGTCAAATCCTGTCTCAAATAACCAATTATGCATCCAGGTGAAGTTTGTATAGACTTCATTCGAGTAAGCAGCAACTTGGCTAGTGGGAGTACTCCACTTGAGAGTCAGCAGGTCTGGGTTTCAAGCCCCGCTCCTGTATTTTAGCACATATTCTAAATTGGCTCAGAAGTGGAATACTGCATTACTAAAGGTAATGTCTTTCCAATCCAACACTAAACTGAGGCCTCATCTAATGTAAACGATTTCATAGCACTATTTGATGCTCACCCAATGGTCTGCCAAATGTTTATCCCTCAACCTACTGTGTGCAAAGTGATTTCAGTTTTTTTATTTACTCATTTGCAGGATGAGGACATCACTGGCAAGGCCAGAATTTATTGCCCATCCCTAATTGTCCTTGAGAAGGTGGGGGTGAGCTGCCATTCTGAACTGCTGCAATCCATGTGCTGAAGGTACTCCCATAGTGCTATTAGGAAGAGAGGTTCAGGATCTTGACCCAATGACAATGAAGGAATGATATATTTCCAGGTCATGACAGTGTGTGACGTGATGTGGAACTAGGAGGTGGTGGTGTTCTCATGCACCTGCTGGCCTTGACCTTCGAGGTATTAGAGGTTGCAGGTTTGGGAGATGCTGTTGAAGAAGCCTTGGTGAGTTGCTCCAGTGCATCTTTTAGAGGGTACACACTGCTGCCACTGTGCTCTGGTGGTTGAGGGAATGAATGTTTAAGGTGGTGGATGGGGTGCCGATCAAGTAGATTGCTTTATCCTGGATGGTGTTGAGCTTCTCAAGTGTTGTTGGAGCTGTACTAATCCAGGCGTGTGGACAATATTCCATCACATTCCTGACTTGTGCCTTGTAAGTTGTGGAAAGGCTTTGGGAAGTCAGGAGGTGAGTCATTTGCTGCAGAATACACAGCCTTTGACCTGCTCGTGTAGCTGCTGGATTTATGTAACTGGTCCAGTTAAGTCTCCGGTCAATGTTGACCCTTCGGATGTTAATGGTGGGGATTCAATGATGGTAATGCTGTTAAATGTCAAGGGGAGGTGGTAGACTCTCTTTTGTTGGGGCTGGTCATTGCCTGGCACTTATAGTTCGAACGTTATTTACCACTTATCAGCCCAAGCCTGAATGTTGTCCAGGTCTTGTTGCACGCGGGCAGGGACTGCTTTAGTATCTGAGGAGTCTTGAACGGGACCGAACATTGTACAATCATCAGCCAACATCCCCATTTCTGACCTTACGATGGAGGAAACATCATTGATGAAGCACTTCCTTGATGCCTACATAGCATCAGTGGCTACTCTCCAAAAATACTGAATTGGCTATGAAGCACTTTGGGATGCCCTAAGGATGTGAAAGTTGCTATACAAGTATAGCTGGTGCTCAGTTTTTTTCTGGGTCATGTGTTTAAAAGTACTAAACAACAGACATGCAATATCAGGACTGGAGTGCTTAAGTAAATATGCCCGAGAAAGTTGATATTTTTGAAGATCTGCGAAGTAAACTGTGTATGAAATGTATGAAAAAATGGTATTTGATGGACGAAGTTAAAAAATGTAGGAAATAAAAATGGAAAATTTTGGAAACACTAAGCTCGTTCGGCAGTATCTATGGAGAAAGAAAAGTTTCAGGCTGCTGATCTTTCATCTGAAGTGCAAGATGTTAGGAACATTGGAACTTAAGTAGGCCATTCAGCTCCTTCATCTATCATGCTTGATCTGTACCTTAACTCCATTTACCCACCTAAGCTCCATATCCTTTGATACCCATGCTTAATAAAAATCTATTGAGCTCAGTCTTGAAACATCCAATTGAGAGAATTACAGGTTTCTATTATCCTTTGTGTAAAAGAGTACTTCCTGATTTCCATCCAATATGGCCTAGCTCTAATTTTAAGATTATGGACTGAATTTTATGAGCCCCTCGATGCTGTGGGTCACGGCAGGGGTGCCCATAAAATTCTGCGGGGAGTGGCCTGCCTCGACCCCCGACGTCGAGAAAGGCCCGCCGCATATTATCGGTGGTGGGGGGACCTTGGTGCGGCCCCCTCACCCCCCACCGCTTAACGGCGGGGCCTTCAACTAAATATGTAAATTAACATTAATAAGATGTAAATTAACTCACCTGCAGGTGGCGGCCATCTCACGCCGATTTTACGGCTGACGAACGCAGCTCACACACCTTCGGAACTCCATATGGAGTTCCAAGACGTGAACCTGGTGGGGAGGGGGGAGGAATAAAACTTTCAGGGTGGGAGAGGTGGAGGAGTGGGGAAAACATTTTTTATTGGCTGTGGGGATGATGGGTAGGGGTTGAAGGGCAAAGAGTGGAAACTTTGGGGTTGAAAGGTCAGGACTGTCAAAAATGTTTTTTCTGTGGGAAGAGGGAAATAAATATATTGTTTGATCATGGGGAGGTGGGGGTGGAAGTAGCACTTTTATATTCAATTTAATGTTTTTATTGAAATTTACAGTGCTGGTCCCTTTAAAATTTTACATCCTCTGTCAGGGCTTGAAGCCCTTTAAAAATGGCCACCCCGCCCCCTCTTTTGAAATCAGCCCCTACACGTAATATTGCAGGGGCTATGCAGTGGCACCTCCATGTCAGAAGGCCACCATTCTCAGAGGCACGCTAATAAAATCTAGCCCTATGTTCTTGATACCAGCACAAGAGAAAATTGTTTTTCTGTATCGCTATGCCATCAAATCCTTATAACATTCATATTCATGATCATATCAACCCCCCAATCTTTTATATACAAGGGAATATAAGCCATGTTTATGTCATCTTTCCTCATAATTAGGGTCCTACCAAATTCACAGTCAAATTTTACAAATTTCACGGTCATGACATTTTATGAATTGTGAATTTCACAATTTCACACAAAGTCATAAATTTCACAGTGTCTCAACAAACCATGAATATTATCTACTTAAAACAAAAAAAGAAGGGAGGTTTCTGGTTTCAAATGGCATTTATTGTAAACTCAAAAACTATTGTAAAAAGCGGACTATAAACAGGTCACATTCTTTACTCACTGAAGTCAGTATTCCACCATCAGCATGCAGAATTTGGCTTCCAAGTTCTTTCACTTGATGTCCTGCAGTTCTGGTTGTAGCCGTTTTTGATTTGCTCATTCTGGTATTCTCACTTGTCTGCTAACACTTAAGACTGCTTCACTCAAAACTGCACCGGAAGCCCTCCCTCATTTACCAGTCAGCGAGGTGAGCCTTGTGTCAATCACTAGAACAAGTATGTTCACAACATGCCCAGTAATCAGCGAGTTCAGCCTTGTATCAATGTATAAAACGCACAAAGTTTGCAAAATGGCCGATTTCACGGAGGACCTGAGATTTCACAGAGGACCTGGGATTTCATGGTCCATGGTCCATGACACATTTTCATCTTTTACTTTTGTCCTAATGAATCTGCACTGCGTCCCCTTCAAGACCAATATATCCTACTTGAGATGCAGTACACAAGAACTAAATGCAGTACTCCAGATGAGGTCCACATGAGACCAAGGTTCCACACAACTGAAGTATAATTTCCTCTCCTTTATATCCCCTATTGTGGGACAACTTTAGGAAATGACCGCCTTAAGAGCTGTAAGTGAAGATCACCAGAGGAATTGAGTTGTCAGTGGAACCCAATAGAGTGAGATGTGTGTAAATGTGCTCATGCAATAACTGTTTGTATATATATATATGTTCTAGTTGTTATAACAAAACCCCCATTTTCTTTGAATATTACTTGCTGTCCTGTGAATCTTACAATAGTTCATCTACCATAGGGAAAAGAAATATTACATGGTGGCAACATTTGGGATATATTTTTTCTGAAGATCACCAAATATTATATTGTGGCAATGTTTGGGATATATTTATTACCACCAAATATTACATTGTAGCAATGTTTGATTTTTATCTGAAGATCACACTAAGAGAAAACAAAGAACAGCAGGCTGCCTACCTGGAGTAGTTGAAAATCCGGCAGGAGAGCAGTTAGCAGGAGACACCACAACAGTGCAGCCAGCTAGGCTACAGACAGGACCCCAGGAGCTGCTGAAACTCTGTGACCACAGCAGGCAATCTGACCAGGAGATCGGAGCTTTCACCTAATCTGCCACTGGTTCGAAAAATTTGCAAAGCAGTAGCTGAAGCCATTACCGTTTTATTTTCCCATTTTTTGCTTTGTGGGCAGCGCCGAAGCCGTAAAGAGAGGGAAGAACCCAACAGTGCCCCTGGAGGTCCACAGCACAGTGAGAAAGCCTGGTAGTGGCAGCTGCAGGTACTGCAAGCTGCAACCCTCTTAAAGAAAACCTCTGTGTTAAAAAAAAGCTCACAGTTAAAAAAAGACAAGCTGTGTTCTCTCACTCTTAAAGAGGCATGCCTGCAAAAAACAAAGTTGTCTTAAAAAGGAAGCAAAATGAAGTGTTCCTGTGAAAAAGAAAGCCTGTAAAAAGTTCTACATTTATAAAAAAGCAAGATCGTTAAGACAATTGCTTTCAGATATCCAGCTATAGATTTGGAAGGCGTCAGACATAGAATCTGAATTTAAACTGTTTCAACAAAGGTTAGAACTGTGTTTCCTGGATCAAGAAGCAAGTGAACCAGAGAAACAAGCTACCAAAATTAAGATCACTCTGGGCAACGAGGGCTTGCAACCGATCAATACATCAGGATTGTCAGCTGAGGATCAGAAGGACCCTAGCAAGCTATGGATGATCCTGGAGAAGATACTGAAGGTGCAGGTCAATTTCCGAGTACATAGGCTTGAGCTTATGACCTACCAGCAAAGGCAGGATAAGTCCATTGAACAGTTTGTTGCAAGATGGTGAGACAAAGCTCAATATTGTGACTTCACAGATATCGAATGTCAAAGCAGGTTATAGAGCTAATAATTGCACTAGAAAAGAAGAAAGGGCACACCATGGATGCACTGCTCAATGATGGAAGGAAACTTGAAACCATCATGGCTGGCGCCAACAGTTACAAGTGTTGGGGGCGGCTGCGACAATGGGTATGGTAACCAAGGCTCAGAAGTCTGCTAAGTCTTGAGGCCCAGGCTAATGTCCTGGGGACACAGATTCAAATTCCTCCAAAGCAGCTGGTGGGATTTAAATTCAATTCATTAATAAAATTCAATTCATTAATAGAAATCTGCAATTGGAAGCTAGTCTCAGTCATGAAGCCATGAAACTATCATTGATTGTCATAAAAACCCATCTGATTCACTAATGTCCTTTAGGGAAGGAAATCTGCCATCCTTACCTGGTCTGGCCTACTTGTGACTCCAGACCCACAGCAATGTGGTTGACTCTTAACTGCTCTCTTAAATGGCCTAGCCAGCCACTCAGTTCAAGGGCAATTAGGGATGGAAAACATGACGCTCACATCCCATGAAAGAATAAAAAATAAATGTGGCCTGACTCACCCAATTCGCAGTTGGCCAGTGTACCAGGACCAGTGCAAAGCTCGTAACATGCGAGGACATTGGGCAAGACATGCAGAAGGCCAAGCTCAGATACTGCACACAGGAATGGTAGCAGGTCACATGCAGAGAGAACGTCTGCAAGATAGAATGGCAAAAGCAATAAAATTTATGCCAAGCAACACACAACAAAAGCCCAAGCAGGTATTTCAGGGCAGCAGAGAGACAGATTGGCTGGAGGTCATGGATGAAGAGTGCACTAGTGCAAAGAGTGAGCAAGCATTTCACATAGTTCATTTGGATTAGCATGTCAATGCTATCATGCAATCTGAGGTATTATATGCCCACAGAAGAGCAGCAAGCAAAAACTCAGAGCAAAAATCGACACCGGAGCAAGTGCAAATATTCTGCCCATTCGTATACTGCAGGACATGTATCTAATGAAAAGGGAATGTATGGTGTGACCCACCATGGCTAGGCTGACTGCCTACAACAGTTCTCCAATCAAGTGTATTGGAACAAAAACCTTGCAGTGCAGCTATGGGAACTCCGAATGGCTACCACAAATGTTTTAAATTGTAGATAGAACAGGACAAGCTGTCGCAGGATTTCCAGTATGCCAAGGTCTACAAATTGTCACAAATACATGATGTCAGTACTGCACCGAAGATGGTAGAAAATATTTAGGTCGAGTATATCAGGTCAATCCATGCAAAGGACGACACAAAGGCTGGGAGTCTTGGCACAAAGAGGTGATATGAATAGGAGTCTCTCCTAGGGCTTCAGTTCTTTGCAGCAAGTACCCAGAGACCAGACAAATTGCCAGTGAGTGGCTATGTTGCCAGTCATCATTTTTATTAGCTTTCTAAACAAGGGAAGATGAAGGCATCATATGGCCAGCAAGCAAGACCAGAATTAGCTTGATTTCCAGTAGGACAAAAGCTCAAAGTCCTCAGTTGTGTGTCGGCAGCTTGGTATCCTGCAGAGGGTGCGAGAATATGCGACCAGCCCAGATTATACGAGGTCCAGACACCCAATGTGTGATTCTCAGACGGAACCAAAGTCAACTAAGAGAGCTGTACGACAACACTACATGTGACAACCCTGTGGCATAGTGGACATGTTCAAAGACAAAGTCTAAAAATGAACGCACAGAGGCTATGAGCAGAGAAGAAGAACATGCCAACCAGATTTCTGAGTCACCAGAAGCTCAGAGGAGTCATCAAGGCAAGCTCAGCTCTGGGAAGAGGTTGGCATTGAATAAGCAAACCTCCTCTATATTTCAGAGAGTGTTAAGCTTACCTACTTAGATACAATGCTTTGTTTTAACCATGTATAGTTAGTCCAAACTGCAACATCATTGTATATTGTACATATGTTTTTATCTTTGGAAAAAAGAGGGATTTTGTTGGACGATCTTAAGAACACAAGAACACAAGAAATAGGAACAGAAGTAGACCTAATGGCCCATCGAGCCTGCTCCGCCATTCAATACAATCATGGCTGATCCTGGGCTTCAATTCCACTTTCCTGCCTGCTCCCCATATCCCTTCATTCCCCGCGAGACCAAAAATCTATCTATCCCAGCCTTAAATGTATTCAATGATGCAGCAAGACCTGGACAATATCCATGCTTGGGCTGTTAAGTGGCAAGTAACATTCGTGCCACACAAGTGCCAGACAATGACCATCTCCAACAAGAGAGAATCTAACCATCTCCTTTGACATTCAATGGAATTACCATCGCTGAATCTCCCACTATCAACATCCTAGGGACTACCATTGACCAGAAACTGAACTGGAGTAGGCGTGGCTACAAGAGCAGGTCAGAGGCTAGGAATCCTGTGGCGAATAACACACCCCCTGACTCCCCAAAGCCTGTCCACCATCTGCAAGGTACATGTCACGTGTGTGATGGGATACTCTTCACTTGCCTGGATGGGTGCAGCTCCAACATTCACTCCCTCCACCACCATCGCATAGTGGCAGCAGCGTGTACCATCTACAGGATACACTGCAGCAACGCACCAAGACTCCTTAGACAGCAACTTCCAAACCCGTGACCTCTACCGCCTAGAAGGACAAGGGCAGAAAATGCATGGGAACACCACCACCTGCAAGCTCCCCTCCAAGTTACACACCATCCTGACTTGGAACTATATCACCGTTCCTTCACTGTCACTGGGTTAAAATCTTGGAACTCCCTTCCTAACAGCATTGTGGGTGTACCTACCTCACATGGACTGCAGTGGTTCAAGAAGGCAGCTCACCACCACCTTCTCAAGGGCAATTAGGGATGGGCAATAAATGCTGGCCTAGCCAGCGATGCCCACAACCCATGAATAAATTTTTTAAAAAGATCCCATCTGAAGGTTCAGTTTTTGAGAGGTGTATTTCGCTCATGGAAGAAAAGCAAATTCAATAATAACTTTCAAAAGAAAATTGAATAAAAGCTTAAAAGGGAGAAAATTGCAGGGCTATGGAGAAAGAGCAAGGGAGCGCGACTAATTGAATGGCTCTACCAAAGAGCTGGCATCAGCACAAGGGGCTGAATTGTCTCCTTCTGTGTTGTATCATTTTATGATTCTATTAGCTTTTTTGATTGCTTTTTCTACCTACTAGCTTTAAAGGATTTATGTACTTAGACACCCTAATTTCTTTGCTCCTCCTAGCTTCTCATCATTTTGAGAATACTCTGTTTTATGCTGAATTGTGCCCATTTATGTTCAGGGCACCACAGACATAGTATTTGCACTCAGACAATTATGAGAAAAGTGTCGTGAGCAAAACAAAGGTCTGTAAACCTCACCCAGGCATTCGACGCTGTGAGCAGAGATGGACTTTGGAAAATCTTTGAAAGACTTGGATGCCCACCCAGGTGCCTGGCCATGGTGAAGCAGTTTCATGAAAATCAGTATGGACAAGCCAAGCAAAACAACGACCTCTCAAGTCCCTTCCACATCTCCAATGGTGTGAAGCAGGGATGTGTGCTGGCCCCGAACCTATTCGCCATCGTTTTCAGCATGATGCTGCAACAGCCAACAGAAGACCTTAAGGAGGGAGTTTACGTACACTTCCAGACTGAGGGAGGCCTTTTCAACCTCAGGTATCTTCAGGCTCACACAAAGACACAAGAAAAGCTCATCCGTGAACTTCTTTTCACCGATGCCTGTGCTCTCCTGGCCCACAGTCAGTCTGACCTGCAACGTAAAACAACACATTTTTCCGAGGAGGCACAACTCTTCGGACTAAAAATAAGTTTAAAGAAAGCTGA
The DNA here is from genome assembly GCF_036365525.1 of Heterodontus francisci. Lineage (NCBI taxonomy): Eukaryota > Metazoa > Chordata > Chondrichthyes > Heterodontiformes > Heterodontidae > Heterodontus > Heterodontus francisci. The sequence goes on from NC_090382.1 coordinate 98,100,671, forward strand.
AATCCTGCATCAGCCTGCACCCCAAGAGGAATACAGACCACCAAGCATTGTCATCGAGGCAACCGAGCTGAATGCCGTCAAGCAATTTACTTATTTGGGGAGCGTCATCTCGTTTGATGCCACCATAGACAAGGAAGTGGACAATAGGCTCTCAAATGCAAACAGTACATTCGGCAGACTCTATGAACGTGTGTAGAGCAACCACAGCCTCAGAGCACAGACCAAACTCAAAGTGTACAAAGCCGTAGTCTTCACCAACCTTCTGTATGGCGCTGAGTCATGGGTCGTAACTGCCGTCATGTACACCTTCTAGAGCGCTTCCATCAGCGCTGCCTCCACAGCATCCTCAAGATCTGCTGACAGGACCGCATCTTAAGCATTGAAGTCCTGGAAACAGCCAACATCACCAGCATCAAGGCCATCCTCCTGCAAAGCCAACTGCGTTGGGCAGGTCACATTGCCTGGATGGATGACAGTTGCCTTCCCAAGATGGTATTGTATGTAGAGCTGATCACGGGTAAAAGGAACAGAGGCGCCCCAGGCAAACATTACAAGGACTCCCTGAAGAAGTTCCACTCTGTGTGCCATGTCGACCATCGCCAATGGGAAGCGCAGGCCATAGATTGTGATGCCTGGAGATGCTACACCAGGAGGGCCACAGACATTTTTGAGACTGAGCGAAGAACCAGCATGAAAGAGAAAAGGAGGCGAAGGATGGATCCAATTGCCCTCAGCAGCGACTACACCTTCACTTGTACCCACTGTGGGAGAATCTGCCACTCACGGATAGGCCTGACTAGCCACCAGCGGGCCTTCAACCGATGACTACAACCTTACCAAAATCTTCGTCCGCGAAGAAATGCCAAGAGATGTTCAGGTATATGCTAATGAGATTGCCAGGAAATTTGAATATAATTTGACATTGCAAGAATGGACGCAGGAATGGGTGGAATTTCAGGGGCAACTTCTGGGTTGTGTCATCACAGGTCTCTATTTGCAACTTGCTTTTAACCATATAGGCATTCTAGCAAAATTTTGTGAAAATATTGTTTCACTTTCAACCATAAATGCGACATTTGCAGATCTCACCACTGATGAGTTTTCTACTAAGGTTTAATGTTACGAGATGTTTGTCACAGATGCCTGGAGGATGACATGCAATGCGAATTCCATGGTATGTAATTAGGTTGTAAGTGAAAGAATGGTAGCTGATGATTGAGGCAGTCAACAAGCCTAACTCACTGATCTTTTGTTTGAACATTGCCAAGACTGATCACATAAAACACATGGACAGTGACACTGGGCTGAATTTTCAGCACGGAGGCGGAAAACAGGTGCTGGGTCTATTTTCGGGTAAGTAACTTGCCTCTGGTTGGAAACTGACTCAAGTTCAGATTTTCATGGGGTGAGTCCTTAATTGATATGGAGATGGGTTTCCTTTCCACTTAGAGCCAGTGGGGATGGGAACGGAGGTGGGTCAGATAAAGTGGGGTCTGATTTAGATACCCCACGTCAGCCATCATTGGGACTGCTGGTTGTCATAAGGGAGAGAGCTGCGGTTTGTGCCAAAGCCTTCTACAGCACCAGAGGGAAGTGAGATGTCACAGGCGAGCTGAAAGCCTGGTACTCAGGGCAGGGCTGCCCTTCGCTTCATCGATGCCAACCTGGATTTAATATTGGAGGCCATGAGGGACAGGGAGGAGGTCCTCTTCCCAGAGGGTGACAGGAAGAGGCCACCAGGTCGCGTGGAGCACTGAGTGAGTCACTGGAGTGTGTTCTTACTGTTTCTGTCTACTGATTTCCTCTCCTTGCACTGTACTAATGATGACACTTTAAGCTACACATCTGTTGGGGCCATAATAGGAAAAGTGGTATGAGGTGGTGAAAGAGATAATGGGATCCTCCATCGTGAGGGCAAAGCCTCTGGGCAGTAAGTGATTAGATGTTCTAGTCTGCATCTTCCATGCAGGTGTAAGGGCAGGTATCAGACTCCCTTCTATGCCATACTCCTTCACCTGGTTGAAAGGGCTCAGTGGAAGCGTTTCTGACTTAGAGGATCACTGGCTTCATGGCATCCTCATGAGCCTTTCGCACCTCGCCTCATGCCCGGCCACCTCGTTCTGTAGCAGGGGCATCTCTTTGTTCAGCATCATCTTCCTCCACCTCCACTTCCTCATACTCTCTCATCTTCTGCTCCTGCTCTTCCCCCAGTGAGCTGTCTCCTTCCAGCGCCTCACTGTCCTCAAGATCCACACCTCTCTGAAGGGCCATGTTATGGAAAGTGCAGCAGACCACAATGGCAGAATCCTTACAGGGCACCCACCCAACTGGTCCAGGCAACAGAAGCACATCTTCAGAAGCCCAAAGGCCTGCTCAATAGTAGTCCTAGTGAGCAGATAACATTGGTTGTATCACCTTTGTGACTCTGTCTGTGGCTCCCATAGAGGGGTAAGTAGCCATCTTCATGGGATTTCCCTTGTCTCCTAGGATCCATCCACACTGTTTAGGGGTTGGAATGAAAATTTGAGGCAGTGTGGACTGCTGGGGATGAAGGAGGGATGGCAGCTGTCAGGAAAGCAAATGCACACATGGGGGAAGCTCTTGTGATTGCAGATCAGTTGGACGTTGAGGAAGTGGAAGCCCTTCCTGTTGATGAATCTGAGTTGGTGGTCACTGGATGCCTTGATGGTCAGATTCGTGCAATCGATGATGCCCTGCACCTGGGGGAATCCAGTGACGGCAGCGAAAGCCAATGCCCTCTGTCCCTGCAAGGCCGCATCTGTTGTGAAATGAATGTACTGTCCAGCTCTGCCAAAGAGGGCATCAGTGACCTTCGAGATGCAGTGGAATGCTGCCGTTTTTGAGATGCCACTAAGGTCCACAGCTGATCCTTGGAAAGAGACAGAAGTGAAGTAGTTCAAGGCCACAGTGACTTTGATGGCTACTGGCTGGGCATGGCGAGCTGTGCTGAGAGGTGCGAGGTCTTTGGTGACAAGGGCATAAATGTCTGTGACCATCTGCCTGGAAAGTGGCAGCCTCCTCTGGCACTGCGTCTTGGTCATCTCCAGGTAGCTCCATCTTCGGCGGTAGGTCCTGTGTTGAGGTAATGGCTTCCGTTGCCTTCCTGCCTCTCTTTCCTCTCTCTCCCTTGCCCTCCTGCTGCTTGGGGTTCTGCCCTTCCTACAAAGGGTGTTGCCCCTCATCACCACTACGCCAAAAATCTGAAAGTTGTGCCCCCATTGACAGCTGCAGCCTTCGTTACGAACAAGTGGCTGTCCTATTGTGGTTGGCAGTCTTGCCCCCTGCTCTTCTGCCCACACAATGCCAGGGGTAACAACCCCGTTCAGTGCCCGAGTGCTGGGTACCCACTCTCCCCTCCACCTGTGCAGTGCCAAGTGCACCTCCTTACCAAATTCCAAGTCCCCCTTTGCCCCGCTTACCCTCTTATAGGGCTGGGGTGATTTCCTGGGGCAGCCACAACTGGCTCCCCACTCTACCCATTTCCCTTCAGCTGATCTGCAACTGGCAGCATGTGAAACCCTCCCTTCAAACTTCCACCCTCTCCTTCTCATAAGTTTCCTAAGTACTTTAATTGACCTCAATCAGGAGGCGGACAAGATCGCTGCTCTGCCCTCCTCCTGCCTTGATGAACATTTCCGGGAACAGCATCTCAAAACTGGCATGCTGAATGGCACTGGCATTTTCAGGAATGTCCTCACCTCCGTTCCCGACCTCAGGGAGGCCTGAAAATTCAGCCCACTGTTTCTGGAACTATCTATTGAAATAACCATTTTGTTCCCAGCTATCAGACAGGTCACATCCTTAGTGTGAATGTACTTAGATATTTTACATCATTCTCATTGCCTGGCATTCCACAAGTAAAACGTTCTGCCAGTCTGTTTAACTGAATCACAATGCTGATGAAGAACATCAGTGGAAAGAGACCTGACCTTTCCAATAAGTGCAGTGCCACAAGGTATGAGTTATGGAAAAAGCAGTGCAGTTCATTTCAAAGGCACTGAAGCCTGTACTCATGTTCGCAGTCCACTCAGCTAAGGTTCTCTTCTGTTAATAGAGACTCTATGAAATTTTCCCAAATACTAACTTCCATCCGTGGGATTACATTCTTACTTTTAAAATGAGAACTTTTAGAGGTTTCTAATAATTACTTCAAAAGTTCAACCTTTACATTAAGTTAACGTTACAATTAATCAAGTGTTTCAAAGTCTATCTTGCATTGCAGATTCTTGCCTTCTCTTCATATCAGTATGAAAATTCAACAACAGTAATGATTACTATCATGCAAACCCTGCTCTCTATATGAGTAATGCAATCTCTAAGGTCAGCAGCAATTTAAACACTGCAGGCCTACTGGAGTGACTCTGAATATCCATTGTAAAGACTACTTGACCCAGCTGGGATGACAGAAAACATCAATGTGAATGCTACTAAATAGTTGCCAGCATAACTTTGGTGATCCATATAAGCATATTGGGCCAGAAATTACTGTTCAAATAACAATGAGACATATTGCACAGAAACTTCAGGTGAGGCCAGATGTGTGGTTCTATGTGAAAATCCAGAAGTTGCTGTCTGAGATGTACTGTTCAGCTGTTAGCTTCATCAAAATGGCATCTCGCTGCTGGCTCACTATTCAAATGCATTGTAAGTATGACGTTCCTGTGTTTGCTTAGTAGATATGAACTAAACTCACCACAGAAAGTCAGAGTTTGTCCCTTTCAGTCTAATAACACTTTTTAATGGTGTGGTAAGTCTTAATTACTGCCAAACAACCTCTCTGGTACTTAACTTCTCTAAGTGTGAAGTCTCATTCCTTTGGCATTTAATTGTTGTTGGAGACTTTTAATTTAAATTCAAACATTTTATTATACTGTTTTTTGTTTCATTCTGTCAGAATCCAATCTTCTTTCCCTCTTTATTCCACTCGTTGTACCTGATTTGACATTGAATCCATTATCCCAACTTTCATTTTCTGGTTCAGACCCTGTGCAGTTCAATCCTCATTGTTCAATCTGATTGGTTAAAAAGAGGCACAGTTGCTTGCTTTGTTCGTACATGTGATAGATATCCTATAGATGGTGCTGTGCCACTTCAATCTCCCACTAACAGCAACTTGCCATGCAAAATAACTGGAGCTGAAACGCACAAGGACATGTTTAACGAATGGCAGATGCTGTTCGTTCGCTGGTTACTGTAAATATTGGCCCAATGTTTAAGCATGTAACTGTTTCTCTTCATAAATTACAACAGCTGAACAAAAGATTAGTTCACTTTCAGTTAACCACTTCTATGACTTGATGGAGTAGATTTTCCCATCAGGTTTCCAGTTGGGCAGGAGTTAGGCTAAGAGCTATTAGCATCCATGTGACTGTTAGTGTGCTAACTATAATGAAAAGCTTTTTATGTTGCCTGATGCAACATAAATGAGATGTATGGAGTCCAGGTTGATTGAAGATCTCAGACAAGTTTGTTAACTGCTAACAAGTATATACAATGCAGAGCTAACTGTTTACATGACTTGCCTCTTGGTGTTACAGTAGCAGAATCAGACTGGCATTTAGTCACATAACTACATGCTGGCACTTAGCTCATTAGCATACTAAGATTTTTAAGGGATATCACTCTTAAAGGCAATCGCACAACATCCCCCTTCTTTCCAAAGATAAGTCTTGTATACACAACACTAACCGTGCCTGATTTTCTTGCTGCAATATAATTTGCAAAGTAAGTACAGCACTTGACCCATATTGGGCCCAGTTGTCTCTTAACAATGGGTGGTGGGCAAGTTTAAAGGGATGTAAGTGGGCATGCATGTTGGTAACCTTTTTAAAGGCTACTAATATTTTTGATGTATGTTTGGTTGTTTGGGCAACAAAATGGCCCAGCAAAACCCATTGGCTGCCACAATAAATGTGGAAGTAGGAAACAGGGTCTTTAGTCAAGTGATGGGGTGTCCTTTAGGGAAGGAAATCTGACACCCTTACCTGGTCTGACCTACATGTGACTCCAGTTCCACAGAAATGTGGTTGACTCTTAACTGCCCTCTAAAATGGCCTAGCAAGCCACGCAGTTGTCAAGTGCAATTAGGAATGGGCAACAAATGCTGGCCAGTGATGCCCACATCCCATGAAAGAATAAAAAAAGCAACACTCCAACATGGTTTGATGGCTGGTAAAATGATGGTGATGCAAAATGAGGTGAAAGCAAGAAAGACGGGCGGGCCTGCTTGCCACTCCAGGACAGTATACTCATTATTACAGTATTACAGTATGTTTGGAAGGCAGAGAAAGAAGAAATTGTGAGGGTAAAGCTGTCCATTATTATTACTCAAAGCATCAACCCTAAGGTGCATGCTAGCTTTGGGCGTCCTTGCAGCAGATGGCAGGGCTCTGAACATGTTTGCCAGCTGGCCAGGAGCCTGTATAGCCAGTACCATGTGATCATCACAAGATAGGAATGCTTTTGCCTTTTAATATGGGTAGAAGGTAAAGCACAGTTTGCCTCTGATGTGGCCTGATCTGCCTGGCATTCCTTTTTTCTTGTTTGATTCTTCCTCCAAAGTAAATATAAGTAAAGGAGGATTCTCATTGGGAAACCCATTCCTATTATAATGGACATACCAAAAAAAGGCACTACAAGTATACTTGGCACAAAGGTCTACTAAGTGAAAACAGAAATGAAGCTAAAAATAAAATGGTATGGATATAGCCTCAAAATAGAGCCACAAACGGTATGCTGATAGGGCTAGGATGAAGAGTGGTGGAGAATAAACACAGGCTTAGACCTTTTGGGCTGAACAGCCTCTTTCTGTGCTGTGCATCCTAAATAATTCTGTGTAAAATGTAACTGTAGAGTTTTTGAATGCACTTCTCTGGACAGCACACTCTAGCAGGCCTGGACAACCACCTTCTATGTGTAGGTAGATGACTGTGCGCTCAGTATAAATGTCAGGAAGTTGCACCTAAATAATGTTATCAGAGTCTCATTTTAATGTAAATAATGGCAAACTAGCAGGCACTTCTGACGCCAATACAAAACCTAATCAGAAAATTGGATGAGGCACTAACTGGGATGCAGAAACAGTGCAAAATGTATCTCCCCCACCATTTTACCAATTGATTATACCATTTCTCCATGTGTAACCAATTGGAAAATCTCCTTCATACTTGAAAATTACAATGGCAATCTGTATAACTCCCTAGATCTGAGGATTAAATGGTGTAGTCACTGGGACCTGGGTTTGAATCCAGCCCACACTGGATGAATACAATCTTCCCCTCTCTCTACCATGTGCAATAATCTAAATCTAGTTTCTTATGAGCATTGGTTCACCACATAAATCTGCTAAAAAATTAATCTCACTTAAAGAAGGCAAAATGACGGCAGGAATTAAAGAGGACACAAGATTGCAGTAGGGATACTTGTTAAGAATGGGATAAAAATATAAGTGGGCCGTTAGGTTTTGTGATGTGTTTAACCCTCACTGTACCTGACCTTGGTAGTGTTATATTTAAACCAGGTTCAAAGAAGACAAATAAAAGGTCTATTCTCCAGCATTCAATAATTTACACATTAAAAAATACAAAACTGACAAAAATAATAATCTCTTCAAAAAAAATGAAGGAAAAATGTATTAAGATCCAGTTCCTCTATTGCATTTAGTGGTTGCCATGATTTCCATAATGTCAATTAGGAACTCTCCAAATGGATATTCTGCACATTCATCAAATTTAGGAGTTTGTTCACAAAAACAACAAGCTAAGTGTTCAGATCCATGTGCTGAGTGTTGTAGAGAAATCTTGTTTATACAATTGTAGCCTGAGCACTTTTAAGCCTTTCTTTTCCCGTAAACCATTCTAGGATAGCATGTTGTCACCGTAGATTATTTACATGTATGCTTTAAAAAGACGTTTTATGTTTGTAATTTTCATACTAGCCTCAGCTGTGATGAATTTTATAAATGGTTAGATGAATTTAATGATAGTATATTGTTTTCTTTTGGAATTGCTGTCAGGGAAGGATAGCTGTTACAATTTTCTAGGAAGATTCATGAATGTTTCCTTAGGAAAAGTGTACCTAAATACATGTTCTTGGTAGCCTGTTCTTGCTGAACATTTCCATGGGTAATGTGCAGAGCTTTTCCTCAATCAAACTCACAGCAAAATCGTGCTATATGCCACACTGTGTAGTAATCAGCATAAAAAGGATCTGCATACATTTTATCAGGCATACTTAAAGCATTGCAAACATTGCTTCAATAGCAAATCATGCACAGCTTAATGTGTTTTATTATATATATACTTAGCAGGACATTATGAGGAATGTTGTAGTGTAATCAGCGTTGCCTGAATTCAAAATTTTTTTTTAGTAATTTGTCATCTCTGAAATATTTTTGGAATATCAGATTCAGAGAGAATAAAGCAATCATGCATTGAGCCTGGAAAGTTGGCACAAACAGTGGAATAATATTTTAAGCATCACAAGCAATCTGCATATTCAGTTATGTAAAGGCATTTCAAGACAAATTTAGTAATCCAATGCTTTGAGCATAGCACTTAAAGGGAGTGCAGGTTAGAGAATTAGCACGACAGTGCCATAGCCCTGTCTGCTGTCTAGACTCTATTTGAACATAGTTCCCTGCTTGGAGCATGAGAGCACTGGCTTTACCCTGACTTATAGGTGCAGAACTCTCGACAAATGTTCAATCCACAGTAGTAAATAGCATTTGAGAAAATAGTTCCAATATAAAAAAGGCATATGTTTGATAGCTAAGTACTATTATATGCTTTAGGACATCAGTAGCCTCATGTGTAAAATTGGACCTGATTGACTGAAAGATCCCTGCACAATCATCCTTTGAGCTTTGAAAGTGCCAGTAGCCATAAGTTTGCTGTGGCAGTGGCTGACACAGCCATGGGCTAAGCAAGTGTGAGCACAAGGTCATTCTAATTCTCTTTAAACGGATAGCATATTTCAATAAGAACATCTCAATTCATCTTACTCCAGTGTAGACAGTGCTTTTTGGTTATTTGCTGATGCATTTGTCAGAAAGTGCTCTGTCACATCCTATATTTTCTCTTTCTTCTTCTGTAACCCATCTGTAGTGAGGTGGTTGCTCCCAAAAAAATATAATACCATCAACAAACATTGCTGCAGTTATAGAACACAGCTCAAAACTTGTGTGTATCCAAGTCCTATTTACATCTATTCATCTGTGCCTCGACTGTGCACTACTGGGCTTATATTTCACTGTAGTCCTTTCAACTGGCTGTCTTCAAACTCATTCTGCCAGTTGGGTTTATTATTAGGGATGGGGCAGTACTGTTTGCCAGATACTTTGCATAACATTTACAGTTTGGCTTCGTTGCCTATCTTTAACACTAATTTCGATAGTTAGGCTTATCCAGTGTGAAGATGTTCTGTTATTGTACAGATAGTAATTGGTGGATGGGTGAAGCCCAATTCCATTAGAACATTTATGCAACCCCATGATGAGGGGACCACTATATCTTCACACAATTTTTCTGCAGTGTTATTTTACATCACTAACTGAAAGCTGAATGCAACCATGCAACTGTAATAGCTTGCAGTAACCACTTGACCTTTATTAACAAGTGTGGCTTTAGTTTTAGTTTTAGAAATACAGCACTGAAACAGGCCCTTCGGCCCACCGAGTCTGTGCCGACCATCAACCACCCATTTATACTAATCCTACACTAATCCCATATTCCTACCACATCCCCACCTGTCCCTATATTTCCCTACCACCTACCTATACTAGTGGCAATTTATAATGGCAATTTACCTACCAACCTGCAAGTCTTTTGGTTTGTGGGAGGAAACCGGAGCACCCGGAGAAAACCCACGCAGACACAGGGAGAACTTGCAAACTCCACACAGGCAGTACCCAGAATTGAACCCGGGTCGCTGGAGCTGTGAGGCTGCGGTGCTAACCACTGCGCCACTGTGCCGCCCTTATATTGCATGGTTCCTGCATATTCAAGAATGATGTTTACAGATGGTAAAAAAAAGAACCCAAGACCAAGTAATATTTCAGGAAACAAGTAACTACACAGGAAAGATTTCCTCCATGTGGTATATGTAACAAAATCATAAGTAAGTTCACTGATGCAAAGATTTGCACTGATGTTAGAACCTTGGATGAGAAAAAAATGACTAAAACAAAAAGATCTAGTTATGATAGAGGAATGAGCCTGCACTTGCAAAGGATGTCTAATGTAAATAAATGTGGTGTTATGCAAATATTTGAAGCTAATGCAAAGAATGTATAAACTAAAGTATGTTCAGCAGGAACAAGTCCTAAGTGTTATAATGCATGAGAGTCTAAAGGCTTGATGGACCAGATCTTTTCCTGTCTGTCATTTCTCTATGTTTGTACAACAAGGGTGCCAAGCAACCAGATTAACTTCCCTCAGCACAGGTGAACTGGGTCTGCTCAATGGGAGAGCACCATTAACCATATGCTTCCAACATCTCAGTGAAGGCCAAAATAACTTCTGTTACTCTTTCAAACACAATTTGATTGATTATGGGAAGGGGGATAGCTTTTCTTTTATGAGTAACAAGATCATCAAGCTGCTTTTTCTAAATGGCTTTAGGTTTATGAATTTGCTGTCGACAATCATGGTGATCCAGACATGAGTCTTCATAGAGTCATATGGCACAGACGAAAGCCATTCGGTCCATCGTGCCTGTGCCAGCTCTGTGAAAAAGCCATTCAATTAATCACACTCTCCTGCTCTTTCCTCATAGTCCTGAACATTTCTCCTTTTCAAATACATATCCAGTATTGTAATGTCATCTCTTCCAAATGGGTAAGATAATAGAGAATAAGAAAAAAGACTTAATTAGAGCCCAGAGCATTTGCCATCACCTGCAGGATTGTATTTTGGATATTGCATGGTACCTACGTATTCAAGAATGATGTTTACTGCAGGCACTGGCACTGGAAGTGAATAGTTTCATTGCATCACACAGACAAGCCATGACTCAAAACTCCTTGAAAATTAATTGCCCTATAAAACTTTGCTGGATGGATAACTATTGTGCTTCAGATTTTTGGGTCTAAATGATAAAAGTGTCTGTGACATCTACAGTCTGCATCACACAGTGTGATTCCTTTATGACACCTAGAAAAAGCTTATATGTGAAAATGAATAGCTAAAGTTACCTTCACTGCTACAGGTTGATGGTAACAAAGGTGATTCTAGGGAGTCATTCAGCATGTGATTGATGTCAATGAGCACATCATTGCTGAAATGAAACAGAAACTAGTCTATCAAGATTAAGTAATTTGTTCTTGGTCGGTATATCTTTGAAAAGACATACTCCTACTACTAGATTTCTTTACCAAACACCAGCAGAGTGCTCACTGTCCTCCTATTCCTCTGCACTTTCTCCTCCCTCAATCACCTCAAGCTCTTTCTTCTGTCCCACTTTTCACTCAAAAATGTTGTATACTGTCCAACAAGATCTATACCAATTTCCTTTCTGAGATGGCCTCCCTTCTCTCCTCCCTTAGCCTCTGCACTGAGAAACTCCTGGTACCTTGGTTACCTCAATCCACACATAAAATCACCTCGCCCTCTCTCCTTTGACTTCCAATCTTCACTCAATCTGATGCTTCAATAATCTCCCCACCAATACCCAAGGCTACCTTTCTGACCTTGCTTTCACTCAAGACCACTCTGCTCCCTAGGTCTCAATGACAAACTATTGGTATTTTGATCACTTCCTCATCTCCTTTACCACCCACATATCCTTTGTCCCCTTACCCCACTACCCTCAATATCCAGCCAAGAAAAAACATGAATTTTGGGTATCCATTTCTGCACAAGTACAGAAAATGGCAACTTCCCCTCACTGCAGTTAGATCTGCCCCCTTATAATTGTTCTACCCAGATTTTAAAATATTTCAGCATAATTTCCAATGTTCAGCACAAGTATAAATTGTTTTTTCTATTTCATACTCACACTGACATTTTTTGCTAACATTAGCCAACAGAGCAAAACAATAAGAGGCATTGTTCTATTATGACAGAGATATCATTCAATTTAAAAAAATTGTTTGCTGCCAATAGAACTTTAGTAGTCTCAGCTATACAGAGTAAACATATGATAGTATTGTGTACAGAACATTTCTGGCACATGAACCAATATAGCTGAGATATCTCAACTGTCTATCTTGGCCTGACAATGATAACCTCTTGCACATCATAGCTAATGTATTTTCTGTATTATTATCTGATATCTGGCAAAAGATTAGCTGAAGTACTTAATTGCCGGATATCAGATAATTGGACAAGATGAGATTGATTGGTGGATGCAGAGTTGACACTTGGAGGAATAGATAAATTGAATGGGGGTCAGTACCAGCAGTGCTATTAAATATTTATTTGGTACAACATTTAACTAACTGCTTAACTGAAAATTGACAATCCACAACCCCCTCACACAATACATTCAAGGGGGTCTTTATTAGGAATGAAGAAATAATCTAACCATTAATCTGTTGATAATTTCTTGAAATAGTTTTGGAGAATACTTGATAATTACAATTTTCACAGTTGATCTGCAAAAGGAATATTATATTTTAATGTTGCTATTACAGTCACTGAAAAAAAGTTACCCACTCAAGAAATCAATTTTGCTTACTTTCACATAAGAATGTTTAATGGCTTCTTTTGAGTTTGCAGTGCTTCTGACGCAAACAATTATCTATAATTCACTCCCATTTTACAAGTTTAATACTCTTTAGAACACTCCACAGGATTTTTTTCACCTAGAACACAATTCAGTCTCCATAAAAATTTCTGCTGTGAGCCCCGTCACTTTGTTATGTGAAACAAATTAGCTGAGTAAGTGTAAAGTCACACATGGGCAGGAATATGCTACATAAAGGATAGACACACAAGAAGCATATTACACAAATTACATTACATAGGAAGGAATTTATATGTTACACATGGGTTAATAGCTGGGAAGGAGTATGTTACTGGACAGCAGCGTATCATAAAGAAAGGAAGCTCAGGCTTAAAAAACCTAACGGAGTTCTTTCAGGATGGGACAGATGGTGGAAAGGGGAATTGCAGTGGATGTAGAGTGCATGAACTCTCAGACAATCTTCAACAAGACACCACACAGGAGACTATTTGAGAAACTTAATAGATAATGCACTGGGAGAAACGTAACCAATTGAATTAAAAGCTGGTTAGAAAGGAGGAAACACAAAGTAAGAGTTAAGAGCAGTTTCTTATAGTAGCTGGAAATGAGTAGTAGTGTCCAATAGGGTTCTATTCTGGAACTACTTCAGTAATTTGGCTATAGGGCAAGAGGAAGTGGTATCCAAATCTGCAGATGATAGAAAATAGGAAGCATATTCTGAAGAGAAGCAAAGGGACAGCAGCTAACATAAAAAGGAGCCTCAAATTCTTCTGTAGGCACGTAAATAGCAAAAGGGTAGTAAAAGGATGAGTTGGGCCAATTAGGGACCTAAAAGGGGATTTGCACATGGAGTCAGGGGACATGGCTCAGGTACTAAATGAATACTTTGCATCTGTCTTTACTAAGGAAGAAGATACTGCCCAAGTCCTGGTGAAAGAGGAGTTATTTGAGACACTGGATGATAACGAGGAGGTACTAGATAGGCTGGCTGTACTTAAAGTTGATATGTCACCAGGACCGGATGAGATTCATCCAAGGAGAACAAGGGTGGAAATTGTGGAGGCATTGGCCATAATTTTCCAATCTTCCTTAGTTACAGGGGTGGTGCCTGTGGACTGGAGAATTGCAAATGTTACACCTTTGTTCAAAAAGGGGTGTAAGGACAAGCCCAGTCACTACAGGCCAGTCAGTTTAAACTTAGTGGTGGAGAAGCTTTTAGAAATAATTCTGGACAAAATTAACAGTAATTTGGACAAGTGTGGATTAATTAAGGAAAGCCAGTACAAATTTATTAAGGGCAAATTGTGTTTAAATAACTTGTTTTAGTTTTTTTGATGAGGTAATGGAGAGGGTTGATGACTTGGGTGTACAGGGCACAATTTCAAATTTTGCGAATGACACAAAACCTGAAAGTATTGTGAACTATGAAATGGATAGCAATATACTTCAAGTGGACATAGACAGGCTGGTGGAATGGTCAGACAAGTGGCAGATGAAATTTAACGCAGAGAAGTGTGAAGTGATTCATTTTGATAGGAAGAACGAGGAGAGGCAATATAAACTAAAGGGTACAGTTCTAAAGGAGGTGCAGGGGCAGAGGGACCTGGGAGTATAGGTGCACAAATTATTGAAGGATGCAGATCAGGTTGAGAAAACAGTTAACAAAGCATATAGGACCTTTGCTTTTATAAATGGGGCCATAGAGTACAAGAACAAGGAAGTTATGATAAATCTCACTAAAACGCTGGTTCGGCCTCTACTGGAGTATTGTGTCCAGTTCTGGGCACCATATTTTAAGAAGGATGTTACGGCATTAGTGAGGGTGCAGAAAAGATTCATGAGACTGGTTCCAGGGATGAGCAACTTCAATTACATGGATAAGTTGGAGAAGCTGAGCCTGTCCTCCTTGGAGAAGAGAAGATTAAGAGGACACCCAGATCCCTCTGTACCGCAGCATTTTGCAGTCTCTCTCCATTTAAATTATATTTTGCTTTTCTATTCTTCCTTCCCAAGTGGACAACCTCACATTTTCCCACATTATACTCCATCTGCCAAATTTTTGCCCACTCATTTAACCGAGCTATATCCCTTTACAGACTCTCTGGCCGGAACTTTACGTCGCCCCAGCTGGTCGGATGGTGGCGTGGGGACGGCGTAAAGTTGAGTGGCAGGCTCCAAGAAGCCTAACTGCCCCGATTCCGCATCCGACCAAGTTTACGGAGCTCCGTCGGGGGACGGGGGGGTGAGAAGCAGCTCAAGGCCAATCAAGACCCTTAAGTGGCCACTTAACGGCCACTCAAAGGCCCTCGCCCGCCTCCACGGGTATTTTACCTGTGGCAAGCGGGTGTGCCGGGGACATGAAAGACCACCCAGCTATAGCTGTCGGCCTTTCCGCACCCCGGGAAGGGGGGGCCTGGCAATCGGGCACAAGGTGCCCGATTGAGGGCCACCCCTGCCTCCCAAACCAACCCCAGGATCCAAGACGCCCCCCCCCCCTCCCCCAAACGACCACCCTAGCCTCACCAGGGCATGACCGATTCACCTGGTGAGGCTGCCCGAACTTACCTTCTGTCCCGGTTCCATTACGTCCTCCTCCGTCGGCTGAGCTGCAGTCTCAGCAGTGGCCACCGCTCCCGGTGGTGCTGCTGAGACTAAGAGCTGCCGGCCCGCTGATTGGCCGGCAGCTCACTGAGGCGGGACCTCCTCCCTCAAGTGGGTGGAAGTCCCGCCTCAGGCCAATTAAAGCCTGGGGATCCGTAAAATACGGGACGGATCCCCAGGCTGGGCCGGAGCAGGATCAGCACTGACATTTACGCGGAGTCCGGCTCCCATCCGCCCAGCGTAAATTCCGGCCTCTGTGTCCTCACAACTTGCTTTCCCACCTATTTCAGTATTGTCAGCAAGTTTAGCTACAAAACACTCTGTCCCTTCATCCAAGTCATTAATATGGATTGTAAATAGTTGAGGCCCCAGCACTGATCCCTGTGGCAGCCCACTAGTTACAGTTTGCCAACCTGAAAATAACCTATTTATCCCGACTCTCTGTTTGTTGTTAGCCAATCTTCTATCCATACTAATATTTTTCCCCCATCACCATGAGCTCTTATCTTGTGTAGCAACCTTTTATGTGGTAGCTTATCAAATGCCTTTTGAAAATCCAAATAAACTACATCTCCTGGTTCCCCTTTATCCATCCTGTTCATTACATCCTCAAAGAACTCTAATAAATTTGTCAAACACGATTTCCCTTTCATAAAACCATGCTGACTCTGCTTGATTGTATTATGGTTTTCTAAATGTCCTGCAACTACCTCCTTAGGTAATGAGACCAAAACTGCACACAATACTCCAGGTGTGGCCTCACTAATACCCAACAGAATTGTAGTAAGGCTTCTGTACTCTTCTGCTCCAATCCCTTTGTATCAAAATATATCATACCATTTGCCTGCCTAATTGCTTGCATGTTAGCTCTCTGTGTTTCAGTGCAAAGACAGCCAGGTCCTTCTGCATGCAAACATTTCCCAGTCTCTTGCCATTCAAAAAATATTCTGCTTTTCTATTTTTCTTATCAAAGTGGGTAACTTCACACTTCCCAACATTGTACTCCATCTGCCATGTTCTTGCCGACTCACCTAACCTGCCGAAATCCCTCTATAGCCTCTTTACAACCTTACTGGTTACTTTCTTACCTAACTTTGTGTTATTAACACCCTTATTTGCAAGCACAAGCCCATGAGTTCTGGGTTTGATGCCTGACACCAGTGGCAGACAACTCCTCAGCCTCCGTTGGGAAATGTGCACATCCTTGCACATTTCTATACTTGATGATCCTGCCAGTGGCACTTTCTGAATATTGCTCTGTATATTTTCCTGGGCAGATGTCTTGGTGCCCTGAGGGTACAGCTGGTCTGTGACTGGTTCTGGTTCTGGTAAGAGGCACTTTAGATGAAGATGGGAAATGGCCTGAGTGGATCAATTGCAAAGGGGTTGGGGAAAGAAGTCCTGGAGCTTCCTTTTGCCTAGGTGTTGCGATGGAGAATCTAGTCTTTACAGAGTTTCTGTTGCTATTCCACTAAAATTTCCTTTACAATGCTGTTACGTCACAACTAATGCCACTTCATTTGCAGTTGAACTTACCCAGGAAATGTCTGTACCATACCTCAGTGCAGGGGAATGGTATTATTTTCTGGAACTGTAACAGAACTATAATGGTGCTATGGAAATGGTGAAAATTCAGGGTCATATATTTCTTTAAGTATTAGATTTAACAAAAAGAGCATGGATGCAAGTGAGCAAGATAGGTAGAAAGTGGTAATGGACTTTTCTTCTATTGTTACCATTACTCTGCATCTTGCTGTCATTTTAAAATGGATGCAAAGAAATTCATGAGTTTTTGTTTAACACTTTGACAGAGAACTGTCTTGAGAAACCCATACAGATTTGCAGTGGGGGTATACATATGAAAAGTGAGTCCTGAACTGGGATTCAGATTACATGTCAGTAATATTAAGGGAGGCCAAGATTTCAAAGTGTCAGCACTGCAAGATTTTATGTTGTTTGAAAGTAATTCAGCTGTGTTTTATAAAATTTGATTATACATTCAAACTTATTTCCTACTAATACTTTATGATGCGTGCAGTGCAGTTTTTGTGTCCAATACATCATAAAGGTTCAATTACAGTTTGATAGAAATGTATAAATGAATCAATTAATTGTACGAATATGTTACAGTAATGATAAAATTCAGCGATATAATTCAGCAATGTATTGATTATATTGAAAGTGATACAATTGCCAACCAGGTTTCTTTAAGGGGAAAGGTATCACACCCTTGTAATTCTTTTGGGTAGGAATTTTTAGGTCCCACTGGAGGTGGGAACGGAGGCAGGCATGTGCTGAAAATAGCGACGCTGGCCGGCATGCTGGTTTCCTGTCACCGTTCTTGCCGCTTGCGAGTTTCATCGGGCGGGGGAAGCCCAGGCTTGAAAACTTGCCCGATTTGCAAATAAGTCCAAACAAGCTATTTATAGAATAAAAGCAAAATACTGCAGATGCTGGAAATCTGAAATAAAAACAAGAAATGCTGGAAATACTCAGCAGGTCTGGCAGCATCTGTGGAGACAGAAGCAGAGTTAATGTCTCAGGTCAGTGAGCCTTCAACAGAACTGGCAGATATTAGAAATCTAAAAGGTTTTAAGCAAGTAAAGTGGGCGGTGGGGCAAGAGATAACACAAGAGAAGGCGTTGATAGGACAGAGGATCACAGAGAATAACTGACCAGAAGGTCATGGAACAAAGGCAAACGAAAGACAAAGCGTAAGTACAGAGAGGGTGTGAATAGACTGTAAAGCACAAAGCACTCTAAGCACAAACATTAATAAAAACAGAAACATTGGGTAGGCACAGCAGAAACAAACTAAACAAACTAAAAAACTTAAATAAAATAACCAAAGAAAAAATAAAAAATAAAAAAATAACTAAACATAAAAAGGGGGGCCCATCATGCTCTGAAATTATTGAACTCAATATTCAGTCCGGCAGGCTGTAGTGTGCCTAATCAGTAAAGGAGATGCTTTTCCTCGAGCTTGCGCTGATGTTCGCTGGAACACTGCAGCATTCCCAGGACAGAGATGTGAGCATGAGAGTAGGGTGGGGGGGGGGGGGGGGGCATGTTGAAATGGCCAGCGCAACCGGAAGCTCAGGGTCATGCTTACGGACCGAGCGGAGGTATTCCGCAAAGCGGTCACCCAACCTGCGTTTGTTTTCCCTCATGTTGAGGAGACCACATTGTGAGCAGCGAATACAGTATACGACATTGAAAGAAGTACTAGTAAATCGCTGCTTCACCTGAAAAGAGTGTTTGGGGCCTTGAATAGTGAGGAGAGAGGAGGTAAATGGGCAGGTATTACACCTGCTGCAATTGCAGGGGAAGGTGGTGTGGGAAGGGAACAAGGTGGTGGGGGTAATGGAGGAGTGGACAAGAGTGTCATGGAGGGAATGATCCCTTTGGAATACTGAACGGGAAAGGGAGGGGAAGATGCGTTTGGTAGTGGCATCACGCTGGATGTGACGGAAATGGCGGAGGATGATCCTTTGGAGGCTGATGGGGTGGAAAGTGAGGGCAAGGGGAACCCTGTCACGCTTCTGGGAGGGAGGGGAAGGGGTGAGGGTAGAGGTGCGGGAAATGGGCCGGACATGGTTGAGGGCCCTGTCAACCACAGTGCGGGGGGGGCAATCCTTGGTTGAGGAAAAAGGAAAACATATCAGAAGCACAATCATGGAAGGGAGCATCATCAGAGCAGGTGCTGGAGACAGAGAAACTGGAAGAATGAGCAAGTTATAGAGCTCATTGAGAGCTCATAGACAGCCAGCTTGAAGTTTTGGTGGGGGCGCACAGGTTGCACTCTGGGTCAGAGATGGCATGGAGGTGGCAACACAGTGGGGAGCCAGTCATGGCTACCCCAAGAAATTAGATGGGCCTCTTCAAAGGGAGCATGGTTGAGAGGGGCACTCAGCCATTTGCACACAGGTGCCATCGAATGTGCACAGGTTGCGGGGAGAGTGTTGACTATGTGCTTGGGCAGTCACCTTCCTGGCATCACGGGGGCATAAGAGGAGGGGGCCAGGCTTCCAGACACAATTGAAAGTCCACCTGAGTTCAAGGAAGGCAGCAGCTGGCAATGGGAGCGCAACTCTCAGATTTTGGGTGCAGTGGTGCTGAGGAGCAACATTCCCCACAGGAAGGGCAGAGCCCCAGACATGAGACGGGCAGCGGAGAGGGACAAGGGGCAGGAAGGCCATGGAGGCCATACCCTCAGCATAGAATCTACCACTGAAGATGCAGATATTTCGAGATGACTAAGAACCAGTGCTGCGGGAGACTGCGACTCTCCAGGTTGATGGTCACAGGGATCTATGCCCTTGTCATGGAAGACCTGACACCTTGCAGCACTGCTCATTATCCCCTGTCAGTAGCTGTCAAAGTCACATAAAAGGTGACTGCACAAGATAAGAGCTCATGGTGTAGAGATTATTATATTAGCATGGATAGAGGATTGGCTAAATAACAAGAAACAGAGTGGCGGGATAAATGGGACATTTTCAGGTTGGCAAACTGAAACTAGTGGGATGGCACAGGAATCAGTGCTGGCACCTCAACTATTTACAATCTATATTAATATCTTGGACAGAATGTATTGTACCCAAAATTTCTGACGAGACAAAGATAGATGGCAAAGCAACTTGTGAGGAGAACACAGAAAGGTTGCAAAGGGATATAAATAGGTTTAGTGAGTGGGCAAAAATTTGGCAGATGAAGCATAATGTGGGAAAATGTGAGGTTGTCCACTTTGGTAGGCAGAATGGAAAAAGAGAATATTATTTAAATGGAGAAAGACGGCAGAATGCTGTGGTAAAAGGGATGTGGGTATCCTCGTACATGAATCACAAAAAGTTAAAATGCAGGTACAGCAAGTAATGAGGAAGGCAAATGGAATGTTGTCCTTTATTGCAAGGGGGATGGAGTATAAAATTAGGGAAGTTTTGCTACAAATGTACAGGACATCAGTGAGACAACACCTGGAGTCTGCATACAGTTTTGAAACATAGAAAATAGGAGGAGTAGGCCATTCAGCCCTTCGAGCCTGCTCCGCCATTCATTATGATCATGACTGATCATCCAACTCAGTAACCTGTTCCTGCTTTCGCCCCATATCCTTTGATCCCTTTAGACCCAAGAGCTATAGAACATAGAACATAGAACATAGAACAGTACAGCACAGTACAGGCCCTTCGGCCCATGATGTTGTGCCGACCCTTTAACCTACTCTAAGATCAAACTACCTGCATACCCTTCATTCTACTATCATCCATGTACCTATCCAAAAGTTGCTTAAATGTCCCGAATGTATCTGCTTCTACTACCACCACTGGAAGTGCATTCCACGCACCCACCACTCTCTGTGTAAAGAACCTACCTCTGACATCTCCCCTAAACCTTCCTCCAATCACCTTAAAATTATGTCCCCTGGTGATAGCCCTTTCCGCCCTGGGAAAAAGTCTCTGGCTATCCACTCTATCTATGCCACTCATCATCTTGTACACCTCTATCAAGTCACCTCTCCTCCTTCTTCGCTCCAATGAGAAAAGCCCTAGCTCCCTCAACCTTTCTTCATAAGACATGCCCTCCAGTCCAGGCAGCATCCTGGTAAATCTCCTCTGCACCCTCTCTAAAGCTTCCATATCCTTCCTATAATGAGGCGACCAGAACTGAACACAATATTCCAAGTGTGGTCTAACCAGGGCTTTATAGAGCTGCAGCATAACCTCGCGGCTCTTAAACTCAATCCCCCTGTTAATGAAAGCCAACACACCATACGCCTTCTTAACAACCCTATAAACTTGGGTGGCAACTTTGAGGGATCTATGGACGTGGACCCCAAGATCCCTCTGTTCCTCCACACTGCCAAGAATCCTGTCTTTAAGCCTGTATTCTGCATTCAAATTCGACCTTCCAAAATGAATCACTTCACGCTTTTCCATGTTGAACTCCATCTGCCACTTCTCAGCCCAGCTCTGCATCCTGTCAATGTCCCGTTGCAACCTACAACAGCCCTCCACACTATCCACAACTCCAGCAACCTTTGTGTCATCGGCAAACTTGCTAACCCAGCCTTCCACTTCCTCATCCAAGTCATTTATAAAAATCACAAAGAGCAGAGGTCCCAGAACAGATCTCTGCGGAACACCACTGGTCACCGAGCTCCAGGCTGAATACTTTCCATCTACTACCACCCTCTGTCTTCTATGGGCCAGCCAATTCTGTATCCAGACAGCCAAATTTCCCTGTATCCCATGCCTCCTTACTTTCTGAATGAGCCTACCATGGGGAACCTTATCAAACGCCTTGCTAAAATCCATATACACCACATCCACTGCTCTTCCTTCATCAATGTGTTTTGTCACATCCTCAAAGAATTCAATAAGGCTTGTGAGGCATGACCTGCCCCTCACAAAGCCATGCTGACTGTCTCTAATCAAACCATGCTCTTCCAAATAATCATAAATCCTGTCTCTCAGAATCCTCTCCAATAATTTGCCCACCACCGACAGAAGACTGACTGGTCTGTAATTCCCAGGGTTATCCCTATTCCCTTTCTTGAACAAGGGAATAACATTTGCCGCCCTCCAATCATCTGGTACTACTCCAGTGGACAGTGAGGACGCAAAGATCATCGCCAAAGGCGCGGCAATCTCTTCCCTTGCTTCCCGTAATATCCTTGGGTATATCCCGTCTGGCCCCGGGGACTTATCTATCCTCATGTCTTTCAAAATTTCCAGCACATCCTCCTTCTTAACATCAACCTGTTCGAGCATATCAGCCTGTCTCACGCTGTCCTCACAAACGACAAGGTCCCTCTCCCTAGTGAATACTGAAGCAAAGTATTCATTAAGGACCTCCCCTACCTCCTCCGACTCCAGGCACAAGTTCCCTCCACTATCCCTGATTGGCCCTACCCTCACTCTGCATTCCTCTTGTTCCTCACATAAGTGTAGAACGCCTTGGAATTTTCCTTAATCCTACCCGCCAAGACTTTTTCATGTCCCCTTCTACCTCTCCTAAGTCCATTCTTCAGTTCCTTCCTGGCTACCTTGTAACCCTCTAGAGCCCTGTCTGATCCTTGCTTCCTCAACCTTAAGTTAGCTTCCTTCTTCCTCTTGACTAGCTGTTCCATATCTCTTGTCATCCAAGGTTCCTTCACCCTACCATCCCTTCCTTGCCTCATTGGGACAAACCTATCCAGCAGTCGCAGCAAGTGCTCCCTAAACAACCTCCACATTTCTGTCATGCATTTCCTTGAGAACATCTGTTCCCAATTTAAGCTCCCCAGTTCCTGCCTAATAGCATTGTAATTCCCCCTCCCCCAATTAAATATTTTCCCATCTCGTCTGCTCCTATCCCTCTCCATGACTATAGAAAAGGTCAGGGAGTTGTGATCACTATCACCTAAATGCTCTCCCACCGAGAGATCTGCCACCTGGCCTGGTTCATTGCCAAGCACCAAATCCAACATAGCCTCCCCTCTAGTCGGCCTATCTACATATTGAGTCAGGAAACCTTCCTGGACACACCTGACAAAATCTGCTCCATCCAAACTATTTGCACTAAGGAGGTTCCAATCAATATTAGGGAAGTTGAAGTCACCCATGACAACAACCCTGTTACTTCTGCACCTTTCCAAAATCTGCCTCCCAATCTGTTCCTCCGTGTCTCTGGTGCTATTGGGGGGTCTATAGAAAACTCCCAATAAAGTGACTGCTCCTTTCCTGTTTCTGACTTCCACCCATAATGACTCAGTGGACAAACCCTCCTCGACGACCTCCCTTTCTGCAGCTGTGATACTATCCCTGATTAGCAATGCCACTCCCTCACCTCTTCTACCTCCCTCCCTATTCCTTTTGAAACATCTGAACCCCAGAACATCCAACATCCATTACTGCCCCTGTGATATCCAAGTCTCCGTAATGGCCACAACATCGCAGCTCCAAGTACTGATCCATGCTCTAAGTTCATCACCCTTATTCCTGACACTTCTTGCGTTAAAATAGACACACTTCAACCCATCATACTGGCTGCAACTTTGCCCTGTCAACTGTCTAACCTTCCTCACAGACTCTCTGCACTCTGTATCTGCCTGTTCAACAGCTACCCCATCCACTGATCCGTAGCTCCGGTTCCCATCCCCCTGCCAAACTAGTTTAAACCCTCCTGAAGAGCTCTAGCAAACCTCCCGCCCAGGATATTGGTGCCCCTCCAGTTCAGATGCAACCCGTCCTTCTTGTACAGTTCCCACCTTCCCCAGAAAGTATCCCAATGATCCACATATCTGAAGCCCTCCCTCCTACACCAGCTCTGTAGCCACGTGTTCAGCTGCACTCGCTCTCTGTTTCTAGCCTCACTAGCACGTGGCACCGGTATCAATCTTGAGATTACTACTCTGCTCGTCCTGCCTTTTAGCTTCCAACCTCACTCCCTATATTTGCTTTTCAGGTCCTCATCCCTTTTCCTAGCTATGTCATTGGTACCGATGTGTACCACGACTTCTGGCTGCTCCCCCTCCCCCGTAAGAATCCTGTTGACTCGATCCGAGACATCCCTGACCCTGGCACCCGGGAGGCAACATACCATCTGGGAGTCTCGTTCACGACCACAGAATCTCCTGTCTGTTCCTCTAACCATTGACTCTCCTATCACTATCGCTCTCCTATTCTCCCCCCTTCCCTTCTGAGCCACAGAGCCAGGCTCAGTGCCAGAGACCTGGCTGCTGTGGCTTTCCCCTGGTAGGTCCCCCCCCCAACCGTATCCAAAACGGTATACTTATTATTGAGGGGAACGGCCACAGGGGATCCCTGCACTGTGCGCCTATTCCCTTTCCCTCCCCTGACGGTCACCCAGCTACCTTTATCCTGTAACTTAGGTGTCACTACTTCCCTATAACTGCTCTCTAACACCCCCTCAGCATCCTGAATGATCCGAAGTTCATCCAGCTCCAGCTCCAGTTCCCTAACGCGGTCTGTGAGGAGCTGGAGTTGGGTGCACTTCTCACAGGTGAAGTTGGCAGGGACACAAGTGGTGACCCTTACCTCCCACATCCTGCAAGAGGAGCATGCAACTGCCCTAGCTTCCATCCCCTCCGCTCTAAATTGACAAAAGAGATTAAAAAATAAATAAGTAAATAAAGGAAAACCTTACCTTACCAAACCCGCCACACACGAGTCCTTTTTTTTTGGTTAGAGGAGGAGGATGGGTGGGAGACACTACACGTGTAGTGTTTCGGGTTTAGCCACTGCCCAAATATATAAGTTCATTTACCCAGCAGTCCCCGTGTCCGCGTCCGCCAAATCACGAGGTAAGTACTTTATAGCTCAACTTACCTTCCCGGCTGCCCCCTGGCTCGCGCTCTCACCGCTCCCGCTGCTCAAATGGAAGAAAGAAATACCCACCAATCACTTACCAGCTCTCCTGTGACGTCACATTTCAATTTTTGCTGGTCAAGCAGGTCCATAGAACAGAACAGAGCGCTCTCGCTGCTGCTTCTGGTCTCTGACTTCGGCTCCTTTTATCTCCCGGCTCCTCTCGCCTGTTCCCGCTCTCGCTGCTGCTTCTGGTCTCTGGCTTCGGCTCCTTTTATCTCCCGGCTCCTCTCGCCTGTTCCCACTCTCGCTGCCGCCGCTCTCGCTATATCTAACTCCTTCTTGAAAGCATACAATGTTTTGGCCTCAACTGCTTTCTGTGAGAGTGAATTCCACAGGCTCACCACTCTCTGGGTGAAGAAGTTACTCCTCATCTCAGTCCTGAAAGGTTTACCCCGTATCCTTAGACTATGACCACTGGTTCTGGACGCCCCCATCACCGGGAACATCCTTCCTGCATCTACCCTGTCAAGCCTAGTTATAATTTTATAGGTTTCTATGAGATCCCCCCTACTCTTCCGAACTCCAGTGAATATAATCCTAACCAACTCAATCTCTCCTCACATGTCAGTCCCACCATCCCAAGAATCAGTCTGGTAAACCTTCGCTGCACTCCCTCTATAGCAAGAACATCCTTCCTCAGATAAGGAGACCAAAACTGCACACAATATTCCAGGTGTGGCCTCACCAAGGCCCTGTATAATTACAGCAATGAAGGCCAACATACCATTCGCCTTTTTTACCACTGGTTGCACCTGCATGCTTACCTTCTGCAACTGGTGTACGAGAACACCCAGGTCTCGCTGCATATTCCCCTCTCTCAGTTTCTAGCCGTTCAGATAATAATCTGCCTTCCTGTTTTTGCTACAAAGTGGATAACCTCACATTTATCCACATTATACTGCATCTGCCATGCATTTCCCCACTCACTCAACTTGTCCAAATCACCCTGAAGCCTCTCTGCATCCTCCTCACAACTCACCCTCCCACCTACTTTTGTGTCATCTGCAAATTTGGAGATATTACATTTAGTTCCCACATCTAAATCATTAATATATATTGTGAATAGCTGGGGTCCTAGCACCGATCCCTGTGGTACCCCACTAGTCACAGCCTGCCATTCGGAAAAAGACCCATTTATCCCTACTCTTTGTTTCCTGTCTGCCAACCAATTTTCTATCCATCGCAATACACTATCCCCAATCCCATGCGCTTTAATTTTACACACTAATCTCTTATGTGGGACTTTGTCGAAAGCCTTCTGAAAGTCCAAATAAACCACATCCACTGGCTCCCCCTCATCAACTCTACTAGTTACATCCTCGAAGAATTCTAGCAGATTTGTCAAACATGATTTCCCTTTCGTAAATCCATGCTGACTCTGCCCGATTCTATCACTGTTCTCTCAGTGCTCTGCTATAAAATCTTTGATAATGGACTCTAGAATTTTCCCCACTGCTGACATCAGGCTGACTGGTCTATAATTCCCTGATTTCTCTCTACCTCCTTTTTTAAATAGTGGGGTTACATTAGCTAGCCTCCAATCTGTAGGAACTATTCCAGAGTCTATAGAATCTTGGAAGATGACCACCAATGCATCCATTATTTCTAGGGCCATTTCCTTTAGTACTCTGGAATGCATATCATCAGGCCCTGGAGATTTATAGACCTTCAATCCCAACAATTTCCCCAACACCATTTCTCTACTAATACTGATTTCCTTCAGTTCCTCTCTCTCACTAAGCCCTGTGTTCCCCAACATTTCTGGTATGATATTTGTGTCCTCCTTTGTGAAGACAGAACCAAAGAATGCATTTAGTTGGTCAGCCATTTCTTTGTTCCCCCTAATAAATTCCCCTGTTTCTGACTGTAAGGGACCTACATTTGTCTTCAACCAGTCCTTTTCTCTTCACATACCTATAGAAACTTTTACAGTCAGTTTTTATGTTCCCCGCAAGCTTGCTCTCGTACTCAATTTTCCCCTTCTTAATCAATCCCTTGGTCCTCCTCTGCTGAATTCTAAACTGCTCCCAATCCTTAGGTCTGTTGTTTTTTCTGGCAAATTTTTATGTCTCTTCCTTGGATCTAATGCTGTCTCTAATTTCCCTTGTAAGCCATGGTTTGGCTACCTTTCCCGTTTTACATTTGTGCTAAACAGGGATAAACAATTGTTGCAGTTCATCCATGCGCTCTTTAAATGTTTGCCATTGTCTATCCACCGTTATCTCTTTAAGTAACGTTTCCCATACATCATGGCCAACTCGCACCTCATACCATTGTAGTTTCCTTTGCTAAGATTGAGGACCCTAGTGTCAGAATCAACTACGTCACTCTCCATCTTGATGAAGAATTCTATCATATTATGGTCGCTCATCCCCAAGGGGTCTCGCACCACTAGATTGCCAATTATTCCTCTTTCATTACACAATACCCAGTCTAGGATGGTCTCTTCTCTAGTTGGTTCCTCAACGTATTGGTTTGGCAAACCATCCCGTATACAGTCCAAGAATTCTTCCTCTATGGTATTGTGACTAATTTGATTTGCCCAATCTATATGCAGATTAACATTACTCATAATTGCAGATGTTCCTTTATCGCATGCGTCTCTAATTTCTTGTTTAATGCCATTCCCAACATCATCACTACAGTTTGAAGGTCTATATACAACCCCCACTAATGTTTTTTGCCCCTTAGTGTTTCTCAGCTCTACCCATACAGATTCCACATCGTCAGAGCTAATATCTTTCCTCACTATTGCACTAATTTCCTCTTTAACCAGCAATGCAACTCCACCGCCTTTTACTTTTTGTCTGTCCTTCCTAAATATTGAATATCTCTGGATGTTTATTTCCCATCCCTGGTCACCCTGCAGCCATGTCTCCGTAATCCCGACTATATCAGACCCGTTTACATCCATTTGTGCGATTAATTCATCCACTTTATTGCGAATGCTCCGCGCGTTAAGGCACAAAGCCTTAAGGCTTGTCTTTTTAACATTACTTGTCCCCTTCCCATTATTTTTCACTGTCGCCCTGTTTATTCTGGCCCATGATTTCTCTGCCTATCACTTTTCTTATTCCCCTTACTGTCTTTTGTTCTTGTCTTTGATCCCTCCCCTCCTCTGACTCCTTGCAAAGGTTCCCATCCCCCTGCCATTTTAGTTTAAACCCTCCCCAACCACTCTAGCAAATATTCCCCCTAGTACATCAGTCCCAGTCCTGCCCAGGTGTAACCCATCCAGTTTGTACTGGTCCCACCTCCCCCAGAACTGGTCCCAGGAATCTAAACCCTCCCCCTCATACCATATCTTCAGCCACGTATTCATCCGATATATCCTGCTATGTCTACTCTGACTAGCATGTGGCACTGGTAGTAATCCTGAGATCACTGCCTTTGAGGTCCTACTTTTCAACTTACTTCCTAGCTCCCTATATTCTGCTTTTAGGACCTCATCCTTTTTTTTACCTATGTCGTTTGTACCAATGTGTACCACGACCACTGGCTGTTCACCCTCCCCCTTCAGAATGTCCTGTAACCGCTCTAAGACATCCTTGACCCTAGCACCAGGAAGGCAACATACCATCCTGGAGTCTCTTTTGTGGCCACAGAAACGCCTATCTATTCCCCTTACAATTGAATCCCCTTAACTATTGCATTCCCACACTTATTACTCCTCCCCTGGGCAGCAGAGCCAACCTTGGTGCAACAAATTGGGCTGTTGCTGCTTTCCCCTGAGAGGCCATTCCCTGCAACAGTATCCAAAGCAGTATATCTGTTTTGCAGGGGAATAGCCACAGGAGATTCCTATACTGCCTGCCTAGTCCTTTTGCTCTGCATTGTGGTCACCCATTCCCTTCCTGCCTGTGGAGTCTGAGCCTGCGGTGTGACCACCTCTCAATACGTGCTAACCACGATACTCTCCGCCTCATGGATGCTCCACAGTGTCCCCAGCTGCCGCTCCAGCTCCGAAACCTGGGCTTCCAGGAGCTGCAGCTACAGTCACTTCCTGCACACATGCCGGTCCCGGGCACTGGAAATGTTCCCGGCTTCCGTAATGGAGCACGAGGAGCACAGCACGGTGTTGAGCTCTCCGGCCATGACTTAACCCTTTAAATTAATCTTTTGGAAGATCTTAATGTCAAATAATATCAGTTACTCTAGGGCCCATCTTCCCTGGTCCTCATTACTGCAGAACTCCCTCAAAAAAACTCCTTACCATATATGAAATAAACTGTAAACCTTTCTTACCTTAGATACTTACCCAGCCATTTAGAGCTATTCCCTAACAGCAGTGACTCACCAACCAATCATCTTGCAGCTTTCCTGTGATGTCACTGTTGCCTTTTTTTTTTCAAAACTCCGGCGCGCTTGAAGAGGTCCAACTGCTCACCACTCCTGAAAGCAAGTGAAGGCCCCGAGCCTCGCGCTGGATTTATCCGCTCCCGGTTCTCAGCGTTTCCACACAGGTCTGACAGCACTCCGCTCCGTCTCCTTACGTAAGGAGGGATATACTTGCATTGCAGGCAGTTAGAGAAGGTTCACTCGGTTGATTCCTGGGATAAAGGAGTTGTTTAATGAGGAAAGGTTGAGCAGGTTGGGCCTATACTCATTGGAGTTTAGAGGAATGAGAGGTGATTTTATTGAAACATATAAGATTCTGAGTGGGCTTGACAGGGTAGATGCTGAGAGGAAGTTTCTTCTCATGGGGGAATCTAGAACTATGGAGCACAGTTTCAGAATTATGGATCTCCCATTTAAATTAGAGATGAGGAGGAATTCCTTCTCTCAAAGGATCATTAATCTTGGGACTTCACTACCCCAGAGAGTACTGGAGACTGGGTCATTGAATATATTCTAGGCTGAGTTAGACAGAGTTTTGATCTACATGTGGTTACGGGGTGCAGGCAGGAAAGTGGAATTTAGGCCAGGATCAGATCAGCCATGATCTTATGGAATGTCAGAGCATGCTTGAGGGGCCAAATGGTTGTTTCTGCAGCTGCAGCTTGCATTTCAGTTTCTGTACTGCTTGTACTGCTGTACTGGAGAGCTAATAAACAAAAGGAAAATGCTGATTTTCCAAACAACTTTACTGTTCAAACAAGAGCTTTCCAGCGTCAGCACTTATGAGAAGCTGAACTGCTCAGCCTTTCCATGGTAATGTAGGATTGAACTGTACAATTCAGCTGATTATAATCACAAGGGGGTGTAACTTCTTAAGAGTGTATTATTACTTTAATATCCCTTCATTAAAATCTTTGCACAAGCACTTGACATGTTCCCTTTAATGAGACAGCTACTCACTGTGAGAGTATGGTCACGATACTGTCCCTCAGGATATTAAATGCAAGTTATTTTATTTGATTTTATAAATAAAACTAAAACACAGTTGCTAATAGCAGTATACAAACACAGCTAAATAGATTTTTAAATCAATATTTTTCATTTGGGACAGAATAAAACTACCCATCTGTATATTCCATCAGTGCAAATGGTCAACACGGGGAAAGGGTGTGTGTGTGCATAGTGGGAATGTATATCTCTCCTTTCTTCCCCCAAGATGGATAACTACTTTTAATAGATCCTCCCACTGTGGACAGATATCATGAGGGGGAAGAAAGTACACAGGATGTATTACCACTGCCATGCTCGTGGGAAATGGAAATAAAAAATAAACTGGAGACTTATATATAAAAAATTTTTTTAAAGACTGGGTACACTTGCTTTCAGCAAGATGGAGGACAAAGTCACATGACATCCTTCTCCCACACTAAAATGCACATTCATGTCTGCTAGAACTAAAACAATTTAACCCCACCTGCATTGAAATTATAGACAGCTCATCACACATGTATGTCAGCTATCCACAAAAATGTGCTAAAACAAAGGGACCCGCAGACGCCCCATCTCCAGCTACAATCACTCCAATAAAGTATGAAAACATCTCAATTTATCAAAATAGACTTCCATTAGAAGTTATTGTATAGCCCTTCAGGAACTGAAACCTAAAGTCACAAGGCCGAGACTAACATTTAATGAATTTACTTTTACAGGTAGCCTTTTTTGGGAGAACATCAGGATATCAGCCAGAAATTGACAGCCACGGAGAGAACATCGAAAGCCATCTTTAATTCCAACACAAGGCTGAGAGAGAGAGAGAGAGCGATCAATTCCTACGAAGACAGTTGAACCCTGCTGAGACGAGTTCAAGTTTGCAACCAACTGCAGCAGTGAAATAAGAGAGTGACATTTTAAACATCTCCTCTGCCTGTGAAAATTGAACTAAGAAATCCCAGCACCATCTTCAAACTGAACTATTGACTGCCAGAAGACTTCAACATCCCAGCAAATGCAAGACAACCAGCAAACAGGCCTGCAACTTTAAAATCATACCTTCCAAGAGGTTCAAGCTTTTCCTGAAAACAGCAGACATTTACACCTTGAACTCTTATACTTTACCTTCTATCTATCTTTTCTTGAGTGTGCACGAGAGCGAATGTGTGCGTGGGTAGTGTTGCGAACATTTCTGGTGATTATTGTTCAATAAATATTTAATCTTCTGTTTCAAACCTACAAGAAAACCTATCACTGTCTGTTTATTTGGCAAACAAACCACAGGGGCTGAAACAGTAGTTTAACAAAAACACTATCTGTGGTCGGTTAACAGGTGACAAGTGGAAACCAGCCACCCCATTTCCCACCTCCCTGTAACACCACACTCCTATTGTCAGAGCAATTAGCCATTATGGCAGGGAGGTTGGGGGGTGTGTGGGGGGGGGTGGGGGGTGGTGCGGGTGGAGGGGTGTAGGAGAAGAGGGAGACAGGTTAAAAGAAAACTTATAAACAGATTCTGCCTGTCAGTCCAGCTCACCCTCATGAGGGAGCACATGCAAACTGTAATAAATCACTGCTGTTGTGGATAGGTGTATGTGTAAAAGGGTGAAGTACACGAGCAGTACTTTGATAGTGAAATCTGAAGGACAGTATAACAACTGCTGTTCATTGTATGTGTCTTAGGTACTTGGACCTCTGCAGTAATACATCAGGAATCTGTGAACAAGATAGTGCACTTTCTTTGTATAATAAACAGACTTTAAAAGCTGTTCTTTTGTCATATGATCCTACAGGATAGGTGATCACCAGTCGTCATTTTGGATCCAAGATCTGTTTCACTACATGGTGAGTGGTCTATAAGAATATTTGAAACAAAGCAAAATTAATAAAGAAGGCACATGGGGCATATAGGGATGATATAAAGGAGAGACTATCAGCAAATGAGAGAGTACCAGTAAATAAGGGAAGAGGTTAATAAAGAAACAAGGCAAAGCAAGGAAGGAGCATGAAGAGAAAATCAAAAAAAAAAATTAGATATTAAAAATTAAGGTAATCTACAAATATATCAGTGAAGAGAAAATTGTTAACTGTGAGGTGGGGCCCCTGAGAGGAGAGGACACAGGGGAGAAGATAATTGGAAATTTTCAGGGATGCTAAACGCTTAGAATTATAGAATGACTCCGCACAGATGTGGAGACAGGGCTGGCGAGTGGATTTGAATTAGAAGATCAGCCACAATTTTATTGAATGGCAGAGCAAGCTGGAGGGGCAGAATGGCCTACACCTGCTCCTATTTCTTATGTTTTTATGTAGAAGGGGGCCATTTGGTTCATCATGCCTCTGCCAGATCACATCAGTATTTACAAAAGCTGCTGGGGGGAAGTAAATCTTGACTAGGCTAAATGTGAGAGATATTAAAATAAATTAATCATTAGAGAAGCTAGTTAAGTCAAAGGAGGCCAATATGCCGAGATGTGATGGAATGCATCCAAGAACCTTGTGAGAAATTAAGGGACAAATAGCAAAGGCACTAGAATTTATATTTCAGGGTTCGATTGAGAGTGGATGTATGCTGGAGAACTGGAAAGTGCCAATGTAATGCTTATTTTTAAAAGGGAAGACAGAAATATACTGAGTAATTACATGCTATTTAATTTAATGTCGGTGGTAGGGAAAATTTTGGAATCTTTAATTAAAGATGAAATTAGTAAATATTTATATGAAGCAAAAATAATGAGAAGCAGCCAACTGGAATTATTGGAAGGAAGATTGTGCTTAACAAACCTGATGGAGTTCTTTCAGGCTTGACAGCTAAGGTGGATTAGGGGAATGCAAAGGACATAGTCTGCATGGGCTTCCGGGAAAAAAAATTGGCGAAGTACCATACAGTGATTCAGGGGTGCAGAATGAGGGGGAGCATAGCACAAAATATTTTAAAAACTAGCTTGAGTGGAGGAGTCAGTGAGTAGGAGTAAAGGACATTTTCTCAAAGTAGTTGCAGGAGGTAGCTCTGTTCCATAGGGTTTGATACTGATGCTGCTTCTGTCACTGAAGGACAGCATGTTGATGAGAAATATGAGGAGGCCAAAGACAGATTCTTGGGGGACACCAGTGGTAACGGTGTGGGATAGTAAATTGGATATATTGTCAGAGAAGTGTCGTCCAAATCTGCAGATGATACTATAAAAAGATACCTAATTCTGTGGACCAAAGGAACCTTCACGGATAAATTAATTAGATAGTGAAATCGGCAAAAAATTAGGGATCTGTTATTCAATTCATTAAATGTTGAGTGGTAAAGTTTAGTTAGAAAATGAATGATGATACTTTGAAAGGGGAAGAAGCACTGGTTGGTGTAGAAAAGCAGAGCAATTTGGGTTCAAGTTCATAAGACATTAAGACCATCACTGCAAGTGGATAAGGCGACAAAAAATATACAATGGGATAACGCGGAAGGCAGTATAGAATATTTAAAAAGTACATAATGGGTAGGCCATATAACCCCTCAAGCCTGCTCCCCTTTCAAGAAGTTCATTGCTGTTCTTAGAACTCAAATCCACTTCACTGCCTGATCCCATTATCCCTTGATTCGCTTGGAGCCCAAATATCTATCAATCTCAGCCTTGAGTATATTCAAGGACTGTGAATGCTCTGTTGTTGAGAAACCCAAGTTGTAGGTCATCAAGTCCAGGCATTTGTCAGCTTTTAATCCTATTCATTTTTCCAGTGCTTTTTCTTTACTGGTATCAGTTACTTTAAGTTCCTCATTCTCCCTTACTTCCCCACTAGTTCTGGTGTTTTTTTGTGTTCCTATCCGTTCTCATCTTTCCCGGAGCTCCACATTTGAACTACCCCCCAATTAGTTTTCTGTCCCTGCCACAGTACCGAAACAGCACTTATCAAAGTCAGAAATGACTTCCTATGTGACTGTGACAAAGATAAACTTTCCCTCCTTGTCCTTCTTGACCTGTCTGCAGCCTTTGACATGGTTGACCACACCATCCTCCTCGAACGTCTCTCCACTGTCGTCCATATGGGTGGGACTGCTGTCGCTTGGTGCCATTCTTATCTATCTAATCGTAGCCAGAGAGTCACTTGCAATGGCTTCTCTTCCTGCTCCCACACTGTTACCACTGGTGTCCCCCAAGAATCTGTCTTTGGCCTCCTCATATTTCTGATCAACATGCTGTCCTTCAGTGACACAGCGTTAATTTCCACGTGTACGCTGATGACATGCAGCTCTACCTCACTACCACCTCTCTCGACTCCCCCATTGTTGCTAAATTATCAGATTGCATATTTAGCATTCAGTACTGGATGAGCAGAAATTTCCTCCAATTAAATATTGGGAAGACTATAGCCCTTGTTTTTTGTTCTCACTCCAAAATCTGTTCCCTAGCTACCAAATCCATCCCTCTCCCTGGCAACAGTCTGAAAGTAAACTAGACTATTCACAACCTTGGTGTCACATTTGACCCCGAGATGAGCTTCTAACCTCATGTTCGTGCCATCACTAAGACAGCCTTTTACCACCTCTGTAACATCACCCGACTTCACTCTGTCTCAGCTCATATGTTGCTGAATTCCTTATCCATGGTTTAGTTACTTCTAGACTTGACTATTCCAATGCATACCTGGCTGGTCTCCCACATTCTACCCTCTGTAAACTTGAGATCATCCAAACTCTGCTGCCTGTGTCTTAACTCGCACCAAGTCCCATTCCCCTATCACCCCTGTGCTAATTGATCTAAGTTGACTTCCGGTCAAGCAACGTGTTGATTTTAACATTCTCATCTTTGTTTTCAAATCCCTCCATGGCCTCATCCCCCCCTATCTCTGTAACCTTCTTCAGTCCCACAACCATCTGAGATATCAGCACTCATCTAATTCTGGCATCTTGTGTGTCCCTGATTTTAATTGCTCCACCACTGGCGGCTGCATCTTCAGCTGCCTAGGCCCTAAGTTCTGGAATACCCTCCCTACACCTCTCCACCTCCCTACCTCACTTCCCTCCTTTAAGACACTCCTTAAAACCTACCTCTTTGACCAAACTTTTGGTCATCTGACCTAATATCTCCTTATGTGGCTCGGTCATATTTTGTTTTATAACGAAGCAACTTGGAATATTTTATTACATCAAAGGCAATGTATAAATATAAGTTGTTGTTGTGTCATCTACTGTGAAGACAGAAACAAAATATTTGTTTAATGTCTCAACCATTCCCTTATTCCCTATTATAATTTCTCCTGTCTCAACCTCTAAGGGACTCACGATTACTTTTGCTACCTTCTTCCTTTTTACATACTTATAGAAGCTCTTACAATCTGTTTTCATATTTCTTATTGCTCTCATATTCAATTTTCTCCATCTGTGTCAATCTTTTGGTCATCCTTGGCTGGCTGGCTGGCTGGCAGGCAGGAAGGAAGGAAAGAAGGAATTTGCACACAGCAGGCTCCCTCAAACACCAAAGTGCTAATGACCAGATAATCTTTGTTTTGTGATGTTGATTGAGGGATAAATATTGGTCAAGACATTGGGGATAACTCCTCCAGCTCTTCTTTGAAATAGTGCCGTGGGATCTTTCTCGTCCACCTGAGAGGACAGATGGGGCTGACTTTAATGTCTCATCCAAAAGATCACACCTTTGACAGCACAGCACTCCCTCACTACTGCACGGGAGTATCAGCCTAGATGCTGTGCTCAAATCCCTGGAGCAGGACTTGAACCTAGAATATTCTGACTTCGAGCCAAAATTGCTACCAACTATGCTACAGCTGACATGAGGCTGAGTGGGGCAGTTAGCTCCCCTCCTTTTCCATTTTTTCTGTCTTTTCAAAATGTCAAATACCCGAGGATATTTCGTTCCCAATCTTGGACACCATGCAACCACATCTCTATAATGACGATTAGATCAAATGCATTTCTCTCTATTTGTGCCATTAATTCATCTTTCTTGCTACGATTGCTTTGTACATTCAGGTAAAGTGCCTTTAATTTTAACTTTTTATCATTTTTCCCCGATTTGACCTTATTCACTGATACTCTATTATTGTTAAACTTTTTGCCCCCACCTGTCACACTGCTCATCTTTCCCCAAATTGCTACATTGCTCTATGGCCGTGACTCTTCCCTTCAGATTTATAATTTTCCCCTCATCTAAACCTTACCAACCACCTTCACCACTTTTTAGTTTAAACTCTAGTTATACAATTTGCCAGGAGACTGGTACCAGCATGGATTAAGTAGGGCCCATCCTAATGGAAGAGCTCCCTCTTTCCACCATACTGGTGCCCAGTAAAGGGCACTGAGACAAAATAGCTTTTAATCACAACAAGTTCCACTGCAAAATCTCGCTGACGCCCTCCATTAGCTGCTGACCGCAAAATCCCGCTGTTATCACTTTCTTTAGTTTAGTGTTGATTTCTGTTTGACTCCACTTGTGTGAGGTGTCTTGGGACTTTTTTTTCCTGTGGTAAAAGCGTTATATAAGTGCAAGTTGCTGTTGTCAATAAATTTCTTTAAATTGGAGGTGAATGAATAGCAGATTATGAAAGAGATTGAACAACAATTGAAGATTACATAGAGATACTGAAAATCAAACATTTGATGGCATACTACAACGACGGTCCTGTCTGGACTAAAGAAATATTAGCTGCTAATGCAAATAATTAGGGTTAAATAATAAAGATTGCTTTGTTAGTTTGATATCTGTGGAAAGAAATTTCACAATTATGTCTTCTTGAAATTTCTGTTAGTGGTAATTTACCTCCTACAGGAGATTAAGTAGCTTGCAGACAATTCACAACAATACTCCATGGATTTAATGATTTATGGAAAGAGTGGGTTTCATGGGGAAAATTTACATTTTCCAAACTTTCTGTAAATCAACAGTTGATTTCCAATTTTCCATGAATAAATCTACATCTGTAAGAAGCAATATCTACAGAAAGCATACAAGACACTTACAGTGTACTGTGTCATTCTAATCTGGATATTGAAATGCAAATGGATTGAGTAACCTTGTTGAATTAGATTCTGCCTGGCAGTAGACATCCCTGTTCCTATTAAAGCTCATGAAGTAATCTCACATGCCCTCTGGAGAATCTTAGTATGATCACAGAACACTGGCATCACTCTGCCAAGTTACCCAGCAATGGTCCACACCACACCATAGCCCCCAGCTACACCTGTAGATTCACCTCCTCTCTTGTGCCCGGACCATCTATAAGAACATCAGTATATATAGTACAAGTGGAAGGAGGAAATGCAAACTGACAGTTCATTCAAAAGTGAATCAGACACAATTCCTTCTACGACTTTCCAAGAACACAAGAAATCAGAGCAGATGTAGACCACATGGCCCATCATGCCCGGTCCGTCATTCAATATGATCATGGCTGATCTTGGACTTCAGTTCCACTTTCCTGCCCGCTCCCCATATTCCTTGATTCCCTTGATTCCAATTGTCAATTATCTCTTTTGAGGGCCAAGGAACATTTGTTTTGGTCTCAAAGTGATGGCATCTGCACTATGGCCCAGGGCAGGTCAATGATGTTCGTTTTGAGATCTGAAGTAATTCCAAAGGGACCATAACACAGCAAGTTATCCACAGAGTAAACAGCAGAACCTGTGGTGCATACAATGGAATTGATAAAATTTCCAGTTGTAGGAGTTATAAGTTTCACAATCTGCATAAATTCTTTGCACGATCGCATTATGGATGTCAGACTCTCTAGCAAAGGTACTTGAACACAGCTGATATCACAGCAAATGCTGACAATTTGCAATCTGATCATTTGCAATATGCATTTCAACTGAGCCAAAGGCGAGGTCTTTAACTTTGTTGACCTGCTGGTAGTGGGGCAGGATGGGAGGTGGGGGTGGTGACCACCTTGATTGACAGGTTTGGCTCCCAGCAGTCAGACAGGGTGCAGTCCGGAGGAGGCCCACAGGACCAGGTAGGTCCACGTTTCAACCAAGTTGTGTTTCAGGGGTGGTGTGGGGTTCAAACACAGCAGTGGGGGAGTGGGCAATCTCGAAGTAGGAGAGGGACTGATTGTAGCTTCCTGGGGGGGGAATTGTGGGAGGTCCAGTCCTAGGGTTCTGGGTCCCAGCTTGGTGGGGTTGTGGTGGGGATGGGGGTGGTGGAAGCGGCAGGGTGTGTAGTCGGAGCCATCAGGGGAGACTGGAGGCCTGGAATTAGGGAAGGTTGGAGGCCAGGGGATAGGACAGAAGTTTGGGGTGGTAGGGGTGTGGTGGTAATTGGAAGCCTTGATGAAGTGGATAGGTAAGCTGGTGGCCTTGTGCAAGGAGGTTTAAAAATAAGGGGTCGACCATTTAAGATGGAGATGAGGAGAAATTCTTTTCTCTCAGAGAGATGTGAGTCTTTGGAACTCTCTTTCCCATAGAGCAGTGGATGCAGGGTCATTAAATATTTTTAAGGCTGAGGTAGATAATTCTTGACCAACAAGGGTGTCAAAGAGAATCGGCGGTAAATGGGAAAGGGGAGTTGAGGCCACAACCAGATCAGACATGATCTTATTAAATGGTGGAACAGGCACAAATGGGCCGAATGACCTACTCCTGCTCCTAATACGTATGTATGTATGTTCATGGGTTGAGTGGAAATCAGAAGGGTCGGGGGTGGGGTTGTACAATTGCGGGGGCTTGTCCAGACAGGCATGCTCAATCCAGCAGGAAAGTGGAAAGTTTAACTGGTGGGTTTCCCAAGGCCCAGGAAACCCTGCCAGTCAGGGTTAAATTTCAAATAGTGAAAAAAGAAGAGGCATGCAGCCTCATTATAACCTTTAAATTGCCAACACGCTGCCTGGGAATGCAAATAGGTGGGTTGGAGTCCAGATTCAGACTTTAACCATCTACCCAACCCAAACCTGCCTGTTTTTGGGGGGTTGAAACTTCTCCCAGAGAACCCGTGTAGCTTCTATGACACCCAGTCCTCAGCTAAAACATTGCAAAATATCCAGGCTGGTAATTTTCCTGTGAGTGAAAGTTTTTCTATGGAAAGAATCCATCTGAGAGGAACTAATCTGAGATTCACAAGGCCCATATGGGTTCATCAGCTCGAAACATAAATACACATGGAACAAATCAAGAGCATCAAAATTTGAGGGTAAAAACCCATATGTCCTGATCTAGAAGGATAAGGTTGTGTCAGATAAAGGCTTATTCTTTGAAGGAAGTTTGGAGTCAAAATCATTAACCACTTGAAACATCAAAATGAAATGTTGCTGGAATGTCAAGTATGCACTGCAACGTTTTCAGAAGTCCTATTAAAATTGCATGTAATTCCCCAAAGAAATTCAATATCTACATATAACCTCATTACATCTCTTGAGGTCCTTCACAAGTAATTAATTATTTTGAAATGCAATGACTTGTTAGATAGGTTTGGAGCCATTTTAACATCTTGTAAGACCAAACAATATAGACATAGAGGCTATCATTTCTGGACAAATTCCTGCATCTCCAGCCCTGCTTGCTTCTTTCTTCTTCTCAACGATGTCAGAGATATCTACACACAGCAGGAGGCCCAGGCAGCATTGTTGCAGACCACATGCAACAGGCAGCCTGCTTTTTCTTAAAGGCAAGCTGCCTGTTACAGGGAAGATGAACAAAAAGATTGCTGCAGTGGAAATTTGTGCAAAGTGAACGCCAGATAGAGGGATTCACGGAGGCAATGCTGTAGGTATTGGTGGTGCAGGTGATCAGGAGGAGAGATGACATAGTCCCAGGGGGCAAGGGAACCCTCAAGACCCACCCTCAGAAGAAAGTGTGACCAGGAAGGCCAACTGCCAGAGTCTGGACACAAGGACCTCAAGTGGTCAAATGAAATCACGTGGGTGGTCAACTTCAGTGAATGCATTTTCACATGTCATCTCCTACCCACCACAATATCAACCTCTCATGCTGCTCAAAGGACCACATCCCCATCACTCACCCAGCAGCACTCCCTGACACTCTGGACTCGAGCCTGTAGTCTACCTCCATTACTAGTCTGGAGGTTAACTCTGGGTATCAACGACTGAAAACTACCAAATCATTGTTCACACATTTAGGTTCATATGAGAGTCAGAACGGAACAGATGATCAGTCCTCCCCTTCCAATTCTCCAAGTAGTTCATCAGACTACTTAGTCCTGAGCTAGCTAGCCAGCACTTCAGAGCACACTTTCTTATACCCTGTTTCATGCATGCTACCTGTGTGATCAGCTCGGGATGGGCCGGACCTGACTACCCGTACAGCGCAGGCGTGCTACGTCAGCCACAGTCAGCTAACCTTTCATCAGTTTTGACATCTGCTTATTTTTGGTAGCCTCATCCCTCAAGTTTCAACCACATTGTACTGCTAGTTCTCTGTTCTCCAGCCCTTGACTGATAACAAGGCATTACTTCACTCTGCCGTGCCCCGGTCTCCAAGCAAGCAAGCCACATGGCGCGTCTGTTACAAATTTAGCAGTAAGTTAGACATGTCTTAATCAGACTTTGCAGGTGTTAGTACATCCTCTTCCCCTTCAGCAGTTCAGTTACACCACATTGCTGTCTCATCACTTATCCTACATCCCTGCTTTGGACTTATTTACCACTTTTAGCTGCGCACACTACTTTCCGCACATACCAGGTTACATACAGTTCACGGGTTGAATGGTGGTCGCCTACAGCCGAACATTCAGATACTGCCTCACACACCTACCAATGTGACCTGCCTCACACTCACCTCTCACTGCGTCCAAAGCACTCCAGCTACTCAGCTATGGCAGGCACACCCAAATACAGTGCTACACAATCACTGATATTCTTCCCTTCTTTTGCAGGACAAGATGACACACAATAGAAGGGAGAGGAGAAGAGCCTGAAGGAGACAAGGACACCTGCATCCTGATCCCTGCAGAGGAGATGGCTCTCAGCATCATGGGGCCAGCCACGATGGGGCCCGTGGCATCCAATGTTGCTGAGAACATCTTCCTGCCTTATGCCCCCCTTAACTCCCATCACATCCTCATCCTGCTATCTGGCATGATGCGCAAGCTGCTGACTGTGTTACCATTGGTCTCTTGCTTCCCAGCCCAACCTCCCCTTCCCTCACACCAACTTTCCCCTTCTGAGTTCCTGTTCTCAGAACTGCTACCTGCCCAGCCACATCAGCCTAAGGAGGAGGAAAGAGGGCAACAGCACAGTACTGATGACAATGTCCCGTGTCTTGATTTGATACATGAAGCCACAAGCTCAGACACCGGCCTTGCACACACCTTGACGGCTAGCATAGTGTTGAGATCAGCACGTGGTGAGTCACCAGGCACAAGTGGACTGCAACCAGGCCAGGGTAAAAGGATGGTTGATTTGCCAGGTCACTGGAGGGCCAGGTGACAGACAAGTACTGCTGCAGAGGACTTAGATGAGGACCTCAATGGGATGGCATACAGGAGAGCTCTGAATGGGCATGCACACCGAGATGCTGGGTGCACTGGCCAGACTGCTAGACAGCCTCCTGTCACTATAAGGAGCATGAAGGAGTTTGACTCCAACTTGGCCAAGGGTATGGCACAGACCTTGCCCTCTCCACAGCCTCTGCTCCATCTCCCAGTCATGTTGCGTATCCAGAGGCACTGGCACTGCACTTCTGCTTCCATACCCATTGCAGC
Source organism: Heterodontus francisci (assembly GCF_036365525.1). NCBI lineage: Eukaryota > Metazoa > Chordata > Chondrichthyes > Heterodontiformes > Heterodontidae > Heterodontus > Heterodontus francisci. The sequence goes on from NC_090382.1 coordinate 98,142,339, forward strand.
CTTTGTATAGACACGTTACCTGTTCCTCTGCCCTCCCTGTGAGCATACTTGCATTTTCTTGCTGGTTAAGATAGCAGACAACATGAGCGGGCATGTGGCAACCAGAGGAGATGGCGTCTACCTACACCTCCTTTCCCCAATGGAGGAGACAAAGTCCATCGATACATCTTTACCCCACTGTAAGAGATGCAGCCGGCCTAGGTATCCTTTCCCCATACCCCTGACACTAAATGCTGCCTAGGGCATAAGCTCTGGAATTCCCTCCCTAAACCTCTTCACCTCTCCTCCTTTCAGGTGCTCCTTAAAGCCTACCTCTTTTACCAAGCTTTTGGTCATCTGTCGTAATATCTTCTGTGGCTCAGTGTCAAATTTTGTTTGCTAACGCTTCAATGAAGTGCTTTGGGACTTTTTTACTACATTAAGGGTATTATATAAATGCAAGCTGTTGTTGTTGTCCTTCGCTTTCATTTCAGGAACAGAAACTGCCGAGGCTTCTAATTTAAAAATAATGACTGAACGTCATATGCGTGCCCAGGTCCAATAATCACTCCTTCAAATCCCACTTTACCTGAAGACAGCCTTGGCTCCCCATGCACAGTAGGTAATCAATTAGTTTTTGTTGCATAGTACTTCCAGAAGAATCCATTAGCTCATTTGATTTGTCAGTACAACTGTATAGGGAGGGAGTTAGAATAATTTGATAACAATCCCTGAGTAACAAACTGGGTTAGGGAAATATGTTTATGTAGTAAAGGGCCTTGTAAGGTGGTAATATTACCATCATAGGGCCAATTGTCCAGATTGCACAATTTAAAATTTTCTTCTCAGCCTTAGAGAACATGAAAGATAATTGCCATGTGATGATGGCATGTATTTGAATAGTTTCCATAAGCAAACCTCAACTGAAAATATAATTCTGGTTTTGGCATTGGAATTAATCTCACATAAAGTTATGTCTATTGTTATGATCCTGGTTTTTTCTTTGGGAAGTATGCGGTGTGTCTTTCAGTCAGCAAAGGATCAGTACTGCTTTAAGAAGAAGCCAGCCTCGGTATTCAGCAGGAGTTATAGAGAAGGTGCACTCTGGTTGCCGTTGGATACAACCCTACAGAGAGGGAATCAACCATTTTCAGCTAGTGCATCCTGGTTGCCTTGGATACAGCCATTCAGAGACTAAGGATTGAGATACAATGCTGCAATTATCTAACAGAGAGCTGGACCAGCAAGAATGAAACAGAGATCTCTGATAACTTAAACTGAAAGAAGGGAAGTTAGACTGTGACAATCTTTTATCCCTCAAAAATTCTAAAGCCAAATTGATTAATTGAAAAGTGTTTGTGAGTGGTTGATCTTCGGTGGTCATCGCTGGACGGACGAGGAGTTGGAGCTTTGGATGTTGGACATTTTTTTTATTCCCATCGGATGGTTGCGTGGACTTCAAGCATCCCTGGACTGTTTATTCCACATTTGAAGATTCCATGTCGGCCGGAGCATAAATCTGCACGGACTTTATTGTATTTACCATTTTTTTAAAAGTTGTTTATAGCTTAGTAGTGTTTAAGAATTTAGTTTTTCTAATTAAACGTTCATTTGTCGATCTAAAGACACCTGGTTTGGTTCGCTTCATTTGGGGGTGAATAGATGGTTCAATTCGGCTGCGATTTTCTTTAATTTGGACAGTTTAAAGTGATATGTTAGGCGATCTGTGGAGGGACGGGACTGAATTGACAGTGCGTTTCTCCCACCGCAATCATAATCATATATTTTGATTGGGGGCTTTGCCTTGAGCAGTTGGTCATAACACTATGAAATCTAAAAATATTTCATAACGATGAGATTACAATGGCAATTGTTATATTACAGTAATATTAAGTGCATTATAAAACACTGCACGCTAGCAACATTTACTACACAACAGTAATATTAGCTTTTTTAGAGTAACAATTATTATTAGATAGTAATATTAACTGCATTCCAAAAACATTATAAACATAACACTAATATTAGCTATGCTATAGTATGATATTCCTGTATATCAATGCCTAGCTCTAATTGGAAAACAAGTTGGAAAATATGCATCTAAGTACCAAGCCTATATGAATTCAAATGGCCAAATTTTCAAGGACTTTATTGGTTTGCACTAGTTTGATTAATCAATCAAAACAGATGGTAAGGCATGTGATCAATATACAACTGGAAACTGAGCATGCAATAAGGCTGAATCGATTCGATTGGAAATTTGTTCATACATACCCATTAGTTGAAGCTGTTTATTAAACAAATGAATCTGCAGAACATTGATATAAGGGGCACTAGGCTATGTTCAGAAAGAGTAAGATGATACGAACAAGCAGTCACTGTATAAACAGCAACAAATAACAGAGTGCATTTAATGTAGAAAAATGTTGCAAAGTCCTTCACAGAGGCATGATAATAAATTTTCCCTTGCACAAGATCAGCAAACTTAGCTCAACAGTTTGACAAGATTAATAAATTCCCAAATTATGCACACATTGCCAAACCCCTTGTTCAATCTGTAATATTCTTCACCTTCATTCTTAATTTATATACCCCGTAATTCAGTTGGGGCTGTACAGTTGGAGCAGAGCCTGGGTTATAAACCTGACGCAACAGAAACAGCACTTCACCGGACAGTTACACCGAGATATTTTGCTGGTTGCTATTGAGGACTGAGCGCTTACCGAGTGTGGAAGAGAGGGGCACCAGGCAGGGTGCATGAGGCATGGGTGGCACTTGGCAGGGTCATTATCGCATTTTACTTACAGCTTAAAACCCTGACTCAGAAAACTGAGAGTAGATAAATTATGCTAATGAAAATTAAGTGTCATCAATAAGGATACCGTCGTTGTGGAGACGAAGTCCCGCCTTCACATTGAGGATACCCTCCATTGTGTTGTGTGGCACTACCACTGTGCTAAATAGGATAGATTTCGAACAGATCTAGCAATGCAAAACTGGGCATCCATGAGGCGCTGTGGGCAATCAGCAGCAGCAGAATTGTACTCAACCACAATCTGTAACCTCATGGCGCGGCATATCCCCCACTCTACCATTACCATCAAGCCAGGAGACCAACCCTGGTTCAATGAAGAGTGCAGGAGGGCATGCCAGGAGCAAAACCAGGCATACCTCAAAATGAGGTGTCAACCTGGTGAAGCTACAACTCAGGACTATCTGCGTGCAAAACTGTGTAAGCAGCATGCCATAGACAGAGCTAAGCGATCCCATAACCAACAGATCAGATCTAAGTTCTGCAGTCCTGCCACATACAGCCCTGAATGGTGGTGGACAATTAAACAACTAACTGGAGGAGGTGGCTCCACAAATATCCCCATCCTCAATGATGGGGGAGCCCAGCACATCAATGCAAAAGATAACGCTGAAGCATTTGCAACAATCTTCAGCCAGAAGTGCCGAGTTGATGATTCATCTCGTCCTCCTCCTGAAGTCCCCAGCATCACAGATGCCAGACATCAGCCAATTCGATTCACTCCACATGATATCGAGGAACGACTGAAGGCACTGGATACTACAAAGGCTATGGGTCCTGACAATATTCCAGCAATAGTACTGAAGACCTGTGCTCTAGACCTTGCCGCCTCCCTAGCCAAGCTGTTCCAGTACAGCTACAACACTGGCATCGACCCGGCAATGTGGAAAATTGCCCAGGTATGTCCTGTACACAAAAAGCAGGACAAGTCCAACCCAGCCAATTACCGCCCCATCAGTCTATTCTCAATCATCAGTAAAGTGATGGAAGTTGTCATCAACAGTGCCATCAAGTAGCACTTGCTTAGCAATAACCTGCTCAGTGACACTCAGTTTGGGTTCCGCCAGGGCCACTCAGCTCCTGACCTCATTACAGCTTTGGTTCAAACATGGACAAAAGAGCTGAACTCAAGAGGTGATGTGAGAGTGGCTGCCCTTGACATCAAGGCAGCGTTTGACTGAGTACGGCATCAAGGAGCCCTAGCAAACCTGGAGTCAATGGGAATCAGGGGAAAAACTCACCGCTGATTGGAGTCATACCTAATGCAAAGGAAGATGGTTGTGATTGTTGCAGGTCACTCATCTGAGCTCCAGGACATCACTGCAGGAGTTCCTCAGGGTAGTGTCCTGGGCCCTTCAGCTGCTTCATCAATGACCTTCCTTCAATCATAGGGTCAGAAATGGGGATGTTCCCTGATGATTGCACAATGTTCAGCACCATTCGCGACCCCTCAGATACTGAAGCAGTCCATGTAGAAATGCAGTAAGACCTGGACAATACCCAGGCTTGGAATGATAAGTGGCAAGTAACATTTGTGCCACACAAGTGTCAGGCAATGACCATCTCCAACAAGAGAGAATCTAACCATTTCCCCTTGACATTCAATGGCATTACCATCGCTGATTCCCCCACTATCAACGTCCTAGGGGCTACCATTGACATGAAACTGAACTGGAGTAGCCATATAAATACCATGGCTACAAGAGCAGGTCAGAGGCTAGGAATCCTGCAGCGAGTAACTCATCTACTGACTCCCCAAAGCCTGTCCACCATCTACAAGGCACCAGTCAGGAGTGTGATGGAATACTCTCCACTTGCCTGGATGGGTGCAGCTCCAACAACACTCAAGAAGCTCGACACCATCCAGGACAAAGCAGCCCACTTGATTGGCACCCCATCCTCAAACATTCACTCCCTCCACCACTGACGCACAGTGGCAGCAGTGTGTACCATCTACAAGATGCATGGCAGCAACGCACCAGGGCTCCTTAGACAGCACCTTCCAAACCCGCGACCTCTACCAACTAGAAGGACAAGGGCAGCAAGTGCATGGGAACACCACCACCTGCAGGTTCCCCTCCAAGCCACACATCTTCCTGACTTGGAACTATATCGCCGTTCCTTCACTGTCACTGGGTCAAAATCCTGGAACTCCCTTCCTAACAGCACTGTGGGTATACCTACCTCACATGGACTGCAGCTGTTCAAGAAGGCAGCTCACCCCCACCTTCTCAAGGGCAATTAGGGATGGGCAATAAATGTTGGCCTGGCCAGCGATGCCCACATCCCATGAATGAATTAAAAATATATATTTAATCTGGCATTTATATGTAAATTAGTCTGACTAAAAGATTTTCCCCAATAATAGGTAAGACTCTGCTGTGCAAATATTGTTAGGTTTCAATAATTAAATATTAAGAGGTTAAATGAGCAAAGATATTCATTTCTACTTAAAATGCAGCTTAACAATTCGATTAGCAATTTCAAATCAGTCCTTACATGGACCTCATATTCCAATACGTATAAGGACCTCTATCTCTCAATCCATTGAGATTTTTAAAAAGAACTCAGAATACAGATTACTTTATCATGATGTTATTAAAATATTAATTGCCACGTTTTGTTACATTTACACCGGCTTTCTGAATATATCATATATATCTGATTTATCTCAGAGCAATGCGGATATCACGCTTGTATTAAATCACCAACTGGTTTATTTACAGTACTTTAAAATATCTTAGCACTTCCAAGATTTCAGTTCAATGCTTTTCTCAGAACAATCTCTGTTTAGTAGAACATTCCAGCCCGATGTCTTTTTGTTTCAGTTTCAATTAGGCCTCAACAAGCAAACACAGTAAACACAGATCAATGGACAGACTAATACAATCAAATCCAGATCAATCAAACCATTGAACACTACAGAAATTATGCTAAGTCACAAGAGCTATGTGGAATTCAGCAGCAAAATGGTCTTTTACCCAGGCAAGATAGCTTCCTGAAATTAAAGTCAGAATTTTATGCCCCCCCTGGGAGCGGGCTAGGGGCAGGGGGCATAAAATTGAGTGGGAGGCGGGGGCTGCCATTCCTGTCACCTTCCAGCCCCCGCTGCAACTTTACAAGCAGCAGCAAGAAGAGACCCACCCGCTTCAGGCCAATTAAGGCCCTTAAGTGACCAATTATCTACAGGCGGCAGCTAAAGGCGTCAGGAGGTGGCTCGGTAAAAGTTGGCAGCTTCCTTGCAGGCTGGGTGGGGGGGGGGGCGTTCTGTCCTGATCAGGCAGCCTGTGCCCCACGGAGGGCCGCACCCCCCCATGGCACAAGCCACCCCCACTGAAATACATTCCCCCCCCCCCTTCCAACTGACTCCCCACCCCCTTACCTCATTGGGAACCAGCCGATTGTTCCCTGTGAGGCTCATATACTTACCCTTATCCCCAGGCCGGTATCCGGCTTGCTCCTCTCCCTGGCTGCAATCCCAGCAATGACCATCGCTCCCGGCAGTGCTGCTGGCCAATCAGCAGGCCAGCAGCCCTTGGAGGCAGGACTTCCTGCTTCAAAGGGGCAGAAGTCCTGCACAAGGCCAATTAAGGGCCTGGGTCATGTAAAACCGTAGCGTGGCTTCCAGGCCCAGTGGAGGCGGACTTGCCACCAACTTTTTTGGCTGGTAGGCGGGGCCTCCTGCCCAATGTTAGATTCTGACCTGTGCCTCTTGTATTCAGCAGTTCAAATACAGTATGAACCAACAATAAATGAACCAATGCTGTTGGAAGTTGCAGTAGGCCTTAGCAATCCTGTGAGGCTTACTCCTTAACACAACATGATTCATTCTGCATCCAATCTATCCTCATCAAGGTCAAAAGGGTCATTTTATTGACATAACTGTCCTTAATTACAGTTATCACTGGGCTAACAACTACTTAGCATTTGCAAACAAGGAAAATAGAAGCCCAACAATGAACAACATGGAGACATTGAAAATAATAATGTCAGTCAGAGTCGCTCCAATTAAATATAAATGAGAATACCCTAAAGAGAAATGTAAATTGGAGTCACTCCGTGGACGGCAGTAAACCTGAGAAGCATTTACACTGACCTCTCTGTTGCGAGCCTTTTCAGATTAGCAGCTGAAACTACTTCCAAACAATTGTGTAATAAATTCTCAATTGATCACGTTTGTCCTGGTGGTTTAAGGTACTCACTCTTTATGCAGTTTTTTTGGAAGGCAGGGGAAAATACATGTTCTCCATGTCGCCCGCCGAAGAGCGAAGACCAAAGTACGGAAAGTCCTCATCAGGGAACTCCTCTTTGCTGACGATGCTGCTTTAACACCTCACACTGAAGAGTGCCTGCAGAGTCTCATCGACAGGTTTGCGGCTGCCTGCAATGAATTTGGCCTAACCATCAGCCTCAAGAAAAAAAACATCATGGGACAGGACGTCAGAAATGCTCCATCCATCAATATCGGCGACCACGCTCTGGAAGTGGTTCAAGAGTTCACCTACCTAGGCTCAATTATCACCAGTAACCTGTCTCTCGATGCAGAAATCAACAAGGGCATGGGAAAGACTTCCACTGCTATGTCCAGACTGGTCAAGAGAGTGTGGGAAAATGGCGCACTGACACAGAACACAAAAGTCCAAGTGTATCAAGCCTGTGTCCTCAGTACCTTGCTCTACGGCAGCGAGGCCTGGACAACGTATGTCAGCCAAGAGCAACGTCTCAATTCATTCCATCTTTGCTGCCTCCGGAGAATCCTTGGCATCAGGTGGCAGGACCGCATCTCCAACACAGAAGTCCTCGAGGCGGCCAACATCCCCAGCTTATACACACTACTGAGTTAGCGGCGCTTGAGATGGCTTGGCCATGTGAGCCGCATGGAAGATGGCAGGATCCCCAAGGACACATTGTACAGCGAGCTCGCCACTGGTATCAGACCTACCGGCCGTCCATGTCTCCGCTTTAAAGACGTCTGCAAATGCGACATGAGGTCCTGTAACATTGATCACAAATTGTGGGAGTCAGTTGCCAGCAATTGCCAGAGCTGGCGGGCAGCCATAAAGGCCGGGCTAAAGAAGAGACTTAGCAGTTGGCAGGAAAAAAGACAGAAGCGCAAGGGGAGAGCCAACTGTGTAACAGCCCCGACAACGAATTTTTTTCTACAGCACCTGTGGAAGAGTCTGTCACTCTAGAATTATCCTTTATAGCCACTCCAGGCGCTGCTGCACAAACCACTGACCACCTCCAGGCGCTTACCTATTGTCTCCCGAGACAAGGTGGCCAAAGAAGAACATATCACTGTATGCTGGAGGTTACTACTGTTCCATAAAGTCATTTTGGAGTCCATTTTAACTTTCTGAACTATGAACATGTTGTCGGAGTGTTCTGTATTTCTAATTGCAGATGAATGATTATATAAATAAAACTCAACTGCATACAGAATTACATATCAGGTCCATTGTACGCAGACCTGGCTCAAAGACTATCTTAAATCAGACACATTATGCTTTGTTTAAGTAAAGTGTATTATTCAGGGAAGCAATTAACAAAGTTGTTGAGTGAAAACGTTATTTTCCCCATTGTGTCGTTTATTAGTTGATGAACAGCTGTGAAAAGATTAGACCTTTGAGGTATTAACCAGTGCTGTAACTTAATTAGCCTGCCCCATAGCAGCAGAGGTTTAACTTGGACTTGTCACCCTTACATAAATCTGATATTACACCATAATTTTGTCTTTAATTCCTTTTTTAATATCAGATGAAAACTGTGACAAGGACAGATGTCTGGTACATTTGACCCTGGGTTATCCCTGATGATTAATCTTTACATCAGCATAGCTTTTAGTCTCATTACAAATCTCTGAGAAGGATCATGCATGCATCAAAAATCAGATTCACCGGCTGCTCTCTCTCTTTTCCTCCTAGGTATTGCAGCCACATCTATCTTTTTCCCACTCTTACCATTAAACATTGTTTTACTGTTTCCTTTCTCTTTATCTTGCCTGGCTACATCTTCCTCTCCCCATCAGCTCTTTCCCATTGTTGGCCCTACAGCAGAGCTTTAGTCAGAATCTAACTCTCTCTTTCACTATCTTTCTGTCCTTCTTTCACTTCGCCTTTTGTTTTTCTCATCCCTTTCCCTTGCACTCAAGTTCACTCCCTCTCTTGCTCTTTTCATTTTTCCTTTTTGTTCCATCCCTTCTTTCTTGCTAACTGTCCTTATGTCTGTCTTGCTTATTCAGTGCCTCATAAGTTTCCCTGTATTACAACAAAGGTTCCAGAAGCAAACAGCAGTCTGCGCAGAACAAAAATACTCCAGCCATACTCGACAAACCAGTTCAAAGCACTGTCGCAAAGCACAACAGCAGCCTATTGCCAACAGCACACACAATTTTACTGAAAATGATTTGTATTTAAAATGTCAAAGCACTAGAATTGTTACTTCATGCTCAATATATAAATACAGTATAAATTACACACAAGTTTGCTAAGTAAAAGCTTTGTTCACAAAATAAACAAGGATATCTTGTATTTCCAGTGCTTTGGTTTAAGCAATGCTAGTGAGTTACCTTTTGTCCTTGTCAGATATTTGCAGAAAGGTGTTAGTTTGGGAAACGCTCCAAAGCATAATTTTTCCAAAATAGTCTGCAAAATGTTAATGGCTCCTAGGAAAATTCTGCTTCTATTATGTCCATTTTATAGGTTTAGATCTGTGCCTTTAATGAATGGAGGCAGTACCTGTGATACAGTTCTTGAGAGGGAGTGGTTATTTATTTTATATTGTATTTATAAAGCAAAAACTAGTATTTGTGGGCAATCGTTTTACACTCAGCGGGAGCCTATTGCATGTCATTGCTTGGGTTTGCCTTAATGTTTTGAAAATATATCTAGTTCTGTGCAAAGATAAATCCTTCTTTTATACTTGGATTTTGTCCACTGCATTTATTTGCCTGATCCCAGGCAAAAGGAGAAAAGTAATTCAGATGTCCGCATTTCTCCATCTGGAAAGGCTGCCTTAATGGTAATTGGTATAGCTCCTGCCAGAGTCAGGGGCCTAAATTAAACAGTGCCTGGCACTGTGCCAGGCAGAAAATCAAAGCCAGTTTATTGGGGAGTTTTCGGGAAGGTTCAGTACTAGCCATACCCTGCTTCGAAAGCTTTACTGCAGACTTGCCTTATTGACTGCCAAGAGAAAGCTCCGCTGCCAAAGTTGATGCGTCTGCTGCAGCAGCAGCTTTCGCACTGCAGTTTTAAATCTTCATTTATATTGAAATAAAAAAAACTCACATTGATCATCTTGGGACCGAAATCTGTTTTTACTATGGTGGGGGAGGAGGGAGGCGGATGGAAATGGTTTTGATTGAAATGGAAACAGTGCTGTAAGGTGGGCAACCCAGGAGGGGAGGGGCCGCATCCCACCTCTTCAGGAGCTCTGGGTGTAAATGACCTTCTTTAAAATGTTAAAAAAAACCCTCTCAGTCTTTGGAGGTTCATGTTCCTATCGAAATCTGATCCTCATGTGGGTTACTCAGTTAGATCACTATCAGTCACTTATGCCGAATGAGACAATGATATACCTAATTTTATAGGGGCCTCGACGTCGGGAACCGTGGTGGGGAGGGCATGAAGATTGCCCCAGATGAGACCCGCCATAGACCACAACGTCGGCCAGACCCATCCCGATCTTGACAGCAGTGGCGAGGCCTCGTGGCGGCACCCACTCTGCCGCTCAGAGTAGGGACACTCACTTAAATATTCAAATTAATTTACGAACCTGCATTAATGACTTTTCTGTTGCTTCCTGAAATGTCGCCACAATCTTCATCCCTGCAGCGGGCACTGCTGCACCTTCGAATCCCCGTCCGGGGAAATGAAGCATATCACCTGCGGGGAGGAGGGAGGAGGTAAGTTCCTCAGTGCGGGAGGTGGGGGGAGCAGCAAAAACAAACACGATTGTTTGAGGGTATTGTGGGAAGGAGTTTAAGGTTAAAGGAACAAAAGTTCAGGGGGAAAGGTCATGATAGAACAGTTACCTTTTTGGGAGGCAGAGGACAAATAATAAACGGATTATTCATTGGGTGGGGGGAATGGGAGAGGGAATTTGAAGTGTGAATCAAACTTTATTTTAATTTATTGGAAATCCTGTCACTTTAAAACTTTAACTGTAACTGAAGGGCTGGAAGCCCTTTAAAATTGGTGCTGGTGCCGGCACCTGCACAGTGGCACCAGACGCCGTTGCTGGAGATGGATTTCCCGCCCCCTCCATGCCATCGGGGTTGGGTGGGGGGGTGCGGTCCACTCCAGCGATGTTAACGAGGTGCCACATATAAGATTGTGGCGGCTCCGTGGAGTGAAACCTGTGCGTGCGGGCCGCCATCTTCTATGGCCATCGCCGTATTGGGCAATGGCAACATAGCATCCAGCCCATCAACTGTCTTCCACAAGGATTTTAACATCAGACTTTGACTATACTGAAAAGGCCATGGGGTTGATTTTATTTTTGTGCAATAGTGTATAATGGGTGATAGTGAACTGGCAGCCCGTTTTACATCTCTCTCGATTTTTATTTCCATTAATGTAAAAGAGTTTATTTTGAAATGCATTTCTCAGTTTAAACAGGCAAATAGATATTCAAGATTATAAACGTTACACGGAAAAAAGAAACATTTGGTGCATCGAGCCAATTTTGGTGTGTTTCCTTCATATCAACAATCTAAACTAATCCCACACCACCGTTCAAATAACTGTCTAACTCCTGCTTACAATAACACGATTAACTCTGCTTCAGTGATGGGATGTGGCAGAGAATTCCACACTCTAAGCAATCTGGCCCCAAGGTTTTGTCGTTGTAGCAGTGGACTCCCACTGTGCATCCAGCAGGAGTCCTCTGGAATGCTGGCAAAGCTCAATCAGGATCCAGGTATATCTGGTCCTGGTCTTCAAGTATGGGTTTCCCCTATGATTTTGTGGGAACAGAGCTTCCACCCACCAGTACAAGGCAGTCGATGTAAGGAGAGGTGGAGCCAAAGGAAGCAGCATCCTAATTCATGATCTCCTGCTCCTAGGCCCTGAGTCAGGACCCAGCATACCATTGTCTCACTAGGCATAAGTGACTGATAGTGATCCAACTGAGTAGCCCACATAAGGATCAGGCTTCAATAGGAACTTGAACCTCCAAAGACTGAGAGTTTTTTAAAATCATTTTAAAGAAACCCCTTGACACCAAGTGCTCCTGAAGATGCAGGATGTGACCACTCCCCTCCTGCGGTGCCCACCTTACAGCAATGTTTCCATTTCAGTCAACATCATTTCCACCCACCTCCCCCTCATCCCCCACCATCGCCCCTAACAATACAAACTTAATCATGATCAACGCCAGATTTCCACAGTGGCCACCGTCTCTGCAGGACTATCAAGAAACTCCATGGATTTTCTAGGCTCTCTATGTAAAGGGGTAACAGTTTGTAACATTTGGTGCCCAGCCATGATTACTTCAAATTTCCTTCTATCATTGAGTATTGCATCTATGGTGTGTCCTTTCTTCTTTTCTGGCAAGTCTTTTTGATAGGCCTCTAGTGGGGTAGACACAATTACTAGCTCTATAACCCACTCCGACAATTCAATCTCTGTGAAGTCGCATTCCTGACCTTTGTCTCAGCACCTTGCAACAAACTGGTCAGTGCACTAATCTTGCCTTTACCGGTAGGTCATAAGCTCAAGCCTATGTACTTGGATATTTATCGTCCCCTTTAGTTGTTGATCCAGAAATGCCCATAGCTTGCTAGTGTTCCACTGATCCTCAGCTGACAATCCTGATGTATTGATCCATTGCAGGTCCTCATTGTCCAGTGTGAATCTTGATTTTCACAGCTTGTTTCTCTGGTTCGCTCACTTCTTTATCCAGGGAACACAGTTCCATTCACTGTCAAAACAGTTTAAATTCAGACACTATGTCCAACGCCTTCCAATCTATAACTGGATATCTGAAAGCCATTGTCTTAATGATCCTGCTTTTTTGTATAAATATAGGACTTTTTACAGGTTTTCTTTTTCACAGGTGCACTTCTTCTTGTTTAGACAAATTAGTTTTCTGCAGGCCTGCCCTTTAGGAGTGAGACATGACAGCTACTTTCCATTTGCACAGCCTGGTATTTTTTTAACTGTTAGCTAGCTTTGTTCTCTACAGCCAGTTTCATCTTGCATTACTGGCAGCTGCCACAACTAGACTTTCTCACTGTGCTGTGGACCTCCAGTGGTGCTGTTGAGTTCAGAATTTCCAAAACACCAATCCAGGTCACCATTGACTCTATCAGTGACCATGAGCTGCACTGAGAAGGAAATTACCATAATTATGAATCACTGTTTGACATCTGTTTTGATAAATGTAGGACAATGATATCATTTCAACAATCAACTTAACATATGGCATGAAAGTCAAAATGAAAATTATAAATGGAATCGTAGGCAGGGATGCCTGTAACATATGCATTTAACATGTGGGCATATCGAACACAGAATGAAGACTGAACTAACCTCACTTTACAATTTCTAAGAGAAATAAAACCACCAGGAAATATTATCAACCTTTATCCTGAAGTGCTGCACAATGTCAGAGATTTGGAAAGCCAAGTAGATTCTGTTTCAGTCATTCATTTCAAGTTAATGGTTAACTGCTTATAGTTGAACCTGCAAATCAGTAATCTCCTGCACCATGTTCCAATCAGTTGCAGAAAGGTTAGATTACATTTACATTTCTGTACTCATTTTTTCTCTCATAGGTTGTCTCAGAAATGTTCAATTTCCTGGGTCAAGAGGATGAGTAAGCAACTTACTTCCAGATGTTAAGGTCATTCTTGATCCACCTGTGTGTGCCACTCTCCAATCATCTTTTTCCCCAATGCCTTCACATGCTCGCTGGACTAAGATGATGAATTAACCTCTCACCATATTGTTATTCAGTGTAATAAAAGCAAAATACTGCAGATGTTGGAAATCTGGAATAAAAACAGTAAGTGCTGGAAATACGCAGCAGGTCAGGCAGCATCTGTGGAGAGAGAAGCAGAGAGATCGTTTCAGGCCTGTGACCTTTCATCAGAACTGGCAAAGGTTAGAAAAGAATTAGGTTTTAAGTAGTGAAGGTGGGTTGGGTGGGGGGGTGGGGGGGGATGTGTGAGATAGGGCAGAGAGCAGGAGAGATTAAATGACAAAGCTGTCGTGGGACAACAGCAACCAAAACTTACCTTTCCTCCCAGCTCCACGTATTCTTCTATCTTCAGCTGGGCTGCAGTCCCAGCAGTGGCTATCGGTCTCCCGAGGCCACTTAATGGCCACTTAAGGGCCTTTCCCACCTCCATGGGTATTTTACCCGGGGCAAGCGGGTGTGCTGGGGACATGAAAGGCCGCCCAGCGATAGCTGCTGGCCTTTCCACGTGCCCGGGGGTGGGGGGGGGCCATGGCAGTCGGGCACAGATTGCCCGATTGAGGGCCGCCTCCCAACCCACCCCAGGGACCCAAGATGCCCCTCCCTCTCCCCCCAAATAACCACTCTAGCCTCACCAGGGCATGAGCGATCTCACTGGTGAGGCATGCCCAACTTACCTTCACTCCTAGCTCCATGGCATCAGCTGGGCTGCAGTCCCAGCAGTGGCCACTGCTCCCGGTGGCGCTCCTGAGACTAAGGCCCGCTGATTGGCCGGCAGCTCACTGAGGCAGGACTTCCTCCCTCAAGTGGGTGGAAGTCCTGCCTCAGGACAATTAAAGCCCTGGGACCTGGAAAATGTGGGACGGATCCCCAGGCTAGACGGAAGCCGGTTTGCCACCGACTTTTATATAGGTGGCGAATTCCCGTCTGCCTAAGGTAAAATCCAGCCCTCTGCCTCAGTGGTTTAAAGGTCTTACAGGCAGGGTCTCCATGGCTGGAATGGATGTCTCAGCTTCCTCGCTGCCTGGCTTTTTACCTCCCTCAAAGAAATCTCTTTTTTAAGAAAAATGTTTTCAGGCTAGGTTTTGGTCAGGTGACCATAGATGCTCTCCCCTGATGTGTCCATTCAATGTTTTTGAACATGGGCTATTGTTACACAATGGGATTGGAATATGGTTTATCTTGATAAAGTGGTGTTATTTCCCACCTATTATCTTGGTTTTGCATCCAAAATCGCTCTGTCTGTGAAGGTCTTTGTCAGCCAATTCTTGAGGCTAGGGGCCATTTAGCATTGAATGGTCTGTTTAACATTGTAATGTGTCTTCCCCAGAACTAGTCCAGACGTGATGATATGTTTTGTCTCCAACAGTTATGATGTATATTTGCAGTACCGGAGGCATCACCTAACCTCTTACTCCATCTTGTCTGCAGCAAAAATATGTCCATTTTTTGGAGTTTAATTCATCAGTTCATTTTTGCTCCACTTCATAATTGCTCCAGTTCACTTTAGTTTATCACTGTTCCTTTCATGAGCATGACATTGGAGTTAAAGAAATATGTGGCCATTGCAGTTATTGAACAGTAATCCAGATGTATATTGTGATAATGCTAAGTTTATAGCAAAATGTACAACACAGCAAATAATAATAGTTTTGTTCTTTAACAGTAACAGCCTGAATTTATCTAGAGCCTCTGGTGTATCAAACCATCGAAGGTGCTTTACAGGAATGTCCTCTAACAAAAACAATTGCACAGAGCCAAAGTGGTAACTATTCGGTTCCCTAAGCTTGATCAAAGAGGTAGGTTGTAAGGAACATCTTAAAGAAGGATAGAGAGGTGCAGAACTTTAGGGAAGGAATTTCAGAGCTTTGGGTCTAGACAGCTGAATGCAGGAAGTTGAAGATGCACAAGAGGCCAGAATTGGAGGAATGCAGAATTCTCATGGGGTTGTAGTGCTGGAGGAAGTTACAGAGATAGGGAGAGGTGAGGCCAAGGAGCGATTTGAACCTAAGGATGCAGAAAGTGATATAACCCGCACAATAATCTATTAGCCACTGCTCTTCTTCCTCCTCCTCTACACAGCCACATATCTCTTGGGTAAGTAGTAAGACAATAGCTGCTGCAATTATTTGACTAGATAAAAAATTCAACAAAAAAATGTTTGTTCTGATTTTGATGGACAGCAGAGAGAGTTACCTAGCTCCCCACTTTGTAGTGGGAGCTCAAGTAAATAAGTTGTACAAGAAAATTATGAAAGAATGCAGGATAATGGCTCTTACTTTTGCTCCCATCAAATTTAAAAACTTAAATTTAAAATTCTCACCTTCTTGTTTTAAATTTCTTCCTGGCTTCAACCCTCTCTATCTCTGTAACATTTTCAGCCCTGCAACCTCCAAAAAACTTTTCATTGCTCCAATTCTGTCCTCCTTTACATTCTTTGCAGTCCTCCACAATTAGAGGCCGGTGCTCGGTCTGACACTTTGGAAGTTCCCTTAAACATTTTGCCTCTCCATTTCTCTCTCTCCTAAGACCTTTCATAAAACCCAGCCATCTCTTTGACCAAGCTTTTAGTTACCCCTTCCAACAGCTCCTTCTTTGACTTGGTGTCTATTTTTGGTGGTGGTGAGTGGTAGGGGGTGGTTGTTATTAATGTTGTTTTTCGGGCACAGGAAAGATACAATGCAGCTCTAAAAAGAAAAGAGCATTTGCAGCTAATGCAGAACTAATTTTGTTTCTCATCAAGAAATGTCTTCATTGCATGGTTTAAATGGATTGCTTGATGAAAACATCAGCATTTGCTAAAAAAAAACTGCATGGATTTTGAATTGTGTTTTGTTGAATTCCTCTTTTGTGAACTTCACTCTCTGCTAAGCTGCTTTGCTGGTTTTCTCCTCCCTCCTTGCTCCATATAATTGTCATGTAGATGACACTTCTGAAAAACTAACATTCATGAGAATGCTAGTAATTAATAAGACTCCACTGCTAAATGTTGTTAGTGGATTGGACAGAACCTTCTGGGAGAAACGAGAATTAACCTGTTACTTCCAAAATCTGTGTCTTTGGCATTAGCTGTTAGTCAAGTCCAGGATTTGCTATTCCAACCTTTTGCTCCCTGGGCTAGAAGCTTGGGGTCAGATTTATCGGAAATCTTTATTTTGTGTAGTATAATAAGCAAGAACACAACAGCAATATTTATTACAAGAATGGCAATGCAGTCATCTACCTGTTTATGTTATATTTCACTAACAATAAATATGGACTGGTCTCATGTGTTGCCTGTTATATTTCACTGCCAATAAATATGGGCTTGACTCATGTGTTGCATGTTATTGCCAATTAGTGGTGTTCTGACCTAAGATGTAACTACATGCATTATGAGGCTGCCGAAGACATGCAGCATTAATCACCTGGTAATGCTGTTCTAAATTGTAATATTTTACATCATGTATAATAAACTGTTAAGTGTATCATCTTCTATTGTGAACTGTGTAGGCCAACAGGAGTTAAAATAAGGTTAAGTGATGTGTAGCCAAAGAAAAATTCCTTCAAGAAAGATGTCATTTTTACAGAGGACATAAATGGGATATGAGTGAAAGGAGATAATACATTGTTAAAATGTGAAATATGTATCTGAATGGAATGTAGCACTGCATATGTCCCAGGCTAGTAATTATGGAAAAATATCTTCTTTCCTATATGTAATGAGCTTTTTCTGATTGTAATTATTAAGTAATACATTGTACGGAATGTGTTATAAGAATATTGCAAATATTAAGTTTACACTATTACTTAACATCACTTTTTTTGCCTTTACATCTTCACATAATTTGCTTAATATAAATTCTAGAGTAGAGTAGAGCCAGGAGTTGGTGATCTCAATAGTGAACTGAGACCAGCAGTTAAGAGTAGATATGCTCAGGTTATTTATTAAACTAGGTAGGTGCAGGTTTACTCTTTTGAACAGGTAGAGATTACAGACTAATTACAGCAAATGAGTTTAAATGATCAATGGAGGAGAGATGGACAGGATCACTAATTTGAGGGGGGCAAAAGTTGTCTATTTGAGCAGGCTCTGTGGTGTTAATTTGAAAAGGCTAAACCATGTACTCCCCTTTTGTTGTCAAACTAGTTGTCTCTGATGATAACTTTGTGCATCACCATCTTCCAGTGGAATGAGTATAGGCTGCGATCTATGGCACATAGACTGAATAGTCATGGCAAATAGTTTTTTTGTGGTGATGGATCATGAGATACAGATCAACTTTAGCTCCATTCCTGCTGTAGCTTGTAAGCTTAACGAACTCCTTTATCTTTATGCAGAACTATAATATATATGATGTAAAGATAAAATAAGCTGATTATGTTACTTTGAAGAACACAGCAATTTGCATTGGCACTTTAAGCAAACAAACTTGAGGTGATATATTTTCATGATAAACCACTTCAAATCTTGGCAACTTAATGAAAATAATTTGTTAAAATGCTTTTAAAGAAAATGCCAACTTAAGATATGTTACAACAGATGACATAGTCGAGATAAATCTAATTTACTCTACAATAATTAGGACCATCAGATAAATGTACTGCAATTACAACATCTCTAGGTTTGCTATGATACAACAATGCTGTTTTTTGCCACAATAACTGATGTTTGGTCCCAATTCATATCAAAGTTTGTACTGATTAACTTCTTTATACCAGCTATTAAATTGCTAATTTCTCCATTTGTGTTTAAGTTTAAACTTCCTAACTCTTCCCTCCAGTCATATTAGTCAATATGTCACAATTGCACCAGATTTAATAACTGGAAACAATGCTGAATGAAGCTCTTGCATAGCTCCTAGTTAAAGAGAATGCAGTTTAACAAGAATCATTTACCAAGAAGGCATCCTTTCCTATTTAGTTTTTCTTTTGGGGCTTGTGTCCTCATTAAGCTGTGAGTAGTACTGCTGAGAATGGAGCATTTTTCATTTCACTGCCAGCATCAAGCATCAGGGTCAGATGTAGCATGATGGAACACAGAATAAATCTCTCTCTGCTTTGCCCCAACCTCAAAAGAGTATTGACTATTGTACCAGGTTGATTTAAGAAATGTAAAAAAAAAGAATCAAACATCTCATGGACTATCGAAAAGGCTGATGGAATGCTGGCCTATATATCTCGAGAACTAGAATACAAAGGGGTAGAAGTCATGCTCCTGCTATACAAATCTCTGGTTAGACCACATCTTGACACTGTGAGCAGTTCTGGGCATCATACCAGAGGAAGGATAGATTGGCCCTGGAGAGAATGCAGCATAGATTTACCAGAGTGATACCTAGACTCCAAGAGTTAAGCTACGAGGAAGAATTTAGAAGGTCAAGGGGTGGTTAGATCGAACTTTTCAAGATATTAAGGGAAACAGATAGCTTAAATTGGGAAAAACAATTTCTGCTTGTTGGGGAGTCTAGGACTTGGGGGACATAGTCTAAAAATTAAAGCCAGACTTTCAGAAGTGAAATTAGGAAACACTTCTACACTCAAAAGGTGGTAGAAGTTGGAACTCTGTTCTGCAAATGGCAATTGATGCTAGATCAATTATTAATTTTAAAACTGAGATTGGTAGATTTTTGTTAACTAAAGAAATTAAGGTATGGGGGCATATAGAGTGAGGTCACAGGTCAGACATGATCTCATCGAATTGTGGAACGGTTTCAAGGAGATAAATGGCCGACTCCTGTTTTCTGTGTTCCAATGTTCCTGTTTGAGTCAGATTGCCAATTCAGTGGAAAAATGGTGCAAAATTGGGTGCATTTTGTAGCCTTGGCCCATCTCCTATAGGGTTTAGAATTCACAACTAAAACAAGTTATCAACAGTTTTACACTAAGTACCTGGCTTACTCCTTTAACCTTTCCCATGCAGTTCTTTCCCAATAGGCAAAAATGTAATTCAATATTTACAAAGCTTTCTATCATGGACTAATCAAACTTTTATTTCTGATACAAGAAACTCAGACTGCAGTTTCAAAATAAAAATGCAATTCTATTTAAGAACATGGATATTGAGTTGTGACTCGGTGGTACTGATTTTAACTTTAGGCACAAAACAATGGCTATTGGGCAGAGCACACCTTGCCTGTTGTTGCTGTCATGCCACCCAAGCCATTCCAAGGCCCAGACCTCATTTGTATCAATCAAGCAAGCTGCATGTACCAAATCAGCATTCTGATGCAATTTGCTGGTTGGTACAGGTGGGAAATCGTCCAATTCCTGTACAATACTGGGGGGTGGGGGGATGGAGGGGGCCATACGGTATGGCAATGGCTAGGTTTCTGTTGTGGGGCCAGGAGGGGGAATCTAGTGTGTGTCATAGAATTACATAAATTTTACAACACAGAATCAGGCCATTTGATCCAACTGGTGTGTGCCAGTGTTTATGCGGCACATGAGCTTGCTCCCACCTTACGTCAACTCATCCTATCTATATATCCTTCTATTCCTTTCTCCATCATGTACTTATCTAGCTTCCCCTTAAATGTATCAGGTTTAAAACAAATGCGTCATTACCTGCAATATATGTGCAGGTAAAAGTGTGTACATGTTACACGTCTACAGGACATGCTTTATCAGCCTTCAGCATGTGACATCAGCTATCATATGTGTGTGCACATTCATGCATGTGATTGTGTGTGTCTTATAAATATTCATTGCATACGTTTCATAATTCTAGTACAATTACTCAAGGTGTTAAAATGATTTGATAGGGTAGATACAGAGAAATTATTGCCTCTAATCAGTGTTATGAAAGTTCTTCTATTTTATTTTTTTATTTAAAGATACAGCACTGA
This sequence comes from Heterodontus francisci, assembly GCF_036365525.1. Taxonomy (NCBI): domain Eukaryota; kingdom Metazoa; phylum Chordata; class Chondrichthyes; order Heterodontiformes; family Heterodontidae; genus Heterodontus; species Heterodontus francisci. The sequence continues at coordinate 98,162,877 of NC_090382.1, forward strand.
AACAGGCCCTTCGGCCCACCGAGTCTGTGCTGACCAACAAGCACCCATTTTTATTAACCCTGCAGTAATCCCATAATCCCTACCACCGACCTACACTAGGGGCAATTTACAATGGCCAATTTACCGATCAACCTGCAAGTCTTTGGCTGTGGGAGGAAACCGGAGCACCTGGCGAAAACCCACACGGTCACAGGGAGAACTTGCAAACTCCGCACAGGCAGTACCCAGAATCGAACACGGGTCCCTGGAGGAATAGGAAGGGTGCAGTCACGATGTTGGGGGTTTACTACAGGCCTCCCAACAGCCAGCGGGAGATAGGGGAGCAGATATGTAGACAGATTTTGGAAAGATGTAAAGGTAACAGGGTTGTGGTGGTGGGTGATTTTAACTTCCCCAATATTGACTGGGATTCACTTAGTGCTAGGGGCTTGGATGGGGCAGAATTTGTGAGGAGCATCCAGGAGGGCTTCTTGAAACAGTATGTAGATAGTCCAACGAGGGATGGGGCCATTCTGGACCTGGTATTGGGGAATGAGCCTGGCCAGGTGGTCGAAGTTTCAGTGAGGGAGCATTTCGGGAGCAGTGACCATAATTACATAAGTTTTAAGGTACTTGTGGATAAGGGTAAGAGTAGTCCTCGGGTGAAGGTGCTAAATTGGGGGAAGGCTAATTATAACAATATTAGGCAGGAACTGCAGAATTTAGATTGGGGGCAGCTGTTTGAGGGTAAATCAACATCTGACATGTGGGAGTCTTTCAAACATCAGATGATTAGAATCCAGGACCAGCATGTTCCTGTGAGGAAGAAAGACAAGTTTGGAAAGTTTCAGGAAGCTTGGATACCACGGGATATTGTGAGCCTAGTCAAAAAGAAAAAGGAAGCATTTGTAAGGGCTGGAAGGCTAGGAACAGACGAATCCCTTGAGGAATATAAAGACAGTAGGAAGACAGGCGGCCACGGCGTGCGTTAAGTCCATTGAAGAGAAGAAGGAGCAGTGGGACCCTAGGGAAATTTTACCACAGAGGGGAAGCCTTGCGAAAAGGTGCCCCGAACACCCAAAAATCCACAAATGGCTCCTCGGCCGCAACTTCAAAGTGCCCGCGGGAGATGGCTTGGAGAGCATCTGCAGCGCACTGTCGGCAATGCTGGTACTGGCGCACGAGGATGTCGCTCACCTCCCGAAGGACGCGGAGGAGATTTCCAGGCGTCGATGGTGGGAACTGAGGAAATGGCTTATTACCTGCACCCCCTCTCCCCCCCACTTCCGCCCCCTTACCCCCCCCTTCCCCTTCCCCTCCCTTCAGCCCCTTCCCCTCCCCCCCTTCCGCCCTTCGCCTTCCACCCCCCTTTCCCCTTCCCAACTCCACTCTCTCAGCTCACCCCCCACCGCACCCTCCTCCCCCCTCACAACCCCTTCCCAGCCCCCCCTTCGCACCATCTTCCCCCTGCACCCCCTTCCCCTGCACCCCCCCTACCCCCTTACAGCCCCCTTCCCAGCTCCCCCTCGCACCCCCTTCCCTCCACCCCTCCCCCTTGCACCCCCTCCTCCCACCGGCATCATCCTACACCTGTGTAGGGGCCCTAACAACCCCACTGCCTTGTGGGCATCTCGGGAGAGACCAAGGCTAAGGGAGTAAACCCGAACAGAAAATCCGGAGCGGAACCCCGTAGGTGGTCATGTGTCACCTTTGGCATGTTTCCGGCAGTTCCTGCAGCCATATCGGTGCCAAACATCGTGCTCTGCACTCCTTTGGACCCCACCAGAAAGGCCGAGAGGGCGGTTTTGACGATTGGGCAACTCTCAACCTCCACACATTTGCCCAGGCATGCGCCATGGAGAGGTCACTCCATAGTTGCCTCACAGCGACTGAAACAACACGGAAGGCAGCAGTTACGGGTTACAAGTCCAGCTCAATTGGCGTAGAGATTGGGCGCCACGGGTTGCCTTTGTCGGTGGGAGAGGTCATCGCACCTCACTGGATAGCTACCGCCCGCCTCAAACCGGGCAGCCCCCGTTCAATAAGGTTCTGTACCGCCACAGTCCACCTGCTTCAATGGGTGCTTGGAGCTCAGATCATTGCCCGAAAGGTGGACTGCAACACCGCACCAAACAACATGAAGAAAGGAAAGAAGGTACCAGCCCTGCGCTTTGCAAGCTGGAACGTCAGAACTATGTGTCCTGGCCTGTCGGAAGACCTTACACAAATCAACGATTCTCGGAAGACCGCCATCATTAACAACGAGCTCAGTAGACTCAATGCAGACATTGCAGCACTTCAGGAGACACGCCTCCCCGCGAGTGGATCTCTAGCAGAGCAAGACGACACCTTCTTCTGGCAGGGCAGGGATCCTGAAGAACCAAGACAGCATGGAGTGGGCTTCGCCATCAGAAACTCCTTGCTCAGCATGATAGCGCCTCCCTCAAATGGCTCGGAACGCATACTGTCCATCCGACTGCTCACCACCTCTGGTCCAGTGCACCTACTCAGCATCTATGCTCCAACACTCTGCTCCACACCTGAAGCTAAAGACCAGTTCTACGAAGAACTCCATAACATCATTAGCAGCATCCCCAAAACCCAACACCTGTTCCAGCTGGGGGACATTAATGCCAGGGTTGGGGCCGACCATGACTCATGGCCCTCCTGCCTTGGGAAATATGGCGTTGGAAGGATGAATGAGAATGGGCAGAGACTGCTTAAGTTGTGTACCTATCATAACCTCTGCATTACCAACTCGTTCTTTCACACTAAACCCTGTCACCAGGTTTCATGGAGGCACCCAAGATCGCGTCGTTGGCACCAGCTAGACCTCATCGTCACAAGGCGAGCCTTCTTAAACAGTGTTCAAATCACACGCAGCTTCCACAGTGCGGACTGCGACACCGACCACTCCCTGGTGTGCAGCAAGGTTAGACTCAGACCAAAGATGTTGCATCATTCCAAGCAGAAGGGCCACCCGCGCATCAACATGAGCAGAATTTCTCATCCACAGCTGTTACAAAAATTTCTAAATTCACTTGTAACAGCCCTTCAAAACACTCCCACAGGGGATGCTGAGACCAAGTGGGCCCACATCAGAGACGCCATCTATGAGTCAGCTTTGACCACCTATGGCAAACGTGTGAAGAGAAATGCAGACTGGTTTCAATCTCATACAGAAGAGCTGGAACCTGTCATAGCCGCTAAGCGCATTGCACTGTTGAACGACAAGAAAACCGCCAGCGAGTTAACATCCGTGGCACTTAAAGCAGCCAGAAGCGCTACACAAAGAACAGCCAGGCGCTGCGCAAATGACAACTGGCAACACCTATGCAGTCATATTCAGCTGGCCTCAGACACCGGAAACTTCAGAGGAATGTATGATGGCATTAAGAGAGATTTTGGGCCAACCATCAAGAAGATCGCCCCCCTCAAATCTAAATCAGGGGACATAATCACTGACCAACGCAAACAAATGGACCACTGGGTTGAGCACTACCTAGAACTGTACTCCAGGGAGAATGTTGTCACTGAGACTACCCTCAATGCAGCCCAGCCTCTACCAGTCATGGATGAGCTGGACATACAGCCAACAAAATCGGAACTCAGTGATGCCATTGATTCTCTAGCCAGCGGAAAAGCCCCTGGGAAGGACAGCATTACCCCTGAAATAATCAAGAGTGCCAAGCCTGCTATACTCTCAGCACTACATGAACTGCTATGCCTGTGCTGGGACGAGGGAGCAGTACCTCAGGACATGCGCGATGCCAATATCATTACCCTCTATAAAAACAAAGGTGACCGCGGTGACTGCAACAACTACCGTGGAATCTCCCTGCTCAGCATGGTGAGGAAAGTCTTTGCTCGAGTCGCTCTAAACAGGCTCCAGAAGCTGGCCGAGCGCGCCTACCCTGAGGCACAGTGTGGCTTTTGTGCAGAGAGATCGACCGTTGACATGCTGTTCTCCCTTCGTCAGATACAGGAGAAATGCCGTGAACAACAGATGCCCCTCTACATTGCTTTCATTGATCTCACCAAAGCCTTTGACCTCGTCAGCAGACGTGGTCTGTTCAGACTACTAGAAAAGATTGGATGTCCACCAAAGCTACTAAGTATCATCACCTCATTCCATGACAATATGAAAGGCACAATTCAACATGGCGGCAACTCATCAGACCCCTTTCCTATCCTGAGTGGCGTGAAACAGGGCTGTGTTCTCGCACCCACACTCTTTGGGATTTTCTTCTCCCTGCTGCTTTCACATGCGTTCAAGACTTCTGAAGAAGAAATTTTCCTCCACACAAGGTCAGGGAGCAGGTTGTTCAACCTTGCCAGTCTAAGAGCGAAGTCCAAAGTACGGAAAGTCTTCATCAGGGAACTCCTCTTTGCTGACGATGCTGCTTTAACATCTCACACTGAAGAGTGCCTGCAGAGTCTCATCGACAGGTTTGCAGCTGCCTGCAATGAATTTGGCCTAACCATCAGCCTCAAGAAAACGAACATCATGGGGCAGGACGTCAGAAATGCTCCATCCATCAATATTGGCGACCTCGCTCTGGAAGTGGTTCAAGAGTTCACCTACCTCGGCTCAACTATCACCAGTAACCTGTCTCTAGATGCAGAAATCAACAAGCGCATGGGAAAGGCTTCCACTGCTATATCCAGAAGGTCCAAGAGAGTGTGGGAAAATGGTGCACTGACACGGAACACAAAAGTCCGAGTGTATCAAGCCTGTATTCTCAGTACCTTGCTCGATGGCAGCGAGGCCTGGACAACGTATGTCAGCCAAGAGCGACGTCTCAATTCATTCCATCTTCGCTGCCTCCGGAGAATACTTGGCATCAGGTGGCAGGACCGTATCTCCAACACAGAAGTCCTCGAGGCAGCCAACATCCCCAGCTTATACACACTACTGAGTCAGCGGCGCTTGAGATGGCTTGGCCATGTGAGCCGCATGGAAGATGGCAGGATCCCCAAAGACACATTGTACAGCGAGCTCGCCACTGGTATCAGACCCACCGGCCGTCCATGTCTCCGCTTCAAAGACCTCTGCAAACGCGACATGAAGTCCTGTGACATTGATCACAAGTCGTGGGAGTCAGTTGCCAGCGTTCGCCAGAGCTGGCGGGCAGTCATAAAGGCGGGGCTAAAGTGTGGCGAGTCGAAGAGACTTAGCAGTTGGCAGGAAAAAAGACAAAAGCGCAAGGGGAGAGCCAACTATGTAACAGCCCTTACAAACAAATTTTTCTGCAGCACAGGGGCGCAGTGGTTAGCACCGCAGCCTCACAGCTCCAGCAACCCGGGTTCAAATCTGGGTACTGCCTGTGTGGAGTTTGCAAGTTCTCCCTGTATCTGCGTGGGTTTCCTTCGGGTGCTCCGGTTTCCTTCCAGAGCCAAAAGACTTGCAGGTTGATCGGTGAATTGGCCATTATAAATTGCCACTAGTATAGGTAGGTGGTCGGGGAATATAGGGACAGGTGAGGATGTGGTAGGAATATGGGATTAGTGCAGGATTAGTATAAATGGGTGGTTAATGGTCGGTACAGACTCGGTGGGCTGAAGGGCCTGTTTCAGTCCTGTATCTCTAAATCTAAATCTAAATCTAAAAACCTGTGGAAGAGCCTGTCACTCTCGAATTGGCCTTTATAGCCACTCCACACACCACTGACCACCTCCAGGCGCTTACCCATTGTCTCTCGAGATAAGGAGGCAAAAAAGAGGAAGGAACTTAAGCAAGGAGTTAGGAGGGCTAAAAGGGGTCATGAAAAGTCATTGGCAAACAGGATTAAGGAAAATCCCAAGGCTTTTTATACATATATAAAGAGCTAGAGGGTAACCAGGGAAAGGGTTGGCCCACTCAAGGACAGAGATGGGAATCTATGTGTGGAGCCAGAGGAAATGGGCGAGCTGCTAAATGAGTACTTTGCATCAGTATTCACCAAAGAGAAGGACTTGGTGGATGATGAGCCTAGGGAAGGGACTGCAGATAGTCTCGTCATCTCATTATCAAAAAGGAGGAGGTGTTGGGTGTCTTGGAAAGCATTAAGGTAGATAAGTCCCCAGGGCCTGATGGGATCTACCCTAGAATACTGAGGGAGGCAAGGGAAGAAATTGCTGGGGCCTTGACAGAAATCTTTGCATATTCATTGGCGACAGGTGAGGTCCCAGAGGACTGGAGAATAGCCAATTTTGTGCCTTTGTTTAAGAAGGGTGGCAAGGATAATCCAGGAAATTATAGGCCGGTGAGCCTTACGTCTGTGGTAGGGAAACTATCAGAGAGGATTATTCGGGACAGGATTTACTCCCATTTGGAAACAAACGAACTTATTAGCGAGAGACAGCATGGTTTTGTGAAGGGGAAGTCGTGTCTACCTAATTTGATTGAGCTTTTTGAGGAAGTGACGAAGATGATTGATGAAGGAAGGACAGTGGATGTTATCTATATGGACTTCAGTAAAGCCTTTGACAAGGTCCCGCATGGCACACTGGTACAAAAGGTGAAGTCACATGGGATCAGAGGTGAGCTGGCAAGATGGATATAGAACTGGCTTGGTCATAGAAGACAGAGGGTATCAGTAGATGGGTGTTATTCTGAATGGAGGGATGTGACTAGTGGTGTTCCGCAGGGATCAGTGCTGGGACCTTTGCTGTTTGCAGATCAGCCATGTTCTAATTAAATGGTGGTGCAGGCCCAAGGGGCTGACTGACCTATTCCTGATCGTAATGTTCCTATAAGTGCCAATGCTTGCGTGTGTGAGTCTGTTGACTCTATTGTGTCTATGCTGATTAGGACTCTACAGCCTTGCGGACTGAACATTGAGTCCAATAACTTCAGAGCATGACTGGCCTTTTTTTTTATATTTTATTTTTTAACCATGTACCTGCTTTTCATGTAGTCAGAGCTGCTCATTATTCTGCTATTAACAGTCTCTCTGGAATAACGCTTTGTCTTTCACCGCAAGCATTAGCACATGCTTTGCCTTTGTCCCAGGACATATTTGTTATTTAATCTCTCTCTGCCCTTTCAAACACCTTCCCCATGTTCTCTCCACCACCACCCCCTCTCCCTCACTTGCTTAAAACCTAATTCTTTTCTAACCTTTGCCAGTTCTGATGAAAGGTCACAGACCTGAAACGTTAACTTTGCTTCTCTCTCCACAGATGCTGCCAGACCGGCTGAGTATTTCCCGCACTTTCTGTTTTTGTTATCCTCAATGTGAAAATGTAATCTAAATCCTGACTAGATCCATCCCCAGAGCAATCTGGATGACTGAAATTAAACATCCAAAATTTAGCAGGATGGCAGCCAACTGGCTGACAGCTAGAGATTTTTTGTTAGAGAGTATCGAGCTGCATTTTCAACTCGGGTGCGATTGCTTCATCTAAAAATAAGAGCAGTGACGTCCTATTGTTGGGCTCCCTTGACTCACTGAACTGTCACAGATTATTCTTCGAGTCGGAGAATGGAGAATCAAAAAAGTATCTCATTTGAATGATGTATTATTTTAAAATATTATGCCTGTGAAAATTAAAGACATCCTACTGGATTATTTACAGTCCATAAAATCATTATCAGAGGCTTTTTATTCTGAGTTTCAAGCAGTTATGCCATTTATTGAATATATATAAAATATCTTTGCGGATTTTTGAGTTGAACTGACTTTAAGCCCCTGCTGTTAGGTGACATTAGCAAAAAGCAGCACTACAGTGCTCTCTAGTACCATTTTTCAAGTGTGAAATTAGATATTGAAATCTCAATGGTAGACTCCTCAAAAACGTCATATTTCTCTCTGGGACCTATTTCCAGAGTCACGGTAGTGTAAGCATTTTTAGTGGAATGTGACATTTCTTCACCATGTTTACAATATTAATTTATCCTCCTAAATGAGGATTTAACGCCAGCCTTTGTGGGGAAAACAGATAGAAAAGGTGGGTAGAATGGGAAAGAAGAGAAAGAAGGAGGTGGGGCATTAATAAACAGGGGATTGAGAGCATGCAGGACTGAAAGAGCTGAAGGAAATTTGAGAGTGTAGGGAATTGAGAGAGATAAAGGGGCATTAAGGAAGATAGAGGTTGGAAAAGAATAGATTTGTGAGGAAGAGAAGGGGCTCAGGAGAGAAGGGAGACTCAAGCAAGTTCCGGATTCAGAGAGAAGCATGGCTTTTAATTCCTAGGTGGAAATCTGGGCAGAGCCTGCAAAAATCCCGCCTAGGAATCTGTAAGGGAGGCCCAGCCAATTTTAACAGTCAGGCCTCATTAACATCCCCTTACCCAGCTGCCAACCCAAAATCAGGTCCAAGGATCAGCCTGCCTGCTGCCAGGAGGTGAGGGTCAAGTGGCCTGGGGACCATGCAAGGGCTCTCAGGGAGGTTGCGGTGCAGGGGTTTGGGTGCAGGGCTTTCGTAGGTTCCCGCAGGTGAGAAATGGGAAGCCCAGGGCAGCAGAAGCTCAGACTGTCCTTGGAGTGCTCATAGGAAGTAGCATGAAGTCCGGCTAGATGGAGTACTGCTGCAACAAAGTACGTAACTCGGGGAATTTGGTGACTGAGGGAATTCAGAGCAGTGAGAGAAGAGGTGCTGTTCTGGTCTTTTACAAAACAAAGAGCGGTGTGAATGAGGGAGCAGAAGACAGTGAGACCTGGCAGCACCAGCGGCTGCTGATAAATTAGAGTGGGGAAAGAGCGGACCTTTTCCAGAAAAAGCAAGAAGTGACATTAGAGGACAGCATATTGGTGATGGGTTGGTGATTTTTTAAAGAGTTTTTTTTCTCTCTAATCTAAACAAGCACTGGGAAACTATAAAGTACTGTATTAAATTTACAGCTTAAATTAATTAATAAAGTTCCATTCAGGGTAAGTATAACAGCAACTGAATTACAGTAAAAGCTTTGTTATCTGGCACTTTGCAAACAGGAAAGCTCTACTATCCAGAATTTCCTAAATCTTCCGAGACTTGTCTCCCACTGCCGAGTTTTCCCGAGTGCAGCCAACTGTTCTCAGCATTACTGTATTGTAGTTAGTGATGCTGCCGATAGTCATCTTAGTAGCACTGCCGGCAGTCCATCTCATTGTGTCACTGTGCTTATGCAGTATTGCAATTTATCTGCCCATCCATCCATTATGGTATCCAATAAAACATTAACAAGAAAAGGGAAAAACGGAAAAGGATAGTATTGATGCTACACCACAAAATAGACATTTGCAGGCATCTTGAAAACAGTGAAAATAGTACTGTGTTGATGAATGATTATAACGTTGGTTCATCAACCATATATGACATTAATGGACAAAAAGGCCAATTGTTGAAATTCTTTGCTTGTTCCAAAACTAAAAAAACTGTTGAACAATGCCGTACTCTACATAAACCTAAATTAGAGCGGCTAGATAGTGTATTGTATGAATAGTTTTCGTTGAAATGCGCGAAGGGTGCCCCAGTCTCAGGCCCAATGCATTGAAAATGCAAAAGACTTTCATAAGCAAATGGAATTGACTGAACCGTGTGCATTTTCCGATAGAAAATTTTCTTGCTTTAAATAGCGGCATGGTATATATAGGCTCAATGTAACTGGTGAACAAAAATCAGCTGACCATGGGGCTGCAGAAAAGTATTGTGATTTCTTCAAAAAATTACTTGCTGAACATGATCTGTCCCCAGAACAAATTTATAACTTAGATGAAACAGGCCTATTTTGGTGCTGTTTGTCTAATTCTACCCTAGTTGGTGCAAGTTAATTTAGTGCTGCAGGTTTTAAGCAAAATAAAGACAGAATAACTGTGCTAATGCTGCCGAAATGCACTAAGTGAAGCTTTTAGCGATTGTCAAATATAATCGTATTGGAGCATTTAAAGGTGTAAAGCATTTCCCTGTTGATTACAAAGCACAAAGTAATACATGGATGGACAAAGCAATTTTTATAATTGGTTTCACTATGTTTTTGTACCTGCAGTGAAGGAACATTTTAGAAAAGTAAGAAAACCTGAAGAAAGCTATTCTTTTATTGGACAATTGTTGAGCTCACCCTCATGAATCAAAGTTAGTGTCATACGAGCATACAAATTAGGAGCAGGAGTAGACCCTTGAGCCTGCTCCGCCATTCAATAAGATCATGGCTGATCTGATTGTAATCTCAACTCCGCGTTTCCACCTACCCCCAATAACTTTTCACCCCCTTGCTTATCAAGAATCTATCTACCTCTGCCTTAAAACTATGTAAAGACTCTGCTTCCACTGCCTTTTGAGGAAGAGAGTTTCAAAGAGTCATGAGCCTCGGAGAGAAAATATTTCTCTTCATCTCTGTCTCAAATGGGCGACCCCTTATTTTTAAATAGTGACCCCTGGCTCTAGATTCTCCCACAATGGGAAACATCTTTTCCACAACCACCCTGTCAAGACCCCTCAGGATCTTAGATATTTCACTCAAGTCGCCGGTAATAGTTTTACCATCTTCCTGCCTGCCAATGTTAACTCTTGATTCAATCAATAGACCAGAGCATCATCCAGAATGTGAAATGTTTTTACAGGAGAGATTTCTTAAGAATGTTAATCAACCATGAAGGCACAACCCAAAAATTACAATCAAATTATGACATTAAAGATGTAATTTTCAACGTGGCTTGTGCATGAAATTTGGTGAAAGCTGAAACATTAAGACGGGCTTGGAGCAAATTGTGGCCCAATGTGACGTACACAGGAGTACCTTCTGATGGAGAGGAACTTCAAGGTTTTAATATTCATCATAAAAAAAAGAATATTACAAACTCTTGACATGCTGAGGGATGTTCCTTCCAAAAACCCAAATCAACCGCTTAGCGAAAATAATGTAGAAGATTGGGTTGAAGCTGACAAGGTTGCAGTGACACATGTTGGGCTGAATTCTGTTGAGCTCCTGACGTTGGGCTCCATGATGGCGGGGGTGGCCGGATGATCGTAGCGGCCCGCCACAGAGCCCAACGCTGGGATTGCTGGACTCAGTCTTCCCAGTGGTGGTGAGGCTCTGTGGCGGCCCCTCCTCCACTCGGTGACGGAACCCGACTTTAAATATTTAATTTGAATTACCCGCGATCTTACTGTCAGATCTGGATCTGCCGTGCGATGGGCGACACCCACACTTTTCCATCCAGGGAAAGCTGGCGCCACCAAGGTGGGGAAGGGGGGATCTCAGGATATTTACTGCATGTGGGGGTGGGGGAGTGGGGAGGTGGGACGAATGGGGTCAACATTTACTTTCGATGTAGCGGGTACAATGTCATGTCTTATATTGAATCATCGTTCAAGGCTTTATTGAACAGGAGAAGATGTTGTATAATGTGATGGGTTAAAGAAGTGTTGGAAAGCTTTGATAAAGGGATTGGTTGAGGGAAAATGGACAAATATTTGAAGCAGAAGATGCAGGGAAATGGGATTTGATTAGTGCAGCAACAGCCTCTTCCCATGCTGTGAATGTCTATGGCTCCCTGTTGTAACACATACCCCTTCTAATTTGACAAAACGGCACTTGTATTTCCAGTCTACCTGCTGGTTTATATTTTTATTGTAAAAATATTTTCTATTCCTCTTCTTCAGGTCCTACAATGCCATACATCACTTGATGAGACAGACAGGTGTAATTCTCCTAAATTTCTGCTACCTCTTGCACAAGACTATCTCCACTTCTGATGACTCTGTCATTTCTTGTTAAGAGAATTGTGTCATCCTGAAATCAGGAACATAATCTGCAGTCTCTGAGCAGAGCTGGCAGCCCTTTAAAAATGGCATCAGCGTCTGCACAGAGACAGCTGACACCGTTCACAGCGTTGCTGCGGCCACCCTGCAACATGATTGGGGGAAGTGGCCGCCCTGCTTATTTTAATGAGCTGCCGCTCTCAAGATCGCGGTGGTGTGGCGGCGCGAGGCCCGTGCATGCGGGCCGCCATTTTTCTCACCCACTGCCGGGAAACAAAATTCAGCCCGTTGTTAATGATGCAGAAATAATAGTGCCCTGAAACCTGAGAAGTCTAAGGAGGCTCTGCAGAAGAAGATTTTGGTGAGGAACAGAAAATAACTTGGGCTAATGCTGCTTCAGCATTTGATACAGTCATCAAATTTGCTGAAAGGCAGACTTATTATTCTGCACAAGAAGTTATGCAGCTACATATTTTGCATTCTACTTTCAAGCAAAAAAGACATAAAGCAAGTAGGCAAACTGATATCTGAAATCTTTTCAAGAAAGCTTCCAGGCTTGCCTTCAGCTCAGTACAGATTCTGTCCCATCACCTCTAACATCTAGTGCTTTAGCGTAATTTTTACATTAAGTTTACTGTTCCTCAAGAATGCTATGCATCTTTACTGCCTCAAGATTTCTGCATTGCACATTTTCTTGTTCTTTGCATGTAATCATTTCTCTTAAAATTAAAACTATTGCATTGTGTAGTGTTTGATTGATCTGGGCTTGATTGTATTAGTCTGTCCACTTATCTGTGTTCACTATGTTTGATTGCTTAAGCCTATGGGTGGAGCTGAAGAGTTTGAAACTGAAACCAAAAAAGACAGAGACTGTTCTGAGAAGACATTGTGCTGAGACCTTGTAGTGCAGAAATATTTAAAAGTGCTGTAAATAAACCAGTTGATGATTTAATACAAATGTGATATCTGCATTGTTTTGAGATAAATCAGATATATATAATATATCCAGAAACCCGACGTAAACATAACAAAAACATGGCTACAAGGATGATTCTGCAAAATGTAATGTTACCAGCTCCCTTCTGCTGATAGTGATGGATTTCGGGGTTCAAGACCTACTTGCTCACTATGAAGTTTGGCAGCTCAGATATAGCGGCAAACCGTAAGAAAGCAATACTCGTACATTATCTCAGAGCAGAAGGCCAGCGTATATTCGAGCAGCTAGCAGAAAATACATCTACGTTTGATACGGTGTGAGTGCTCTTGAAAAATACTTCGGGCCAAAGAAAACATAAGAACACAAGAAATAGGAGCAGGAGTAGACCATATGGCTCATCGAGCCTGCTCCACCATTCAAAACGACCATGGCTGATTTAGGATTCAACGCCACTTTCCTGCCTGCTTGCCATACCCCTTGATTCCCTGAGAGACCGCATATCTGTCTATCCTAGCCTTAAATGTATTCAACGATGGAGCATCCACAATCCTCTGGGCTAGATAATTCCAAAGATTCACAACCCTTTGACTGAAGTAATTTCTCCTCTTCACAGTCCTGTATGATTGGCTCTTTATCCTGAGACTGTGCCCCCATGTTTCAGATTCCCCGACCAGCGGAAATAATCTCTCAGCGTCTACCATATCCAGTCCCTTTAGAATCTTATATGTTTCAATGAGATCACCTCTCATTCTTTTAAACTCCAGAGAATACAGGCCCAATATACTTACTCTCTCATTATTGGACAACCCCCTCATCCCAGGGACCAATCTAGTGAACCTTTACTGCACTGCTTCCAATGCAAGTATATTTTTCTTAAATGTGGAGACCAAAACTGCACACAGTATTCCAGATGTGGTCTCACCAAAACCCTATACAATTGTAGCAATACTTCCTAATTCCTGTACTCCAATCCCCTTGCAATAAAGGCTAACATGCCATTTGCTTGTTGTACCTGCATGTTAACTTACTGCGTTCCTTGTACAAGCATACCAAAATCTCTTTGAACATCGACACTCACAAGTTTCACACCTTGTAAAAAATATTCTATTCTTATGACCAAAGTGCATAACTTCACACTTCCCTACATTATACTCCATCAAAAGTGTGATGATAGAGCAATGCGCATCCTGCCAGAGATCCCAGGGACATGGTGAGTCCATTAAACAATATGTGACAGCACTGCAGCAATTGGCAGCTGCATATTAATTTGGCACACCAACCAATGAACTAATTTGTGACCAATTAATTGAAAAATCTTCAATTCCACGAATTAGGGAACGTCTCCTCACAGAGGATGATGATTTAACCTTGGAAAAAGCCATATCCTTGACAGTCCAGATAGAATCTGCCATCTTAGATTCGAAGAGGTTACACACATATGGACTCAGGATTGCAGACACAGCTTGCCCAACCAGCTTCAGCAAGACCTTAGCAACCTCATCAAAATGTGCCCCATCACAGTCAGTTACTTTCAAAACTCTGCCCAAATTATGAAAATGCTCATCGTCTCACAACGGCATGTCCAGCTCAAGGGAAAAAAGTGCAACTCGTGTTTAAAGTGGAACCATTTTGCAAAGATGTGCAAGTCGATGAAGAAAATACATCATCGGTTCGACATATGGGGGAGTTTCTTCCTGAGAGTGAGGTACAACATGTATTTACCATCACAAAAACTAAAGCACCAGATCACTGTAATGAGTGCTCAGTCAAGACCACAGGCATCTCAGTGTCACTTCTTATCGATGTTGGTGTGGAAGTATCAATTTGGAGTGACAAACTGTACCATTGGTATTTTTTACAATTCTCTCTCACTCCTGCAACAAGAATTCACCTGGCATCCATCTTCCACCCTCTTTTTTTGTTTCATCGTATTCTCTATCTCCCTTGTTATCCAAGGAACTCTGGCTTTGATTCCATTACCTTTCACTCTTGCTGGAATGTACCTAGCCTGTACCTGAAACATCTCTTCCTGAAAGATCACCCATTGTTCCATTACAGTTTTTCCAGTCAGTCTTTGGTTCCATTTTACTCTGGCTAGATCCCTTCTCATCGTATTGAATTTAGTTCTCTTCCAGTTTAGAAGTTTTACTTTAGATTGTTCCTTACTCTTCTCCACTGCTAATCTATATGATGATCACACTTACCCAAGTGTTCCTCCACAGACACTTGGTCCACTGGGCCAGCCTCATTCACCAGCACCAGATCCAGCAATGCCTCCTTACTAGTTGGATTGAGAACATACTGGCCAAGGAAGTTCTCATGAACACATTTCAGAAATTCCTCCTCCTCTTTATCCTTTGTTCTAACATTATCCCAATCAATATTTGGGGAACAAAATTCTATAGTTCTTGCACATCTCTGTGATTTCCCTGCACATTTGCTCCTCTATCTCTCTCTTACTATTTGGAGGCCTATAGAAGACCCTCAGTAATGTGATCATCCCCCTTTTGCTTCTCAACTCTAACCAGATGTATTCTGGCTTTGTCCCCTCAAGGACCCCCTTTCCTTCCAATACTACAATGCCTTCCCTAATCAGTTCTGCCATCCCAACTCCCTTTTTTCCTTCCCTATCTTTTCTGAACATTTTGTATCCGTGAATATGAAGCGCCCAGTCCTCACCATTTTTAAGCCACATTTCCATTATTGCCACTAGATCATATTCCCACATGGCTATTTGTGCTTGTAACTCACCAACCTTATTCACCACACTTTGTGCATTTGCATACATGCATCGTAAACCTGTCTTTGTGTTCCTCGTAGTTCTAAGTCTGTTCCTATCTAATTTGGTACTACTCTTCTCCACCACTGTCCAAAACTCTCACTTTGCACACCTTATCCCTCTTTTCAACTTCTATGTGCTGGTGGCCACCCATCTGCCAAATTAGTTTAAATCCTCCCCAACCACACTAGTCAACCTCTGCACAAGCACATTGGTCCCGGTCCTGTTGAGGTGCAACCCGTCCCTTTTGAATAGGTGCTTCCCAGAATCTGTGTCCCCAGGGCATTAGCCTGCATCTGTGGATTACTAGTTCAGCGACATTACCACTACACCACTGTCTCCCCCCAGTTTATTAACCATGAATTAAAAGTCTCCCTAGTGATTGGAGGGATGAGTGAGAAGAGGTGAAAAAAGAGGTTGATTGAGAAACAGTGAGGGGGTTTAGAGGGAGGGGTTGCTTGATAGAGGAGAAGTTGAAATGGAAAGGGGAGAGTGAAGAGAGAGGGTGTTGAAAAGTGGCACAAAATTGAGAGCAAAGTGGCTGAAGAGAGAATTAGGGTTGAGAGAGTATCGCAAGGTTGAGAGAGAAGGGGAATATCGCTACAGTGTGATAAGTTTACCTTAATACATTACGGACATTATCAAGTAACGTGCTGGAGAAATTACACTATAAGCATTGAATTCTGCCCATAATATGACTTATTTGGCGAATGCACAGTGCAGAAGAGATTGGGAACCCACTGCGGATTTAAGTAAATATGCGTCATGTTTATTTAACACATCTACCATCAGTACAAATAGCAAAACATATTATTTCTCTTCTGAATATCATTAACGATGAATAAAGATGGCATGGAAAATAATGTCCAAAATATAAGGTACATTAATTTCCTTGTAAACATATATCCAGGAGATTCCTGCAGATCTCATAAAAAAGGGACTTCTAATCATTGTGCAAAGATTAACATCCGTCTGCCCAAAGATCAATTCTTAGGGATTAACTACATTGGTGTGTGTTTTAACTAAACCTTATGACTATTCTTACAAGTTGGACACTGATTTGTTGATTATTTTGTCCTATTAGGACAAGTTCATTGTTATTGTCATGATGTAACAACAACTTGCATTTATATGGTATCTTTTTATTAAAAAGCATTCAAAGGTATTAAGATAAAAACAGCAGAAGGGACAGAATTTGTTTTGCACATATCACTACAACTGAATATAGTGTCAAGCTGAGGCTGGGAATGGTCTACAATGATCCTCTCTGGCTGCAGCATTTCTGCCTTCCAGAAGGTGGCTTTTGTTTTTGACTATCAGACATTATTAATCTGTTAGTTAGGTCAGGCAGATATTGTTTGGATGATGTGAACAACATCCATCTATGGAGAATTCAACTGGACATGGGAATGTCAAAGGATGTATTAACCTATTAAAATGAATTATAGGCAGTTAGAAGGATAATGGAGCATTTAAACTTATAGCCTGTGAGACAGTGATTAACTGAACTATGCAGGTACAGCAACTACAGGTTAATCCTAAATGGAACCAAACTGGAAGCATGTTACAGAATGCTGGTGAAGATGCTTTTGACGACATTCATTGTTGTCAAGCGGTAAAGTGCAACTTAAGAAGATCAGACTGCTTACTGCTGCCATTGTAAAAAATCTTCTGCGGATCTGGAAATGCCTATTTGTTTGACTTCTGTAAATAAATTCAGTTAATTGTTTTGGAATCTGAGTTCATACCGAGCATGGTTTTAAAAATACCATCTTCCAGACTGGCTTGGAGAAAAATAAGATGCGTGAATTGTAAAGATCATGAGATCTCTGCAGAGGCAAAAAAAACAGCAGGCCTGGGTCATAAAGAATACAAAGTCTGGTTATAAAGCTGCTTACAGGAAATACAGTGACTGCTGAAAAAATTCATTAAAACATCACATTGGTGGCAACAAAGGCCCCACGGGCTAGTTCTATGATAGACATTAATGTAAATATTATTTAGGGTTACATATAGGAAAGTTTATATTCTCACACTAAAAAACTTGGTGTAAGAGTTGATGCTATCGCATTACATTATACAGTGTAGAAGGCATCTGATCCCAAGAAAGATTGCTTTCCAGGTGAGTAGAACATACTATGTTTGCACTTTAGAGACATAGTCCAGTTCTGATAAACACAGAGCTACTTAAGGGCCAGTTGTAAAGTTGGATCAGGAGATAAAATCATCGCATGCACTGTGCAGACATATTGGACTGAATCTCTGGGCAGGAACGGAGCTGGATGGGGCCCAAAAATACTGATGCCGGCTGCAGTGCAGGTTTCACAACACTGTTCCCGGCGCGACCATGTTCACTAGGGCAGGGAGAGGGCAACATCGCGATCTTGCCTGCTCCCCAATTAAGGCCAAATATGATGGTTGAGAAGCTCATTGTTAATGGGTGGAGGGCTGTTGAGATTTTCGTGGGTTACACGGGCTACATGCACCGTCTGGGACAGACCAGTTGAAGGGAGGCGGGTACACAGCTTGGAGACAGTCATGGCTGCCCCAGGGAATTACCTCAGACCTGTAAAAGGGTGAATGCCGCAGAGAGGGACTTAGCCATTGGCAAACAAGTCCCCTTGGCGCAGCGCAGGTGCCGGGGAGAGTGAGAAGTAAGTGCTCAGGCAGTGCAGGGAGTCGTCACCCTCCTAACATCGGGATGGCAGGAAAGCAGGGGCCAAGGCTGTCAAGGACAATTGTGAGCACAAGGATGGCAGTAGCTGGCAATGGGGGCGTGACTCTCAGATTTTGATGAGGATGAGGAACAACATCCTCCGTAGGAATGGCATTGCCCCCAGGCATCAGGAGGTCAGGGGAGAGGAACAAGGGCAGGAAGGATGCGGAGGCCATACTGTCAGCATAGGATCTACCAGCGAGGGTGGAGCTACCTGGGATGACCGAGAACCAGTACCACAGGAGACTGCGACTCTCCAGGCAGATGGCTTCAGACATCTGTGCCCTCACTGCCGAAAACCTTGCACCTCACAGCACTGGTTACCATGCCCACCCAGTAGCCGTCAAAATCACTGTGACCTTGAACTCCTTCGCTTCTGGCTCCTTCCAAGAATCAGCTGCAGACTTTGGTGGCATCTTGCAAATAGCTGCACTCCGCTGCATCTAGCACATCACTGATGCCCTATTTGCCAAGGCTGGTCAGTCATTCACTTCACGATAGATAAGGCCTCACAGGCACAGTGCAGTGGGTTTTGCCACCATCGCTGGATTCCCCAGGTGCAGGGCATCATCAATTGCATCCACATGGCCATCAAGTCACTCAGTGACATGCCACAGAGAATAATCAACAGGAACAGCTTCCACTCCCTTAATATTCAGTTGGTCTGTGAACGCAACAAGAGCTTCCTCCATGCACTCGCTTTCCTGGAAGATTCCATGGCTCCTTCATCCTCCACCCGTCCACACTGCCTCAGCTCTTCACTCCATCCCACAAAGTCCGTGGATGGATCCTCTGGGACAAGGGATATCCCTTGAAGTGATGGATACTCACCCTCTAAGAAGGCCCCAGACAGACACAAAGGTGATAAAACCAATGCTGCCTGCTCACTAGGAGAACCATTGAACAGGCCATCAGGCTTCTGAAGATGCAGGTTCAGTGCCTGGACTGGTCTATTGGTGTCCTCCAATACACTCCTGCAAGGGTCTCACTCATTGTGCTAGTCTGCTATGCACTCCATAGCATGGCCTTCCAGAGAGACATGGACCTAGAGGACAGTGAGACCCTGAAAGGGTGAAGCTCATCGGAGGAGCAGGAAGTGGGAGAGGAGGAGGAGAAAGTGGATGCAGGGCAGTGAAAGAGGGAGGAAGCAGAACACAGGAACTCCAGCTGCACAGGGAGGTGGCAGGAACAGTGCAGAGCGTGAAGGTCTCGGCAGGATGCCATGAATGTCAGAGATCATTTAATTCAGGAACATTTCATCTGAGTCCCTCTGACTCAGGATGAAGGGCATGGTATGGAATTCAGTCTCAGGTACCAATGCTAACACATCCATTGAAGGTGCAGCCTGAAACATCTAAATATTTACCGCCAATGAAGGTTGCACATCTTCCCAGAGGCTGCATTTTCACCATGGAAAGACCTTTGATCTCTTTCACCACCTCATATGACTTTTCTCGTCCACAAGCAATAAAAAGAGACATATGGCTTAAAATGTCATTATTTATATCATGCTCAGAAAGGGAGACAGTGCAAAGATACAGCAAGGAGACACACCAGTGACCCACTCAGTGCCCCGTGTGATGCTGTGACCTCCACCCTGGACCACTTGTGCATGGTGCTCCCTTTGTTACCTTACAGGAGCAGGAGGCAGCCTGCTCACTTGCCTCACCTTGTGTCTGAGATGCGTGTGGCTGTCGTCCGCTTCGTGGAGGTGCTGTGGAGGCATCTCCAGAGGCTGCTGCACCTGCATCATTGCAGGGGCAGCATCTGTCACTTGACCCTGCTGCACAGATGTTCCCTCTGTCAGAGGAGCCAAGGAGGTCCAGAATGATGATGGCGCTCCCTATGGCTGGAGGCGGACATTAGCTGGGGC
Organism: Heterodontus francisci; assembly: GCF_036365525.1. Taxonomy (NCBI): domain Eukaryota; kingdom Metazoa; phylum Chordata; class Chondrichthyes; order Heterodontiformes; family Heterodontidae; genus Heterodontus; species Heterodontus francisci. The sequence continues at coordinate 98,182,824 of NC_090382.1, forward strand.
GCAACTTACATCCACTCCAAACATCTCTGCATCACCAGTGCCACTGATCAGTCCAGGCTACACAGTGTGGCAAGCATCCTGTGGATGTCAGTGCATACTTCCTGCGTATGGCGCTCCATGCGGTTGGCCACTCTGTGTGTGAGTACAAGTAATATCCAAAGAAAATGTGGGTTTATTATAACTTAACTGGAACATTTATATATTGTTACAACCGAGGCGGGAGCAATGCACTGTCAATTAAGTCCTATCACTCCACAGGTTGCAGCATATTATTAAGGTTTCCCCACCCAATCAGAAAACAGCCAAGTTTAGACAACAACAAATTAACTATTTATTAAAACTAAATCTTAAACACTATTAAGATAAACCTATGTCTAAAGACCTTATAACTTCTTATTTTAACCTAACTCCCCCATTCACACACAGACACTCAAAAATCACAGTTAACCGGTTTCTTTTCAAAATTATATTTTTAAAATAAGCTGTTTCTTAAGAATAACTAAATAACTGGCATATAAGTCTTTGTGGGATATGTTCCTGATGGGTGTGGTATTCTAGTGTAAAAATAATCAAATGCCACTCAAAGTCTCCACACGGATTTAATGAAATAGTCCTTCAACAGATAGGCATTCAAAACACTTCGGATGTAGCAGGCATCAAACAGTTCTTTCAATGGTGAGCACAGCAATAGGTCTACTTGAATTTTAAAACCGACAGTCTTTCAGTTGAAACTCTACTTCAGAAATACAAATGGTCTCTTCAAAGGGTATTTTCCTCCTTAAGCAATTAACTTGGCCTGCAGCTCCTTGTAGAATTTCTGCTGAGAAATAGACAGCTGTTTTCTTCAATATCACACTTCGCTGGTGTCTCTCAAAACTGGTTTTGGCCAGTTTTCGCACCCAGTTAAATTGTTGCTGTACACCATGTGACCTCTCACTCCTGCGGTTGCCTAGGTAACAACTGCTGTTGGCACACTGTGCCTCAGAAATCCAAAACATCTCTCCCTGTCTTAAAGTTACACTGTTTTTAACAGAGTCTTAAAGGCACACTGTTTTAATCTGAGGAGAAAATAAATACAGATCCGTGACAATATATACAAACAGTTATTGCACAAGCCACATCAAAACACATCTTGCTCTGTCGGGCTAACTGGTCATGTGTGACACAACATCACGTCCTCCAGTGATCTTCACTTACAGCTCCTTAAGGTGATCCACTCTTAAGGTTGTCCCACAACAGACGCTGTGTTTGTAAGGTGTGACAATGCTTCTTCAGTTCCTTGCTGGTCTTCTGGGGCAGTGCAGAAAGATGGAGAAGGTCTCGGGGATTGGACGTCTGCGCTTGTGGGAGACACAAGAAATGATGAGAGCAGGCCTAGGAGAACTAATGTTTTCGCATACACTGAAGTTTCCCAATGCAACTCTGTGTTCGGCATGCTGTCATGGGGGGTTGTGCATTGCACACCACTGATGAGTGCAATGCCCTCTGTAATCACCATTTCCACCATGAGTATCCATTTCACCAGGGTCGTCTTCCTCCTCATCCACAATTCTGGCTATTTCCATGGCTCATCTTGCATTGATGTGATCATTTAGAAGTACAGCACCCCTCTGCCTGTTTGGACCCTCTCCTAGGTGTAATGTTCTCATTTCTGCTGAAAGGACAAAACAGAGCATGATAAGACACTGCAGCAGCACTATGGATGTGCGCCTTACTGAGGGAGCAGTATGTATCCTGAGCACAAACTCCTCCCATGTTCAGGAGCAGCATGAGCCCTGAGGCTGCTCAGGTGGTCTGCCTGCTGGAGGGTGAGTACCCAGAGGCCTGTCCTGAAAGGTTGGGAGCTGCACTCACCTTGTCAGAGCATATGAAGCCATTCAACCTTGTCCTGCACTGGATCCAGGATCATGTAACGAGACTTCTGGCACTGATGGTGGCTAATATTTCAACCCAGGCCTGTTTTGTTTGTATGGATAGCCTTCTCCTGCCACCCTCTGACCTTCCTCCTCTCCCTCCGGTCTCCAGCATTACTTCAAGGTCGTTTTCAAAAAAATGAGGAGCTAACCTGCCCTGAGTTCCAGGTCTCCGGCTCTCCTGAGACGTTAAGGTATATTGAGATGCAGCCCAAAGCTCAGTGACTGTCTTCTCTTTCCTCCTGCAGCAGGGAAACAGCTGCCACAGGAATGGTGACTTTAAATAAGGCCCACAGTTTAGTTGATCCACCTCCATTCTCTCGCCTGCAGCCGCTAATTGGCCACCAATCTACTCTCCATGTCAATTAAGGGGTCGCCCATGAATATCATGATTCAATTCTGTTTCCCCTCGCCCCTGAAAACAGTCCCATCTTCCGTTTCCCATCCCCAATGCTAAAATCCAGCCCATTGGGTCATAAGAACATAGGAAATAGGAGCAAGTGTAGGCCATTCGGCCCCTCGAGCATGCCCCATCATTCAATAAGACTATGGCTGATCCGCCCCAGACCTCAACTCCTCTTTCATGCCTCATAGCCCTCAACTCCCCGATATTTCAAAAATCTATCTACCTCCTCTAAATACTTTCAGTGATCTAGCCTCCACAACTCTCTGGGATAGAGAATTCCAGACATTCACTACCCTCTGAGAGAAGAAATTCCTTTGCATCTCAGTTTTAAATGCATGTCCTCTTATTCTGTAATATGTCCCCTAGTTCAAGATTCCCCCACTAGTGGAAACATCTTCTCAACATCTACCCTGACAAGCCCCCTCAGAATCTTGTACGTTTCAATAAGACCACCTCTCATTCTTTTAAACTCTAATGAATAAGGGCCTAACCTGTTTAGCCGTTCTTTATAATTCCTTAACCCCAGGAATCAGCCTAGTGAATCTCTTTTGAACTGCCTCCAATGCCAGTATATCCTTTCTTAAATATGGGGACCAAAACTGTATGCAGTATTCCAGGTCACCAACATCCTGCACAGTTGCAACAAGACTTCCCTATTTTTAAACTCCAACCCCCTAGTAATAAAGGCCAAAATTCCATTTTCCTTCTAAATTACTTGCTGCACCTGCATGCTAACTTTTATGTTTCATGCACAAGAACACCCAGATCCCTCTGTGTTACACTTTTTTGGAGTCTCTCTCCATTTAAATAATCGACTGCCTTTTGATTCTTCCTACCAAAGAGCATGACCTCACACTTTCCTACATTAAACTCCATCTGCCAAGTTTTTGCCCACTCACTCAACCTATCTATATCCACTTGCAGATTCCTTATGTCCTCATCACAACATGCCCTCCCACCTATTTTTGTTTCATCAGCAAATTTAGATATATTACACTCTGCCCCCTCCTCCAAGTCATTAATATAGATAGTAAATAATTGAGGCCCTAGGACTGATCCTTGTGGCACTCCACTAGTTACATCTTTCCAACCTGAAAAAGACCCATTAATCCCGACTCTCTGTCTTCTGTAGGTTAACCGATCCTCAATCCATGCGACTACATTACCCCCAATACTGTGAGCTACTATTTTGTGCAATAATCTTTTATGTGGCATCTTATCGAATGCCTTCTGGAAATCCAAAAACACTACATCTACCAGTTCCCCTTTATCAACTCTACATGTTATATCCTCAAAGAACTCTAGCAAATTTGTCATACATGATTTCCCTTTCACAAAACCATGTTGACTCTGTTTGTTTGCGTTAAGCTTTTCTAAATGTCCTGCCATGTCTTCCTGAATAATGGACTCTAGCATTTTCCTAACGACCGATGTTAGACTGACTGGCCTACAGTTTCATGCTTTTTGTCTCCCTCCCTTCTTGAACAGGGGTGTCACATTAGCGGTTTTCCAATCCGCTGGGACCCTCCCAGAATCCAGTGAGTTCTGGAATATTTCGACCAATGCCTCCACTATCTCTGCAGCCCTTCCTTTAAAACCCTTGGATATAGGCCATCAGGTCCTTGTCTGCCTTTAGTCCCATTACTTTGTCAACTACTTTGTCCCTCATGATAGAGACTGTTACAAGATCTTTCCTCCCATTAGCTCCTTGCTTATCTGATATCTGTGGGATGTTTATAGTGTCCTCCGTCGTGAATACCAATGCAAAATATTGGTTTAAATTATTTGCCATTTCCCTGTTCCCTGTTATCAATTCTCCAGTCGCATCCTCCAAGGGTCCCACGCTCACTTTAGCTACTCTGTTTTTATATACCAGTAGAAGCTCTTGCTGTTTGTTTTTATATTTCTTGCCAATTTACTTTCATAATCAATTTTCTCCCTTTTTATTGGCTTTTTAGTCATCCACTGCTGGTTCCGAAAAAATTCCCAATCCTCTGGCCTACCATTAGTTTTCACTGCCTAGTATGCCTTAGTTTTTGATTGGATACTCTCCTTGACTGCCTTTGTTAACCACGGGTGGTTCATCCTTCTCATCAAGTCCTTCTTTTTGACCAGTATAAATTTTTGTTGAACGTTGTGAAATATCTCCTTAAATGTCTGCCATTAGTCTATTTTCCCAGCCCGCTTTAGACAACTCTTTCTTCATACCTCTGTAATTGCCCTTGTTTAAGTTGAGGACGCTGGTTTGAGACCCGAGTTGCTCGCCCTCAAACTGAATTTGGAATTTTACCGTGTTGTGATTACTACCCCCTAGAGGATCCTTAACTACGATATCTCTTATTAATCCTACCTCATTACACATTACTAGATCTAAAATAGCCTGTTTCTGGGTAGGTTCTGCAACGTATTGCTCTAAGTAACAATCCCTGATACACTCTACAAATTTGTCTTCCATGTTACCTCTGCCAGTCTGATTTGTCCAGTCAATATGCAGATTAAAATCACCCATGACAATTGTAGTGCCCTTCTTACATGCCTCCATTATTTCCCAATTGATACTTTGTCCTACAGTAGGGCAACTCTTCCGGGGCATATAGACAACTCCCACCCGTGACTTCTTCCCCTTGCTATTCCTTATTTCCACCCAAACTGATTCCACATCATGATCTATTGCACCTAGATCACTACTCACCACCGCACTGATACCTTCCTTTATTAACAAAGCTACCCCCACCTCCTTTTCCTTTAACTCTGTGTAAGAGGATGGGTTAAAATCGGGCCCGATATTGAATTACTATAAACTCTCCAGGATATAATCCTAAACAATCACTAAATCAATGTCTGTCATGTAGAAACAGCTAGCAGGCAACTCGTTAAAATCAGTGTAACATAATTTTAGGATATTTTCATGAGCTGTTCTGCACATTAAAAAAAAAATCAATCATTTGCATTAATTAATTCTTTCATTGTATAAGTCAATCTCAACAACAATAGTATAAAAGAGTAAGCAACAATTGCCTTGATTGATAAGATTTCTAAAATATTTTGAGGCAACATTTGGGTTCATGAGTTAGCTTTTCTAGACCCTGTGCCTGGAGGTTTGGATCAACTGGCTGAAGCAAATCTATGAAACTCCAGCTGGGAAGTGTGCAGAACCCAAAGAGAGATGGCTGATTTTCTATCCATCCAGTTAAATAGACAGAAAATTAGCTGGGTTGCCTTATGGGGGTAGGATCTTCCCTATCCAATTCTATTTGTTAATAAAAGCAAAATACTGCAGATGCTGGAAATCTGAAACAGAAACAAAAAGTGCTGGAAATACTCAGCCAGTCTGGCAGCATCTGCGGACAGAGAAGCAAAGTTAATGTTTCAGGTCTGTGACCTTTCATCAGAACTGGCAAAGGTTAGAAAAGAATTAGGTTTTAAGCAAGTAAAGGAGAGGAGGGCTGGGGGAGAGAACAAAGGGGAAGGTGTTTGATAGGGCAGGAGAGATTAAATAACAAAGCTGTCCCGGGACAAAGGCAAAGTGTGTGTTAATGCTTGTGTTGAAAGACAAAGCATTAGTCCAGAGAGACTGTTAATAGCTGAATAACAAACAGCCCTGACTACATGAAAAGCAGGCACATGGTTAAAAAATAAAATACTAATAAAAGGCCTGTCATGCTCTGAAGTTATTGAACTCACTGTTCAGTCTGCAAGGCTGTAGAGTGCCTAATCGAAAGATCAGGTGCTGTTCCTTGAGCTTGCGTTGATGTTCTCAGGAACACAGGAGCAAGCCAAATACAGAAATGTTGGCATGAGAGCAGGGGGCAGTGTTGAAATGGCCAGCAACCAGAAGCTCACAGTCATGCTTTCGGACGAGCGGAGGTGTTCAGCAAAGCGGTCACCCAATCTGCGTTTGGTCTTCCCAATGTAGAGGAGACCGCATTGTGAGCAACGAATACAGTATACTAAATTGAAAGAAGTACAAGTAAATCGCTGCTTCACCTGAAAGCAGTGTTTGGGGCCTTGGATAGTGAGGAGAGTAAAAGCTCAGGTATTACACCTCCTGTGATTGCATGGGAAGGTGCTGTGGAAAGGGAATGAGGTATTGTGGATAATGGAGGAGTGGACCAGGGTGTCGGGGAGGGAACGATCGCTACGGAATGCTGACAGGGGAGGGGAGGGGAAGATGCATTTGGTGGTGGCATCATGCTGGAGTTGGTGGAAATGGCGAAGGATGATCCACTTTGTCACTTTCCACTCCACCAGCCTCCGCATCCAGAGGAGCAGCACCTGATCTTTTGATTAGGCACTCTACAGCCTTGCAGACTGAACGTTGAGTTCAATAACTTCAGAGCATGATTGGCCTTTTATTAATATTTTATTTTGTAACCATGTGCCTGATTTTCATGTGGTCAGAGCTGCTCATTATTCTGCTATTAACAGTCTCTTTGGACTAATGCTTCATCTTTCATCACAAGCATTAACACACGCTTTGCCTTTGTCCCAGGACAGCTTTGTTATTTAATCTCTCCTACTCTATCAAACACCTTCCCCTTTGATCTCTCCCCCAGCCTCGCTCCCCTTCACTTACTTAAAACCTAATTCTTTTCTAACCTTTGCCAGTTCTGATGAAAGTTCACAGACCTGAAACGTTAACTTTGCTTCTCTGTCCACAGATGCTGCCAGACCTGCTGAGTATTTCCAGTACTTTTTGTTTCCATTTGTTTGCTAGTCCATTTAATGTTAAGTTTATTTAGTCTGAACTTGGTTCTCTGTTGGTATCAAGAATGTATTTGTCCTGCTTTCTTACATTATTCCTTTAAACATGATTGATCACCTCTACTGAGTTTTTGTTGAGCAACCTACTTCAATCCATGGACCTCATCCTCGGGTATTAAAAGAAGTGGCTAGTGAGATAGTTGATGCGTTAGTTTCAATTTCCCAAAATTTCCTAGATTTGGGGAAGTTTCCGTTAGATTGGAAAATAACGAATGTAACTCCTTTATTCAAAAAGGGAAGAAGACAGAAAGCAGGAAACTACAGGCCAGTTAGCTCAACATCTGTCTTAGGGAAAATGTTAGAAACTATTAATAAAGATGTTATAACAGGGCATTTAGAAAAATTCAAGCTAATCAGGCAGATAGATAAGTAAAGGGATGGAAGGTTATTGGGGGTAGGTGGAAATGTGGAGTAATTAGTTCAACCAGAACTTATTGAATGGCGGAGCAGGCTTGAAGGGCCTAGTGGACTACTCCTGCTTCTAATTCATATGTTCGTATTAGGGTCATTGTCAAATGCGTTGTAAATGGTCTTCCTCAATGTTAAGACCATTCATTCTCTATTTTTATATCTTATATTAATTTCTCACAATGTGCAGACTGAATTTAAAATAATTTCTGTCCAATAGGATATTCAACTTTTTAAAAAAATTTTAAATAATTATTTCTGGATTTCCAATAATTTAAAGACTCCTTTAGCAGGGACAACTAAACCATCGCAATCTTACACTTCCCATTGCATAGGTACTCTAATCTCATACTGCTCTTCATAGCTACTTGAACCTCACCCTGCAGTGCCAGAGGTATTGCAGCTTCATACTGATCTTTACAGAGATACTCCAACTGCACAATGCCTATAATAAGGGTGTCCGAAGGCACAAGATAAAGGACAATCACTAAACTTCCAATGAATTGCAATCTAATGTGCGTGATCTCATTTGACTACATGTTTTGTTGAATTAGTTTGAATTATTGCCATGCAATAGTTTGCCTCTTGATGTCTTTATTTAAAGTTTTGCTGTCTTTAGTGACATTAGTGTGGAATGTTTCAAAACATGATTAATAATGTAGTAATTTCTTAATTAGGAAAACCTGGAATTTTCTGGTGTGCGTCCATTTCCCTTATTGCTTGGAAAAATATGAGAATTTACAAGAATGGATTATCTATTTGATCCACAAATTAAAATCAAATCTGGTATCCTAGGAGTATATAGTAGGAAAATTCAATCATTAATTTAGTATGAAGCCAGGGAATCATTACAATGGTTTCTCCTACTGTGTACCCATTACATCTGGAGTCCCTCAAGGATCTATCCTTGGCCCTCTCTATTTCTCACCTACATGCTGCCCCTCAGTGATAACATCCAAAAGCACAATGTCAGGTTCCACATGTACCCTGATGACACTCAACTCTATTTCACCGCACCTCTCTGAGCCACTCCACTGCCTCCGACTTGTCACAATGCTTGTTGGACATCCAAAGCTGGGTGAGCAGAAATTTACTCCAACTAAATATTGTGAAGACCAACTCCCTAACTACCAATCCCATCCTTCTTCCTGACAACTGTCTGAGGCTGAACCAGATTGCGTGGAACCTTGGTGTCATATTTGCTACTGAGAAGTGCTTCCAATCACATATCCATGCCATCTTCAAGACCGCCTATTGCCACCTCCATAACATGGCCCAACTTCACTCCTGCCTCTAGAGTTGACTATTCCAATGCACTCCCAGCTGGCTTCCTATCTCCCAACCTACATAAATCTGTACTCCTTCAAAACGCCACTGCACATTTCCTAATTCGCACCAAGTCTGATACCACTCCTGTGTTCATGGCCTACATTGGTTCTAGGACCAGCAATGCCTCAATTTTAAAATTTTCATCCTTGTTTTCAAATCCCTCCTTGGCCTCACCCCTCTCTATCTCTGTAACCTCCTCCAGCCTCTGAGGTATCTGCACTCACCTAATTCTGGCCTCTTGCACATTCCTGATTTTAAGCGCTCCACCATTGACAACTGTGCTTTCAGCTATCTAGACCCTAAGCTCTGACATTTCATCCCTAAACCTCCCATTCTCTCTAACTCTCTCTCCTCCTTTAAGACACCCCTTAAAACCTAGCTCTTTGGCCAAGCTTTATCATCTGTCCTGATATTTCCTCGATCGCCACCACCCACGGAAGAACCCCACCTTCACTAACCACACCCCGTCACCAGGGCCTGCATGAATGACCCTAGCAACACTGACCCACTCACCTGTCCCAGGGTCTTCTCTCTCCTCGATACAGCAGGGCCTCCTGCAATATTGGCTGTGGCCACAGCTCCCAGTGGCACTGCCAGTACTGCAGGGCTGCAGGCCTTCCGACAGGCCAGCAGCTCTGGAGGCGGGAACTTGTCCATTAAAGGGACAGTGTCCCCAATGGCGGGCAGTTAATTAGCTGCCTGCCGTCAAATGGCTTCGGTGTCTGACGGAGGGTCGCAGAGGGGTCTCCCCCCACCTTCCAACCTGCTGCCAGAACCCACATTGCCAGAATGAAATGCAGCCCAGTATCTGTAGTGTTTCAGACTCACTTTCTTAGTGCAGACCTCTTATATTTCCATTTTGAACAGTTCTTTTTCATTAAGTCTTGTTCTATTAGGCATAAATCTCATCCTTCTTATAGACACTCTTCACCCTCTCTGCACTTCTGTTCTACCAACCTCTTGACCCTTTCTCTCTCATTCCTGGTCCCATTATATCTTTTGGTGCCCTTTGCTCACTCATAATTTGTAACTGTCTATATCACATGACCTTAGTCTGATGAATTCTCTCTGCCACTGACTCTAACCCAATCCACATGTCTTCATTATTGCCACTGAAGCCATCTGCTCTAGTCACTAACAGTCCTTAGCATTCTTCTGTCTTTTAATTTCTCATTCTGATTCCCTATCCACCGTTCACTACCATACATCAGTACTCGTACCGATCTCTTGCTATCCTGCAAATTTTACCCTCTCACAAATTTCTTCTTTTATTTAAAATGGTCTGTGTCATGTAATCATTGCTTTTCCAGTATAGTTTTACTATTAGTTCCGATTTCCATTTTGCCTTCAATAAGTACCTCAAATCAGGAAAGGGGTTAGCAATTTTCATTCTGTCTGTTCCTTAACTTATCATTCAATGGTGCATTATTGTTCTACATTTAGCTAAGCTTTTCTTTCAGGCCTTCTGATGTTCTGTCAAGTAATGAATCATCTACATAGAACAGACGGGTACTTGAAAATCAAAGTTCTCCATGTGTAATTCTTCATCTTCTAATGAATAGAAGCAGTGACAGCTGGCTACTTTGTCTAAGTAATCTTTTGGCTTTAAACCACTTGACAATAACCCTTACGTCTTATTGTTGGCTCGAGCTTACTCAAGCTAATTCCCATTGCAATCATTATGTTTCATCATGCCATAAGCACCTAAAGTCTCAGGGATCACTTTTCTGTAGACTTTCTGTCAAGTGACTTTTCAAGGCCTACAAACAAACACCTCTCCTCACCTTCAATGGCTTGTCAGTTACCGGAACAACTGTAAGTATCTTGTATTATAAATCCCATTATAGTCTAAATCCAACTTCTGCACTCATCTGCCTCTTTCTTCATTTTAACATGTTAGGTTGAATGTTCCCTGGGGTGTTCAGTAAAAGTAATTACAGAAATTGTCATATTCTGTTACTTATTGTTTCCTTACTAGTTCACACAAATTACAGCAGCCGAAGCAAACATGCTATGACCTTTCACGAGGCACCTTGCTTTTGATTCTCTTATTAATAGAGATCTTATAAAGCACTCACATGCCACACAGCAACACTCATTGTGCTATTTTCTAAGGCAGTGTTATATAAAAATGTCAATTGCATTAAATGTCTCTTTAAAACAACCTTTGAATTTGGCCTGATGGCTATGCCAGCTTGATAATCCAATGTAAGCACTTTTCATTCCGCATCTTCACCTTCTTTCATCATGCTTAATGTCATGTGACTTTTTCTATCACCTCCTTGTTTTTAATTTATCCAAGCGCTTCAATTCTTGTATTTATCTGAAGGTTTCACTTCCCTTGGCAGTGTCCTTTCCATTTTTCAAATTATCCTCACTATCTACCTGGAATTATATTCCTCAAAAATGTTCTACATGTTCAAAATCTACCCTTGTCTTTGATCTTAGCTCATTGTTCTTCTTGGCCTCCTTCACATTCTTCTGCTTGTAAATTCTGCCTTTATTAACTGCCTCTCATCATTCCTCTTCAGTCATATCCAGATCCGTATAAGAATGATGTAAACAGTTTCCCTCATTACTGATTCTACAGGTAACTCAATCCAAGTATCTATATTAATTGTCCTGCACTTGGTCCTACACTGTGTCCATCTGCACTTACCATGAATCTTAAATACTTCGGTTTGAAGCCTCTTTTCCAAATTTTAATTTCCTATTCAGCTCTCAGTTTCATATGCCAATCTTGAGATTAGCAGCTTTCTTTGAGGGCTGTTCACTTTGCTCTTACTTCTGTTGCAAGTGACATCCAGGATGTTGAAAATCACTAAGTGGCTCAACTTGAAGGAATGGCAATTGAGCTTTAATTCAGCTCACTGTGATGTAAACATGTACCCCATCAAGATATAATCCGAAAAGACACTACTTGATAATATGACTGAATGTAACAGCTTCAATTGTCTTTCAGCTGTATACTTTCTAAAAGTGTGTACTGACATTAATCTAACTCAAATTTCTGAAGCATATGAACATATGAATTAGGAGCAGGCCCTTCGAGGCTGCTCCGCCATTCAATAAGTTAATAGCTGAACTGATTACTCCACATTTCCACCTACCCCCAATAACCTTCCACCCCTTTGCTTATCAAGAATCTAACTACCTCTGCCTTAAAAATATTCAAAGACTCTGCTTCCACTGCCTTTTGAGGAAGAGAATTCCAAAGACTCACGACCCTCTGAGAGAAAAGATTTCTCCTCATCTCTGTCTTAACTTGACATGTAAGCATTACTATTATACACTGCAAAGAGCAAAGACAATTTTTGTTGGCTCGTCATTAGTTATTAACTGTCAAATCATTTCTTCTAAGTCTTCAGCTACTGGGAGGGTTGAACCTTTCAGAATCAGAATTTTATATTACATTGGTAGACAATGGTACTCAGGCAATGCCATAGAGATGGATCGTAATCTCAGTCTATCTGGCAGGAAGAGGTATTTCTCCTTGGCTGACTGAAGAGCAGCATTGGAAGATGTCTAGAACAGACTCACCACCCCACAACTGCACATCCTGCCAACCTTTTCAGGCAAGGGATAGTGAATAATGCAAGAGGCCACTGAACAAGGCATTAAAAAATCACAAAAATAGAGATGAGAGATGAGAATATGGACTTCTGTACACAAGTCATCAGGTCAAAGTCAGAGCCCCTGTACTTGAAATGGCACATTTGATGGGTGATTGCATGCATGAATGAAATGAGATCAAAAAGAAACAAAGTGTTGTATGTTTGGTTAGTCTAGCTAGGAGAGATTACTGAGTCTTCAGTAAAGTTGAACAATAACTAGTTTATTACATATTAGAGAACTATATACAGCTTTACACAAAGCATCTCTAATTCCTCTGATGCCATGCTACTTCTCCCTTTCTTCACGTCTTTCTCATGTGATCTCTCACATCATCACAGTGGGGGGTGTTACACTGTCCCAACGTATGGACAAAGGCAGATAGGCCCATCCACCTATTTCATACAACTGTGATACCTTCAGCATCACAATGTAGAAGGCTGGATTTTCCTCGTCCCGTGGAGATGGGTTAGGAGGCTGGGGGGAGGGTGGGGGGGCTAGGAAAATAGGGAGCAGCCACATTGGGGTGGCTCCCTGATGCATTCCTACCACTGGAGAACTTTCCTGGGGCGGGCTGGGAACAGGCGGGCAGCCAATTAGCTTGGTTAATGCCCCAGTTAGGGGATTTTGCAACTTCACCAGAACCTTCCCACCAGCAGAGTGGCCCCCTCACCCTTCCTGAGGCAGGCTGGGGGGCCATCAGAGCCAGAGGCTCCATACCCCAATGATGAGGTCGTATGGGCAAAAGGCCACAATTGCGGTCGTATGGATGAAGGGTCGCAATTGTGACTGCATCTGATCCCGCAGAAGGGTATCCCTCTATCCTGATGTCCCTAACAGCTTCGGGTATCTTCAGTGCAGCCCTTCTGCGTTGGTTAACAAGGGTGCCTCCAAGTCAAGGTGCTGTTACAATCCCCGATCTGCCTCAGCAGCGTTGAACTCTCCCAGTGGGGCTGCCGAGACTCCAGAATTGCAGGCATCTGACTGGACAAACGTGGAGGTGGACAATTAGGAGGCTGCCTCCCGGAAGATAGTGCCGCTGCTCTTGTTGCCAGCAAGTGCGGGCTCATTACCTCCATTTGGTCCCGACGTCAGGGTCTCGAAGCCCAAGGGAAAATGCTGCCCATTCACTCCCGACCACACCTGAAACCACGTGATTTCCTGGGAGAGGCAAAAAAAACAGATAAAAACCCAGGCTAACATGGGAGGAAAATCTGGGTAATTCCTCACCGACACCTTTACGAGATCGAAACTAGTCCAGAATGGCACACTGTTCCTGAAAATTCTATTCTACCTTTTGTACGAGGTGAGAAATGCCGTGAACAACAGATGCCCCTCTACATTGCTTTCATTGATCTCACCAAAGCCTTTGACCTCGTCAGCAGACGTGGTCTCTTCAGACTACTAGAAAAGATCGGATGTCCACCAAAGCTACTAAGTATCATCACCTCATTCCATGACAATATGAAAGGCACAATTCAACATGGTGGCTCCTCATCAGAGCCCTTTCCTATCCTGAGTGGTGTGAAACAGGGCTGTGTTCTCGCACCCACACTTTTTGGGATTTTCTTCTCCCTGCTGCTTTCACATGCGTTCAAATCCTCTGAAGAAGGAATTTTCCTCCACACAAGATCAGGGGGCAGGTTGTTCAACCTTGCCCGTCTAAGAGCGAAGTCCAAAGTACGGAAAGTCCTCATCAGAGAACTCCTCTTTGCTGACGATGCTGCTTTAACATCTCACACTGAAGAATGCCTGCAGAGTCTCATCGACAGGTTTGCGTCTGCCTGCAATGAATTTGGCCTAACCATCAGCCTCAAGAAAACGAACATCATGGGGCAGGATGTCAGAAATGCTCCATCCATCAATATTGGCGACCACGCTCTGGAAGTGGTTCAAGAGTTCACCTACCTAGGCTCAACTATCACCAGTAACCTGTCTCTAGATGCAGAAATCAACAAGCGCATGGGTAAGGCTTCCACTGCTATGTCCAGACTGGCCAAGAGAGTGTGGGAAAATGGCGCACTGACACGGAACACAAAAGTCCGAGTGTATCAGGCCTGTGTCCTCAGTACCTTGCTCTACGGCAGCGAGGCCTGGACAACGTATGCCAGCCAAGAGCGACGTCTCAATTCATTCCATCTTCGCTGCCTTCGGAGAATACTTGGCATCAGGTGGCAGGACTATATCTCCAACACAGAAGTCCTTGAAGCGGCCAACACCCCCAGCTTATACACACTACTGAGTCAGCGGCGCTTGAGATGGCTTGGCCATGTGAGCCGCATGGAAGATGGCAGGATCCCCAAAGACACATTGTACAGCGAGCTCGCCACTGGTATCAGACCCACCGGCCGTCCATGTCTCCGTTATAAAGACGTCTGCAAACGCGACATGAAATCGTGTGACATTGATCACAAGTCGTGGGAGTCAGTTGCCAGCATTCGCCAGAGCTGGCGGGCAGCCATAAAGACAGGGCTAAATTGTGGCGAGTCGAAGAGACTTAGTAGTTGGCAGGAAAAAAGACAGAGGCGCAAGGGGAGAGCCAACTGTGCAACAGCCCCAACAAACAAATTTCTCTGCAGCACCTGTGGAAGAGCCTGTCACTCCAGAATTGGCCTTTATAGCCACTCCAGGCGCTGCTTCACAAACCACTGACCACCTCCAGGCGCGTATCCATTGTCTCTCGAGATAAGGAGGCCCAAAGATCTTCCCCCAGGGATCTGGATCACAATACTCCAGGGAATCTTGATGAATGACCAGCCAGTTTGACTCATTAATGAAACCTGGAGGGGTGAATCTGTAACGGAGAGGTGAGATTTCAGTTGACTCCCGATAAACCTGCAACAGATTGTTCCTAATTGCATAAACAGGAAAATTACCAGTTTTCTGCATAGGTAAACTGTTCATTTTCAGCTTTTTAAACACGACCAATACCTCTATACACACTTAACGGTCCCTAAGTGTTGGCTGCTGCCAACATGCCCCTGAGTTCTCTGGACTTAAATAAAGGGCTATATTCCAATGGGTACAGAGTGCAAATAGAAACTCGACCTGTATGGATTTATCAGTAACATGGTTCGGAGTCTACTAAACATGATGATGGGTTTCTAAACATACCAACACCAGTTAATCAAAATAGTTATTCTTCCATACCTCCTGTAAAAAGTTGGTGCTTTAAAGTAAATTAAACCACAGATTAGGACATTAAATCTACACACAATTGTTGGTTGCATATCTTCAAGAATACTGTTACGGCCAGGTGAGGAGGGAGGTCACAGTCGCCCCTCTTGCCCTTCCTCTTATTTGACCGCAACAGGATTTATTCCATTTTTAAAAACAGTGGTTGTGCTTAGCACCTCAATGAGTGTTTTACCTTTCAGCTTTAATGTGATCATGAAAGAACAAATCAGACAGGTTTTCTTGAGTTTAAACAAGAGGTAAGTTTATTATATTCAGAAACTAAACCTGTTCTAAAATAATAAAAAAAAATATGCTACACATTCACGCTCACATTCACACAAGGATCACACCCACAGATAAATAGATTATAAAGTGGAAAGTAGGTTTTTTGGTTGGATTAAAGTCCAGAACAAATAAAAGTTAAATACACAGTGTGAGTTAGGATGATTCGGTAGTCTTCCGGCTGGACTTGTATTCTTGAAGTCCTTGTCTGGTCAACGTGCACTTTGTGGCTGGCTGTTTTGCTCAGGGTTTTCTTCGAGGCAGAACTGTAGTTGGCTTTCTTCCCCTGGTCTCCAGCTGTAGCATTCTAGAGGCTTGGTGGGTTCACAGTTGCAGATGGTTTTCAAACTTGATGTTTGCTGGAGAGAGAGCGAAAGGGAGCCATACAACCTTCTCTGCTGTTGCACACTCCATTACTGTTTGTCTCTTTGCATGTAACAAAACTCCCAGTTTTACACAGCCTGGGGAAATGGTCACATTGTTCTCTCAATCCCCTTTGTTTTTAATGAGGTCCAAAGTCTAAAACACAAAACCTCTCTCAGGTGGTAGTGTCAGTGTTTACCTCCTGCAGGGACGTCTCCACTTATGAATGCCTCGAGATGGCTTTGAATGTGCCGCTGATGAGGGTGATCTGGATAATCTGCTCAGTTAGTCAAAACATTGTCCTGGCTGGGTTTCTTGTTAGACTTGTGTCTCCAATTCGATCTCCTGGTATTTTAGATGCAAACTGGGATGGCCATCTTGGTTGTCAGCATTTTTTTTTAAAGTTAACTGTAGGTTTTTTCCATCAAAAGTTTTATGTAAGTCTCCGACCGATGAATTAATGTTTATCATTTGGCATATCATGTTTTCTTGACAATACCCATTATTTTGTGGCACTGTTTGCATAAAGAAATATAGAAATTGTAATGTTTTTAAGTATCACAACAGAACTTTTTAGCTGTCAACTTCTTTCTAATTATAAAAGTAGGTACTATATTATATATCTTTATAATCTTTTCCACTAGTAAACCACTGTTCTGATTTACAATTAATTTCATGTAATTTTTCAATAGGTTCAGTAATAAGGGTACAAGTGATTCATTGCTGTTCACTTAAGCCTGCCATTCTTTTCAGTCTTCCTTACTGCTGCTTTGTACACAATTCTCTGGCAAATTGGTCAATGGGAATGCTTGGGAGGAGATGCTTGAAATTATCCTGATGCTTTACAGATGTGCTGAGCTGTCAATAACTGGTTCCCTCGGGGCTGGTTATATAGATTGTTCTCATGTTAAATGCATGAGAGTCAGCTCCCTAACGCTTCAGCAAGTTTGCCTTGTGAGTGGTTAAACCATACAGATCAGGAAAGGCCCAGGTTCAATCCCTGGTGTATGATGAGTTAGCAGATCTCAGCTGGGCGGTACTGTAATTGGCTTCAGAGTGTTTACATTAGGGTTGGGAACACCACCTAAGGTTCCCATTCTTAATCACTGTCTGACAAGTTCTGTTATAGCCTGCCTCTATGGACATCAACAGAGGACGAGCTTATGTGTGACAGCTCTGAAATTGGATAAACAATTGATGCTCAAGAAAACGGACAAGAGGGACAAAAAACACTTTCAGAAAATTATTGGAGTCAGCTGGGTCTGATATAGTTCCTTGTTATAATGAGATGTACTAAAACAGACAGGAAATAGGGGCATGTCCTTGGAAAAGCAGAATCCTGTCTGATCTGTATTTCTGAGTGGAGTTATTCTGCAGAAAGAGTGTCCATTTGCTAGCCTATAAAAGTTATATTTTAAACACTGATTCAATCACAGCAGGGAGCTTTTGGCAGAGCAGATAATTGCTTGATTCCTGTCAGTTTGACTGAGCTCAGCAAAGATTATTTGGGTGTAGGTCAAACTGTACCAGACAGATGGGGCTGAATTTTAACTGAAAAACAGGTGGGTTTCAATTGGGTGAGGAGTTCAAGTGCCAGAAATCAGTTTGCCCATTTCTAGCTTTAACTGAGGCTGGAAGGTGAGACGGCAACCAACCTGACACAAGGAGGCAGGTTGCAACTTTAAGTATAATGAGGCTGCGAGCCTCATTCTCATGCAGCTTTCGCACTTGGCAGCCAGGTTTCCCAATTGTCGGGGCCCCTAGCAGCTTCCTCAAGGTGAGGGCTTGCTGGATTCTGAAAGTAAGTGCCTTCACACCTACCTCCAGGATCAAGGTAGCTGCCTGAGGAGCCTCTGCACTCAGGTCCCCCCAAAACAGCCTTCTACCCCCTGAAGCCTCTGACCTTCTCCCCTCAACCAGGCCACAACACCACCTGTTTTCCCCCTCCACTCTAGGCCCTAATCCCCCCACGATCACCAGGCCCTGATTCCTCCATCACCAGGCCCTGATCCCCTCACCCTCCACTCCAGGCCCTGATTCCCCCCTCCACCCAATACCCTGATCACCAGTACCACAAGGCTTCCAATCTTCCCCCCAAAGGTCCCGGCCTCCCTCCCAGGATCGTCAGCTCCCTCCATTGCACCCCACCGCCCTGCGATCACCCCACTCCGATCATCCCTCTTCCGATCGACCCCCTACGTTGCCCCTCTGCAATTACACGCCAAAACCACCCCCACCCCCCCCCCCCCCCACCCTGTTGTTAACCCGCACCCCTCGACCCCTCCGGTCAACTCTCCACTCCCAGCACAGACTTAACTGCTGCTGGGTCTGTCAGTGACCAGCTCCCCACCCAACTGAATGCCCAGCTATCAATCAAACCTATGGGTCAGGTCAGTAATTGAATATATATAGTCCATTATCCACCATTCACTCCCCGCCTCTTCCTACAAAATGGAGGAATGATTTTAAGTATATTTTCCTACTAAGGCTGTTGCTTGTGAAGATGATGCATAACATCACAACTGGTGCTATTTCTTATCTATCCCAGTATGTACAGCAGAGATTGATAGATTTTTGTTAACCAAAGGTATTACGGGATATGGGGAAAAGGCTAACATGCAGTTAGGGCACAGATCTGCCATGATATCAATGAATGGTGGGATAGCCTTGAGGGATAAATCTCAGATTTAAAATTGACAATTGATCTAGCGTCAATTGCCATTTACAGAAGAGAGTTCCAAACCTCTGTCACCCTTTGCATATAGAAGTGTTTTCTAACTTCACTCCAAAATGTCTGACTCTAATTTTTAGACTATGTCCCCTACTCCTAGACACCCCAACCACCAGCAATAGTTTCTCTCCACCTACTCTATTTATTCTACAATATCTTGGAAACTTCAATCAAATCACCCCTTAACCTCTTAAATTCCAAAGAATACAACCCTAATTTGGGTAATCTCTCTTTGTAATTTAACCCTTGAAATCCAGGTAGTATTCTGGTAAGTGTAAACTGCACTCCCTCCATGGCCAATATATCTCTCCTGGTATTGTGCCGACTCATCTTCCTATGTTCCTTTGGCACAAGTTCTCTATAGAATAATGGATAACTAGAAGTGAGTTTTGTAAAGAGTAATGGATACTTGACAATGACTTGAATTTTGAATAACACATTGGGACTGGGTTATACAGAGAATCATCAGAGTGGATTCTTGGCCAATTTAGTTTATGGACCAAGGGGTGTTTAGATAGATGTAAGATTATGCATATTCCACCAGAAAACAGTACACAACGACTCAATCCAATTTTAGATAAGCTGAAGAATTGGTCAACCCTATCTAGTCAGAAGTCATCATAGAATATCTCTGAGGCCATCTTGGATAATAACAGTCTCAGTCTGTAACTAGGCACTGATAAAAGCTATGTTACCTGATGCTCTTAGAAAATTTAAGGATTCCTCTTCCAGACCTCCTTATATACTGGCATACAGTTAAGAGATGTTAACGTATGGATTAGCCTGCCACCCAACAATGAATGGTGATTGCATTATAGCATTCAAAAAAGAAATAGCCATACTCCCTATATAAGGCATAAAATAACAAAGAATCAACACTGTTGAATTCTCTCTCTCTCTATGTATCATCCTCATTGTCCAAGGGTTGCTAATCATGGCTAATGCCGTGATATCACTAAAGGGCAAGATGAGGAGGCAGGCCCCAACAACTACCTCAGCCAGTACTGGGGCTGAACCCACACTCTAGCCATTTAGTCAACTGAGCTAACCAGTCCCTACTGTTGAATTAGCAGAGGAAAAATGGGAACAAACAATGTGACCGGACTATTACGTGGCGGCGGAGGCCCTGCCCACCGGCTAAAGTTGGGGGCAAGTCCACCTCTGCCAGGCCTGGAAGTCACACAATAATTTTGCATGGCTCAGGCCCTTAATTGGCCTTGGGCGGGACTTCCATTCCTCTGAAGCAGGAAGTCACACCTCCAAAAGCTTCCAGCCAATCAGCGGGCCGGAAGCATCTCAGTCCCTGCAGCACCACCGGGAACAGTGGCCACAGCTGGGACTGCACCCAGCCAGAAGAGGATCATGCAGGTCAGCCTGCATAAAGGTGAGTGGGGTTTTGGGCCTCGCTGGGGACAATCGGCTGGGCCCCCGCAAGGAGCTTGCGGTCGTTCAGAAGGGTGGGGACAGGTGCTCCATCAGTGCCAGGTTGTGCTGTTGTGCGGGCGGGTGTCTGTGGGGCACAGGGTGGCTGATCATGTAGGCACCCCCCCTGCCCCACAAGAAGGTGACCTGGTATTACTAGACAACGTCCTCAGGTGCTGAATATGGTACACATGGTGCCAGTGGTGAAGGGAGTGAATGTTGAAGGTGGTGGATGGGGTGTCAATCAAGCGAGATACTTCGTCCTGGATGGTGTTGAGCTTCTTCAGTGTTGTTGGAGCTGCACCCATCCATCACACTTGTGCAGCAACTTGACAATGTCCAGATAATTGGTTTTAGTGATGTTGGTTGAGGGACAAATTTTGGCCAGGACATTGGCGATAACTCTCCTGCTCTTCTTCGAAATAGTGCCAGGGGATCTTATGCATCCATCTGAGAGGGCAGGCAGGGCCTCAATTTAATGTGTCTTTTGAAAGTTGCCACCTGCAATCGTGCAGCATTCCCTCAGTACTGCACAGGAGTGTCAACATAGATTTTGTGTTCAAATATTTGCAGCGGAACTTGAATGCACAACCTTCTGACTCAGAGACAAGAGTGCTGCCACTGAACCACTGCTCGCGCTGTGACCAAGTCTAGACAGAGTGATCATTCTCTATTTGACTAGGTGGGGAGGGACACATCAGATATTGATTTTGTCCACACCCAACTGTCTAGTAGAGGTCAGTGTGTAATGATCAGGAGCATGGCCCTAGATGGAATATCCCCTCTTGATTCCAGGGATACTGAGGCTGACTGTAGGACACCTACCATGATCAACCCAATCATTGTAGACCAAGATTCAACCCTGGGACCTTTCTGGTTTATATAGTTTCACTAACCTGAGCTATTGAGGGAAATGAGAAAACAAGACTGCTAGCCCTAAAGTTAAATAGTTTTCTGCCTTGCTTTAATCCCAACAGCTAATCAAAAGATTACCAAATAAAATTGGATTCTACAGCATTGAAATTTCTTACTTGCAACATATTTTTCAAGTTGCCTGACATGGTCAAGTGAGGGAGGGTCGAAGGGCTTGCCTCTTTTCCCTCTCCTTGTTTGAGCACAACAGCTTTAATTCTTTCTTAAAGTGAATGTACTGGCCAATTCAGTAGGTGTTTGACTGGTTCTTGTTGTGATCACAGCAAGTAAATAATTGGACAGATTTTTTTGAGTTTAACAAAGAAAGTGGTTAACTTTATTGTACCTAAACCAAACTAATAAAAACAATAAACAACACGCCAACTTTCACTCACACACACACACACACACACACACACACTAGAGGTTTACACACACACAAATAGGTTACAGACAGTCGTAGAGTCATAGAGTTATACAGCACAGAAATAGGCCCTTTGACCCATCGTGTCCGTGCCAGCCATCAAGCACCTATCTATTCTAATCCCATTTTCCAGCACTTGGCCCGTAGCCTTGTGTGCTATGGCATTTCAAGTGCTCATCTAAACACTTCTTAAATGTTGTCAGGGTTCCTGCTTCTACCTCCCCTTCAGGCAGTGTGTTCCAGATTCCAACCACCCTCTGGGTGAAACAACTTTTCCTCAAATACCCTCTAAACCTTAAATCTATGTCCCCTGGTTATTGACACCTCCGCGAAGGGACAAAGTTTCTTCCTATCTACCCTAACTATGCCCCTCATAATTTTGTATACCTCAATCAGGTCCCCCCTCAGCCTTCTCTGCTCTCAGGAAAACAACCCTAGCCTATCCAGTCTCTCTTCATAGCTGAAATGCTCTAGCCCAGGCAACATCTGGTGAATCTCCTCTGCACCCTGTCAAGTGCAATCACATCCTTCCTATAGTGTGGTGACCAGAACTGTACACAGTACTCCAACTGTGGCCTAACTAGCATTTTATACAGCTCCATCATAACCTTCCTGCTCTTATATTCTATGCCTCGGCTAATAAAGGCAAATGCCTTCCTAACCACCTTATCTACTTGTGCTGCTGCCTTCAGTGATCTATGGACAAGTACACCAAGGTCCCTCTGATCCTCTGTACTTCGTAGGGTCCTACCATCCATTGTATATTCCCTTGCCTTGTTAGTCCTTCCAAAATGCATCACCTCACACTTCTCAGGATTAAATTCCATTTGCCACTGCTCTGCCCATCTATAACGTCCTGTAATCTAAGGCTTTCCTCCTCACTATTTACGACACCACCAACTTTCATGTCATCTGCGAACTTACTGATCGTACCTCCTATAGAAAAATAGGAGCAGGAGTAGGCCATTCAGCCATTCGGGCCTGCTCCACCATTCAAAAAAGATCATGGCTGATCGCCTAATTCAGTACCCTGTTCCCGCTTTCTCCCCATATCCATTGATCCCTTCGGCATTAAGGAATATATCTATCTCCTTCTTGAATATATTTAATGATTTGGCCTCCACTGCCTTCTGCAGCAGAGAATGCTACAGGTTCACCACCCTCTGAGTGAAGAAATTTCTCCTCATCTCGGTTCTAAATGGCATACCCCATATCCTGAGACTCTGACCCCTGGTTTTGGACTCCCTAGCCATCGGGAACATCCTCCCTGCATCTAGCCTGCTAGTCCTGTTAGAATTTTATAGGTTTCTATGAGATCCCCTTTCATTCTTCTAAACCCTAGTGAATATAGGCCTAGTCGACCCAATCTCTCCTTATACGTCAATCCTGCCATCCCAGGAATCAGTCTAGTAAATCTTCTTTGCACTCCCTCCATGGCAAGAACATCCTTCTTCAGATAAGGAGACCAAAACTGCACACAATACTCCAGATGTGGTCTCACCAAGGCCCTGTACAACTGCAGTAAGACATCCTTGCTCCTGTACTCAAATCCTCTTGCAATGAAGGCCAACATACCATTTGTCTTCCTAATTGTTTGCTGCACCTGAATGCTTGCTTTCAGCGACTGGTGTACAAGGACACCCAGGTCTCGTTGCACCTCCCCCTTTCCCAATCTATCACCGTGCAGATAATAATCTGCCTTTCTGTATTTACAACCAAATTGGATAACCTCACATTTATCCACGTTATACTGCATCTGCCATGCATTTGCCCATTCACCCAACTTGTCCAAATCACATTGCAGCCTCTTGGCATCCTCCTCACAGCTCACTTTCCTCCCTAGCTTTGTGTCGTCTGCAAACTTGGAAATGTTACATTTAGCTCCCTCACCCAAGTCATTAATATATATTGTGAATAGCTGGAGCCCAAGCACTGATCCCTGTGGTACCCCACTGGTCACTGATTCGCACCTGGAAAAAGACCTGTTTATTCCTACTCTCTGTTTCCTGTCTGTCAACCAATTCTCAATCCATGCTAGTATATTACCCCCAATCCCATGTGCTTTAATTTTGCACACTAACCTCTTATGTGGGACCTTATCAAAAGCCTTCTGAAAATCCAAATACACCACATCCACTGGTTCTCCCTTATCTATTCTACTGGTTATATCCTCAAAAAACTCCTGTAGATTTGTTAAGCATGATTTCCCTTTCACAAACCCATGCTGACTTTGCCCAATCCCGTTTATGCTTTCCAGATGTTCTGCCATCACATCCTTTATAATAGACTCCAGCATTTTCCCCACTACTGATGTAAGGCTAACTGATCTGTATTTCCCTGTTTTTCTCTCCCTCCTTTTTTAAATAGTGGGGGTTACATTTGCCACCCTCCAATCTGTAGGATCTGCTCCAGAGTCAATAGAATTTTGAAAGATGACCACCAATGCATCCACTATTTCCAGGGCCACTTCCTTCAGTACACTGGGATGTAGATTATCAGGCCCTGGGGATTTGTCAGCCTTTAACCCCATTAATTTCCCTAGTACTATTTTTTTTACCAATACTGATTTCCTTCAGTTCCTCCCTCTCATCTAGAGCCTTGGTTCCCTAAAATTTCTGGGAGGTTATTTGTGTCCTCCTTTGTGAAGACAGAACCAAAGTATGTGTTTAATTGTTCTGCCATTTCTTTGGTCCCCATTATAATTTCCCCCGTTTCTGACTGTAGGGGATCTACATTTGTCTTCATTAATCTTTTATTCTTCATATATTTATAGAAGCTTTTACAGTCAGTTTTTAATGTTCTCTGCAAATTTACTCTCATACCTATGTCATTGGTACTGATATGTACCACGACAACTGGCTGCTCGCCCTCCCCCCTCAGAATGCCCTGCAGCTGCTAGAGACAGCCTTGACCCTAGCACCAGGGAGGCAACATACCATCCTGGAGTCTCTTTTGCGGCCGCCGAAATCCCTGTCTGTTCCCTTTACAATTGAATCCCCTATCACTATAGCCCTGCCACTCTTCTTCCTACCCTCCTATGCAGTAGAGCCATCCATGGTGCCATGAACTTGGCTCTTGTTGCTTTCCCCTGAGCCATCTCCCCCAACAGTATCCAAAGCGGTATATCTGTTAGAGAGGGGGATGACCACAGGGGACTCCTGCACTACCTGCCTTCCTCTACTCTGCCTGGTGGTCACCCATTCCCTTTCTGCCTTTGCAGCATCTGCTTGCGGTGTGACCACCTCACTAAACATGCTATCCACGACTATCTCAGCATCGCAGATGCTCCACAGTGAATCCACCCGCAGCTCCAGCTTCGTAATGCAGGTAGCCATTAGCTGCAGATGGATACACTTCCTCCACACACGGTCATTAGGGACACTGGAAGCGTCCCTGATTTCCCACACAGCGTAGGAGGAGCATATCATGGGTGCGACATTGCTTGCCATGACTTACCTTTAGATTATTTAGTTACTCCCTTTAATTGAAAAATACTAATTACGCTAGGGGCCTTGTTCTACTCCAAACACTACCCACTACAATCCAAAGTCCTTATCTTTACTTTTGATGTTAATGCAGTAGTATAAATAGTAGAAAAGGTAGAGAAACTTACCTGAACCTACTTACCAATCAGCTGCTTCCTGCACTCGCGTCACTTTTTGAATCCTGACATTACTTGGAATTCCGCCATCTGGGTCCTCCTTTCTCCTGCTCTTTTAGGGCTGTTGCCACCGGTCTCTGGGTCTTCCTCTCTCCTGCTCTTTTATGGCCGCTGCCGCCAGTCTATATTCACGTCTAAATCATTAATGTACGCTACAAACAGCAAGGGTCCCAGCACTGATCCCTGTGGTACACCACTGGTCATAGGCTTCCAATCGCAAAAACAACCCTAGACCATCACCTTCTGCCTCCTGCCACTAAGCCAATTTTGGATCCAATTTGCCAAATTTCCCTGGATCCCATGGGCTCTTACCTTCTTGACCAATCTCCCATGCAGGACATTATCAAAAGCCTTACTGAAGTCCATGTAGGCTGCATCAACTGCTTTACCCTCATCTACACATCTGGTCACCTCCTCAAAAAATTCAATCAAGTTTGTTTGACATGATCTCCCCCTGACAAAGCCATGCTGACTATCCCTGATTAATCCCTGCCTTTCCAAGTGGAGATTAATCCTGTCCCTCAGAATGTTTTCCAATAGTTTCCCTACCACTGATGTTACACTCACTGCAATTACCTGGTTTATCCCTACTACCCTTCTTGAATAATGGTAATAAGGGTAAAGTTCATTTGGTTGAGCTAGAGTCCATAGAAAAAAAGGGTATACAGTCTGTGGGGTTGGTGATTTGTCTGGCTTCCAGCTGAATTCGGTGCTCCTGAGGCTTTTAGCTTGAAGTAGATGACTGGTTCGGTGGGTCTCTTGGAGACAGTGATGCAGATGATTTCTTCCAACGGGGTTTCCGATTGTAGCCGGAGTAGCAAAGGTGGTCAGTCAACAGGCAGGATTTGCAGCTTTCAAGCTGGAATGGAGACAGAGAGACTCTCCACTTCGTCTTGGGTCTGTACGTGTCACAGTCCAGAAGCTTCTCCTTTGCTGCAGAAAAAACATCAGCTTAAAACCACAGTTGGGGAGGGGCTTGTCACATGACAGTCACTGTGATTCAAACATAGCAGTGTTTCTCTTCTTGCTAAAAATAGTTCCCTTGAACTTCTTGGCTCTTGATTCTTGTTGGGAAATTGGCAGACATTTCGTCTCGCTCCTCACAGGGGGTGGGACCCGAAGTAGTAGTCTCTCAGATGAGATAGTTGAGGCAAATGTAGAGGTTAAAGCAAGCAAGTCCAGTAGGCAGGCCGGGCAGGGGCAGGACAGGGAGCGTGGAAGGTCTGGTAGGCAAACCTGTATTTACTCTAATGCAAGAAGCCTTACAGGTAAGGCAGATGAACTCAGAGCATGGATCGGTACATGGGATTGTGATATTATAGCTATTACGGAAACGTGGTTGAGGGATGGGCAGGACTGGCAGCTCAATGTACCGATGCTTCCGGTGTGACAGAGGTGGAGGTAAGAGAGGAGGGGGAGTTGCACTATTGATTAGGGAGAACATCACAGCAGCACTGAGAGAGGATATCCTGGGGGGAATGTCCAGCGAGGCCATATGGGTAGAACTTAGAAATAAGAAAGGGGTGATCACTTTGATGGGATTATACTATTGGCCCCCCAATAGTCAGAGGGAAGTGGAGGAGCACATATATAGAGAAATCACAGACAGGTGTAGGAATTATAGGGTTGTAATAGTAGGTGATTTTAACTTCCCTAATATTGACTGGGATTGCCTTAGTGCTAAGGGATCAGATGGGGAAGAATTTGTTAAGTGTGTTCAGGATAGTTTTCTAAAGCAGTATGTGGATGGCCCTACTAGAGAAGGGGCTACACTCGACCTCCTCTTAGGAAATGAAGATGGGCACGTGGTTGATGTGTCAGTGGGGGAGCACTTTGGGAACCAGTGACCATAACTCGATTCGCTTCAAGATAGTTATGGAAAAGGATTGGACTGGTCCTCAGGTTGAAGTCCTAAATTGGGGGAAGGCTAATTTCAATGGCATCAGACAGGAACTCTCAAAAGTTGAATGGAGAGGCTGTTTACAGGTAAAGGGATGTCTGGCAAATGGGAGGCTTTTAAAAGTGAGATAGGAAGAGTTCACGGCTGGCATGTTCCTGTTAGATGGAAGGGCAAGGCAGGCAAGTTTAGGGAACCTTGGTTGATGAGGGATATTGAGGGTCTGGTCAGGTTAAAGAAGGAGACATATGTCAGGTATCGGCAGCTGTGATCGAACGAGTCCCTCGAGGAGTATAGGGGATGTAGGACTACACTTAAGAAGGAAATTAGGAAGGCGAAAAGGGGCGTGAGATTTCCCTGGCAGATAAGATAAAGGAGAATCCTAAAAGATTCTATAAGTATATTAAGAGTAAAAGGGTAGCTAGGGAGAGTGTAGGTCCCCTTAAGGATCAGTGTGGTAATCTATGTGTGGAGCCACGGGAAATGGGCGAGGTCTTAAATGAATACTTCTCGTCTGTATTTACCGTGGAGAAGGTCATGGAAGCTAGTGAGTTCAAGGGAGGGAACAGCAATATCCTGGAGCATATCGACATTACAAAGGAGGTTTTGGAGCTTTTGAAGCTCATTAAGGTGGATAAATCCCCAAGGCCTGACCAGGTGTATCCTAGAATGCTATGGGAAGTAAGGGAGGAGATTGCTGGGGCCTTGGCAGAGATTTTTGTATCATCGTTAGCCACGGGTGAGGTACCGGAAGACTGGAGGATAGCTAATATTGTGCCTTTATTTAAGAAGGGCAGCAGGGACAAGCCAGGGAACTATAGGCCGGTGAGCCTTACATCAGTGGTGGGAAAGTTATTGGAAGGGATTCTGAGAGACAGGATTTACATGGATTTGGAAAGGCATGGTCTGATTAGGGACAGTCAGCATGGCTTTGTGCGTGAGAAATCATGTCTCACGAATTTGACTGAGTTTTTCGAGGAGGTGACCAAGAGGATTGATGAGGGCAGGGCGATGGACGTTGTCTACATGGACTTTAGCAAGGCCTTTGACAAGGTCCCACATGGTAAGCTGGTCCAGAAGGTTCGAACACATGGGATCCAGGGTGAGCTAGCAAATTGGATACAAAATTGGCTTGGTGATTGGAGGCAGAGGGTGGTAGTGGAGGGTTGTTTTTCAGATTGGAGGCTGGTGGCAAGTGGTGTGTCGCAGGGATCGGTGCTGGGCCCTCTGTTGTTTGTCATATATGTTAATGACTTGGATGTGAATGTAAGGGACATGATTAGTAAGTTTACAGATGACACCGAAATTGGTGGTATAGTGGACAATGAAGAAGGTTGTCTAAGGTTACAATAGGATATAGATCAACTGGGAAAGTGGGCAAGGCATTGGCAAATGGAATTTAATGCAGACAAGTGCAAAGTGGTGCATTTTGGGAAGTTAAACCAGGGCAGGACAAATACAGTGAATGGCAGGGCCCCGTGGAGTGTTGTTGAGCAGAGAGACCTTGGGGTGCAAATACATAGTTCCCTGAAAGTGGCAACATAGGTAGACAGGGTGGTGAAAAAGGCATATGGCATGCTTGCCTTCATCGGCCAAGGCATTGATAACAAGAGTTGGGACATCATGTTACAGTTGTACATAACGTTGGTTGGGCCGCATTTGGAGTACTGTGTGCAGTTCTGGTCGCCGCATTACAGGAAAGACGTGATTAAGCTAGAGAGGGTGCAGAAAAGATTCACAAGGATGTTGCCTGGTTTGGAGGGCTTGAGTTATAAAGAGAGATTGGATAGGCTGGGTCTGTTTTCCCTGGAGCGAAGGAAGCTGAGAGGGGACATGATAGAGGTATGTAAAATTATGAGAGGCATAGATAGGGTAGATAGCCAGAGTCTGTTTCCCATGGTAGGGGTGAATAAAACTCGAGGGTATAGATTTAAGGTGAGAGTGAGGAGGTTTAAAGGGATTCAAAGGGGTAAAGTTTTCACACAAAGAATAGTGGGCATCTGGAATGAGCTGCCTGTGGAGGTGGTGGAGGCAGGAACAGTAGCAACATTTAAGAGGCATCTGGGCAGCTACTTGAATGAGCAAGGCATAGAGGGATATGGAATTAATGCTGGCAGGTGGGATTAGTATAGATAGGCATTATGGTCAGCATGGACACCGTGGGCCGAAGGGCCTGTTTCTATGCTGTACAACCCTATGACTCTATGACTCACAGTCTTTGCAATGTAGGATACGATGTTGCAAATTAGGTGGCCATCCTAAGCAGCTCGCAAAGTCATCCTTTTAGCTGTTCTTTTTTTAAGTGTCGTTTTTAAAAAATATATAAATTCAGATCTCCAGTGGATTAAAGAAAATTAACATTTGACAAAGCACATTAGTGTGACATTGCCCCTTTAAGAAAATAAATAATACCATCATCATCTTTTTAATTCATTTCCGTGCAGTATGTCAATTTATGTGTCATGTATGACGAATTCCGATTCTCCTATCTTTCCTTGGCTGCGTTCCCAGAAGCAGACCTAATGCAATTTCACACACTGAGGAGTTTATTGTAAGTTGTTAGTGATGCTGCATTTGATAAATGGTGGGAGAGGAACCATGTTCCACTTTGCTTCATCTTTCTCAGACCTTAGCAACCTTTCCTTTGAAAGAATAAGTAAAGTATGTGCTGACCTCTCCACCTATCCCTGCATTGAAGCAAGCTGATCGCTAATAGAAAAGCAAATTTGCAATAGCCATTGTCATTGAAGAAGTGTATTCTACTAAATTGTCACAAAATTCTAAATACATCAATAATTCAAATGGGGATATTTACAACATTATTGTTAACTACCTCTAACACTCCAAATTACATCACAAATCTGTGAGAAAACACTTCCTCTTTAAGACAGAATCTGGATGCCATGCAGATAATCAGAAGAATCTGTACATCTTTGTAATAAAAAAAGTCCTCTCGGCAATCACTGTGATTGGGACTGAATATTTTGGCATTAGCTGCAAGGTAATGCGACAAAGCCTTGTATCTTTGAAGAAAGCTATTTCTTTGCAGTTTTTTCATCTCAATAATTTATATCTGGAGGATTCCCAACAGCAAGTATTGCTCAACTTTCCAGACTGGAGGTAACTAACTACATACATCAGATTTTTGACATGCCCTAGGTTTTGCTGTAGGATTTATGGTTTTAGATGTTCTGAGTTATTGAGTTTCCTTTTCTCCTGCCTTTTTTATTTCAATCATTGGATTCTGACAATTATCATTGTTGAATACAGTTCAGCAGAATTCAAAAACTAAAATAGAAAAAGATGTTGGAAATAAAAAAAAAGGCTTTTCAACATCTGAAAAAAAAAACATAATATTTCAGATGGGGTTGGGGGAGGCTCTTCATCAGAGCTTTTAAAAGATCTCACTTGAATTGTTGGCCTAACTTTTCCCTTATGGCTGCTAATTAACCTGCTGTATATTTCCAGCAATGACAATTTTTTTTCTCAGAACCTTCAGCAATTGTTTTGTTTTCTTTACATAGCTCAATACCAGTTTCCTGGTATTATTGATCTATTTACTGAAGACGATCCTATGATAGGGTCGCAGTCCTTCCACAGCAGACCAGAAATCCACTATAATTCTACCTATAACTCTCTAAGCTCCTTCTTCCCAAGGTTTTTTGTCCTAACTGTAATATGATAAACCACGAGAAGCTCCTCAAATGTCTTTGCTATTTTTGAACTAAAGTTGTTACTGCTTTCTGAAAATGTAATGTATTTGTACTCAGTTGATGTTTTGATAGTACTGAATGTACCAGAGGATAGTATCCGCTTTTCTGATGGATGCTTTGCCAGAAGAGATTACCTACTTTGAATAAAGAGAGTACTAAGTATCAATTGTGGGGAAGATTTTTTCATCAAGGAAATTAATATTTGAGATTTTTTATAGACCACCACAACTAAAGGAAGAAATGGAAATAAAAGCAAATGTACAGCCCATGGAGAAGGGAGAAGCAATGAGAGTAAATGTTTCCTAAGGTACTGTACCTGCCAAATTCAAACAGACTAACCCAACAACATAGATTGGAATTATGTCGACAGCTCCAGTTCTTGTTTTGCATGCTGACCAGCAATCAAATAGGTTAGCAGTGAGGTGGGATGGGGTGAGGGGGAGGTAGCCACCTCATATTTTGTAATGAGAAAGTAAGTCAATCTTAAGCATAGTTTAGGTATGGCTGTTGCAGCCTGGGAGAGCACAATTGTGTTATATCAAAGTCTATATATTCGTTGATCTTCCATGGCATTGCAAATGGTTTGGGAAGAAGAAGAGACCAAGAATTGGTGGTGAGCAACACATCATACTGTAAGTGCTGGGATGCATCCACAATGGACCTCCATTTGCCATCATTGAACCCTCAAACATTTAAAGGGTCAGGGCAGGCCCCTGAAATTACATGTGAATGCAAGGTGCCGGTGTTCCCACGGATGTCCATCTGCGCAAACGTTGGGTGAGGACAGGTGAAAATGGTCATTTCCTACCAGGAATGAACTTGCCCAATGAGCCCTTTTTTAAGGGGGCTGCTTCAGAATAATTTTTCTTTTGAGGTCCAGGCCATGATCCTGGCCTAGACCCCAGGTTGGGCCCACTTCCACATTTTAGCATTATAATATGCCTTGTTTCACAAGGCAACATATTCTATCCCACTCCTATCCCAGTCCCTCTGGGAGCTGTGATCACAATAACTCCCAACATTGGGAGCCCCACTCCCTCTTCATTGCTACCCTTATAAAGGGTGACCAAATGCTCTGCCAATTACAAGCCTGTGGAATTCTTGATGTAAGACCAGAATTAAAGTAGAATTACAGATTATCAACCTGCTCCTATGCAGTTCTCGAGGAGGTTGGGAATAATTTGACAAAGACACGCAGATACGATTAGGTCACGTTGAAGTCACACATTCGATCTTTATAGTTAAGGTCATCCAAAAAACTGCACCTCTGACAGTGCAGCCCTCCCTCAGTATCACTCTGTAAGCAGGTGTGGGATTCTCTGTAAGAGAAACCCCTTGAAATGATTTATTTTCCTGTCTATGCCATCTTTCCCTGTGAGGGATGCACTAGCTGGCTTGGTTGAGGTATGTAATCTATCTGGTGGGGATCGGGGATGATAAGCTGTGTCCTATTAACTTGTGGCATGGCACTTGGTGCAGCAGTGCACCATACGATGATTTATTTTGATTTGTTTTTCTGAATCCTCTTGAGCTTTGGAGGTTCTTACACTTTAGTGAAAAATGAAAAGAATCACTTGAATCTAAATTCGAAAAAGGCTGGTGCATTAATCAGAGAGCACTGAATAGAATAACAATGCATATAATAAGCATTTTAACTGAAGTATGAATGGCTGCAGCAGGAATTTATGTGTGGAGAGATGTTTGGTACTTACCTACGAATCAGTGCTTGGAATACTTCGTGCCATTTGTGGGACAACATCAACCATTGCGGCGCACGAAACTCTGACTGTGAAAATTGCCCATGTTTACACTTTCACCTCACTTCTTAATCATTTGTATTTGTTAAAGGTTTTTTTTTTACTCGGAGATAGTTCAGACCACTGTGATGTAATCTTTTCTTTGACAGAAGATGGCCCTGAATACATAAGACATATGCAATAATGTTCTGAATATGCTTTGTTGGCTGGTTTTAAAACATTTTCATGCGACAATATATACAACATTGTTCAGATATAGCACCATTTAACAGGTTTTGGTATCTATTAAAAGTATAGGCCACAAAATTCAGCTCCTTTTTGCGCAGTTTTTCAGAGTTACAAGTGCCATTTTGGCTCCAAAATGGCATCTATGGTGCACACGCACACCTCTGGTTTTGACGAGAACATTAGCATGCACAGGGGAAGTCCACCGAAAGGACATAGAGGAGGCAGATCTTGTGATGTCAATCAGTGTGTAATGCTGATTTGACACCAAACCTGCCATTTTGGAACTTAAAGCTCCAGCTAATGCCATTTCCTAAACACCTAGCTGATGTGCCACATGTCAACTCTGAGAAGTACCTCCCCCCACTGCCTCTGGCAAGATCACTCAGAGGCGGGGTCTGACTGGCACTGGCTACCCACCGGGCAGCAGCAGGTAGCTAATTATTTTGGATTGACTCAAAAAAAAAACAAGATCCTGGAGCCCATCAGAAAGAAAGCATTGACTGTCAGTAACACTCCAGCTGTAGGTTTGGGACCCATAAATCTGTATAACTGCTTGGATTGGTTATTATATGTGACTGTCATTCTGTGTGTGAAGAAGTTACATGTTATCTTTGATAGCTCATCTTCATTTTGCATTTTGTCAAGTGACCCAAGATTTATGATCCATTCAGTCCTAAATCTTCAGAACTATTTCCATGTTTTGAACTACATGTAGGCCGCGATTGGAGTTTGGCCTTGAATTTCTGACCTGAGTAATCATACCAGGACTTCGTCAGTGGCCTTTTGCTGGAATATAACAAAAGCAGTCTGCAGCAGTGCATCCATATTCCTAAACCTCCCAAGTCTTTCTTCAGTGAACAGGGGAAAAATACAGGCCTGCACCGTTTCAAGTCTTCACTGGGGGAAAAGCAAGTTAAACAGAGGACACTGTTAAACCATCTGACCTAAATGCATGTTATCTTTTAATCTCTATATTTTCTTGTGTGTGTGTGTGTGTGTGTGTAGCTGTGTGCATGTGAGAGTGGGTAAAGTTGCATACGTTTTCTGAGGTTGTATAATAAACATTTATCTTTCTTTTACACTTACGAGAAAATCTATAATTTGTCTGTTTGTTGACCAATAAAACGTTCAGGGAATAAAACATTTTTTCAACAAAATGCTGTCTTTGGTCAGTTGAGAGGTGAAAAAGGGGCAACTATCCCTATCATCTCACATCTGTCCGTAACAGTGCATATTATACAAATGGTGCATTATACCAGACAACCTATGGTAATGTATTTGATCGCCCATTATGTTACTCAAAAAGAAAAATTACATTTGCTCCAAGTGCTCCAATCCTTCATGTAAAGCAGCGCAAAAAGCACAGCTTTGATCTACCCTGTATTAGAAACATGGGGCAGATTTCACTAATATTCTATTTTCCATATGAACATACCAAAGGGTGAAGTTTACAGCACAGAGTGTGTGTGCCAGCTCTATATGAGATACATTCAAACAAAAACAATCCCACTGTCCTGCTCCCTCTGTGTATCGTTCACTGCTTCAAATATTTATGTGGTAAAGCATTCCATGCGCCAACAATATTCTCCATAAAAGCTTTTCTTCCCACCTCTTCACTCTTTCAGCGATACTATTAAGCTGATAGTCTTCTCGTTACTAACTCCCCAAACAGAGGAAACAGTCTTTTCCTCTCCACTCTGTCAAAATCATCCACAATTTTTTTTTAAAACTCTATACTCAAGTCTTCTCTTAGCCATCTCTGCTCAAGTAAGAATAGTCTGAGTATCCCAGATCTCTCCTGATGAGTATATTTCCCCATCACCTCTCCCCTCATTGTTAGATTCAATTTCAGATAAGGGGAAGAAGTACCCTTCCACTGTTGTGAATAAGCATGATTTGATTGATAATGTTAAAGAAAGAAACACTGCATTTATAACTTTACACAACCATTGGATGTCTCAAAGCACTTTACAGCCAATTGAGTACATTTGAAGTGTAGTCACTGTTGTAATGTAGGAAACGTGGAAGCCAATTTGCGCACAGCAAACTCCCACTAACAGAAGTATGATAATGGCCAGATAATCTGTTTTTTGTGGTGTTGATTGAGGGATAAATATTGGCCACCGCACCGGGGATAACTCCCCTGCTCTACTTCAAAATAGTGCCCTGGGATCATTTCCATCCACCCGAGCAGGCAGATGGGGCCTCAGTTTAACATCTCATCCAAAAGACAGAGTAAGCTGGGGAGTGTTTCGATTTTGCTTGTTTTTGCAATGATTTTCTTTTCAATCTATAAATAACCTACAAGCTGATTGGAAAGAATGTGTTGTAATTGCGTAGCTGGTCCTATATCACTAAAACTGTCACCATCCCTTTCCTAATAGCAGATAAGAAACCCCATTTATCTTTTGTTTTGAAAATATGACTGAGCTATCAGAATAGTTTGGTTTATAAAATACTATGAACATCCCACTTAATTTTGTATTTTGTCACTTTGGAAATTACAGATTTATACAACAGACCTAGAAATTTATTTTTTTCACATTACCTGCATGAGTTACTCTGATATTTTGTAGCAATGGAATTTTTTGCACCACATGTGAAATAATATATATTGTTTCAGTATCCTAACCAGGGGAGCTGAAAGTGTCCTCTTCGTATAGAGGTCCTATGTGAAATAACTTGGAGACAAATTCATCCATGTACAATGTAAATAAGCCTATAATTCAGCACAAATTGACAACTTCATTCAGAAAGACCACAAAAATGGGACAAGTAATGTTAAAAAGACAAGCCTTAGGCTTTGTTCCTTAACGCGTGGAGCATTCGCAATAAAGTGGATGAATTATTCGCGCAAATAGATGCAAACGGGTATGATGTAGTCAGGATTATGGAGACATGGCTGCAGGGTGACCAGGGATGGGAAATGAACATCTAGGGGGATTCAATATTGAGGAAGGACAGACAAAAAGTAAAAGGTGGTGGAGTTGTATTGCTGGTTAAAGAGGAAATTAATGCAATAGTGAGGAAGGATATTAGCTCTGATGATGTGGAATCTGTATAGGTAGAGCTGAGAAACATTAAGGGGCAAAAAACGTTAGTGGGAGTTGTATATAGACCCCCAAACTATAGTGGTGATGTTGGGAATGGCATTAAAAAGGAAATTAGAGATGCATGCGATAAAGGAACATCTGCAATTATGGGTGATTTTAATCTGCGTATAGATTGGGCAAATCAAATTAGTCACAATACCGTAGAGGAGGAATTCATGGAGTGTATACGGGATGGTTTTCTGGACCTATACGTAAAGGAACCAACCAGAGAACAGACCATCCTAGACTGGGTATTGTGTAATGAGAGAGGAATAATTGACAATCTAGTTGTGTGAGACCCCTTGGGGATGAGCGACCATAATATGATAGAATTCTCCATCAAGATGGAGAGTGACGTACTTGCTTCTGAGACTAGTGTCCTGAATCTTAATAAAGGAAACTATGAGGCATGAGTTGGCTATGACGGATTGGGAAACGTTACTTAAAGGGATGACGGTGTTGTGTTATTATGTTACTGTATTGTGTTATTGCATTCTTCAGCAATAAAGATACCAAACAATCTTGTGCTGAATGATAGTTAAGTAGTCAGTCCTTTTTAACAAGGCTACAAGAGAACTCTATCATACACGTGTGACTAACGTGACTCCAACATTTCTATCGCATGTTGGTTGCCATCACTACCTGTGATGATGTGTGAAGTACTCAGACTGTTAAAGTGATATCACAACAACCTTTCGACTCTGCACCTCCTCCCCTTGGACAACCTCCTGCTCCACTGTCAACATTCTGGCTATCTAACTCATGGTCTTTCTCCTTATCCTCACAGGTATTGTGTACTTTCTACCTATTGGACAGGACATTCAAAGAGTGCATGGATGAACTGCAACAGTTGTTTATTCCTGTCTGGCGCAAAAGTAAATCGGGAAAGGTAGCCAAACCATGGCTTACAAGGGAAATTAGAGATTGCATTAGATCCAAGGAAGAGGCATATAAATTCACCAGAAAAAACAACAGACCTGAGGATTGGGAGCAGTTTAGAATTAAGCAAAGGAGGACCAAGGGATTGATTAAGAAGGGGAAAATAGAGTACAAGAGTAAGCTTGCGGGGAACATAAAAACTGACTGTAAAAGTTTCTATAGGTAAGTGAAGAGAAAAAGATTGGTAAAGACAAATGTAGGTCCCTTCCAGTCATAAACAGGGGAATTTATTATGGGGAACAAATAAATGACTGACCAACTAAATGCATACTTTGGTTCTGTCTTCACAAAGGAGGACACAAATATCATACCAAAAATGTTGGGGAACACAAGTTTTAGTGAGTGGGAGGAACTGAAGGAAATCAGTATTAGTAGAGAAATGGTGTTGGGGAAATTGATGGGATTGAAGGCCAATAAATCTCCAGGGCCTGATAATCTACATCCCAGAGTACTTAAGGAAGTGGCCCTAGAAATAGTGGATGCATTGGTGGTCATCTTCCAAGATTCTATAGACTCTGGAACAGTTCCTATGATTGGAGGGTAGCTAATGTAACCCCACTATTTAAAAAGGGAGATAGAGAGAAAACAGGGAATTATAGACCAGTTAGCCTAACGTCGGTAGTGGGGAAAATTCTAGAGTCCATTATCAAAGATTTTATAGCAGAGCACTTGGAGAACAGTGGTAGAATCGGACAGAGTCAGCATGGATTTACGAAAGTGAAATCACGCTTGACAAATCTACTAGGATTCTTCGAGGATGTAACTAGTAGAGTTAATGAGGGGGAGCCGGTGGATGTGGTTTATTTGGACTTTCAGAAGGCTTTCGACAAAGTCCCTAAGAGATTAGCGTGTAAAATTAAAGCGCATGGGATTGGGGGTAGTGTATTGCGATGGATAGAAAATTGATTGGCAGACAGGAGACAAAGAGTAGGAATAAATGAGTCTTTTTCCGAATGGCAGGCAGTGACGAGTGGGGTACCACAGGGATCGGTGCTAGGACCCCAGCTATTCACAATATATATTAATGATTTACATGAGGGAACTATATGCAATATCTCCAAATTTGCAGATGATACAAAACTGGGTGGGAGGGTGAGTTGTGAGGAGGATGCAGAGAGGCTTCAGGGTGATTTGGACAAGTTGAGTGAGTTGGCTAATGCATGGCAGATGCAGTATAATGTGGATAAATGTGAGGTTATCCACTTTGGTAGCAAAAACAGGAAGACAGATTATTATCTGAATGGCTATAAACTGAGAGAGGGGAATATGCAACGAGACCTGGGTGTTCTCGTACACCAGTTGCTGAAGGTAAGCATGCAGGTGCAACAGGTGGTAAAAAGGACAAATGGCATGTTGGCATTCATAGCGAGAAGATTCGAGTACAGGAGCAGGGATGTCTTGCTGCAATTATATAGGGCCTTGGTGAGGCCACACCTGGAATATTGTGTGCAGTTCTGGTCTCCTTATCTGAGGAAGGATGTTCTTGCTGTAGAGGGAGTGCAGCGAAGGTTTACCAGACTGATACCTGGGATGGCGGGACTGACGTATGAGGAGAGATTGAGTCGGTTAGGATTATATTAGCTGGAGTTCAGAAGAGTGAGGGGGGATCTCATAGAAACCTATAAAATTCTACCAAGACTTGACAGGGTAGATGCAGGAAGGATGTTCCCGATGGTGGGGGAGTCCAGAACCACGGGTCATAGTCTAAGGATACGGGGTAAATCTTTCAGGACTGAGATGAGGAGAAATCTCTTCATCCAGAGAGTGGTGAGCCTGTGGAATTCACTACCACAGAAAGCAGTTGAGGCCAAAACATTGTATGTTTTCAAGAAGGAGTCAGATATAGCTCTTGGGGCGAAAGGGATCAAAGGATATGGGGGGAAAGCAGGAACAGGTTACTGAGTTCGATGATCAGCCATGATCATAATGAATGGCGCAGCAGGCTCGAAGAGCTGAATGGCCTACTCCTGCTCCTATTTTCTAAGTTTCTATAAATGCAAGTCTTTTTTTTGTGATGCTTCTGGGAGGGGTTAGGAATTATTTATTATTTACAACAAAAATATATGTCGAACAAAGGACCAAGAACTGAACTCCAGTTGATCTTATCCTTCAGTCATTCAATATACTCACAGTTTGGTTAATACAGTTTATTTATTCCTTCATTGTATACAGATGATCTTGTGAGAGGTGTATTTTTAGGGACAGTGGCTGAAGAGCAGATGCTTCTCCCAGTGACAGTTTCAGCTGAAAAACATGAAAAGTCCAGTAGATTTCCCATGGCTTTATCGATGTAAAGTCAGGAGAAAGTGAATTTCCCACAGTTATGCTGTGGGTATAGATATGAGGATCTACAACTCCAAGCGTTTATGAAGCTCCAACTAGTGGTAGAAGTGTGCGCCTGCAGACACAGCTGCTTGTCAAAGCATGGTGATACCCAAATAGGGAGCGGCCACTACATACATAGCAAATGGGGAATAAGTACAGGCAACAGTATCACAGTGATTATGTTACTGGACTAATAATCCAGAGACCTGGACAAATGATCCAGAGACAAAAGTGCAAATCCCACCAGGACATCTGGAAAATTTAAATTCAGTTAATTAAATAAATCTAGCATAAAAAGCTATCAGTAATGGTGACCATGAAACCACCGGATTTCAGAAAATCCCACCTGTTTCATTAATACCCTCCGGAGAAAGAAATCTGCCAAGGTTACCCAGTCTGGCCCATACCTGGCTTAAGACCCACAGCAATATGGTTGGCTCTTAGCTGCCTCTGAAATGAGCTAGCAATTCACTCAGTTGTATCTAAAATGTCTCAGAAAAATAAAACCAGTTGGACCACCTGGTATCGACTTAGGCATTGGACACATACCCAGCCCAGTCGACCCTGCAAAGTCCTCCTTACTCCTCAACGCTTTTCAAGAAAGGAGGGAGGGAGAAAACAGGGAACCACAGGCCACACTCAGTTGTTGGGGAAATGCTGGAATCTATTATTACAGAAATCTCAATAATGCACTTAGAAAAGCACAATATGATTCGAACAAGTCAACATGGTTTTACTAAATGGAAATCTTGTTTGACAAATTTATTAGAGTTTTTTGAGGATGTAGCTAGTAAGGTAAATAAAGGGGAACCAGTAGATGTAATAAACCTGGATTTCCAAAAGGCATTCGATGAGGTGCCACACAAAAGGTTAATTGGCAAGATAAGGGCTCATGGAATTGGGGGGTAATATATTAGCATGGATAGATGATTGGTTAACAGACAGGAAGCAATGAGTGGGCATAAACAGGGCACTTTCAAGTTGGAGTTCAGTTCTTGGTCCTTTGTTCAACATATATTTTTGTTGTAAATAATAAATAATTCCCAACCCCTCCCAGAAGTATCACAAAAAAAAAGACTCACATTTTTATGGCACCTTTCACGCCCGAAACCAATGAAGTACTTTTTTTTTGAAGAGTAGTCATTGTTGTAATGCAGGAAAAAAAAGAATGCGTCTGCTCAGCAAGGTGAGCAGTGTCAGTATTTGTGAATGGAGCATGGTAGTGGAGTCCCGCAAGGATCAGTGCTGGGGCCTCAGCTATTTACAATCTATGTTAATGACTTAGATGAGGAGACAGAGAGTAATGTATCTAAGTTTGCTGATGACACAAAGCCAGGTGGAAAGGTAAGCTATGGGGAGGACACAGAGAGGCTGTAAAGAGATATAGACAGGTTAAGTGAGTGGGCAACAAGATGGCAGAGGGAGTAAAATGTAAGGAAGTGTGAAGTTATTCACTTTGGTTGTAAGAACAGAAAAGCAGAATATTTTTTACAAGGTGTGAAATTTGTAACTGTTGATGTTCAAAGACTTGCACAAGGAACGCAGAATGTTAACATGCAGGTACAGCAAAAAATTAGGAAGGCATGTTAGTCTTTCTTGCAATTGGATTGGATTACAGGAATAAGGAAGTATTGCTACAATTGTACAGGGTTTTGGTGAGACCACATCTGGGGTACTGTGTGCAGTTTTGATCTCCAAATTTAAGAAATTGGAGGCAGTGCAGCGAAGGTTCACTAGATTAGGCCCTGCGATGAGGGGGTTGTCCTAAGATGAAAGACTAAGTAAATTGGGCCTGTATTCTCTGGAGTTTAGAAGAATGAGAGGTGATCTCATTGAAATCATAAGATTCTAAAGGGGCTGGATAGGGTAGACACTGAGAGATTATTTCCACTGGTCAGGGAATCTAAAACACGGGGGTACAGTCTCAGGATAAGGGGCTGATCGTTTATGGCTGAGGTGAGGTCAAATTACTTCACTCAAAGGGTTGTGAATCTTTGGAATTCTCTAGCCCAGAGGTTGTGGATGCTCCCATTTAAGGCTGGGAAAAACAGATTTTTGGTCTCTCAGGGAGTCAAGAGATATGGCAAGCAGGCGGGAAAGTAGAGTTGAATCCGAGATCAACCATGATTGTTTGGAATGGCGGAGCAGGCTCGATGGGCCATATGGTCTACTCCTGCTCCTATTTCTTGTGTTTTCACTAACATTTGGGGACTTGTGCCAAAATTGGGAGAGATGTCCCACAGACTAATCAAGCAACAGCCTGACATAGTCATACTCACAATGTCATTCTATTCCACCAATGTTACAGACTCCTCTATCGCCATCCCTGAATACGTTATGATGCCTCATTACAACCTTCTCAAGGGAAATTAGCAGGGCAATAATTACTGGCTTTGCCAGCAACTGCCACATCCATGGACAAATAAAGAAACTGTCACCAATCACAAGCGGGTGCACAGTGCAATACAGTTGTGAGGGAGTGGCCCTGGGAATTCTCAACATTGAAACCAGACCTCGTGAAGTCTCATAACATCAGCATTAACATGGGCAAGGAAACCTCCTGCTGATTACCACCTACCACCCTACTTCAGCCTACGAATCAGTACTTTTTTTTATTTATCTAGGGGATGTGGGCTTCGCTGGCTATGCCAGCATTTATTGCCCATCCCTAATTGCCCTTGAGAAGGTCATGGTGAGTTGCCTTCTTGAAGGTGCTGCAGTTTAGGTACACCAACAATTCTGCCAGGAAGGGAGTTCCAGAATTTTGACCAAAAGACAATGAAGCAACGCCGATATAGTTCCAAGTCAGGATGGTGTGTGGCTTGGAGGGATACCTGCAGGTGGTGATGTTCACATACATTTGCTGCCCTTGTCCGTCTAGGTGGTAGAGGTCATGGGTTTGGAAGGTGCTGTCTAAGGAGCCTTGGTGAGTTGCTGCAATGCCTGGTACACACTGCTGCCACTGTGCGTCGGTGGTGGAGGGAGTGAATGTTGAAGGTGGTGGATGGGGTGCCAATCAAGCAGGTGGCTTTATTCTGGATGGTGCCAATCTTCTTGAGTGTTGTTGGATGCTGCACCCATCCAGACAAGTAGAGAGTATTCCATCACACTCCTGACTGGTGCCGTGTAGATGGTGAACAGGCTTTGGGGAGTCAGGAGATGAGTTACTCACTGCAGAATTCCTAGCCTCTGGCCTGCTCTTGTAGCTGTGGCTGCCCCAGCTCAGTTTTTAGTCAATGGCGACCTCCAGGACGTTGACAGTGGGGGTTTCAGCAATGGTATTACCATTGAAAGTCAAGGGGAGATGTTTAGATTCTCTCTTGCTTGTGATGATCATTGCCTGGCACTTGTGTAGCGTGAATGTTACTTATCACTTAACAGCTCAAGCCTGGATGTTGTCCAGGTCTTGCTGCATATGGACACACGCTGCTTCAGTATCTGAGGTGTTGCGAATGGTGCTGAACATTGTGCAATCATCAGCGAACATCCAACTTTTGACCTTATGATGGAGGGAAGGTCATTGATGAAGCAACTGAGGAGCTCCTGCAGTAGTGTGCTGGGACTGAGATGATTGACCTCCAACGACCACAACCATCTTCCTTTGCGCTAGGTATGACTCCAACCAATGGAGAGTTTACTCCCGATTCCTATTAACTTCAGTTTTGCTAGGGCTCTTTGATGCCATACTCGATCAAACGCAGCCTTGATGTCAAGGGCAGTCACTCTCTTCTCACCTCTGGAGTTCAGCTCTTTTGTCCATGGTTGGACCAAGGCTGTAATGAGGTCAGGAGCTGAATGGCCCTGTCGGAACCCAAACTGAACGTCAGTAAGCAGGTTATTACTGAGCAAGTGCCGCTTGATAGCACTGTCGATGACCCCTTCCATCACTTTGCTGATGATCCGGAGTCGGCTTATAGTGCAGTAATTGACCGAGTCACATTTGCCTTGCATTTTGTGCACAGGACATACCTGGGCAATTTTCCACATTGCCGGATAGATGCCAATGTTGCAACTGTACTGGAGCAGCTTGCCTCGGGGCGCGGTTAGCTCTGGAGCACAAGTCTTCCGTTCTATTGCTGGAATGTTGTCAGGGCCCACAGCCTTTGCAGTATCCAGAGCCTTCAGCCAATTCTTGATATCACGTGGAGTGAATCAGATTGGCTGAAGACTGACAACTGTGATGTTGGAGACTTCAGGACAAGGCCGAGATCAATCATCCACTCGGCACTTCCGGCCGAAGATGGATGCAAATGCTTCAGCCATGTATTTTGCACTGATGTGCTGGGCTTCCCCATCATTGAGGATGGGAATGTTTGTGGAGCCTCCTCCTTTCAGTTGTTTAATTGTCCACCACCATTCATGACTGGATGTGGCAGGACTGCAGAGTTTAGATCTGATCCGTTGGTTGTGGAATCGCTTAGCTCTGTCTATCGCATGCTGCTTCTGCTCTTTGGCATGCAAGTGGTCCTGTGTTGTAGCTTCACCAGGCTGAAACCTCATTTTTAGGTATGCTTGGTGCTGCTCCTGGCATGCCCTCCTGAACTCTTCATTGAACCAGGGTTGGTTCCCCAGCTTGATACCCCCAGGTAGAGTTGGGAATATGCTGGGCCATGACATTACAGATTGTGGTTGAATACAATTCTGCTGCTGCTGATGGCCCACAGCACCTCATGGATGCCCAGTTTTGAGTTGCTAGATCTGTTCGAAATCTATCCCATTTAGCCACACAACACGACAGTGGGTACCCTCAGTATGAAGACGGGATTTAGTCTCCACAAGGACTGTGCGGTGGTCACTCCTACCAATACTGTCATGGACAGACGCATCTGCGACAGGTAGATTTGTGAGGATAAGGTCAAGTAGGTGTTTTCCTCTTGTTGGTCCCTCACCACCTGCCACAGACCCAGTGTAGCAGCTATGTTCTTTAGGAGTCGGTCAGCTTGGTCAGAGCTACTCTTGGTAATGGACATTGAAATCTCCCACCCAGAGTACATTTTGAGCCCTTGCTACCCTCAATGTTTCTTCCAATTGGTGTTCAACATGAAGAAGCACTGATTCATCAGCCGAGTGGTGTGGGGGGAGGGGATGTGGGGTCGGTGATAATCAGCAGGAAGTTTCCTTGCCCATGTTTGAACTGATGCCATGAGACTTCATGGGAACCAGAGTCAAGTTGAGGACTC
Source organism: Heterodontus francisci (assembly GCF_036365525.1). NCBI lineage: Eukaryota > Metazoa > Chordata > Chondrichthyes > Heterodontiformes > Heterodontidae > Heterodontus > Heterodontus francisci. The sequence goes on from NC_090382.1 coordinate 98,227,359, forward strand.
CCAGAGCAACCCCTTCCTGACTATATACCTCTGCGCCAGTGGGACAGGACATAACCTGGAATTGTGATGGTGGTGTCTGGGACATTGTCTGCAAAGGTATGATTCTATGAGTATGACTATGTCAGGCTGTTGCTTGACTCATCTGTGGGACAGCTCTCCCAATTTTGGCACAAGCCCCCAGATGTTAATAAGAAGCACTTTGCAGGGTTGACAGGGCTGGGTTTGCCATTGTCGTTTCCGGTACCTAGTTCGATGTCGGGTGGTCCATCCAGTTTCAGTCCTTTTCTTAGACTTTGTAGTGGCTTACAACTGAGTGGCTTGCTAGGCCATTTCAACCACATTGCTGTGGGTCTAGCGTCACATGTAGGCCAGACCAGGTAAGGACGGCAGATTTCCTTCCCTAAAGGAAATTAGTGAACCAAATGGGTTTTTACAACAATCGACATAGTTTTGTGATCACCACTAGACTAGCTTTTTTAATTACAGATTTTTA